>NW_022681456.1:114821034-117221034 GCF_009764315.1 Trachypithecus francoisi | reverse complement strand
TGGCAAAGAATAAAACCTGGGACTGGGCACAGTGGCTCATGCCTGTAATCCCAGCACTTTGGGAGGCTGAGGCAGGCAGATCACTTGAGTTCAGGATCAGCCTGGGCAACAAAGTGAAACTTCATCTCTATAAAAAAATACAAAAATTAGCTGGGCATGGTGGCACATGCCTGTAGTCCCAGCTATTTGTGAGGCTGAGGTAGGAGGATCACTTGTGCCTTGGAGTCAGAGGTTGCAGTAAACTGAGATCATGCTGCTGAACTCCAGCCTGGGTGACAGAGTGAGACTTTGTCTCAAAAAATGAAATACAATAAAACCTGGCTATAGGTCCGCAAAGGAACTAGAGGTCTAATATAAAATAGCTAGATATTTTGAACTGAAGAGAAAAAACAACTTTAAAAATTACCCCTTGTATTAGTTTAGAGTGGCTGCCATAACAAATGACCAAAACAATGATGGTTTTAAACAACATACACATCTGTCTCTCACAGTTCTGGAGACTGGAAATGTAAAAATCAACGTGTCAGCAGGGCCATGCTCCCTCCAGAGCCACTGGGAGAGAATTGATTTCTGGCCTCTTTTAGCTTCTTCTGGGAGCTAGCTGGCATTTCTCGGCATTCCTTGGCTCACAGCCACATCTCTCTGATCTGGGCCTCTGCCTTCATATTGCCTCCTCTTCCTTAGAAAGATCGTCTTTCTAATCTTCCCCTGCTTCTCTGTTTTAAGGATACATGTAATTGTATTTAGGACAATGATCCAGGACATAATAATCCAATAATTCAGGATAAATGCTTCCTCTGAAGATCCTTAACTTAATCAGATATGTTCCATACAAGGTAATATTCACTCTTTTGCAATATAAAGTAGTATTTTCAGGTTCTGGGGATTAAGAAATGAATATATGGGGGGAATGTTTTCTCCTACTATTTATTTATTTATTTATTTTTGAGATGGAGTATTGCTTTGTCACCCAGGCTGGAGTTCAGTGCTGTGATCTTGACTCACTGCAACCTCTGCCTCCCTGGTTCAAGCAATTCTCCCTGCCTCAGCCTCCTGAGTAGCTGGGATTACAGGCATGAGCCACTGTATCTGTCCTCACACCTCTTAATGCTATTTTTGGACAGACTAATTGTTCATGCTTGTTAAGGAGGTAGTGAATATATTGTAGTCTTTCATATGACAGTAGATCATTTTTGGAATTACAGAGAACTGTTTTATGCATTACACCCAAGAAAGGAAATATATTGGACGTAAAAGTCATACTAGCTGCCACATCCACTGTGCTTCTTTATCTTAAGCCTTGCTCAGGGAAATTGCTCTGAAATGCATTACAGTGTCACTGATTAGATGATGGTAGGTACATGATTTACAAGAAGCTAGCTTACAACCTAGGAGATTACTTGTAGGGGTGATCGTAAACATCTAAGACAAATACTCTTGCTTCCTCTGTAATTTGGACTGTGGAGTTTGAAGCATGGTGAAGACTGGCCAGTGAGTAGAGAGATTTAGATTCAGCTGATCTAGGATAGGACCTTAGTGTTCATTCTCTCTCTCTTTCCAGTAGTTCTTTTCCACTCCATGATTGAAGAATCTCTGTTGTTTTGAAAGAATTAGGGCATATCAAGTCAAGTATTTAAATCTTGTTCCTACCACCTGCTAGCTCTGTGGTTGTCACTTAATCTCTCTGATATTTAACTTCTTCAACTATGAAGATTATGCCTACCTATGAGAATTATAAAGATTATATGGTGTGGCCGGCACGGTGGCTAACACTTGTAATCCCAGCACTTTGGGAGGCCAACGCGGGTGGATCATGAGGTCAGGTGTTTGAGACCAGTCTGGCCAACATAGTGAAACCCCGTCTCTACTAAAAATACAAAAAATTAGCTGGGCATGGTGGCAGATGCCTGTAATCCCAGCTACTCAGGAGGCTGAGGCAGGAGAATCACTTGAATCTGGGAGGTAGAGGTTGCAGTGAGCCAAGATTGCACCACTGCACTCCAGCCCAGGTGACAGTGCCAGATTCTGTCTCAAAAAAAAAAAAAATTATATGATGTAATATATTTAAAGTACCTAGCAGAGTACCAGGCACACTGGAAAGCCTCAATAAATGAACTATAGCAAGGGCTTTACTGCCATTTCTAAACAACAGATAGGGTGACTAAAACTACAAATACGGTCCAGTTATATAGCATAAGAAATCTGGGCCGGGCGCGGTGGCTCACGCCTGTAATCCCAGCACTTTGGGAGGCCGAGGCGGGCGGATCACGAGGTCAGGAGATCAAGACCATCCTGGCGAACACGGTGAAACCTCGTCTCTACTAAAAATACAAAAAAATTAGCCAGGCATGGTGGTGGGCGCCTGTAGTCCCAGCTTCTAGGGAGGCTGAGACAGGAGAATGGCGTGAACCCGGGAGGTGGCGGAGCTTGCAGTGAGCCGAGATCGCGCCACTGCACTCTAGCCTGGGCTACAGAACGAGACTCCATCTCAAAAAAAAAAAAAAAAAAAGAAATCTGGCAAAGCTCTTACAGTCTTTCGTATGTTGTCTCAGCCGTTTGTGCTATACAATAAAATAGCTGAGGTTGTGGCTGGGTATGGTGGCTCACACCTGTAATCTCAGCACTTTGGGAGGCCAAGCCAGGAGGATCACTTGAGGCCAGGAGTTTGAGACCAGCCTGGGCAACATAGCAAAACCCCATCTCTACAAACAATTTAAAAATTAGTTGCACATGGTGGCACGTGCCTGTTGTCCCAGCTCCTAAGGAGGTTGAGGTGGAATGATCACTTGAGCCCAGGAGGTTGAGGCTGCAGTGAGCTGTGATTGCATTACTATACTACAGCCTGAGACCCTATCTCAAAACAAACAAACAAACAAAAAACACAGCAACAACAAACCTGAAACTGTGTCCTCAGATGGCAGAAAAGCTAGAGAACAAGCTAAATAAATGTGTCATATTCTATATGAAGAAGGCAAGTTACAGAGAATCCCATTGTCTTAGGGACAGTTTAATTTGCTACAACAGAATAGCAGAGACTGGGCAATTTATAAAGAAGAGAAATTTTTCACAATTCTGGAGGCTGGGAAGTCTAAGATCAAGGCACTGGCAAGTTCAGTTGTCTGGTGAGGGCTACAGGCTCCAAAGGGGAGGGCTGCTCTGTCCTTCTATGGTACAAGGTAGAAGGAAGGGCAAGAGAACTAAAAGCTGCATGAAGCCTCTTTTATAACATCCTTAATCCCCTTAATGAGAACAGAACCTTAATGATCTTATCACCCCTTAAAGTCCTCACCTCTTAATAAGATCACATTGGCAACACCTGAATTTTGGAAGGGACACAGTCAAACCACAGCAACATCTTTTTATGAAATAATATTAGGAACCTACTGAATTTTTGTTCTCCAGATTCACTCTAGCTCAACACATGTAATTCTTGGTAAAATTTATCTTCCTATCACGTGCGATTATATCAAGGGATAACTAACTTTTGTTCAGGAACCTCCTTATCTCTGCTTAGAAATTTGCATTTCTGAGCGTCAGTAGATTGCAGGTCCTACTCATTAGGAACTAGCATTTCTTAGTTCCATATGGTACTGATATTATATTTTAATCCTAATTAACATTAACAAGATGATTTTCATGTGGGGGAAAGGTATTCATTTGAGTGCAGATAGAACTGGATTCATGGAACTCTTCAAAGATGTGTAACGTGGCGCAGGAAGCTCTGGATTATTCCTTACTGCCTCACTGATATCATAAATAGTTGGATTACTGCTGTAACTAGATACACGCATTCTTGAAAAACGTCTAATCTTGCAAAATTGTGGACTAAAACTACTCAAACCTTACGCAGTATTTTAACAAACGCAATATCAAAAATGCTAATAATAATAGCACAGTTTAAAAGATAGGTTGAGTTTCTAATTAATATTACAGAAAATATAGTAAAAAACAAAACCAAAAACATAAGAAGGTAGTATGAAGGAGAAGCTAAAAAGAAAGGTCTTAACAGTTTACATCACAGAGACAAGGGCAGAACTACATTTTTACCAGAAATTCCACCTAGAGAAGCTGTTGCAGACTTTGCACAAAATGTGGTGAGGCTGGAGACTTTGGCTTATTTCATTGTGTGTGTTTGTGTGTTTGCACAAAGCCTATGGAGAATTCACATTAAGCAATTTTAAGACAGAGTCCATGGTCAGACAGAGCTAAACAGAAGAACTTGTAATGTACAGACATCTTGCACTCTATGCTTCCCCTGTGACTGGCTGCATTCCACTAAGTTAGGGTGCATACTATGCAGCAGCTGTAATCTAGCACTTCACTTCTCTCTAAATGTACCTAATGATAGACATTTTTTTAAAAACACACATTGACATATATTTGATATAGGTGAAGTTTAAGAAATAAAATGGCCGAGTGCGGTGGCTCACGCCTGTAATCCCAACACTTTGGGAGGCCAAGGCGGGTGGATCATGAGGTCAGGAGGGAGACCAGCCTGGCTAACATGGTGAAACCCTGTCTCTACTAAAAATACAAAAAATAGCCAGGCGTGGTGGCACACGCCTGTAGTCTCTCAGCTACTTGGGAGGCTGAGGCAGGAAAATCACTTGAACTCGGGAGGTGGAGGCTGCAGTGAACTGAGGTCACGCCACTGCACTCCAGCCTGGGCGACAGAGCTAGACTGCTCTCAGGAAAAAAAAAAGAAAGAAAAAAAGAAAGAAAATGAGTACCCATATATACAAGACTTTCTTTATATTTGATACAGCTGAACTGTGATAAAGTATGATACATAATCTTTATTTTAAGCTCAAAGCCTGGAGGTTGTCCTAATTATTAATTGTTTCATACCAACTAGCAACTTTTCTTTATTTCATTTTACCTTCCTTCCCTTTAGATAATGAATTTAAGGGATAGTGATTGAAGGCCTCTTTTGCAAACACACCCATTCTTCAATTAACTATTTGGTTAGGTGCCAGAAAAATAAAAAATAACTAAATATGTTTTAAAAATCTATTTTCTTGGCCAGGCATAGTGGCTCATGTCTGTAATCCCAGCACTTTGGGAGGCCGAGGCAGGCAGATCACTTGAGGTCAGGAGTTAGAGACCAGCCTGGCCAACATGGTGAAATCCCGTCTCTATTGAAAATACAAAAATTAGCCGGGCTTGGTGGTGCATGCCTGTAATTCCAGCTACTCAGGAGGCTGAGGCAGGAGAATTGCTTGAACCCAGGAGGTGGAGGTTGCAGTGAGCCAAGATTGTGCCACTGCACTCCAGCCTGGGTGACAGAGCAAGACTCTATCTCAAAAAACAAACAAACAAACAAACAACAACAACAAAATATATATACACACATACTAATATATATATATATACACACACACACACACACTTCTAAAAATACAAAAAATTAGCCAGGCGTGGCGCGGGCGCCTATAGTCCCAGCTACTCAGGAGGCTGAGGCAGGAGAATGGCAAGAACTGGGAGGCGGAGCTTGCATTGAGTGGAGATTGTGCCACTGCACTCCAGATTGGGTGACAAAGCAAGACTCCATCTCAAAAACAAAAAGTGAAAAATACATTTATTAAGTTAAAAACAACATTTAAAAATCATATAAAGATACTAAAAAATTTTATGAGATTAAGTAAATAAATAAAATTTTCATTTACCAAAACAATAAGTACTGATAATGTCAGTCAAGCCTTTCTTCACTCTTTGGCCTCCCAAAGTACTGGGATTATAGAAATGCACTTTATAATCTTTATTTATGAACTTATTCCTTCTATCTAGCTGTGCTTTTGTATTTGTTACAAAGGCGACAAGAGTGAAACTCCGTCTCAAAAAGTGCTGGGATTACAGGTGTAACCCACAGTGCCCGGTCAATATTTGTTTATGTAATGGAATGATATCATGCCTGGGATTTGCATTCAGATAATCTGGTGGAGTAAAGAAAAGGGGGGGGTGCAATATGTGAGATCAGTATGGTTATGTGTTGATAATTTTTGAAATTTGGTGATGAAATCTATGAGAGTTCATTATATTATTATTACCAATTCTTCTTACTTTGGTATATGTTTATACCCATACATATTTGTATATATGGGTATAAAAATATATATTTTTGTATTTTTAGTGGAGACGGGGTTTCACTGCTTTAGCCAGGATGGTCTTGGTCTCTCGTCTCTACTAAAAATACAAAAAATTAGCCAGGCGTGGTGGTGGGTGCCTGTAGTTCCAGTTACTCAGGAGGCTGAGGCAGGAAAATGGCTTGAACCTGGGAGGCGGAGCTTGCAGTGAGTGGAGATCGTGCCACTGCACTCCAGCCTGGGCAACAGAGCGAGATGTCTCAAAAACAAGCAAACAAACAAACAAAAGAAACCATTTCATTTCAAAGTTGAGCACTGAAGATTGAATATAATATTATTTTTTGCTGGACTATAAGTTCTTCCAGGTACGAAAATAGGACTATTTAGCATTGGATCTCAAGTTTTCAACAGTGCTTTGTACTTAGTAGTTACTGAACAAATGTTTATCCAATGAATGACTTTTCCCTTTCATGCTATACTCCGTCCTATTTTCCTATTCACTAAAATTGCCATTCAATGCAGAGTTATTTTATAAGTGAAATTTATTTATTCATTTGGAGCCAGGGTCTCACTCTGTTACCCAGGCTGGAGTGCAGTGGCTCACTGAAGCCTGGAACTCCCAGGCTCCAGCAATCCACCTCTGCCTCCCAAATAGCTGAAACAGGCCTGTACCAGCATGCCTGATTAATCTGGTTTATTTCCTATAGAGACAAGGTCTCACTGTGTTGCCCAGGCTCATCTCAAACTCCTGGACTCAAGTGATGCTCCTGCCTTGGCCTCCCAAAGTACTGGGATTATAGAAATGCACTTTATAATCTTTATTTATGAACTTATTTCTTCTATCTAGCTGTGCTTTTGTATTTGTTAACCAACCCCTGGCTTTTCGCCCTCCTCACTACCCTTCCCAGGCTCTAGTAGCCACTGTTCTACTCTCTGCTCCTATGAGATCAACTTTGAGAACCCGTAGTATTTATCTTTCTGTGCCTAGCTTACTTCACTTAAAACAGTGTCCTCCAAGCTCATCCACATTGCCATGAATGTCAGAATTTCATTCTTTTTTATTTTATCACTAAATAGTATTTAATCGTGTAAGTATACAGCATATTTTCTTTAACCATTCGTCTGTTGATGGACACTTAGGTTGATTCCGTATGTTAGCGATTGTGGATAGTGCTGCAATAAACATGTTTATTTTGCTGTTGTTTTTGTTGTTGTTGTTGTTGTTTTTGAGTCTCACTCTTGTCACCCAGGCTGGAGTGCAGTGGCATGATCTTGGCTCACTGCAACCTCCCCTCCCGGATTCAAGCAATTCTACTGCCTCAGCCTCCCAAGTAGCTGAGATTACAAGTGCCAGCCACCACACCCGGCTAATTTTTTGTATTTTTAGTAGAGACGGGGTTTCACCATGTGAGCCAGGATGGTCTGGATCTCTTGACCTTGTGATACACCCGCCTTGGCCTCCCAAAGTGCTGGGATTACAGGAGTGAGCCACCACGCCCAGTCTAATTTTTGTATTTTTAGTAAAGGCAGGGTTTGGCCATGTTGGCCAGGCCAGGCTGGTCTGGAACTCCTGACCTCAGCTGATCCGCACACCTGGACCTCCCAAAGTGCTGAGATTAAAGGTGTGAGCCACCGCGCCTCCGACTAAACATAGGTTTTTATTGCACTTCCGTGTATTATCCCTGCCATACATGGGTATGTATATATGTATGCATGTATCAGATATATGGTATGTATGTATGTATGTATGTATTTTTGAGACAGGGTCTCACTCTGTCACCCAGGCTGGAGTGCAGTGGCACGATCTCGGCTCACTGCAACCTCTGCCTCCCAGGTTCAAGCGATTCTGCTGCCTCAGCTTCCTGAGTAGCTGGGACTATAGGCACCTGCTACTGCACCCAGCTAATTTTTGTATTTTTAGTAGAGATGGGGTTTTGCCATGTTGACCAGGTTGGTCTTGAACTCTTGACCTCAAGTGACCTCAAGTGATTTAGAAACAAAAATACAAGGCTGGACATGGTGGCTCACACCTGTAACCCCAGCACTTTGGAAGGCCAAAATGAGAGTATTACTTGAGCCCAGGAGTTCAAGACCAGCCTGGGCAACAAAGTGGGGACCTGTCTCTACAAACAAACACAAACAAACCAACAAACAAACAACAAATAGCTGGTTATGGTGGCTTGTGCCTATTGTCCCAGCCACTTGGGAGGCTGAGGCAGAAGGATTGCTTGAGTTTGCAAGGTCGAGGCTGGAGCAATGGGCTATGGTTGTGCCACTGTACCCCAGCCTAGGGGATAGAGGAAGACCTGGTCACAAAACAAAAAACAAAAACCAGTAATATACATTATTTGTCATTTTCTTTGTTCCCACACAAATGTACAGCAGAATTTTTGGGTTTTTTTTTCAGAACTGCTGGGTTGATGGATTTAGCAGTCATCAATGACTAGTCTCTGAATTGATCATTTTGTTAGGGGTTGTAACATAGTAATATGATTTTTTTTTTTTTTTTTAACAGAGAGAGGGTCTCACTTTGTCATACAGGCTGAACAGAAGTGCAATGGCACAATCATAGCTCACTGTAGCTTTGAACTCTTGGGCTCAAAGGATCCTCCTTCCTCAGCCTTCCAAGTAGCTGGGATTACAGGCATACATCAACATGCCTAACTATATTTTTACTTTTAGTATAGACAGGTCTCACTATGTTGCCCAGGCTGGTCTTGAACTCCTGGCCTCAGGTGATTCTCCTACCTCAGCCTCCCAAAGTGCTGGGATTACAGGCATGAGCCACCACACCCAGCCAGTAATGTGAGTATTAAAATGCAAATCTGATCTTGTCACTCTTCTGCTTTAAATAGCGTTCTATTGTTCTTAGGTTAAAGTCCAGCAGTATTTTACTATAGATCTCCATAGATGCTTCTGCTGGGGGCCAGGAGTGAATTTTCTATTTCTGGATACAAAGCGAGAGATGGATATTTCAGGATTTACCCAGAGAGCTACTGCTGGAAAACAGAGAAACTAACAGAGTTTTGTTGCAGCTTTTTGCTGGAGAAACAAAATTGGAGGCTGGAGGAGCTAAGATGCTAGTAAGACAAGAATGGAGAATGGAAGTTGACATGCAAACAATTTTTTCTTAAAGACATTTGCTAAAATTTTAAACAGTGGAATTCTTAAGCCATGCAGGGTGAGGAGCTAAAAAAAATAAAGTAAAATGCTTCCAAATATTACAGTGGAGTGTTTTTTTGTTTGTTTGTTTTGTTTTGTTTTTTGCTTTTTTTGAGACAGAGTTTCGCTCTTGTCACCCAGGCTCAAGTGCAGTGGTGCCATCTTGGCTCACTGCAACCTCCGCCTCATGTGTTCAAGTGATTCTGCTGCCTCAGCCTCCCAAGTAGCTGGGATTACAGGTGTCCGCCACCACGCCTGGCTAGTAGTGCAGTGTTTTTGTTTTTTAGTCTCATGGTGTGGTATGGATTGGCTCTGTGTCCCCACCCAAATCTCATCTCGAATTGTAATTCCCACCTCCTGAGGGAGGGACCTGGTGGGAGGTAACTGGATCATGGGAGTGGTTTCCCCCATGCTATTCTCATGATAGAGAGGGAGTTCTCACCAGATCTGATGGTTTTATTATAGAAGTGGCAATTTCCCCTGCATGCTCTCTCTCCTGCTGCTGTATAAGATGTGCCTTGCTTCCCCTTCGCCTTCTGCCATGATTGTAAGTTTTCTGAGGCCTCCCAGTCATGAAGAATTGTGAGTCAATTAAACCTCTTTGCTTTATAAATTACCCAGTCTCAAGTAGTATCTTTATAGCAGTATGAAAATTGACTAATACATGATGCTAAAGAGATAAGGATTAGAATTCAGGATGCTAAAGAGATAAGGATTAGAATTTAGGACTTTTCAGGAAAAGGGCCCAGGTTCATAAACCAGGCACTCAGAAAGTTTTAAATTTTGAAGCATTTGGGATTTCAGATTAATTGATTAGGAATACTCAATCTGTATTGATTCTACTTTTTTTTTTTGAGACAGTTTCACTCTTGTTGCCCAGGGTGGAGTGCTATGGCATGATCTTGGCTCACTGCAACCTCCGCCTCCCAGGTTCAATTCTCATGTCTTAGCCTCTGAGTAGCTAGGGCCACAGGTGTGTGCCACCACATCTGGCTATTTTTGTAGTTTTAGTAGAGATGGGGTTTCGTCATTTTGGTCAGGCTGATCTCGAACTCCGGGACTCAAGTGATCGGCCCACCTTGGCCTCCCTAAGTGCTGGGAGCCTCTGTGCCTGGCCAACATTCTTTTAATTTTAATTTTAATTTATTGGTTTATTTAATTTTTTTTTTTTTTTGAGACAGAGTCTCAGTCATTCACCCAGGCTGGAGAGCAGTGGTGGGATCTAGGCCCACTGCAGGCTCTGCCTCCCAGGTTCTGGCCATTCTCCCGGCTCAGCCTCCCGAGTAGCTGGGACTACAGGCGCCTGCCACTACGCCCGGCTAATTTTTTGTATTTTTAGTAGAGACGGGATTTCACCATGTTAGCCAGGATGGTCTCAATCTCCTGACCACGTGATCCGCCCGCCTCGGCCTCCCAAAGTGCTGGGATTATAGGCGTGAGCCACCGCGTCTGGCCCATTTTATAAAAAAGTATTTATTATTATTATTATTATCAATAGTTCCTTTATGCAAGTCTTTTTTTTCTAATACTCAGACTTTTTAATTTTTGAAGTATTAATTTTGATAAATCTTTTAGGTAAATAGATCTACATCAGTAGCTTTTCTGAAAGGATAGATGGGTCATGTATTTTCTGAGCCTTTGAATATCTAAGAATATGTATCTGTTTCTTTTCTACATGAAATATTTATACAAAAAGTCTAATATCCTATCATTTCCCTTCAAGGCTCTTACGATATTATGCCATTGATTGTTGTTTAATGTCGCAGAGTAGAAGTTGATGTCAGTGTCAGTTTTGTTTCTTCAAATATAGCATATTGTATATCTACCTCTCACCCAACCACCAAATACCCAGCCACAGTATATACACTTTTTTAACTCCATCTTTAGCTAAAACTCATAAGATTTTTCTTTATCTTGCCTATTTAATTTAAACATTCTTCCAAAATGTTTTTTAAATATAGGCCTCTTTTTAAATTAATGTCATTTGAAATTCAATGAGACTTTTGGACTGGTAGTCTGAAAAGTAACTTGTAGCTGTTTTTTTAACTTTCCTAATTTCTTCTTCAGAAACATCTATCATGTAACGATGGGAATTGTATTTTCTACTTTCTGTCATTTTTTTTCTTATTATTTTCATCACATTTCTCTTTTCTTCTTGGATGTATTGTTAGATGTCTTCTCAAGTTTGTCTTCCATATTACTATGTGGTAGACTTTCCAATGTACTCATTTAATTTTAATGATATAGTATTCTGGAGCCAGACTGTCTGATTTTCTTATTTTAGCTCTTCCATTAAATAGCAGTATGGCCTGGGCAAGATGTCAAATGTGGACGGTAGTATTAATATTTTCTCCCTCATAGGGTTGTTGCAAAGATTAAATGAGACAGTTCTCTTAAGGCATCTAGCAAAAAGTAAAAACTAAGTAAATGTTAGCAAATAAAATTCAATTTACTACTCTTTTTTTTCCTACTCACTCATAAATGTTGGTATCTTCCAAGGTCTACACTAAGACTTCTACTTTTATTATGCCCTGTATCTTAAGGGATAATTTGAGTTTCAAATATCATCTATGCTATAAACTACCGAATTTGTATCTCCAATTGTGATCTTTTTAATTTACTGCTCCTTTCACAAAGGAAAGAAATTGAAACCAGAGATGAATTTAGAGAGACAGGATATTCTTACTATATTTCATTTTATACAACTTGACTTTTTAAAAATGTTGCAATTAGATGGGGAATAACTGTGAAAATCTTGTAATACCTGGAGGATTTCTTGTTATTTGTAGCAAATAAAGGACCTATTTGTCCTTTAAAATTTAGGTAAGGTTTTAAAAATATGTAAGAATATAGCAGTCTTTTGAAAGAAATGTCCTGTGGAGAGAACATATTGAAAATGAATGTATGACCATTATTGCATTTTAAAGATTACAGCCATTGTTTTTAGCAAGAAAATAATCCCAAACTGGACGATTATTATTTTGGATGATTTTGGATCATTCAGTTTTCAATTATTTTGTTGCTAAAAACAATGGCTATAATCTTTAAAATGTTCACATTTGTATGTTTTTAAAAGTTGCAAATATAATTCTTCAGCTTATTTTTAAGTCTTTCAAAAAAAATAATTTCAGGACAGGCACAGTGAAGTGGTTCATGCCCATAATCCCAGTACTTTGGGAAGCCAAGGTGGGAAGATTGCTTGAGCCCAGGAGTTCAAGACCAACCTGGGTAATATTGTGAGATCTCATTTCCACCAAAAAAAAAAAAAAAAAAGTTCTAAAACATTAGTTGGGCTAGGTGGCCTGTGCCTGTTGTCCCAACTACTCAGGAAGCAGAGGCGGGAGGATGCCTGGAGCCCAGGAGTTCAAGGCTGCAGTGAACTATAATTGTGCCCTGCACTCCAACTTGGGCAACAGAGACTTTGCCTCAATTAAAAAAAAAGAAAAAAGAGGGCCGAGGCAGGCGGATCACAAGGTCAAGAGATTGAGACCATTCTGGCTAACACGGTGAAACCCCGTCTCTACTAAAAATACAATAAATTAGCTGGGTGTGGTGGCACACACCTATATTCCCAGCTACTCAGGAGGCTAAGGCAGGAGAAGCGCTGGAACCTGGGAAACAGAGGTTGCAGTGAGACGAGATCGTGCCACTGCACTCCATCCTGGTGACAGAATGAGACTCTGTCTCCAAATAATAATAATAATAATAATATAATAATTATTATTATTTCAATGGGTCTTATTATAAATACATTTGTTAAAAATATTAAAATGTAATGACTTTATTATTACACCACCATGCCTGGCTAATTTTTGTATAAAATGTAATAATTTCTAATTAGTTTGTATTATATTATTATGCCACCACGCCTGGCTAATTTTTGTATAAAATGTAATAATTCCTAATTAGTTTGTATTAACACCTGATTGAGACCTGGGAGATACCTGGAAGAAAGAGAAATATGTTAGCCAAATTTGGCAGATGATAACTTAAAATAAGTATTATGAGTTACTAAATACAGCCAATAATGTACTGCTTCTATTTTGATCAGCATATCTTTGTAAAGTCTCGTCTTCAGCTATGACAGCTATTAAAATCACAAACCAAATAATCTAAACTTCAAATTGCAATATCGCAATATGTTAAAACCCAGCATATAAAATCTCATTATTCTTACTATATATGTGTATATGTGTATATATGCACATGTATATATGTATATGTATATATATGCACGTGTATATATATATACGCATGCAAAATTTTAAATGCTTTTGAACTAGTAAATACAACTTTAGAAACTATTTAAAAATATTGTCATGTTTAGCTTGGCCTTTAATAATATCCTTTTTCCTGAAACTTAATACATTATTAATAAGCTGCCTGAGTTCAGCCCCTAAGTTCTTTATAGCTTTGTTTTGCCAAGAAGATTTAGGTCATTCAGTAGCAAGTCCCTCATTTAGTCTTCCTTCCTTCTTTCTTTTCTTTTTTGAGATGGAATCTCGCTCTGTTGCCCAGGCTGGAGTGCGGTGGCGTGATCTCGGCTCACTGCAGCCTCCTCCTCCTGGGTTCAAGCAATTCTCTGCCTCAGTCTCCCAAATGGCTGGGATTACAGGTGTCTGCCACCACATGTGGCTACTTTTTGTATTTTTAGTAGAGATGGGGTTTCACCATATTGGCCAGGATGGTCTCAATCTCCTGACCTTGTGATCTGCCTGCCTTGGCCTCCCAAAATGCCGGTGTGAGCCACCGCGCCCGGCTCCTACTGCTCTTTCATAACTTGCACATGGCCTCTAGTAATTTTATGGCATCTTTCCACTTTACCACCCACTGTTGAATAACTTCACTTTTTAGGTATTTGTTATTTTAACCAGAGCAACAAAACATTCTTGGCCTTGGCTTACCTCATCTGTTTGTGCTAGGTCTTATCTAGCACAAAATCATTGGTCATACAAATGGATTAAATTTCCACTTCTGGTTTAATAGCTACATGTGTGAGTAGAGGGCTGGAATGTGGACCTGGTCCTTGTAGGGCAGTTTTCTCAGTGGTAGTATGAATCGGATAGTATATTAACCTTTTGTGTATAAGTAATAGGTGTATATTTTACGTTTACTTAACCCCAAAAAAGTGGGGGGGATTTATTGGTTCACTTATTCAAGCATTCACTAAGCACTGACTATCTATTATGTTCCAGTCACTCTTGTCACCTGTTGAAAAATCCAGGGATATGCCGGGTGTGGTGGCTCACACCTGTAATCCCAGGACTTTGGGAGGCTGAGGCGGGTGGATCACGAGGTCAGGAGATTGAGACCATCCTGGCTAACATGGTGAAACCACGACTCTATTAAAAAAAAATACAAAAAAAATTAGCCGGGCCTGGTGGCAGACGCCTGTAGTCCCAGTTTCTCGGGAAGCTGAGGCAGGAGAAGGTGTGAACCTGGGAGGCGGAGCTTGCAGTGAGCCGAGATCGTGCCACTGCACTCCAGCCTGGGCAACACAGTGAGACTCTGTCTCAAAAAAAAAAAGAAAAAAAAAGGAAACATTCAGGGATGGATAAGACTTTATTTAAATCTAGTTGCTCATATAACAACATTAGGTGTCTATCATTCTCCGTATTTCAACTTTTCCTGCGGTCGGTTTTATTCCCAGGCAAGTAAACACAGACAGAAGCAACATTAATCATACGTTGTGTCAGTTTATTAATGCCAGTAGAGAGAAAACTGTCTCTCTAGTGGATTTAGGAAGAATTTCAGAGTTGAGATGGGTTATATTTCCATTGCTGAACCAGTCAATGTGACTGTGGTTAGATAGGCCTTGTTCACATGTCAAGGCCTGAAGTTGGGGCCAATAACAATGACTCAGGCTAAGAATGAGGAAGAGTGATGCCTCAAAAGGAGATTGAGGTACTTGTGGGGGTTGAACTGTATACAGCTGGTTTAATCTGGAATCAATTTCTCTCCTTATATTGTAAGGAGAGAAAGTATGTAATATTTGGAAGGCAGAAATGGAGCACTGGCCAATACTCTCTGAAGGTCATCCTACTCAGAGATGGTGACAAACAGGCAAAGAATTGATTGTAAATTCCAGATTGCCCCCACCCTTGTTCACTTCACCTTGGCATGTCTTCTTATCTGCTGAATCTGCTGACCAACAATGGCCCCAGGTCCACCAACAGACACTTAATTGTGGACCTACAGAGGGGATAACTATACAGAGGCAATAGCATTCCCTTTGCAGTCCCACTTAGGTAATTGTATGTGCTTGACTTTCTGGATTAATTAGTTGGTGCCTCATTCTCTATTTCTCCGAAGAGCCCACCTGGATTGTTGCTTCTTCAGCTCTTAGTATAGGTGTAGAAGGCTTAAATCCTGTAACAAACCTCGTATTTCTAAGACTCATTAGGGTCTCCACTTCTCTTACTAAACCCTAGCTGACACTGTTTTTTTTTTTTTTTTTGTATAGGAAGTTGGTCCAGGGGAACAGGGACATAATGATGGGACTTTAAAGTTTTGTTCTCTGGGACTGGGTACGGTGGTTCATGCCTGTAATCCCAGCACTTTGGGAAGCCAAGGTGGGAGGATCGCTTAAGCCCAGGAGTTAGAGACTGGGCAATACCCCTGTTCTCTACTGGAAAAAAAATTAGCTGGGTATAGTGGCATGCATTTGTAGATCCAGCTGCTTGGAAGGCTGAGGCAGTAGGATTGCTTGAGCCCAGGAGGTTGAAGCTATTGCTGTGAGCTGTGATTGCACCACTGGACTCCAGCCTGGGTGACAGAGTGAGACTCTGTCTCAAAATAAAATAAAATAAAATAAACAATAAACAAAGAAAATGTGATATATATATATATACCAAATGGAATACTATTCATTTTTTAAAAAGAAGAACATCCTGTCATTTTTGATAACATAGATGAACCTGGAGGACATTACGTTAAATTAAATGAGCCAGGCAGAGAAAGACCAATACTATTTGTATGGGGAATATAAAAAAACTGCACTCGAAAAAGCAGAAAGCAGAATGGTAATTACCGAGGCCCAGGGGAAGGGGGCCCAGGGGAAGGGGGCCCAGGGAAGATGTTGGTCAAAGGATATAAAATTTCATTTAGGCGGAAATTAAAGAACTGTATGGCCAGGCGTGATGGCTCACGCCTGTAATCCCAGCACTTTGGGAGATCGAGGCGGGTGGATCACAAGGTCAGGAGATCGAGACCATCCTGGCTAACACGGTGAAACCCTGTCTCTATTTAAAAAAATACAAAAAATTAGCCAGGCGTGGTGGCAGGCGCATGTAGTCCCAGCTGCTCCGGAGGCTGAGGCAGGAGAATAGCGTGAACGCGGGAGGCAGAGCTTGCAGTAAGCCGAGATTGCTCCAGCCTGGGCGACACAGAGAGACTCTGTCAAAAAAAAAAAAAAAAAAAAGAACTCTATTGTAGGACTTGGTGACTATAGTTATTAACAAAGTATTGTATTGTGGCCAGCCACTGGGTGACTCACAGCTGTAATCTCAGCACTTTGGGAGGCTGAGGTAGGAGGATCACTTGAGCCCATGAGTTAAAGACCAGCCTGCCCAACATGGTAAAACCCTGACTCTACTAAAAATACAAAACTTAGTTGGGCATTCCTGTGCATGCCCGTAATCCCAGCTTCTCAGGAGGCTGAGGCAGGAGAATCGCTTGAACCCAGGAAGCAGAGGTTGCAGTGAGTGGAGATCTTGCCACTGCACTCCAGCCTGGGCGACACAGTGAGACTCTATCTCCAAAACAAAAACAAAACAAAGTATTGTATTCTCAAAAATTTCTAAGAGAGATTTTAAGTGTTCTTATCACAAATGTTAAGTATGTGAGGTAATGAATATGTTAATTAGCATCATTTAGTCATTCCACGATGTATGCATAGTTCAAAATATATCACATATGATAAATATATACAATTTTAATTTATCAATTGAAATAATTATTAAAAACTATAACCTATGTTTCTAGTCATCAAGTGCCTATAAAAATAGCTATTGTCAGCTGGGTGCGGTGGTTCATGCCTGTAACCCCAGCACTTTGGGAGGTCGAGGCGGGCGGATCATGAGCACAGGAGATAGAGACCATCCTGGCTAACACTGTGAAACCCCGTCTCTACTAAAAATATAAACAATTATCCAGGCGTGGTAGCAGGCGCCTACAGGCGTCCCAGCTACTCAGGAGGCTGAGGCAGGAGAATGGCATGAACCTGGAGGTGGAGGTTGCAGTGAGCCAAGATCGTGCCACTGCACTCCAGCCTGGGTGACAGAGCAAGACTGTCTCAAAAAAAAAAAAAAAGAAAAAGAAAATAAAAGAAATAGCTATTGTCATATATCAGTTTTGGGTAAGCATAAAAAATAACAAAGTTGTTTGCTTGCTTCTAGTTGTACTGTAGAAATTGGAGAAAAAAAACATGTAAGTTCAGAGGTTTAAATTCCTGGCTCTGGATCCAGGTAAGAAACCAGATGGCTTCTGCAAATTCCCTAAAATAAACTCTCAGCTCTTTTAGTTGCAAAGTGTCAAGATTTCTGACCAAGCTCAAAGGCTAATCATATGAATGGCTAAGTTACAGTGAAAACAGAATTTATAACACCACATGGTTTTTTTATATTAATGTCAGGGCATCGATTGGGAATGAGTGAAAGAATTGGGGTCAGAACATAGAGAAGATTCCAATGAAGCTAAATACATCAAACCCCCAATTTTGCCTAGTATATTTGGCAGTAGAAATAGCCTTTTTGTGTTCTGTTTGTGTAAATTCATCTTCTCTTGGCTGAAGAATCAGTGATGACCCTTATAAAGTCCAGTGATGCAGGGTATGGACTTGAAAGGTATCCCTTCTGTGATGGTTAATACTGAGTGTCCACTTAATCGGATTGAAGGATACAAAGTATTGATTCTGGTTGTGTCTGTGAGGGTGTTACAAAAAGAGATTAATATTTGAGTCAGTGGGCTGGGGAAGGCAGATCTACCCTCAATCTGGTGGGCACAATCTATCAACTGCCAGTGAACATAAAGCTGGCAGAAAAACTTGAAAAGGAGAGACTAGCCTAGCCTCCCAGCCTACATCTTTCTGCTGTGCTGGATGCTTCCTGCCCTCAAACATCAAACTCCAAGTTCTTCGGTTTTGGGACTCAGATGGGCTCTCCTTGTTCCTCAGCTTGAAGACAGCCTATTGTGGGACCCTGTGATTGTCTAAGCTAACACTTAATAAACTCCCCTTTATATATGTGTGTGTGTGTATATATATAAAGTATATATATACAGTATATACTATATAAAGTGTATAGTATATAAAGTATAACATGTATACTATATACTTTATATATATAAAATACTACATAAACTAATAAAATATATATCCTATTTGTTCTTTCCCTCTAGAGAATCCTGACTAATACAGATTTTGGTACCAGGAGTGGGGTCTAGAGGAACAGAATATTAAGCATGGAATTCTTTCATTGGTTTTGGGGTTTCTGGGGTTGGCTACTTAATACGATTAGACCCAAAAATGCTGAGAACTATACTTCTAATAGTATAGAGAACACTGTTAGTCCCTGATGTGAACTGTTTAGGGAGTTATGCAAAATAAATGCATCTGACACTCCTGATTCACCACTCATGAGAGGAGTTTGGTGACTCTATGCATCATACCTTGGACCATATGTGGAGAACCAAGGAACATAATGAAGCTGGTCAGTTGCTCCTAAGTTCAGTGGACAAAGTGATGAAAGAAAACGAAAAACTCAGGGATTCTGTCTCTCAGCTTCAGAAGCAGATACTGAGCCCAAATCTGCTAAGATTGCCCTGAGTGAGAGTCTTATCTCCCACAGAGAAAGAGCTGAAATTGTGGAAAAACCGATACAAGCTCTTATCATGCAAGTGGCTGACCTGCAATGAAATACACATGCACAGCCTCACCAGGTGTCTACTGTTAAAGTGAGGGCATTGATTGGAAAAGAATGAGACCTTGAAACTTGGAATGGGGATGCGTGGGAGGATCCTGATGAAGCTGGGGGACTGAGTTTGTAAACCTTTTTTGCCAGAAGGAACAGCTTCCCCATCCTGAGTAGTGGCAACCTCCCCTCCCCAACCCATGCTGCCATCAGCCTTTCCACCTTTGTCTGAGGAAATAAACCCTGAGCTGTCCGAGGCAACAGTGATGGCCTCCCCTGAGGCAGTTGCCAGGCAAGATAATGTTGAGTCTCCTCAGATGTCACCTGGAACACATCTGTTTGCTTCTAGACCTATAACTAAAGTCCTGGCGGCCCACTAAAGGTGAAGTTGAGCGTGTGACCCATGAGGAGGTGTACTACATGTGAAAAGAACTGTTTGAGTTCTCTAATTTATTTGAATAGCCACTGGAAAACAAGCATGGGAATGGATTTTTTTTTTTTTTTTTGACAGTCTCACTCCTTTGCCCAGGCTAGAGTGCAATGACACAATCTCAGCTCACTGCAACCTCCAGCTCCTGGGTTCAAGTGATTCCCCTGCCTCAGCCTCCTGAGAGCTGGGATTACAGGTGCATGCCACACAATCGCTGGCTAATTTTTGTAGTTTTAGTAGAGGGTTTCACCATGTTGGTCAGGTTGGTCTCAAACTTCTGTCCTCAGGTGATTCACTCGCCTTGGCCTCCCAAAGTGCTGGGATTACAGGCATGAGCCGCCACGCCTGGTTGGGAATGGATATTAAGTGTATGGGATAATGGTGAAAGAAACAGAGTTGGATCAGGCTGAATTTATTGATTTGCGCCCACTAATTAGGGACTCTGCACTTAATGTTGCAGCTTGGGGAGTTAAAAAAAGGATCTAATAGTTTATTTGCTTGATTAGCTGAAATACGGTTTAAAAGATGGCCCACTGTGAGTGAGTTGGAAATGCCTGATCTTCCTTGGTTTAATGTAGAGGAAGGGATCCGAAGACCTAGGGAGACTGGGATGCTGGAGTGGATTAGCCACTTTAGTTAGACCTACTCATCCCAGCTGGGAGGGTCCAGATGATATACCCTTGACCAACGCCTTGTGAAATAGATTTGTGAGGGCAGCGCTAGTATCTTTGAAGAGACCTGTGATTGCTTTTCTCTGTATGTCAGATCTAATGGTGGGAACTGCAGTCACTAAACTACAAAAGTTAAATACAATGGGAATAATTGGATGCCTAAATGGCAGGAGCCAAGTGGCGGCACTCAACCGTCAAAGGCAAGGTGGGCATATCTTCCGTTATGGACAGTAGAGGCAAAGTGGCAATCAGAATAGTCTGACTTGTGTAGAGCTCTGTCATTGGCTAATTAATTACAGTGTTCCTAGAAGTGAAATTGATAGGAAGCCTACTGCATTCCTACTTAAATTATACAAATAGAAAATTTCTAGGTCTAAGGGACAAGACTAATTGAATTATAAAAACAGAGAATCATGGGCCCTCAATCTATTTCCAGACTGGAGCCAGTTTACAGACCCAGAATGCCTTGAATGAAGGGAAGTCTGGTTCCCCTTGAGGAAGGGCCCCACTACATTCCCTTCAATTTATGCAGTGAATCTTTCTCCCATCCTTCCCCAAGGACACCTCTGACTTTTTACCAAGGTAACTGTGCATTGAAAAAGGGAAATGATCAGACATGAGGGACTACTGGACACTGGCTCTGAGCTGATGCTGATTCCAGGGGACCCAAAACACCACTGTGGTCCTCCAGTTAAAGTAGGGGATTATGGAGTTCAGGTAATTAAAGGAGTCTTAACTCAGGTCTGACTTACAGTGGGTCCAGTGGGTCCCTGGATGCATCCTGTGGTCATTTCCCCAGTGCCAGAATGCATAATTGCATAAGCATACTTAGCAGCTGGCAGAACCACCACAGTGGCTCCCTGACTGGTAGGGTGAGGGCTATGATGGTGGGAAAGGCCAAATGGAAAACATTAGAGCTACCACTACATAGAAAAATAGTAAATCAAAAACAGTATCACATCCCTGGAGCAACTGTTGAGATGAGTGCCACCATCAAGGACTTGAAAGACCCAGGGGTGGTGATTCCCAGCACATCCCCTCTCTCATTTGGCCTGTGGAGAAGACAGATGAATCTTGGAGAACGACAGTGGATTATCGTAAGCTTAACCAAGTGGTGACTCCAATTGCAGCTGCCAGACCAGATGTGGTTTCATTGCTTAAGTAAATTAACACATCTCCAGGTACCTAGTGTGCAGCCATTGACTTGGCAAATGCCTTTTTCTCCATTACTGTCCATAAGGCCCATCAGAAGCAATTTGCCTTCAGCTGGCAAGGCCAGCAATATACCTTTACTGTCCTACATCAAGGGTGTATCAACTCACTGGCTTTGTGTCATAATCTTATTCAGAGAGAACTTGATTGCTTTTTGCTTCCAGAAGATATCACACTGGTCCATTACACCGATGACATTATGCTGATTGGATTCAGTGAGAAAGAAGTAAACACATTGGACTTATTGGTGAGACATTTGCATGCCAGAGGATGGGATATAAATTTGCCTAAATTCAGAGACCTTCTACCTCAGTAAAATTTCTAGGGGTCCAGTGGTGTGAGGCCTGTCGAGATATTCCTTCTAAGGTGAAGGAGAAGTTGCTGCATTTGGCCCTTCCTACCACCAAGAAAGAGGCACAACACCTAGTGGGCCTATTTGAATTTTGGAGGCAACACATTTCTCATTTGGGTGTGTTACTCCAGCATTTATCAAGTGACCCAAAAGGCTGCCAGTTTTGAGTGGGCTTCAGAACAGGAGAAGGCCCTGTAACAGGTCCAGTCTGCTGTGCAAGCTGCTCTGTCATTTGGGCTATATGATCCAGCAGATTCAATGGTGCTTGAGGTGTCAGTGGCAGATAGGGATGCTGTTTGGAGCCTTTGGCAGGCTCCTATAGGTGAATCACAGCACAGACTTCTAGGATTTTTGAGCAAAGCCCTGCCATCTTTTACAGATAACTACTTCCCACCGACTTTTTTTTTTTTTTGAGACGGAGTCTTGCTCTGTTGCCCAGGCTGGAGTGCAGTGGCATGATCTCAGCTCACTGCAACCTGCACCTCCTGGGTACAAGCAATTCTCCTTCCTCAGCCTTCTGAGTAGCTAGGATTACAGGTGCACGCCACCATGCCTGGCTAATTTTTGTATTTTTTTAGTAGAGATGGGGTTTCACCATGTTGGCCAGGCTGGTCTCGAACTCCTGACCTTGTAATCCACCTGCCTCAGCTTCCCAAAGTTCTGGGATTACAGACATGAGCCACCGCACCTGGCCAACTACTCCCCTTTTGAAAGACAGCTCTTGGCCTGTTACTGGGCTTTGGTGGAAACCGAATGTTTGATGATGGGTCATCAAGTCACCATGCAACCTGAGCTGCCTATCATGAACTTGGTGCTTTCTGACCCATCTAGACATAAAGTGAGTCACGCACAGCAGCATTCCATCATCAAATGGAAGTGGTATATACGTGATTGGGCTCAAGCAAGTCTTGAAGGGACAAGTAAGTTACATGAGGAAGTGGCTCAAATGCCCATGGTCTCCACTCCTGCCACCCTGCCTTCTCTCCCACAGCCTGCAATGATGGCCTCATGGGTTGTTCCCTATGACCAGTTGACAGAGGAAGAGAAGACTGGGACCTGGTTTGCAGATTGTTCTGCATGATATAGAGGCACCACCCAAAAATGGACAGGTGCAGCACTATAGCCCCTTTTTAGGACATCCCCAAAGGACAGTTGTGAAGGGAAATCTTCCCAGTAAGCAAAACTTCAAGCAGTGTACCTGGTTGTACACTTTGCATGAAAGGAGAAATGGTCAAATGTGTAATTATATACTGATTCATGGGATATAGACAGTGGTTTGGTTGGATGGCCATTTGAGTCAGTGGGCTGGGTAAGACAGATCTATCCTTAATCTGGTGGGCACAATCTAATCAGCTGCCAGCGAATATAAAGCAGGCAGAAAAACTTGAAATGGAGAGACTAGCAATAGCCTCTCAGCCTACATATTTCTCCTGTGCCAGATGCTCCCTGCCCTTGAACATTGGACTCCAAGTTCTTCATTTTTGGGACTCAGACTGGCTCTCCTTGCTCCTCAGTTTGTAGACAGCCTGTTGTGGGACCTTGTGATAGTGTAAATTAATAACACTCAGTGTTTATTTGTTTGAGAAAATGTTTATTTCTTCTTCATTTTTAAAGGATACTTTTGCTGGGTATAGAATTCTGAGTTGACATTTTCTTTCAGCATTTGAAAGATATTACCTCATTTTCTTCTTTTTTGCATGGTTTCTGATGAAACATTTGTTGTAATTCTAATTCTTGTACCTCTACAGGTAATGTGTCTTTTCCTCTGGCTGGCTTCAAGATTTTTGTTTGTCTTTGGTTTGCAGCTATTTAAATATGATACAGCCTAAGTTGCCAGGTTTTGGTATTTCTCCTGGTTGGTGTTTTTTGAACATCTTGGATCCATGATTTAGTGTCTATCACTAATTTTGGAAAATTTTTGGCCATTATTTACTAAAATATTAATTCTTATTCTCTCTTCTCCTTCTGGAATTCTAATTATGCAAATGTTAGTTCATTTGATATTGTTCCACATCTCATGAATATTCTGTTGTGTTTTTTCATTCATCCCTTTTTTCTTTTCCTCTTATTTTAGCTTGAATAATTTCTATTGACCTATCTTCAAGTTTATTGATTCTTTGCTTACCTGTATTGACTCTAATTGATGAGCTCATTGAAGACATATTTTCATCTCTATTACTTTTTTTTTTTTTTGAGATGGAGTCTCGTTCTGTCACTCAGGCTGGAGTGTAGTGGCACAATCTTAGATCACTGCAACCTCCGCTCCCAGGGTTCTAGCAATTCTCCTACCTCAGCCTCCTAAGTAGCTGGAATTACAGGCACCTGCCACCATGCCAGGCTAATTTTTTTTTTTTTTTGTATTTGTAGTAGAGATAGAATTTTGACATGCTGGCCAGGCTGTTCCTGAACTCCTGACCTCAGGTGATCTATCCTCAGCCTTCCAAAGTGCTGGGATTACAGGCATGAGCCATCATGCCTGGCCTCTATTACTGTTTTTCCTTTGTTGTTGTTGTTGTTGTTTTTGAGATGGAGTCTCACTCTGTCGCCCAGGCTGGAGTGCAGTGGCACAATCTCAGCTCATTGCAACCTCCACCTCCCGGGTTCACACCATTCTCCTGCCTCAGCCTCCCAAGTAGCTGGGACTACAGGCGCCCGTCACCACGCCTGGCTAATTTTTTGTTGTTGTTGTTGTATTTTTAGTAGGGACTGAGTTTCACCGTGTTAGCTGGGATGGTCTCAATCTCCTGACCTTGTGATTCATCTGCCTCGGCCTCCCAAAGTGCTGGGATTACAGGCATGAGACACTGCGCCCGGCCTGTTCCTTCCCCTTTCTAAAACTACAGAATATATAGTTCAGTGGTTTATAATACATATAAACTATTTATTAGGCCAGGTGTGGTGGTTCACACCTGTCATCCCAGCACTTTGGAAGGCCAAGGTGGGTGGATCACTTGAGGTTATGATTTTGAGACCGGCCTGGTCAAGATGGTGAAACTCTGTCTCTACTAAAAATACAAAATTAGGCTGGGAAGATTATGAGTCTGGAGTTCGAGACCAGCCTGTCCAATATGGTGAAACCCTGTCTCTACTAAAAATACAAAAATTAGCCAGGTGTGGTGGTGCGTGCCTATAATCCCAGCTACTCGGGAGGCTGAGGCAGAATAATCGCTTGAACCTGGGAGGCGGAGGTTGCAGTGAGCTGAGATTGCGCCACTGCACCCCAGCCTGGGTGACAGAGTGAGACTCTGTTTCAAAAAAAAAAAAAACAAAAATAAACAAACAAACAAGAAAAGCCAAAAATTAGTCAGGCATGGTGGTGTATGCCTGTAATCTCAGTTTCTCGGGAGGCCGAGGCAGGAGAATTGCTTGAACCTGGGAGGCAGATGTTGCAGTAAGCCAAGCCACCACACTCCAGTCTGGGAGACAGAGCATGACTCCATCTAAAAAAAAACCCTCAAAAAACTACATAATATAGTATATATTTAAATATATATTTTAAATACATACCAAATATATAATTCATATGAATTTTACATATATAATATATATTATCCTTCAGCATCCTGGTAAACCTTGTTCTCTGCAGTTTGTTCCTTTCTTCCCCCAAAAACAAATATGGATCTTCCTTTCCTTGAAAAAAAATAACAATTTGGGTCTTGTAGATCAGAGCTTTCTAACTAATGTACCAAGGTATAATGATGTGCTCAGGCTCACTGATGTGCCATTGTATGGGTTACAGATATGCAGATACACCGACCCTCTTAGCTATCATTGCCATCATGGGCAGCTGGAGGCAGCTGAAGCCCCAATCATCTTAGTTCTCCCCAGACCTTGAGCAGGCATTTTCATTTACCACAATATCCCACACAAAAGCAGTATTGTCAATTTTCAATTTGTACTATAACTGAAAATACCAAAATTTTACAAAGACGAATTAAAAATATTGATTTGGGGAATTAATTTAATTTTCCAAAAGTTGTGTTTTCTTTGCTTTTTTTTTTTTTTTTTTTTTGAGATGGAGTCTCGCTCTGTCGCCCAGGCTGGAATGCAGTGGCGTGATCTTGGCTCACTGCAAGCTCCACCTCCCAGGTTCACGCCATTCTCCTGCCTCAGCCTTCCAAGTAGCTGGGACTACAGGCGCCCGGAACCACGGCTGGCTAATTTTTTTGTATTTTTAGTAGAGACGGGGTTTCACAGTGTTAGCCAGGATGGTCTCGATCTCCTGACCTCATGATCCGCCCGCCTTGGCCTCCCAAAGTGCTGGGATTACAGGCGTGAGCCACCGCGCCAGTCCCAAAAGTTGTGTTTTCAAAACACATTGGATGAGAGCTGTGACATGCAAATTATGCAGAACACTTTCATGCCATTTTGACACAGATCTGTTATTGAGGCCATTTAGTGCTGTGAATATTTGGACTCTGCAATTTTACTGCAGGTATTTTATACTCTAATCAATTATTTCATATTCTTCAGCTCAATACACAGCAGTTAAGCAGGAATGCTGCTTAACAGTCGTAAAAGAAAAGAATTATAAAGACTAAGAAATTCCTCCAACAAAGGGGATGTCTGCTACATACATTATTTAATATAATATTGTCATTTTTCCAGTGATCATAGAAGCTATATTATTCTTGATAGCAGAACATTTAATATTTTATTCTTTTTCTCCTATTTATTTATAATATTTATCCTTTTATTTGCTGAAATTATTTATTAAAATTATTCTTTTTATTTTATCAAACTAACACATATACATAGTTTAAAAATCCTCATAGTGCTAAAAGTATTATAATAAAAATAGCAGCCTGCTGTTCTTCCTATCCGTGACATACTTTTTTAATCCAAAAGTAATTGCTTATCATTTTTAAGCTCTATTTTCTGTTACTTGGCTACTTTTTAAAAATTTGTATTTTAAGTTCATAGGTACATGTGCAGGATGTGCAGGTTTGTTACATAGGTAAATGTGTGTCATGGGGGTTTATTGCACAGTTATTTCATCACCCTGGTATTAAGCCTAGTACCCATTAGTTATTTTTCCTAGTTCTCTCCCTCCTCCCACTCTTTACCCTCTGATAGGCCCCAGTGTGTGTTGTTCCCTTCCATGTATCCACGTGTTCTCATCATTCAGCTCACACTTATAAGTGAGAACATGCGGTATTTGGTTTTCTCTTCCTGCATTAGTTTGCTAAGGATAATGGCCTCCAGCTCCATCCATGTCCCTGTGAAGGAAATGATCTCCTTCTTTCTTATGGCTGCATAGTATTCCATGGTGTATATGTACCATATCTTCTTTATTCAGTCTATCATTGATGGACATTTGCATGGGATCCATGACTTGCTATTGTGAATCGTGCTGCAATTAACATATACATGCATGTGTCTTTATAATAGAATGATTTCTATTCCTTTGGGTGTATACCCAGTAATGGAATTGCTGTGTCAAGTGGTATTTCTGCCTTTAGGTCTTGGAGGAATTGCCACACTGTCTTCCCCAATGGTTGGTTGAACTAATTTACACTCCTATCAATAGTGTATAAGCATTCCGTTTTCTCTACAACCTCACCAGCATCTATTCTTTTTTTTTGACTTTTTAAGCCATCTGACTGGTGTGAAATGGTATCTCATTGTGGTTTTGATTTGCATTTCTCTAATGATCAGTGATGTTGAGATTTTTTGTTTGTTGGCTGCATGTATGTCTTCTTTTGAGAAGTGTCTGTTCATGCCCTGTGCCCACTTTTTAATGGAGTTGTTTTTCTCTTGTAAATTTGTTTGAGTTCTGTATGGATACTGGACATTATACTTTGTCAGATGCATAGTTCACAAAAATTTCCTCTCATTCTGTAGGTTGTTTACTCTGTTGATAATTTCTTTTGCTGTGCAGAGGCTCTTTAGTTTAATTAGATTCCACTTGTCAATTTTTGCTTTTGTTTTGGTGTCTTTGTCATGAAATCTTTGCTTATGCCTTTGTTCTGGATAGTATTTCCTAGGTTGTCTACCAGGGTTTTTACAGTTTTAGGTTTTATACTTAAGTCTTTAATCCATCTTTGTTAATTTCTGTATATAGTGTAAGGAAGGGGCCCAGTTTCAATTTTCTGCATATGGCTATTGGTATTTCTAAGTGACATGCATATATCGCTATCTCTGTATTCACCCATTTACTTATTATAGTAGCTTACTGATATGGTAGAATAGGATTCCTCTCACTTATGCCCTTTTCCCTCTCCCCATTCCTCCAAACTATCCTTCTCTTTATTCTCCAAATAGATCTCTCTCATAAATCATTATGAAGTCGACATTCAGTATTTACATTATTAAAACCAGGCAAATATTATTTGCTCTTGAGCCAAATACTGTTCATGCTATTAGGGCCAGGAAAATATTATTTGCTGCTAAATCAAACAGTACCCTGTGATTATATTTTCTTTCTTCTGTAACTTTAATTTTCCTACAGGTAATTGGTTTATTTTTCATTAGTTTGTTGTTCTTTGCAAGAGAATTTCCTTCTTAAATCCTTAAACATCCTCTAAAGATGGCTTTTCACATGGCTCAATATATCAGATAACCTAGTATTTCCATTATTTCCCTCTGGAGATGCCTCTTGAGCACCTTGTGTTCCTCTCTGGTCAGGATTTGTTCTTTTCTTTTGTATTTATTCTTAGAATTTTCTTCATCTCTCAACTATATTGGGATCTCTTTTCTTTTATTCTTTTTGGTTTATGTTGTCACTTTTTGTAGATGGTATCCTTGATTAAGATTTCTGCAAAATTGTATATGAGAGGTAAATTTTTAAGATTTAGCAGACCTGAAAATGTCTGTATTCTAGCTTTATGTTTGTATATATATTTAGAGACAGAGTCTTGCTCTGTTGCTCAGGCTGGAGTGGAGCGGTGCAATCTTAGCTCACTGTAGCCTCAAACTCCTAGGCTGAAGCAATCCCCCTGCTTTGGCTCCCAAAGTACTGGGATTACAAGCATGAGCCATTGTGCCTGGACCCTCTAACTTCATGTTTAATTGGTAGTTTAGTGGTAGTTTAGTTAGTTACATAATTAAATGTTGAGCAGCATTTTTATTGAGTTTTGAAGTTAATGCTTCAAAATTTCTTCTAGCTTCCAGTATTATAATTGAGAAATCCAGTATCATTTTTGTTTTGGATCCTGTGTATATGTGGCCTGTTATCCCCTTACTTCCGCTTCACCATGAGCTTTTAGGATCTTCCTCTATTCTCAAGATCTTGAAATTTCAAGGTGATGTGCCTAGGTGCACATCTCAGAGTTTGTACCATTAGTGGACCCCTTGAATTTTGAGACTTCCTTCCTTCTGTTAGTGCGATGGTTAATGTAAGTGTCAAGTGTCAACTTGATTGGTTTGAAAGATGCAAAGTATTGTTTCTGGGTGTGTCTTTGAGGGTGTTGCCCAAAGCAGATTAACATTTGAGTCAGTGGACTGGGAGAGGAAGACCCATCCTCAGTGTGGGTGGGCACCGTCCAAGCAGCTGCCAGCATGGCTAGAAAAAGTTGGCAGAAGCAGTTGGAAGAAGCTTGCTTGCCGAGTCTTCACCTTTTATCTTTCTTCTGTGCTGGATGCTTCCTCACCTTGAACATCATCTTCAGTTTTTGGACTCTTGGACTTAGACCAGTGGTTTGCCAGGGGCTTCTGGGCCTCTAGTCACGGACTGAAGCCTGCACTGTTGGCTTCCCCACTTTAGAAACTTGGGGACTCAGATTGAGCCACTACTGGCTTCCTTGCTCCTCAGCTTGCAGACAATCTATCATGGGATTTCACCCTGTGATCATGTGAATTCTCCTTAATAAAATCCCTTTCATATGTACATATATGTTGGTTCTGTCTCTCTGGAGAACCCTAACACAGTTAGATATTTTCTCTTTCTTTTCAACTATTAGTTAGACCTTGTAGACTGATTCTCTCCTTTTAAAAAGTAATTTCTGGCCAGGCATGGTGGCTCACGCCTGTAATCTCAGCACTTTGGGAGGCCGAGGCAGGTGGATCACCTGAGGTCAGGAGTTCGAGACCAGCCTGACCAACATGGAGAAACCTCGTCTCTACCAAAAATACAAAATTAGCTGGGCGTGGTGGCGCATACCTGTAATCCCAGTTACTCGTGAGGCTGAGGCAAGAGAATTGCTCCAACTGGAGTGGCAGAGGCTGCAGTAAGCCGAGATCACACCACTGCACTCTAGCCTGGGCAACAAGAGCAAAACTCCGTCTCAAAAAATAAATAAATAAATAATAGGCTGGGTGTGGTGGCTGGTACCTGTAACCCCAGCACTTTGGGAGGCCACGGCAGGTGGATCACGAGGTCAAGAGATCGAGACAATCCTGGCCAACATGGTGAAACCCCGTCTCTACTAAAAATACAAAAATTAGCTGGGCCTGGTGGCACGCACCTGTAGTCCCAGCTACTCAGAAGGCTGAGGCAAGAGAATTGCTTGAACCAGGGAGGCGGAGGTTGTAGTGAGCCAAGATCGCGCCACTGAACTCCAGCCTGGCGACAGAGCGAGACTCTGTCTCAAAAAAAAAAAAAAAGTTTCCTTTTTTCTTTTTACTCTTTGTCTTTTTAAATTGTTCTATTTTACTGAGAATATTTATCCCAGATCTTGTTCTTGTTCTCTGTGTGTGTGTTTTTTTTAATTGTGGTAAAGCATACATCAAGTTTATAATTTTAACCATTTTTATTTCTTTTTTATGTTTTTCTGGGAGACAGAGTCCTGCTGTGTCGCCCAGGCTGGAGTGCAGTGACGTGATGTTGGCTCACTGCATCCTTCACTTCCCAGGTTCAAGTGATTCTCCTGCCTCAGTCTCCCAAGTAGCTGGGACTACAGGTGTGCACCACCATGCCTGGCTAATTTTTGTATTTTTTTAGTAGAGACGAGGTTTCACCATGTTAGCCAGGCTGGTCTTGAACTCCTGACCTTAGGCAATCCACTCACCTTGGCTTCCCAAAGTGCTGGGATTACAGGCATGAGCCACTGCACCTGGCCAATTTTAAGCATTTTTAAATGTACACTTTGGTGGCATTAAGTATATCTACCATTCTGTGCAATCACCATTACTATCCATTTCCAAAATATTTTCGTCATCCCAAACAGAAACTCTGTGCCCATTAAACTATTCTCCATTCCCCACTTCTCCCAGGCCCTGGTAGCCTCTGTTCTATTTTCCAGTCCAATGAACTTGCTTAGTCTAGGTACCTTATCAGAGTGGAGTAATTCACCATTTGTCCTTTTTTTTCTGGCCTATTTCACTTAGCATAATGTTTTCAAGGGTCATTCATGTTGTATCATGTAGAAGAATTTCATTCCTTTTTATGGATGGGTAATATTGCATTATATGTACATATCACATTCTATTTATTCATTCATCTGTTGATGGACACTTGGGTTGTTTCCACCTTTTGGCTATTATGAATAGTGTGCTACAAACACTATGTACAAAGTAACTCCTTAAACCTCTGCATTCATTTTTAAAATATATGTATATACACACACACATACATACATATATATATACACACACACCTAGGAGTGGAATTATTGGATCATATGGTAATTCTGTGTTTAACTTTTTGTTAACTGCCAAGCTGCTGTCCTTTTTTTTTTTCACTTCCTTGTCAATACTTATTCTATCTTTTTCTTTTTTTAATGATAGATCTCTTATTAGGTGTGAAGTGGTATGTTATTGTGGTTTCCACTTGCATTTTCCTAATGAGTAATTATGTTGAGCATCTTTTCATGTGCTTATTGGTCATCTGCATATTTTCTTTGGCAATGTGTCTAGTCAAGCCCTTTTCCCATTTTTGAATTGGTGTTTATTATTTTTCAGTTATAGGAATTATTTATATATTCTGTATATTAATTCAGAGTTGCAAGTATTTTGTCTTATCTTGTGGATTGTCTTTTTCCTATCTTGAGAGTGCCCTTTAATGCATGCAAGTTTTTAATTTTGATGAAGTCCAATTTATCTGTTTTATCTTCTGTTTCCTGTGTTTCTGATATCATATCTAAGAAATCACTGTCAAATCCAACATTCTGAAGATTTTGCCTCAGCTTCCCGAGTAGCTGGGTCTACAGGAATGCATAATCATGCCTGGCTAGTTTTTGTATCTTTAGTAGGGATGGGGTTTTGCCCTGTTGGCCAGGCTTGTCTCCAATTCCTGATCTCAGGTGATTTGCCCACCTTGGCCTTGCAAAGTTCTGGGATTATAGGCGTGAGCCACTGTGCCCAGCTACTTTCAGTTAATTCTTGCATATTGGGTAAGGTATGGGTCCAACTTCATTCTACTGCATATGAATATCTAGTCTGACTATCCAGTTTTTCCAATACCATTTATAGAAAAGATTGTCCTTTCCTCACTGAATCATGTTTGGAATCTTGCCAAAATTCAATTGACCATATATGCAAAGATTTATTTGTGGGTTCTCTATTCTGTTCCATCAGTCTATCCTTATGCCAGTACTAAACTGCTTTGATTACTGTAACTTTTTAAGTTTTGAAATCAGGGAGTATGAGTCCTCCAACTTTCTTCTTATTTTTCAAGATTGTTTTGACCATTTAGGGTAACTTGAGATTCCATATAAACTTTAGGGTCAGTATTCCTATTTCTGCAGATAACGCCATTGGGTTTTAATAGGGATTGCTTTAATCTGTAGATCACTTTGGGTAGTGTTGTCACCTTTACAATATGTATTTTTTTTAATAGAGACAGGGTCTCGCTATGTTGGCCAGATTGGTCTTGAAATCTTGGCCTCAAGCAATCCCCCCACCTTGGCCTCCCAAAGTGCTAGGATTACAGGCATAAGCCACCATGCTTGGGCAATCTTTACACTATTAAGTTTTCTAAGCCATGAACATGAAGTGACTTTTTATTTATTCATCATTTTATTTATTTATTCAATAAATTATTTATTTATTTTATGTATTCTTATTTAATTTCAGCAATGTTTTGCAGTTTTCATTGTACAAGTTTTCTGTCTCCTTGGTTAAATCTGTAAGTACTGTATTCTTTCCGATGCCATTGTCAATAGCTTCTATTTTAAGTAGAATTTTGATCTTTTTCCCCATGGTTACAATATGAAAGAAATATATTTTCTTCAAATGTATCCACTTTATTCTATCCTGTCTATTCATATTTGACCAGCATATTACCTATTACTACACCTATATTACTATTTAAAATGTTGACAAGAACTATAATGAAGGCCAGGTGCACTGGCTCATGCCTGTAATCCCAGCACTTTGGGAGGATGAGGCGGGTGGATCACCTGAGGTCTGGAGTTTGAGACCAGCCTGACCAACATGGAGAAATCCCATCTCTACTAAAAATACAAAAATAGCTGGGCTTGGTGGCTCATGCCTGTAATGTAATCCCAGCTACTTGGGAGGCTGAGACAAGAGAATTGCTTGAACCCAGGAGGCGGAGATGCAATGAGCCGAGATCGCACCATTGCACTCCAGCTGGAGTGACAGAGACCCTGTCTCAAAAAAAAAAAAAAAAAAAGAACTGTAATGAATGTAGAGTCCTGTGCCCACCAATAAAGACTTCCATTCATATTGACTGGCAGCAAAATATGGAAGGTGACTGAATTTATCATTGCAGATATTTAGGTATTCCACACATGTTGATGAGCCAGCCTTGCTTGCAAGACATAAAAAGAAACATGTCATAAAATATTGTATATTTATTCCATTAAGCATTTTTGTCTTCATTTCTGCAATATCACAAAATGTTGCTAAAAATCAAGATTTTTACATAATTTTAGTTCTAGTGAAATTATAGCAAAATTAGGCAACTTTTCTATAGATAATTATAGTTCTTAGGTAGTTTATTTTTCCCACAACTTTCCATTTTGATTAACTTCATTGTGTTGTAACACTTAGAGTTATTGAAAACACTGTCAAGGTATATTTAGTTTTAAAAAAATGAATGAGGATATTCACATACTGTGTTCACACTGTAATGTGGTCCATATTTTAAGTTATTCTCTCTGAAAATACTATAAAATACCTTACTTTCTTTCTTTTTTTTTTTTTTTTGAGACGGAGTCTGGCTCTGTCGCCCAGGCTGGAGTGCAGTGGCCGGATCTCAGCTCACTGCAAGCTCCACCTCCCGGGTTTACGCCATTCTCCTGCCTCAGCCTTCCAGGTAGCTGGGACTACAGGCGCCCGCCACCTCGCCCGGCTAGTTTTTTGTATTTTTTAGTAGAGACGGGGTTTCACCATGTTCGCCAGGATGGTCTCGATCTCCTGACCTCGTGATCCGCCTGTCTCGGCCTCTCAAACTGCTGGGATTACAGGCTTGAGCCACCGCGCCCGGCCGAAAATACCTTACTTTCATTAATCACTCTCATATTGAGATTTCCACAATTTCTAAAAACAATACTTAGATTCATGCAGTATTTCTTACATTGTTTCAAAATTTTCATTTTGTTTTGCCATAAAACAACATAATATGTGGCACTGTCCTAATAATTGCCTGTGTATTTTATTGTGTACAGATGATGTTTTGCAATAAATAATTGACTCTTCATTTAATAAACAATACAAGATTGCAGTGTTCTATGGTTTGAATATGTGTCCCAAAGTTCATGTGTTGGAAACTTAATTTCCAATCCAACAATGTTGAGACGTGGAAACTTTAAGATGTAATTAGGTCATGAGAGTTCTGCCCTCATGAAGTGTGATGCTATTATATCAGAAGTGGGTTGGTTATTGAAGGAATGAGTTCCTGATAAAAGGATAAGTTTGATCTCTCTCTCTCTCTCTCTCGCTCTCTCAATATCTGCATGTGCTCTCTTGCCTTCTGCCGTCCAGCATTGGATGATGTAGCCAGAATGCCCTCAACAGATGAGGACCCCTTTATCTTAGACATCCCAGCCTTCAAAACTGTGAGAAATAAATCTCTGTTCTTATAAATTCCTTAGTCTCAGGCATCCTGTTATTGCATCCCAAAATGGACTAAAAGAGAAAATCCGTACTAGAAGTAGGATTGTTGTTATAAAGTGACTTTCAAACTGAGTAATGGGTAGAGGTCGAAAGAATTTGGAGAAGCCGGTCAGAAAGAGCTTAGATTTCCATGAATGGAGTTTTAAAAGCAATTCTAGTGAGGGCTCAGAAGAAGCTGAGCTTTTGGGAGATCCTAAATCTTAGGGATTAGTTAGGTGGCTGTGATCAGAGTACCAGTAAAAATATGGATGGTAAATGCCATTCTGATAATATCTTAGATGGAACTGAGGAAGAAGGTACTGGAAACTGGAGTAAATGCCACCCTTTTTATATTAGTCTGTTCTCATGCTGCTATAAGAACTGTCCGAGAATGGGTAATTTATAAAGGAAAGAGGTTTAATTGACTCACTGTTCCACATGGCTGGGGAAACCTCAGGAAACTTACAGTCATGGTGGAAGGGAAAGCAAACATGTCCTACTTCACATGATGGCAGCAAGAAGTATGAGCAAAGGGAGGTGGAAGTTCTTTTTTTCTTTTTTCTTTCTTTCTTTCTTTTTTTTTTTTTTATAAAACCATCAGATCTCATGAGAACTCACTATCACAAGAACAGCATGAGGGTAACCTCCCTCATGATTCAATTACCTCCCACCAGGTCCCTCCAACAACATGTGGGGATTATGGAAACCACAATTCAAGATGAGATTTGGGTGGGGACACAGTAAAACCATATCATTCTTCCCCTGGCCCCTCCCAAATCTCATCCTCACATTTCAAAACACAATCATACCCTTCCAACAGTCTCCCAAATTCTTAACTCATTCCATCATTAACTCAAAAGTCCCAGTCCAAAGTCTCATCTGAGACAAGGCAAATCCCTTCCACCTATGAATCCTTAAAATTACTTCCTAGATAAAGTGGGGGTACAGTCATTGAGTAAATATACCTGTTCCAAAGGGAAGAAATTGGCCAAAACAAAGGGGCTACAGGTCCCATGCAAGTCCAAAATCCAATAGGGCAGTCATTAAACCCTAAAGTTCCAAAATGATCTCCTTTGACTCCGTATCTCACATCCAGGTCATGCTGATACAAGAGATGGGCTCCCAAATGACCTTAGGAAGCTCCGTCCCTGTGGTTTTGCAGGGTATAGCCCCCCTCCCAGCTGCTTTCATAACTGGCATTGCATTTCTGTGGCTCTTCCAAGCACACAGTGAAAGCTGTGAGTAGATCTACTATTCTGGGGTCTGGAGAATGGTGACCCTCTTCTCACAGCTCCACCAGGCAGTGCCCCCGTGGGGACTCTGTGTGGCGGCTCCAACCTCACATTTCCCTTCTGCATTGCCCTAGCAGAGGGTCTCCATGAGGGCTCCACCCCTGCCACAGACTTCTGCCTGGACATCCAGGCATTTCCACACATCCTCTGAAACGTAGGCAGAGGTGCCCAAACCTTAAAGCTTTCTTTTGAGATGATCTTGGTTCACTGCAACCTCCACCTCCTGGTTCAAGTGATTATCTTGCCTCAGCCCCACAAGCAGCTATGATTACAGGCACTGCCACCATGCCTGGGTACGTTTTATATTTTTAGGAGAGACAGGGTTTCATCATGTTGGCCAGGCTGGTCTCAAACTCCTCACCTCAGGTGATCCCCTTACCCAAACCTCAATTCCTGACTTCTGTGCACCCGCAAGCCCAACACCACATGTAAGCCACCAAGGCTTGGGGCGTGCACTCTCTGAAGCAATGGCCTGAGCTGTACTTTGGCCCCTTTCAGCCACAGCTGGAGCTGAAGCAGCTGGGGCTCACGAAACCATGTTCTGAGGCTACATAGAGCAGTGTGGTCCTGGCCTGGCCCATGAAACGACTTTTCCCTCCTATGCCTCCAGGCCTGTGATGGGATGGGCTGCCTCAAAAGTCGCTGACATGACCTGGAGACATTTTCCCCATTGTCATAGTGATTAACATTCAGCTTCTCATTACTTATGCAAATTTCTGCAGCTGGCTTGAATTTCTCCCCAGAAAATGAGGTTTTCTTTTCTATTTCATCTTTAGGCTACAAATATTCCAAACTTTTATGTTCTGCTTCCTCTTTTTGTTTCTTTGAGATGGACTTTTGCTCTTATTGCCCAGGCTGCAGTGCAATGGAGCGATCTTGGTTCACTGCAACCTCTGCCTCCCAGGTTCAAGCAATTCTCCTGCCTCAGCCTCCCGAGTGGCTGGGATTACAAGTGTACGCCAACATGCCCAGCAAATTTTTGTATTTTTAATAGAGGTTCAAAGTGGAGTTTCACCATGTTGGCCAGGCTGGTCTCAAACTCCTGACCTCAGGTGATCCACCCGCCTTGGCCTCTCAAAGTGCTGGGATTACAGGTATGAACCACTGTGCCCAGCCATTCTGCTTCCTCTTGAATACTTTGCCACTTAGAAATTTCTTCCACCAGATACCCTAACTCATCTCTCTCAAGCTCAAAGTTCCCCAGATCCCTAGGACAGGGGCAAAATGCCACCACTCCTTTTGCTAAAGCATATCAAGAATCACCTTTATTCCAATTCCCAACAAGTTACTTGTCTCCATCTGAGATCACCTCAGCCTGGACTTCATTGTCCATATCACTATTGTCAAAGCCATTAAACAAGTCTCTAGGAAGTTCCAAACTTTCCCACATTGTCTTGTCTTCTGAGCCCTTCAAGTCTCTAGGAAGTTCCAAACTTTCCTACATTTTCCTGTCTTCCTCTGAGCCCTCTAAACTGTTCCAACTTCTGCTTGTTACCCAGTTCCAAAGTTACTTCCACATTTTCAGGTATCTTCACAGCAGCATCCCACTCTCTGCAGTACCAATTTACTGTATTAGTCCGTTCTTGCGCTGCTGTAAAGAACTGCTTGAGACTGGGTAATTTATAAAAGAAAGAGGTTTAATTGACTCACAGTTCCACATGCCTGGGGAGGCCACAGGGAACATTACTTTTAATGGCAAAAACCCCAATTACTTTTGAACCAGCATAATACAATCACAGGGGAACAGTAAGCAAACACCATCGAGAGATGGAGACCATCCTGGCCAACATGGTGAAACATCACCTCTACTAAAAATACAAAAATAAGCTGGGCAGGTTGGCACACGCCTGTAGTCCCAGCTACTTGGGAGGCTGAGGCAGGAGAATGGCTTGAACCCGCGAGGTGGGGACTGCAGTGAGCCAAGATCGTGCCACTGCACTCTAGCCTGGCAACAGAGTGAGACTCCATGTCAAAAAAAAAAAAGTGGAAAATATGTGCTACATCCCTGGAGGCCCAGACCCATGCCCTCAAGTGTGCCCAGGATATGGGACATGGAGGCAAAGATTATTCTCCAGCTTTAAGACTTAATGTTGTTTTCCCTGTTAGATTTTGGACTTACCTGGGAGCTGTTACCCCTTTCTTTATGGCTATTTCCCCCTTTTTGAAGGGGAATGTCTATCTTACACCTGTCCCACCACTGTATTTTAGAAGCATGTTACTTGTTAATTTCACAGGCTCACAGCTGGAAAGGAATTTGCCACAGAATGAATTGTGCCTTGAGTCTCACTCTTAGATGAGTCAGATGAGACTCTGGACTTTTTTTTTTTTTTTAAAGCAAGCTCTCACAAGTCTTCCTTCCTTCTTCCTTCTTTCTTGCTTTCTTTTCTTTCCTTCCTTCTTCCTTTCCTCTTTCTTTCCTTCCTTCTTTCCTTCCCTCCTTCCTTCCTTCTCTTTCTTTCTCTTTTTTCTTTTCTTTCTTCTTTTCTTTCTTTCTTTCCTTCCCTCTCTCCCTCCCTCCCTCCCTTTCTTTCCTTCTTTCTTTTCATTTGAGACAGACTTTCGCTCTTGTTGCCCAGGCTAGAGTGCAACGGCGCAATCTCGGCTCATTGCAACTTCTGCCTCCTGGGTTCAAGTGATTCTCCTGCCTCAGCCTCCAGAGTAGCTGGGATTACACGCATGTGCCACCACACCCGGCCAATTTTTTATTTTAGCACAGACGGGGTTTCTCCATGTTGGGCAGGCTGGTCTCGAACTCCCAACTTCAGGTGATCCTCCCGCCTCAGCCTCCCAAAGTGCTGGGATTACAGGGGTGAGCCACTGTGCCTGGCCTTCGTAAGTTTCATAAAAGAAAAATTTTGCATCATTTACTTTTCACCAATCTGTCCGGCATGCTTCTAATGATATCTGAATCACCTGGATCAATGTGCACCTGGATCAGTATGCACATACTCTGCAGTATTTTCTGCACACTGTGTCCAATTCAATATTATTGCCACTGTAGTAATGGACACCAGTTTTGGCCAACATGGCACAGTACCCTATTTTGGATTTCCTCAAAGTGGGGCAGTTGTTGGCGAGCATGACCAGTTTCACTTTGCCTTGTCTGATCACCTTCAGAGTCTGCTTGTACCCCAGCACATACTTTCCACCTTTTTTTTTTTTTGACATGGAGTCTCACTCTGTTGCCAGGCTGGAGTGCAGTGGCGTGATCTCGGCTCACTGCAATCCCCACCTCCGGGTTCAAGCCATTCTCCTGCCTCAGCCTCCCAAGTGGCTGGGACTACAGGCACGTGTCACCCTGCCCAGCTTATTTTTGTATTTTTAGTAGAGCTGGGGCTTCACTATGTTGGCCAGGATGGTCTCGATCTCTTGACCTTGTGATCTGCCTGCCTCAGCCTCCCAAAGTGCTGGGATTACAGGCATGAGCCATGGTGCCCAGCCTACTTTCCACTTTTCATAATGAGTTGGAGCCTAGAGTTGATTGACACCAATGACTTTTTCATCTGTTTTAGAAGCCACCATCTTTCTGTCTTAGGTGTGGGATGACTCCCAACTAAGAGCAGCTTCAGGGCTAGGTGTGGTGTCTCACATCTAAAAAAAAAAAAAAAATTAGCTGGGCATGGTGGTGCATACCTGTAATAACAGCTACTCAAGAGGCTGAGGCATAAGAATCACTTGAACCCTTGGGGCAGAGGTTGCAGTGAGTTGAGATTGTGCCACTGTACTCCAGTCTGGGTGACAGAGCAAGACTCTGTCTCAAAAAAACAAAAACAACACAAAAACAAAAACAGTACAGAATAAAAGTGAGTAGACTTCTCTCAAGCATTAACTACCTAAAATCTGTGAAAAGGATATAATATAATTTTTATTTAACAGAAAATTAATCATTAATCAAAGCAAGAAATTGAGAAATGGTAACTCCCTCAAATCTTCAACAAAACCAGTCAGTTGAAATCCCTGTGCCTTAGTCCATTTTGTGCTGCTGTAACAGGATACCTGGGAGGCAGTAATTTGTAAAGAACAGATTTATTTCTTACAGATCTGGAGGCTGGGAAGTCTAAGGTTAAGGGGCCCCCATTTGGCAAGGGCCTTCTTGCTGCATCATTCCACGGTAGAAGGTAGAAAGGCAAGAGATCATATGCACACATGCATATTGAGAGAGAGAGGGAGGTCCAACTTTTTTTTTTTTTTTTTTTTTTTTGAGACAGAGTCTTACTTTGTTACCTACTATTAAAAGAGCCAATCTACTCCCAAGATAACAGCATTAATTCATTTATAAGGGCAGGGCCTTCATGACCTAATCACCTCTTGAAGGTCTCACCTGTCAACATTGTTGCATTGGGGATTAAATTTCCAACACTGAATATGAAATTTGGGGGACATATTCAAACTATAACATTCTGTCCCTGGCCCCCCAAATTTATGTCCTCACATGTAAAATACATTCATTTCATCCCAATAGTGTCAAAGTCTTAACTTGTTCCAACACTAACTCAAAAGTCCAGAGTCTCAGGCATGGTGGCTCATTCCTATAATCCCAGCACTTTGGGAGGCCGAGGCAAGAGGATCACTTGAGCTCAGGAGTTCAAGACCAGCCTGGGCAACATGGCAAAATCCCATCTCTTAAAAAAAAAAAAGGGCCAGCTGTGGTGGCTCATGCCTGTAATCCCAGCACTTTGGGATGCTGAGGCGGGCAGATCACGAGGTCAGGAGATCGAGACCACCCCGTCTCTACTAAAACTAAAAAAATTAGCCGGGTGTGGTGGTGAGCGCCTGTAGGCTCAACTACTCAGGGGGCTGAGGCAGGAGAATGGTGTGAACCTAGGAGGTGGAGCTTGCAGTGAGCCAAGATGGTGCCACTGCACTCCAACCTGGGTGACACAGCAAGACTCCGTCTCAAAAAAAAAAAAAAAAGGTCCACAGTCTCACCTGGCATCCTGGCTCTGCCCTGAAGAGCTTTGCATTATGGGAACTCCTTTCTTTCTCACTCCCTGGCCATTAGGCAGCTGCTCACTTAAAAATTTCCTTTGTGGGGACCAGGACAGAGGTCCTTCTTACCTAGCTAAAATTGCAATACCTGTTCTATCCTTTTCAGTGAGTACTAGTTCAACATCTTCTAATACGAACCATTTCAACTACTTAGGTAGCCTATCTATGTTGGAAGATGGTTATGATGCCCTTTCCCTTCTCTAATTACTTCCTGTATTAGTTTCTTATTGCTGGGTAGCACATTACTACAAACTTAGTAGCAAAACAACACACATTTATAATCTCACAGCTTTTGTGGGTCAGGAGTTTGGACCATAGGTGTATCTTCTGCTCGGGGTCTCAGAGGCTGCAATCAAGGTGTTACCTGGGCTGTATTTTCATCTGGGGGCTTGGCTGGAGAAAAATCTAAGTTCATTCAGTTTGTTGGCAGCTTTTATTTCCTCAGGACCATATGACTGGGGGATCGGCCTTTTTTTTTTTTTTTTTTTCTTGTGGTTGTCTGGAGCCTGCTCTCAGGTCCTAGAGGTCACCCAAAGAACCTACAGGCCACTTGTGGTAACCTTCCATATGGGCTTCTTCCACATGGCTGCCTTCTTCACCAAGCAAGCAAGGAAAAGTTCTCTCCTCAGGGAGGATCCAGCTTCTTTTCAAAGGGCTTTTACCAGATTAAGTCAGGTCCACCCAAGATAATATCTCTTTTGGTTAACCCCAAATCAGTTTATTTGGTTCTTTATTACATCTGCAGAATTCTTGGCTAGAAGCAAGTTACAGGTTCTGCCCTCGCTCAAGGGAAGAGGACTATAGATAGTGTGACCACCAGAAGGTGAGGATCATGGAGGTCATCTTCCTATTCTCAAGAGTTGTTTATTAAGATTTTCCAAATTTGCCTATGTAACACCTCATTCAACTTCTCTGCAAGTTGGAGGACAATAATAAAATTGATCAGGTTGTTGTTGATTCATCTTCTCTCTTAACAGGAGTGTGGGGAGTGCTGATAGAAACTGTTCAAGCTGAGCTATGTATTAATACTACTCTTACAAGTACTAATTACTATTACCATTACTCTTAGATAATATTTATTGGGCCATCACTATATATCCAGTACTACTGCAAGTATTTTACCAGAATTTAGTCTTTATAATAACCTTAAGAGATCAGGGATATATATAAATTTTTTTTATTTTTTTGAGACAAAGTCTCTCACTTTGTTGCCTGGGCTGGAGTGCAGTAGCATGATTTTGGCTCACTGCAACCTCCACCTCCCAAGTTCAAGTGATTCTCCTGCCTCAGCCTCCCGAGGAGCTGGGATTATAGGCATCTGCCAGTACGCCCAGTTTTTTTTTGTATTTTTTGTAGAGACGGGGTTTCACCATGTTGGCCAGTCAGGTCTCAAACTCTTGACCTCAAGATTTGCCCGCCTCAGCCTCCCAAAGTACTGGGATTACAGGTATGAGCCACTGTGCCTGGCCATAAACTTTTTATTTTTATTTTGGAGACAATCTCACTCTGTTACCCAGGTTGGAGTGCAGTGGTCCAAGCTCCACTCACTGCAACCTCCACCTCCCAAGCTCAAGTGATCCTCCCACCTCAGCCTCTCAAGTTGCTGAGACCAGAGGTAGGCACCACCACACTGGGCTAATTTTTATATTAATTAATTAATTAATTAATTTTTGATACTGAGTCTCACTCTGTTGCTCAGACTTGAGTACAGTGGCGCTGTCTTGGCTCACTGAAATCTCTGCCTTCTAGGTTCAAGCGATTCTCCTGCCTCAGCCTCCCGAGTAGCTGGGATTACAGGGGTGCGCCACCACACCTGGCTAACTTTTGTATTTTTAGTAGAGACGGTGTTTCACCATGTTGGCCAGGCCGGTTGTGAATGCCTGACCTCAAGTGATACACCCACGTTGGCCTCCCAAAAGTTCTGGGATCACAGGCGTGAGTGAGCCACTGTGCCCAGCCTAATTTTTGTATTTTTTGTAGAGACTTGTTTCACCATGTTGCCCAGGCTGGCCTGGAATTCCTAGGCTCAAGTGATCCACCTGCCTTGGCCTCCCAAAGTGCTGAGATTACTGGCATGAGCTGTGCTCACCCGGGAGGGCTATTTTTATCATCCCCATTTTATAGACTGGGAAACATTTGCATAGAGAATTTCAGGACACTAAACAAGTAAGGAGTCAAGGTTTCAATTTAGGTAGTAAGCCTTCAGAACCTGAAAGCACTAGATTAAGCCTCCCGTTGTATTATTTTATACTTAGAAACTTTAGTTTCCCATTTCAATGGCTTCTTGTTGGAGTTTATGCTGTTTTTCTTTTCTTTTTTTTTTTTTGATATGGAGTCTTGCCCTCGTTGCCCAGGCCGGAGTGCAACAGTGTGATCACAGCTCACTGCAACCTCTGCCTCCTAGTTCAAGCAATTCTCCTGCCTCAGCCTCCCAAGTAGCTGGGATTACAGGCCCGACAAATTTTGTATTTTTGTATTTTTAGTAAAGACGAGGTTTCACCATGTTGGCCAGTCTGGTCTCAAACTTCTGACCTCAGGTGGTCTACCTATCTCGGCTTCCCAAAGTGCTGGGATTACAGGTGTGAGCCACTGCTCCCAGCCTATGCTGTTTCTTCAAAAGTTCTGTTTTCCTTGTTCAGTTGCTACAAGTGAAATATATTGGTTTATATTTATTATTTTAGTTTAGGTTTTTTATTTATTTATTTTTTGGTGAGACAGGTTCTATGATCCTACTTTAGCACTTTTTCCTAGGACATGATATTTAGCCTGTATCATTTTAGCCTATATATGCCAATAAAAACATAATGGCAGATAAAATATGAAAACCGTTTTGTACTAACTGGTAAGTAGCTGCCCCACCCTATCAAACCCTTCCTACCAACCGGTCGGGCTCAGTCCCCAGCTGAAGAGCCTCTGTACCTCTTCAAGATCCTATAACTAAAGGATTAACACCTGACAAAGTGTGTGTGTGTGTGTGTATGTGTGCGTGTGCGTGGGGGTGGGGGGTGGGGCGTCTTCAAGCCTGCTTCCATTCTGATTGGTCAGTGATACAGGGATTGATAAGTATTTTGAATGTGATCCTACCTAGAAGTCTAAGTCAAGCTTTTTTCATTCTTCATGGTCTTTGTATTTTCTGTTATTTTCTAACTTGAATACTCTTGCACCTAGTCTGACAGCCACTTTAAGTTCTGTATTATAAGTCAGGTCAAGTATCACTTTCTCTGTGAAGTTTTCCCATGTACTAGGAGGAAGATTTAGGTTCTCTTATTTTAGAATTTTTTTATGCTTAAGACATACCACCAAAATATTAATGATCTCATAATGTTTATCTGTATTTATGACTCTTTCCCCATGAGAAAGTGTCATTTCCTTTGGGCATGCCCAATGCCTAGAATAGTATGTGAGACATTATAAATATTGTACTTGTTGAACAAATCAATGAATAGTTGATTACATTAACCAGCGGGTTGCATGGCTGAAGAGACTGTAACTGTGGTTGAGGATATTTGAGGAGATTCAAATCCAATAAAATTGTCTAGTTGGAGTCTTCAGGAGGCAAGTCTAGAATATGAGCATATCTCAGAAAACTGATAAATCTGTGGTTATGCTGAATTATTTTTCCATTTGCTATTAGCATAGATAATCAAGAATAGACTATTATAGGACAGGTGTGGTGGCTCACACCTGTAATCCCAGCACTTTGGGAGGCCGAGGTGGGCAGATTACCTGAGGCCAGGAGTTCGAGACCAGCCTGGCCAAATGGCAAAACCCCATCTCTACTGAAAATAGAAAAAATTAGCTGGACATGGTAGAGCGTGCCTGTAGTCCCAGCTACTCGGGAGGCTGAAGCAGGAGAATCGCTGAACCTGGGAGGCAGAGGTTGCAGTGAGCTGAGAGAGTGCCACTGCACTCCAGCCTGGGCAACAGGGCAAGACTGTCTAAAAAAAAAAAAAAAAAAAGAAGAAGGCCAGGTGTGGTGACTCGCACCTGTAATCCCAGCACTTTGGGAGGCCAAGGCAGGTGGATCATGAGGTCAGGAGTTTGAGACCAGTCTGGCCAAGCTAGTGAAATCCTGTCTCTACTAAAACTACAAAAATCAGCCGGGCATGGTGGTGGGTGCCAGTAATTTCAGCTATTCGGGAGGCTGAGGCAGGAAAATTGCTTGAACCTGGGAGGCAGTGGTTGCAGTGAGCTGATATCATACCATTGCACTCTAGCCTGGGCAACAGAGCAAGACTCTGTCTCAAAAAAAAAAAAATAGACTATTATAAAAATGATTCTTTTTTATATGCTTACAGAAGACATACAAAGAGAAACATAATTGGCTCTATTATTCTGATCCAATTTCTCTTATTATTATGCAGTGTAACATTTAATATCAATATTTATAATTTTCTGAGCATCTATTTATAATTGAGCACTGATGTACTATGAAAATTATAATAAATAATAATTGAGCATCTATAATTTATTGAGTGTATCCTAAGGACTGTGCTAAGGACGTTACAACATTTAGCAATTAAACAATGCAAATTTAATTGTGTTATATACTGACTTAAAACCTTTTAAATGATTCCTCATTGCTGTCCCAATAAGGTCCAACTTTTAGGCAAGAAATTAATTAAATCATTTATCATGACAGAGATGACCTCTTCTAGGAAGGCTTTTTTAATTCTATAGGTCTGGATTCAGTGATATTTCTTTCTTTTTTCTTTTTTTTTTTTTTTGAGACGGAGTCTCCCTCTGTTGCCCAGGCTGGAGTGCAGTGGCGTGATCTCGGCTTACTGCAACCTCTGCCTCCCGGGTTCAAGCGATTCTCCTGCTTCAGCCTCCCCAGTAGCTGGGATTACAGGTGCATACCACCACAACCGGCTAATTTTTTTTTTTTTTTTTTTTGTATTTTTAGTAGAGGTGGGATTTCATCATGTTAGCCAGGATGGTCTCGATCTCCCGACCTCATGATCTGCCTGCCTCGGCCTCCCAAAGTGGGATTACAGGCATGAGCCACCGCACCCGGCCCTAGGTGATATTTCTAAAGGCCACCTTATATTTTAAGTAAATTGAACGGTTCCAGTTATAAAAATAAGTATTAACAACCCTATTCTAATTTCTTATTAGTTACAAAAATTTCCTGTTCGCTTTTCTTTCTTCTCCACTAGAGTACAGATTTCTTGAGGACAGGTACCTAACAGGTCTACAACACAGTGATTGCTAAATAAATACTGAACTAATACATTAATATAATGAGAAGTTACATTAAAAAAAAACCCACATGGTACCTTCTAATATTATTTTCAGGCTCTTCTTGCTTGCAAAACATATGCACATTTATTCTTTTTTTTTTTTTTTAGGGAGTCTCGCTCTGCAGCCCAGGCTGGAGTGCAGTGGCAAGCTCTCGGCTCACTGCAGTCTCAGCCTCACAGTTCAAGCAATTCTCCTGCCTCAGCCTCCTGAGTAGCTGGGATTACAAGCACGCGCCACCATGCTCCGCTAATTTTTGTAATTTTAGTAGAGACAGGGTTTCACCATGTCGGCCAGGCTGGTCTTGACCTCCTGACCTCAGGTGATCCACCCGCCTCGGTCTCCCAAAGTGCTGGGATTACAGGCATGAGCCACCGCACCTGACCAAAACATATGTATATTTATTCTATCATTTAGTGCTTCCAACCTAGTTCAACTATAGTCATCATTGCCATTATACAGGTGAGAAAACTGAGTAACACACTTATTCCAAGGAACTGGCAAGGAAGCTGCAGTAGTTGAACTTGAACCGGATCTCTTAACCAGTAAGGTAGCGACTTATCCACTACTTCCTGTGGAATTCATTAAAGGCCGACTCCCAGCATGAAACTGAATGAATGGGATGAATACAACTTCTAGTGAGAGAGTATGATAAAAAAGTGCTTGCTCTGTTACTGAGCAACTGAAAAAAAAATGTTTTTTTCATTCCATCATTATTAATACAATTCAAAGTACATTTAAAACATAAATGATGAATATATCAACATACTCCTGGCTTTTTTGAAAATTTTTCCCTCTGCTCTTTAACTCTCACCTACCTCCTTCCTTCTTTCTTTTCTAAGCCTCATAGAGGGCGCTCACAAAGTGCTACTTATTGATTGAAGAAGCTCCACTCAAAAAACACACCTCACACTGCAACTGAGAGACGCAGCGCCACCACCTCGGGCTTCCTTCTCTTTTCCACGCAGGAGGCGGGGCCAATTTCCTCATTCAAATAAAAAACCAGAATTTGCATGGGGAATGGCTAGTCCTTGAGCTTATTGGCTGATAGCACAGTGGGCGGGGTACATATCACGAGCCCGGAGCCCCGCCCACAATAATTTGCATAACGGCCCCGGCGCGTGCAAGGGAGAAGCGGGTTTGTTTTTGAATCTGCGGAGGCGGCGGCGGTGGCAGCGGCGGCGCGGCGACTGAAGCGCGCGAAAAGCTGAGGCGGCAACGTCGGGGACGGCTGCGCGGGACAGCTCTGTAGGAAGGAACTTGGTTCCCCCTCCCTCAGCTTCCGCCCCAAAAGGTATATGTGAATCCCAGGGGCTGTTAAAACCACGTTTTCTTAAATTACTATTGTATTTCTGAAGAGTCAAGACCGCATTATGGCGGCTGCGGGAATTGTGTTTGCGCCTGCGCGGTTGCGGAGCTGCGGGCGGCGCTGCATGGGAGCACGTGATCTTGCGGGGTCGGGCTCTAGCTGCAGTTGTGCAGCTGGCGGGGCGGTGGCTGCGCAAGCGCAATATTCATTTTCAAGATCTAATGTTCTTGTTGGACGCCATTTGGGTTCTAGATTTAATTTTCCTCGTTCTTGAGGGGTTTCTTTGTGTTACCCTTAAAATCTCACATTTTTCAAGAAAAACATTTCTCTAATGTTGTACTTTTGGGCCGACCTCAAGCTCTTCTCTGTTTTTTCGATTTTTTGAGAAGCTGTGGACTTAATTTTCTGTGAAACTGATTGTCATTTGTGGTTCTTGATTATAATTTCAGTTTTAAAGTATTGCTGGATTGAGGTTTATATTTAGGGTGGTAAAGATCAGCACCTAGTGGTGTTCTCACGGGAAGTGCATTTATTTGGACTGCATATTTGCAAATACATTTTTAACCCTATTTTTACCTGTTGTGTTATGGATGTGTGGAATGTTTACAAAACAGAAAAAACTTTAGTTTTGGGAATATTGGGGGAAAGGGAATAGTGGAAGAAATTACAGTGTGATCGCAAATGAAATCCCAATCTGAGGATTATTTTGGTTTTAAATATTTGATCCTAAGTAAATGAAGTTTTAATTTTGATCAGTTTGTTTCTGGGCATTTGAATTTTACATGTTTTAAGTTCTTTAGGTGACTTGTTCATTACTGCTTCAGCTAGATAATTGTTGCTTTTTAAATTAACTCATTTTCTTAGCATTTTTGTTTGCTATGATATGTAAGCTATAACATTTATTTGGTAAATATTTCTGATGAAGAATTCTAGAAAGAACATCCATTACCCTGAGGCCTCTTTGAGGAAAGTGGACCATTAATAAAAAAAAAATCTGTTTTTTTCTTTTAAACACTATACTGTATACATGTGTGTTAGATGCAGCTGTGTGTGATTTTTTAATTGTAAGTGTGTTCCTGGTTTTATTAATAGTTTTTTAGGGAAGGTAATTATAAATATGCTACTGATTAGTTTAAAATGGTAGTGTCAACTATAGTTAAATCTTACGTAATCTGGGGGAAGTTATATAAGATTTGTTATAATTCTCCCGTTGTGCAAATTCTTTCTTACTAGGCAAAAAAAATTGCAAATGTTTTCCGTAGACTTCATCTATGGCTCATATATACAACAACTGGTTTCTTAGTTGGTTATAACTCTTTAAGTTTGAATCAGTCTACTGTCAAATGAAGACGTCCCTGTTGCTTTATAATCTCTGTTAATTTAGGGAAATTTTTATTGCCTAAAACAAATACCATTAGTAAATATTAACTAGATGTAATTGAAAGTAATACTTTTGGTTGGTGGATTTTTGAATGACGTCACATACGAGATAGAATGGAATTAGGAAAGATTCTTCTTTTTTTCTTCAACAGAATATTTGACCTAATGTCAAATCTCTAAGGTCCTCTACACACAAAGTATATTTAGAGGGCAGTTGTGTAATTTTCTCCCTTTTATGTTTCTGGGGTGATTACCTAGCAGCCCCTTTCTACCACATGCTATTTCAGGCATTTTAGAGTAGAAAAAACACATAAATGTTTAGGTTAACAAAAGCACTTTGATCTTAGGGCATGGTACACCTTACATTTCCAGAAAAATGAAATACTTTGGTGTATATATTTAAGCGTATGTTTTCATTTGAATATACAGATGATTGCCTATTAGGTTAATATTGAAGGTAGTAAGAGGTATTTGGAACTCGAATATGAAGAACATTTCTTGATGGGACAATTTTGATACCATGTTTCTTACAAAGCAGATATAACCATATAAACTTCATAAGGTTAATTAATTGCCTGAACACCAACTATTTGTTTATTAGTACTTTGTTGATAACAAGTGTATTTTAAAATTTTAGTTTGGTGGTTATGATACCACAAAATTTTGACATATATCCAACATATATAACTATTAAGACTAGGTTACTCCAGGAATGAATACCAAGTTACTGAAGTTATTTGAAATCTTTGTGGTTTTGTAAATTTAAGATTTTGTATGTAGTTTAGAAAAGACAGATTTGAATTATTAAATAATTAGAACTATTTTTGCTTTAAATTAGGATTTGCATATGTGATAAATGTATTTAAATATTTTTAAACTTACACATTATAGAACATTTGGAAAATGTTGAAAATTAATTAACAATGCTTAGAAATAACCACTCTAAAGGTATTGGTGATTTGTGACTTCACTTTTCCATGGTTGAGCAATCTATAAATGTTTGTTTATTAATTAGTTTTTCATTGGTACCATACTTTCATTTCTACTCTTTTAATGTTATGAGTGTCTTCCCATTTCATTATTCTTCTAAAATATGTTTCATGGTTACATGATACTCTATTATAATATCCCACATGATCAAATATTCTTTTTAAACATGTTTTTAAATGGTTATATATTATCTTTAAGAAGAATGTACTGTGACTTATTAAACCTTTTATTTTTTGTTTCCTGTTGTGCTTGTTGCTCATTTCTCTATTAAAAATAATGCTACAGTGAACATTCTTGTACTATACCTCAGAATATTTCTTTGAAATTACTTTCAAAGGACTTTTAAAGTAATTAGCAAAGTTGATAAAAACTTTTTTTTGGAAAGCATTTTTTATCATATTCAATACCACCATCTTATGGGTGAAAAATAGTAGCTCATTAATTTTTGATAACTAATGAAGTTGAACTTGTTGTTTTATGTGTGCATTTTTTTTCATTTTATGTGAGTTAGGTGTTTGGCTTTTTGTATATTTTTCTATGGTGAGTGTTACTGTTTTTCTTATTTGTTAGTAACAGCTACTTACTATGGCTTTGGGGTCCTTAGCTTTTAATATTTGTCACAGTAATTTTAAAATTACCTTTTAAATGGTTTATGATTTTATATGTTAAGAAGTTTTGCATTTTTATGTTGTAAAATGTACTGCCTTTTTTTTTTTTTTTTTTTTTTTGAGATAGGATCTTGCTCTGCTGTGCATGCTAAAGTGCGGTGGCAGTGATCTCTGCCCACTGCAGCCTCGACCTCCCAGGCTCAAGCAATTCTCCTACCTCTGGAGTAACTGAGACTACTCGTGAAGGCTATCACACCCTGCTAATTTTTTTATTTTATTTTATTTTTTTAATAAACAAAGTCTCATTATGTTGCCCAGGCTGGTCTTGAACACCAGGGATCAAGAGAGTTTCCCACCTCAGCCTCCCAAAGTGCTGAGATTACAAGCATGAGCCACCATGTCCAGCCTGCACTGCCTTTTTCCTTTGTGATTTCTACAGCACTTGTCTGCCTAGAAAATATTACCTGTTGTGAGGTGAATTATATATTTATATTGTATTTTATTTTATTATTACTGTTTTTTGAGGTGGAGTCTAGCTGTGTCTCACAGACTGGAGTGCAGTGGTGTGATTTTGGCTCACTGTAACGCTCCACCTTCTGGGTTCCAGCGATTCTCCTGCCTCAGCCTCCCAAGTAGCTGGGATTACAGGCGTGCATCACCACGCCCTGCTTTTAGTAGAGACAGGGTTTCCCATGTTGGCCAGGCTGGTCTTGAACTGCTGACCTGAAGTGATCCGTCTGCCTTGGCCTCCCACAGTGCGGGAATTAGAGGTGTGAGCCACCGTGCACAGCCTTGTTCGTGTGTTTTGTTAAATTTTTTACTAGAACTTTTTCTGGAAGTTTTAATAAACTTAAAAAATACTCTTACATCTATGTGGACGTGTCTGTATTTTGACATATTGTGTGTTAAGATAAATTACTAATTTCCATTTTTTCCAGATAGCTAGTTTCCATAGACTTGATCCATTTCTTACTGGTTTGGTTGCTAACTTATGAGCCAGATTTGAGCAAACAATTCTGATTCATATACTAGGAATATTTAACCTGGGATCCATTAGCCTCCAGGGGTTCTACCGATCCCTTGATATTTGATATACACCATTTTATGTGAGTCTGCGTATGTGCATTTTTTTCCCCGCGCCGAGATGGAGTTTCACCCTTGTTGCCTAGGCTGGAGTGTAATGGCACGATCTCAGCTCATCGCAACCTCTGCCTCCCAGGTTCAAATGATTCTTCTGCCTCAGCCTCCCGAGTAGCTGGAATTACAGGCATGTTCCACTACGCCTAGCTAATTTTGTATTTTTGGTAGAGACGGGGTTTCTCCATGTTGGTCAGGCTGGCTCGAACTGCCTACCTCAGGTGATCTGCCTTCCTCGGCCTACCAAAGTGCTGGGATTACAGGTGTGAGCCACTGCGCCTGGCCTCGTATGTGCATTTTTCTGGGGAAAAGGTGACAGCTTTCATTAGCTCCTCAAAAGAATATATAATACATAGTTTAAACAGAGATTGACAATGACTGTATCTGGGCCTTATTTTTAGAGCATTATTGCATTGTTTTATTTGCTGTAGGACTGTACACAATTTAAATATGTGTTTGTAGTGCTATATCCTACATAAAATGCAGTACCCACTGACAAGTCTATTTTACAATTTTTTTAGCTAATTTTGGCTGTTTTTGCAGATGAACTTTAGGTTCATTTGGTTAATTAAGAAAAGAAAAAGCTAATGGTTTTGGTTACAATTCCATTAAATTTACGTTGGGTGAATTTATAACCTTATACTATTTTTTTTTTTTTTAATTCATGAGTATTACACCCTTCCTGTAGACTACCAAAATGTACTGTTTGCTAGGAACTCTGGGAGAATTTGTGGTATCTGTGACTTTTCAGGAAGATGTTTTCTTGGTGCAGCTATAATTTTAGTAGGGATGATTTAGGAGACAATATAAGATTATATTTCTGTTTTTAATCTGCCTTAGGACATGATGACATAAAAGTAGTGTCAGTATGAAGTTAGACATGGTAAAAATAAGTCGCAAAGTAAAGTATCGTACAGTATTTGAAATCAAAATCCTTTTTTGTTAAACAAAGACAATTTGAAAAGGTACCTTATTCCTTTTCTGGCCAGGGTGGACCTTAATCTCATAATAAAGATAAAAAATTTTTATTTTAATTTCCTTGGTATCATTAAATTATAATATTTTCTCATAAGGATGTTTCCCTAATTATTAGAAGAAGTTTATTCTCTATTAAATCTCTTTTTTATGCTGATTGCATTGAAAAAGATTATCTCCATTAATAAGGATGTATTTCAGCTGTAATTCTACTTTCTATCTTAAATAATTGATTCAGGAGTCAGTTTATTGCCAAAATATCATTTTTATTGAACTAAACTTATAAATTAGTAGAGGCATGAAAAGAAGAAATCAAGGAAATATAGAACTCTAATGATAATATATTATTGGCTTTATGAAAATAAATCTAGAAACTAGATATAAAATACTAAGATATTTCCTTTAGTGGAACTCTCTTTTAAAATTCTTGCATGTTTGACCTTATATTTTATTAGAGAGGCCAAGACTATTTAAACGTTGGTTTGCCATGTTCTTTCTCAGATTGTCCTGCCATCCACAGAGTAAATCAGGGGCTTCTCCAGGCATTTTAATTTGTTGAAAACAAAACTAAATTTTTTATCGACGATTTCAGCTTGTGTGGTGGAAACCATTTTGTATTGGAGACAGAGAGTGAGTGCTGGGGAGCATTTTCAGTTAAGAATGAGTAGATCAGGGCTGCTAGTACTTGTTTATATGGTGTGAATGTTTTCAATTTTAAGTTTCGATCATTTGGATTTTAGAATCTTTAAGAGGATGACTCAGGTACCTCAGCCACTTTTCAAAAAAATGCCAGAGGCCTAAGGGAACTGTTATTACCTTCCTGAGATTCTTTATAGTTGACCTATATGAATATGAGAATCTGGGAAATGAAGATGACTTATTAAACCATCAGAAATATGCACTTACTCATGTCTGTAGTTTTCCATTGCTCAGAGTATTATAAGAAACATTTTGTGTTCTTTTATATCCAATAACTGGTAGTAACTAGCTGTGTTTAGGAGAGAGGACCCCTTTGTATGATGGTGATGTGAGGTGGTAATGCCATAATGTCTTACTATATATGATCTGTTCTCCCTATCTTTGTTGTTTGTATAGCTCTATGCTACTTGGGGGAAATATCCGGTTTGGTACCTAGAAATTATGTGTCCGTCACTCCTGGCACTTTAACATTCTAATAAGAAATTTGATTTGTATGTTAGAATAGTTATCCCCAGAACTGTCAAAACTGTAAAAGGAACTTTCTTTGTTTCAGTAATTCTCAATGATAATGCCTACCATTTTGTAGAAGGATAAAGCTAAAAGATGGAAAGGGAATCTGCTGTTTTGAGGACCAGGAGAGTTTGATGGAACAGTAAAGAATGACTTGACTACTGCAACTCATTCCCAGCTAAGGCTTTGGAGCCTTAGATGTATATCTGCCCTGTTACTCTTATTAAATAGAATGTCATAGGAAAAGAAAGAAATAGGAAAAAGCATGTAAGGGAAAAGAGGGACCACTTTTGAACTCTTTTATTTCCTTTTAGGTGGTAAATGTCTGAAGTGAATTCGATTAGAGTAAAAACTAAGCTGCCACAGTATAGGAGACTCCCTTTCTGTTGTTTAAAGATGATACGTGTTTTTTTCTCATGTAACCATGCAAAGTAAGACTGTTTAGAGTTGATAAGTGATTTTGCTGTAACATATGGCTTCCATCACTAGCTGAAACATGATTACTCTCTAGTTCTACTAGCTAGAGGCAAGGAAGAAAGAACAATGGGAGTGCATACTCTTTCTTTTGAGAGCATGATATGGAAGTGGCACATAGCACTTTGACTCATGGTTTATGTGTGATCATTTAGTCATTGGGACATATTTAGCTGGGAAAGGAAGTCTGGGAAATATATCTAGCTGGATAATCATATACTTAGCTAAAACTAGAGAATGTTATAAAAGAGAAATGGATATTAATGAATAGCATTTTCTGCTATATAAAGAATTGGGAGAAGTGGTTTCAAAGTACTTCGTAATTTGATACTGAAAACTATTTCTCTATTTTAAGATTTAGGTTCAGTTATAGTGTAACTCTGTATATCTTCCATTGAAATGGTATTTTGGGGGTTTTGTGTTCATGATTTGTGACTGGGGTTCCAGTTATTATAAATATTTATATTTGATAGAATTCTTCTCCTTTCTGCTTGCTACTGAAAACATTAAATTATGATTAGTTTTGCAAGATTTGGAATTCCTAATTTTTAAAACTCAGTGTAGTATTTTTGAACTTTACAGGTTAACTTGCTTAATTCAAAAGGACTGTAGATGAATTGAGTGACAAATGTTTGAATAGTTTATGTTTGCATTATTTTATCCAGATTATTTTTTTCTCTGTTTATATGTATAAAATATACCTTTTCCGTGATGGAAAATGCGACTTTTTTTTTTTTTTTTTTTAATTGAGACTAGGGTCTCACTCTGTCAGCCAGGCTGGAGCGCAGTGGTGTGATCATGGCTCACTGTAACCTTGACCTCCTGGGCTCAAGGGATCCTCCTGACTCAGCCTCCTAGGTAGCTTGGACTACTGGCGCATGCCACCATGCCCAGCTAATTTTATAATTTTTGTGTGTGTGTGGAGATGGGGGTCTTGCCATGTTGCCCAGTCTGGTCTTGAACCCCTGGGCTCAAGCAATCCTCCCCTCTTGGCCTCCCAAAATGTTGGGATTACAGGTGTGAGCCACTGTGCCTGGCCAAAAATGTGACTTCTAAGGGCATTGTAATATACACTGGTAAAAAGATCGTGGTTGTAAATTCTCTGCATATAGGCAAAACTTAACTGATTAATAAGTAGTTAAAAGTAGCTTTCTATGGAATATGACAAGTAAAACAATAGATAGTTTTATAGGGTACAGAAAGTGGTGAGAGTGTTGGAAGGATATCAAGGAGATTTTACGGGAGTTGTATTTTAAACGATGAATTAGACAGATAATACTAGTAAAGGGAATAAATAGTATGTTCAAAATCTCAGAGGCCAGAAAGAAAGGTAGTGTGTTAGGAGAACTCTTAATAACTCTGTGATACATATCCTTGGTTTTTGTGAATAAAAGTCATAGTTGCCATGGCACTCACATAATATGCCTAATAAAGCATGTTGTTACTCTCAGCTGGAAATTCTCTAATTTCTCTTTGCTTTACTTTATATATATATTTAAAGGCATTTATTCCTTTCTACTTTTATGTTTATAGTTATTTGTGTAGTACTTTATAAGCTTCCTGGGATTAGGAATCATATCGTATTGATATATCTGACAATTTTTTAAGACAAATTCTAAGGTATGATAAGACCACTATTAAAAGTATAAGATTGCTTTCTACCATGCCTCCCTTAATATTCAATAAATACTTGCTTATCAAAAGAATAAAATTCCTACATTTTAGGTGGAGGTGAAAAAAAGGGAATGAGATATTCTAATTATTTTCTTTTATTTAACTCATTATCCACAGATGTCAGAACTTTTTTTAAAATCAGACATGTAATTTACTCAAATGGCAAATACCCACATGATAAATTGTCATATGGGAAGATTTGACAGGCACTTTATGTATGAAAAATTATAAATAATCAGTTTTAGGAAAAAAAAAATCTTCAATGTCATTCATTAAGAACCAGAAGACAATTAAGAAAACAAGGAAGCACCTTTGCTTGCTTATTAGTAAAAAGTTTCTAAAATATGACTGTGAAGAGCCTGCATATATAAATTAATAAGGGTTTGAGGAAAAGATGAAATGATATTGTTTTGTATTTTAGGTTTGTATAATCCTCTTCCCCCACCAAACTTACTTTAAATGATTTAAACGTTGAAAGATAAAAGTAAATAAATAAATGAAGAAAGAAAAGAAGAACAAAAGAAAAGACAAAGAATTTTCCTAAAATCAGTTAGTTACACAGTGAAGTGGAAAGAATAGTAGTTTTGTATTGGGACCTTAGTGTCTCCTCTCAGTGTTCTTTATCTTTAAAATGTGGGGTTACCTCCTACAGAGTAGCGTTGTGAGGGTTAAATATGATTAGATATGTAAAATGCTTAGCATCTGTGCCTCAAACATATCTCTAGTTTTAATCAATTGGTGAATCAATTAGTCATTCATGAATATTTATTAAGAAGCAACTATGTGCAGGGAGATTTATAGAAAATAATATTCTTGATTTCTGGAGCTAGAATTTAAATGCATTTAAAAAGTAACTTGGAAAGGTGGATTTCATAATACCACTCACTAGTAAGGTAAATAAGCATTTAGGAAAGTAGTTTACTTGTAAAGATTTGTGATGGAGACCAGTTTTAGGACTGACTCATTAAAAAACAAATGGATATTTAAAGGAAGAAAACCCACAAGATTACTAAATTCACTAAATTTACAGTAAACATCTTCCTGGTGAAAAAGCAGCCATTTTCTCACATTAATTGTCATATCTGCAAGGTTTGGTGTGTTCATCATTGGCAAAGTTAGGGATGAAGACATTTTGGGCACTAAATCCACATAGAATTACTCCTTGCTCTCCTTTTAAAAAATCTGCTGGACATGTTCACTCAAAATTGATACCAAGTATCATTTTTCATCCATAGCCCTTCCTTGAAATCAAGCTGCAGCCTCTTAAGGCACAGATTTGGCCATAAAGTTTGTTAAATGATTTTCTGATTCACATATGTCTATTGAGGTGTTGACCTATGATACAGTAAGACATCCCTATTGTGTGCTTAACACAACTATGTCCATTTGATATGAAGGTAAGAGTTAACCTCTGTATGGATGTTTTGTGAAGTACTATAATTGACTTATTTATTAGCTTGTCTCCACTATCAGAAACCGAGTCATCTGACTTATCTCAATGAGCTTTCATCTACAGTACCTATAATTGTAGGGTATCTTGGGGTTTTCTGAGATTCCCACATTTGTCAGTATTCCAGGTTTTTTGGGAAATACTATTCTTTATTCCCTTCAAAGCTTGGAATCTATAAGCTATAGAAGAGATACTAAATTGATTTCTTGTGAAGATTTAGTAGGCATGATTTCTGTATTTAAGATGCAGTCCTTGAGAGGCTGAGACAGGAGAGTCATTTGAATCTGGAAGGCAGAGTTTGTAGTGAGCCAAGATTGCGCCACTGCGCTCCAGCCTGGGCGACAGAATAAGACTCCATCTCAAAAAAAAGAAAAAAAGATGCAATTTTTGTTCCCTGTCATACCTAATTAAAGGAAATATGTGTTTATTTATTTATTTGTTTGCTTTTTGAGACAGTGTCTTGCTCTGTTGCCCAGGCTGGAATACAGTGGCATGATCTTGTCTCACTGCAACCTCTACCTCTCAGACTCAGGCAATTCTTGTGCTTCAGCCTCCCGAGTAGCTGGGATTACAGGCATCCACCATCACGCCCTGCTAATTTGTGTATTTTTAGTAAAGATGGGGTTTCACCATGTTGGCCAGGCTAGTCTCGAACTCCTGACCTCAAGTGATCTGCCCACTTTGGCCTCCCAAAGTGCTCTGCTTATAGACGTGAGCCACTGAGCCCAGCCTGAAATCCATTTTTAAATTTCACATTTCCAGTGTGGCTATGGTTACAAATTTGATTTATCCAATTTTTTTTTTTTTTTTTTGAGACAGAGTCTCGCTCTGTCACCCACGTTGGAGTGCAATGGCGCAATCTCGGCTCACTCCAATCTCTGCCTCCTGAGTTCAAGTGATTCTCCTGCTTCAGCCTCCCGAGTAGCTGGGATTACAGGCGCCTACCACCACACCAAGCTTATTTTTCTATTTTTAGTAGAGATGGGGTTTCACCATGTTGGTCAGGCTGGTCTCGAACTCCTGACCTCAAGAGGATCACCTCAGGTGATCCACCTGCCTCAGCCTCCCAAAGTGCTGGGATTATAGGCATGAGCCACTGTGCCTGGTCTGACTTGCCCAATTTTATACTGGTAGGAAGGAGAACAGATTCTTATTGAAACTGTGTAAACTGACTCATAAAAAGTAAAAAGATTGAGTTATGATACTTCATACAATATTTAATAATTGTTCTAAGCAGTCTCTGGACAAGGCTGAACAACATATTCTGTATTTTTCATTTTCTTTTTTTTGAAATGGAATCTTGCTGTGTCACCCACGCTGGAGTGTGGTGGGCACGAACTTGGCTCATCGCAACATCCGCCTTAAGGGTTCAAGTGATTCTCCTGCATCAGCCTCCCGAGTGGCTGGGATTAAAGGCACATGCCACCACATCCAGCTAATTTTTGTATTTTTAGTAGAGACAGGGTTTCGCCATGTTGGCCAGGCCGGTCTCCAGCTCGACCTCAGGTGATCTGCCTACCTCAGCCTCCCAAAGTGCTGGGATTACAGGTGTGAGCCTCCATACCCAGCCCTATATTCAGTATTTTTCTACAGAATCATTCATAAAATGTTTTTGGTGGCTGCTTTAGCTTATAACCTATGTTAAAACCTTTCACAGGATATTTTTCCTCCTATTCTCTGAGGGGGAAAGATATTACTATTTCTATAAAGTACACCTTAAGTTGGAGGTTAGAGATAGATTGAGAAAAAGTATTCTTCTCTTATGACCATTTAAAATAAAATATTAACCACAATTAAATCATTCATTTAGTCTTAGGTAATTCTTGTTTTTTTGATCTTGTGTTAAGCAACCTACTTACACAGAATTGACTGGTCTGTACAACATAACCATGAAAATCATGACCCATTCCCTTGATACGGTTAGGACAGTTGTTGATTCATCATGTCAGCTTTATACCAGGATGCCTGCATCTATGAGTCCCTTCCATGTAAATAGTAATAGTTAAGACGATTTGGTACAGTTACTAATAATCTTTTGATGTTTATTTAAAAGACTTAATTTATAAGACACGTTTCCTCAGGTACGGTGGCAGCAAAAATCTTGACTTGTGTTTAGTTCTTGAGTGTCACTGCTCCTTTGTGGCCTAGTTGCTCACTTTATCTTGTATATAACTGTCATCTGTGTAATTTTATTCACCATTGATACAGTTTGGATCCGTATCCCCACCCAAATCTAATGTTAAATCATAATCCTCTATGTTGGATGTGGGGCTTGGTGGGAGATAATTGGGTCATGGGGTGGATTTTTCATGAATCGTTTCGCACCATCCCCCTTGGTACTGTCCTGTGCAATAGTGACTGAGTTCTTGTGAGATCAGGTCATTTAAATAGTGTGTAGCACCTCTTTTCTTTCTCTTGTTCTTGCTTCTGCCATGTGATGTGCATGCTCCCCCTTTGCCTTCCATCATGTTTGTAAATTTCCTGAGCCCTCACCCCGAGAACCCAAGCAGATACCACTGTACTTCCTATACAGCCAGCAAAACTGTGAGCCAATTAAACTTCATTTCTTAATAAGTTACCCATTTTCAAGTATTTCTTTATAGCAATGCAAGAATGGACTAATACAACCATTAGTGAAGATTTCCTTACCTGTCTTCTAGGACCCTTGTTTTCCAAATGCTGTGTCTTTTTATCGACTTATTCTGTCCTTGGCAGGAGAATTCTTAGAATTTTCCCTGCTGGTAGAAAGCTACACATTCTCCAGTAGCTTTTTGAGAAAGGGTGCATGGGTGATACAGGTTTTAAAGACAATGCATGTTTGAAAAATGTCATTCTATATTTTCATGCTTGATTGATAGTTTGGCTGGGTATAGAATTCTAGGTTGAAATTCTTTTCCTTCAGAATTTTAAAGACACTGCTCCATTATTTTCTTCCTACTATTATCACCACTGAGAAATCTGAAGCCATTCTGATTTCTGATTTCTCCTCTCAGTGGAAGCTTATAGAATTGATTATTAGTCTTTAGTCTTACGGCATTTCAACGGAACATGCCCTTGTGTGGATCTGTTTATTATGGTCTGCTGGCATACTTTGGGCTCTTTTGGTCTGGAAATTCTTGCCCTTCAACTCTGGAAAGTTTTCTAAATGATTTCATTGGTGATGTTTGTGTGTGTGTGTGTGTGTGTGTGTGTGTGTGTGATTCCAATTTGAATTTTTTAATGGATACTCCAGTTGTATCTTTTCTTCTGTTTTACAATTTTGCCTTTTTGCTAAGGTTGGTTTCTTCAGCTTTATTATCCAGTCCTTCTATTGAGTTTTTCATTTTTTTCTATCATGTTCTTAATTTTCATTCCTTATCTGTAGCATTCTATTCTTCACTCAAGAATGTAATATCTTGTCTATTATATTAATTTTTTTGGAAGTTTTCTTATTCCTGCATAGTCTATTGCTTCATGTATTTTTTTTGTTTTCGTTTTCCTTTGGTTTCTATCATGTTGGAAACTTTTCTCAATTGCCTTCCTTAGCTAACTGCATAATGTGATGTGGAAGATTAAAAAGTTGATTGCCTTATCTAAATTAGACAGTTTTAAACTTCCCTTTAGGCTGATGAGCCATTTTGGGAGAGTTCTGCAGAGACCTTAGGTCTCACGTCTTGTGCTGGTCAGACACCCCCAGAGAATAGTCTTCCATTTTTGTAAATAGAGAAATAGGCTCTGATTGCCAGCACTCTGGGAGATTCATGAACAGGAGTAGGGATCTCTGCAATCAGGACTTAGTCCTTCTCTTTTTGATATAGTACTCTCAGTTTTCTTTTTTTCTAGACAGAATCTCATTCAAGCTCAGGCCGGAGTGCACTGGCATGATCTTGGCTCACTGCAATCTCTGCCTCCTAGACCAAGGGATTCTCCTGTCTCAGCCTCCCGAGTAGCTGGGATGACAGGTGTGTGCCACCATGCCTGGCTAATTTTTGTATTTTTAGTAGAGATGGGGTTTCGCCATGTTGGCCAGCCTGGTCTTGAACTCCTGACTTCAGTTGATCCACCTGCCTTGGCCTCCCAAAGTGCTGGGATTACAGGCATGAGCCACCGTGCCTGGCCAGGTACTCTCATTTTTAACTGCAGATGTTGTCTTCAGACTTTTGTTAGGGTTGGGAGGAGCAGATAGTCACTGTTAAATGTGTTTGGTAAAGGCATCTAAGATATCTTTCTGCTTCTTAAACAGCAGTCACGATTTTGGCCATTTTATCCTTCTTTCTGCTCCCTTCACTCTGATTTTCAAAGGTGCTTAGTTCTTCTACTTCCTATGATTTTTCAGGTTTCTGCCAGGTAAATTGGATTGGTTCTTAACTTGTTACCACTGCAGCTTGGAATATTGTGTTTTAGGGATTGCTACGTTAGTTATAGCTGGTCCTGCTTATTTGTTTATTTATTTTTGAGACCAAGTCTCACTCAGTCATCTAGGCTGGAGTACAGTAGCTTGATCTCAGATCACTGCAGCCTCCACCTCCCAGGTTCAAGCAATTCTTGTGCCTGAGCCTCCCTGAGTAGCTGCGACTACAGGTGCGCCACCACACCTGGCTGATTTATGTATTTTAGTAGAGACAGGATTTTGCCATCTTGGTCAGGCTGGTCTGGAACTCCTGGCCTTGAGTGGTCTGCCCACTTTGGCCTCCCAAAGTGTTGGGATTACAGGAGTGAGCCATCACGTCTGGCCGATCCTGTTTATTTTTCAGCTTCCCAAATCTTTGTGGCTGTTACCTCTTATTTCTCTCTGTTTTTTAGGATTTATGCCTAAAAAAAAGAACAAAACAAAACTTTATTGTAGTTTTAGTGGGATTTGAGGGAGTGAAATTAGGTGTTCTTAGTTCATCATCTTAATACCATTGTAACATGCCTTTTAGATTTTAATATGTGTAATGTTAATAATAACTTACAATTAGAGCATCTTAATTAAATAAACAAAACATATATTTCCTCTCAACCAAATACAGTGAAACTTTTTCTTTAGATGCTATAGTTTTCAATAATTTGCATATGCAAAGTTTTCAAATAATATAATATATATAAAACGTAATGGTTGACTAGAGTTAATTCTAGTTTTTTTTTTTTCTTTCATTACTAATTATGTGACTCCTGACAAATGATTACATTCACTGGTCATAAAATTTGAGATTGTAGCACTCTAATTTTACATGGTCATTGTAAGAGGGAAATAAAAATAAATGGAATGCAGCTTGAGCAACATAGTGAGACCTTATCTCTACAGAAAATTTTAAAAATTTGCCAGTTGTGGTGGTGTACATCTGTGGTCCCAGTTACTCCAGAGGCTGAAGTGAGAGAGTCTCTTGAACCCAGAAAGTTGAGGCTGCAGTAAGCTGAGCCATGATTGCACCACTGCACTCCAGCCTGTCTACAAACAAATAAACGAAAAAACAAAAAGACTTGTGAAAGTGCTGATTTTTAATTAGGAAAAGATTAAACATTGGATAGTCATGGAATTGTTTCCTGAACATTAGAAATTGGTTGCAAGTATTTATGCTTCTATAAATAAACAACGATTGGTCTCATTACAAATGGCCCTATATAAAACAAATTCCTTATAATCTGTGACATTATACAATCAAGCTGAATCCTGCTTTTTTAGTAATATTAATAAAACTTAAATCACTTGTGTTTCCTGTAGATTTTCTCAGAGTCATCTATCATAAGCACATAGTAGCTCCTATGTAGTTCCTGAAAAGTGCCCTACAAAAGTTGTTTTTCAATCTTGGATTCTGAAGTGCAGATGTTCTTAGGCCAAGACTAAAATCTTAGTAGACATATTAGTTGACTTCTTCTTAGAAAGCAGGAGTTGGGATCCTAAAAATGAAGGTTCTTTTGAGGTTTTTGTGGTAGAAACAAAAACACTGAGAATTTTAGCTCACTATTGAGCAAATAACTGTGTTTTATCCTATGGAAGAGAATGGAAAATGAATTTAAGATGTGATTTATATCCTTATATAAAGATTATTTGCATAAAGATACAAGTGATGGAATGTGGTAAGTATAATGATGATATGCGTAAAAGATATTGAGAGAGTAATGATACCTGGTTTGGGGATGTGCATAGTAAGGAGCTAGTAAGGAAAGAATTGTCAGTGATAGGGTAATATAGGTTGAATCATGTAGAGGATATATCAAGTAAACTGTAGTAATAGGATAGTTTCTTTGGGATAAAGATGTTGGCCTCGACACTGTTTTATCTGAATAACAGCTTAATTATTTTCCTTTTCTAAACTGTTTCATCAGACACAGAAACAGAACCAATGTGTGAAGGGATGGATGAAGCTCTGTCAGCTGGTACTAAGTGTTGTCTAGGTTGCATTTCTGCTTGTATCAGTTTTGTGAAATTTTAGTCTTATTGGAGAATTTTGGATTTTCAGATTAGGGATGTCCAACCTGTATTATTAGTAGCCAGCAGCTTTCTGTTGGTAGACTATGTTTAGACTAAGAAAAAAGTAGTAAGGATTTACATTGGAAAAGTATTTGGCAAGAGAAGGGAGGCTTGAAGGCTTTGACAGTGTGCTCCGTAATTTAAATCTTTGTGGATCAGACTTCCTAAAAACAATTTCTTACATTCCAGAATGTAAGAAAGTGTTCATTAGGCAGCTCTGAATATTTTGGCTATTTGTACCTTCTTTCCCCGCCCCCCAATTAAACATAGATTCCAGTGCTTACAGTAATATCAGTTCTGTTCCAGCCTTTTTCAGTTTACCAAATCTTGCTTTTGTTTTTAATTATATTATTTATTTATTTATTTTTTGAGACAGAATCTGGCTTTGTTGACCAGACTGGATGGAGTGCAGTGGTTAAGTTCACTGTAGCCTTGAACTTCTGAGCTCAAGTGATCTTCCTGCATCAGCCTCCTGAGTAGCTGGAGCTACAGGTTCATATCACCACACCTGTTAATGTTTAAAAAAATTTTTTTTGTAGAGACAGAGATCTCGCTTTGTTGCCAGGCAGGTCTCAAACTCCTGGCTTTAGGAGAGCCTTCCTCCTCGGCCTCCCAGAGTGTTGGGATTACAGGCGTGAGCCACCGCGCTTGGCCTAAGTCTTGCTTTTAATGAAGTCTTTGCTTGAGAATCAGTTATATTTTTGAAGAATTAATATGACTTGGATCAAGTATAACTTTTTTCGATATACTTAAAGCAGTTATCACATTATTCATTTTGCCTCATGGAAAATACATAAAGACCTTTTAAAGATAAGTAATTTAAAAAACTTTTATTATGGAAAATTTCAAATATATACTGAAATAGAGTGAGATAATGAATTCTGTGTGCCCATTGCTCAGCTTGAACCATTGTCAAGTCATAGGGCCAATCTCATTTTAGCTATATCCCTATTACCCCCCATACCCTTAAAACGTTTTAGTAAATACCTATATTTAGTGATGGATAGAGACAAAATACACAGGTTAGCTAAATTTTAGAAAGGTAGACTGAGGAAGAGAGAAAGAAAACGTGGATTCTATCGCTGATGTGAACAGGTTCTCTCTGTGCTTTTGTCCTTCCCTTCTCTTTGATTGATATGTTTCTGCCAATCCACATTTGTTAGATCTCAAATTTGTCTTCCTAATATACCCATTATTAGACTGAGTTTTTACCCTTTTTTAAAATTCCCTTCTTTCCATCAGAAAGAATCTATAATTCTTTGTTTTTATTTGCTTTTTACTCACATCAGAATGTTGGGAGTTCTGTGTCAGGGCAGGAAATGTAATTTGCCCTGGGACTAAACACTCATCTGGGGATGTTAATGTTTGTGACCATTTGTACTACTGAAGAGAAGAAGTTGTTTTTATATCTATGGTAAATTACTCCAAATAAGCTTTTTGCCATCTTCTAGAGACCCTGTTGTCAAGGTTCAAAAATTTAATTGTAGGCTTTAACTGTTCTGCTAGATTTGAGCACTTTGGGGCTTAGATTCTGTGGAGAAAATCTTTAGCCTTCTAAAAATTGAAATTAACTTGATCAATCAAACCATTTTCAGGATTTAAACACTTTTCTAGAAATTATAAAATTGAAATTCTTTTCATGATAAAACTATAAAAGGTAAAAAAAAAAAAAAACCCAAAAAAAAGGCCTTGAGCAAGGTTTAACTTTTTTTTTTTTTCTGGACTGAAATGGAGGCTTTCTTTCAAGCGAATTCCCTGATGTTTGCTCTGTGTGATTTGGCTCTATCTCTGTAACTGCTAATATGTGGCATGGATTTCAAGTTGTTTGGGATCTGGATGTGCCCAAAGTCTGTATTGCAAGACGGGATTCACAGGCATTATGTTACAAAACTGGCTTGCTGCCTTCTGTTTTCTTTTTCTGTGTCCTGTGTAGCTGCATTGTTTGTTGCAGTATATGCATTAGCTGTTGTCTATGTTCAGTTTCCTGCAGGCTGACAAAGTGGGAGGGGCTTTGTTTGTTACATAGCTGAGTTTTCACTGTGTGAGTTCTTGAGTGCACATTGCAGCCATCTTAATTACACTTTTGTGCAACTGAGACTGTGCAGCTGTCTCAAAATGGCTGCTAACCTAGTCTTTGTAGCTGCTTAGGCAGCAAGTGTGCCAGTGAGGAGACTTGTCACATGCATCAGGACCAGAGGTAAGAACCAATTACTCTTTATCTTTAAACATTCTCATTTTTTTCTTTTTAAAAAAAGAATTTAATTGAGTTTACTTAGAAGGACGAACTTAGAGCTTGGTTTTTAAAAAGTTGAAATGTTTGGTAGAACCTTTAAGCCTTTATTATGGAAACAGTACATAGCATGGTGGGGTCAAAGGTTAAATTCTTGTAATTTCTCACCATTTTATGTTCTGTCATTGCCAGGACATTTGATCACCACAGTAGTGCTTTTCTGGCCCTAATTAATGTAATATTCCTTTTGTGTAGTCTTTTTTAGTGTGTTTGGTATTTATTTGTAGAAATTAAAGCAATATATTATCCGAATAGATTTTTTTTAAAGGATCCATAAATAAGCCTTGTTTTGCATAAAGACTACAATATTTCTAGGTTTTTGTGAGGTATTGTGTGGAAGCTTTTTGGGAAGAAGGGTAATTATATAAAGCATGAAAAAAAATTTTTAATACTGTCCAAAATCTTTTTTTGGCATTATGGGTTCCAATTCTTTCTCATCATGCTGCCTCCTCCCAGTATCCAACTCTTAGACATTTTTAATGCTGCTTTGCTTCTTTGTTCAAATTACTTTTTGCTTAAGTTGGCATTCAGATTCAGATTTTGAATTTAGAAATAAATTCACATCTAGTCATGGATACCTCTTCTTAAAAAATATATCTAATGTATTCAAATACCATCAGAGCTGAAGTACTCAGTTGTTGTAGTTAATTAAGTGATATTATTATGTTCATTTTAGTCTTAATTTAAACCTGTAGTATATTTAAAAGAAATATAACTCAATGATTGTGTAAATTTGATTTCAAAAAATTTAAAAAGCTTTCTTAACATTGTTCTGGAGTAGAAATGTTTATTGAGATACTGTAAGTCTGTGGTTACCCAGAAAGATGGGAGAATGAAATTCTTATTCACGTAGTATTTCAGATAGCAGGAAAAAAAAAAGCATACTTTAAGCAGCAATACTTAAATTGCAGTACCTATTAAAATCTTTTTTAGCTGGTATAATATACTCCTGGTTTTGTCCGTAGAGTATTAAGAATATATCCCTGACTTATATGACATAGAGCAGTAAGTTCTAAATTTCTGAGTAGAGCAGCTTTCTAAAAACAGAAACTTTCTGCAAGTTAAACTCTTAGGGAGGATTCCAGTATATAAAAGGGATACTTAACGGTTTCTGCTTAATTCTGCAAGGCTTAAGAAACAAAAGGACACTTGTAATATTTTATTGTTATGTACTTATTTTATATTGTAAACGTATTCATATGCCATGTGTATTTAATAAAATGAGAATAATTTTGCTATTAAGATAAACAAAACTTTGAAACGAGATCATATCTGACAATTATAATTTTATATTAGATCCAGATCTAGTTCACTTATTTGTAGAACCTTGGCCTCTTAAGGCACTATGGAATTCAGTTTGAAAATTATTCTAGAATGTATCTTCTTTATGTTGTTTTTTGATGTTCATGAAGATGGAATATGAGATCTATATGTACATGACTTAACAGTTTAAAATTGTTGCCTTGTCACAGCCTTGTGTTTATATTTGTTTTCGTTACATTTTTTTAAACAAAATAATTGTTTTTCCTAACTGAATCAGTGTCCATTTATTTAGTGGCTTAAAATGTGTTCTGGGATCAGTATTTATCTCAGTTTCATCAATAGCTTTAGCATTTTTGTTTCACTTTAGTCACTACACTGCAAAATCTTTAGGACTGTCTTATATGACATAGTCGATTCTCATAATTTGAACACTAATTTATGTAAATCATTCAGTCATATGAACTGCCCCTTAAAAAGAAAAAGAAAAACATTTTAGTGTGTTTGAGGGATTCTATTCATCATTCCTTTCAGCAAGGTTATCCTTGGAGTGAGTATGGCATAGAAAAGTGAATGTGCTGTGACCTTAATAATTCTTATTTTCATGCTTTTTAATAGTAATAACAGCTCACTATCTTGGTGGCGAGAGTGGGAGGGGAAGAGACTCTGGTGTTTTAAAATACATGTATTTCAAAACATTTTATATAAGCTAGAAAAACTGTCCATGTTGAAATTACTGAGCAGTTTATGCTGGTCTTGAGTGGGATCTTAGGGAAATTTTAATAACCCAGTCTTTTTGCCTTCTATTGTTAACTGTAATATTTACCCCTGCCCTCTACAAGATTATTACTTGCACATGAGGAAATACTAACGCCCTATAGTTACTCAGGATATTATTGCTAATTCTTTCACTGCTGTGTTGCATTTTTGCAACTGTAAGCATAAATTACCCCTTACTGAGATGATTGCTTTTGGGATTGGTGATAGTTTTCAAATTTTCTGTTCCAAGTTCCAGGTTAGCTATTATGCTGGGTAATTGAGGGCATACTAAATCTGAGAGCTGAATAATTGAAGTTTTATGATGTTATTTTGTCACTTGTTAAAATTCTCCCCTTTTGTTTACTCTTTTTCATAAACAATTTAATCTACGTAAGCCTCTAAGAGAAATGTTAGGGTAGTGACACTGGCCAAGGGTCCAAACCTGAATTTGAATACTGTTTTTCCTACCTTTTTCTGACGTTGACAAGCTTATTCCATTTTCTTTCTTTCATTTCTTTCTTTCTTTCTTTCTTTTTTTTTTTTGAGACGGAGTTTCACTCTTGTTGCCCAGGCTGGAGTGTGATGGCATGACCTCGGCTCACTGCAACCTCTGCCTCCCGGGTTCAAGCCTCCTGAGTAGTTGGGATTACAGACATGCACCACCATGCCTGGCTAATTTTTGTATTTTTAGTAGAGATGAGGTTTCTTCATGTTGGTCAGGCTGATCTCGAACTCCTGACCTTAGGTGATCTGCCTGCCTTGGCCTCCCAAATTGCTGGGATTACAGGCGTGAGCCACTGTGCCCTGCTAATTTTTTTTGTTGTTGTTGTCGAGACAGTCTCATTCTGTTGCCGAGGCTGGAGTGTAGTGGTGAAATCTTGGTTCACTGCAACCTCCACCTCCCAGGTTCAAGTGATCCTCCTGCCTCAGCCTCCCCAGTAGCTGAGATTGATTACAGGCGCCCACACCACGCCTGGCTAATTTTTGTATTTTTAGTAGAGACAGGGTTTCACTATGTTGGCTAGGCTGATCTTGAACTCCTGACCTAAAGTGATCCACCTGCCTTGGCCTCCTAAAGTGTAGGGATTATAGGTGTAAACCACTGTGCCCAGCCTTCTTTCTTGCTTTACTGGAGACAGAATCTCACTCTGTTTCTCAGGCTGGAGTACAGTGGCAGTCTGAGCTCACTGCAACCTCCACCTCCTGGGTTCAAACAATTCTTGTACCTCAGCCTCCTGAGTAGCTGGTATTACAGGCATGTACCACCTTGCCCAGCTAATTTTTACATTTTTACTAGAGACGGGGTTTTATCACGTTGGCCAGGCTGATGTTGAACTCCTGGCCTCAAGTGATCTGACCACCTCAGCTTCCTGAAGTGCTGGGATTACAGGCATGAGACATCATGCCCTACGTTCATTCCATTTTTTGATTCTCATTTCTTCATCTATAAAATGGGGGAAATTCCTATTTGGCAAGCATATGCTGAGAATCAATTTACATAATGTTTCAGAATAGTATCTTGAAATACTCTGCAAAAATCTTGCATACTAATTTTCTCAGTAATATCCAAATGCATTTCAGTTTATTTGCCTCTCAAGTGTCATATACCTTTTCAAGTGTGATTGGATCAGTGTATATTTAAAAACGATGAGAAATTTCTTGTATAACTCATACTCAGAAGCAAGAAGTGCTAAGTAACACTATATCCACTTAGTAATGTTATATATTCATTTTTGTAGTACTGGGACCTACTCTGTTAGCATAAATTAGCCATCCTTTGTTGTGTATGGATATAGCAGATGTATTTATTAAGTAAAGCCAATATAGAATGTTGACATTACAGAATTTAGAGGAGTAGGAGAAATGTTTTGGGTATAGTCTGGCTGAGTTCTTCAAATATACTGTGAGAAAATAACTTATCTAAAAACATGACTTGAATTCATGGCCTAGAGTTTCCTGTGTTTCAGTACAAATAAGAATCATAAAAACAGGAATTTCTCTTTCAAAAAAATTCATTTTCAGAGCTACAGACTGGCAACCAGCACTTTTATTCTTGTTTTTATTCTTTAGCCACTAGCCCATTTCTCTAATTGTTAACATTTAAAGTTGTCAGATTTTACCTAAAAATCTAGGTGTCTTGCCTCTTGAAAAGCAAACAACATTTTTGCTTGAGAATAGCAATCTGTATAATTGAGTATAGATACTGTCTCCTTTAGATAGGGCCTCCTCTTGCCCACCTCTGGTCCTCTTCACTGAATCACATTACCTGTGTGGCCTTGGAAAACAGTTCCTTTTAAATATCTATCCTACATATTTGATAGGTTATTGGCAGCCTTAAATATCTAAAATACAACTTCTAACCCAAAAGAAGGTAAACATAAGTAAAATGTAGCCTATTTTACTTGGTAGGAGAGACTTAGAATATATAAAGTCAGTTTACTCTTTAGAAGATGTGGCACCTTTTGTAACCTTTCATTTTGTCCTAATTTTTTATAGAGTGCCGTGGGAGCCAAATGAAGGAGATCCAATGACATAACAACAAGTTGGCCGGGCGCGGTGGCTCAAGCCTGTAATCCCAGCACTTTGGGAGGCCGAGACGGGCGGATCACGAGGTCAGGATATCGAGACCATCCTGGCTAACCCGGTGAAACCCCGTCTCTACTAAAAAATACAAAAAACTAGCCGGGCGAGATGGCGGGCGCCTGTAGTCCCAGCTACTCGGGAGGCTGAGGCAGGAGAATGGCGTAAACCCGGGAGGCGGAGCTTGCAGTGAGCTGAGATCCGGCCACTGCACTCCAGCCTGGGCGACAGAGCGACAGAGCGAGACTCCGTCTCAAAAAAAAAAAAAAAAAAAAACAAGTAACAATTGATCGAAAGTGAAGAGATTAAAAAAATACTAATTAGAAACATAAGTATCTTGAGATCTTTTATGTGATAATCAGTTCTGTTTTCTTTAAATGTTATCACTGTGTTAAAGGACATCACTAGCAACTTGATGTTCTTAATGGTGATACTGAATAAGAAAAAGTTAAAGTGTATTCAAGCTATGCGGTTTACTGAACAGGTAAATGAAATAACATTTTATGAAAGATTTTTGCTCAAATTGGTTGAGCTAAGAAGTTTTATCACTTAAAATAATGAGTAAATGTCCTAATAGAACGTTTTCTTAACTGTACACTAGATTAGATAATGGCTGTTAGGCCATTACAAACTTTATTTTTTGGATAACTTCTGTTTACATTTATTAATTTAACATTTACAGTGTCTATGTGAAGACTACCTTGATGATGCATGAAACATGATAATTTATAATCTTTATCTGACTTAAATTTGAATTCCACATTTCCCAGAGGAAAGCCAGCTTGTTAACATTCAAATAATACCACAACATTGGTAACTCTAAGGAATAGCTGAAAGACTGTTACGCCTTTTTGGAAAATGTTTTCTAGTTAGAGTTCAACTTTAGAGAAAATTGAAAAAGTGATTAACTTGCACAGGAAACAGTGACTCCCCTGCTTTACTGTTCTTCACACTTTGAAAAGAGAAAGTGATTTGGGAGAAAGCCTAATGTCTATTCAAATAAGTGATTGTTTTTTTAATTGCCCAGGTTAGAACCCTCACAAAGAGTTCTCTGTTGATGATTTGTAACTGTCTGTTATTATTCATTAATATGTGAATATGGAAATTGTGAAAACAGCACGAATTGATTTAGTAAATCTTCATCAGTTTAATGAAAGAGGGGCCTTAACACTGGAGGGAGGTCTGAGGAGTTGCTTCTGCATCTGCCTAAGGGAATCTGTCTTTCCTTCTGAAGTAAGCCAGATACAGCTAGCCAACTGCCAGTAGAACTATCTGACCTAGTATATCCCTTTGTTGGATATAGAAGTACCTGTACCATGGCATACATAATGGAAAACGTTAGTATAGAAGTTAGGAAAAGATTATTTCTGCTCTGATACTGTTATTAAGTAATTATGTAGTTTTAGATGAATATTTAACCTCTTTGTGTTATCCCTGATCATTAATTGAGAGGGGTCGTTGGAAGAACACCAATTTTGAGTCAAACAGAGTCAGGGTGAATCCATGTTCTTCCTCTCATTAGTTATAGGTTATATGAAAAATGGATATATAGTGTTCAAAGTACAGTACCTATGTATAATTATGTGTTCAATAAGTCTTAGGTATTTTGTTTGTTTTGAGACAGAGTTTCGCTCTTGTTGCCCAAGCTGGAGTGCAATGGTGCAATCTCAGCTCACTGCAACCTCCGCCTCCTGGATTCAAGCAGTTCTCCTGTCTCAGCTTCCTAAGTAGCTGGGATTATAGGTGTGCGCCACCATGCCCGGCTAATTTTGTATTTTTAGTAGAGACAGGGTTTCACCATGTTGGCCAGACTGGTCTCGAACTCCTGACCTCAAGTGATCTGCCTGCCTCGGCCTCCAAAAGTTCTGGGATTACAGGTGTGAGCCACCACGCTTGGCCAAGTCTTAGGTATTTTTATGGAATAAGGCAAGTTACTTATTTTCAGAACCTCAGTTTTTCTTGTTTTTAAAATGGGAATAATGTTTATCATAAAGAACTAATATTGGGGTTTAAATGAGGATAACAAATACAAAGCGACTAGTGAAGTGTAGCACAAATTAAATATTGGTTGCATTTGTTTCACAAGATTCCCTTTAGCACAGATCTTTGTTTTTTTCTTTTAAAAATCATTATTTCAGGAAGAATGGGATTAGGAGAAATCTGGTCTACTGGGTAGTTTGGAAACGGATCTTTAGGGAGAGGGCATTTTTAGGGGCCTGGCTGATTTACAGGAAAAATGTCAGAGAGCAGGGTGTTTAGAATCTCCAAGTGAAGACTTTGAAGAGTCTAAAGGGGACAAAATAAGAATTCTTATTTGTGCAAAGGCAGCATGGTAGAGTGAAAACTAAAACAGACTGTGAATTGATCAATTACTCAACAAATTTAACAGCTATTTATTATGCACCTATTATTTGCCAGGTACTGTTTGATGCTTAGCATATAAGATCCTTGCTCTCCCTCAGGGAGTTTACACTGTGGAGGGAGTGGGAAGACACAGACAATAAATATGAGAGAAGGTTGCAAATACGTAGGGATTATGAATGCTGTGGGGTAGGGTAGAATAGGTATAAGAGCTAGATGAGCAGTACTCAAAACGGGGCCTGTGATCAGTCTGAGAACTGTTTGCTTCTGGTCCTCTGTGAGATAACTGAAATTGAGAGTTTATAGAAATTTTTATGTCAATCTGATAATGTAATTTTATGTCAGTTGAGTCAAAACAATTAAGACTCATATTTTATATGCCTATTTTAAATTTCATTTTTCAAGTAATTCATTGCCACCATATTTTACAACAGCATTGATCTATAGTGGGTTGAAAATAAGACACCAGTCTTTACTATATTCATTTGAGCAAGCTAGATCAACAGTTGCCATTGTTAGTACTTTTAGTAAGCGTGTTGTGGAGATTTTCAGCTTCTTTTGATGAATTAATTCACTGTCAAGTAATTAGCTTATTTGTCTTAAAAATATTTACATCCGTGTTATTTACACTATATTTTATGTTGGACTGAATGATTTTAGGTCTTTTGATTTTCAAATACTTTTATTCATGGTTGGATGCATGATACAAGTAGGAAGAGAGCAAAATTATAAGGTATATAATAAGTGATTTTTTAATTTTTAACTTCTAGATTCTGTTCTCAATACTTAGATTATTTCTAATATATTTTTTCTCAACTCATATTTTATGATCAGTATATGATACTTAGAAAGCTCTTTTGATATAAGACCTTTCCTCCAACCAAGAGTTAATTGATGTGGTGTACACTGCATTAAATTAAATCATCATGTTTGTTCCCATCACTTCATCTGCTGCTGGTGGGTCATAGATCCTGAGAAGAGAATATAGTTGTTTGAGGAAATTTATCATTGATAACCTAGGTAATATTTTTGATCGTCTGTGTAAGTTCTACCATTTGCTATTGATAAATGATAACTTTATGAGTCCCCTCATTTATAGCCCCATTATCTTTTTTATGTAATAGGGGTAACTTAAGAATTATGTTGAAGATAGCTGAAAATAAGATTTAGAAATACGGGAAATATTTTGGATAACCCCTAGTTAGCATTTTAAGTACTTCTTTTCATTTTATTATTTCAGATGTGGGACTAAATTAGTTTCTGGACTGTTATTTTAAAATGAAATTTAATATATCTATAGCCTTAATGAAAATGGTAATGGAGTAGAATTATATATTAATCATAAATTAACTACAAACTAAATAAAAATTTTTAAAAAAGGCCTTACAGATAATGACTCAACTCTTGCCATGTCATATCTGGCCAGTGAAAACAATACATGAATGATATAGGCTTGAAAAGAATGTGGCACAGACAGAATATTTTCTTGTGAAGATGTTCTTAATTTAATATGCCTAGGTTTTGGTACTGAGCATATGCTTTGGTAATATTAACTAGTGGTAAATGTGTTGAATTATTTAACCATCATAATAGTGATACCTAAAGGTACACAATTCTTATTATTTGGTGAAATGTTAAACAATATACTTCTAAGAGCAAATCTACTTAATGATGTTTACTATTTAATTGATTAGTTAAAATTTGAAAGGTAGTTGTAGAGTAGAATGAGGATAGCTTTTAGGTAAGTGAATTATAATTTGTATTTTTAATGATTGTTAAACAGCAGCCATTGAATTTACGTGGTCTGTGCCATAAGTAAGCTTAGGCTTTTGAATATCTCTGAGAGTTAAAAATATTTTTCTTGTGGTGGGGGGTGGAATTTCAGTTATATAAGAATTATAAATTGGTTTTCTTTTATTACCTGCATTTGAATTATATTAGTAAGTAGATAACTAGATATATTCTAGAACCAGTCAGTACATGTTGGGGAACGAATGGTGAGGGTTTACTCAGCAGTACTCTCCTTTAGTTTGGTCATGAAATGAGGACTGCTTTATGTAAATTGTTCTTACTGGCGCCAGCTAGCTGTAACTGCAGTCTGGCTGTGCTGGGCAGCAAATAAAATGTGTCATGGATTTTCTGTTTGGAATGTATAAGAATTCAGCCTTTTGGACTGAAAGAACAGAGTTGATACATTAGAATAGCAGTAGTGAGACCACAATTGACAGTGACTATGTGAAATAGTGAGAAGCTATAAGCCTTTTAAGCTTTTAGTTCTTTTATAGATTTATGCCTATTGATACTATTGGGTAATATGTGGGAGGTACTTAACTGCACACAGTTGCTGCAGACCTAATAGTTGGCAGCATAGAAAGCAGTACAAAGAATTCTGATTCTAGGCATTTTCACTTGAAATAGTCATTTTGAAGATATACTCTGTGTGTTCTATGAGCTTCATTGACATATTGTCTGACGTTTTTTGGCTTTTGTGGTAAATGGGATGTATGCTGCACAAACTACCCAACAGATGTGAACCACTGTTTGAAAGGAATTTTAATATGTAGCCAACCTACTATATTCTTTTTTTTTAATGAATATGAATCAAACAAGAAATTTAGACTCAAGAAGGCTGACCTAGAAGTCTGCATTAGCTTTTAATGTTTATACAAATGAACTAAGTAGCAGTGGTTTACAGAAGAGGAAGTCCTTTTCACAGTGTCAAGCTGCCCACAGGTAAGAGATTCAGGTCCTTTTTCTGTGACATCTACCCCCCAGGCTTTATATTTTTCTCTCACCATTGGGAAGTTTTAAAAAATTTGTTTGTTTCTAGTTCTAATGAAAACAGGATTGGTAGATCGTTTAATGTTAATATTCAGGAGATTTTGAATGCCACATTTGGATTTGGTATTTTTAAAAATGTAATTTTCATCTTCTCAAAATTCCTTCACATTTGAATTCAAATGAACTAACAGTGGACTTCATATGTGATTATTACTCATGTATACAATATGTTCATATTACATAGAAATCAGTTTTAGATCTCTTTTCATTATAGTCTGTTAGTGTATTCTCAGTTGTAGTGACACCAACTGGTACATGCAGAGAGATGACATTTTGTAACCTCACTTAAGTATAAAGTTTAAGTTTAAATTTACCACTTTGAATTCACCTTTACAAATCAGAGTGCTTATGTTTTCAAATATGGCTCATTGACATACATTAGATAATGTGTATTTATACATATAACTTGGTCAATTTTTCTACTTCCACCCTTATTCTTTCCATTTCTCTATATTTAAATTTATTATTTTAATAAAGTGAATTTTAAAAGTATAAAATGAATGTATAGGAATTCCATTAAATTTAATATTTCTTAACCTGGGTTAAAGGAACACAGTCATTTGTTATTATTTTTTTCTATGCTTGAAATATTGTATACAAAAATACAAAATTCCATTGCAATAAAAATAATACCATTACTGTAAAGATACGAAGGTGTATGCTTATAAAGAAATGCCAGTATGTGTGTTCATTCGTATCAGTATGGCCAGAGATACATTACTGATTGTAATAATTTTTGGAGGGTGGGTGTGAAGAGTTGAATAGCAGAGTCAAGTGAAGAGTGGTAGTGAGATAGCTTAGAGAAGTGTATCAAAGAAAGGAATTATGTTAGGCAGCTCTCTGCTCTTTCCCTCCCTCTTTAGAAGTCAAGCAGCAGGCTCTTTCTGTAACCATAAAGTGTTACTTTTAGGTGGGACTTCCAGTTCTCTAATTTCTGAAAGTTTGGTTGCTTACTGCTACATGGTTGTATACTTTAAAACTGGGGGCCAGCTATAATAGAAGCCACACTCATGTTTCAGGGGCAGGGACTGTTCCTTACTTGTTGCCTTTTGACAGTGTTGCTTGGATTAAAAAAAAAACCAAAACATGTATTTTATTGAGTATAGAAACAACATTTTTTGTGTGTGTTTCATCTCAGTAAACAATTTCACTATGATTGACAAAATGATAATAGTAGAAAGAAATAATTTTGATTAATGTGTTTGAGGTTGGATGAGGGAAAGGTCATGCTTCTTGGTGTGGAAAACATACACATCTGAAACAGTAGGAAAAAGTTTTTCAAACTTCTCTTGTGCTATTATATTGGTTAGGAGAATGCTGCGCAGGGAAGATAGTTGAGATGGGTTGGTTTTTTAAATATAGACAAAGAGAAAAAGAGTTGATAGACAAAAACAGGAATTTATTGAATGCTGTTAGAGTTGGAGGTCATAGCAAAGAAAAATGAGGGATAGTAGGACAGAGGTGTATTTTGTATATAGACAACCAAAACAAAGATAAAAGTCATGAGTATGATTACAGGCGTGGTGGCTCGCGCCTGTAATCCCAGCACTTTGGGAGGCCAAGGCAGGCGAATCACCTGAGGTCAGGAGCTGGAGACCAGCCTGACTAATATGGTGAAACCCAATTTCTACTAAAAATACAAAAAATTAGCCAGACATGGTGGCGTGCACCTGTCATCCCAGCTACTTGGGAGGCTGAGGCAGGAGAATTGCTTGAATCTGGGAGGCAGAGGTTACAGTGAGCCAAGATCGCACCATTGCACTGCAGCTTGGGCAACAAGAGTGAGACTCCGTCTCTAAAAAAAAAACCAAAAACAAACAAACAAAAAAACAAAACACCAAAAAAAGAAAGTCATGAGGATAAAGGTATATATAGTCTTTGAGGCTATTGAAGTTGAGTGTGAATGATCCAAAATTTGTAGTATAAAAATCTTTGAGTTCCTAAAAAGTGTTTGTGTTCCCCTTAAAAAACAATGTATTTAGCAAGCAATGTAGAATCTCAAAATCTTCAAAATGAAATTAACTGATGAAAAGTCTAAAATGAATGTATTAATTAGGAATTCAATTAAATTTAATATTTCTTAACCTGGGTTAAAGGAACATAGTCATTTGTTATTCTTTTTTTCTGTGCTTGAAATATTGTATACAAAAATACACAATTCCATTGCAATAAAAATAATATATTACCATTGCTGTAAAGATGTGAAGGTGTATGCTTATAAAGAATTTTAAAATTTTGTATACAGTATTTCAGGTAGTTTCTAATATTGCTCTTTGCACTGGAACCTACTGTTTGATATTCCTGACAGATAATTATGTAGTTTATACTTCACCATTTCTAATGATGGAAGGGAGAGTCTCTAACTTCATAAGGCAGTTTCTTCTTTTGTTGGGCATCCAAACAAATTAATGTTTGTTGATTTTGAGATGAAGTTGCCTTTCATTACTTTTATTTTTGCCTGTCATAGTCCCCCACTTCCTATCTGTCTGTAGCTCTCTTTCTCTGACAAATAGGTACTATTTAAAGAAAGCTCATTAAAATTTTCTTATGTTTTCTAGGCTAAATATCAATATCCTTCATTTTTTCCCAACATTTCCTCATACAGCATACTGTTCCAGAGCATTCTTTAGCATGGTCATCCCGCAGTTATTAAGTCCTTCTTTATCTGTGATGCTCAGAACCAAACATAATTAACTACTCTAAAAATGTTCCCCTTCTCCTTGGCTATCTGTTTATTCTACAGTTTAACTTTGCATTAGCATTTTTGGTAGCCACCTTGAGCTGTTGGGTTTTCTGAGTTTGCATTAAGTTAAAACACCTCAGTCTTTCCCTAACAGGCATTGATAAACTTTAATATACTTTAATATTTGAAACAACTATGTTACCTTATTACGTTTTCTTAATTTCTAATGTTGTTCATTATATTTAGTATGCTTTGTCTCCATCTTCCTTGCAAGGTTTTTTTTCTGTTTTAATAGTGTTTTTAAAGAACTGGCTTTTGGTTCCTTGATTGCTTGCTCTTTTGTTTTCTTTCATAATTTTTCTGCTTTTATTGTAATTCCATGCTTTGGGGTTATACCTTTTTGCCTTTATTAATGTTTTTGAGTTTTTTGTTAATATATGCATTTAAGGCTATCAGTTTTAATCTGAATATCATTTTAGCTGATTTCCTTAGGTCGTATTCTGTTAGTACTTTGTTGGTATTTTATCACTGATTTCCTCCTACCTCTAAAAGTTTTTTTTTTTTTTATAAGGAGATAATTTTTCTGTCATCTTGTTGGTATATTTATTACATTATGACCAGAGAATATAGCCTTGTGTGTGTTTTTTTTTTTTGTCTTTGAATTTGTTAAGATTTTCTTGTCACCATATACATGGTCAATATTAATGTACATTGGCTATATTTGTAAAATTTGGTTTTGGGTTTACTGGATATACAGTTCTATTTATTGTTCTGTTATTCTGGCATGCTAATAGGATGTTCATTCCTTGTTTTGTTTTCTTCATCCATAGATTTATCTCTGATTGTGAATTTATTAGTTTTTTCCTGAATTATTTAAACCTGTTTTATCAATAGGACATATCTCTTTTTTTGTTCTATTACTTGATTTTCAACTTGAATTCTTTTTTATATGTCATATATAGGTTTCATATGTATACCTACCATTTTTGGGGGTTACTATTTGCCTAGCATATCATTTTCTGCCGTCCTTCTGTTTCAACCTTAATATACTATTACTCTAAGGTATGTCTTGTTTATAGTGCATAGCTAATGATATTTTTGTTGCTTTACACAGCTTGAAACCCACCAGGTTTTTCCTGATTGATAATTTTCTTTATTTTTGTCCCATATTCTGCAACTTACTAGTTTGTTAACTTACACATTGCAATTATCTGGCATAAATAACATATTTATTTTAAAGATGATTGATCCTCAGTTACTTCAGCCTGCTCAAGAGTTTTACCTTCGGAGCTTTGCTAGTTTCCTTATCTTAATTCCTTCATAGGGTCTTCTGCTGTCTTGTCTTGTACTTATATTTATATAGAATCATTTTACCAAGGGTCTGCATTCTCTGCTTTACTCAGAAGTAATACATTTATTTCCTCATTCAAGCTGATTGTTAGCTTTGCTAGCTATACAATTCTACAGTGAAAATAACTTTTCCCATGAATTTTAAGGGTTTTTTTTTTTTTTTTAGCTTTCAGTATTGCTGATGACAAGTCTGATGCCAGTTTAATTCTTTCTCTTCTGTAGTTAAATGATACTCTAAGTTATTAATATTTCCCTATAATGATTTTCTGAAATCTTATCACAGTATGCCTAGGTGTCAAAAAATTTTATTTTGCTTGTTTTAATTTAGTCTGTTTTGGGATTCAGTAGGCCTTTATTATTGGAAAACTTGTGTATTTTTTCAGATTTGCTGATTTTTTTTTTTTTTAATTTTCTTATGTTTTTCCCTCCTTTTTTTTCTTGGTTCTTTTTTTCCAAAACTTGAATTAATTGAAAGTTGTTGCTTCTGGGTATATTTCTTACGTGTTTGTTCTTGTGGGTGTAATAGCTTCTCATACACTTAGAGGATTTTTTAATATACTATTTTAAAATGTCTTCTGTTTATTCTCCTACTGATTAGCTAGTGTTTTTTGTGGGGTTTTTTGTGACCTTTTGTTTTGAATTCTTGAATGTATTTGAATTCTTGAATGTATTTGAATTCTTGAATGTATTCATTTGAATTCTTGAATGTATTCATTTTTGTATTTGAGATTTCCTGTTTTACTTTGGCTGGATGCTGATGGTTCAGGTGACTGTGAGTGGTGGGCAAGTGGTACTTGCTGCACATGGGGTATGCTGGTAATTTGTCTTTGGGATGGTAGCTTCCATGTCTCTCTGGAGGCATAGTGTCTATGTAAGTTACTACTCTAGCTCACAAATGTCACTGCTGCCCTGGTTTAGCACTAGCATGGAAGAGAGAATGTCTGATGAACTTAACTGTTCAAATACCAATTACATGAGTGTATTTTCATGTGATGATTCACACTGGCCTATCAGGTCTAAATTGAAAGTCTGTTATTTGTATCCCCTTATCTCTCTGTAAGTGAGGTACTTTAACTAGTTTGACATTTATCCTTCTAGTCTTTAAAATATCACTTGCATACCTGTATATATGTTTAGATTTGTGTGTGTGTGTTTTAAAATATAATGGCATAAAAACAGGGAACATTTATTAGCTGCTTACAGTATCTAAGTACTTTCTATTTATTATGTCATTTAATTCCCATAACATTTCCATGAAGGCAGACTTGGTTATTTCAGTTTCATAGATGAGGATACTGAGGTAAGGAGAAGATACATATTTTAGATAGATAACCAGGAAATAATAGGATTAATATTTAAAAAGGTATTTCTGGTCCTGGGATTTGCGCTATTAATTACTAAGAAGTCTGCTTTTTTGGTACATTTGACAATATTTCTCAGAGATTTTTCTTTTTTAATGCCTGCGATATTAAGGGTTTTTATTTTTGTATTTGCTATGACAGTGCAGCAGTAGGCATCCTGATACATTCCTTTGTAAAACATGTTGGTACATAGATAGATACCTTAAAGGTCCTTTGGTGTGTCAAAATGATGCACAGTTCCTGCTTATTTGTCCTTAAAAATGGATAAGACACTTAACTCTTCTGCTTATGGTATATAATACCGCTCATTTCTGTATATTAATGCTAACCAGAAATAATTGCCAATCTGATGTTTAAAAATGGATTTTCTCTTTTTGTTTTGTCTTTTTTTGATGATTAGATTGAATGCCTTTTCTTGTATGTGTTGTTTTATGAATTGGCTGCTCATGTTTCTTTATTTTTTTTCCAACTGTTTGTCCTTTTCATTCACTAATAGATTTTCTTTTTTATTCTGGATACTAATCCTATATCTCTATGCCATTTTTTTCAGGGATTTCTCCTAACTTGTGGTTACTTGTACTTTCTGCGCCTTTGAATATTTCTATTAATTTTATATCTAGTGTCTTTGCTATTGCACTTAACTGCTATTTTGATCTATTTTCCACCATTTATTTCAAAATCCATTTCTTCCTTATTTGTTATGTTTTGTTTTTGTTTGAGACAGAGTCTTGCTCTTGTCACCCAGGCTGGAGTACAGTTGCGCGATCTCGGCTCACTGCAACCTCTGCCTCCCGGGTTCAAGCCATTCTCCTGCCTCAGCCTCCTGAGTCACTGGGATTACAGGTGTCTGCCACCACGCCCAGCTCATTTTTGTGTTTTTAATAGAGATGGGGTTTCGCCATGTTGGCCAGGCCAGTCTTAAACTCCTGACCTCAGGTGATTCGCCAGTCTTGGCCTCCCAAACTGCTGGGATTACAGATGTGAGCCATCATGCCTGGCCTTTCTTCCTTATTTGTGATGCTTCTCTGTCATAGTTACATTTTTTATTGTTTGTGTCTGTCTTTTGGATAATTATTCTGTTGTACTCTTTTTTTTTATACTTATGATAATAATGCTTTGTTACATGCTGTCGCATTTGAGAGGGCAAACATTCCTCATTACTTTTGATTTTCAGGTTTTCCCTGTTTTTAGCATTGTTTCACTTAGAGATTAAGTTTTCTTTTTTTTTGGGATATGGAGTCTCGCTCTGTCGCTCAGGCTGGAGTGCAATGGCGCTGGGCTCACTGCAATCTCTACCTCCTGGATTCAAGCAATTCTCCTGCCTCAGCCTCCCGAGTAGCTGGGATTACAGGCATCCATCACCATGCCCCGCTAATTTTTGTATTTTTAATAGAGATGGGGTTTCAACATGTTGGCCAGGCCGGTCTCTTAACTCCTGACCTCGTGATCTGCCCACCTCGGCCTCCAAAAGTGCTGGGATTGCAGGTGTGAACCCCCGCACCTGCCCTCAGATTAAGTTTTAAAAGCTTGTCATGCTACAAAATACCTAGGTGGAATTCTCTGTTTCTTTTTTCTTTCTTTCTTTCTTTTCTTTCTTCTTTCTTTCTTCTTTTTTTTTTTTTTGGAGGCAGGGTCTCATTCTGTCACGCAGACTGGAGTGCAGTAGCATGATTATAGTTCACTGCAGCTTTGACTTCTGGGGCTCAAGTGATTCTCCCACCACAGCCTCCCAGGTAGCTGGGGCCACAGACACGTGTCACCACACCTGGCTAATTTTTTAATTTTTTGCCGAAGTGGGGTCTCACTATGTTGCCCAGACTGGTCTTGAACTCGTGGGCTCAAGCAGTCCTCTTGTCCCAGCTTTCCAAAGTATTGGGATTACAGACATGAGCCACCATGCCTGGCTATAGTTACTTTTTAAAATTCTCCTTTTTTTTTCTTTAGTCACCTCCCTGACAATACTTCTAATAAATTTTATCCAGGAAGAATTGATTTTTTTTTACGTTGAGTCTTAGCTCTAACATTTCATAAGACGGCTCTAACATGTCATGTAAGTGTTTCTAGATACCTTTTTCTTGCCATTCTGATTTTTTTTTTTTGAGACAGAGTCTCCCTCTGTTACCCTGGCTGAAGTACAGTGGCGCGGTGTGGGCTCACTGCAACCTCCGCCTGGGTTCAAGTGATTCTTCTGCCTCTGCTTTCTGAATAGCTGGAATTTTATCGTGCCTGGCCAATGTTTTGTATTTTTAGTTGAGATGGGGTTTCCCCATGTTGTCCAGGCTGGTCTTGAACTTCCAAGCTTAGGCGATCCACCCACCTCACCCTTCCAGAGTGCTAGGATTACAGTCATGAGCCACAGCACCCGGCCTGAATGTTTTCTTTATTGGATCTTTTGACTCCTGTTTGAGCTTTTACTGGTTTGCTCAGGATTTTCACAACGTATTGAATATAGTGTCATATCCTTTGTTTTTGTGTTTAAGAGAAATGTCTGTGGTGTTTTATTCCTATGGTGTTTTTTGTGTTGAAGAGAAATATCTGTGGTGTATTATTATGGAATTTCTTGTTAGTTTGAAGTGATCTTTATCAGCTTAAGGAATGATTTTTATGTTCTTTATTTTTATCAGTGCTTAATTTTAATTTTTATCAGTGAATGAGTGTTGAAACATTAGTGTCTTTTCAATTTCTGTTAAGAAATGAGTTAATTTTTGTTTACCATTTTTATATTGTCAGTAAATTTCCTACTATGCTTTAAAAATTATTAGAGGTACTTAAAATAGAAAAACAGTGCAGTTTAGGATAGAGACGTTAATCTCATCTTTTAATAGTTAACCAGGAATATGGGGATACAAGAATTCGAAGAAAATGTGTAGTTTCTTGCCTCCTGGCCTTAATGATCTGACATAGTCACAGTCAGGCCCCACAAACTGCTCTTCTAGTCTCTCTAAGCACTGTTCTTTGTACAGTATATTTATTGAATTGATTGTTGTGCTGTTAACAGTGAGGTGGCTGATCAAACTTTTTTCTGTTTACCAGTCAAATGGCTTCAGACTGTTTGTGTCAACAGTAGAAAAGATGATTAAAAATTTAGAAGAGAAATATGGTATTTGGAAATACCAAAATAAGATCCTAGATCTGCATTTGTGAACCCTCAAAAAGAGCTTAGTTGTATGTACTTGGTGTCTTACTGCATTTATCATTGAATTTCCTTGGAATTTTTCTCCCCCACTTCTCTGTCTCCTCTTCCTCCTTTTTAATTTTTTTTTTAATTCTGGAGGCTCTAGGCTCAGTTAAATATTTTCATGTGGCAGAGAGCCAGATTTCCAATAGCCCCGAACTCAGCATGCTGCTGTTGCTTAGCAACTACTTGTGAAATCTTGTGGCTATAACTGAATTATAAATAGGGTTATGAGCAGAAGTGCAATTGAAATTGAGATTGGAAAGAAAGGCATACTCTTTTTTTCCCCCCCATCTCACTTGAATTTGAGTGATTTTTTTTTTTTTAATGCAGAGTCAGTTTTCAGAAATCTGGCTCATAAACATTGGTAATACTAACCCTATCAGGAAGACAATATGGGCATCTTTGTAATTACACATTTGGAAGCTTTTTTTTTTTTTTTTTTTTCCCAAGACTAAACAGTCTATAATAGAGACATGGCAGTTCATAGAAACTAGAGAACAGAACTTCTCCTAATTTTCATGGTCATACGTGTAGAACAATATCCATACATTGTATTACTGCTATATTTCTCTTCCACATTTATGTTAAAATCTACATACAGGAACACTTTATTAGATTATGTTCTTGTACTTTTCATCACATCATTTCTTTAGAGTGGCTTAAAAATTGTCCTATAATCATGACCACATAGGCATTTGATGAATGTTGAATATGTGAGTAAATCAACCTGTCTTTATTATTGCTTAAACAGTACATTTTAAAGTACACTTTATTAAAATGTTATCAGCAAAAAATCTGAAAGATTCTTTAAGATCCTCTAATTTAATTTCCTTAATTTCACATGGAAAGCTTTAGACCTAACGATGTTAAATGATTTGCCTAAGATCTATCACACCCTGGTGTGTGTATGTGTATGTGTGTGTTTTTTTTTGCATTGGTCTCTCTTACTGTTACATATTTAACAACTCTCTTTTTTTTTTGCAGTTATATTTCATCAGTTTACACAAAATTTAATTGAATTCTGTAATTTATTTAAAAATGTACAACTAAGTTTAGTAACAAACACAATTTATATGAACAGATTTAGTTGAGAGCAGAAGACCATGGGTATCAGTGAGTATATTTGTAGAATGGATGGAGAACACTGGCTTATTTGATACGATGATTAGGAGGTTAAGAGAGTTTCCATAGTATAGAATTTTTGGTCAGAACTCTACAGATTTTTTTCAGGTTCTAAAAGATGAAACTAAGTGGCAGTTCTTGGTTTTGGATAAAGAACTCCGTGCTTCCTTAAAATATATTAAACTTTTGTTAATAGTTTTTAACAGCCCATCCTATGAAACTAAGTCGATTGCAGACATTTGTGAGAAACAAGTAGATTGTATTCTTAGGGATTGTTGCTAGGAAAAATTTAGAGTGATAATGTAATTTTTTCTTTTGCTGCCAGTGGAGGTGCTGGTTCATTCTTTGTTGTATGCCCAGTAGCAGAGATCTTGCTATCAAAAGTGTAAGTTTCTTTGAAAGGTTTAACTGAAGGAAGATGTAGAATTATGAATAGAATTGGCTGGAAAAGTTGTGATAAAAAATAATTTTAATTAGATCTACAAGGAGGGATAACCAGCAGTATGCTCTGCTATAGAAGATAAATAGTTGGTACAAAGAGGAATTTGAATTTCTTCCATAATATGGAAGAGGATTAAGGGTCTTTTTTCTTTCATTTTTTTTTTTTTTTTAAGTGACAGGATCTCACTCTGTGGCCCAGGCTGAAGTGCAGTGACAACAATCATGGCTCACTATGACCTTGACCTCTCGGGCTCAAGTGATCCTCCCACCTCAGCCTCCTAAGTCGCTGGGACCACAGCTGGCACCACCACACCCTGCTAATTTAAAAAATTTTTTTGTTGAGACAGGGTCTCACTATGTTGTCCAGGTTAATCTTGAACTGCTGGCCTCAAGCAGTCTTCCCACCTATAGGCAGGCGTGAGCCACTGCACCCAGACATCTCAGCTGCCACTTTAAACTCCTGTGGGTTTTTAGTAGGGCGGGGGGAAGAGACTAGAAATAAGATAGAGATCCAGGGTGAAGTTCCTGGAACTCTCTAAACTATTCTAAGTCATTTTAGTTGCTATACTAATTGTTCTAAGGTACCTTGATTATTCAGTTTCCCTCAAATTTGGATTGGTATGTGATGTGTAACTGCTTTGAATAAAGTTTTGCAAGCATGATGCCTTCTTGCTTTTCTTGAAACAGAACTGGCCAGTATAAGCAAAAATTATTTTAAAAGTATTAAAACTAATAAAGAAAATATGAAATACTAAGACATACTTAAAGTGATATTTGATATGTGGGATTATTAAATGTTCTCACTTGTAGTGCTTTTTTTTTTTTTTTTTTTTAGTTTTTGAGACAGAGTCTTGCTTCGTTGCTGAGGTGGAGTGCAGTGGCGTGATGTCAGCTCACTTCAACCTCAGCCTCCTGGGTTCAAGCGATTCTCCTGCCTCAGCCTCCTGAGTAGCTGAGACTACAGATGTTTGCTGCCATGCCTGGCTAATTGCTGTATTTTTAGTAGAGTTGGAGTTTCGCCATGTTGGCCAGCTGGTGTCGAACTCCCAACCTCAAGTGATCCACCTGCCTGAGCCTCCCAAAGTGCTGGGATTACAGGCGAGAGTCACCGCACCTGGCCTGTAGTGCTTTATTAGCAAAATCTGATATGTTTGTGATACACTCTTTTACTAATTGTGACTCATAGGTTTATTCATATTGCTTTCCTTGCAATGAGGATAATAGTTAAGATCTATTTTAAGATATTTTAGATATAAATATCATTGTGGTTAAATTTTGGGTATCTGTTGCAAATGAATGTAACATTTAAAAAAAATAACTAAAATAAGCTAAGCTACTTTTCATGTAGACCAGTGTTTAAAATAACAGTTTTCTTTCTGAGATGGAATCTCGCTCTTTTGCCCAGGCTATAGTGCAGTAGTGTGATCTCAACTCACTGCCACCACGCCCGGCTAACTTTTTGTATTTTAGTAGGGATGGGGTTTCACCATCTTGGCCAGGCTGGTCTTGAACTCCTGCTCGTGACCCACCCACCTCAGCCTCACAAAGTGCTAGGATTACAGGCGTGAGCCACCGCCCCTGGCCAATGTTTTTAAAAACTTGGTTAAATTTCATTTTAAAATCTAACCACTGTTAAATATTCGGTTAAAAAGAGCATCAGTCAGTGGATTACTCGTATAATTTTTACCCTTTCTCCACTGGAGCTTTTTGTTACTTAAAATGGTTATGTGTTCCTATATGTTTTAAAGGCATTGTTTCTAATCTTTATTTCATGATTTAAGTAAGTTCTCTACATATAATTTTTATATTAAGTGTTTAAGGGTTTCATAGTGTCAAATATATGAATTCACTTTGCATTTTGGGTAACAAGTAGTGACCAGAGAAAACATTTTAAAATTAATTTGTCATTTCATCAAAACACACCACTGGTTAGTTTGATACAGGAAATGCATAGAACAAGTACTTTAATAAATAGCATTGGTTTTAACATGACTTAGCTGTGAAACCAGCCATTCGTTTCAGCAACTGTAATTTAAATTCTTGAAATTAAAAGGTTTTTTTTTCTTTTTGTTTTCTCTTTCTTGTTTATCTATTTTTTTTGGTTTGATTTGGTTATTTCCTTCTGATCTGTAATCCTCTTCATGATGTTATATTAGACTATACATTGTTTGCCATCTTTAGGAATTAAAATCCACTCCATAATAAATTTGTACTATACAGAGAGACATGCCTATTAAGCATTATTAGGTTGGAAAGGTAGAATGATAAAATGCATTCTGTTATCTGGGTAAAGGAGTAAGAAATTTCAAGTATTGTCAACGTTAACATTACTACACTTTAGGCAAAATTGGAAAATCAAAAATAGCAGTGTTGTACAGATTATTTATGTGCATATTTAACTTTTACTTGACACAATCATAAGATAATTTGTTTTTCTAACTGATAGAAATTATTTTAACTTAATTGAGAAATAATTATTGAATGCCTACTGTGTATAAGACGCTACTGTTTGTGGAAAGAAGTTTGTGTTAAAAAATGTATAAGGCATACTTCCTACTTATTTTGAAGTCTGCTTTGATAAGTTATTTAAGCTTTGTATTTTTAATACATACTAAACAGTTTTTTTTTTAACCAACAAATCTCATCGACTCATACAATTGTAGAAAAAAAGTGCTAGGAAAATTGCAGTACTGTTTAGAATTTGAGATTTTAGAGAACCTTTAATGTATTAGGACTGTGATTCAAGTGTTTTATGATTCTTCTCTAAATAGAAAAACACTTAAATATATAGGTATTGATGTGCGCTTGCACACACACACACACCCACAAATATATATGGACAATGGCATGTTTTTTGAAAGTGGCCCGTTTAGTTTAACATTCATTTCTTTAATTGGCACCTAATAAGTAAAGGTGTCAAGTTAACATTTTAGGTGATGAAATGCAAGGCACATTTTTTTTCCAAGAAAATAGAGTGTTTTTGCTGGAAGTTTTGCTTTTATATTCGCATCTATTCTAAGATTCCTGCTAGCATATTGTTTCTATTTTTAGGCTGTTGCCAGGCAGATTTAAAATTTCTTCTCTTATGGCTGTCTAATTTCTATCTTCCTGATTGGTTACATGATGCTGCTTTTATTAGCCAACCACAGTGACTATGCAAATTGTATTTCAGTTTCTGTTGCTGTGAAAGAACTGATAAGATGGCTGCAGGGGGCTCCCTTTGGGGTATGTTTTTTATTTTAAAGAGGGTTTTCATCAATACGTAGTAAGAAGCAAAGGTAGATTTCCTTTGAAGGGGCATTTTATTTTTGAAATGGGAAATCTAACTAAGCAAGCTTTATAAAAGGCTGAAAAATGCCTCTCTTTTGTATTTGATTTTAATGCTGCTCTGTTTTGCCTCTATTAGGCAACTTATAAGTGGGTATATTTTATTACTTTTTATATATAAACATGCTAGCATGCTAGTTTACAAGTCTGTTAAAATGTTCTAGATTATTGTCTTTGCTTTCTAAAAGAATAGTTTTTTCATGTAGGAATTATTTTAGATGTCAGTTACGTGTATATAGCGCATCATTCTTTTAGCCAATACTTACCTGTATTCTATGTGCTCAACACTATGTAGTTCACTAATATTATACTAGAATACTTCATTTTTTTGTTCTTTTGTGAAATGACCTGAGAGGCACATCATCATGATATCAGCATATTTAAGATGTTTTCTAATATCAAAGCTTTGGACACTTAACATGTATTAACTTTTCCTGAGATTTGAGAGAGATTAAAATTTGAAAGAAGCAATAATTTTATACTGGATACTTGGTAAAAAATGTCAAAGTGTTCCATTAAACAATACGCAAATGTAGTATTAGAGTCCATTTATAATAAAACTGTCTTAAAGGATACCTTTAGAGCATTGGCAAATACAGAGAATGGTGGCAAAACATGCCATGTGAATAAAAACAATATTGATAAAGTGTGACAAAGCCATATGTAACATCAGAAAGTTCAAGAAGTATACCTCATTTAAAAACATTTATCATCATTAATTACATATAAGGCCTTTTGGTTATAGTACCATTTTATAATAAAAGATAATGTTTTTGTTTCACTTAAGACTTTCTAGTCTTTTTGATAAAAGATAGTTAATTGCACTTTCCATGTGTAGAAGACTTTATTAATATTTGCTCCTGGAGGGATCACCTGTGTCATGCTTAGTACTGCTTTGTTTTTTGTTTTTAAATATCTTGCATGGGTATTTTATGCCCATTACTGCAATCCTGCAAGATGAGCATACTGTAGAATCATGTACCATTTAAGGACAGGGAAAAAGAGTAATGACCTCATCCAAGATGAGCACATAAGAGAACAAGGCTGCGGCTATTTTACACATACTGCCTTTCACCATCAATATAATTACAGATACGCTTGTTGGCTTAAAAATGTGAACACTCTAAAGTATAAACCAACACTTAGTTCTCTTAGTATAGTTGTTCTGTCCATGTTGGAAGCGTGACCCAGTAAAGGGGTTTAGGTTAAAAATGAAAAACACTTGACTGAAGTTCTGCTATTCTTTTTTTAAAATATCAAGTTTATTGAGATACAGTTCACATGTCATACAATTCACCTATTTTAAGTGTATAATTCAGTGGTTTTCAGCATATTCACAGCTGTGTAATCACAGCAATCAATGTTTGAACATTTTTATTACCCTATAAAGAAATCTTGTACCCTTTAGCAACCAACCCTCATTTCCTCCCAGGCCCTCCAGCCCTAGGCAATTGGTAAGCCACTTTCTGTCTGTATAGATTTGCCTATTCTGGACATTTCATGTACAGTAGTCCCCCCTTCTCCACAGTTTTGTTTTCTGTGGTTTTAGCTCTCTGTAGTCAACTGTGGGTAATATTAAGTGGAAAATTTCAGAAATAAATAATTCATAAGTTTTAAATTTGGCACCGTTCTAAGTAGTGTGATGAAATCTATTGCCATTCTCCTCTGTCCTACCTAGGATACGAACCATCCCTTTGTCCAGTATGTTCAACGTGTCCATACTGTAGACGCTTCCCACCCATTAGTCATTTAGGAGATGTCTGGGTTATTAGATTTGTGCTGATATCACAATGTTTGTCATAAAGTCACCCTTATTTTACTAGATAACAACCTCAACGTGCAAGAGTAGTGATGCTGGCAATTTGGATATGCCAAAGAGAAACTGTAAAGTGCTTCCTTTAAGGGAAAAGGTTAAAGTTTTTGACTTAATAAAGGAAAGAAAAAGAATCGTATGCTGAGGTTGCTAAGATCTTTAGTAAGAACTATCTTACACTTTTGTGAAACGAACAGTATATTGTTATAATTGTTCTACTTTATTGTTAGTTATTGTCAGTCTCTTACTGTGCCTAATATATAAGTTAAATGTCTTATATGTATAGGAAAAAACACAGCATATATAAGTTTCAGTACTATCCGGTTTCAGGCATTCACTGGGTGTTTGGGAATGTATTTTCTGTGGATAAGCAGGGAATACCGTAAATGGAATTATTCAGTATGTGGCCTTTTGTGACTGGCCTCTCTTACTCAGCATGTTTTCAAAGTTTACACATGTAGTAGCATGTTCAGTACTTCATTCCTTTTATGGCTGAATGATATTCCATCATATGGATATACCACATTTTATTTATCCATTCATTAGTCACAGGGCATTTAGGTTGTTTCCAGTTTTGGGCCATTATGTGTAGTGCTTCTATAGAGCATTCGTGTACAAGTTTTTGTGTGGACATATGTTTTCATTTCTCTTGGGTATTTACCTAGGAGTGGAATTGCTGGGTCGTATGACAACTCTGTTTCACATAGTGTGGAACTGCCTGTTTTCCAAAGCAGCTGCACCTTTTTACAATCCCACTAGCATTGTATGAAGGCTCCAATTTATCCATATCCTTGCCAGTACTCATTATTCTTGTTGATTATAGCGGTCCTGGTGTGTGTGAGGTGTTATCTCATTGTGGTTTTGACTTGCATTTCACTGATGACTAATGACGTTTACTGCCTATGAATTATTGACTTATAAAAACCATAGCTTTAGGAGAAAAATCTAATGTAAGTGACGGGTTGATGGGTGCAGCAAACCACCATGGCACTTGTATACCTATGTAACAAAACTACACATTCTGCACTTGTACCCCAGAACTTAAAGTATAATAATAATTTTTTTAAAAAACAGAAAAAGAAAAAAGCCTTTTTGTGGAAATGCCTATTACGTCCTTTACTCATTTTAAAATGGAGTTATTTGGTGTTTTATTATTGAATTGTAACAGTTTTTATATATTCAAGACACAAGTCTTGTATTGGGTATATGGTTTGCAAATATTTTCATCCATTGTGTGAATTGTCTTTTCACTTTCTTAGTGGTTTCCTTTGCAGCACGAACAGTTTTAATTGTGATGAAGTTCAGTTACACTGTTTTTTTTTTTCCTTCTTCTTTTGTTGCTTCTTCTCTTTGGGTCATATCTAAGAAACCATTGCCTGTTCCAAATGTATGAAGATTTATGTCTGTGTTTCCTTCTAAGATTTTACTTTTAGCTCTTAAATTTAGGTCTTTCATTTATAGGAATTAATTTTTGTATATGGCAAGAAATAGGAGTCCAACTTCATTCTTTTGCATGTGGCTATCCAGTTTTTCCAACACTCTTTGTTTAAAATACTATTCTTTCCCTATTGAATGGTCTTGTAACCCTTGTCTAAGACAATTTACTGTAAAACTGAGGGTTTATTTCTGTTCCAAAATATATCCTAAGGATATACCTGTCATTTTACTAGTAGTGCCACACTGTCTAGGTTACTGTAGCTTTGTAATCACTTTTGAAAATGCAGAGTATGAGTTTTCCAAGTTTATTTTTCTTCTTCAAGATTGTTTTGGCTGTTCTGGGACCTTTGCATTTTCATATTAAATTTAGGATCAGCTTATCAGTGTCTGCAAAGAAAATAGCTAGGATTTTGATAGAGATTGTCTTAAACCTGTAGCTTTAATTTGAAGAGTGTTGACATCTTAAGGATATGAGTCTTTTGATTCATGAGTATGGAATGTCTTTTATTTATTTATGTCTTTAATTTCTTCAACAGTATTTTATAGTTTTCAGAATGTTAAGTTTTGTACTTTTGGCAAAATAATTTTCGATATTACTGTAAATGGGATTGTTTTATGAAATGCAATAGATTTTTATATATTAATCTTATAGTCAACTTTGTTAAACTCTTATTAGTTCTAATAAATTTTTAGTTGATTTCTTACTATTTTCTATATACGAGATGTTATTATCTGTAAATAAAAATGGTTCTTTCTTTTTTTTAAAGTTGTATGACTTTTGGCTGGGTATGGTGGCTCATGCCTGTAATCTCAACACTTTGGGTGGCCGAAGCAGGTGGATCACCTGAGCTTGGCAGTTTGAGACCAGCCTGGCCAACATGGTGAAACTCCATCTCTACTAAAAATACAAAAATTAGCCAGGCTTGGTGGTTCACGCCTGTAATTCCAGCTACTCAGGAGGCTGAGGCATGAGAATCACTTGAACCTGGGAGGCAGAAGCTACAGTGATCTGAGATCATGCCAGTGCACTCCAGCCTGGGTGACAGAGAGAGAGACCATGTCTCAAAAAACAAACAAACAAACAAACAAAAAGTTGTTTGACTTTTATTTCATTTTCTTGCCTAATTCTCCTGGCTAGAACTTCTAGTTCAATGCTGACTAGAAATGGTGAGGGCAGATAACTTTTCTTGTTCTGATCTTAGGGTGAAAAATTTCAGTCTTTGACCATTAAGTATGATAGCTGTGGGTTTTTCCTTGGTGCCCTTTATCAGGTTGAGGAAATCCTCTTCTAAGTTTATTGAGTGAATTCTGCTCTTAATTGCTATGTTAAATTAAGGATGAGATAATTTAATACTAGAAAGCTGCTGGTAATACTCTGGTATACAGTTATTTGCCACTGAAATTTTGTTGTTGTTGCTGCGTTATCATCTCGTAAAAGGTGACTGACACAGAAAGTTAGCTGTCCAGCTTTTCTCTTTAGGTTGGGTTAATAAGAAAAGTAAGAGCTATTTCCTGGCATTTGAAGGATTTACATCTTTCAGCTCCTCATACCTCATTCTGGGCGTTTTACTTAATCCAAGCAAAATGTGAAAAGTACATTTGGACAAATGATTTCTACTGCTGGTTATTTATTTATTTTTTAAATGAGACCTGGTCTTGCAGTGTTGCCCAGGTTGGTCTCTACCCTTCAGGCTCAAGCAGTCCACTGCCTCAGCCTCCGAAGTAACTGAGATTACAGGTATGTGCCACTGCTCCCAGCTCTGGACAAATGATTTCTTAAATTCCTGTGGAGATAAATACAAGACCTTCTATAACTTCACTCCTTATCTGCATAATGATAGTAGAGTTTGGCAAGCTAGTGAGTAGGGCCTTGATGGAAAATTGGCCAGTTTTCTAAAGGGGTGTAATTTGCTCTATGTATTCTAAAATGGCATTTGTTGGATGAGGTCATTTAATTTTATTTTGCCCTTGTAACACAATTATCCCCAAAATTGACTTGGAGAAGTAATTTTAAGGTATCTTATGTTTTTATCATGTGGACCATTCCAAAATTTCTGAAAACATAGCACTGAATGCAACAAGAAGTTAGATTGGCCGGGCGCGGTGGCTCAAGCCTGTAATCCCAGCACTTTGGGAGGCCGAGACGGGCGGATCACAAGGTCAGGAGATCGAGACCACCCTGGCTAATACCGTGAAACCCCGTCTCTACTAAAGAATACAAAAAACTAGCCGGGCGACGAGGCGGGCGCCTGTAGTCCCAGCTACTTGGGAGGCGGAGGCAGGAGAATGGCGTAAACCCGGGAGGCGGAGCTTGCAGTGAGCTGAGATCCGGCCACCACACTCCAGCCTGGGCGACAGAGCCAGACTCCGTCTCAAAAAAAAAAAAAAAAAAAAGAAGTTAGATTGTAGTGACAATTCTGGCTTTGTTGTAACCAAAATTTTAAGAACATGATTTACTCCTGTATAATCTAGGGAATTGTTGGTAAAGCAAACTCCCTATTTCCTTTGTGGTTGGTTATTTTTTACAACGTAGTTTGGGGATATTGCATTCCACATTTTGGTTGGTGACAGGCAGAGGGGTTAATTTGTGGACGTGTCAAATATTATGATCACTCAATAACTTACTCAACTGAGTTTATGAGTGTTTGATAAACAGATTTCACCACTTACTGTTTTTTTTTTTTTAAGATGGCAGGATAGCTAGTGACAGTTATTTCATACTAGTTGCGAGAACCGTAGCTAACAATGCAACAGTATAACATCTGTTTACATAGCCTTTATGTTATACTGGGTATTAGCAGTAATTTAAAGACGATTTAAAGTATGCAGCAATATGTGCATAGGTTATATGCAAATACTACACTACTTTATATAAGGGACTTGAACATTGTCAGATTTTGTTATCTGTGTGGAGTCCTGAGACCTGTCTTCCACAAATACTGATGGACGTCATATTTAAAATAAAAATTTCAAAATCTTTATACTAAATTTGAGCAGATAAGTATCAAAGTGAGTGAACAGACTCACTAGTCTATTTATTGAACAATAAGCAGCAAAGCAGATTATTAGCATTTATTGTGCAACCCATTATTCTTTATTATTTTATTTTTAAGAGTACTGCAAATTCTCAAGCAAAATTTAGAAATGCAAAATAAAATCATACAGTTTTCAACTGAGATTGGGATTCTTAAAGAACCTAATAGCAGAGTTGCATGAGGTTAGAAATTATCAGCATAAAGTGATTATTTAGTATTTAATTCAGCCATTTAATGAAAGTAAACTTGAATTAAAATTATTTTCACTAGAAAAATGAATGAAATTTTCATTCAGAAAAATGTTATACTCTCAGTCAACAGCATAAATATAATTGAAATGCCTTTGTCAAAGATAGAAATGCCATGTCCACTTAAAAGGTTTTGCTTGATGTTTTCTAAGCTTTTGCTTTAATTTTATTTTGAAGTATACTTCATCAGATATTCATTACTTTGAATTATTATAGCATTTGTTTTGTTGTTTTGTTGTTTTATGTGTTGTATATACTTTTTGACCCAACAATCATGGTACTTAGTTAAGTCTGTTCTTGGAAAGCAGTACAGACCCTAGTTTATTTAATCAGAGAAACCCTACCATAGACCTGTTTTTCAAACAGGGCATCTGGAGTTATATTCCTAATGTTTCCAGTTCATTGTTCACCTTTATTTTCACATCCTTTGGATTTTTGATAGAGCACTTGCCCTCATCTGCTTCCCTTGTTGCTGGGCAAGGTTTGTGACACTGGTATCTGATTGGTTTTAGACTATTTCGGCTTTGAGCCAATCAGACAGTGAATTTCAGTTCTCTCACAGGACTGGAAACATTGAAGCAGCTGTTGATATATTTTTCCTGTGGGGAGATTATATAAACTAAGAGTATGGCTGCAGCAAGCTCCCTCTTGGGTATGTTTGAAAAATTACAAGTTTCATCTGTAAGGAAGGGGGGAAATGAGGTTTATTTTTAAAACTTGATTATTAGGAACACCTAATAAGTAGTGAATTTGAAAAAAAAAGAATTCTGATAACATGTTCCATTTTTATTTTATAATCCTATATTTAAAGAACTATAGAATGGTGTAATGTAATAAAAATGTCTTATTTTCATGAATATTTACTTTGTAATCCACACATTTGTTTTATAATAAAGCTTTGAAAAGACATCTCATATAACCTTTTGTAACTTGCTGCGAAAGGCAGTTAAGGAGAAAAGGATGTAGTAATTGTACTTTTACCACTTAATATAGGTAGTCTAGCATCAGACATTTAGATTTCATTAGATGAATTAAACTAAGTCAGTTCAGTGCAGTAGACAGCACAACACTTCATAATACTATCCCTAGTAATCCTTTGGGTCCAGAATACTATTAATTTTTGGAATCGGAAATCTGCAACAATAGTGGTAGATGGGTATGAAAATTTTTTTTTTACTTGTCTGGATTTAAGGTTTTGCTAGATTTATATATATTATATATATGATCTGTGGAATTTTTAAAAAGAAATTTACATTTGAATTTTTCATTGTATAGAAAAGTATGTTCTTATGTATATTGTCCATGTTTGACTTATTCCTCAGGTAGGAAATTAATTTATATTAATGTATGTTTCTGGAAATGTTGATGGATATTTATTAAAGCAAATAGCATAAAAGATATAAATCTTATTCATTTATGTGTGTGGTATATTTAATGGATGTTACGTGGATTTAGGGTTTTATGTAAACTGTGTTCTAGATTCTTTATTTCAAACAAAGAACCACAGTTAAGTATTGCAGATACAGCTTTTGTTTAACTATGTTTTTCTGACCTTATTGTCTGTCTCCTGTTGCTGGGCAGGAATCAGAATGCTGGCTGCTGATTGGCTGAGTTTGTGAAGGGCTCTTGAACAGCCATTTAAATTCTTGAGCTTTTTGAGCAGGCAGATTGTAGGCTAAGACATAACAGCTTCCCTTTGTTGTTTCATTGCTATGATCTCTTGCTAGAAAGAAGTGGGTGGAGGGGGATGAAGCAGAGAAGAGAGTAATGTTTTCATTTAAAGAAGAAGCTCGTTGGGCTTTCCTTAAAAATATTTTTAAAATAATTTACCAAAAATTTGAAAAAAAAAATTTCCAAGCCAGAGAGACTTAACCCTTTTCTGGTTATTTAAATATAAATTCCTGTGGAAAAGATTTTTTTAGTGATAGTATTTTCCCAGAGTTCTTGAATATACAGAGACTTAACATTATTTTGACTCTCTTCTTCATGAAAAAAATACTTTCAGGAGAAACTAGTTCATCATGTTTTGCAGTTACTTTTAGACATGGCAGACATCTTCTGCCGTAAAATACCAATGCTTTTTCTGTGAAAATGAATTACAGTCATGTGAAAGTTTTCTGATTTGAGTTGTCACCTAAAATACTAACATTTATTTTATAGAATAGTTTTATGAATGGCATCTTAGTTCTAGGTGACAGTACTAAAATGATCCTTGGAAATGTTTTGCTGTGGTATTACAGCCATGGAAACTTGTTTGCAGGTAACACACCCTTCTTTAATGTGTATCTTTCTTAAATATGCTTTGCTAATGCAAAATACATTTCTAAAAGCAGACTGCTGATTGGTTTGTACAGATATGGCTGAACTAGTTTGAACTAATTGTTCATGCTACTTCCTTACTGCTTTGTCTGTTTTTTATTATGTTTAGAACCCATAAGATCTGGTAAATGGCTGTAGTGTGCTCCCTTGTGGGTATGGATGGTAGTTATTCTGTAATTCTTTTTAGAGTGCTTTATTATTACTGAAGTTAATGGCAATTTTATTGATAAAATCAACTTTTCTTAAATTATGTATATTTTTATTAAATATTATTGGTGGTGGCAATTTAATATTAAATGTGAGGTTTACATGTTGGATTTTCTAATTTATATGTAAAATACCAAAGGGGAATTTGTCTCAGACTCTTTAGTTTATTCCTAAAAACGTTATCCTGAATATTTAGTTTATTCCTAAAAACATTATCCTGAATATATAGATGGTGATGGTTATAACATTTATTGAGTTCTTACTACATTCCAAATGCTTAATGTATAGAATCTCATTTAGTTCTCACGGCAACCTTTGTGACAGGTGTTGGTATTCATCCCTTTTTAAGGTAGCCGAAACTAAGAAATTGATGTTAGGTAGTTTGCCCAGTCTCACACAGTAGGTTTCCTGGAAGAATTGGAATTCAAATCTATGAATTTGTCTACAGTCTACAGAGTTCATGTTCTTAATTGGGTTATTGCAAGTTATGACTTTTTTTTTAAAGGAATGCTTACTTTTAATGTAAGAGTTCATGTTCTTAATTGGGTTATTAAAAGTTATGAATTTTTTGAAAGGAATACTTACTTTTAATGTAATTGGTAATAACTACCAGCTATCCATATAATATCTGAGAAATGTGGATATTATGAGGCTAATTTCAAAAGAATGGCCTTTCAGTGTTTCAAAATACTTACAGGGTAACTATGCTACTTATATTATAAATTTAATTATTTTGAAGTTTTGGAATTAGTAAGGAAAAGTGACAGCAAAATACAGTGCATTGTATATGTATCTTTTTGCAGAAAATTTTGCAGTTAGAATAACTTTGTAATGATGGGAAGAGAAAAACCTTAAAGGTCTGAAATTTTAGTCTGTAATTAAAAGCCCTTAACATAGTGTCTGTTATAATTTTGTATTAAGGTTTCTGTTTAAATGAAGAGTAATTTTCCTAAATATTTAGTTATATAATTTAAATAAATGGCTAGAATAAGACATATATTCTAAGTAATTGGCTTAAAGTGAGAGAATGAATACAGAATGTATCACAGTCTAGAAATTCTCTGACAAGGTGGTAGAATCTCAAGCTGAATTGGCCTCCAGCAAATAGGCTAGGCTTATTGTTTTATGCCCTTCAGCCAAAGATCAGCAGGAACACATTTGTAATTGAACAAGTTAGGTTTACTATTTGTTGCCGGGAGGAAATAATGTTCACTATGGGGAAACTGTAGCACATCAATCAGTAGGAGGATGTTAGAAAAAACCTAGTACAGGATTTGAATATAGTATAGTATAGGTTTAGGTTACTTTGGGGAGAGATTAAGGAAGTAGATCCTTATCGTGGATTGGGTGGCATCAGAAAGTTGGGGCACTTCTATACTTGGGTATCTCAATAAATTTTATCTATATAGGGAGGACAGACTATTACAAGATGAAGCTGTAATTGATAAAGAAGTAGCCATCACTCATTTAGTGAGGGGGGCTGTTTAGAATTTTGTGGGTTGCACAGTGACCTTGTCTGACTTGAATGTTCTCTGAGTTGGTTTTATGTCCAACCAGAGAACAGCATGGCTTAACTGTAAGCATCAGATCCGTTAACAACATTGAGCCCTAACTGTGAGTGTCAGTTAAGTTTTTAGACATCAGGGGCTGCATTTCTTTCTTTCTCAGGCCAAAGCAAATGTATTCTACCATATCATTCCTACTGGTGATGGTAATGGTAAGTGACTATCCAATGTTAAAACAGTATTCCTGCCTCCTATACATCTTAGTCCTTAAAGGTATTTTGTTTTATTCTATTATTGATTGATGACATTGTTTTCTTCAGAACCACATCCTTGTGCTCTTTTGTTTGCCTTTATTGCACTGGCCAGATGTTAACATGGAAACGGTTACAGGAAACATCCTTGTTTTTTTCTGATCCTATTTCAATATCAGACATGATACCTCTAGTTTTCTTGGTAGATAACCTTTATCAGATTTGAGTAAGTTTCCTTGTATTCTTAGTTTCTGGAGAGTTGTAATTATGCATCAGTCTTGAATTTTGTTAAATGAATATTCTGTATTTGTTGAGGTAATCCTTTGTTCATTTTGTTCCTCTGTTCTGTTTATATGGTGAGTTAAACAGCTTGATTTGCTTTGTGGTTTTCTTTCATGCTTAACAGTATTGTCTCAGAGTTCTGGAGGCAACACATTTGAAATCACGGTGTTGTCACTGCCATTCTCCCTCTGAAGGTGCTGAGGAAGGATCTGTTCCAGGCCTCTCTCCTAGCTTCTGGTAGTTGCTTGGCTTGTGGTACCATAATTTCAATCGTCATGTGGCATTCTCCCAGTATGCATGTCTGTCTGTGTCCAGATTTTCCCCTTTTTATAAGGACACCAATTGTATTGGATTAGGGCTCACTTTAGTATCCTTATATTACCTTGATTACCACTGTAAAGGCCCTGTTTAAATAAGATCACATACTGAGGTACTGGGGCTTAAGACTAATATCTTTCTGGGGATGTGGGGTGTGGGATGTTGCACAATTCAGTCAGTAACAACCTGGTACCAGACATTCAGTTTAGGCAAAACTCATACTTGTACACTCTGCTGGGCATGAAATAAAGTCGGAATGCATCATGGCTTGTTCATGGTCAACACTGCTTGATTTTTGAATGTGAAATCAGCCTTGTATTTTTCTAAGTGAGCTTCACTTGGTCAGAATTCATTACCTTTTTAAAAAACCTACTTCTAAATAACTCATAGATGAAAGAAGAATCATGATGGATATTAGAAAATATTTTAACAGAATAATGTAAATGACACATGAAAATGTGAGATGCAACTAAAGTAGCTCTTAGAGGGAAATTTATAGTTTTATTTGCACACATTGCAAAAGAAGAAAGATTGAAAATAACACTTAAGCTTGAATCTCAAGGAAAAGGATGGCATGTTAAACTCTTTCCAAGAAAAAGTAAGAGAAAAGAAATAATAAATATTAGAGTAAGTAATTAAAATAAGAAAGCAGATGTAAAACTAAGAAATATCAGCCAAGTAAAGGTTCATACTTTAATAAGTGAATAGAATTGATAAAACTCTAGCACAACTTACCAGAAAAAGAGAAGAGTACACACACACACACACACAACCTTTGTATTTATTTTAAAATTTTTTTTGTAGTGGCATTACTGAGATATAACCACATATCTGCTATTCACCCATTTAAAGTACAATTCAGTAATTTTTAGCATATTCACAGAGCTGTATAATCATCACCATAATCAATGTTAAAACATTTTCATAACCCCATAAAGAAATCCTGTACCCTTTAGCAGCAACTCCTCATTTTCTCCAGAACCTTCCAACCCTAGGTAGTCACTGATTTACTTTCTGTCTCTAGATTTGCCTACTCTGGACATTTCATATAAATTGAATCATTCAGTATGTGGCCTTTTGTGACTGGCTTCTCTCACTCAGCATATTTTTAAGGTTTATGCATGTAGTAGCATGTTCAGTACTTCATTCTCCTTTGTGGTTGAATGATATTCTGTCGTATGGGTATGCCACATTTTATTTATCCATTCATCAGTCATGGAACATTCAGGTTGTTTCCAGTTTTGGACCATTATAAGTAGTGCTTCTATAGAGCATTCGTGTACAAGTTTTTGTGTGGACATATGTTTTCATTTCTCTTGGGTATACACCTAGGAATGGAATCGCTGGGTCATATGACAACTCTATATTTCACATACTGTGGAACTGCGTGTTTTCCAAAGCAGCTGCACCTGTTTGCAGTCCCACTGTCATTGTATGAAAGTTCCAGTTTTTTTACATCCTTGCCAACACTCATTATTCTATTGATTGTTTCTGTCCTGGTGTGTATGAAGTGTTATTTCATTGTAGTTTTGATTTGCGTTTCACTGATGGCTAATGATGTTATTGCTTACGGACTTTTGGCTTGGGGTCTTTTTCTGGAAATGTCTGTTCAAGTCCTTTGACCATTTTTAAATTGGGTTATTTGATTTATTGAATTATAGCAGTTCTTACGTATTCTAGATATAAAAGTCTATTCTATATAAATATATGTTCTGTATTCTAGATATGAAAGTCTAGATTCGAGATAAAAGTCCCTTATCAGGCATATGATTTGCAAATGTTTTCTCCCATTGTTGTGAATTCTCTTTCTTGATGGTAATCTTTTGTTATATGCTTATAGTTCTGCCAATCTAAGTATGCTTGGCTGCAAATGTAATCTTTCCTTACATGTTTCTTAATTCTTCCTCCTTTTTCCTTTATCTTTATACCTGTTATTTCCCTACTGTTGTTGTTCTTACACTTTTATTTTTCTTTCTCATTTTCTTCACGTAAATTTTTTTTTAACTTTACCTTTTTTTTGCTTATACATCTCCATACTCTGTGAATTCCATATTGAAAATGAAAACTTGTCCCTTTTCCCCCAATACTTCCTAGTTGATTTTCTAGTAGACTCTAGCCATTTTTGATTTTGTATTACACAGATGCAGTAAATATGAAAATCGGTATACACAAGCAGTAGGTTTTCTATGTCTTTATTTAAACATTACGTGAAGTGGGCTGCTTGCATCTCTTCTAAGATCAGTTTGTATTAAGTCTACAATTAGGTGGCTTCTGTTTCAGTTATTAAACGCTCTTTCTCTTTTTTCTTAAAGATTCAAAATGGACAGTTTAGAAGAACCTCAGAAAAAAGTCTTTAAGGCTCGAAAAACGATGAGAGTGAGTGATCGTCAGCAACTTGAAGCAGTGTACAAGGTCAAAGAAGAACTGTTGAAAACTGATGTCAAGCTGTTAAATGGCAACCATGAAAATGGAGATTTGGACCCAACCTCACCTTTGGAAAATATGGATTACATTAAAGACAAGGAAGAAGTGAATGGCATTGAAGAGATTTGTCTTGATCCTGAAGAAAGTAAAACAGAATGGAAAGAAACACCCTGTATCCTAAGTGTTAATGTAAAAAACAAGCAGGATGATGATTTAAATTGTGAACCTTTGTCTCCCCATAACATAGCTCCAGAACCAGACTCTAAACTGACTGCTGAACCAGTTTCTGGTGATCCAGTCGCTGGTGATCTAGATGCTGGAGATCCAACCTCCGGAGTACTGGCCTCTGGTGATTCCACCTCTGGTGATCCCACCTCTAGTGAGCCCTCCTCTGGTGATGCTGCCTCTGGTGATGCAACCTCTGGTGATGCCCCTTCTGGTGATGTCCCCTCTGGTGATGCCACCTCTGGTGATGCCACCGCTGATGATCTCTCCTCTGGTGATCCCACCTCTGGTGATCCCATCCCAGGTGAACCGGTCCCTGTTGAACCCATTTCTGATGAATGTGCCGCTGATGATGTAGCCTCTAATGAAATAACTTCTGTTGATCTGACTTCTGGAGCACCAGCTTCCACTGATCCAGCCTCTGATGATCTGGCCTCTGGTGATCTATCCTCTAGTGAACTGGCCTCTGATGATCTAGCCACTGGTGAACTGGCCTCTGATGAGCTGACTTCTGAATCAGCCTTCGATCATACCTTTGAACCAAATTCTGTACCAGTTTGTGAACCAGTTCCTGAAATTGATAATATAGAACCAAGTAGCAATAAAGATGATGATTTTCTTGAAAAAAATGAGGTTGATGAAAAATTAGAGCAAATTCAGAGTAAAGACTCATTGGATGAGAAAAATAAAGCTGATAATAATATTGATGCTAATGAAGAAACTCTGGAAACAGATGATACAACTATTTGTTCAGATCGACCTCCTGAAAATGAAAAGAAAGTAGAGGAAGATATCACAGAGCTTGCTCTTGGAGAAGATGCTATATCTAGCAGTATGGAAATTGACCAAGGTGAAAAGAATGAAGATGAAACTTCTGCAGATCTTGTAGAAACCATTAGTGAAAATGTTACTGAAGATGACAAAAGCGAGAATATCTTAGAAAATACAGACTCAATGGAGACAGATGAAATCATTCCTATTTTGGAAAAGCTTGCACCTTCTGAGGATGAACTTACTTGCTTTTCTAAAACGTCTCTCCTTCCAATCGATGAGACAAATCCAGATTTGGAAGAGAAAATGGAAAGTTCTTTTGGTTCACCATCTAAACAAGAAAGTAGTGAGAGTTTGCCAAAAGAAGCATTTCTGGTCCTCTCTGATGAAGAGGATATTTCAGGTGAAAAAGATGAGTCTGAAGTTATATCGCAAAATGAAACGTGCTCTCCAGGTTAGCATATAACTTAAATTTTAAAGATTTTTATTGACTTTGATGAACTGTTTAATAAAATATTATCATAATGTTTTACATTTATTTTTGCTGCAGAAAAAGTTGAGAATAGTGATGACTGTAGAAAGATGTCTTAGCTTCATAGAATTCAGAATTACAGCGTGTCTACTCTGTGAGTAGCATTGTGCTAAGTACTAAGAAGGGAGATAAAATAAGTAGAAAATATACCCTTATGGTCTGGAAATAGAGGTGAAGTAGAGCACCATAACACTGAGATAACAGTTTAAGTTAGTACATAATTGACTAGAGTTGTAGCAGTTCTTTCTTGCTATCACTTAGCAAACAGATAACTTAGAACTAAAAGCCTAATAGTTTATTCTGTTAGCTTCAAGTGTAACAAATATATTTTCAATTAATATTCCCAGTGAAATCCTGTACTTTAATATTCTTTGTCCAGGGAATGACAGCACCATCGTTGTAAGCCAGAAACCTTAAAGCTTGATTATTCATTTGATAAAGGCTTTACCCATTTGCTTCCCCAGCCCTTTTGATTCTACCCAACCTATTCTCTTCCTCATTTTCTGAATGAGCTCTCTATAACCCAGTTATCTTATTTGATACTGTCCCTCTATGTCTTAGATCTCTGTTACTTTTAGGTTGATTTCAAACTCCTTATGTAAAAGGTACATTAACTTTATGATTTGTTCAGTACCTCTCTCTGCCAATCTCTTTTATTTTATTTATTATTCCTAGAGAAAAAGAGAATGAGAAAAATTCTGCCTTCTTTTATGGTCAAACTCAAAAACATTATTCCTGTATGAAACTTTCTCAGCCTGAGGAAGACTGAGAAAAGCATGAATACCTTTTTGTTCCTGTTATATCACATTCTTTTAGGTTTAGACATCTATGAGAGAAGTGACCTTGCTAGCATAAAACACCATCTAATTTGTTCAAAGAAAAAAAAGGAGGCAAGTCTAAGAGAAACAGATCATGTTTTCCCCCAATGTGTCATACCAGCTTTTGGAGGTAGAGATTTTTTACTTATTAAAAAATGGCTTTTTTTTTTGGTCAGATACGGTGGCTCACACCTGTAATCCTAAGACTTTGGGAGGCTGAGGCAGTCAGATTGCTTGAGCTCAGGAGTTCGAGACCAGCCTGGGCAACATGACGAGACCCCGTCACTGCAAAAAATACAAAAATTAGCCAGACATGGCGGCACTTGTCTATAGTCCAGGCTACTTGAGGGGCTGAGGTAGGGGGATCACTTGAACCTGGGAGGTCAAGGCTGCAGTGGGCCGAGATCGTGCCACTGTACTCCAGCCTGGGTGACAAAGTGAGACCCAGCCTCAAAAAAAGAGAGGCTTTTTATTTTCAAAGAGCATTCAACTAAACCTATATAAAGAGGCCAGGCCCTTCTTGGTTCTAGAGATTTGAAGATAGTATTAGCCCTCAGGATGCACACAAGAATTAAATCACAGACCATTAAATATAAGGCTGTGAGTACAGTGATAATGTTAAATTGGTATTCTGGGAGTGCAGAGAAAGGTAACTTTATTAGAGCACCAGATGTATTCAGGGATGTCTTGTCCCTTTTAATATCTGTATAACATAGAGTTTTTTTTGTTTGTTTTTGTTTTGTGAGACAGAATCTTGCTCTGTTGCCCAGGCTGGAGTGCAGTGGAAGAATCATAGCTCACTGCAGCTTCCACTTCACTGGCTTAAGTGATCGTCCTGCCTAAGCCCCCTGAGTACCTGGGAATACAGGCATGTACCACCACACTTGGCAAAGTTTTAATTTTTTTGTAGAGACAGGGTCTTGCTATATTGACTCTGTTGTAACATAGGGTTTTAACGAGTCTAATTCTTTTTTTTTATTTTTATTTTTGTGAGATGAAGTCTCGCTTTTGCCCTGGCTGGAGTATAGTGGCACGATCTTGGCTCACTGCAACCTCCGCCTCCTGGGTTCAAGTGATTCTTCTCCCACCTCCGCCTCCTGAGTAGCTGGGATTATAGGTGCGTGACACCACACCTGGCTAATTTTTGTTTTTTTAGTACAGTTGGGGTTTCACCATGTTGGTCAGGCTGGTCTCGAACTCCTGACCTCGTGATCCACCCACTTCGGCCTCCCAAAGTGCAGGGATTACAAGTGTGAGCCACTGCACCTGGCTGAATCTAATTCGTTTTAATGGCAGCTCCATCCTACTTGCTCAGGCCAGAAACCTTGGAACCATTTTTATTTTTTCTTTCACACCCCATAATCAGTCCATCAGGAAATTCTGTTGGTACTACTACCATAATAGATCTACAGTCCAATTCACAACTGTTATTACTCCTGCTCTGAGTCACCGTCATCAGGCCAAAACAGTGCCTGGCACACAGTTAAGTGCCCAGTAAATATTTGTAAAGTGAATGAATAATCAGTAATGTAAGAGAAGCATATCATGGAGGACCTTGGTTATAATGCTAAAGATTTATGATGGCACTGGAATGCCAATAAAGAACTTCAAGCAGAGGAGAATGAAATTTACATTTTGGAAAGATAATAGGTGACAGTGTTGAGAATGAATTTCACTCATCCATTTTCTAAAAGTGTTTATACAGAGTGAGGCACTAGGGCAAATCCTTAAAAAAAGCCTTATAAGTCCTTTAAAAAAAAAGTCTGTGTAAGAAAGTTAAAAAAGCAAATTGCAGCTTATGATTTAATGAGTTGATACACCTTACCTTTATGTCAGAATCTTGATATTGGAGGGCATCCCACACGAGGCATTGAAGTGCTGAGAGATGACTATTAAGCCATCCGTGTTGCATAGTTTGAAAATTCAAAGTTGGGAATATTTTTGGTTACTTGCCTTTAATCTGATATGCTATTAGCAGGGTACATTTAGTGATAGATTTAATTTCTTGGCTCATAACTAAACTTTTATTTTGTATCTTTTCCCCTTCCTCTGAAGGTAATTTTGTGTATTTTGAGTTTAAGAATAGTTTCTTAATTGTTCTTAAACTGTACTCTGTTCTCTTTATATGGTGGCAGAATCTGTTGCATGTCATTTATGTTGCTGTACTCCTGCTGAAATGTTACTTAAATAAATGCCTTTATTCTTGACCAATTTTTAATGTACTCAGAACACAGAATTATTAGCTGAAGTACTAAAGTCAGCTTCAGTAATGGCTCTTCCTTTTAGCTGCTAACATCTATGAGTGTAGTAAACAGAAAATAGCATGACCTGGCATTTCAGGCACTTATTTAGCAAATATGTTTTAAACATAGTAATTGTGATGTGTATTAGCAGCAACAAGAAATAATGAAAGATGAAGCAAATAGAAAAGCTATTTTAATTTTACAAAAGTAGAAGAGAGAACTAAAAAAGTGTTGCGCATATATATATATATATACACACACACACACACACACACACACACACACACACACCTTAATAGGTCTAGAGACACTATTGAATTGTGGCATAGTACTATGTTATAACTGATACTCACTAAATTATTAAAGTGATAATCTGTTTAAAGAGGATAGCAAAATAAAGATTTCTCTCTCTGGGAAAGTTCAAACACTAGAGGAGCTGCATCTCCATACTATATACTTTCCTCTAGCTACTATTTCATCTCTTTCCTTTCTTTTAGAGCCATTCTTCAAGTTATATTAACAAAGCTAGTACCATTTCTTCTTCTGTTAGCCCTTCCGCTTAATTGGATTTTGATTTCTGCCTTGTTAGCTGCCCCCCTCCTAATTTTTCTCAGTGAAATGACATTGATGATCATGTTATTAAATCCAGGAATATCTTTTCTTTGTCTTATCTATTCTTCCATACTTGAATGACCTCTTTTTTTTTTTTTTTTTTTTTTTTTGAGGCGGAGTCTCGCTCTGTCGCCGGGACTGGAGTGCAGTGGCCAGATCTCAGCTCACTGCAAGCTCCGCCTCCCGGGTTTACGCCATTTTCCTGCCTCAGCCTCCCGAGTAGCTGGGACTACAGGCGCCCGCCACCTCGCCCGGCTAGTTTTTGTATTTTTAGTAGAGACGGGGTTTCACCGTGTTAGCAGGATGGTCTCGATCTCCTGACCTTGTGATCCGCCCGTCTCGGCCTCCCAAGTGCTGGGATTACAGGCTTGAGCCACCGCGCCCGGCCATGAATGACCTCTTAATAACAGTCCTTCCCGCCGGGCGCGGTGGCTCAAGCCTGTAATCCCAGCACTTTGGGAGGCCGAGACGGGCGGATCACGAGGTCAGGAGATCGAGACCATCCTGACTAACACGGTGAAACCCGTCTCTACTAAAAAATACAAAAACTAGCCGGGCGAGGTGGCGGGCGCCTGTAGTCCCAGCTACTCGGGAGGCTGAGGCAGGAGAATGGCGTGAACCCGGGAGGCAGAGCTTGCAGTGAGCTGAGATCCGGCCACTGAACTCCAGCCTGGGCGACAGAGCGAGACTCCGTCTCAAAAAAAAAAAAAAAAAAAAAAAAAAAAAAAAAAAAAAAAAAAAATAACAGTCCTTCCCTCTTGAGGCTCTCCTTAGCTTTTGAGTCACTGCATTCTCCATCTTCCCTTCTGTTTTGGTCCTTCTCATTCTATTTCTCATGGAAAAATAGGGATAGGCCTCCTCCACATGCTTTTTTTTTTTCTTAAACATAAGATTTTTGAAGAGAAAAATCTGTTTTAGAGTAAACCAGATTTTTTTTACATTAAACACTGACATAGTTTCCTTGCAGATTTTGTTTCAGATTAAAATAAAAATCTGTGGTTGATAATTTTCCCCTTGTTCATTGGATATTTAAGGTAAACAAACAAACTGATGCTAATGAGGATAATTACATTAGACTAGAATTTGAGACTTCTATTTTTGCTGTAGGTTAGTATTGATAGAATTGGCATGATTTAGTCAATTTACTGTTAATTTGTTGTTACTGTTTATTGTGTTCAGTTAAAATTCTTTATCATCTCAATCCATTTATATTTAGCTGTTACTTATGTACTTGGCTTCTCTTTGTGGAGCTTCTTAGTTCTATACACCAGTGTGCAAGTTGCAGATTTTTCTTTTCAGAGTTGAGGAAGACCAAAGATGAAGTAGATTTTAGAAGGAGGTGTATAGGAGGAAGATCATTTTCAAATGAGTACTGTTGTCCGAGTTAGATGTGTAAGTCTGGATTTCAGATCAAAGACTTGACTTGTATTAGAAAAATGTAGTAGATAGCATGTAGCTATTAGATGACAAGATGAAATCACCTCAGAGTGAGTATACATGGAGAAAAGATCCAACAACTGAGCTTTTGGCATTTCAGTGTTTAGTGGTTGGGGAGATGAGGAAGAACCAACAAAGGAGCTGAGAAAGAGCAGCCCTTGAGGTAGAAAGAAAATGGAGAGATTTGGTGTTTCAGAAGCCAAGTAAAGACACTGTTTTGAGGAGGAAATAAGGTAACCGTTTACTATATCAAATGCTGCTGTGTGTGCTCATAAGATGGAAGAGAAGTATTTAACAATCTGGAGATCATTGGTTACTTTTACCAACGGGCAGTTTTGGTGTATGGTGGAGTGGAAAACCTGATTTGGGTTTCAGAGAGAATGGGAGGGGCATAATTGGATATAATAAAATGTGACTTTCAGAGGCCGAGACGGGTGGATCACGAGGTCAGGAGATCGAGACCATCCTGGCTAACCCAGTGAAACCCTGTCTTTACTAAAAAATACAAAAAATTAGCTGGGCGAGGTGGCGGGTGCCTGTAGTCCCAGCTACTCAGGAGGCTGAGGCAGGAGAATGGCGTAAACCCGGGAGGCGGAGCTTGCAGTGAGCTGAGATCCGGCCACTGCACTCCAGCCCGGGCGACAGAGCCAGACCCCATCTCAAAAAAAAAAAAAAAAAAAAAAAGTGACTTCCCCCCTAGGTTTTGCTTTTAAAGAGAGCACAAAAATTCACATAGGATGCATTATTTGCCACTCTATATTGGTTAAATAAAACTAATACAAAATGTCTGGAAAAGTCACATTGCCAGTCATGCCTCATTTTTCTGATAGATTTGTTAGGTTAAGAATCTTTGTATGTTTATTGGCCTTTTGTAGTTCCTTATCTATGAATTGCCTCTTCATCTCCTTTGCCCATTTTTCTGATGAATATTGTCTTTAATTAATCTGTAGGAATTTCTTGTTTTGTTATAAATATTTTCATGGAACCAGTAATCGAAATCAGGAATGGAGTAGACTGGCCTGTGAGCCCTGTTTTTATAAACAAAATTTTACTGAAACATAGCTATGGTAATTTGTTTACATGTCACATAGCACTTATTGCTGATTCCTGCAACAAGGACGGAATTAAGTGGTTATGTCAGAGGTCTTGTGGCCCGCAAGATTGAAAATACCTATTTTTTGGCCACTTACAAAAAAAGATTTGCCAATCTCTGATCTAAGGCAATGGTTTTAGAAAAATGGTCTTCCATTTTTCCTTAGAATAAAGTTCTATAAAGTATAATTCTATACTTATAGAACTAAGGGAAATGGGAAACTAAGTCCCCTAATGTAAATTCTATTTTGTAATCCTTTAAAAACACAGTTTTCTACTTTTACTTAGTGGAACCTTATTAAAGATAGTAGTCTTCTGATAGATATTAAACATCTAATTTGTCTCAGCTATTTCTCAAAGTTTTGGTACTACCAGAATTATGAGATCTGGTATCTGCCCTTAATGAGCTGTCTAGTTTGCTTGAAAGGAAAGAATATCACACATGGAACTATGAAAACTTGCCAAATTGTGATAAGGCTATACTCAAGAAAATCAGAGGACTTATAACGGAAAGTTACCTGTAAGTAAGGACAGATTCTAAAAAATACATTATTGTTATTATTTTTTTTTTTTTTTTGGAGATGGAGTCTCGCTCTGTCGCCCAGGCTGGAGTGCAGTGGTGCGATATCGGCTCACTGCAAGCTCTGCCTTCCAGGTTCAAGCGACTCTCCTATCTCAGCCTCCCGAGTAGCTGGGACTACAGGCATGTGCCACTACGCACAGCTAATTTTTTATATTTTTAGTAGAGACAGGGTTTCACCATGTTAGCCAGGATGCTCTGGATCTCTTGGTCTTGTGATCCACCCGCCTCGGCCTCCCAAAGTGCTGGGATTACAGGCGTGAGCCACCGCACCTGGCAGTAAAAAAGACATTCTTAACCTACTATTTGGGTGAGTGTCAGGAGTCCCAGGAACTACCTGAAATTATGTCTAAAGTTGTCTGTGTAAGAAGGGCCTTGGATTATTACTCTGGGTTGAAGGAGACCCATTCTCAGGTTTTCTTCAGACTTTGTGAACAAAATAAAATTAAAGAAATATAAGGCCCTACCCGTCTCTGTAGCATCTGTTACTACCATTTTTTAAATCCCAAGTTCTTTCTGTTACGTAAAACTCTAGAATATATTTTAATTCTGTGAATCCTGCATGTTTTAAGTGTTGGGCATCCAGTAATATCTTCTAAGCATATCTGGAAACTGGGAGTTGGGTAATAGGAGGAGGTTTTTGAAAAAGATGAAGAAATCTCAAGCTGAGCTTGACATATGGAGAGGAAACTGACATGTGTATAAAAGAGAAACCATACCAGGCCAAGTTACTCTGCTGTGTTCTAGATGCTCTGGCTTGGAGTCACTCTAATTGGAGCCATGGCAAATTTTGTGCTTTGTGCGATGTGAGGATTTGTTAAATAAAGACTATGTAAACCTTTTATCTCAAGCAACCCAGTTACTCTCTCTCTCTGGAAACTCTGGGGACTAGGAAGCTCAGGAGTTACCAACACTCAGTATTAAAATCAGGAAAATATGGAAAAATATATAGAGAAAGAATGTGTTTTAATGAGTTTGTGATCTGTTTACAAGAAAGCAAACATAAATTTTTATTTCACTGAAACTGAAGTTGAGAGATGAGGTCTTAAAACACTTAAAATGAGCAAAGGGTAGTAAATGGAGAGTTAATTTTCAAATAATTTATTTTAAAGTTCAAAAATAGTTTTAGTAATCCTGTGTACTGTGTTAGCTTACTGTTTATCTTAGAGTGAAAAAAATACTTCTAGCGCCTTAATAGTTGTTCATCCATGATCCTTTTCCCTGCATATTTTCACCTAAAGTATCTTTTAAATTTTTTTAACCTTTGACTTTTGCTATTAGGGCTGTTGTGATTAAAACCCTGATGATTGGAGAAGAAATGTCGTATCAGAATCTTTATATAGCATGATATACTTTATGATTGTTTATTTAGTATTAGTTGCAGAACATGATGAAACATAGTATGCTTTATTGAAGCCACTGAGAAGCAAGTTGCAATGACATAAGGGGAAAAATAGAAGTCAAACATCTTAGTGATTGTTTTTGTTTGTAGCTCCCTTATTCCTCATTTAATGAGTAGGTTAATTGAAGAGACATTGATTGACCAAAAGAACATTTTGGTACCTCTTGGATTTTATTTAATATAATTGCATAGACATTTTTGGCAGTATCTTTTGGCAGCACTCTTCAGTTGTTACATTTTATATGACTCATGCAAATTAACCCTTCTGGGCCAGTCGCAGTGGCTCATGCCTGTAATCCCAGCACTTTGGGAAGCTGAGGTGGGCAGATCACCTGAGGTCAGGAGTTCGAGACCAGTCTGCCCAACATGGTGAAATCCTGTCTCTACTAAAAATACAAAAAATTAGGCTGGGTGCAGTGGCTCATGCCTGTAATCCCAGCACTTTGGGAGGCCGAGGCAGGCGGGTCACGAGGTCAGGAGATCAAGGCCATCCTGACCAACGTGGTAAAACCCCGTCTCTACTAAAAATACAAATTAGCTGGGCCTGGTGGCGGGCGCCTGTAGTCCCAGCTACCCGGGAGGCTGAGGCAGGAGAATCACTTGCACCTGGGAAGTGGAGGTTGCAGTGAGCCGAGATCATGCTACTGCACCCTAGCCTGGCGACAGAGTGACACTCTATCTCAAAACAAACAAACAAACAAACAAAAAAATTAGCCGGACAGGCGGGTGCCTGTAATCCCAGCTACTCAGGAGCCTAAGGCAGGAGAATCGCTTGAACCCAGGAGGTGGAGATTGTAGTGAGACAAGATCGCCCCACTGCATTTCAGCCTGGGCGACAAGAGTGAAACTCAGTCTCAAAAAAAAAAAAAAAAAAGAAAAGAAAAGAAAATTAACCTTTCTGAATGTCTTCCTCATTTATGTGAAGATAAAAAATAGTTTACAGTGTGAGATTATATTGTGGCTATGTGATAACTATATTAAGCACCCAGCTCAGTTGTTGGCACTGTTATCAAAGTAGGTATATGTTTAAAGTTTTTCTTATATTTGGGATAGCCTTTCCATTCCTTGTTTATGAACTCTCTATACCATAAGCATTAAAGTAACTTAATGATTCAACCTATATGTTCAACATATTAGGTGTTTTGAATTCTCCAGTACTTTGGAATTTTTTTGATAATTGTCACAGGCACTATTTTAGTTTTAATTGTTGAATGTAGAGGAATCAAAATGCTCTACAGCAGTTATTTTCACATTTTATTAATGTTATTGGTGACAGAAAATTATTAATTTTTTTAAGTTACTTAAAATCTATATTAAGATTAAATCCTGTGTTGAGTTTGTTGTGAATTGCAGAACAGTTGAATGTGGACTTATTCATTCGACCAGTTCCTGCTCCCCTTTTTCCCTCCCCAAATTTTAACATTTTGGGACTCTGATTTCATAAAAGGTTAGTTTTGTAACTGGATAGTGACTAAAAATGTAAATTAGTGAGCTGTTACGAATTCCAGTAGAGTAAGACTTTTCTTTTCTATATTTGTTAACAGCAGAAGTAGAAAGTAACGAAAAGGACAGCAAACCTGAGGAAGAAGAGCAAGTAATACATGAAGAAGATGAAAGACCTTGTGAGAAAAGTATGCGTGTATAAACAAACTTGAACTGGGTTGAAAAATAATAATTCATTGTTTCTATATTTATAACCGTGTAATATTCTTTTTTGCCCATGAAATAATTGTAAAATTTTGCAATTTAAGTAAGCCACAACTATACCATTTTGTTGATGGCTAACTGAAGGATTTCTGAAAGTATGTTTCATGCACTTCAATATTTTATTTTATTTATACTTTTTATTGTTCCTCAGAAAGATTTAGCTTAAAATTTGCTAAGGTACTGACTGTTTTGAGATAAAAATTGTTTTACATTTATGTTCAGAGAATGAAACCACAAGAATTTTGTATGGGCTGACATAAGTAAATGGAAAGATGTATTTTAGTTTACTTAAGGTTCTTTATCTTCATGGGGCCGGATGTAGTGGCTCACACCTGTAATGCCAGCACTTTGGGAGGCCAAGATGGGAGGATTGCTTGAGGCCAGGAATGCAAGACCAGCCTGGGCGACATAGCAAGAACCTGTCCCTGCAGAAAAAATATTTGAATTACCCAGGCATGGTGGCACACACCTGTAGTCCCAGCTATTTGGGAGGCTGCATTGAGAGTATTGCTTGAGTCCAGGAATTTGAAGTTCCAGTGAGCAATGATTAGTGATTGAGCCACTGTACTCCAGCCTGGGTGACAGAGTGGCACCTTGTGAGAGAGAGAGAGAGAGAGAGAGAAGGAGGGAGGAAGGGATGGAGGGAGGGAGGGAGAGAGGAAAAAAGAGGGAAGGAAGGAAAGAAGGAAAAGGGAAAGGGAAGGTTCTTTAGCTTTATGGGAAGGGAGGGAAATGGTGGACTGCGTGTCCTTAGGTTTATAGAAAGATCATTGGACTAGAAGTCAAGAAAGCTGGGTTCAGTAACTCTCCTGTCATGCTGCTATCCATGTGTGACCATGGGTAAGTTAAGGTTATAAGAGAAATTGTGTATGAATAGAGTGGATTTAAAAGTAGGCACATAGATACAGATATATACAGAGGGATAAGCATGGTCACATAAGAGCATTTGCATTTAAAAAGTGTGAAGATATTAGTGTTTTAATTTTTTTAGATATTGAAGAAACCAGATACAATTTGCTTATGATCTCATGAATATTAACAGCACTTGAAACAAATTTTCTAAGTGAAGTCTTCTAGTCTATATTCTTTATAAATGTACTTTTAATGACATTAATTTTATTTGTATTTGAAATTCATTAGGATATGTTAAGAATAACTATTACTATGCTAGTTTTGTAAGGCTGATGATTAAGAATTTTTCCTATACTTATGGAGGAAGAAGAATAAATAAAGCTATGCGTAGTTAAAAATCTGACATGATAATGAATACTGTATTTTGTCAGAGGATTCATGTGCACTGTGACATTTAGTTACACAAATGAATATGAGATGATTTCATCTACCTTCTTCATGACACAATTGTGAGGCAGTTCTCCTTCTTAATGTGAAGATTTCAAGGAAATTCTGTGTTCAAAGTATGCATTGCTTGACCGTTAAGAAGTTCTTATTTAGTATATTGAACGTCATTTGAAGTTTAAAGCTAAAAGCTTATATACCTACTTTTCTGGTCTCCGAAACAATTTACAAAATAGTTGGTTGAGAAGGCTATTGTGATAGAAACAATATTTTGCTGAGGATGGATAATATGCATTAAGAACTATAAGAAAAACACCTGAGTGTGATCATTGTGGTTTTTCTTCTCAGATGAATTTTCCAGACGAAAACGTTCTAAATCAGAAGACATGGACAATGTACAGTCTAAACGTCGTCGATATATGGAAGAAGAATATGAGGCAGAATTTCAAGTAAAGATTACAGCCAAAGGAGACATTAACCAGAAACTTCAAAAGGTATTGTGTCAATTATAAGTTATAAACCATATTGAATAAGTAGCACCACTGTCTTCTAGGTTTCTGACATTATTCTGTATTTTATTGACCTAATGTGGTTTATCATAGAAAGAAAGAACTTGAAGAAAGTGGTTGAGCTTTTAAAGTCTATTACTGGCCAGATGTGGTGGATCACCCCTATAATCCCAACCCTTTGGGAGACTGAGGTGGACGGATCACCTGAAGTCAGGAGTTCGAGACCAGCCTGACCAACATGGTGAAAGTCTGACTCTACTAAAAATACAAAAATTAGCTGGATGTTGTGGTGGGTGCCTGTAATCCCAGCTACTTGGGAGGCTGAGGCAGGAGAATCACTTGAACCTGGGAGGTGGAGGTTGCAGTGAGCCAAGATCACACCACTTCACTCCAACCTGGGCGACAGAGCAAGACTCCATCTTAAAAAATAATAAATAAATAAATAAATAAATAAGTCTATTACTATCCTTGATAATTTAATTTTAAAATTCCTTCTGACTTCTTTTTGGCTACATCTTTTTTAAAAAAAAATACTTATGATTTTCAAAACAGAAGGGACAGAAGGTAACATTTTTATTTATTTGCTTTGGTAACAAAACTGAACGTTGTTTTTCAGCTTTCCTTTTTCCTTCTCATATTGAACTTCATGTTACTGTGAAAAGAAAATGTTAGAGTTTTAAATGTTAACATTTTAATCTTTATAAAGCTGGTTTCATGGTTGTAAGTCTCTACATTCTAAACTCTTTATTGTGTACTTTAGGGTTAGTATAAAAGTGGTAGAGACAGGGTTTTAAAAGGACTAGAGAAAGGAGTAAAGTATGGAGTTTGAAATTCTCCTTACATCTGTTCAACTAGAGATAGAAATAATGAAAAATTCAGTATTTTATATGTTTTTCAACATGTATTCACAAACGTTTGTACAAATGCTTTTCTTAGGAATATTAAACTTCGATGATAACTAGTTTTTCAAGGTCTTATATATTTAAGGATGACATTTTACAATCAGTGTTTTAGGACAGCATTCTTTAATTAAAATATGGCATACATGTTTGCACTTTGTAGAAAAAAGAATAGTGTGGCAGTAGAAATTCTCAGTGTTGTTTTTTCCCCTAGTTTCTTTTTATTTGACGTATGGAGATAATAATGCCTATTCAGTCTTTCTTATAGAGCTGTTAGAATTATGAAGGTAGCTATGTGAAAAATTTTGAAAACTGAGGTTTCCTGAGAGTTTACTTCTTTAGAACAGTGTTACTCAAGTATGGTTCATGGATATGTGCCAGTGTCTTCGTTGTGGACCCACAATGAGAATATGGAAATTTTTCAAAAGTTTACTCTCTGGAAATTTTCTATTTTTAGTATGTGTTACCCTCTTAAAGTAGATTTTATATATATAAAAGTAGAGGATTTTAGCAGATAGTATTGTGTTACAGATTTTAGCATGTTTTATTCATTTAGTTAATTTATCGTTACTGTCTTCTTGGTACTTAAGAATATTTACTGTTTATTGCTTGTTGGAATGCCTTCTTGGCATAATGAAGGAATACTTGTTTCTTTAGGTTATACAGTGGTTGCTGGAAGAAAAATTGTGTGCGCTGCAGTGTGCTGTATTTGATAAGACTTTGGCAGAATTGAAAACACGAGTGGAAAAGATTGAATGTAACAAGAGGCATAAAACAGTTCTCACTGAACTACAGGTTTGTACATTGACTTGAATTGTACTCTGTCATTGTTTTTATAACTTATTTTCTGAGGTATATATTTGAGATTGACTATAATATACATTTAAATTCTAAATATAAGAAGTAAAAGGAGTTTGTTTAGTTTGCCAGGGCTGCTGTAAAGAAAGTGCAATAAACTGAGTGGTTTAAACAGTAGAAATATTTAGAAGTTGAAGATCAAGGTGTCAGTAGTGTAGGTTCTTTTTGAGGGCTGTGCTGTGAGGAAGAATCTGTTCTATGCCTTTACACTAACTTCTGTTGGTTTGCGGACAATTCTTTGACATTGTAGAAACATCACCCTGATCTCTGGCTTTATCTTTCATGGTGTTGTCCTTATATGTGTGTCTGTTTGTAAATTTCCCCTTTTTACAAGGACACCAGTCATTGGAGTAGGGGCCCACTATACTCCAACATAACTTCATCTTAACTAATTACCTTTGCAGTGACCTTTACAAATAAGGTCACAGTCTGAAATACTGGAAGTTTAGACTTCAATATGTGAACTTCTAGGGGACACAGTTCAAACCATAACAGAGACTCAGAAATTACTGGATCTAACTTAGTGCTTCATACTTTGTTTTCCAGTCACTAAAGGAAGGCTGTCATTTAGCTTGCTGTAATAAGTACTAAATAATATTTGTTAGGGATTCTTTTTATGTTAATCTACCTCCTTTCGTGGACCTTATGTTTTAAAGATGTTAGTTTAATAACACATATTTATTAATTCCTACTTTGCATTTTTTATTAAGTACAACTATATCTTAACATACAATACCAGAGCTTCTGGTCAGCTGAAATGAGCACATAGTAGTGTGCTGTAGTAATCTACTTTATTCCAAAGCTAAGAAGCTAGTATTTGAATCAGTACATTCATTCTGTCATAAGTAAATGTATGTTTCCTATTGGGTTATTTTATATATGAGCATATCCCAAAGATGCTGAGTGTTAAACCATGTGTAGGGCCTAATTTTGCAAATGAGGGAAAAGTGGCCCATAGAAGTTAAATCACTTTTTCCATTATGAATGAAATTTTAGCTAAATAGGATTAGAATTTAAGTGTATCTCCCAGACTGACCTAATTATTAAACTTCATTTTACTATTACTGTTCAAACTTTTGAATTAAATTTGAAAATGCTTGAAGATTTGAAAGAATACTTTTATTCATTGTTTCTCATCACACCCATGGGTGCAACTATGAAATTGTGTTTTTAAAACCTGAGTTTTTGGCTGGACGTAGTGGCTCACACCTGTGAGCTCAGCACTTTAGGAAGCCTAGGAGGGTCAATCTCTTGAGTCTAGGAGTTCGAGACCAGCCTGACCAATATGGTGAAACCCTGTCTCTACTAAAAATACAAAAAATTAGCCGGGTGTGGTAGTGCGTGCCTGTAGTCCCAGTTACTTGAGAGGCTGAGGCATAAGAATTGCTTGAACCCAGGAGGTGGAGGTTGTGGTGAGCTGAGATCGTGCTACTGCACTCTAGGCTGGGCAGCAGAGTGAGAATCTGTCTCCAAAATAAATATATACATACATACATACTAAAACCTGAGTTTTTGACACCTTTCATCTCACACATAAGGTGCAATCCAGATTTCTTTCTTTTTTTTTTTGAGACGGAGTCTCGCTCTGTCACCCAGGCTGGAGTGCAGTGGCCGGATCTCAGCTCACTGCAAGCTCCGTCTCCCGGGTTTACGCCATTCTCCTGCCTCAGCCTCCCGAGTAGCTGGGACTACAGGCGCCCGCCACCTCACCCGGCTAGTTTTTTGTCTTTTTTAGTAGAGACGGGGTTTCACCATGTTCGCCAGGATGGTCTCGATCTCCTGACCTCGTGATCCGCCCGTCTCGGCCTCCCAAAGTGCTGGGATTACAGGCTTGAGCCACCGCGCCTGGCCCAGATTTCTTAACATTTAAATTTGTATTTAGGTGTTGCTTGTAGTCTCAGAATTTGAATCTGTCTAACACCAAGCCAATCAGCTTCTCTGCAAATGTTCCTCTTACTGACAATTTCTGAATTCTTGGAAAACTCTTGCAGGAAAATCTTCCCATTGTTTCTCTTATTGGCAGCTCTTGAATTCTTGGAAACTGATCCCTCAGTCATTTCATATACACAGTGAGTTGCCAAGTTACAACTTGATTATTTCCTAGAAAAAAAAAAATCTCGATTCTTTTCACTTTTCATTAGGCCATCATTACCGAATTCCCTGAGTATAGTAACACCTTTTATATGAGCACTCTGGTACTAGTTTTTAACTTCTTGCTGGTCCTTCCAAAGCATTGTACTAATTTTTCTGAATACTGATTACTTCAGTCTCTTTATAGTCCAAGTTCCTCAATTGTGTACCAGTAAAACCAGTATTCATTTTTTACATTTTTAAATTTTAATCTCTTAGTTTTCAATCCACTTTTTCTAATATCCACCAGTTGCTTCACTGCCTACGGGGTACTATTAATGTTAATTGTATTTTGATACCAGGCTTTTGACTTCATATTGTTTCCTCTGTTCACGCACCCGTAATCATGTGACCTGACTGTATTATTTTTAAAATGTTACCAAGCCCAATTTAATTCCCATCTCTTTGTGTCTTGTTCCAGTGTTTTGTTTTTTTATGGAAATAAAATTCAGATACCAAACGGTTTTAAAGTATACAATTCATTGTTATTTAGTACATTCACAATTTTATACAACCACTATCGATCGCGTTTCAAAACATTTTTGTCAACTCAAAAGGAAACATTTTGCCCGTTAAACACTTGCTCTTCTTTTCCTCTTACACTAGCCCTTAGCAACCACTAACCTGCTGTCTCTATTGATTTACCTGTTTTGCATATTTCACATGCCTCTTTTCACTTAGCATGTTTTCCAGCTTAATCTGTGTTTGTAGCATGTATCAGTACTTCATTCCTTCTTAGGGCTAAATAATATTCCATTATGTGTGGTATATGCCACATTTTGTTTATGCATTCATCCTTTGAATGGCATTTGGGTTGTTCCTACTTTTAGCTATTGTGACTGATGCTGCTTTGAGCTTGTATACAAGTATTTGTTTGAATACTTGTTTTCAAATCTTTTAGGCGTATACCTAGGTATGGAATTGTGGGCCATATGGTAATTCTTTGTTTAACTTACTGAAGAATCACCCAACTGTTGTCCACAGTGGCTATACCATTTTCTGTTCCCACCAGCAACGTATGAGGGTTCCATTTCTCCACATCCTCACCAACACTTGTTATTTTTACTTTCATTTTTTTCTTATAGCATCAGAATGGTATGAAGTGGTGTCTCATTAGGGTTTTGATTTGTGTGTCCCTAATGATAAATGATGTTAATCATCTTTTCATGTGCTTGTTGATCAATCATATGTACTTATTTATAGAAATGCCTGTTAAAGTCCTTTGCCCATTTTTAGTTTGGATTTTTTGCCTTTTTGTTGTTGAGTTGTAAGAATTATTTGTATGTTCTGGATACCAAACTCTTTTTTTTTTTTTAACGTTTTTTTTTTAGAAGGAGTCTTGCTCTGTCACCAGGCTGGAGTGCAGTGTCACGATCTCAGCTCACTGCAAGCTTCGCCTCCCGGGCTCACACCATTCTCCTGCCTCAGCCTCCCATGCTGGGACTACAGGTGCCTGTCACCATGCCCAGCCAATTTTTTGTGTTTTTAGTAGAAATGGGGTTTCACTGTGTTAGCCAGGATGGTCTCGATCTCCTGACCTCATGATCTGCCCACCTCAGCCTCCCAAAGTGCTGGGATTACAGGTGTGAGCCACCGCGCCCGGCCCAGGATACCAACTCTTATTAGATATGTGATTGCAAATATTTTCTCCCATTCTGTAATTTGTCTACAACTTCTTAATAATGCCTTTTGTTGCACAAAAGTTTTAAATTTTGATGAAGTCTTGCAGGTGGTATATAGTTTGGTCATGATTTATTATCAGTCCCACCAATCTCTGCTTTTTAATCAGGGAGTTTATTTACATTTAAAGTAGTTACTAATAAGGAAAAACTTCTGCAGTTTGTCATTTCTTCTGTCTGATACCTTTTTTGTTTCTACTTTCTCCATTACTGCCTTGTTTTGCAATTGATTTTTTCCTAGCATATCATTTTGATTTCATCTTGTTTCTCTTCTTATATATATTTCTAGTTTTTTCCTTAGTGGTTACCCTTGGGATTACACTTAACATCTTAACTTTATAACAGTTAGGTTTGAATTAATATCTACTTATTTTCAATAGCATACAAAATCAAGTATCATTATGGTTGTGCTCTAGAGAGGGAAATATGTTTTTCTGATGTAGATACTACCCATGTAGCAATTGCTGGCAACTGTTCTACTGAAACTTTGCTGCCTGTTTTGCAGTGCGTACATATTTCAGCCCGATTTTGCCCTTCACTCTGCGTACAGTAACACTTAGCAAATCGAGTCCTGTTGTAACAAATATAAAGCATAGTGCACGACCATGAGAGGAGTTTGTTGAGATCTGTTGTGCTCATTTTGGCCAAATTTATGTGGTGTAGTTGGTTTGGAAATAAAACTTTCAATTCGTTCTTACTGCCTATTTCAGAACAATTTCCCATTAGCTAATATGATATTTTGACTTTTGGCTTAATAGGTTTTAGTATAATTATCTGGGGACAAATTGTTCAGTTGAATACATCTGAGACAAATTATTCTATTGGTCTGATAAGTCTTTGACCTAGAATTAAAATAAGTACAAATAAACTGCACAAGGATTAGAAAAGAAGACAAGATCCAGAAGAGATTCTTTTAAGAACATTTGTATGTTAACAACTTTGTACCAATGAAATCTGTTGTATATAAAAAGGAAGCAGGAGGCCGGTTGCGATGGCTCATGCTTGTAATCCCAGCACTCTGGGAGACTGAGACAGGTGGATCAGCTGAGGTCAGGAGTTTGAGACCAGCCTGGCCAACATAGTGATGAAATCCCGTCTCTACTACAAATACAAAAATTAGCCTGGCGTGATGGCACATGCCTGTAATCGCAGCTACTAGCAAGGCTGAGGGAAGAGAATCTCTTGAACCCGGGAGGTAGAAGTTGGAATTAGCCGAAATTGTGCCCCTGCATTCCAGCCTGGGCAACAGAACGAGACTGTGTCTCAGAAAAGGAATCAGGAAAGCTAGATTTTGAGGAACTCTATCAAAACTGTAGTCAAAGATTTATTTCTGAAGAAGTCATGGAACCCAGAAAGCTTTGCCGGATAATTCTGGCAAGTCATTGAGGAACAGATAATTCTTGTGTGATGTAAACTGTTTCAGGGTATGGAGAAAGATGAGATGTCCATTTGATGAAGTAAGCCCATCTGTGAAACCTCTAGTGCAAGAAGAGAAAAAAACATAGTTTAGTTTTATTCCCCAGCATAGATTTCTCCTATGAATGCAAGCCTGGTTCCGTATTAACAATTATATGTCACTCTGCTAATGTAAGAAAGATGAAAAACAGTATGATCATCTCACTATATGCCAAATCCGGATTTGTTAAAATTTACTGGTCATTCGTGGAAAACATAGGGGGTAAATACCTTGAGTCTCTTAAAGGGTTGCTTTCAGAAACCTGTTGTAAATATCATGTTTAATAATGGATTATTGGAAATATATCTACTAAAGTTGAGAATGAGACAATGCCTATTAATAGACGCTGCTATTTAGAGATTTGGTATTAGTCTTGGGCAATACAATGAGACAGGAAAAAGAAATGAGTAACAATTGGTAAGTGGGAACCCAGTACAATTCAGTTGACAAACGGTTGAATGAAGAAGGAAATACAGCAACTACCTCATATAAGAACAACATATTCTAATAGTTCTCCTTACATCAACAATAACCAATTAGAAAACATAATGAGAAAAAGGTTTCACATATGGTAGTTATTTAAAAATGAGTAAGCACTTAAGAATAAATTATTAAGACCATTATGAAGAAAAAGGACAGAACAAGAAAACAGGAGTCAATAGTACTATGCTCTTAGATAGGAGGACTTGATTCCTCTCAAATCACAGTATAGTTCAAATTCATAATACTCGGAATTTCAACTAGATTTCTTACGGAAATGGAAAAGCTGTCAGCACACTCTGGAATATAACATTCCATTGGTTATGATTTAGAAAATGCCATTTTAAGTAGATTTAACTGAAAATGTGTATTTTACTTTTTCCTTTCAACCTCGGCTCCTGTTCCCTATCAGTGAAGTAAGTTTATGACAGCCTAATACGGAGACAGTTTTAAATAATAGAAACTGTGGGTCTGTTTATTCAGTTGCTTTTATGAGCAGCAATATTTTGTTATAGGCCAACCTAGATGTTAAGGAAACCTTCTTGTAGACAGAGTTATTTCCTAAAGGTACATATGCAATGAAATTCTTGGTTTGTCTAGTTTCCCAAGTAAAACCCAATGTGATAGAGTATTACTTTCCTGGAGTTACAAAAATGACTTGTTTATTCATTTTTTAAAAATGTCTCAGAATATTTACCAGAATAGCCATTCTTAAACACAGTATGGCAGATATTTTGAATTATAATTTAAAAAGAATTGTACAGCTTCCTATGTAAAAACAAAAAGGCTGCTCTTTGATTTTTCTGTTTTATAATATTACATATCAGAAAACTATAAATCAGTGTCCACATTTTGAGTTTGTTTTTCTGCTACTGGTTTCATTTTTAAAATGATAATTGTTTTAAAAAAGAGTTTGAATACTACAGATCTATACGATGTGAAAGTGAGGTCCTTAGTTCACTTTCTTTCCCACTTTCTGCCAATCATAGCTTCCGGGGGTGACTACTTTTAACCTTGGAATGTATCCTTGTAGATCTTTTTCTATACATGTAACATATACAAGATGATTTTGGGGGGGGGGGCTTAAGTAAAAATAGAATAATAACATTATACATACTGTGTAATTTATAGTATAACCACCTAGATAATTTTTTTTTTTTGAGACAGAGTCTCACTCTGTCATCCAGGCCGGAGTGCAGTGGCGCGATCTTGGCTCACTGCAGCCTCTGCCTCCTGGATTCAAGCAATTCTCCTGCCTCAGCCTCCCGAATAGCTGGGACTACAGGCGTGCGCCACCACACCTGGCTAAGTTTTGTATTTTTAGTAGAGATGGGGTTTCACCATTTTGGCCAGGCTGGTCTTGAACTCCTGACCTTGTGATCCACCCGTCTCGGCCTCCCAAAGTGCTGGTATTACAGGTGTGAGCCACTGCACCTGGCCCCACCTAGGTAATTTGACTAAAGGAAATTGACATTCTCGCATAAGTTGGGGTACAGAAAATACCATCCACTTCCCATATACCTTTCTTTTCTTTTTTTCTTTTTTTTTTTTTTTGAGAGAGAGTTTTGCTTTGTCACCCATCCACCCACCTTGGCCTTCCAAAGTGTTGGGATTACAGGCGTGAGCCACTGCACCATATACCTTTTTAGAAAGTTATATGAGATATTTTAGTTATCAGAAAGGTAAATCCATATTAAGGACGTGAAATTATGCTTTATGATCTTGGGCCTTAATAACATGCATAAATAACTAAGTCCTTAGGAGAATCTTTACCTTTGAGAGTCATAGGTAACTGATTGCCTAGGCTGTAATATTGGACTTAAGCACATTTTAAGATTTGGTGTCTCCTCTAGAAGTGACTGCTTTCTGAAAGAAACTTTAAAAGTAAATCATAACTTTTTCTCATTTTTATGAAATGAATGCCCTTATTGGATAAAAGAAATTCTCTGGCAGAGCTCTTCCTTAGGTAGGGCCTCATGAATACACTCAGAAGTGTAATTTTCTAGAAAATGTGTTTAATTTAAAATGGCTTCAGCAGCAGCAGCAACAGAAACGGTTGAATATTACGTCTATGCTTAGTAAAAGACTGAAAGGAAATACAACCAAATATTCATGTGGTGAAATGATTATTTTTATTTTTGTTCTGCTTTTTTTTCTCTCAGATTTCCTTTCAATATGTGTTTGGGCAAAATATGTGATCAGGGAGTTTATATAAGCACAACAAATGATTAATAACCTCACTGACCATGTTGACACAAAGTAATGGGTTTTTTTGTTTGTTTTTTGTTTTTTGGTTTTTTTTGAGACAGAGTCTCACTCTGTTGCCCAGGCTTGAGTGCAGTGGTGCCATCTTGGCTCACTGCAACCTCTGTCTCCTGGATTCAAGCTATTCTCCTGCTTCAACCTCCTGAGTAGCTAGGATTACAGGCACGCATCACCATGGCTAATTTTTGTAATTTTAGTAGAGATGGGGTTTCACCATTTTGGCCAGGCTGGTCTCGAACTCCTGACCTCAGGTGATCCACCCACCTCGGCCTCCTAAAGTGCTGGGATTACAGGTGTGAGCCACAATGCCTAGCCAAGGTAACGTTTTTATCACATTATTAAAGATTAACAGAATATGTAATTTAATTTGTGAAAAAGTAATATATGAACATTCATCTACACTTCTGTTAAAAGTGTCACAGTAAAGCCTATACATCCATCCATATGTAGTATTGGCAAGGGATCTTTTATGACTTACAGATATGTCTACTTTATAATTCTCGGTGAGAAAATCAAGTGTGATTACAACTGTGTTAAAAAAATAACAAAACACAGGCTTACATAATCAGGAATGTACTGGTAAGTGAGCAACACTCACAGTTAGAGGAAGAAATAGGCTAACCTAATTAAGAGTGTTTACATCTGAGTATTGAATTTAGGGGTCACTTAGTTTTAGTCATAACTGTATTTTCCAAGTGTATATTTTATAATCAGCTTAATTTATTTTCTTTGCTCAGCTGTCTTCTGAGGATCCTGCTTTCTACAGGTTTCTTGTTATATATTTATGGTTTTTTTTTTTTTTAATGCTATAATACCATTTGATTTCCATTCATTTTTGTCTTTTTTTTTTTTTTCAGGCCAAGATAGCCAGGTTAACCAAACGCTTTGAAGCAGCCAAAGAAGATCTTAAGAAAAGACATGAAGTAAAGTTTTCTATTCTTGCGTAATTAATATTTAGCTCTCTAAGTGGTAATCTTAGGAAATGCTGAATTAGGAGGAAACTCTGTATTACAAATCTGAAATTTGCTTTCATACTGTGTACTCCTGTGTGTAATTTGTGGGCCTACAGCCCTAGAACTAATGAACCCCGTTCAAATCCTCATTTACTATTTCCATATATCAACATTTATATTTTATTTTAGGTTGTGCAATTCTTTTTTCTTTTTTTTTGAGATGAAGTCTCTCTGTCACCCAGACTGGAGTGCAGTGGCACCATGTTTGTTCACTGCAGCCTCCGCCTCACGAGTTCAATTGATTCTCCTGCCTCAGCCTCCCAAGTACCTGGGATTACAGGTGCCCACCACCATGCCAGACTGATTTTTGTATTTCTAGTAGAGACAGGGTTTCACCATGTTGGCCAGGCTGGTCTCGAACTCCCAACCTCAGGTGTCCATCTACCTTGGCCTCCCAAAGTGCTGGGATTACAGACATGAGCCTTTATGCCTGGCCCCTTAGGTTATGCAATTCTTGAAGCTGTATTTTCTGTCTATCTGTAAAATTAGGCTTCAGGGATTTGTCTTACCTTGTTTCTTTCATTTTGCATTCTTGTCAGTTTCCCAGTATGGTCTCTTACTATTTTCCCCAAAGTATTTTAGTATTCTACTGCCTGTAGTGTTCCTGTTCTTCCCTTTCTTCCCCATGTAGTCAGTCCTCTTATGCTTTAATTGTAATATACAGAGATTATAGTAAGTCACTTCATTGCCTTAAACAGTTTGAATATTTTTTAAAGTATACAATTAAGTCCAAACATTATAGCATAAATTGACTTCCATAGTCTGGCTTTTGCTTTTTGTTGTTTCCTTCATTTTTCCTTTGTTTATAATTTTGCTACTCTTCTGTTATTTCCTTTATTATTCATATTTTAATATAGTCTTTGTATATTGCATTATAGTTTTTAGTTGGATTTATTTTCTTTTCCTACTGAATTTTGTTTTTAATTTTTTTATTTGAACAAGTTCCATTTCTTCATCTTGATAGTTCCATTATCTGGCACATAGTACGTTGCCAATACCAATAAATAGTAATCATTTTTCCTAGAGGTTTTCTGTACTGATGCATGTTCATATATTCTTTCCTGTTTTTGCAGCGACAGTACGTAGAGCCGTATGAACTCTTCCCCTAGCTTCACCGAGTGGTGAAATCTTATCACTATAGTACAGTATCAAAGTGAAGAAATTGACAATTTTGTTAAGTAGTTTATAGACTTAACAGTTTTTTTTACCAGTTTTTACATGTCTATGTAAAAATTCATTGTTGCATGCATGTCTGTTTGTGAGTGTTTATGCTTCCATATGCAGTTTGATCACATGTATAGATTTATGTAGCCCCCATCACAGTCAAGATATAAAATTGTTACATCACCATAAGTGGATTCCCTCATGCTACCCTTTTGTGGTTTTATTTTTTTTATTGTTTGATCTGTCAATGGACGTTTGGGCCATTATTATCTTTGGGCTATTTTGAATAATGCTGCAGTGTACATGGGAGCGCAGCTATCTCTTCGAGATCCTGTTTTTAATTCTTTTGCATATATACGCAAAAGAGGAATTACTAGGTTGTATGGTAATACCTTTGGATATTTGAGGAGCCCCTATTCTGTTCTTCATAGAGGCTGTACCATTTCACATTTATACCAGTAATGCTCAAGAGTTCCAGATTGCCCAAAACCTCACTAACGTGTTATTTTCTCTTCTTTTGATAGTGACCATCCTCATGGATGTATGTGATACCTCATTATGGTTTTGATTTGCATTCCTCTAATGACTAGTGATGTTGAACATCTTTTCATATGCTTGTTGGCCATTTATATATCTCCTTTGGAGAAAAATCTCTTCAGGTTCTTTACCTATTTTTAAATCAAGTTCCTTATTTTTGTTGTTATTACTAAGTTGTAGGCATTCGTTATATATGCTGAATATTGACCCTTATATAAATTATTTGCAACTTTTTTGCATTATTTGTTTCCTTTTCTCTTGTTTCCTTTCATAGACAGAAGTTTGATGCAGTCCTGTTTATTTTTGCTTTTCTTACCTGTGCTATTAGTGTCATGTACAAAAGAATCATTGCCAAATCTAATGTCATGAAACTTTTTCCCTGTGTTTTCTTGTAGGAATTTTTTAGTTTTAGGTCTTACATTTAAATCTTTAGTCAATTTTGAGTTAATTTTTATATATTTTGTAAGAGTCCATCTTCATTCTCTTGCATGTATATATCTAGTTTTCCCAGCACCATTTATTAAAGAGGCTGTCCTTGTCCCATTGTGTGGTTTAGGCAGTTTTGTTGAAGATCATTTGACCATATATGTGAGTTTATTTCTAAGCTCTCTATTCAGTTCCTTTGGTCTCTGTCTATTTTTGTGCCAGCACCTCACTTTTTTCGATTACTGTAGCTTTGTAATATATTTTGTGTGGTTCCCCCACCCCCTACCCCCTTGGCCAACTTAACTTAGCCTAATATGTAATACGTTTTCAAATCAGGAAGTATGAAACCTCCAGATTTGTTCTTTTTCAAATTGTTTTGGCAATTCAAAATCCTTTGAGATTCCATATGAATTTTAGGATTTTTTTCTGGAAAAAAACAAAAACAAAACCCACTATTGCAATATTGATAGGGATTGCACTGAATCTGCAGGTTGCTTTGGGTAATACAGATATTTTAACAATAAGAAGTCTCCCAATCCTTGAACACAGGATGTCTTTTCACTTATTTGTGTCTTTAAACTTTTTCCAACATTGTTTTGTAGTTTTTGTTGTATAATTGTTTTCTCCCTTTGTTAAGTGTATTCCTAAGTATTTTATTCTTTTTGATGCTATTGTAAATTATATTGTTCATTTCTTTTTTGTATTTTTTGTAGTTTGTAGATATGCAACTGATTTTTGCAGGTTGATTTTGTATCCTGCAACATTGCTGAGTTTGCTTAGGTTTGAACAGTTGTCTTTAGGGTTTTTACATATAAGATCATATCACCTGTGAACAAAGATAATTATACTTCTTTTTCTGATTTGGATGCGATTTATTTCTTTTTCTTGCATAATTGTTTGGTTTAGGATTTCCCATACTATATTGAATAGAAGTGGCAACAGTGGGCATGCTTGCTTAATTCCTTATCTTAGAAGGAAAGCTTTCAGTTTTTCACCATTGAGTATGATGTTAACTGTGGAGTTTTCATGTATGGCCTTTGTTAAATTTAGATAGTTTCCATTTCTGGTTTGATGAGTGTTTTATTTATTTTTTTCCACGAAAGGGTGTTGACTTTTGTCAAGTTCTTCTGCTGCATCAATTAAGATGATCATGTGGGTCTTGTCCTTTATTCTGTTAATGTCTTATGTTACATTGATTTTTATATCTCGACCTATCCTTGCATTCCTCAGATAAACCAACTTGGTCATGGTGTATAGTCTTTTTAACGTGCTGTTGAATTTGGTTTGCTAATATTTTCTTGAGGATTTTTATATTAGTGTTCATCAGGGATATTTGTCTGTAGTTTTAGTTATCTTCGTTCAGCTTTGGTATCAAGGTAATGATTGCCTAATAAATGGAATTTGAGAGCACTCATACTTGGAAGTACTCCTCTTGGAATACTACTAATTGTTTGATAGTATCCTCCAGTGAAGCCATCTGGTCTTAGGCTTTTGTTTGTTAATTTTGTTTATTTTTTAAATTTATTATTTATTAATTATTATTATTATATTTTCAACAGAGTCTCACTCTGTCACCCAGGCTGGAGTGCAGTGGTGTGATCTTGGTTCAAGTGATTTGTGTGCCTCAGCCTCCTGAGTAGCTGGAATAATAGGCCTGCACCACTGCGTCTGGCTAATTTTTGTATCTGTAATAGAGATGGACTTTCATCATTTGGCCAGGGTGGTCTTGAATTCCTGACCTCAAGTGAGCCACTGCACCTGACCTTAGGCTTTTGTTTGTTAGGAGATTTCTATTACTGATTAAATCTCCTTACTAATTACAGATTTATTTATTTACTTTTAATAATTCAGTCTTGGTGGGTTGTGTGTTTTTAGGAATTTATTTCTTCTAGGTAATTAAGTTTGCAGGTATGTAATTGTTTATTGTAGTGTCTTGTAATCCTTTCCGTTTAGCATCAGTTCTAATGTCTTCTCTTTCTTTCATTTCTTTTCATTTTTAAAGTCATCTGTTTTGTTAGTTAGCCTAGCTAAGGATTTATCAATTTCGTTGATTTTTTTTTAAACCAACTCTTAGTTTTGTTTTTGTTTTTCCATTTTTCTATTCTCTATTTTGTTTACTTCCACCCTAATTTTAATTATTTCTTTCCTCTTGCTGGTTTTGGGTTTAGTTTTTTCCCCCTAGTTTTTTGAGTTGTAAAGCTAGATTGTTGATTTGAGATCTTTCTGTTTGTAAGTGTTTTACCACTATAAACTTCCTTCTTACCACTGTTTTCACTGCATACAATTTATTATATTTTGTTTTCATTTTCATTTGTCTGAAGATACCTGGTAATTTACCTTCTTCTTTGACTTGTTGGTTTTTTTTTTTAACAGCATGTTTAATTTTCACATATTTGTGACTTTTCCTACTTTTCTTCTGCTGTTGACTTCAAGTTTCATTCCATTATGGTCAGAAAAGATACTTGGCATGATTTCATTCTTTTTAAATTTGTTAAGACCTGGATTGTGACATGTGACCTATCCATGAGAATTTTCTGTGTGTTCTTGAAAGAAATGTATATTCTGCTGTTGTTCGATATAACTTATTCTATATGTCTGTTAGGTCCAATTAGCATATAGTGTTGTTAAAGTTCTCTGTTTCCTTGTTAATATTCTGTCTGATGGCTCTCTCCATTATTGAAAGTGGGGTATTGAAGTTTCCTACTGTCATTGTGTTGCTGTCTGTTTCTCCCTTTCATTCTTTCAATGTTTGTTTCATATATTTGGAGCTCTGATGTTAGGTAGGGAGGGGTGTGTGTGTGTGTGTGTGTTACAGCTGGTGAATAGACCCTTTTATTGTTATGTCCTTCATTGTCTGTTTTGACAGTTTTTGACTTAAAGTCTATTTTGTCTTACAGAAGTATGGCCCATCCTTACTCTCTTTTTGTTACCATTTGCATGGAATATATTTTTCCATCCTTTCACTTTCATTCTATGTTGTGTTTTGGATCCAAAGTGAGCCTCTTGTAGGCAGCATATAGTTGGATCTTATTTTTAAAAACATTAAGTCAACCTGTGTTTTGATTGAAGAGTTTTACCATTTGCATTTAAATAAACTGCTCATTGGAAGGAGTTTACTATTGTCATTTTGTTTTATTCTCTACGACTTGTAGCTATTTTTTGTTTCTTGATTCCTTTGTGTTTCGTTGCTTTTTTTCTTTTGGTATAGTAGTGTGCTTTCATTCCTTTTAAAATTCCTTTTGTGTATTTTCTGTAGATGTTTTCTCTGTGGTTACCATGGGGATTACATAAAATATCCTAAAGTTACAACTGTCTATGTTAAACTGCAAATAACTTTAATCATATAAGAGTACTACTCTATATCTGCCTCACCATGACTTGATGTTACTGATGTCATATATCACATCTTTTTATGTTGTATATCTGTTAACATATTTTTAGTTTTTTTAAACTTTTAAGTTCTATACCAGAATTAAAAGTGATTTATGCACCAATATAACAAGAATACAGGATTCTGTATTTTTCTCCTTATCAACCTTTACCTTAGAGAGGTTTATATTTTTGTATGCCTCCATGATGTTGTGTGACACTTTTTAGTTTCCAGTTTAAGGACTTTCTTTAGCACTTCTTTTTATTATTATTATTATTATTATACTTTAAGTTCTAGGGTACATGTGCACAACGTGCAGGTTTATTACATATGTATACATGTGCCATGTTGGTGTGCTGCACCCATTAACTTGTCATTTACATTAGGTATATCTCCTAATGCTATCCCTCCCCCCACCCCCTCCCCACGATAGGACCCAGTGTGTGATGCTCCCCTTCCTGTGTCCAAGTGATCTCATTGTTCAATTCCCACCTATGAGTGAGAACATGCAGTATTTGGTTTTTCTTTAGCACTTCTTATAGGACAGGTATAGTGATGAAACTCCTTCAGCTTTTATTAATCTGGGGAAAATTTTAATTTCACCTACATTTTTGAAGCATATTATTGCTGGATATAGTATTCTTGATTGGCAGTTCTTTCAGCACTTTGATAATATATTATCTCACTCTTTCAGGCCTACAAGGTTTCTGCTGAGAAATCTGCGTGTTATCTTATGGGAATTCTCTTGTATATTGTTATGAATTGCTTTTCTCTTACTGCTTTCAAGATTATTTACTGTGATTCAGACAGCTTGGTTATAATGTATCTCAGTATAGATGTTTTTGGGTTAACGATAGTTGGAGGTCTTTGAGCTTCTTGAATTTGCATCTCCATTTTCTTCTTCCAGTTTCAGACATTTTCAGCCAATTATTTATCTAAATGAGTTCCCAGCCCCTCTCTCTCTGTCTTCTTTTACTTCCCTTATGTGTATATTGGTTCACCTATTGGTGTCCCAAAAGTCCTTTAGACTTTCTTAGCTTTTCTTCATTCTCTTTTTGCTCCTCTGACTTGATAATTTCAAATGACCTGTCTTCAAAATTGTGGATTTCTTTTTCTGTTTGATCCGGTCTGCTCTTGATTCCCTACAGTGAATTTTCATTTTCAGCTTCATAATTTCTATTTGATACGTTTTTACAGTTTCTCTTTATTGATATTCTCATTTTGTTCATGCACCCTTTTCCTGATTTTGCTGTTTTCTGTCGTCTCTTTCACCCCATTGAGTATCTTAATGATAGTTATTTTGAATTCATTGGCAGATAATTCATAGATCTCTGTTACTTTAGGGTTGATTTTTGGAGATTTATTTTATTTATTTGGACCATGTTTTTCTGTTTATTTGTATGCTTGTTGAAATTTTAGCATATGAAAAAACAGCCACATCTCCCAGTCTTTGTGGACTCTTGTACACAGGAAGGGCTTCACCAGTTGGCCTTGTTAGAGAGTCTGTGGGCCTCTAACATTTTTTTTGGCTGTGTGTCTTCTCTGGGCTTTTACTTGTACTCTTCCATCTGAAGAGGTTTGCCTCTCCACTCTGAAGCTTCCTCTGGTACCTGTCTTTGCTGTAGCAGCCTCTGGTACTTTAGCAAGCTGTTGTGTTAGTGCTTCCCCTGCTGTCTGTCAGTGTTACTGCACTTTCTCTGGTGCTCTATCAAGTTGAGGGTCCTGCCTTTGGTCTCTGAGGCTCACAGGCATCCAAAGTGCCATAGTCACAGTTCTTACTACAGGTTAGTCCTCCATTTTGGGTAAGACAAAATCTAGTGCGTTGGGCATCTTCTTAAACAGTTGGATTCAAGCTCCACCTTTCTCTTTCCTTTCTGATGTAGAAGCTGTGTTGGGAGGTTGATGGGGTATAGTGAGTAAATACAATATATTTTCCTAACTGTTCCAGTGTGCCTCTTTTTGGCCTTGTGCCATATCCTCTCAACTAGTTTGTGGAAATCTCGTGCAGGCAATATGATGCTTACCTTGTTAAGTCATCTCCATATGGGAAGCAGAGGGGACTTCCTGTTCTGACATGTTGCTGATCCTACCACAGTTTTTTAAAATCCTCCATCAAATGACTCCTGTGTTCTAAACCATTTGTTTTCTTTATTCCCTATGCATTTATTCTTCTTTTTTGTTTTTCTCCTGAAGTATTCTTTTAATCATTTTGAGTGTAGTAATTACTCAGTGATGGCCAGGCACAGTAGCTCATGCCTGTAATCCCAGCACTTTGGGAGGCCGAGGACGGCAGATCACTTGAGGTCAGGAGTTCAAGACCAGCCTGGTCAACATGGCGAAACCCACCTCTACTAAAAATACAAAAATTAGCTGGGCCTGGTGGCGGGCACCTGTAATCCCAGCTACTCAGAGGCTGAGGCACGAGAATCGCTTGAGCCTGGGAGGCGGAGGCTGCAGTGAGCCAAGATGGTGCACTCCAGCCTAGGTGACAGTGAGACTCTATCTCAAAAAAAAAAAAAACTCAATGATGTGCTTAAAGATGCATTCCTTTCCCTAAAAGCTTATTTTTTAACCTTTTTACATTCACATTACGCTGTTATTTTAATTTGCTTTTCTCTTGTTTTACATTTGTTTGTCTTAACAGCCAGATTTTAAGTACCTTTATAGCAGATTATCTTAATTCTATTGTTTTTCCCTCTACACATGTCTAATGCAATGTCATACTAGAAGGTTGAAATTATTGTTGTGTCATATAAAAAGTAGCAAGATGTATTTGTTGTTAAGAAGAGTGATTAAGGGCATCAGCTCAGTATAATTCTAAGCATTTATTACCTTTGGTTTAATATGTTATTTTTACACTTGACTTAGTCTTGAGTAGAGATATTTTATTCTTCTCATTTTTTGTTTGTTTGTTTTTGAAGCATGGTCTGGCCATGTCACCCAGGCTGGATTGCAGTAACACAATCTGAGCTCACTGCAACCTCTGCCTCCTCGGCTCAAGCTGTCCTCCCACCTTATCCTCCCAAGGAGGTGGGATCACAGGCGTGTATTAACACGCTTGGCTAATTTTTACGTATATATATATATTTTTAGAGATGGGGTTTCGCTACATTGCCCAGGCTGGTCTATAACTCCTGAGCTCAAGCAATCCTTGCCTGTCTCAGCCTCCCAACGTGCTAGTATTATGGGCGTGAGCCACTGTGCCCGGCCTCGTTTTAAGAGATAAATGATGATAGTGTTATTAATGACGGAGGCCTAAATAATGATAATTAATATGTAGGTGTTATAATTCCATTTCTGTATTCCCTGGTTTTGGGGATAAAGGCTGAAATAAGTTGTTACTGAAGCTTAGATTTGTGACATTTTATGAAATAAAATTTAAGTCACACAGTGGTAGGTAGTATTTTTTTTAAAAACAACTTAAAAATAATTTTGATTTGAAAATTTTGATTTGTGACATTGGATACCACTTATTTGTTGAACTGCTGGTGCTAATATGATGCCTGCTACATAGTAGGCATTCACTAGTTATGTGTTAAATGAGTGAGTCTGATTATTCTTTAGATTTATATTGTTAATGTTTTTAAACTCTTAACAGCATGTGAGCCATTTTTGTGTTTTTAATTCATAAGAACAGTGAGATGCAGGAATTATTTTATTAATCTCTCAAATGATAAGCAGTTGCCTTCAGCAAAGTAAATGATTTGCTTAAGATACAATGAACAAGTGATAATGCCAAGATTCAAATTGTTGTTTCAGCTGGCAATGTTTCCCATTATATTAGAGCACTGACAGATAATATATTGACAGACATCTACAGGTCTTTTTTTTTTTTTTAAAGATTCCCTGTGTGTTGAGTTTTATTTTTACCTTGATTTTTTTTCTCCCCCAGCATCCACCCAACCCACCAGTATCACCAGGAAAAACTGTAAATGATGTCAACAGCAATAATAACATGCCTTACAGGTGAGAATTCATAGTCTGTCTAGTTTTTAAATAACAGAACAAAGTTCTAATTTTCTTTATTTGGTCGAAGACTCTTGCAGTGTAATCATGGTATTTATGTGGAAATAAGTGGTATACTTGGTTAGTGTATTTTCTTTTTCTGCTTCATTATATTGTTCATCTGTGAATAATACTTTTGCTAACTTATTATAAGGCATTCTTTGGTCACTATATATTTCTTTAACCACTTGTCTTAAATAGTATCCTCTCGAGTAATTGAGAAATACTTCTGTTAAGGGTGAGAAAGACTAATGTCTGTACATATTAGGACCTACTTTTGGTATTCAGGTTAAGTACTGATAACAGACATTAGAATACAAGAGTTAAGACTCTTCCCTAATGCCACAGACCCCAGCATTTAGAAGTCTTTGTGCCAGCTATGCCTCACTGTTTTTGCTTGCAGTTTAGGGTTGTGAAACCCAAGTCTAGCCACCCTTTTTCCCCTATGGGCCACTGCTTATTCTAGATATCAGTTGGTTTTCCCAGAGTGGCATATCTGTTGACTATTTGTGTGTATATATATTTCATAGAAATGCAGGCACAGTGAGACAGATGCTGGAGTCCAAAAGAAATGTAAGCGAGAGTGCACCACCATCCTTTCAAACTCCTGTGAATACAGGTAACTTTTTTTTTAAAATACCAAAATACATTTTCTTAGGAATTAAAGGCTTTGGTTCTCTTTTCTTACATTCTTTTGAGGTTGAAATGGATTAAGAAATTTGGGCACATTGGTCTAAGTACAAAAATTTTGTTAAAAATTCAGGATCAAACTGGGCATGGTGGCACATGCCTATAGTCTCAGCTACTTGGGAGGCTAAGGAGGATTACCTGAACCCAGGAGTTCGAGTCAACTTGGACAACATAGTGAAATCCACTTTGTCTCTTAAAACAAAAAAATTTAGGGTAGTAGATAAGTATATGTGAAAATACAGTATAGATACTCAAATCTCTATTGTAGTAGTTCACAAACTTTCTGGTCTCTAGATCCCTTTACAATCTTAAAAAATTATTAAGAACCCCAGAACTTTTATTATGTGGGATACACCAGTTGATATTTATTATCAGTTGAAATGAAGTAGAAATTAAACAGAAATTTAAAGATTTTTTAAAAATAATAGTAGGCTGGGCTTGGTGGCTCACGCCTGTAATCCCAGGACTTTGAGAGGCTGAGGCAGGCAGATCACTTGAGGTCAGGAGTTTGAGACCAGCCTGGCCAACATGGTGAAACCGTATCTCTACCAAAATACAAAAATTAGCTGGGCATGATGGCTGGTGCCTGTAATCCCAGCTACTCAGGAGGCTGAGGCAGGAGAATCGCTTGAACCCAGGAGGTGTAGTGCGGTGAGCCGAGATCACGCCACTGCACCCCAACCTGGGCGACAGAGTGAGACTTTCTCTAAAATCAAATAAATAAATAATAAATATAAAAATAAATAGTAAACTCTTAATGTCTAACACAAAAAACTTTTAAAAATGAAACTAAGTGTATTTTCCAAGCTTAAAAATAGCAGCACAAAGAGCATTATTCTCTTACATTTTTTACATATCTCTTTAATACTTTGAGACATTAAGACAGTTAAAGATAGCTGTATCTCATATCTGCATCTGCTTTTAGTCTGTTTTAAAATGTTGATTTGGCTGACGCATATGAAGGAAATCCAGTCTTATACAAATATATAGATGGAAAAGGGCTAGCCCTTACAGATAATTGTGGATATTCTTTGATACTGTCCAGTAGTAGTTTCTTTAAGGTTGGTTGTGAAGTATAATCTGAAACCACACCAAAGAACTTTTCTAACTCCTCCATTAAAATGCATTTATTGGACAAGTGTGGTGGCTTACGTCTATAATCCCTGCACTTTGGGAGGCCCGAGGCAGGTGGATCGCTTAAACTCAGGAGTTCCAGGCCAGCCGGGGCAACATAGTGAAACTTGTCTCTACAAAAAATACAAAAAGTAGCCGGACATGGTGGTGCACACCTGTGGTCCCAGCTACTCAGGCGGCTGAGGTGGAAAGATGACATGAGCCCAGGAGATGTAAGCTGCTATGAGCCAAGATTGCGCCCGTGTACTCCATCCTGGGCGATAGAGGCAAACCCTGTCTTTAAAAAAAAAAAAAGAAAAAAAAAATTCGTCTATCTTGTACTTGCACATGGAGTTTTACTAATATCATTCATTGATCGTTTGAAAACTATTCACCAAGTTATGCAAATCTTCCACATATTGACACATTTTGTTAATATTATTTTTAAAAATTACATTTACTGATTTTACTATCAGTTCTACTCAGAGAAGCATTTTAAGGATTTAGGGAGCTGTCATGCTTTCAATGACAGATAAAAGTTTTTTCTAATGTTCTTAGTTTTGCTTAAAAACTCAAATGTTATTATTACTGATAAATACAGTTGGGCTTTTTTTCTTTGAAGTGACTGCCTTACCTAGTTTATTTCTAAGAAAAGATCTTCAAAATACCTACATGTGAATCATCAGTGTGTCTATAGGTCATTCTTTCAAGTAAAAATAGTCTTTCGTGGGAAAGACTGCTAGTTTAGTTTATAGCTCAATTGCACAAGCATTTTTCCTTGAGTTAACTATCCTACTTTGGCACTTAGTAGTTGTCTTATATGTACTGCCTATTCCTTCACATGGAATATTAAGAAAAGAACCCCTGTTCAAAAGTTGAGATATAGTAAAGTTAATAGTTTTTACTGCTGTATCATGGGGATTCTTAAGTAAAACTGACTTTGTTTTTTACTGTAAGCATGTGATGAAGAATGCAGCGACGTTTGGTCCGTTGTACTACCTTGATTTTTGTACTAAGCATCAGAAGTTTTACTCACCATTGCTTTTGCTCCATTGGTGCAAATGTCTGCTCATTTAAAAAGTCAAATAATGTCTCATCGTTATGAAAATAGTTTTGACATTGCAAACTCCCCAAAAGGGTCTCAGAAAACCCCAGGCAGCCCCTTGGACCACACTTGGAGAAACTACTGCTCTAGTGAACCTGTGATTTTTGGAAAGACTATAAATCAGTGAGAAAGAAGTTTAGTCATGTGTTTTAAACCTGTTCCAGTGAGAATAAACGCAAGTAGTTGAAAACTGCTGTAAAACTGTAGTGACCAGCATTTGTCAGCATTTGTATTTTCTCTGTTCTTCTGTATATGTTACCTAATTTCTTCTTAATTCATCTGTCAACTTCACTCAGTGCTATTTTCCATATCATACAATGTCAGTAGGGTGTCAGTAGTGGGAACCTCCCCCTAATAGTTCCTCTCCCAAGGAATTCAGTCAAACTTGATCCAAAGATACAGACATGGTTCAAATAATAAAATATAATAAGTAAGCTTACCTGTTATTCATTAATGGTCATGATTCTTTAGATTTACTATTTGAGTTTATATATTACTTGCATTATAAGGCATTTATAATGTTTTTAATGTAGTTTCAAAAATATATATTTTTACTTAACTTTTTAGTATTTTTTATTTGTTTACTAGTTAGGTACTCTAAAGTGATTATAGTAATTTTCAGAGACCGTTTTGATACTCAGTAGTCTTGCATATTAACCATCCATCATGTGCTGTTTTTGTAATATACTAAACCTACATGCAAAATTCTTCTAAGAATTTAATTCTAAATTAAATTTTGGAATTTGAATCTGGAAAAAATTTCATGATAAAAGACTTTAGTCTTTGCAATGTATTTAATCTATGCTAAGTCTAATGCAATGTATTTAATTTGTATCTGTCATATTTTCTTAGTTGATAAATTAATATAACCATTTAAACGAAGACTTCTGTTTTCTTTCTATAGTATCTTCAACCAATCTTGTCACTCCTCCAACAGTTGTCAGTAGTCAACCTAAATTGCAGACTCCAGTGACTTCGGGTTCCCTCACAGCAACGTCAGTTCTTCCTGCACCCAATACAGCTACTGTAGTTGCTACTACTCAGGTGCCTAGTGGAAATCCTCAACCTACAATCTCTTTACAACCTTTGCCAGTGATTTTGCATGTACCTGTTGCAGTATCCTCCCAGCCTCAGCTTCTACAGAGCCATCCAGGGACTTTGGTGACTAATCAACCATCTGGCAACGTTGAATTCATTTCTGTGCAAAGCCCACCTACAGTGAGTGGTCTTACCAAAAATCCAGTATCCTTGCCATCCTTGCCAAATCCCACTAAACCAAACAACGTTCCTTCTGTGCCCAGTTCTAGTATTCAAAGGAACCCTACTGCCAGTGCTGCACCATTGGGAACAACACTTGCGGTGCAGGCTGTTCCAACGGCACACTCTATTGTACAAGCCACAAGGACTTCTTTGCCCACAGTGGGCCCATCAGGACTCTATAGTCCATCAAATAATCGAGGTCCTATACAGATGAAAATTCCAATTTCTGCATTTAGTACTTCGTCTCCTGCAGAACAGAACAGCAATACCACCCCAAGAATTGGTAAGTCACCATGTAGGTTTAATGCTAGAAATGCAAGCATGTTAATAGCCTTGTAACGATTGAACTTTTTTTTTCTAAGTGGCTAGCATTATTGGAAGGACAAAATAAATAGAATTTTCTTGATTATTTTTAGTAATTTTTTAGATACCTGAGAGAAATGATGTTGCTAAAATGGGGCTTGAGAGGGGGTTTATTTTGAATTAGAAGTTAGTATCTGTGTTTTATCTTTTAGTAATTTTCCTGTTTGGTGAATTTTGAATTTATGGCTTTGTGGCAAACATTATGAGTTACTTTTATGATACATTTGCCAGCAATGTCTGTTTAAAACATTTTAAAGTATCAAATTTACATAATATATGCTTTTAAGAAAAAAAGGCACGTTTATGTTCCTTACACATTTGGAAAATCCTTTGTGCACTCATTCGTAGCTTCCAAATTTGAACAACTTAAAAATAGATTTTCTTTCACATTTACTATAAAATGTTTGAGTCCTTCTTGTTTTATCTTTTCTGTTTTCCCATATGACATATTATATGATTGATTGTATTTTACTTAGAAATACTGCAAAAAGGAGAACTTGACTATACCTGTTTAAAATCTGCCAAACTCTGTTGTCTTCCTGGTTCCTGGAAAGAGTTTGTTTTATATGCATTCTTGAGCTTGCTTATTCTTCATTTCTGACTTCACATTTATCCGCACTACTTTTGGAAAGGCAGGGAAGGGTAGGCATCATGTGTATAGTAAAATTGCTACAGTGTTTTTCTTATTGATGTTGTAAGTGACCATGTAATATAGGAAACAAATTCTAAAGTACAAAATTACTTTTATAAGTGAGATGTACAAGCCTTAGTTTTTGTCATATAGTCATTACTAGTGTAGTTACTCCCTAAGTGTTTTCTCATATAAAACAATAATGGTATTTCAGAGTTGTTAAGAAAGTAAATGAGTGGCAGATCAAAATTAATGTTGGATTGAAGCTGGATATCACTCTTATTATCATATTTATAAGAATAAACTAATGTTTTATGTGAAAGTGTAATTATTATTTATAGTATTTACAATTTGTTTGCATAGTACAGGGGCAAATGTTTGTTAGTGTTATCTGCTACCACATTATTTTTTGGATATTCTTTCATGTTTACAACACTAAAAGAGATGCTTACTTTTAACTGAGGTCATTGGACATACAAGATTTTTGGGTGATATTTCATTTTTCTGTAACTTCTTTTTCTTTCAGTTCTTAGTATTTTTTAATGCCAGATGATTTAGTGATGGACATTGTTTTATGTGATTTTGGGTTTTCCTCCTTATGAAATTTTGAGGCAAAGTTGACATTGTTTTAATTTCATGGTCATGAGATGAGATATATTCTTAAATAGAGAACTTTTCCTGAAAAACCATGACTTGAAAAGAAATAATTTAAGAGTATTTGTTTACTGTCATGCTCATACTCCAAACACTTCTTAAAGTGTCAGAATTATAATTTCATTATTCTGTTCTCTTAGAGTTTTTATAGAAAGGGTATATTCCCCAAATTAGTTGAAGTACACTATTAGTAATGCATGTCAGTCTGTTTCATTTGACTATTCTTAATTTTTTTATATAAAAGTAAGTTTTCACAATCATTAATTGGTGTAGCATTCTAAGATAATGTACAATTATTTCTAAAATAAAATTACATATTTTAACACATATATTTATTTAACACATTTATATATTTTTAATATGTAATTATATCGAGGTCTTCAAGTTCCATTTAGAATGCTTACCTACATTTGATAATGAATAAATGTGAATGACAAGCTTTGTTTGTATTTTTTTCATAATGCTAACTAAAATGAGATCTTAGGAACTTGCTTATTCTTCAGTTCTGACTTTATTAATAAATTATTACTTATAATATGTTCTTTGATCAGGTATAATTTCAGCAGTGGCATAAATGATGTTAAAGTAGGCATTTGGCTTTTTAGGATTCCCAAAACCTAAACTGAAGCCAAACTTCAGTACATCTCTACTACATTTAGTAGTTTGTGATAAATTAATTAGGTTATATAATTAAAATTTTCTAAGCTCTATACTTATGTGGGTATTATATTTGCTTAATAACATATGCTCTATGTTCATGCATTTGTATGTATTTTATTACAGTTAAGTATATCCTTATGGATTTTAAATCTGTATTTCTGTTTATAGTGAGGTAAATGTCCTCCTAAGGGCTTGGAAATTTAAAGCTCAAACTATAGCTAATTTCATTCATTCACAAAGTAATGAATGACTATATTATCTGAGGTTCTTTAGATACACAGAAATGTATAAAATAGTCACTATGATCTCACCAAGCTTACAATCAAATAGGGAATATAGTCATTAAATAACGAATTAATTATAAATGTGATGAGTGTTAGGATTTTGCAGGTTTTCCTGAGAGGACAAAAGAGAACATGGGAAATCTGGAAAGGTGTGAAGTAGTGAACAGAAGAATGGGGGAAATAGGGTTAAAGGGTTTTTGTAGGGGGTATAGAGGGTAATGTGACATCCATGAACCCTGGTTACAGTATGGAGAATGGTTTGGAAGGGATAAAGAATAGTGTTACGAAGGCCAATTAGGAGACTGGAGGCTCTTGTAGGATGAGAGATGGTGGTATGAAAAAGATTTAAACGTTATTTAAGAGGTACTTGGTAATTTATTAATAAAAGTTTAGATGTGTGGAAAAGATGGAGAACTCAAAGATGACTCAGCTTTCTAAGACATTTTTAAATGTTATTCCATTTACTAAACTAGACATTAAAGAAAGAACAGATTTGGGGGAAGTTATATACAATCCATGTACAAGGTATACTTTCAGATTTCATTAAACATCTTCTAAGACTGTGTAAAACTAGAGTTGGCTGGGCATGGTGGCTTATGCCTGTAATACCAACACTTTGGTAGGCTGAGGCAGGAGGATGGCTTGAGCTCAGGAGCTCAAGACCAGCCTTGCAATATAGTGAGACCCCCATATGTACAAAAAATAAAAAATTAGTTTGGCATGGTGACACATGCCTGCAGTCCCAGCTACCCAGGAGGCCAAAGGAGGAGGATTGCTTGAACCCAGGAGGTCAAGGCTGCAGTGAGCCATGGTTGTGCCACTGCACTCCAACCTGGGCAACAGAGGAAGTTCCCTGTCTCAGAAACAAAAACAAGTAAGAGTTTAAACACAGCAATTATTTCTTCAACCATTTCTTCAAGGACAGAATTAAATGAATGAAGTGTTTGCCTTTTTTATGTTCATACAATTATCCAGAGCTACTAAGGGATACTGCCAGTTTAACTCCTGTAAAGTACTTTTTAATTTTATTTACTTTTATTTTTATTTTTATGGAGATGTATTCCATATGATAGAAGGATTTTAAGCTATAATTTCTTATTTTACATCCTAACCAGTTTTGTTGCCTTGATAGATGGAGTTATAATATTTATATCCCGAAGTCATCCAAAGTAGATCTTATAGAAGAAAGCAAAAGCAATGCAATGGAGCTATAAGACATTATATTAAGAATCAAGGGAAAAATTGCATAATAATGGGCAAGGGAGATGTTAGTTGAGAATCTAGAATAAGGAATATTATTACAGTTCCATGAATAATTAACTTATAGCTCTAAGGCAATTAGGTCTAGGAGAGAATCATGCTGGGTAACAAAGAAATGTGTATGTAACATTTTATTAAGCAGTCTAAATCTTTCTTGCATCTTTAGGAATTTTCTTATATGAAAATATTATGACAAAAAGTAAAAATGAGGCCAGGTATGTTGGCTCATGCCTATAATCCCAGCACTTTGGGAGGGCGAGGCAGGTGGATCACTTGAGGCCAGAAGATCGAGACCAGCCTGGCCAGCATGGTGAAAGCAGGTCTCTACTAAAACAAAAATTAGCCAGGCATGGTGGCACTCACTGGTAGTCCCAGCTACTCAGGAGCCTGAGACATGAGAATCGCTTGAACCTGGGAGATGGAGGTTGCAGTGAGCCAAGATCGTGCCACTGCACTCCAGTCTGGGTGACAGAGCAAGACTCTTGTCTCAAAAGAAAAAATAAAAAAAGAATTAAAAAATAAAAACACAAAAGTGAAGCTTCCTCATTTACTTTTTTTTTTATACTTTAAGTTCTAGGGTACATGTGCATGACGTTTATATCATGTATAACTCCCCAATGCAATCCCTCCCTCCTCACCCCCCTCATTTACTTTTTATGTAAAGTTATCTTATTTTGATTTGAAGATGGAAGTGTTTCAAATCCAAATGAATGTATTTTAACATCGTATATAAAAACCTTTGGTAGTAAATCACTGATATTTTGGTAATATCACCTAGTGTATCTTAATACTCCACTCTGTAACATCAGTAACCTAGAATTAGTTTTGTTAGTCTTTCAGGAACTTCATAGTCCCAAACAGATGCTCATTTGTAATAAGTGAAGTAATTTGAATATATTTTTTAATAAATAGATAATATATTAATATTCTTCTTACAAAAAGAAAGTAATTCAGACAAGGTAGGAGAAATCAAAGGGCATCCTTTTTACTTCTGTACCCTAGAATACTTCTCTTTTAACAGGTGAATATTAACCCAACTTGATTTTTTAGACATACAGATTTATATATGTACATATGGAAATACATAGGTAGTTTAATCTCCTGTATTTTTTTTTTTTTTTTTTTGAGACGGAGTCTCGCTCTGTCGCCCAGGCAGGAGTGCAATGACCGGATCTCAGCTCACTGCAAGCTCCACCTCCCGGGTTTACGCCATTCTCCTGCCTCAGCCTCCTGAGTAGCTGGGACTACAGGCGCCCGCCACCTCGCCCGGCTAGTTTTTTGTATTTTTTAGTAGAGACGGGGTTTCACCATGTTAGCCAGGATGGTCTCGATCTCCTGACCTCGTGATCCACCCATCTCGGCCTCCCTCCTGTATTTTTTTAAACATAAATTGTTTACTCTGTATGCATTCTGAAGACTTACAAATGAAAGGAATGCCATAGTTTGACCAAGAGGGTTTTATCTCCAGAAAGAAAGGATGGACTGTTTCAACATTTAAAAACCCCATGTTACCAAACAGGAAACCCTAAATAATCTCAATAGGTGCATAAAACCTTTGATGAAATTTAATGCATTCTGTCTTTTCCTCTCATTAGAAATTGGGACAAAATATGCTTTGTTCATTTTCTGTGCTGTTCTGGAAGTAGCATTATTTTTTAACTGCAAACTCATTACAAGTTAATTGAAAAATGAACAGAAAGAAAAATCATGGATGATTGAACTACTGAGAAATATGCATGTGTATTTTCTTAGATTTACTGCAACTGTTTCTACTGAATTTATTGGAAACATTTTTGACATATTAAATTTTTTTCTCCAAAAGGACATAGTATGGAGGAATTATATTTTATTTAACTATTTCCTCATGTTAGAACATTTAAGTTATGTGTATCTTAAATTATTTCCATGAGATACTGCTTAGAGTTAAAATTGCTGGTTCAGTGGAAAGTTTTTTTTAATCAGTATTGTGAATTTCCCCTTCTGGAAGATACTATAGCAGTGATCTGTGAGTTTGAATTTTTATTTACATATGTGACATGTTGACAGAAAAATAGTTGGAGAAAACTACATGAATTGTTTTATATAAAGCAACTTAACTTTTTACATTTTGTAGATGTTTTTAAAAATGGCTTTTTTTTTACTTTTCAGAAAACCAGACAAACAAAACAATAGATGCTTCTGTCAATAAGAAAGCAGCTGATAGCACATCACAGGTAAGATTTTTCCTTCTTCAGAGTAAAATCCTAATTATGGTCTACAGGAAAATGAATTTTCATCATTCTTTGATTGAATGAAAATTGTTCTATGTCTGTTTTTTTTAACTGTCCAAACATTGTCTCATAACTTCTCTGTAATATTTGACAAGAATTGAGGTTTTTTGTTTTGTCTTGTTTTGTTTTTACATAGCAGTTCTCTTAGAGGTAATAGTTTATTAACTGACTGATTTGATTAGTACAATTGATAGTCCAGTCATTTGCCTTTACATTCTGTAAAGATTGTCTGCAAAAAGAAAACACATGTAATTTCTTCCAGGTACCTCTTTTTTAAGAGTGTTTCACTGGTTTACCCTCACTTGTACCACTCTCTACCCCTACCACCCACCATTTTAATTTTCTCAAAAGTAATCAGAAATACCTTTTGAGGAAGAATTTTTTGTCTGTCTGCTTGTTTATTAGCACTTTGCCAGTCTTTGTACTTTTTCCTATTAAATCTTAACCACCCCGTAATAGTGTAACTACTACTTTCCTGTATTAACAGTGTTCTTCCTTGTTCTTTATTGCTTTAGGTATAATCAATTCATAGTGGTTAGGTTGTTGATAGTTTTATTTTCTTCACTTCCTTTGAATCATTTCAAGAAGCTCATATATTCCTACAAGAACAAAAATGTTAAGCATGTCAGGCATGAAAAACTGACAAGATTTTTAAAACAAGGACATCATTTGATCTTTAAATGTGACTATTTTCCTTAAAAACAATGGATTTTGACCAACCTAGATATACACCATAGTTTATAGAGCAAATAAAAGCTATTAAAAATATCTTAACTTCTTACAAGTGTTAGCAGTTTTTGTGTGCAGTATTAGAGATCAAAGTTGTGATTGTTTCTCAGCATGTCTTGTAGATTATAACTGTGTTTTCATTTAAAATTATAAGATTGAGATACTTTCTAGAAGACGTATAGAAAATGCTGATATATTCAGTGATACTTAGTGACATTTATAGGAAATCTAGTTAAACTTTAATCAAAGGATTTGTGAACATCTCTACTTCCCTCAGTGAGTTTTTTTTTTTTAAACAAGTAATATTTTCAAGGAAAGGAAAATGGACATTATGATGGCTGTCTTTTGTCATTTTATAAATGGTGGTTCTTCTAGAGCTGTGATATCTAATATGATAGCCACTAGTCACATGTAGCTATTTAAATTAAATTAAAAATTTAGTTCCTCAGTCAAAATAACCCCCATTTCAAGGTTCAGTAGCTACAAATGGCTAGTGGCTAGCATATTGGACCACACAGATATAGACTGTTTTCATCATTGCAGAAAGTTGTATTGATCTCTATTGTATAGAGTATTTTGCTGAAATATAGTATATGTAGCTGGGCACGGTGTCTCACGCTTGTAATCCTAGCACTTTGGGAGGCCGAGGCGGGCAGATGATCACCTGAGATCAGGAGTTCGAGACCAGCCTGGCCAACATAGGGAAACCCCCGTCTCTACTAAAAAGACAAAAATTAGCCTGGCGTGGTGGCAGGTGCCTGTAATCCCAGCTACTTGGGAGGCTAAGGCAGGAGAATTGCTTGAACCCAGGAGGACGGAGGTTACAGTGAGCTGAGATCATACCACTTCACTCCAGTGTGGGTGAAAGAATGAAACTCCATCCCATCTCAAAAAAATAATAAATAATATATGTAACATCATAAATATATAAGTGAAATTAAAATGGATATAATGTAAGACACTTGAGGTGGGGCGTGTTGGCTCATGTCTATAATCCCAGCCCTTTGGGAGACGGAGACAGGAGGATCACTTGAGCCCAGGAGTTCGAAACCAGCCTGGGCAACAAAGTGAGACTCCGTCTCTATAAAAAAGAAGAAACTTAAAGAAAAAAAAAAAAAAAAGACACTTGAAACAGGAATTGACTTCACATCAGAAAGCAAAGCAATAGTACAACTTAATGTTAAGCTCTCAATAGATATTTTATTTGGCTTCAAGGAAGAGGAATTTAATATCTGAGTATACAAAAATGCATACGAGCAGTTTGAGCAGCCAGCCTGCTGAAGCAGTGCCTTATCAAAAATAACAAAATTTCAGCTTTGAATTAGTGTCAATTATGTATATGAATAATAAATACAATTACAGGAGTTTTATTGTGTAATAAGAAACTATAATGGAAGTATATATATGTGCTTTCAGTTATGAAGTTATGCTTGCCAGCCAGAATTTTTTGAAACAAATATCATTTTTGTCATTGTGATGAATACCTTTATTAGTGTTCCACTGTTGACTAAGAAATTCTTGATATCTTTTTACCCCAATGTGCAACTTTCTAGCAGATAGAAACTAATGTGAAACAGGTAGCCTGTGATTCTTTGAATTGTCACATTGTAAGTACAATTGGCTAACTTCATTTTCCTATCCCAAGCCTACTTAGTTGTACTTCTTAACACTTTAAGGCTATTTAGATCAGAAGAAATCTGGATGTCTAAGGCCAGGCACAGTGGCTTATGCCTGTAATCCTAGCACTTTGGGAGGCCAAGATGGGCAGATCACTTGAGGTCAGGAGTTCGAGACCAGGCTGGCCAACATGTCTCTACTAAAACTACAAAAATTAGCTGAGGGTGGTGGTGCATGCTTGTAATCCCTTGGGAGGCTGAGACGGGAGGATCACTTGAACCTGGGAGGAGGAGGTTGCAGTGAGTCAAGATAATGCCACTGCATTCCAGCCTGGGTGACAAAATGAGACACTGTCTCAAAAAAAAAAAAGGAAAAAATAAAGAGAAACTTGGATGTCTGGTGTGGAAATGCTTGTTGTCTGGCTGTAATTAGCAAATGATGAAATATGTAAAATATTCCCTTGTAGTTGTTAAATGAAGATTTATCTGATATCCCCAAATAACTATTTATTAACATATTGCACATAATTTATTATTGTATGTTTTATTACTATATATCATTTATATAATGAATTATTAGTTTTATATCCTGAAAACCAAATTTATTCAAATTATCAACATAAGTTATAAAATAGCATTGCTATCTGTAATTGTTGTTTTGAAGGACTCAAGATCACCTTGAAGTTTGCTGATTTGCTAGAAGGATTTCATAAGACCCAGTAGTAGGTTATACTCACCATTATGATTTGTCACAACAAAAGGTGTAGAGCAAGAGCAACAGGGAAAAAAATGTGCAGAGTTGAAGTTCAGAGAGATCAGGCAAAGACTTCCAAGTCGTCTGTCTGGGATCGCACAGAATTTGTTTTTTCTCTGGCTTATTAACCTTAGAGACATGTGCCAAGAGTCTTTTCCCAGAGAATCCTGATTGAGTCTCAGGGTCTGAGGTTTTTTGGAGGGTCTGGTCACATAGTGACATTTTTCTGTGTAACTGGCCATGGCATTGGAAACTCAGGATCCCAACAATGAAACCCAAGTGTACATCATCAATCTTCATATTTATGCAAAGCAATCCTGATGAACACAGTATGGCACAGTTCACTGTTCAGAGTGTATATAAGAGAATTAATCGTTAACATGACCTTCCAAGGGCAACATTCCTGATAACTGACCAAGTCTCAATTATGGTTCCAAGTTCCCTTGGAGAGATGTGCAAGGAATGAACAACCAGCTCTTCTGTGTTAACTCTTTCTTCACATTTGCTGAAGTGTGCCTTTCAGGTATATTCTTGTTTCATTACAAAAAAAGCTACAAAGCCAGTATGTTTGCTCTCTTGAAATTTTCTTAGTGTTTGCTTATTGAGACTGTTCATTTTGGAAAATGGCACATGATTAGGTAACTTTTTAATAAAATTTCTAGTGTTAAAAACTATTTGATATAATTTTTGAATGATTTCAAACTGAAGGTTTCAGTAATATGTGTAAAAACAGATATAAACGTGTCTCTGATTAGATTTCTCAGACATAATATTTTGTCAGGAAAAAATGTAAAGATATATGTATCACATGTATGTGTATCACATGTCTATGTTCGTTTCCACCTGGTGGCATAGAAATAATAAGGTCTACAGTCAGACAACCTGGAGCTTGTCACTTAATAGTGGGTGGGTGCTATGTTAAGTTATTGAACACCTTCAACTTTTCACCTATAAAATAGAGCTAGTGCTAGTAGTTACCACATAGAAATATTAGGAAGAGTAAATGTGTTAATGCATGTAAAGCATTTAGTGCAGTCTAATAGGAGTAGTGCTAGCTATCATGACTATCTTATAAATGTAGTTAATAGTTATTGAAGTAATTACCAATTTTATTTGTCAAAAAAGAAAGTCTATTCAGGAAACTACTTGTAGTATATGATAATAGATAAATTGTATCTGTCAGTTTATGATCAATAAAAATCATAATTTATCATTAGATCATTGCTTGTAGGTCTTCTCGATCTATATAAGCATTTAATGATGCACATTTTCCTCTGAGCACTGCTTTGGCTGCATTCCATAAATTTTCGTGTGTTGCATTTTTATTTCATGTAGTTCCTTGTCATTTCCTTTTGGGTCCTGGGTTGTTTAGTTAGTAATTTGTTTAATTTCATAGTATTTGGGGGTTTTGCAAATTTTTTATTATTGATTTTTCATTTAATGCTATTGGATTTAGAAGATATCCTCTGTATGACTTTGTTACTTTTACACAAATTAGATACGTGTTATAAAGCCCCATCTATGGTATATATCTTAGTGAATGTACCATTACACTTTAAAAGAATATGTATTCTGCTGTTGGGTGTAATGTTTTATAAATGTCAATATAGCATGGTTAATAGTGTAATTTAGATTATTTGTATGTTTACTGATTATTGCCTTTTGCTGTAGTGGTTTTATCTATTACTAAGAGTGGTATGATTGTGAATCTGTTTCTTCCTTTAATTTTATCAGTTTTGCTTCATAGATTTTGACCCTGTATTACATGGTATTTTTTATAATGTATAATTTGTAATCTTGCCATACTTTTATCATTGTAAAATTTCCCTCTTTGTCTCTGTTTTTGATATTAACATAGTTACAGCAGCGTTTTTATGCTTACTGTTTGCATGTTACTTTTTTCAGCTTTTTACTTTGTCTGTGTCTTTGTATTTAAAGTGAATCTGCAAGAGAAAAAAAATCATATTTCTTGATTTGTTGTTGTGTTATCCCATTTGATAATCTCTACATTTTGATAGGAGTTTTTAGACCGTTTATAGTTAATATAAGTTTTGATAGGATTGTGCTTAGGTCTGCTGTTTTGCTATTTGTTTTCTATTTGTTTCATCTGTTTTCTTTTTTGTTGGTTTCTGTGTACCTTTCCTGCTTTATTTTGTATCAGTTTTTTTTTTAAAGCATTCTGTCTTAATTCCTGTTAGCTTTTTAGCGCTCTATCTGTGCGTGTGTGTTTATGTGTGTGTGTGTGTTTTAGGGATTGTTCTAGAGTTTATGTATCTGAATCTTAATTATAGGAACCATGCAATTGTATGTGTACATTTACCTCCTTGATGAAGTTGCTTTCCTTAAATATCACATTCATGTTTTCACATATATTGCACATATATTACATTGTTTTTAATCTGTATGTTGTAGATCTCTAAATATATTGTTTTTAATTGTTGCCTTACAGAATTTTAAAGAAGTTAAGAACAGAAAAGAGATATAGTCTTTAATATTTATCCTTATGTTTACCTTTTCTGGTCCTCTTCCTATGATCCAACTTGGTATTTCCTTTCAAACTGAAGAATGTCCTTAAGCTCATCTTCACAGTGTAGATCTGCTAGTGATGTATTCTCTTGGTTTTTTAATATCTAAAAAATATACTTTTGTATCTTTTGTCTCTTTTTTTCAAGGAGAGTGTCATTGGATATACAATTCTTAAAGGGTTTCTTTTTTTAATTATCAGCACTTTGAATATATTGTTCCAGTGTCGTCTTGCTTCCATAGTTTCTGACCAATAGTCAGCAGTTACTCTTTGCTCCTATATAACATGTAATTTGTTCTGTTTACTTTCAAAATTTGTCATTATTAGTTTTCAGTATTTGGACTATGATGTGTATAGATTTCTTAATGTTTCTTCTGCTTGAGGTTCACTCTTTGATTTGTAAATTAATGTTTTCCACCAAATTGGGGAAGTTTTTGGTTATTATTCAATTTTTTCTTGAGATCTTTGTTTCTTCTCATTTAGGGTTTTGCTAAACTGTTTTATTATTGCACAGGTTTCAGGCATTTTTCATATTTTCTTCTGTTCTTCTTTGTGTCCTATGGACTAGAAAATTTCTGTTGATCTAGCATCAATTTTGTTTTGAGTTTTTCCTGCCCCCTCCAATCTGCTTTTATGCCTACTTAGCTAATTTTTATTTTAGTAATTATTTTTTCAGCTCTATTATTTCTATTTTTTTGTTTCTTTTTCTCTTTAGAGATGTCCTATTTATGCATTCATTGTTACTATATTTAACTCTTTGAAATTTTTTTTTTTTTTTTGAGATGGAGTCTTGCTCTGCCACCTAGGCTGGAGTACAGTGGTGCAATCTCGGCTCACTGCAACCTCCGCCTCCTAGGTTCAAGCGATTCTCCTGCCTCATCCTCCCGTGTAGCTGGGACTATAGCCACCCACCATCACGTCCGGCTAATTTTTGTATTTTTAGTGGAGGTGGGGTTTCACTATGTTGGCCAGGCTGGTCTTGAACTCCTGACCTCATGATGTGCCTACGTTAGCCACCCAAAGTGTTGGGATTAGAGGCGTGAGCCACTGCTCCTGGCTTTAAACATATTTTTAATAGCTACTTTCAAATCTTTATCTGCTGAATCTAATCTCTGCTTAGAGTCAGTTTGTATTGACTTATTTTTTGTCCTAAGTTAGTTCCACTTTTCAAAGCTCTGGACCTTAATGATAATATGTTGTAGTGAAACTTTATTTTACATTTGTTTGATGATTTTTGGGATCTTTTAGTTTGGGATTTTATAGATCTTTGGTGTTTGTTATAACCCATTTTCTGTGAAGTCATTATTGTAGAAAGATTTATAAGAATTAGAATTGCATTATTATCTTGGGGTTGGGCCTGGATATTATAAAGTCAAGGCATTATTTTCCTTTTTTTTTTTTTTGAGACGGAGTCTCGCTCTGTTGCCCAGGCTGGAGTGCAGTGGCCGGATCTCAGCTCACTGCAAGCTCTGCCTCCCGGGTTTACGCCATTCTCCTGCCTCAGCCTCCCAATAGCTGGGACTACAGGTGCCCGCCACCTCGCCCGGCTAGTTTTTTGTATTTTTTAGTAGAGACGGGGTTTCACCGTATTAGCCAGGATGGTCTCGATCTCCTGACCCCGTGATCCGCCTGTCTCGGCCTCCCAAAGTGCTGGGATTACAGGCTTGAGCCACCGCGCCCGGCTGGCATTATTTTCTTTAATTTCTCAATTTGAGTTTTGCAGATGAAAACCTTTATCATTTGGAATTGATCTCAGTATAATATATCAAAGTAAATTGTGATTATCGGTTATTAAGCAGTTGTCATGTATCATATATGGCATTAAGCACCTTATATACACATTTGGATTAATCCTCACAATAGCCTCAATATTCAAATATTGGAAACTGAGATAATTACCCATCTGAATCAGGTAGCTAATAAGTTAGAACTGTAAGACACACTCAATCTTTCTGATTTCAGAGTCCTGGCTCTTTAGGTTTTTACTGTCTTACCTTCCTTTTCAGTTGCTATCATGTGGTTTTTAAAGGTTTTTCTTATAATCCTAATATTTCTCATGATTTTGGATGATGGGTTACTGGTCAACTTGGCTGTGCATTTAATAGCATAGCAAACCATATGATTTCATAGTATACCATACCGGTTTTTTTAGGGCAAAAAAATTTAGGTTATTTTCTATAACCCAATTCTAGCTTGAATAATTGCCTTTGGTGTTGTGGTGGATTAATATTGATAATTTAGAGTAGTATTGATAAACATTTTAAATGTCACAAAATGAATAGTGTTTGTAATCTTATTTGCTGTGTGCAACAGATAGCCTAATTTTTTAAAGAAAACGTCTTGAATTTCTTTTGAAAATTGTATTTCATATAGTGGATGTTTAATGCATGAGTATCCTGGGGCATTTGTCAGACAAACCCTCTTTATTCAGGTACAGCCTTTTAGGGGTCCTGATTGAACCAGGTTACTCATTAGTCTCATTTTACCTCACTTATCATTTCATTTTTTAACTTGTATATCTGCCAGAGTTTTCTTTGTAAAATGTATAAGCTTTGTTTTTCAGAGTGGAAAAGCCACTGGCAGTGATTCAGGTGGTGTCATTGATCTCACAATGGATGATGAAGAGAGTGGAGCTTCACAAGGTACTTCAGTAGTAATTTGGGATTGGGCCTGGTTTTGATACCATTTTTTTTTTTGTCTTAATACAGTACAATATTCTACAAAGACAGATGTTTACGGCATTATGCTTGGTTTATTTGTGTTCTTTTTGTAATGGAAGTTTTTATATTAGAATTTTAAAATTTGGCCAGGTGCAGTGTTTCACACCTGTAATTGCAGTGCTTTGGGAGGCCAAGGCAGGAGGATCGAGGCAAGAGGCCAGGAGTTTGAGACCAGCCTAGGCAACACAGTGAAATCCCATCTCTACAAAAAATTTAAGGATTAGCTGGGTGTGATGGCATGTGTCTGTGGTCCCAGCTACATGGGAGGCTGAGGCAAGAGGATAACTTGAGCCTGAGAGGTTGAGGCTGCCGTGAGCTGTGTTTATGCTGCTGTATTCCAGCCTGGGTGACAGAATGAGGCCCTTTCTCAAAAAAAAAAAAAAAAAAAATTTAAAATAGAATCAACTCTTAAATAAGTATGAACAATCTGTAGAGGAAAACAGCAATTAAGAGAATATTGTAATTTTTGGAGTACCTCTGTTTTTGTATCTCTTATTTCACTTGATCCTTGCAAAAAATTCTGTAATACTCTTTTAGACTTGAGGAAACTTGTTAGCCTTAGAGAAAACAATTCAGACTCATTAAGGGTCTTGGGAATAAAATCCAACTCTTCTGTCTCTACATTAAATGTTCTTTTTCTCTCTCTGTTTATGTTTCAGTGTAGATACTGTATATGTATGTATACATTTAATTTTGGTCATTTGAATTAGTTTCTTTTATCTAGCATTATATAAATAAAAATAGAAGTAATTTTAAAAAGCATTCACATCCAAAATAATAATATTCTGAGTTAGAATATTTAAAAACTGTAAACTATATTCCTAGTTATTCTGCAGTGTTAATAGGTGTTTCATGAATGCAAAGTTCTATGGTTAAATATGCTTGGGAAATGCTGAGTTTAAAGTTAAATTGATTTTTTTATTAATGCAGACTTCTCTGAGCCTGTACTATGCTGATTTATAATGTAAATCTCTAAGAATGATTTAAGATATGAAGTGTTCCTCAAACTTACTTGGCTGCGCAAAATAATGTTCAGCTACATATCTATAAAACTCTGGTGATTATTGCACATGGAAAATATAGTAATAATGTGCTGAATTACTTATTATTATCTTAAAGACATTACTTTTTTAAAAACCCAAATATTTTAAAAGTAGTATTTTGGGGAATCAGTCTAGTTGAGCTTAGGAAAACAAAAGTTAAATAGCTATACAATTGATTATATGACACTAAAGTTGATTTTGTTATTTAAAACTGAATTGAGAAATGTATGCCATCCTTCATCTGGGTTGAACTCAAGCCAGTATGATTATTCTTTAAAAGTTTCAAATTATCTCTATTGTTTTCACTAATTTTTAATGGACAGCTATGACTATTATAATGGATCCCTAAAGAAAAAAATAAATACGGGTTTTTGAGAAGACACAGGTAGGCTTAATTCTGGATTAAAAAGTAAAGTCCTAAAAGTTTGTTTTCAGTGCTCTCACCATTTCCCTAGCATCCATGCCTCATGGGGTCTCTCGTTGCCCCACCTTTGGGTCTGTCTCAAATTCTCACGTTCCTAGAGTACACTGTTTTCTAATGGCATTAAAGTATCCATCGTTAACGCCTTGGGTTTTATTTACATGTAGTGTGGTATTCTATGGGACAGAAATTGATGGGGATTATTTTGGATAGAAGGACTTTTGGGTGGTTTCCTGTTTTTAAGAGTTTTTTCTGAGATGCAAATGTTTATTTTATAGGCTGTTGAAGACCTTTTTTGAGATTAGTCATTCTTTGTCTATTTTAAAGACTATATAGTGATGATAAGCAACCATCTGTTATCAAAGAACCTAAATAATTGTAGTAATTGAAATTCAAGATCACAGCAAAAACTCATCAGTTTATAGATATTTGTCTAGAAGAGTATTCTTTCTATAGGTATGTAGATTATATATTTGTGCAAATAATGAATTATTCTAGTTGGCATATTGTATTGAATTTACAAGTAAGATTATTTCTGAATTTCTGTAAATGTGAATTAGAATCTGTGATAGAACCACCAGCGAATTACATATGCTCTTAACTCAGTTTTCAAATCAGCAAAAATACACATAAGTAAAATGGAAATAAATTGTTCTCTTAGAGGTAAATGTGACACCCAAGTGGCAAGCAAAAGTAAAATTTGTCCATAGAGGAAAGACTTGTATTTCCTAATTTTTTTTCTTGTCAGTCATAATATTTCACTTTTAACTAACAGACCCCAAAAAGCTAAATCACACTCCTGTATCAACCATGAGTTCTTCTCAGCCTGTGTCACGACCTTTGCAACCCATACAACCAGCACCGCCTCTTCAACCATCTGGGGTGCCAACAAGTGGACCATCTCAGACCACCATACACTTACTACCTACAGGTAAATTTGCTGAATCATTGAGTAGAAGCTTTAGTTTGCCTGTAGAGAACTATGACTATGGAGTTAAGCAGAAAGATATGACAGAAAATTAAGAATAATTCTTATTGTTAATTTAAGGACTACAATGTGTGTCCTTTTGAAGGCAGTATAACTTAGTTTTACTGACTGTCTTAAGCAGCAGCACTGGTAAAGAATGATTATAAAGTATATATTTATTTACTTAACATTATATAAAGAAAAAGAGGTAATTTTAAAAAGCATTCCCATCCAAAATAATAATATTCTGAGTTAGAATATTTAGAAACTGTAAACCAATTCCTAGTTATTCTGCAGTGTTAATAGGTGTTTCATGAATACAAAGTTTCATGGTTAAATATACTTGGGAAATGCTGAGTTTAAAGCTAAATTAATTTTTTTCTTAATGCAGGCTTCTCTGAGCCTTTACTATGCTAATTTATAATGTACATCTCCAAGAATGATTTAAGATAAAAAGTGTTTCTCAGACTTACTTGGCTGCGCAAAATAACATTCACCTAATATCTATAAAACTCTGGTGATTCCTAATGCATATGGAAAATAATATTATTCTGAGTTATATTCTTGACACTAGCCTGGGCAACACAGTGAAACTCCATCTCTACAAAAAATTTAAAAAGTAGCAGATTTGTCATCTGCCACAGCAAATGTTCTGTAAACGGCAGAAATGAGTGTAATTTCTCTGGAAAAGATGGACATAATGACTTGTTCTCAGTGTAACCAAGAAGTTGTAACTGACCGATCAAACAAGAAGTTTTAAATGTGTCTTATCTTGAAATAGCTTTAACTAGTCTAACACTACCACCAGGAATCATATGCTTGCTACCTTTCAAGAAGCTGTAAATTCAAAGTTTTCAAGATTTAGCCTGTATCCCCTAAACTGTTCAGAAGCCAATCAAGATGGTTTGTCTTCTGTAAAACAGTCCATTGCTTGAAGATTTATCTGCACAGTTCTTACATAAGTACTCTTCTCATTAAGGGAAACTTTGAATTAAAGTGGGGTTTTATCCAGTAAAATTTACACTTAAAATACCAAATAACTTGTAGGAATCAGGATATTTTCCATAGTGATTTAGCAAACTATTTGTTAATTAATCTTTGAGTTATGAAATTATTGTTGATGCAGCAAATGTGTGGTTGTTTTGTTAGGGACTGTTTAGATTTGTTGAATTTCAGAATCCTAGATGCTTATTCAGACTTTCCCATCAGTTAAAATAAATTTTACCTTGTTGGCATTTCCAGGCAAAAGAATGTGCTTGTGTGACTTTATCTGGTGTGTAAATTTTATATTGGTTCTCATATTTCAATACCATTGTTCTATCTAAATAGGCAGTTATAAGTAAGTTCAACCTTGGAAGCTGTGTTATCTGTCTTTCTTTATATTTATACAAAGTTATAATGACAGTCATCAAAATTAGATATTTTGGAAGGAAATGTCATTATTCAAACCCATGGGCAGTATAGATTATGGAATGGGGAGTAAAGAGATGAAGAAATAAGTGTTCTTTCTTGTTAATACTTTCTTCTTTCTTCCCATTTCTGAAGACTCACATCGAAAGTTAGGATCTGTAAAGACCGAAGAGCCCTTAGTAAAGAAACCGTTTTATCTTTGTTATAGCCAGTATTTTCCTCCAAATTGATTTTTTATAGGACCCATGTGTTTCCATATCAAAGTAGATTGATTTATTTTTTATTATGTAATTACTACATGGTCATTTGTAAAATATGATTCTAATTCAGAGAGTTGTTAACAAGAAAGTGTCACTAAAAATCATTATTATAGATACATGCTGTCAGTGAATGTTTATGACTCATTTTTTGATAAATATTTATTAACATTACTCAAGATATTAATGCTTTCTGGAACATACAATAGGAGGAATGCCAGAGTAGAGAAGGGAGAAGTCTGTTTTTTAATGGATTTTATTTACTGTTTTTAAAAAAGATAGATTGGTTCAGCTAAACAAAATGTTGATTATAATGGTCAAAGAGATAGGTTGGCTCACTTGAAAAATAAATGTGAATTAACAATAGCCAGTCAGTTTCTTTATCTTTGGGAATACAAAGATACTCTTTTGGATTTACACCCCCTTGGTAGGAGGCCTGGAGGGCTTATGATTCTACTTTGCTAAGAACAATTAAAATTAGGAGGTTTTTCTCTTTTAAATCACTCCTGTGCCATCATACTCTTGATTCTGCACCTTTTAAAAAAATCTTCACATTGCTAATTATCTGGTCAAACCAGAGTGGGAAGGGAGTTGGATGTGGTGGAGGTGTTCTTTTCCTGTGAAGCTTGCATTTTAATATTATTAATGTTTATTGGCCCTATCATTTTTATCTTAGAAGACCATAAAAGGAGACTGTTATTTCTGTCTGCTTTATCAGTTAATTAGATTTTATACAAAGATAACTACCATTTAATACTGTTTGCTTAACGTAAATTTACTGTATTCTTAGTATCTTTTTCTGCCTTCCATTAGCTCCAACTACCGTGAATGTAACACATCGTCCAGTAACTCAGGTGACCACAAGACTCCCTGTACCAAGAGCTCCTGCAAACCACCAGGTGGTTTATACAACTCTTCCTGCACCACCAGCTCAGGCTCCCTTGCGAGGAACTGTTATGCAGGCTCCTGCTGTTCGGCAGGTCAATCCCCAAAATAGTAAGAGATTTTTCTTGTATATGGCCCCAAGATACATGCAGTTCTCTTCAGCGTTTAGTTGGAATGGCATATAATAATGTTAAATTTTGCAAAAATTTATTATAATGTCATATTAAAAGTATTGTTATAAGTTCAAGAGATCTGTACTACAACATAGAAACTATAGTATACTTAAAATCAATGTAGTGTATTCTTGAAAATAGCCAATAGAGCAGATTTTAAGTATTGTCACCACACACAAAAAAGGTAAGTATGTGAGATCATGCATATGTCAGTTAGCTAGATTTAGCCATTCTGCAATGTATGCATATTTCAAACATGTTGTATACCATAAATATATATGATTTTTGTCAATTAAAAAATAGTTTTCAAAAAAGAATTTTTCTTCCCTTAGGAGAGTTAAACAGAGAAAATTTTGTTCATGTATACTAGTTGATTTGTGCTCTGAGTGTTGTCTTTAATTTAAGTTTATTTATGGCCTGTGTTGGTATAGTACACAATTTGATATTGGTATATTCTCTACTCTATTAAGAAACACCTTACCTAATTAGAGTGGGAATGGTCAATTGTGATTTAGCCCAGATGATGGAAATCATGGTAAAGGATAGCCTTCAATGAGAGTCTTAAAGATATGGAAAGTGGCTGAGAAAAGAAGGGAAAATGTTAAAGAAAGCTTGTAGTTTCCTGTATATATCATATGTTAGTTATATACATATGTTACATATATGTAACATGTTACAAATATGACATTTAAAAATTACATATTAACCACATATAAGCAGTAGTAGAATATATCGTATAAACACAAGCTTATATAAAAGGTATATCTAAACTTTAAAGTAAAGAAAAATAATAAAATGAATTACATATGAACTCTTCATCAGGTTAAGAAGTAGAAATTTTTCAGTATCCTGTGAGTGCTCTTGTATCCCTGTCTTGACTACATCCCTTTTCCTTTCCATCAAAGGTTAACCACTGTTCCTACTTTTCTATTAGTCATTCTGCTTTTCTTTATGATTTTGCCACCAAAATTGATATCATTTAAACGTATTAGGGTTCTCTAGAGGGACAGAACTAACAGGATAAATAGATACATAAAGGGGAGTTTACTAACTATTAACTTACACGATCAAAAGGTCCCTCAATAGGCTGTCTGCAAGCTGAGGAGCAAGGAAAGCCAGACTGAATCCCCAAACTGAAGAATTTGGAGTCCAATATTGAAGGGCAGAAAGCATCTAGCACAGGAGAAAGATGTAGGCTGGAAGGCTAGCCAGTCTCTCCATTTCATGTTTTTCTGCCTGCTTTGTATTCATTGACAGTTGATTAGATTGTGCCCACCAGATTAAAGGTGGATCTGCCTTCCCCAGCCCACTGACTCAAATGTTAATCTCTTTTGGCAACACCCTAACGGACACACCCAGAATCACTATTTTGTATCCTTCCATCAAGTTGACACTCAGTGTTAACCATCACAAGTCCACCCCTTGTCAACTTGAACCCATACACATCTCCTCGGATTATACATATTCTTCAAATAAAGAGAGTAGTAAGGCCATAATTAAACCTAACATAATACAGCTATCCTTTGTACAACCGGAAATGCACCAATCCCCAAGCCAAATACTATTACATAAAATTAACAATACTTAAATGTTGATAGGAAGTCAATAAATCTTATGTCACATGATGAAGGAAAAGGAAATAAAGATATTTTCTTGTACAAGTGTATACATGCACAAACATGTTATTAGCAAAAGAAGGAGGAAATACTCATGACAATTACAGTCCCCGATACTGCAGCTGGTCACATGGTCGTGGCTGCTATTGATGACTACCTTCTTCTACTACCCATTCTGTATTCTCTTTGCCTTCAGCAAGCACTTCAGCTGGTCATGGTTTATTCCTGGTGGAGTGACCCAGTCCTTCATTCCTGAGTATTTTTAGTGCTTCATAGATTGGGGTGTTATAGTTTCCTGTTGACCTTAATCACAGGGCATGGTAATACTAAGAGACACCTTAATGGATCTCCTGTATTCCATGCATACTCTTCCTTACCTCCCTTCTGGAACAGTAGACTGATTTCTTCTTGGTGGTCCGGGACAGTCACTACAGCCAACACTAACTCCCTTGTTAGCCTGTTGACTTAAAGGTAAGAGGAGCCCAAAGTGTCCAGGGGGCAATCTTAAGTTCCAGTTTAATGGAATCCTTGTGTCTCCTGGTACGAGCGTTCCTCCCTCTGGAACTAAGACCTCTAGGCCAGCAGAACGTAATGTCACAGGAACAGGAAGCAAAAATTTTGCCAGTGGATCCCTAGGGGTAAAGGTGAGTGGTGTCACTTCCACTTACACCCCCTGATTCCTGGACCCATGAATCCTGGCTGTGGAAGAAACAGCACCATATATATTGGACGCTGATTCAGAGCGTACACGGCCTTCTGGAGAACTTTGCCCCAGCCCTGCACAGTATTATCACCTGGTTGGGATTGTAATTGTGACTTCAAAAGGCCATTCCACCATTCTGTAAATCCAGCTGCTTCAGGACAATGAGGAACATGGTAAGACCAGTGAATTCCATGAGCATGAACCCACTGCCACACTCCTTTAGCCATAAAATGAGTGCTTGGTCAGAGGCAGTGCTGTGTGGGATACCATGATGGTGGATAAGGCATTCTGTGAGTCCATGGATAGTAGTCTTGGCAGAAGCATTGTGTGCAGCATAGGCAAACTCATATCTGGAGTAAGTGTCTATTCCAGGGAGGACAAATCTCTTCCCTTTCCATGATAGAAGAGGTCCAATATAATCAACCTGCCACCAGGTAGCTAGCTGATCACTCCAAGAAATGGCGTGCCATATCGAGGGCTCAGTGTTGGTCTCTTCTGCTGGCAAGTGGGCACTCAGCAATGTCCATAGTCAGATCAGCCTTGGTAAGTGGAAGTCCATGTTGCTGAGCCCAGGCATCACCTCCAGCACTGCCACCATGGCTACTTTGTTCATGGGCCCTTTGGGCGATGACAGGGGTGGCTGTGGATAGAGGCTGAGTGGTGTCCACAGAACGGGTCATCCTATCAACTGGATTATTAATATCCTCCTCTGCTGAGGTCACCCGTTGGTGAGCACTCACAAGGGATACAAATACCTTCACAGTTTTTGACCACTCAAAGAGTCCATGCACATATCTCTTCCCCAAATTTCCTTGTCACCAATTTTCCAATCATAATTCTTCCTAGTCCTTGACCATCCATCTAAACCATTGGTTACAACCCATAAGTATATATAATCGTGCATCTGGCCATCTATCCTTCCAAGCAAAGTGCACAACCAGGTGTGCTGCTCGAAGTTCTTCCAACTGGGAAGATTCCCCTTCACCGGTGTCCTTCAGGGATGTCCTAGAAAGGGGCTGTAGTGCTGTAGCTGTGCACTTTCCAGTGGTGCCTGCATATGGTGCAGAACCATCTGTGAACCAGGCCCTAGTCATCTGTTCCACTGTCAGGTGATCATAGGGACCCCCCATGAGGCCATCAGTACAGGCTGGGTAAGAGAATGCAGGGTGGCAGGAGTGGAGACATGGGCATTGAGCCACTGCCTCATGTAAATTAGTTGTGCCTTCGGCACCTGCTCGAACCCAGTCACATATATACCACTTCCATTTGATGCATGACCTACTTTATGGCTAAGTGGATCAGAAAGCACCCAGTTCATGATAGTCAGCTCAGGTCACATGGGACTTGATGACCCACAGTCAGATGTTCAGTTTCCACCAAAGCCCAGTTAACAGGCCAAGAGCTGTCTCTCAAAAGGAGAGTAGTTACCTGCAAAAGATGGCAGGGCCTTGCTCCAAAATCCTGGAGGCCTCTGCTGTGATTCACCTATGGGGTCCTGCCACAGGCTCTAACAGCATCCCTCTCTGCCCCTCACACCTCAAGCACCATTGAATCTGCTGGTCATATGGCCCAAGTGGCAGAACACCTTGCCCAATAGCCTGGACCTGTTGCAGAGCCTTTTCCTATTCTGAACCACACTCAAGACTGGCAGCCTTTCAGTACACTCAATAAATGGGCTGGAGTAACACACCCAAATGAGGAATGTGTTGCCTCCAAAATCCAAATAGGTCCACTAGACGTTGTGCTTGTTTCTTGGTTGTAGCAAGGGCCAAATGCAGCAACTAATCTTTGCCTTAACAGGAATGTGTTGACAGGCCCCACATCACTGGACCCCTAGAAATTTTACTGAGGTAGAAGTTCCCTGAATTTTGTCGGGTTTATTTCCCATCCTCTGGCACACAAATGTCTCACCAGTAAGTTCAGTGTTTTTGCTACTTCTTGCTCACTTGATCCAATCAGAATAATGTCATCAATGTAATGGACCAGTGTGATATCTTGCAGGAGCAAAAACTGATCAAGGTCTCTCTGAATAAGATTATGACACAAAGCTGGAGAGTTGATATACCCCTGAGGTAAGACAGTGAAGGTATATTGTCATCTTTGCCCACTGAAGGCAAATTGCTTCTGGTGGTCCTTTGGACAGGAATGGAGAAAAAGGATTTGCCGAGTCAATGGCTGCACTCCAGGTACTAGGAGATGTGTTAATTTTCTCAAGGAATGAAACCACATCTGATACAGCAGCTGCAATTAGAGTCACCACTTGATTCAGCTTATGATAATCCACTGCCGTTCTTCAAGATCCATCTGTCTTCTGCATAGGCCAAATGGGAGAATTGAATGGGGACATGGTGGCAAGCACCACCTCTGCATCTTTCAAGTCCTTGATGGTGGCACTAATCTCCTCAGTACCTCCAGAAATGGGATATAGTTTTTGATTTACTGTTTTTTAGAGGCATCTCTAATGGCTTCCAGTTGACCTTTCCCACCATAGTTGCCCCTACCCTGCCAGTCAAGGAGCCAATGTGGTGGATCTGCCAGCTGCTAAGTATGTCAATGCCGATTATGCATTTTGGCACTGGGGAAATGACCACAGGATGAATCTAGGGACCCACTGGACCCACTATAAGTGAGACCTAAGATAAAACTCCATTAATTATCTGACCTCCATAAGCCCCTACTTTAACTGGAGGACCACAATGATGCTTTGGGTCTCCTGGAATCAGTGTCTGCTCAGAACCAGTGTCCAGTAGTGCCTGAAATGTCTGATCATTTCCCTTTCCCCAATGCACAGTTACCTTGGTAAAATGCCAGAGGTCTCCTGTGGGAAGGATGGGAGAAAGATTCACTGCGTAAGTTGTCAGGAATGTAGTGGGATCCTTCCTCAAGGGAACTGAGCCTCACCTTCGTTCAAGGGGTTCTTGGTCTGTAAACTGACTCAAGTCTAGAACTTGAGGGGTCGTCATTCTCTGTTTTTATTCTTCAATTTAGTCTTTTGTTCCATCGACCTAGAAGTTTTCTGGTTGTATAAATTAGGAATGCAGTAGGCTTCCATCAGTTTCACCTCTAGGAACACTGTGATTAATTAGCCAATGCCAGACCTCTATCCAAGTCAGACTCTTCTGATTGCCACTTGCCTGTGCTGTCCATTATGGTAGCTACGCCAACCTTGCCTTGGACACTTGAGTGCCGCCACTTGGCCCCTGTCAACTTAGGATCCAGTTATTCCTATTGTATTTACATTTTGTGGTTGAGTGACTGCAGTTCCCACTGTTAGATCTGACATACAGAGACGAGCAGTTAGAGGGCTCTTCAAAGATACAGGTGCTGCCCTCACAAATCTATTTCTCAAGGCATTGGTCAAGGGTATATCTTCTGGACCTTCCCAGCTGGGATTACTAACTCTAAAGTGACTGATGATAAAGTTCACTCTGTCATCCCAATCTCCTTAGTCTTTGGATCCCTTCCTCTACATTAACCAAGGGAGATCAGTCATTTCCAGCTCACTCACATGTGCCATCTTTTAATCCTTATTTCAACTAACTAAGCAAATAATCTATTAGAACCTTTTATTTTTTAACTCCCTGAGCTAACCTGAAATGCAGAGTCCCTACTTAGTGGGCCCAAATCAAGAAATTCAGCCTGATCCAACTTTGTTCCTTCCACCATAATCTCATACCCTTAATATCCATCCCCATGCCTGTTCTCCGGATTTCTGTTCATGTAAATTAGAGAACTCAAAACAGTTCTCTTTGAGTGTAGCCTACCTCCTCATAGGTCACACTCTTAAGCTCACCTCTAGGGGCCCACCAGTACTTTAGTCTAGTTATAGGTCTAGAAGCAAAGAGAGGTGTTTGGAGTGGCTCCTGAGAAGACTCAACATTGTCTTGCCTGGCAACTGCCTCAGAGGAGGCCATCACTGTTGCCTCACATAGCACAGGCTTTATTTCCTCAGACAAAGTTGGAAAGACTGATGGCAGCATGGGTCAGGGAGGGTATGTTGATGGCAGCATGGGTCAGGGAGGGTATGTTGCCCCTACTGGGTGTAGGGAAGCTGTTCCAATCAATGCCCTCACTTTAGCTGTAAACACCTGGTGAGCCTGTGCATGCCTCTTTTGTTGTAGGTTAGCCAGTTGCATGATAAGAGCTTGTGTCTGTTTTTCTACAATTTCAGCTCTTTCTCTATAGGAGATAACTGTCTCTCTCACTCAGGGCAATCTTAGCAGATTTCAGGGTCAGTATTTGCTTCAGAAGCCAGGAGACTGAATCCCTCAGTTCATCATTTTCTTTGTTTTTCTTTTTTTTTTTTTTTTGAGACGGAGTCTCACCCTGTCGCCCAGGCTGGAGTGCAGTGATGTGATCTCTCGGCTCACTGCCAAGTTCCGCCTCCTGGGTTCACGTCATTCTTCTGCCTCAGCCTCCCGAGTAGCTTGGACTACAGGCATCCGCCACCACGCCCGGCTAATTTTTTTGTATTTTTGGTAGAGAAGGGGTGTCACCGTGTGGGCCAGGATCTCCTGACCTCATGATCCACCCGCCTTGGCCTCCCAAAGTGCTGGGATTACAGGCGTGAGCCACTGTGCCCAGCCCATCATTTTCTTTTATCACTTTGTGCACTGAACTTAGGAGGAACCGACCAGTTTCATTATGTTCCTTGGTTCTCCACACATGGTCCAAGGTACCATGTATAGAGTCACTAAACTCCTTGCCTCTCACAAGCGGCAATTCAGGAGTGTCAAATGCATTTATTTTGCGTAACTCTAAACAGTTCACACCAGGTGCTATCAGTATTCTTTATACTATTAGAAGTAGAGTCCATAGCATTTGTGGGTCTAATCATATTAAGCAGCCAACTCCAGAAACCCCAAAACCAACGAAAGAACTCCATCCTTCATATTCGGTTCTTCTAGACCCCCAACCCTGGTACCAAAATCTGAATTAGTCAGGGTTCTCTAAAGGGACAGAACTAATAAGACACACACATAGCCTATTAATTTATAGGTATAGTACATATTTTATATATATCTATAAAGAGTAGTTTATTAAATGTTAACACTATCACAAGATCCCACAATAGTCTGTCTGCAAACTTAGGAGCAAGGAAAGCCAGTCTGACACCCAAAACTGAGGAACCTGGAGACCAGTGTTTCAGGGTAGGAAGCATCCAGCAGGGGAGAGAAATGTAGGCCTGGGAGGCTAGACCAGTCTCTTCATTTCATGTTTTTTTGCGTGCTTTTTATTTGCTGACAGCTGATTAGATTGTGACCACCGCATTAAGGGTGGATCTGCCTTCCCCAGCTCACTGACTCAAATGTTAATCTCTTTTGACAACACACTTACACACCCAGGATTAATACTTTGTGTCCTTCAATCCAGTCAAGTGACACTTTGTATTAACTCTGTCACAAGTCTACCCTTCGTCAACTTGAATCCATATACATCTCCTAATATCATACACAGTCTTCAAATAGAGTAATAAGGCCACACTTACACCTAATATAATACAGTTATCCTTTGTAGAACTGGAAACGCACCAATCTCCAAGCCAAATACTGTGACGTAAAGCTAACAATATTTAAATGTTGATAGGAAGTCAATAAATCTTATGTCACATGATGAAGGAAAAGGAAATAAAGATATTTTGTTCGGACAAGTGCATATATGCACAAACATGTTTTTAGCAAAAGAAAGAGGAAATACTCATGACAATTACAGTCCCCATTTCTGCAACTGGCCACATGGTCATAGCTGGTATTGATGACTGCCTTTTTCTACTACCCATTCTGTAGTCTCTGCATTCAGCAAGCACCTCAGCTAGTTGTGGTTTTATTCCTGGTAGAGTGACCCAATCCTTCATTCCTGAGGGGTCTGGGCCATTTTTAGTGCTGCCTGGATTGGGTTGTTACAGTTTCCTGTTGACCTTAATCACAGGGCATGGTAATACTAAGACACGCCTTAATGGATCTCCTATATTCAATGTATACTCTTCCTTACCTCCGTTGTGGAACAGTAGACTGATTTCTTCTTGGTAGTCTGGTACAGTCACCACAACCAACACTAACTCTCTTGTTGTTAGCCTGTTGACTTAAAGGTAAGAGGAGCCCAAAGTATCCAGGTGGCAATCTTAAGTTGCAGTTTAATGGAATCCTTGTGTCTCTTGGTGCGAGCGTTCCTCCCTCTGGAACTAAGACCTCTAGGCCAGCAGAACGTAATATCTCAGGAAAAGGAAGCAAAAATTTTGCTAGTGGATCCCTAAGGGTGAAGGTGAGTGGTGCCACTTCTACTTCACCTGCTGATTCCTTGACCCGTGAATCCTGGCTATTGGAGAAATAGCACCAATATTGGACGCTGATTCAGAGCATACGTAGCCTTCTGGAGGATTTTGCCACAGACTTGCAAAGTATTGTCACCTTGTTGGCGTTCTAATTGTGACTTCAAAAGGCCATTCCACCGTTCTGTAAATCCAGCTGCTTCAGGACAATGAGAAACATGGTAAGACCAGTGAATTCCATGAGCATGAGCCCACTGCCGCACTTAGCCATAGAGTGCCTTGGTCAGAGGCAGTGCTGTGTGGGATACCATGATGGTGGATAAGGCATTCTGTGAGTCCATGGATAGTAGTCTTGGCAGAAGCATTGTGTGCAGCATAGGCAAATCCATATCTGGAGTAAGTGTCTATTCCAGGGAGGATAAACCTCTTCCCTTTCCATGATGAAAGAGGTCCAATATAATCAACTTGCCACCGGGTAGCCAGCTGATCACCCCAAGGAATGGCATGCCGTATCGAGGGCTTAGTGTTGGTCTCTTCTGCTGGCAGATTGGGTACTCGACAGTAACCATAGCCACGTCAGCCTTGGTAAGTGGACGTCCATGTTGCTGTGCCCAGGCATCATCTCCAGCACTGCCACCATGGCTACTTTGTTCATGAGCCTATTGGGCGATGACAAGGGTGGCTGCGGGTAGAGGCTGAGTGGTGTCCACAGAACGGGTCATCCTATCGACTTGATTATTAATCTCCTCTGCTGAGGTCACCCGTTGGTGAGCATTCACAGGGGATACAAATATCTTCACAGTTTCTGACCACTTAAAAAGGTCCATGCACATATCTCTTCCCCAAATTTCTTTGTTCACCAATTTTGTAATCATGCTTCTTCCAAGTCCCTGATCATCCAGCCAAACCATTGGCTACAGCCCATGAATCTATATAATCACACATCTAACCATTTCTCCTTCTAAGCAAATCATACAACCTGGTGCACTGCTCAAGGTTCTGCCCACTGAGAAGATGTTCTTTCACTGCTATCCTTCAGGGATGTCCTAGAAAGGGGCTGTAGTGCTGCTTCTGTGCACTTTGCTGTGGTGCCTGCATATGGTGCAGAACCATCTGTGAACCAGGCCCTAGTCATCTGTTCCACTGTCAGGTGATCATAGGGACTCCCCATGAGGCCATCTGTGCAGGCTGGGTAAGAGAATGCAGGGTGGCAGGAGTGGAGACATGGGCATTTGAGCCATTTCCGCATGTAAATTACTTGTGCCTTCAGCACCTGCTGGAACCCAATCACATATATACCACTTCCATTTGATGCATGACCACTTTATGGCTAAATGGGTCAGAAAGCACCCAGTTCATGATAGTCAGCTCAGGTCACATGGTGACTTGATGACCCACAGTCAAATGTTCAGTTTCCACCAAAGCCCAGTTAACAGACCAAGAGCTGTCTCTCAAAAGGAGAGTAGTTACCTGCAAAAGATGGCAGTGCCTTGTTCCAAAATCCTGGAGGCCTCCGCTGTGATTCACCTATGGGGTCCTGCCACAGGCTCTAACAGCATCCCTCTCTGCCCCTCACACCTCAAGCACCATTGAATCTGCTGGTCATATGGCCCATGTGGCAGAACAGCTTGCCCAGTAGCCTGAACCTGTTGCAGAGCCTTCTGTTCTAGACTGCACTCAGAGCTGGCAGCCTTTCAGATCACTCGATAAATGGGCTGGAGTAACACACCCAAATGAGGAATGTGTTGCCTCCAAAATCCAAATAGGTCCACTAGACGTTGTGCTTGTTTCTTGGTTGTAGCAAGGGCCAAATGCAGCAACTAATCTTTGCCTTAATAGGAATGTGTTGACAGGCCCCACATCACTGGACCCCTAGAAATTTTGCTGAGGTAGAAGGTCCCTGAATTTAGTCAGATTTATTTCCCATCCTCTGACACACAAATGTCTCACCAATAAGTTCAGTGTGATATCTTGCAGGAGCAAAAACTTATCAGAGTCTCTCTGAATAAGATTGTGACACAAAGCTGGAGAGTTGATATACCCCTGAGGTAAGACAGTGAAGGTATATTGTCATCTTTGCCCACTGAAGGCAAATTGCTTCTGGTGGTCCTTGTGGACAGGAATGGAGAAAAAGGATTTGCCAAGTCAATGGCTGCATTCCAGGTACTAGGAGATGTGCTAATTTTATCAAGGAATGAAACTGCATCTGATACAGAGCTGCAATTAGAGTCACCACTTGATTCAGCTTATGATAATCCACTGCCGTTCTTCAAGATCCATCTGTCTTCTGCATAGGCCGAATGGGAGAATTGAATGGGGACATGGTGGCAAGCACCACCTCTGCATCTTTCAAGTCCTTGATGGTGTCACTAATCTCCTCAGTACCTCCAAGGATGGATAGTTTTTGATTTACTGTTTTTTAGAGGCAGCTCTAATGGCTTCCAACTGACCTTTCCCACCATAGTTGCCCTCACCCTACTAGTCAAGGAGCCAATGTAGTGGTTCTGCCAGCTACTAAGTATGTTGATGCCAGTTATGCATTTTGGCACTGGGGAAATGACCACAGGATGAATCTAGGGACCCACTGTAAGTGAGACCTGAGATAAAACTCCATTAATTATCTGATCTCCATAAGCCCCTACTTTAACTGGAGGACCACAATGATGCTTTGGGTCCCCTGGAATCAAGGCTCAGAACTAGTGTCCAGTAGTGCCTGAAATGTCTGATCATTACCCTCTCCCTAGTGCACAGTTACCCTGGTAAAAGGCCAGAGATCTCCTTGGGGAAGGATGGGAGAAAGATTCACTGCATAAATTGTTGGGAATGTAGTGGGGTCATTCCTCAAGGGCATCAGGCCTCCCCTTCATTCAAGGGGTTCTTGGTCTGTAAACTGGCTCAAGTCTAGAAATTCATTGAGGGGTCGTCATTCTGTTTTTATTATTCAATTTAGTCTTTTGTCCATTTGACCTAGAAACTTTCTGGTTGTATAAATTAAGTAGGAATGCAGTAGGCTTCCTATCAGTTTCACCTCTAGGAACACTATGATTAATTAGCCAATGCCAGAGCGCTATCCAAGTCAGACTCTTCTGATTGCCACTTTGCCTCTGCTGTCCGTTGTGGGAGCTGTGCCCACCTTGTCTTTGACAGTTGAGTGTCGCCACTTGGCCCCTGCCACCTCGGGATCCAATTATTTCCATTATATTTAAATTTTGTAGTTGAGTGACTGCGGTTCCCACTGTTAGCTCTGACATACAGAGTCGAGCAATTAGAGGGCTCTTCAAAGATACAGGTGCTGCCCTCACAAATCTATTTCTCAAGGCATTGGTCAAGGGTATATCTTCTGGACCCTCCCAGCTGGGATGACTAGCTCTAAAGTGACTGATTCACCCCACCATCCCACTCTCCTTAGTCTTTGGATCCCTTCCTCTACATTAACCAAGGGAGATCAGTCATTTCCAGCTCACTCACCGTGTGCCATCCTTTAATCCTTATTTCAACCATGCAAATAACCTATTAGAACCTTTTCTTAACTCCCTGAGCTGCAACCTGAAATGCAGAGTCCCTACTTAGTGGGCCCAAATCAAGAAATTCAGCCCGATCTAACTTTGTTCCTTCCACCATAATCTCATACCCATAATATTCATCCCCATGCCTGTTCTCCAGATTTCTGTATATATATGAATTAGAGAACTCGAAATGATTCTCTTTGAGTGTAGCATACATCCTCATAGGTCACACTCCCAGCCTCACCTCTAGGGGCCCCCCAGTACTTTAGTTATAGGTCCAGAAACAAAGAGAGGTGTTTGGAGTGGCTCCTGAGAAGAATCAACATTGGCTTGCCTGGCAACTGCCTCAGGGGAAGGCTTCACTGTTGCCTCACATAGCACAGGCTTTATTTCCTCAGACAAAGTTGGAAAGACTGATGGCAGCATGGGTCAGGGAGTGGACGTTGCCACTACTGGGAATGGGGAAGCTGTTCTTTCTGGCAGAAAAGTTTCATCAGAGTTTACAGACTCAGTGTCCCCAGCTTCATCTGGGTCCTTCCACGCACCCCCATTCAAAGTTTCAGGGTCCCATTCTTTTCCGGTCAGTGCCCTCACTTTAACAGTAGACACCTGGCAAGACTGTGCATGTATCTTTTTTTTTTTTTTTTTTTTTTTGAGACGGAGTCTTGCTCTGCCGCCCAGGCTGGAGTGCAGTGGCCGGCTCTCAGCTCACTGCAAGCTCCGCCTCCCGGGTTCAAGCCATTCTCCTCTCTCAGCCTCCCGAGTAGCTGGGACTACAGGCGCCCGCCTCATCGCCCGGCTAGTTTTTGTATTTTTTAGTAGAGACGGGGTTTCACCATATTAGCCAGGATGGTCTCGATCTCCTGACCTCGTGATCCGCCCGTCTCGGCCTCCCAAAGTGCTGGGATTACAGGCTTGAGCCACCGCGCCCGGCCGCATGTATCTTTCATTGCAGGTCAGACACTCACATGATAAGAGCTTATGTCTGTTTTTCCACAACTTGAGCTCTTTCTCTACAGGAGATAAGACTCTCATTCAGGGCAATCTTAGCAGTTTTGAGCCTTAGTATCTTCTTCTGAAGCTTAGAGACAGAATCCCTGAGTTCATCATTTTCTTTCATCACCTTGTCCACTGCACTTAGGAGCAACTGACCAGCTTCATTATGTTCCTTGGTTCTCCACATATGGTCCAAAGTATTATGTATAGAGTCACTAAACTCCTAGCTTCTCACAAGCTGTGAATCAGGAGTGTCAAATGCATTTATTTTGCATAACTCCGTAAACAGTTCACACCAGGGACTATCAGTGTTCTCTATACTATTAGAAATAGAGTTTTTAACATTTTTGGGTCTAATCACATTAAGCAGCCAACTCCAGAAACCCCAAAACCAATGAAAGAACTCCATCCTTAATATCCTGTTCCTCTGGATCCCACTCCTGGTACCAAAATCTGAATTAGGGTTCTCTAGAGGTACAGAGCTAATAGAATATATATATTTGTGTGTGTGTGTATATATATGTATATATACACATATATGTATCCTATATATAATATTCATATAGTATATACTATATATAAACTAATAGGATATATATATTTATATATTATATATTAAACTAATAAAACTAATAGGGTATATTCATAAAATATATACTACATATAAACTTAATAGTATATATCTACTTTATATCCTACTTTATATATACAGTGTATCTTTTAATTATATATAGATATTAAATATATGTAAAATGCATACTTTATAGTAAATGTTTGTATATATAAAGGGGAGTTTATTATTAATTTACACAATCAGAAGGTCCCACACTACTGGGCATGGTAGCTCACGCCTGTAATCCCAGCACTGTGGGAGGCTGAGGCAGGCAGATCACTTGAGGTCAGGAGTTCGAGATGAGGCTGGCCAACATCGTGAAACCTCATCCCTACCAAAAATACAAAAATGGCTGGGCATGATGGCACAAGCCTGTAATCTCAGCTACTCAGGAGGCTGAGTCAGGAGAGCCCAGGAGGTGGAAGGTTGCAGTGAGCCGGGATCACGCCACTGCACTCAAGAGTGGGCAACAGAGCGAGACTCTGTCTCAGAAAAAAAAAAAAACAAGATCCCACAGTAGGTTGTCTGCAAGCTGAGGAGCAAGGAAAGCCAATCCAAGTCCCAAAACTGAAGAACTTGGAGGCCAGTGTTCCAGGGCAGGAAGTATCCAGCACAGGAAAAAGATGTAGACTGGGAGGCTAAGGCTAAGCCAGTCTCTCCTTTTCACGTTTTTCTGCCTGCTTTATATTTTCTGGCAGCTGATTAGATTGTGCCCACCAGATTAAGGGTGGATCTGCCTTCCCCAGTTCACAGACTCTAATGTTAGTATCTTTTGGCAGCATCCTCACAGACCCATCCAGGGTTTACACTTTGTGTCTTTCAATCCAATCAAGTTGACACTCAGTTTTAACCATCACACATATGTAGTAGTTTTGCAAAATGTGATAGCAAGGAAAAATATAGCTGTTCAAAGAAACAGTAATGCTGTCATTAGAAAATAAACTGATTGGAGTCTCTGGATCATAGTTTGGCTTCAACTCTCTCAAGTTTACAAGAGCATTATCTGGGAAAATTAGTCAACAAGGTTGGAAATGAGTTCTGGGGAACTTTGTTCACTATCGTCCAGGCACCAGGCCAAACTACAGCATGGGCCAGGTACTGAATAAATGGCAGGAGTATGGTCAGGGCAGTAGGTGGCTCTAAATTTTCTATTTTTGTTTCCTTGGTGTATGTCGCAGCAGTTTTCTGTGGGGTGAAATGAGTATCCTCAACCAAGGAGCTGGGCATGGAGAAAATGAGAGGAACCTCATTAATACATGGCAAGGATGACTTATTCTGGCTTTATGTCCTGGTTGAAAAGATGAGCTGGGCGCGGTGGCTCAAGCCTGTAATCCCAGCACTTTGGGAGGCCGAGACGGGCGGATCACGAGGTCAGGAGATAGAGACCATCCTGGCTAACACGGTGAAACCCCGTCTCTACTTAAAAAAATACAAAAAATTAGCAGGGCGAGGTGGCGGGCGCCTGTAGTCCCAGCTACTCGCGAGGCTGAGGCGAGAGAATGGCGTAAACCCGGGAGGCGGAGCTTGCAGTGAGCTGAGATCCGGCCACTGCACTCCAGCCTGGGCGACAGAGCGAGACTCCGTCTCCAAAAAAAAAAAAAAAAAAAGAAGAGATTGCAGAGATTTTTATGAAGATACTCCCAATTTGTCTGTCTTTTGAGTCACACTGCTCCATTATGGCCATTTACCTTTTACATGCGGTACACAACCAGTGTTCTAGGATTTTTGTTCACAGTTCTCCTGGTAAGGATCCTTTTATTTCTCCCTGTGCTGGACCTCCTGTTGCTTGTGTCTCATATTTTTCTCTTTATTTTCTCACATATTGGTGGCACATATTCTCCAGTGACTATTTGAGAGAAGGTTTGTGGTAGTTAGAATTTTTTTTTAGTGCTTGCACATAAAGTTTTTTTATCCGCAGGCTGGTTGATAGCTTGGCTGAATACGAATAGGACCTCTAAGTTAGAAATATCTTTCCTTTCGAATCTTGAAAACATTGCTTCACTGACTTGAAATATTTAATCCGTTTTCCACCAAATTTACAATAGAATTATTTTATCTTGTAATTTTTTTTGTAGGTGTTACAGTTCGAGTGCCTCAAACAACCACGTATGTTGTAAACAATGGACTAACCCTGGGATCCACAGGACCTCAGCTCACAGTGCATCACCGACCACCACAAGTGCATACTGTAAGTGTTGATGCTTGGTTTTGTAAAATTCTCAACTGTAAAGGTGTAAAATATTATTGTAGTTGGCATTTTTCTTTAAAGTGGTTATATCCTTGGCCGGGCGCGGTGGCTCACGCCTGTAATCCCAGCTCTCAGAGAGGCAGAGGCGGGAGGATAGCTTGAGCCCAGGAGTTCGAGACCTGCCTGGGTAATACAGCGAGACCCCATTCTCCACAAAAAGGAAAAAAAAAAAAAAGACGAAAGACAAAATAAATAAATAAATAAATAAAGTGGTTATATCCAAGGGAAGTGTTAGGTCTTTCTGCTTTTTCAGAAGTTTATTTCTAAAAATTGATCTTAAACCATTATGAACAAATGTTCATAGGGATGATGATCATTTAGAATCATCGAGTTTGCTTGTGGTGTACAGTATACAAAAACAGGTCCACAGTTGGGGTATATGAAGTGAAATATAGATCATTTCTAATTCATAGTTAAATTAAAAAGGACATTTTTCCATGTGTTAATTTTATTCTTTTGTTTTAAACTATGCCATGTCTAACTGCTACATTGTCATCAATTGTTTTAAAGAACCCAATGATATTGGGAATTCATTAGTTAAGAGGCAGCAGAGATAACCAAAGATTTCTCCTTAGATTTAGCCTCCAAAACAACGTCACATTATCCTGTGACACAATTTTGTCAGTGTTTGGTATGAGATATCATCATAATGATGATGATGTTCCAGTGTTAGAAAAGTCAATAGGACTTCCTAAAGTTAGAATCACGTTTTTTTCATCATCTGGCCTTAACCTATCTTTCCAGATTTTTCTTCATGTGCCCTATATCCAAGAAAAAGTTAATACTTGTTGTTGTCCATACGTCCCCTCACTTTCCTGTCCACATGCCTTTGCTCATGCTTTATTTTTGGCTGAAAGGTACATGATTATTTCTGCATCTCTGGATCCTATCTTTCACAGTTCAGTTTAAATATCACCTTTTTCTTGTAAATTGGCCAAGAATATAGTACACATTCAGTGTTAATGTGCTTATTTATAAGAATATGCTACTGTCTTATATTGCAAAATAACTTAAAAATGAAAGTATAGTTGTATTCTCCAATTTTATATGATCTTGATTGCCATAATGATATTTTAAAATGTTATATCATACTGAAGTGATAATCTGTAACATAGATAATTCAATCATAAATTATTTTGTTAGAAGTAGATCATTATTTCTGTGTTCCTCAAAATGATGTTCCATCAGCAGGGGCTTTTTATTTCATAAGAAAAACTCAAAATATTTTAGGTCTAGGAAGTAGAGCAGGAATAACCTCAGCATCATTGTTTGTGGCATCATTCATTACAAAACCCCAAATAGAACTTGCCAAATTTGATATGGTATTTGGTATTTCCTAGAATTCTTGATGTAAAATGATATCTCTATGTATGTTCTCTAAGGTGTTTTAATTCTAACATTCTAAAATGTTGTTTTTGTGATCATTATAAATCAGTGTGACTTGTTTTTTTAGGAGCCGCCACGCCCTGTGCACCCAGCACCCTTACCAGAAGCTCCACAACCACAACGTGTGCCCCCAGAAGCTGCCAGCACATCTCTGCCTCAGAAGCCACACTTGAAGTTAGCACGAGTTCAGAGTCAAAATGGCATAGTACTGTCATGGAGTGTCCTGGAGGTGGATCGAAGCTGTGCCACTGTTGATAGCTACCATCTCTATGCTTACCATGAGGAACCTAGTGCCACTGTGCCCTCACAATGGAAAAAGATAGGGGAAGTCAAGGCACTTCCCTTGCCCATGGCATGTACTCTCACCCAGTTTGTATCTGGTAGCAAATACTACTTTGCAGTACGAGCCAAGGATATTTATGGACGTTTTGGGCCTTTCTGTGATCCTCAGTCAACAGATGTGATCTCTTCTACCCAGAGCAGTTAAACCTTGGAGCCTTTATATTTTCCTCTTTTAAAATTTCCACCTTTTGGTCTTGTTTTTAATCTTGTGCATGATACCCCATGTAAAATCCACCTTGTGCAAGATTTCTTGGACAGATGTGTGTATACACTACATTTGTTTATAACCAGAAGCAAAATAAACTCAGCCCACAAAGCTAGAATCTTTTCCTGGACAGCTTAGGCTTTGGGGTTTGGAAATGTAAATGTGTACCTTGCTTTAGTTTTGAGGCTGGGGAATATGTGTGGGTGTTTATGTGTGTTTTTCCCTATGTATGTGTTACTGCATTGGAATCTCCCATTTTTATTCTCTAATTTACCTCTTAAAGTACGAAGTAGTAGATCAAAGGATTTGAGATGTGTAACTGGCATGATTCTGCTTTTAAAGGATCTGTAGGATCATTTTAGTTAAATGGTTTAAACAGAATCAAAACAAAACCCAAAGAAATGAATTAAAAACAAAATGGCTAAATAGTTTAAAATAGGTTGATTCGAACACAGGAAAGGATCTATTTGTCGTTTCTTTTGTCTGGTCTCCTAAGTTGTTAATTAGGTTAAAAAAGATCTGCAATGGCCCCCTCCCTTTCCTCATCTGGCTTTTACATTTATTTTGTGCCTTAAAGATGAACTACAAAAATAAACATGGCCAAAATAAATAAATAAACATGGCCATATGTCCATGGTTGCTTACTCTTCCCTTGCAGCCTTTTTACCCTTGATTTCTTGCACACCTCCTCAAGTAATTTTTTTTTTTTTTAGATGGAGTTTCGCTCTTGTCCAGGCTAGAGTGCAGTGGCACCATCTCAGCTCACTGCAACCTCCTCCTCCTGGGTTTGAGCAATTCTCCTGTCTCAGCCCGAGAGTAGCTGAGATTACAGGCACCTGTCACCATGCCCGGCTAATTTTTGTATTGTTAGTAGAGATGGGGTTTCACCATGTTGGCCAGGCTGGTCTCAAACTCCTGACCTCAGGTGATCCACCTGTCTCAGCCTCCCAAAGTGCTGGGATTACCGTTGTGAGCCACCGTGCCCCGCCTACTCAAGTGATTTTTAAACCAAGGTGTGTGTGTGTACATGGATGTATATGTACACACACGCACACATGCACATGCACAGTCAGTCTCATCTTAGCCGGGCATGGTGATGGCATCACATTTAACTCCAAAAATTTGACGTGGCTATTTTCTTCTAAAACTGTAGATGCTTTTATTTTTGGTCACTATTTAACTTAGTGTAAAGTGGACCAAGAGAAAACCATATTGTGGAAGAAAATTTTTCACATGTTTTAGTATCCGTGTTGCACATGGTGTTAGAGATTATGAAATGATTCTAGTTCAGTTTATCACCCAAAGCTATCACGCAATACTAATTCCTTAGTATTCTTTCAAAGGAAGCAAATAGCAAGATTCACAATATAGAATGAGCTAAAATATCAAGGGGAAAGTTTCATTTCCTCTTTATTCTCACATCGTCCTTCCTGTTTTAACCTTTTAACTTTGTTTTGATAGTGCCAAGTTGAGTCTGATGTACCCCTTGTTAGCTTTGGATAGAATTTAAAGTATATCCCAAAATTAGCCGGGCATGTTGGTGCATGCCTGTAACCCCAGCTACTCAGGAGGCAAGGAGAATCGCTTGAACCCGGGAGGCGGAGGTTGCAGTGAGCTGAGATGGCGCCGTTGTACTCCAGCCTGGGAGACAACAGTGAAACTCTGTCTCAAAAAAAAAAAGAATTTAAAGTATATCCTTTGAGGTCATTTTATGTAACAATTAGATATAACCTCCTGTGTATCTCTCTGTTCCTCTTCCAAGTTATTAAAATTCAGCGTAGGTCATGGATTTTTAAGATGAGGGCCAGCTGTACTGGTGTCACGTAGGTGTTTTGAGTGTAGATACTTTAGGACTGGAGAGCTGGGTTAAGTTTTAGGAGTGAGAATGTGCTTGAGAATATTTTGAAAGGAATTCATGAATTTTGTGAAATAACTTACAAGTCCTCTTCCTTTGCAATATTTGAATTCATTTTTCTACCTTCTCAAAAGAGTCATTCATTTTTCCTAGAATTACAGGAGGGAACTCTCTCTTTTGTTAATGTTGTTTTGTTTGCAACTTTGATGGCTTATAATAGGAAGTTTTCTAGTTGTAAAGAAAACTCTTCAGAGACTTTTGACTGGTCAGTATACTATCATCTGAGGTGTAAGATTTGATTCATGATGAAGAAAGCCTATAGATTGCCAAAAAATTAATGCTCCAAACCTCCTTTCACTCTCAGAAAATGAGACCACAAGGGAGTATGCTATAAATCAAATTTGCCAACCAACTATGTAGATATTACTCATTCTAGGACTAATGATGATGGTAAAGAAGTTGCCAGTGTTATGACAATGAAAATTTTAAAAGGAAGGAGTCGGTGATCTTCTAGATGTATATGAACACCTGTCTATATCTGCATGTGTATGTTTTGACCTGCAGTGGTTGCAGTGTTGATTATGTGTTCAAGATTATTCCTGTCTACAAAATTGAAGGCCCTTGTTCAAATTGTTCTTTATTGGGTGTTTTTATGGTCATGTGGTTATACTTTTCTTACATAACCTACAAAAGGTTCTCTTGATGAACATTTTTATTTATATTTACTAATTTTTTTAAATAAAAAGCTTTCATAGCATTATTTAATCAGATGAAGAAAGCCCAGTAGAATTTTTTTTAAAAATTCATTATCCTAGCCTATATTATGTTTTCTGTCAAAGGAAAACAAATTCTCAAATAGCAATTCTAAAAATAGATTTACTAAAGTAAAATAATTACTTAAAATGTTTTATTCCAGTTGGAAGGAAGGTACAGGGAGAGCTCGCAATTATTTAGGGGAAAAGTATATTTATTGTAAGATGGTGTACTCAAATTAGCCTACCATGGCACGTAGGGGCAGCAGCTATATTAGATTTACTAGAGGTGCTAGGTTAGAACACTAGGTTTTTATTGAGGCAGGTTTTAATATTGATAGATGCTTTTTGTTTGGTTTGCTTCTTCTGGGAGAGAGAATGGAGGACTTAAGTAGTAAGTAGCTACTGATAACAGACTTTCTAGTAGCAGTTTCCACTCCGCGGTTAACTTTTTAGTTTCATAGTATCTTTTCACAAATTAATACAAATAAGCTAGATTCTCCCATTTTGGGAATGCAAGTTTTACTACATTTTTAGCCTGGCAATATTTGTGTAGGTATTGCCTTATTGGAAATTCTGGAAACCTGATACTGCAACCTGCAATGTAGGATGTTTGTATGGCATTTAAAGATAACGGTGATGTTTATTATTCTATACTTTGCATTCTGTGAGAGTAGTTTTCACTGTCTTAAGTGTGAGTAAGCCTCTTCTAAAAATCCTGTTCTTGCCAAGAAATTTATAAATCACATACAAAGACATCTGTTGTTAACAGTTAATTTTATGAGGTAACTATATCCTTCTATTTCTCTGGATTCATTTTTTAAAAATATGCAGAATACTGCATACTGTTTAAGTTAGTATATACATGTATGAGAGAAGTGGAGAGCTTTCTTCCTTGAAAAGTCGATATTTGTTGAGATATCATTTGCCTCACAGAGAGGTGTTCCCCACTCCCATCCCCATTGCCAGATAACAAATACTTTGAAAAAGTGACCTAAAACAGCTTAAATCTTAGATGCATCTGTCTGCAGACCTCCTTAAGTAGGCTGTATCTTACAGTTCTCTTACTGCATTGGGTAAGTGTTAACTTTGTTGTTTGTTCTTTTGCTTTAAATATTCTCCAAATTACCATTTATGCAACAAGGTCAGGGTTAATACTGCATGGTATTCATTTATCTTGTTTCATGAACTTTCCAGTACTGTACAAGGTCAACAAAGTAATGCCTGTGGTATCCTCATCTCTCACTTTTTTACACTGTGATCTTAGCACAGTAAGGTACTGCAAAGACCTTCCTTCCAAATGTTCTCCTTGACTTTACTACTTGGGCTAATTCAGTATCCTCAACATCCTATGATTTTATTGTTTTATCACTGACCTGTGGTTGGCCTGTTTCATCCTAATTTCCAGAAAAATCAAGTCCTAGTATTTGCAATATCAAATAACTGTCTAAAACCAATGTGTGATTCTACCTTCCTTACTATTTTTACTGGGGAAATGCCCCCCCCCTTTTTTTTTTCTTTTTTTTTTTTTTTTTTTTTTTTTTTAACTTTTGGGACACACACACAAATCAGCAACTCTCATGAAGCGTTTGTTAGCGTGGCAGACTTGTCTAATTCCTGAAACTCATTCATCCCCTTGAGCCAGCCAATGGGGAGGAATAGGATAATGCAAACACATGTTTTCTCATTTTCAAATAATTTACCATGTTAAAATAAACTTTTCTTTGTTTTTTATTTGTAGAGTCAGCTAAGTACCCATATTTAAATGCTGTCTTTATCATTTTTTTAAGGTTTTTGTTTTTGTCTGTTTCTTTGTTTTGTTTTTGTAAATAAGGTAACTGGGCAATCAAACACCTTTTGGGGATTCTGGCTTTAGTATTTTATCAGCCATTTCAAAATTAAATATAAAAATCCTTTGTAAGTAACTTGCATCCTAATTTTTCTTTATTGCAGTTGAAAGTGTAAATAATAAGACAATGTAAGTAAGACCTTCCTAATGTCTAATACAAACTGGGCTGTAGCAAGTGGCCCTATTTTTATTAGGGTTTTGAAGGTTTGTATGTGTGTATGTGTGTGTGTGTGTGTGTGTGTGTGCGTGCGTGTGTTTTTCTTTTTTAAATGTATAGTAGAGTGGTGTCTGTATAAGTGTTAACTGTAGTGGGGTTTTGTCCAGCAAGCCTGAAATTTATACTTTGAAATAAAACTACTGGGTTTTTAACATTCTGAGTACTCTGTTTAATTCTGGTTATTCACCCTTGTGGCTTTTTTCTTCCTTTTTTAAGAATCTTCCACCTTGTTTAGAGTCACCCATTACATACTGTATGGTATGGCTTATTTAACCTACTTCGCAATTCCATGGCACTCAGATCACATGTAACTCTCCAGTTTTGAAAGAAAGTTGCTGTGCAGGGTTGCTGCCAGATTGTATAGGTGCTTTTGGCGTATAGGAGGCAACAGTAAGGTTTACTATATTGTATGCCTAACCTACACCACAAAAGGACTCAACTGATGCCTGTTAATGACCAGAAAAATCATGAACTACCATCACTAACTACTACTAGAGGGTCCTTTGAAAACGAAGCTCTGGCGTCCCCTAGGGCTTTGTCATTAGGCATATTCATCCAGGGAAATGAGAAAGAGCACAGGAACACAGATTCTTATGGGCCGGGCCCGGAAGTGGCATTCGTCCAGGTGCCAGTGGCTAGAATTGTCATGTGGCACAACTATCTGAGGGACACTGGGAGATGTGGTCTGTGTCAGCAGGCATGAAAGGAGAATATGAATTCTGCTGAATGAAGGAACAGTTTCTGCCATACCCTCTTGTGTATTAGCATGTATACTAAAGCTTAGTGTTATTTATATATATAACATTTCTTCTACAGTGCTCTACCTTATAGCAAGTGCTTGCTGTAAGAACAACAAAGTCAGTGGAAAATGAAAATTACAAATGAATTTATATTTTATTGCATAATTCTGATGGGAAAAACATAGCTAAAATAGTGCCTTTGGTTTCTTATTTACAGCCTTCTAGTCCGTCATCTCCCTCCTTCATTTTATGTCACGTTTCAAAATTGGTTTCATGGTAATAAAATCAAAGTTGTAGACCTCTGGCATGCCCTGATGTAGAGTTTTGTTGAAACGATTCCAGTGAAAAACAGGGAGGCCACCTTGTACTGTGGGACCACTTATGGCATAGGATGTGTACTGAGATGCTAGGTAGATATCTGCCACCTGGAAAGAGAGAGGAGGAGGACATTTTAGAAAAATCATTTGGCAAAAAATTAAATCCATGGCCTTTCCCACTCCCCCAACTACCAGTCATATTAGCTTTTTTTTTTTTTTTTTGAGACGGAGTTTCGCTCTTGTTGCCCAGGCAGGAGTACAGTGGCACAATGTCAGCTCACTGCAACCTCTGCCTGCCAGGTTCAGCAGAGATGGGGTTTTGCCTTGTTGGTCAAGCTAGTCTCGAACTCCTGATCTCAGGTGATCCACCTGCCTCAGCCTCCCAAAGTGCTGGGATTACAGGCATGAGCCACTGCGCCAGGCTGCCTTCTTTTAAAACAAAATTTTCTTGCCATTTTTCACATTGTCTTTATATGATACAGTCTTCTGTATACATTTGGCATCAAATGTCAATCAACTAGAAGTGTGTGAAATGAACAGTGTAGCCAAAAGCAAGATATGAAGTCAGATTACTCATTCAGAATTCTAGCTCCAAAGCTCATTTAAAGATCACTTAACCCCTCTATGAGTCAGTGTTCTCCTTTGTAAAATGGGCTGATAACCCTACTTCATAGAGTTGGCAAGAGGATTAATGCAAGCAATGCTCAAAGCAATGCCTAGAATAGATGAAGTCCTCAGAAAAAGTTGCTATTAATCAGGGTGGTAACAAGAGTCTTAAAGTAAATGGAGCTCACTGTCAAAAATTGAGGGCCATGGTTCTCAAAAACACCTAACCACTGACTAGCAGCGGATCTTAATCTTAGAAAGGAAAGAGAATCCCTTCTGATTTTCCCCATAAAGAGAGAAATTGTATTTTTAAAGAGTATCCTTCAACAGAAACTTTTTGATAAAAACAATTGCAGGCCTCTGTCTCCAGAAGTGAGATTTGGTAGAGGGAAGCTTGTCTTGGGTTCTCCCAGGCAAGGCAGCAGAGGTGATTTTCTTGGTGTATTCTGTGATAGATACAAACTTCACACATTTGACTGAATGTTTGCAAATACCATTTTAAAAAAGGAATACAAAAACATCCATAGGGGTTTCATCTGTGCCAGCTTCTCTACATCTACCTTTTTTTTTTTTTAAACGTTAACATTGAGAATCATTACGGTTAAAAGCTTTGCCTTCATCACATAGCTAAAAAGGTTGAGCTGGAACTCAAGATACTTTAAAGCATTTCCTGTTTAGATATTAGGCTGATAGAGAATAATGTGTAACTGGGGTCAGCATTCCTATAATTTTTTGAACCAAAGACAGAATACGCAGTTTACCCTGACAGGTTTCTTCCTGAATTTAGGACAGGTGATGAAATGAAAAGACATACACCCAAGCCAAGACTGCAAAAGGATGTAGTAGCATGATTCTGCCAACCAAACGCCTCATACCCTCAGATATCCCAAATCCAGTGGTGAGCAGGTAAATTTTTAAAAACCATCTTTCTGAGGAAAAAAGTTCTGATTTCCATAATGTAAATACTTTCACTTGACTGGTTTCAAACTATCAACATGATGTCAACTAACAATTGGTTCCTGCATGTCTATGAGCTGGCTTTAGCACACCACTGCAAACCTACTTATTACTTATTTTGAGAGACATTACAGCATTTATCATTTCTAACGTTGTGAAAAACCTCTGTGCTTTAGGCATCTTGTCCAAACTTGCTCCTTCGGCTACATTCGATTCATGTTTAACATGGAATCACACTGCTTGAATAATATGTTCTTTGGACTTTGGGCCAGTCTGGTAAAACTTAAGACAACAATATCATCATTATGGCTGTATACATTTACAAATAACTAACCACTGTTCTAAACATTTTACAGAGATGAAAGGCTTATTCTTCAGAACACCATATGAGGTAAGTACTGTTATATCCATTTTACAGATGAAGAAACAGAGACATGATGGAATTACGTGATTTACTACTAAATGGCAGAGCAGCGACTTGAAGTTAGATAATAGGACCTACCACCAGAATCTCTGAAAGAGCTGATTCGTGGGTTGAGTTTATGGTTAGAGACATTACTGTGCTTCCTGCCTGTGCAACTTTGCCTTTGGAGAGGCCTGTGTGCTGGTGGGAATTAAATTCAAAACCCAATAGCATGTTACCTTCGTGTCATAACAACCTCCAGGACTTGGGTTAGGTGAGTTCAGATCCTCGCGGCAGCAGATGGTATTACAGGGGTCACCCTTACTGTAAGGATCCTTCTTATAATCTAGGAAACAGAGAGAGATGGGGAAGAGAGTGAGTATTGGCTGTTCGGAGACACACTTCTCCACAGTAAGGTTTTGGGGCCTGTTAAAGCCTCAGCCCAGCCTGCTTCCAGATAGAGACATCTGCCTTAGCTTGTGAGGAAGGAGTAAGTCCTTGGCCCCAGGCCCAGCCTGCTCTTAAGAACCTTTACACAGTGAAAAATGGATAGGAGACCCAGATAAATGTGCATCAGTTATTTGACTCTGATGCTGTTCATAAAAAAAGAAATACAAATTTGACTTTGATGCTGTTCATAAAAAAAAGATGTGGTATTTATGAATAATTTTTGTTTTATTAGCTGCTGTTATCCTTGGAAGGAAACTTGTGTTTGGTGAAAAATTTTAAATGACCCTGTATGAGTTATTTCTTCTGTGTCTTACAGATGACTTTTTTCAATTAAAAAATGTATAGACCCTTTTCTTTCATTTTATAAAGGAGGCCAAAGCTGTATTTATTGAGTATAAAATGTATAATATTAGTTAAATACTTAAGTAACTTCTTATAATTCCTTCTAGTACAGAGACGATAAACTTACATGGATTCTTTATCCATAGGGAAGAAAAGGAGTTTTGAAGAATGATTCTTGAGAAATATGCTACGTACTGTTGTATCGCATGATATATTTCATGGATGCCATATCAGTCACTTTCCCTTGGTCACGCCGGAAGATTTTGGCTCGTGGAGCTAAATCATAAGAGTAGTCCAAGCCCAGCTTCTGAACTAACAGTGGATAGCCACTCCAGTTGTAGATCTTTTCGTGGAAAGGAACATTGTAGGAGGGCCAATATCCTGATTTGGAATGGAAGGGAAGGAAGGGAGGGATTGACAGGGAAGGAGACAGAAAAGGAGAGAGAGCAAAAGTTATCCATGTTCATTTATTTTGAAAATGGGCACAGGTGTTTAATTACAAAATAATGTATACAAAATAAAGCTTTTTGCATGTGAACCCTGGTAGCCACACAGCCTTTTAAATTTCCTAAATCAGCACACCTCTAGATTATTTCATTAGGGGAAGAAGAGCATCAGAATTCTCTGGTTTTCACCCCAAATTATTAATCTCTAAGCCAAAAAATAACCATATTCTTTATAGAGCAAAATAAAGTATAATGCAAGGCGATCTGGGGAGCTCATCTAAGTGGATTTAGTTACTGAAGTGCCAAGAAATGGCTGTTCACAATGTGGCCCTGTAAAGGAAGATGTCAAATGGTAATCATGAGGTAGTGGAAGAACATGGCACTGGGAATAGAAAGTCTGAATTCTAGGCTCAGGGCTTAAGAACTAGGTCTTAGGCAACTTCATTTGTTTTGTTTTGTTTGTTTCTCTTTTTTTGAAAGATGTCAATGGGGAGAGAGAGGAGAAGTCCGTAATGTGAGGGGATTGGGGATGATCTTGTAGGTTACATTAGGTTTTTAATTCCTTTGACTCTAAACATTTATAAAGGCTCAGCTTCATTGAAAGCTTCATAGTGTGTGAAGGCCACATAGCCTACTAGTCACTGAGCACCAAATATGTGACACAGCTCTCTCTGGTAAAAGGAGAATTTCAGAAACATCCTAGATAACACTGGCCTGGGTTATTGCCTACAGAACAGTCAAGGAATGTCTCCACCATTTACAGTTCTCTCCCACCCATTCTCTCCTGGCCCTTGTCTGCCTTTCTCCTTTGTATTGTACAGGACCTCCTCTTTGGGGGTGAGGTTACAGAGACAAAAAGTGAATGATAAGACATTCAGCCTTGCTAATTCTGAGAGCCAGCATCAGAAGAACTGAGATATGGATGACATTGAAATTATAGAAGAAAAACAGATTTGTTGCTAAAACATATCTAGGTTTTATAGACTCAGGAATTCGACTGCCTGGATTTGAAGCCTGGTTCTGCCATTATTAAGTATGTGATCTTGAACAAATTGCTTATCCTCCTCTGTGCCTCAGTTTCTTCATCTTCATTAAGTATTCAGCATTAAGCATCTTCATAAGCATAAGCATGAAATGCATTCAGATGGAGTGCTTAATTATAGTATCTAATACTTGGTAAACATTAGATGATTATTACATTTCTCTTTGTGAAAACAGCTCAAATGAATAATGAAAATGTCTGCTTTATACTTCACATTTCATGAAGCTTCATGATTTAAAGCAGAGCAATTTTGGCCTGGTGCAGTGACTTACGCCTGTAATCCCAGCACTTTGGGAGGCTGAAGCAGGTGGATTGCTTGAGTTCTTAAGTTCAAGACCAGGCTGGACAATATGGCAAGACCCTGCTTCTTTTATAAAATATAAAAAAAATAGCCAGGCATTGGGGTGCACACCTGTGGTCCCAGCGACTCGGGAGGCTGAGGCCCGAGAACCGCTTGAACCCGAGAGGCGAAGGTTACAGGGACCCGAGATCACGCAGCTGCCCTCTAGCCTGGATGACAAAGCGAGACCCTGTCTCAAAATAAAAAAATAAAATAGGGCAACTTGTTTAATCTCACAACAACCTGATCATGTGTAAGTATTATCATCCCTTTATTGAACAGAAGAAACAAGAGTTTCAGAGAGGTCAGATGTCTTCCTTGCCTCTCAAAACTTGACTGAATACAGGCCTTCTAACTAAAACATCCAGGGCTTCTATCACCATACCACAGTTGCTTAAATACGCTAGGAGGTGTGCCCACCTCCTATCCCGACCCCCCCTCCTTTTTAATGGCTATATGATATCATTTATTTGTTTGGGCAAAACACATGTTTCTTTCCGAGCTTTTCTTTACTCCCAGTAAAATGGCAACAATAACACTTATGTGGTAGTATGTTACAAACATCAAACAAGAGAACTTAAGTAAAAGGCCCAGAAGAGTGTCTACAATGCAGTAGGTGCTCTGAATTTAACTCTCCGTTCTTCTCTCCTCTGGCGAAAAAAAAAAAAGAGAGATCATCATCAACTCTTTTTAGTCTTAGGGAGTTTCAAGGGGTCTAGCAATGGGACTGCAGAGAACCAAGTCTACCATTCTGTTAGCAACTGTCCAAAGAAGAAAAGATTACTTTAGCAAGCATCTCTCTCTTGAGGCCTGCTATTATTTTCAGGCTTTTAGGAGCTGGAGGGACCAGCTGGGTTATCTGTTTTGAACTGCTCTGTGCTAACCAGTAACCATCTAATGATTTCACTTCTTGGATGGATTTTCCTAACAAGCAAAGAAGGTAGGTCCACTGCTTGGTAGTATATGAACTGCTTGGCAATGAAAACTCCCACCTTAAAAATTGGTGTTATGTGTAAGTCTTAGTGCATTTAGTTGGTGTGAACCATTCTCCACTGATGAGGCTCACTCTGGGCATCATTACAAAGTCAGTTTGGGGACCTGGAAAACGGAGGACCAGGTCCTGATCCCCAGGGTAGACACTTTATCTCCATTCTGTCTCTATTCATCTGCCAGCTGATCTGTTGCAATAGTCTCCTAACTAGTCTCCTTTCTTCCCACCCAGTCTACTCTTCCTTCTCCTAACTAGTCTCCTTTCTTCCCACCCAGTCTACTCTCCCTTGTCAGGAACTCCCAATTTTTAAAACATAAAGGCTGAACTGCCCAATAGGATTTTTAAGGCTAACATTTTCTCTCAATCTATCTACTTATCTTAACTGATTCTCATGACCATCCTGTTAAATTGTAGAGAAATTATTGGGAGCCAGATGAGTCTCAGAATTTAGGGTTTTTCAGACTTTAGAACAACCATGGAGTGCATGGATTATGTGACATTACAGTCTCTTTGGGAAACACCTCATAAAGATGTTGATATTTCTGTAGCCTAATGTATACATGGTGTCTCTAAGAGGAAATAAAGACAATTTTTAAAAAAAACAGGCTGGGCACAGCAATTTGGAAGACCGAAGCAGATGGATCACCTGAGGTCAGGAGTTCAAGACCAACCTGGTGAACATGGTAAGACCCTGTCTCTACTAAAAACACATAAAAAATTAGCTGGATGTGGTGGCTGTAGTCCCAGCTACTTGGAAGGCTGAGATAGGAGAATCGCTTGAACCCAAAAGGCAGAGGTTGCAGTGAGCTAAGATTACACCACTGCACTCCAGCCTGGGTGACAGAGCAACACTCCATCTGAAGAAACACTGAAAAACCACTAAAAGTTTCCTTCTGGCAGTTTTGCTGCGAAATGAGTTCAGATCAGGTCATATCTTGCTACCAAGTGAGCTAGCTACCAAAGCAAAACAAAACACAAGAAACAAAATAATAATTTGTGGTTTTACAGTTTTGGAATTTTAAAATTACAAATACCTGGTTGTGGACCTGTATCATGATTCAGTTTTATAGATGAGGAAAGTGAGGCTTGGAGAGATTCAATGATTTGCCTGAGATTTTAAGGAACTGAGATTTGAATGAAGGCAGTGAGTCTCCTGGCTTCAAATGACTGGACTCCTTCTTGCCCACCAGAAGTGCCTTCTCTGACCCCACCCACTAACAGCCACGTTCTCTTTAGGTTCACCACTGGCCTAGGGACACCAGACCTGATGACAGCTCTTCCCACCCTGAGTTCCTGCAGCTGCTTTGAGTGCTTTGCTTCCCTACTAGACTCCTGAGTCCTTCGAGGTCAGGGATTCTATATCCTTGCTTTTCTAGTCCCTGGGCCACAGTGGCACTCCATAAATATTTGCTGAATTGAACTCAAAGCTTTAACCAGGAATACAGGAGAAAAGGTAATATTAGAACCATGAGGAATCACAGGGTCATGATGCCTGATTTGCGTCCCAATCTGCACATTGTCCTGCAAGAGTTTGTGATGTAGGTTTACATGTTGTGCTAAACCTGGTCATTCTCCCCCAGTGTAACTAGCAGTGGCATCCCCATCCTGTCTTCCCCCCATGCCCTCCCCCACCACACATTCACACATTGTGCATTCCCCTACCATCTATGAACTCACACATACTCGTCAGGTTTTCAGACTTATGACATGAAGAAAGTACCTCTCCGTAGAACATCAGTTTGTTCAGAATATTCTACATATGTAGGAATTTGCTCCACAATGTACAGAGTGCCTTTGTCAAGGCTGTGGTTCAGCTTTACCTTCTTCAGGTCCAGAACCATGTATTGATTGTTATAGGTGCCTGAAATATCAGGAGACATGAAGACGGGGCATGGGTATGACTTTACTGGTTAACAAGCCTAAATCAAAATATATGTCTGTGCCTAACAGTTATTCTGCAGGGTCACTTACCAGAGTTGTATTTGGAAAAGATGTCTGCCCACCTCTTGCCACTATCTGCCATCATATTGGCCACACGGACTCTTTGCCATGCCAGGAGAGTCTCGGGTATTACCTGCTTTAGCAGGGTTTTATTATACACACTGTTTGTGGTCTGCAGCAGTATCAATCCACTGCTAAGAATGTAAAAGTCATCCAGAGACTCCAAAAACCCTGCAGGAAAGACAAATATACACATCAGCATATGTATACATGGAACAGTGAACCATCATTATTAGCAAAGAGCTTTACATACACAATGCATTTTGCAAAGCGTGTCAGTTATTACTACCCTTGAGTTGCAGTAGCCTCCCCCAGCTCTGGCTCACCTCTGTGGTAGTCACCCAACTGCCACTTACAGAGGTGCCAATAGACCTCCACCCCTGGATTCTCCATTGAAAATTTATTTTATGATTTGAAATAAAAAAAATGTTAAATCCAGAACATTGCAAGTTTCCAGAATGATAAACAGATGTAGATCCCAACTTGCTAGGATTTCGCAGGAGAACTTTTAATTAGGGAGGGGATTAGCAGGGTTCATTAGTAGGATATAAATGCCTTTTTTTCTTCTCTTCTACTTTCCCATATTTTTCAAATTTTGTATAAGTCTACTTTTATTTTTTTGAGACACAGTCTGACTCTGTCACCCGGGCTGGAGTGTGGTGGCATGATCTCAGCTCACTGCAACCTCACCTCCTGGGTTCAAGCGATTCTTGTGCCTCAGCCTCCGGACTAGCTGGGATTACAGGTGTGCACCACCATGCCTGGTTAATTTTTGTATTTTTAGTAGAGATCGGGTTTCACCATGTTGGCCAGGCTGGTCTCAAACTCCTGACCTCAAGGGATTCACCCGCCTTAGCCTCTAAAGTGCTGGGGTTACAGGTGTGGGCCACCACACCTGGCTAAGTGCGTAATTTTTATACATGGAAAAACATCTACATTTAGAAAAGTAAAGATGGTTTTGAAACTCGGTCATTGACACTCTTCGTCAATGCTTTTTTATAAATGTTAGAGGCAACACAGGAAAATCAGTGAAGCCACAGTCTTTTCTGAAGACCTATTTTGTGGTTTACACTGGGATTAGTATGGAAAGGACAGAGTATCAGGCACAGCTGTAATAAAAAGAGAGGCGATATTGTCATCAGTAACAGTAATGGAACAACTGTCAGTGTTGAAGAAGAATCAGAAAAGGACCCCAGTGGTAGAGTTAGAAGGGGCCAGAGTGGTAAGTTCCTTTGGTGCATCCTGCCAAAGGGGATTAATGCCCTTACAAAATAGTCCAGAGAGAACTAGCTAGCCCCTTCCACTATGGTGAGGTCACAGAGAGAAGGCACTGTCTGTGAGAAACAGACCCTCATTAGACACTGAGTCTTCCAGTCCCTTCATCTTGGGCTTCCCAGCCTCCAGAACTGTGAGCAATAAAATTTCTGTAGTTTATGAATTACCTTGTCTGAGGTGTTTTGTCACACTAGTCAGAATGGACTGAGATAGTCTCAAATTTCTATCATTATTTTTTACCACTTTTATCATTTTTGCCATATCTGAGATCTAAACTATCATTTAGTTAAAATTTTTATTTTTTGACAAGTAAAAATTATATAAATTTATGTTATACAAAATGATATTTTGATATCTGACAAGTAAATATTGTATCTATTTTGGTATACAAAATGACATTCTGATATATGTATACATTGTCAATGGCTAAATCAAGCTATTAACATATGCACTACTTAATATCTTTCTTCAGATTAACTCACTTTTCAAACTTAAAATACCCTTGTCACATACCGTAACGTCTAAGAAACTATGGACTTAAATGTTTTTGTTTTTCCCCAAAGAAATACATTGAAACAAATACATTTCTACTAACGTGCAAAAAATATCTGTCCACATACCACCTCAAATTACCCCACCACCCTACGCATGCTATTGCACATCTATTCGAGCCTCGTTTGGAATAAGTAAGGTGGGGTCAAAGAAAGAGGCCACCTGAAGCTGGAGGTAAGAGCATGGATTGGGAGTCAGAGGGCCTCATTTTAGGTCCCTGCTTGCCTCTAATGAATTTGACAATTCTCATTTTGCCTCTCTGTTCCTTATTTCTTTCCTCTGATAACCTGGGACTAAGTGATGTCACTCAGCTCTAACAATCTGATTTTAATTTCTTGAAATTTCTTGAGTAGGAAAGTTACATGATGAGAGGACGGTCCAACTAACTCTTAATGAGCCTCTATAAGGCTGCCATTAAGCTATAGAGAGGTTTGTGTAAATTAGAGAAAGTTGCACACTCCAAGTGGTACAAGGCTTAAAGGTACCCTTGAATGAAATTTTAATGGTCACCTCTCTAGAAAGACATGACCCTGGGCAAGGATATATGGCTTGGCAGAGTGTAAAATGGATTTCATTCATCTCTTGGGCTGGGATCATTTTTCAGTGCTCAAACTGTACAACCATACTTGGCAGCCTTGAGAAAGCTCCCTGGTAGAAAATCCCTGTAGGGTAGAATTGCTGTATTTCTGGAATGACAATTTTGCTAATTCACTCCTTACTGTAGCAGTCTCTCTGGACACAAGAGGGCAGGCGTTCTTTAATATATGTAGGTGATTGAATATTACAAGTACTAATGTTGTAAGGAGTCGTCTTTCCTTTAAAGGCAAGATTCTTTATGATAGAGACAGAAAGATGGAAATATATAGGCTATCTAGAGTTCTAGAGCAAAGAAAATGACTGGCCTGCAAAAACTATAGTTGAAGAGGCTATTTTTTTTTTTTTTCTTTTTTTGAGACAGGGTCTCCCTATGTTGCCCAGACTGGTCTCGAACTCATGAGTTCAAGGGATCCTCCTGCCTTGGCCTCCCAAAGTGCTGGGATTACAGGTATGAGCCACCACATCTAACTAAAATTATGATCTTGCTCTCATCTGTCATTAGTAGCTTTGGAAGGCAGATTGAGATCAGAAGAAAATGAAACACTCCAGTGTTTTATGAATGCCAGCCTAAGATTAACATTTCATGGTAAGCTTCTCACTGAATTTAATTAAGAAATAAAAAGAAACTATTTCAGTTAATAAATCATATTTCGAGACTTTAAAAAACACTGAATTACAGAAATAAACAGTAACCACTATGTAGTCAGGCAAATGGCAACAACAGTTACTCAACACACACCGTGGAACAAACACATTAGAAACAATTATGACGATTGACTCATGGGGAGTTGCATGTTGAGACAGGGTGGAGTTGAAGGAAATCATCTTATGACCAGTTAATCAAGAAAAGTATGAAAAATAAGGTGGGATTTCTGGAAAGGTAGAAGGGAGGAAGCATCCTGAGTTAGGTGGGGAAGATGATCAAGACAGGTCTGATCTGGCAAAAGATATCAGTGTCCTGGGATGGTGCCAATGAGGAGACAAAGAATCAAAGAAAGGTACTGAAAAAAAAAAAGAAAACAGAAATTAAGTGCTGCAAGATCCATTTATAATTCTTTAGAATACGTGCCCGAATTCTGCTATTTCTTTTCTTTTCTTGGTTCTACCTTTTACAAGCAAAGGACATGAATTTTGGTCTGTACTAAATATAGATTGTATTTATATGCTTCAGCTTTATGAGCAAAGTAACTAGATTAAAGAGGTAACATGACATTAATAAAAGTAATTATAGAATATTAAAAATGTTTACAACATAAATTTATTAAATAGGCAATTTTATAGATTATGAAGACTTGACTGAAATTTTCCTGGAGCCTATTCTTTTATCTTCATTTATACTTACTTTCAAGTACATGCCCTTAATATTTAAAGAGGCTAAGCTGGTTCATGCCTGTAATCCCAGCACTTTGGGAGATCGAGGTGGGTGGTGGATCATTTGAGGTCAGGAGTTCAAGACCAGCCTGACCAACATGGGGAAACCCCATCTCTACTGCAAATACACACACACACACACACACACACACACACACACACACACTAGCCGGCCGTGGTGGCACATGCCTGTAGTCCCAACTACTTGGGAGGCTGAGGCACGAGAATTGCGTGAACCCTGGAGGCGGAGGTTGAACTGGCCACTGCACTCCAGCCTAGGCAAGACTCCGTCTCAAAAAACAAAAACAAGGCCAGGCACAGTGGCTCACGCCTGTAATCCCAGCACTTTGGGAGGCTGAGGCGGGCGGATCACGAGGTCAGGAATTTGAGACCAGCCTGACCAACAGGGTGAAACCCCATCTCTACTAAAAATACAAAAATTAGCCGGGCACGGTGGCGCGTGCCTGTAATCCCAGCTACTCAGGAGGCGGAGGCAGCGGAATCGCTTGAACCCCGGAGGCGGAGGTTGCAGTGAGCCGAGATCGCGCCATTGCACTCCAGCCTGGGCAACAACAGCGAAACTCCGTCTCAAAACAACAACAACAACAACAACAAAAAACAACGACAACAAAAAGGGCTAAGCAAAGATTTTGCTGCTTAGACCACAAGGGCTGCCACAGTCTCACTGACAGGACGGACTATGGATTCAGTATGCTGGGGTGGTCTAGGGTGCTTGTTACAAATGCCCCAGCCCAGATCAATGAAATAGGAATTTCTGTGGATAACACTGCATTTTTAGCAAGCTCCACAGGAAAAACTGGGGAACATCTAAGTTTAAGAGGTATGTATACGTGTATGGGGGAGGTGATAGCATACCTGTATATAGTGAAAAGTAGGAACACACCGTGCTTGGGGAAACACACTAAGTGCATCCCAGAAAGCCTCACTTATAGATCATTAAGCTTGAAGCCTCTGCCTTATGGGGATCATCATTACGGGGATCCTCAATTAAAAGTCCTTTGAGGCCAGGCAAGGTGGTTTATGCCTGTAATCCCAGTACTTTGGCAGGCCGTGGAGGGTGGATCACCTGAGGTCAGGAGTTCAAGATCAGCCTGGCCAGCATGGCAATACACTCTCTCTACTAAAAATACAAAAATTAGCAGGGTGTGGTGGCATACACCTGTAGTCCCAGCTACTTGGGAGGCTGAGACTCAAGAATCGCTTGAACCTGGGAGGCAGAGGTTGCAGTGAGCTGAGATGGCGCCATTCCACTCCAGCATGGGCAACAGAGTGAGACGCAGTCTCAAAAAAAAAGTCCTTTAAATAGGTTCCATCTTTTGTTCCCACACAGAAGCTCCACCCACCAGGCATGGCAGGAAATCCTTTGAGTTCACTGCTCTTTTCGTTTTTTGTTTGTGTTTTTGTTTTGAGACGGGTCATGCTCTGTCGCCCAGGCTGGATGCAGTGGTGGGATCAAGTCTCAGGGCAGCTTCAAACCACCCGGCCTCCTGAGTGGCTGGGGCTACAGGCATGCACCACCACACCTAGCTGAATGTTTCAACTTTTTTGTAGAGACAGGGGTCTTGCTATGTTGCACAGCCTGGTCTCAACCTCCTGGGCTCAAGCAATCTTCCTGCCTGGGCCTCTTAAAAAGTGCTGGGATTACAGGTGTGAGCCACCACACCCAGCTGACTCTTTTAGTTTTAGCCATTAAATTTAAATCTGAATCATTTCTAAAAGAAAAAAAAAAAGAGAAATGGATATTTATAGTTGGATATATTGCCTTTGTACTCAGTCCTCAACCACTGAATTGTGTGACCTTGACCTGTTTGACTATTTAACTTCGCCAACTATTTAACTGTTTATTTTTAAAAATGCAGACAAAATACCCTCCTTGAGGCTTTTTATGGAAGGTAGAATTTGTAAAAATCAGTATATTTTGCCTCTTCACTGCATTAACGTGCTACAGACTCAGACTGTTTTGTATAAGTATGTCAAAGAACTGCACTTTGTCTAAAGAGAAGTTTGATGTTTTGTATGCTTGTTAAGAAAATACAGTACTAGAAATTAATGGTGGACAGCTGATTTTAAAAATACCCTTCTTGTTAGGTTTTTATGAACATTAAATGACATAATAAAAACAAAATGTTGGTCCGGCACGGTGGCTCATGCCTGTAATTCCGGCACTTTGGGTGGCTGAGGCAGGTGGATCACTTGAGGCCAGGAGTTCGAGACCAGCCTGGCCAACATGGTGAAACCACGTCTCTACTAAAAATACAAAAATTAGCCAGGCGTGGTCACACACGCCTGTAATCCCAGCTATTCGGGAGCTGAGGCATGAGAATCGCTTGAACCTGGGAGGCGGAAGTTGCAGTGAGCCGAGATCACACCACTGCACTCCATCCGGGGTGACCCAGTGAGACCCTGTCTGAGAAAGCAAAACCCCACAAACAAGCAAAAACAAAACGTTTAGCATAGTGTCAGGGACAGAGCCAGGTACATGGTATGGCTAAACACATTCAGGTTTTTTGTTTTCCTTTCTATTTAATAACAAGTTGAACACAAGCTTATAGTAATTTATGTACAATGTAAATTCTGCCTAATTCCCATAAAACTAGTCAGGTCCCATTTATGTTATTTATCATCTGGTTACTACAAAGGATTCTCTTCAAGTAACAAGTCCTGTTCTGAACACGTAGGTTTTGCATCTAAAGTCCCTTGTTTACAATTCCTGAACATCTTAGACTTCTGTTCTCAAATCCAGGGTATGAAAGGGAGGGCAGGATGAATAGAAAGCCAGTTACAATCGGAAGTGTGATCTCTTAGCTAAGCAGTCCCCACCCCCTCCTTGTTTTATTGCCCATCTTTCTTTCCTACAGTTCCTACCATGTCCACATCACAGTGGACATCATCTATCTCCTTCCTTTCTGATTTTCCTCTAATCCTTCTTCCTTCCTTCCTTCTTTTCTACTTCCTTCCATAAATATTTATTCAATGATTATAATATGCAAGGCTCTGTGCTCCTCCAGGGACACAGACATGAATACAGAATATGGGCTCTGAAGAAATTATGCACAGGGTACCTAGGAAGCTCAAAGGAGAAATAACTTACTTGTCCTGAAGGTTAGTAAAACCATCTAAAAGGAGCTCTTGTGCTACTCTTTGTTAATATGAAAAGCACTAGGGTATTATGTATTACCTGGCCAAAAAAAAATTTAAAAATTTTAAAAAAGCTGGTATCAAGAGTGAGTATTCCAATAATAGCAGCATGATAAAATGGAGTGATTTTCCCACAAATAATAATTATAAAACTGTATAAAATTATTTAAAGCAATGATTTGAAGATACTAGGAATGACCAAAGGCAGGGAGAAACAGAACGTTAGTACAGCATTGGTTAAGATGGAGTATGAGGCTTCCTTGCCTGCATGTATTCCTAAACCCCTGATATGAACTGAATTCTGTTTCCTCGAAATTCATATGCTGAAGTCTTAACCCACAGTACCTGAAAATAGACTATACTTGGATACAGAGCATTAAAAAGGTAATTAAGGTCAACTGAGGTCTTATGGGCAAACTCTAATTCAACATGACCGGTGTCCTTATAAGAAGAGGAAGTGGGCCGGGGGCAGTGGCTCGCGCCTTTAATCCCAGCACTTTGGGAGGCCAAGGCAGGTGGGTCACGAGGTAAGGAGATTGAGACCATCCTGGCTAACGGTGAAACCCCATCTTTACTAAAAATACAAAAAATTAGCCAGGTGTGGTGGCACACACCTGTAGTCCCAGCTACTTGGGAGGCTGAGGCCGGAGAATCACCTGAACCTGGGAGATGGAGGTTGCAGTGAGCTGGGATCATGCCACTGCACTCCAGCCTGGGTGACAGAGTGAGACCCCATCTCAAAAAATAAAAAAATAAAAACATAAATTAGAAAAAAACAGGAGGTGATGTCAGGTATATGCACACACAGAGAAAAGGCCATGTGAGAACACAGTGAGAAGGTGGCCATCTGTAAGTCAAAGAGATAAACCAAACCTGTCAATATCTTGATCTGGGACTCTTAGCCTCTAGAACTGGGAGAATAATTAATTTCTGGTTGTTTAAGCCACCCAGTCTTTGCCATGGCAGCCTTAGCAAACTAATATATAGCCCATACCCAACTTTAGTTATGGAAAACTACAGTCGTTCTGGTTTGAAATGGCGAGGTCAAAGTCTAGTGTTGCAGAACAGCTGAGAATTTAAGAGGAAAATTTTGGGAGCAAGAGAACTATAAGAGCAGAGATTCAAAATCTGAATATGAACCCTGTCCAGTTCCCTGACTGACCACTAACTGTGCATGAATGTGGGAAACGCCAGGGAGCCCAGGGTAAAAACAGAAAGAAATGAGAAGGTTTTCCCTTGTAAGACAGAATTGCTCTAGAATTGAGATAGGTGAGTTTACTGCCAGGGTTCCCAACTCATATGCAGCTCAAATTCCTCAAGCTGTCAGAGGACAAAGGTAAGAACTGGAAAACCAAATGGGAATATAGGGGAAACCTTAGGATCAAGGAAATCACAAAGAGAGTTAGCTCTATAATATGAATATGAGCTGCAAACATCTTTCACTGGCTGCTAAATTACACAGATGCAGGAGCAACCTCCAGAGGACCAGGTTGAAGCAGCAGCTGGAAGTAAGCAACACTGAGGAAAGACATTGGTTGCTGCACACTATGCAGGTGACATACGTTGAAGTTTGAGTGCAAGCAAGGTAATTGCCTGTTAAAAACAAAAAGTAAAACAAGTGACTTCAGCAAGATGTCTGACTAGAGGTGCCTAACATTCATTTCCCCACAAAAAAAAGAACCAAAATGGTGAATAAACAACTATATTTTGACTAGAGTATCCAAAGGAGAACACTAAAGTGTTCCAAAAGAGTACAATAAGGGAGTTGCAGAGACCCAGTGGAGCATGGAGACTTGGGATGGCTGCATAAAAAAAAGAGTGAAACATTCTGCCTTTGCCACTCCGTCTTCCCAGTCAGGACTGGTATGAAACCAGGAGGCAGTCTCCCTATGGAGAAAAGGTGAGCAGGAGAACTCCCAGCAATCTCCATTAAAGATGCAAACACCTAGTCTTTGCTGCTTGAGAATTCTGCAGTTTTCACAAACCATGAACCCATTCCAGGGAGCTGCCTGGCATTCACATGGCTGTATTATAAAGAATGAGCCCACACTGTGCCACCTTCTCCTCTGTGATCTAAGCTGCTGAGGTACAGCACCATCTTGAGACCAGCGCCACTACTACAGTGCACTGTGCTCTGGAGGGCCAGTAACCACTGTTTGTTTCTCCCCATCCTGAGGCTCTGCTGCAAGTACACTGTGCTTGTAAACAGTAGCACACCACTCACCAGTCGAGCAGCTACTGTTTCCTATCCACCAGGAATATGCTGCCTAGGAGGCACTCCACCTTCCCCATCCCTGTGGCTGCAGCACCTCAACCTCAATTACTCAGAGCACAGGCCCAGTGAAACAGCCATAACCTTGGTGCCTGAGCCCATGTGGTGTCCTGACCCCTAAGGAATAGATGATCCTACCCAGCAGGGAGACCACACCTTACCCTGAAGGAGCAGTCCCTATGTACTTGTGTGTAACAGCCTGGCACTCTGCCCCCAGAGGAGAGACTGTGTCTAATCCTATTGGAGTAGGCCTTGTGCACACATGGTGCATGAAACAACCTGGCACCCCTGCCACCAGCAGAAAGGCCATGCATATGACTTGACAGAGCTGCCATACAAACTCCTGCAGGCTAGGATGCCACTGAGGCATCCATAGAAATTGCTAACATTGACTACAGCTGAAAAAACTGCATGGTGACTACACTCCTGCATCCACCTGGAACCAAAGCCAATGCACCCTACACAACTGACACCTTCGGACACATCTGCAGGCAAAAATCTTTCCTTATGATAACAATTCTATAAAACTGGAAGAGGCATCCATTCTATCAGATGCCCAGACATCAATGCAGGGACACAAGAAATATGAAAAAGCAAGAAAACATGACACCACCAAAAAAACACAATAACTCTCTAATAACTGACCTTAAAGAAATGGCAATTTACTAATTGCATAAAAAACATTTTAAATATGATCTTAAGGAAAATCAGTGCGATTCAAGAGAATATAGATAGGCAATTCAACAAAATCAGAAAAGCAATTCATGATATGAATAAAAAATTCAACAGAGATATCACTTTAAAAAAACTCTTGGAGATGAAGACTTTAATGAATGAAAGAAAAAATATAATGGAAACTTCCAACAGCAGACTACACCAAGCAGAATAAAGAATTTCTGAACTGAAGACAGCTCTTCATTTGAAGAGTGAAGAAAGCCTACGAGACCTATGAGACACCATTAAGCAAACACATTTTCACACTATAGAAACTTGAGGCCGGGCACGGTGGCTCACGCCTGTAATCCTAGCACTTTGGGAGGCTGAGGCGGGCGGATCACAAGGTCAGGAGATTGAGACCATCCTGGCTAATACGGTGAAACCCCATCTCTACTAAAAATACAAAAAATTAGCTGTGCGCGGTGGTGGGCGCCTGTAGTCCCAGCTACTTGGGAGGCTGAGGTAGGAGAATGGTGTGAACCCGGGAGGCGGAGCTTGCAGTGAGCCGAGATTGTGCCACTGCGCGACTGCACTCCAGCTTGGGCGACAGAGCCAGACTCCATCTTAAAAAAAAAAAAAGAAACTTGAGAGGGAGAAGAGATGGAGAAGGGCACAGAAAGCTTAACAAAATAATAGCAGAAACTTCCTAAGTTTGGAGAGAGAGATGGAGAACTCTATGCCAACAAATATGAAAACTTAGAAGAAATGAATAAATTCCTGGGCACATAAAACTTACCAAAATTGAATCATGAAGAAATAGAAAATTTGAACCGACCAATAACAAGTAATGAGATTGAATTAGTAATAAAAAGTCTTCCAAAAAAGAAAAGCCGAGGACCCAATGGCATCACTGATGAGTTTTACAAAACATTAAAGAAGAACTAATACCAATCCTTTGAAGATTATTCAAAAGACATGAAGAGGAGGGAATATGTCCAATATCTTTCTATGAGACCAGCATCACCCTGATTCCAAAACCTGACAAGGACACAACAAAGAAAGAAATCTATGGGCCAATATCCCTAATAAATATAGATACAAAACTCCTCAAAAAAATATTTAAAAACTGAATTCAACAGCACATTAAAAAAAGTCACTCACCATAATAAATGGGATTTGTTCCAGGGATGCAAGGATGGTTCAATATATGCAAATCAATAAACATAATACATCACATTAACAGAATCAAGAACAAACCCATGAAGGGATGTTGAATCTACTGATCTAGAAAAGACATTTAAAAAAAATTCAACATCCCCTCATGATAAACACTCTCAATAAAATAGATATACAAGAAAGGTAACTCAACACAATAAAGCCCATATATAACAAATTCACAGCTAGCATCATACTGAATGGGGAAAAGTTGAAAGCTTTTCCTCTAAGATCTGGAACAAGACACAAATGCACCACTTTTATTTAACATAATACTGGAGGTCCTAGCCAAAGCAATGAGGCAAGAGAAAGATAAAAAGGGCATCCAAATTGAAAAGGCAGAAATCAAACTGTCCCTGCTTCCAAATGACATAATCTTATATAGGGAAAACCCTGAAAACTTCACCAAAATACTATTAGAACTAATAAGTAAATTGAGTACAGTTGCAGGATACAAAATAAATATACAAAAATCTATAACATTTCTATATGGCAATAGTAGACAATCAGAAAAAAACAAAGCAATTCCATTTACTACAGCTACAAAAACAAACACTTAACTAAGGAGGTGAAAGATCTCTATGATGAAAACTATAAAATGTTGACAAAAGAAATGAAGAGGATACAAATAGAAAGATATTCCATGTTTAAGGATTTGAGGAATATTTTTTAAAATGTCCATACTAATCAAAGCAATATACAGATTCAGTGCAAGCTCTATTAAAATACCAATGACATTCTTCATAAAAAGAGAAAAAAAATCTTTAAATTTGTATGGAACCTCAAAAGACCCCAAATAGTCAAAGCAATCTTGAGCAAAAAAAACAAAACTGGAAACATCACACTACCTGGCTTCAAAGTATACTACAAAGCTAAATAACCAAAACAGCATAGTACTGGCATAAAAATAGACATATATACTAATGAGACAGAATAAAAAATACAGAAATAAATTCACACACTTACAGCAAATTGATTTTTGGCAAAGAAACTAAGAACACACATTGGAAAAAATTATCTTTGATAAATGGTGCTCAGCAAACTGGATACCTACATGGAGAGGAATGAAACTAGACCCCTTGCTGGGTATTTATCCAAAGGAAATGAAATAAGTATGTTAAAGAGATGTCTACACTCTCATGCTTATTGCGGCACTATTCACAATAGTCAAGATATGGAATCAACCTAAATGTCTGTCAACAGATGACTGGATAAAGAAAATGTGATACATATATGTATAATGGAATACTATTCAGCCATGAAAAGAATCGAATTAGGTCATGTGTGGCAATGTGGATGATCCCTCAGGGCATTTTGTTAAATGAAATAAGCCAGGCACAGAAAGACAAATACTGCACAATCTCACTCAGATGTGGAATCTATAAAAGCCAATCTCATACAAGTGTAGAGTAGAACAATGCTTACCAGCAGCTGGGGAGGGTAGGTAAGGTTGGAAAGGTTTAATCAACAGGTAAAAAATTACAGTTAGATACAAGGAAAAAGTTCTGGTATTCTATTGCACAGTAGGCTTACTATAGTTAACAATTTATATTATATATTTCAAATAACTAAAAGAGATTTTTGAATGTCCTTACCATTAGAAAGTGATAAATGTTTGAAGTGATGAATATTCTAAATACCATGATTTGTTCACTACACAATGTATACATGCATTAAAACATCACACTGTATCCTATAAATATGTACAATTATATGTCAATTAAAAATAAAATAAAACATAATTCTCAAAAATACACATTCAGAGACACTATGGTGTGCTATTTTTCAAGTCCACATTTCAACCAAAAATTACCAGGCACAATAACAATATTGAATTACATATTTCAAAATAACTACAAAAGAGGATTTTGAATGTTCTTACCATAAGGAACTGATAAATGTTTGTGGTGAAGAATATACTAAATATATATATACATTGTGTAATGATCAAGTCATGGTATTTGGTATATTTGTCACCTCAAAAGAAAAAGTAAAATATGACCCCACACTAAAGTCACTGGAAACTGTTTCCAAGTAGGCCTTGATATTGGGTTTAGTGGAAAAAGACAAAACAGGAAAATATGGTATTAAGATTTTACCAGAGAAGGAATCTCAACATAAAATTAGAAATTAAAAAAAGAACAAAACTGAAATTCTAGACCTGAAAAGTACAGTAAATGAAATGAAAAATTCACTGTATACTTCAACAGTAAATTTGAGACGGCAGAAGGAGGAATTAGAAAACTTGAAGATTATGGCTGGGCACGGTGGCTCACGCCTGTAATCCCAGCACTTTGGGAGGCCAAGGCAGGTGGATCACTTGAGGTCAGGAGTTGGAAACCAGCCTGGCCAACATGGTGAAACTTCGTCTCTACTAAAAATACAAGATCAGCCAGACGTGGTGGTACATGCCTGTAATCCCAGCTACTTGGGAGGCTGAGGCAGGAGAATCGCTTGAACCTGGGAGGTGGAGGTTGCAGTGAACTGAGATTGCATCACTGCACTCCATCCTGGGCAACAAGAGTGAAACTCCATCTTAAAATAAATAAATAAAATTTAAAAAGAAAAAATAAAACAAAGAAAACCTGAAGATAGAAGATTAATGGGAATCAACCAATCTGAAAAACAGAGAGAAAAAAAAAAAAACTAAGTAAAATTTACAAAGCCCCAGAGACTTGTGCAAAAATGTATAGCATCTGATGGATAATTGACTGGAGTCCCAGAGGGAGAAGAGAGAGAAAAGAGGAAAAAATATGTGAAGCTATAAGTGGTGAAAAAGCCCTAACTTTAATGAAAAACATTAATTTACAGTTCCTATCAGCATAACAAACTTAAAATAACCACAAAGAAGACTAGAGTTAGCCCACCAGAAAGCTGAAGTCACCAAAAATCTAAATGCAGAAAAAATTAGAGCAGAAAATAATATAATTAACAGCTTACTTCTCAACACACACACACACACACACACACACATGCATGCATGCACACTTCTTGTTTTAATTTTTTAAAAGACAGTAAGTTTTTAAGTAAAAAATCTTAACACCATATTGGTGTATTTATAACATACATAGATGTAGCATATATATGACAACAATAGCATAAAGGATGGAAGGCACTAAATGGGATAATTACCATTTTAGGTTCCTATATACTTTTTAGTAGACATAATTGCTTATTAACTTTACATAAATTGTGATGAGTTCAAGATGCATATCACAAGCCCCAGGGACAACAATTTTAAAAATGCCAATAAATATAGCTAGAAAGCCAACTAGAGTATTAAAATATAGACTATTTTGTTAGAAAATCTTTGTTAAAATGTTTAACACAAAAGAAGACAGGAAAGGAGGAACAGAGAAACAAAATAGAGATGAAATGAACTAAATAGTGAAATGGCAGACTTAAATCTAAATATATAAATATTTACAGTAAATGTAAATGGACCAAACACTTCCATCAAAAGTAAGAGACTCAAACTTGATAGAAAAGAAAGCAAAATGTACTAATTATCTGTCTACAAAAGACATACAGCAAACACAAAACCACAAATAGTTTGAAAGTAAAGACATTCCATTTGTGCTAGCAAATTAAAATATGCTTTGATTCACACTTGAACCTGAAAGCAGGAATGCCTACATTAATTGCTACATTAAAAACAGCCATCAGGCAGGCGGATCACAAGGTCAGGAAATCGAGACCATCCTTGCTAACACGGTGAAATCCCATTTCTACTAAAAATACAAAAAATTAGCCGGGCGTGGTGGCAGGCCCCTGTAGTCCCAGCTACTGGGGCGGCTGAGGCAGGAGAATGGCATGAACCCGGGAGGCGGAGCTTGCAGTGAGCCGAGATCGTGCCACTGCACTCCAGCCTGGGCAACAGCAAGACTCTGTCTCAAAAAAAAAAAAAAAATGTATGGTGGTTTATTTTTATAATATACATATATATACTATGAAACATATGAAAAAAATCATTAACACATGTTAGTAAATTGAACTAAAAATAAATACAAAGAATAACACATCATGACTAAGTGAGGATTAACTCAGGAATTTCAAGTGTTTTAACATCTGAAAATCAATCAATGTAACTCATCATATTAATACAGGAAAAACTTCGTATAATCCTTTCAACAGTTGCTGAGAAAGAATTCAGAAAAATGCAACACTCATTTATTGATAAAAATATTAAATAAAGTAGGAAGAGCAGGGACCTTCCTTAACATTACAAAGAGCATCTACAAAGAATCTGCAGTTAACATCATACTTAATGGTGAAAGACAATACTTTTCATCCCAGGTCAGGAATTGGGCAAGGATTTCCATGCTCACCACTTACAGTCTCCGTTGTTCTGGAGGTCTTCTCCAGCACAATCATACAAAAAAATAGACATACAAGGGATGGGAGAAGTCAGACTGTCTTTAGAGATGAGATGATTGTATATATAGAACATCCTAAGGAATCTATAAAAAAAGCTATTAGAAGTGATATGTGAACTTAAAAATATCTCAGGATAATAATGTACAAAAAAGGTATACTATATTGTGGTAGTTTTCAAATTTCCACAAATTATGTGGCACCCTTCTCTTTAAAAGGTGGATTCTAATTCCCTTTCCTTGAATGTGCGCTGGTCATAATACCTTGCTTCTAATTAATAGAACCTGGTGGAAGTGAGTGTTGACGTCTGAGGTGAGGTCACAATAGCCATTACTATTTCTGCCTTGTTCTTTTGGATGGCTTGGTCTGGAGGAAGTCAGGGGTCTTGCCATGAAGGACACTCAAGCAGTTCTGAGGAGAGGCCCAAGTGAAGAGGAACGAATTGCCTGCACCACCCTGTCAGCTATGTTAGTAAGTCACTTTAGAAGCCCATACTCCAGTCTCAGTTAAGCTATCAGAGATTTCAGCCCTTCAGTCTTTGAGTCTTCCAGCTGAGGCCCCAGTCATAGTAGAGACAGATTATCCTCACTGTGCCCTATCTAAATTCCTGATCCACAGAAACCATGAGTAACTAAATCATTATTGTTTTTAGCCACTAATTTTTGGAGCAATTTGTTATGTAGCAATGGGTAATCAATAAATATACATGAGAGCAAACAACTGAAAAAATAATTTTAAAATATCTTGATTACAGGAGCATCAAACATAACTTAGGATTTAACTTACTTAAAGGTATGTAAGACCTAAATACTGAAAACTACATAATATGACTCAAATTAAAGACCTAAATAAACAAATAGATTGTATTAGTGGATTGGAAGACTCAATGTTGTTGACAAGTGAATTTTCTCTGAATTGGTTAAAACTATCAGATCTTTGTGCTGAGGTCTTCACACAGTTGTATTGGCTGCCATTTCAGTGCCATCGTATTCTATTGATTTATCTCTTTGTCTTACCTCCTTGATTATTGATTTGTATTGCCAAAATAAGTACATGTACAGGGAGGGCTAGTGCAGGGCTTCTACCTTCCTTACTTAGCCTCACTAGTTGCTAGGCAAAACAGACCATGTATTCAAAACCCTTCTTGTTAGGGGCAGAAACTTCTAGAACAAGGCTATTCAAAGTCACTTTTTTGGGGGTATCCAGTGCCTCAGGCAAGTGTTTTTGTTTGTTTGTTTTAACAGGACCCCTGCCTATACAAACAATTTGATTAAAAACATATATTTAAAAATTCATAGGTACATGTGAGGTATGATGATTTATCATTGAAGATTTAGGATGGTGGGCAGAGAAAGGCACTCTGTTTTGTCTATTGTCCAATCAGTGCATGTGAAGATTCTTTATAGTATCCAGGTACCATCTTTTTGTATTCTTTATTATTAAATGCATTCTTCCTGGCTAAGTTTCTATTTTTTGTCATGAGAAAAAGGTAGCAATACTGTTATTACAAAACCATGACTTTTTGGAACCTGTTTGTATTCAAACAACACAGATCTCCTTGCCTCTGCAGTTCCCTAACACCATTCTCTTAATGACTCTGCAACAACTATCACGCCACCTGTGAATCCTGGCTTCTAATGACTCAAAAATCCTTGTTATGCTTTGTTAATGTTGATCACAAATGCAAATCTTACCAGAGTGTTAAAAAAATTGTGAATGATAGTTTTATGGTCACTAAAGCTACACTGGGAATTTTACAGCGTAAACATAGATCAACATGTTTTCTGTTGGACTCTTTAGGCTAATTGCTGCCTCCCTAGAATGTAATCTCTTTGTTGTTGTTGTTGTTGCTGCTGTCGTTGAGATGAGGCCACACTTTGTCCCCCAGGCTGAAGTGCAGTGGTGCTATCTTGGCTCCCTGCAACCTCTGCTTCCATGGCTCAAGCTGTTCTTGAGCCTCAGCCTCCCGAGCAGCTGGGATTACAAGGGATGGGAGAAGTCAGACTGTCTGGTGGCATGAGCCACCAACGTTTGGCTAATTTTTTTGTATTTTTGCAGAGACGGGGTCTTGCCATGATGCCCATGCTGGTCTTGAACTCCTGAGCTTAAGACAATCCACCTGCCTTGGCCTCCCAAACTGCTGGGATTACAGGCATGAGCCTGCTTAGCCCGTTTAAATGTTAAGTGCATGTACTTGAAAGTAGGTACATGAGAAGATAAAAGAATAGGCTCAAAGCCCCAGGAAAATTTAAGCGAAGTCTTCATAATTTAAGTCTTCACAATTTAAGTCAAGTCAAGTCTTCATGAGCCTGATCTCTTTTCATGCTGAACCCTCCCCCACCTTCACTCCTCACCCACGGGTACCAGTGGGCAGGATAGGTGAGAAGCCTGTAAGCCAAGCTGGAAGAGCTGTCCCAATCCCACAAGAAAAATCCATCTGTTTTAAGACTGACTCAAGGCAGTAGGAAGTCACATCATCAACTGCAGCAAAAGATTTGCTACAAAGGCCCGTTTGTGTTGTAGAGCAAGGTTCTCAAAAGGCCTCAGAGGGGCCAGGCCTAGCCCGCCCCAAGGACTGCCTGACACACGGTGCACAGCTGCAGGGGTGAGGAGGCCACCACACGGGCCAGATGTGGAGCTCATAGGTCGAAGTTCGCTTTCGCTTTACTGTCCTCCCCTGCTGCATGCTGAAACCCAAGGGTAAGAGGTGGCTTTCAGTAGCATAGATCCCTGAACATATGCTCTGACATGAGAGCCACCCCAGCTCATTGTGACCGCCATTCTGACAGCTAGGTTATGCACCATCTTGCAAAAAATATATACTGTGAGGGCCAACTAGAGGAATCTGCTTACCAGGACCAGGCCATAGGCTTGAGTCCCAGAGCTCCTTGGGGCATCTTGTTGAACCCATGTGTGGGCAGGAGTGGAGAAGAGCCCCCAGATAGGGAGATATGGGACAAAGGCTCATGTGCATTGTTTTCTGGGCTCAAGAAGCTGACCTGGATGGCTCAGCCATCTTGGTCAGTCTTGGGTACTAGAGGGGGATTTAGAAATTTTCTGGAAAGGAGCTTTCTAAACTGGATGCCCAGAGACACAGGTCAAGATACTGCCAGCCTGGCCGGTCTCAGGATGCTGGAGGGGGATTTAGGTAATTTTCAGGAAGGTAATTCCAAGCTGGGAGGGTGGGGGTTCCTGTGCCCAGACCTAAGGGTGGTACTGAAGTTATCAGCACTTGATATACTTTGGTATACTTTTGACCTTCCCTGGGTATTGCATGTTAGCCTCTTTAGGTGAAATAATTTCCTCAGTCTCCACTTTGTATTTTTAGAAAAGACTAAAAAAGACCAAGCCTGTTAAACAACCAAATCACCTTAAATTCTTTCTAAATTAATACAAATTACTCTGTTTTCTTAACCTATAACCACCTCTATTTTTATGGAATGAACTGAGGCTCTGGTGAACGTACAGCATGAGACTGGCTTCAATACGTTTGGGCATACTGAAGGCAGCAAATCCTTTTGTATTATTGATAAATGTGAAGGATTACCATTGTTCCTTCTATTCTCCCATGCTAGAGTACAATTTGGGGAGTGTCCTGACAATTCTTATTAGGTAATTATCCCTCAAGGATTCTTGCAAGGACAACAGGAGGACACATAACGTTGTGTTGTGTTTCAGTAATTCAGCAGTCATATTTGTTATCCTCTTGAAGAGGGATTATCAAGCTTCCATCCATATGCTGATTGACCATTTACAAAATATGGTGGTTTGAATTGCCTGGATTATTGCACCAGCCTTCTAAATGTTCTGCTGGCAGCCTCTCTTGTCCTCTAATGGGCCAGATAATCCACAAATGCAAATCTACTCATGTCCCTTTCACTTGTCACTTTAGGGGCCTCATGTCGTGCCTCATTCCCTCTCTCTGGCCTTCTTGATGCTGTCTCTTGCCCATATACTGTTTGTTCCTCAAGGAACTTTCTACCACTGTATCCCCATTGGGCTTGCCTAAATTATCTTGGTTTTGTGCCTCGACTTAAATTTTCCTTTCTCTTAGCTTTCTCAATGTTCCCAGACTAGTCTTTCTCTTATTACAAAAATCGTACTCTAATGTCATTTTTTTTTTTTATTGGCCTCTACTTCTCAACAGAAAGTAAACTGTGACAGTAGGAACTGTGTCTATGCCAGTCTCCATCAACAATCCTTTGCCTAGCCCAATTTAACAGAAAATTGTTGATGAATAAACTATATAATGTTTACAACTTTATGAAGCAAGCAATCTATTAGCCTCATTTTACAGCGAGAAAGATATGGCTCACCAAAGTAAAGCAGTTGGACTTCATACGTTGAAAGAGTTTAGTAGCTGTCCAAGCTCTGACTTTTTCCTTCCTACAAACCTCAGAAAACACACAAAATACCCCGTCTTGAAGCTTTAGCGTTTTTCATGGCAATGATCTTGACGGTCACTCCAAAAAATATAGCAGGAAGGCCATGATGTGTTGTAAAAGGTGGATAGGAGCATATGAAATTCTCAGAATTCTCTGTATCTTTAGCATGATGGTAGTTGTAGCATCCCAGTTACCATCATCTCTAACGTGCCTCAGCCAAGTCAGGAATGTTTCTTGAGTTGATCTGTATGTTCTGACTCAGGAATTCTTTTCATTTGTTTTTAATTTTTATATGGCCTCCATTTAATGTTAATACAAACATACAAACTGTTATGTCAACACAAGTTATTTGCTTAATTCCTAATTAACTTCACTTCCATCCTCTTTTTTCCAATCTTATTGAGGCATAATTGACAATAAAAATTGTATATATTCAAGGTTTACATGATGTTTTGATACACCTATACATTGTGAAATGATTTCCACAATCCAACTAATTAACATATTCAGCACCTCACATAGCTACCTTTGTGTGTCGTGTGTGTAGTGAGAATACTTAAGATCTACACTCAGCAAATTTCAAAAACACAGTACATTATTCTCAACTGCTGACTCAGGAATTCTTAATATCCTTGCACAGATCTTGAAGAGCCTCCAGGCTCTGCGTTCTTTGATTAAAAAATAACTTGACATTCCTAACCTATTCAATCTACCATGGCACTCCTCCATCAAAGAAAAACAAGGAAGCCGTCCAGCTTTGTTCTGGACTCAGCAGCTAAGATGGCATGAGCTTCATCGAAAGCACAGTTCTATGTCATGTCTATTCGATGAATCCAATGTTGCTGGTCCCTTAATAAAATAATTTGTAACATAAATGAGACTGCACATGTTTTTCCTGTTTGGTGCTGAGAACAAAGCTGCCCAGTTAGAGAAAATATGAATCCCACTGTTCCATTGGCTCCTGTACAAATGTCTTGGGGTATATATATAAGTGTCTTTTGCTCTCTTGGAGTTTCAATTGCTCCAAAAAGCTCTACATATTATCTATGATATCTATTTGTGTATCTCATCTGGAAGGATACATATGCAAATGTTAACAGGATTATACATTTCATAAGAAAATCTTCCATGACCTTCTCCATCACTACCTCTGGGGTCCAGGACTGTTAACACTACTGGAGAGCACTGTATTTCACAGAGATTTCAAAGCAGTGCACACAACATCTGAATGTTGCATTTTATCACAAAGATGAGAAAGAGGAAGAATACTGGACTGCTCTGTCTCTTGCTGTCCTTAAATGTCAGTGTAATAGAATGTGAAAGAATCAAAGCACAGTCTAACTCAGAGAGAGGAGTCCCTAGTCCCCCTCAATGCTAAAACAACTAAGCAAACTAAGACAAAGATGAAATCAAAGTGGTTTCAAAGAGAGGATCAGGTCACAAGGACAGAGAAATACTGGGTTATGCCCTTGGTCAGAATTCCTGATAGGGGCTGGACATGATGGCTCACACCTTAATCCCAGCACTTTGGGAGGCTGAGGCTGGAGGACCACTTGAGCCCAGGAGCTTAAGACCAGCCTGGACAATGTAGCAAGATCCAATCTAAATAAAATAAATGTTTTTAAATTAGCCAGACATGGTGATGTGTGCCTGTAGTGTCAACTACTTGGGAGGCTGAGGCGAGAGGATCATTTGAGCCCCGGAGGTCAAAGCTGCAGTGGGCTATCGTTGTACCGCTACACTCCAGCCTGGGTGATAGGGTGAGACCCTGACTCTAAAAATAAAAAGGAATTTCTGATAGGAAGACCAAACATATTCTGACAAAGGTAGATAGATATGACAGGTGTTTGGTATAACCACCCCATAAGTTACAGATATGTAATTAAAGGTCATGTTGGTTACAGTGTATCCAGTTGAACTCTTAGATGTTTAGTGTTTTCTCCTTGACTTTGCTCTTAATGTTTCCTGAGGAGGCTGGGGCTAACACACACCCTTTGTTGGATTTACAGAGTGAGTTCTGTTTTTTTGAATACATGGTTTTTTATCTTAAGTTGGAGGATCTGGAAATTCTTGGATGGAGAACAGATAGTGAAAGCTGATCCTTGCCTCCTTTCCATGGGTCATATGTTTGCTACAATTGTTTCCACTTTCTCTCTCTCTTTTTTTTTTTTTTCCTTGAGACGGAGTCTTGCTCTGTCGCCCAGGCTGGAGTGCAGTGGCGCGATCTCGGCTTATTGCAAGCTCCGCCTCCCGGGTTTACGCCATTCTCCTGCCTCAGCCTCCCGAGTAGCTGGGACTACAGGCGCCCACCACCACAGCTGGCTAAATTTTGTATTTTTAGTAGAGACGAGGTTTCACCATGTTAGCCAGGATGGTCTCAATCTCCTGACCTCATGATTCGCCAGCCTCAGCCTCCCAAAGTGCTGGGATTACAGGCATGAGCCACCGTGCCCGGCCTCCACTTTCTGTTTTCTTAAACCAGACCTGCTTTATTCATTTACATCACCTGCCTGTTGCCTTTAGACCCAGGAATTTGCAACCTCTCTTCTACTGGGACTGTCCTCCCGTCCATCTCTACTTCTTCAAATTCTAGCCATCCTTCATGGTCTATCTCAAAGGTCATCCTCTCTTTCCTTTCCCCAACAATCAGATGTGAGTCTCATCCCCTTGGAATGGACAACACTGGTTACACTTCTTTTATAGTACATACAGTATTCAGTAATATTATTCCTCTTATTCATATTACACTTTATATTATCCTCGAGACTATAATGTAAGGTTTATAAACTTACACATTCATTCATCCATTCATTTGGCAATTTATTAAGTACTCGATGCCACACACTAAGGTTAAGTGCTATGGATATTGCAGTAAATAAAAGAAACACTACAGGCCCTCCAGGTGGTACCTGAGTGCAGGATCAGCCATGTCTTCATTGCTTCTGCTGCAGAGCCTAGCAAAGTGTCTTGTACTTGATACATACTCAGTTGGCATTTGTTGAAATAAATTTAGATGTAGCCATTTACATTTACAAAGTGGCTTCTATTTGCCAATTCTAGTAACCTTGTTTATGTCATTCTATTAAATAAAAGTATTTGAGCTATATTTCTTCAAAAGCACTCTGAAAATCAGATTGTTTGTTAATATATACTAACCATTAAACATGTCTTCTCCCATTGCAGTTAACACTGAGTCACTAAGGCTTTATCCGGGAATAGTACTCAAAGTGCTCAGATGTTTCTTTAAATTCATTTACCTGGGTAACTGCTGAAAGAGAGGCGACTACTGCTGGTATCTTTATCTTTGATGTTGAAGTCCCAGTGTTTATATATCCTGAGCATGGCTGCGTAGGTGTACCAGCTTGAGTGAGCAAAAAGGATGTTCTCAAACCCAGGAAGAACCTACAGCCAGAATCATAGTGGATTACACAGATGTACATAGCTAACTGACTACAATTGTCTTAAGTGTAAGAGGCATACAGGGATTGTGCCCTTTCAGGTAAGTGTTTATTGCTATATAGATTACTGAAAAATATGGCCAAGGAGTCAAGATTAACCTTTAATGTGGCCCCAAACAGACTCTTCCTTCTAACATTCAAAATGGAAGACTCTAGCTGGGCATGGTGGCTCACGCTCAAAATCCCAGCACTTTGGGAGGTCAAGGCAGGCGGATCACTTGAGGTCAGGAGTTCGAGACCAGCCTGGCCAAAATGGTGAAACCCTGTCTATACCCAAAAAAAACAAGAAAAATTTTTTTTTTTTTTTTTTTTTTTTTTTTTTGAGACGGAGTCTCGCTCTGTCGCCCAGGCTGGAGTGCAGTGGCCAGATCTCAGCTCACTGCAAGCTCCGCCTCCCGGGTTCACGCCATTCTCCTGCCTCAGCCTCCCGAGTAGCTGGGACTACAGGCGCCCGCCACCTCGCCCGGCTAGTTTTTTTGTATTTTTTAGTAGAGACGGGGTTTCACTGTGTTCGCCAGGATGGTCTCGATCTCCTGACCTCGTGATCCGCCCGTCTCGGCCTCCCAAAGTGCTGGGATTACAGGCTTGAGCCACCGCGCCCGGCCAAAAAAACAAGAAAAATTAACCAGGCATGGTGACACACCCCTGTAGTCCCAGCTACTTGGGAAACTGAGGCAGGAGACTCGCTTGAACCTGGGAGGCAGAGGTTGCAGTGAGGCGAGATCACACCACTGCACTCCAGCCAAAGCATCAGAGTGAGACTCCAGCTCAAAAACAAAACAAAACAAAAAAACAAAATGGAAGATTCTAGAAGGTGGAAGTGGCAGGTGCACACAGCATGGGAGGAATGGTGGAAGACATAGATGTAACATCATGTACTTAAAATTCTCTCCATCAAAGTTACTTCCAGTTCTTAACTTCTAGAAGAACCCACGAGCTGATATACTGTTATAGCCAGGGGTGATGAGATGTTGCTACACTTCGGCGCTATATAGAAAAAGTCTGTATGAACAAGAACAAGGCAAAAGGAGCTGCTATGTCTTACCTTAATAAGAGCGGAGCAATGTCCCATGTCCCATCTCTTAAAAACCTTTAGGCTGCTGTTTTTTGTGGGAGAGAGTGAGGGAATCAGATCCAATAGATCTCCAACAGCATTCAGGAACTGAATCTGGAACAAGGTCATTGGCTAGGAAAGGACAAAGACTGCACTTAACATCGATTTGTGACAGACATCTTTTCCTGTTTTTCCTCTTGTTAGGGTCCCATTAAATTATTCCCTTATAGTCTGTGTGCAGTGGCTCACACCTGTAATCCCAGCACTTTGGGAGGCCGAGGTGGGTGGATCACAAGGTCGGGAGACCGAGACCATCCTGGCTAACACGGTGAAACCCCGTCTCTACTAAAAATACAAAAATTAGCCGGGCGTGGTGGTGGGCGCTGTAGTCGCAGCTACTCAGGAGGCTGAGGCAGGAGAACCGCTTGAACCCAGGAGGTGGAGGTTGCAGGGAGCCAAGATCACGCCACGGCACTCCAGCTGGGTGACAGAGCGAGACTCCATCTCAAAAAAAAAAAAAAAAAAAAAAATTTAGTTTTGAAGGGTCCCTTATGCTAGATTTTTATTGTAGCTTATAAAATAATTTTTATGGCTTTATAGTTTAGAAGAGCTGTTTTGGCGTGTTTTGATAGCCACGGAATTTGGGAGTGGCTCCTTGGAGAGTAAAGTAGAGCTTTCTGTTTGCACTCTACAGCAGTGCTTCTCAACCTCAGCACTATTGACATTTTGAGCCAGTTAATACTTTCTTTTCAGTTGTTGTGCATTGTGAGATGTTTAGCATCATTCCTGGCCTCTACCCACTAGGTATCAGTGGCAACTTCCCAGTTTTGGCAACCAAATATGTCTCCAAGACATTGCCAAGTGTTCTCTGGAGAGAAACCACTCTTAGACAAGAACCACTGCTATACAACAAAAACATTCAACTAAGAAGCTTTTGGGTTTGATTGTGTGTTTACTGTAAGACCAACTGACTGGCCAGCATTAACTTTGAAGCAATTATCAGATTGTACTTGAACATGAATTTGTGTAAACTGGAGAGCACTGCTCCAGGAAGATTCAGTCTGCTGGAGCAGGTCCGGGTTAGGCATCAACAAATTGGTTTTGGAGTAGAGGTGGTGGGAAGACAAACACAAATAACATTTTAACTGAAAAACTAAAACCAAAGCAAAAACTCAATCCAATTTTTATTTATATAAATATCATCTCTGTTTTGTTTGTTTGAATAAGTTATGCATTTATTATTCAAGATTTTAAAAATTATAATAATGTTTACAGCAGAAAGTCTCCCCCTTTACCTGTTCTCCATTTGCTCGGGTACTACCATTTCTAGTTAATCATTTTGCTAGTTTTTTTGCATATACTGCCAGTTTTTTGATTTTTTATTTTTCCCTATTGGCACCGTGATCTTGGATCCAGAGTTTTAAAAATGTCTTGTAAATACAATTTTTTTTTTTTTTTTTTTTTGGAGACAGAGTCTGGCTCTGTCGCCCAGGCTGGAGTGCAGTGGCCGGATCTCAGCTCACTGCAAGCTCCGCCTCCCAGGTTTACGCCATTCTCCTGCCTCCGCCTCCCAAGTAGCTGGGACTACAGGCGCCTGCCTCGTCGCCCGGCTAGTTTTTTGTATTTTTTTAGTAGAGACGGGGTTTCACCGTATTAGCCAGGATGGTCTCGATCTCCTGACCTTGTGATCCGCCCGTCTCGGCCTCCCAAAGGTAAATACAATTTTTAAAAACATACATGGTAGTGTGTTATATGCACTGTTGTTCACCTTGATTTTTTTTTTTGTCTTAATATCTTTCATTTAATGTTTTGGGAATGTTTTTATATTGGATGTAAAAATTGTCCTCACTCTTCTTTTTATTTTTATTATTTATTTATTTATTTCCTTATTTTTGAGACAGAGTTTCACTCTTGTTGCCCAGGCTGTAGTGCAATGGCACGATCTCAGCTCACTGCAACCTCTGCCTCCCGGGTTCAAGCGATTCTCCTGCCTCGGCCTCCCAAGTAGCTGGGATTACAGGTGCCCGCTACCATGCCCAGCTAATTTTTGTAGTTTTTTGTAGAGATGGGGTTTCACCATGTTGGCTGGGCTGGTGTAGAACTCCTGACCTCAGGTGACCCACCCACCTTGGCCTCCCAAAGTGCTGGGATTACAGGCATGAGCCACCACACCTGGCCTGTCTTCACTCTTCTAAGCAGCATTCCAATGTATGGATGTTTTATATTATTTTTAACTAGTCTTTTCTTTGATGAGTTTTCAAGTGGCTTCTAGTCTTTTGCTATTATAAACAATGCCACAATAATTAATCTTGGACACATCATTTTGCTTATGTTTGAGTCTATGTGTGGGATAAATTCCTAGAGTGATTTAGATTTTAATAGATATTGCCAAATTTTTCTCATACGAATTGTTTAAATTATACTCTTCTGGCCGGGTGCAGTGGCTCACGACTGTAATCCCAGCATTTTGGGAGGCCGAGTCCGATGAATCACCTGAGGTCAGGAGTTTGAGACCAGCCTGGCTAACATGGTGAAATCCCATCTCTATTAAAAATAGAAAAACTAGGCCGGGCACGGTGGCTCAAGCCTGTAATCCCAGCACTTTGGGAGGCCGAAACGGGCGGATCACGAGGTCAGGAGATCGAGACCATCCTGGCTAACATGGTGAAACCCCGTCTCTACTAAAAAATACAAAAAGCTAGCCGGGCGAGGTGGCGGGCGCCTGTAGTCCCAGCTACTCGGGAGGCTGAGGCAGGAGAATGGCATGAACCCGGGAGGTGGAGCTTGCAGTGAGCGGAGATCCGGCCACTGCACTCCAGCCTGGGCGACAGAGCGAGACTCCGTCTCAAAAAAAAAAAAAAAAAAAAAAAAGAAAAACTAGCTGGGCAGGGTGGTGCATGCTTGTATTCCCAGATACTCAAGAGGCTGAGGCACGAGAATTGGTTGAGCCCCGGATGCGGAGGGTTGCAGCTGAGATCAAGCCAATGCCCTCCCGCCTAGGCGAAAGAGCGAGACTCTGCCTCTAAATAAATAAATCAAACTCTTCCATCCTCAATAACATATTAAACATTTAGTTTATCTCGAATCTCATAGGTGCAAAACAGTATCCCACTGTAATTGATATTTGCATTTCTTTTGTTATACTGTATAATATATCCATACGTTGGAATGCTGCTTAGAAGCATAAGGACAGATGATATGACACATCTGAAAGAATAAAGATGTATACATACAATTTAAGGAAAAATAAATAAACACTGATGTAGTCAACTCAGTTTAAAAAATGGAACATCAGCAGTACCTTAGAAGTCTCCAGTCTCATCTCTCTCCTTTTCTGCCAGCGGTCAACCACCATGCTAAATTTTGTGTAGCTCATTACCTGCCACTCTATTATTTATCACCTATATATAATGTATTTATCACCTATATATATTTTTTTTTAAGATATATTTTTTAAATTCTACCTTTTTTGAATTTGCACAAATAGAGTCATATCGTATAGGCTGGGCACAATGGCTCAAACCTGTAATCCCAGCACTTTGGGAGGCTGAGGCGGGTAGATCATTTGAGGTCAGGAGTTCGAGACTAGCCTGGCCAACATAGTGAGACCTCATCTCTACCAAAAATATGAAAATTAGTTGGGCGTGGTGGCTCACGCCTGTAGTCCCAGCTACTTGGGAGGATGAGGCAGGGGAATCACCTGAACCCAGGAGGCAGAGGTTGCAGTGAGCCAAGATCGTGCCACCACACTCTAGCCTGGGTGACAGAGCAAGACTCTGACTCAAAAAAAAAAAGTTAGAGTCTTACTGTATGCATGTGTCTGTAACTCACTGCTTTCACTGGGCATTATTTTGACATTTATCAACATATATGTGTATATACATACATATATACACACATATACACACAGACACAGACATGTACATGTATATATGTGCATATATATGTATATATACCCACATTGGACAAAATAGACAGAAAGTTCAAAGAAAAGCTGTGCACTTAATTTTATTTTATTTTTTTATTTTTATTTTTATTTTTTTTGAGACGGAGTCTCACTCTGTCACCGGGACTGGAGTGCAGTGGCCGGATCTCAGCTCACTGCAAGCTCCGCCTCCTGGGTTCACGCCATTCTCCTGCCTCAGCCTCCCGAGTAGCTGGGACTACAGGCGCCTGCCACCTCGCCCGGCTAGTTTTTTGTATTTTTTTAATACAGACGGGGGTTTCACAGTGTTAGCCAGGATGGTCTCGATCTCCTGACCTCGTGATCCGCCCGTCTCGGCCTCCCAAAGTATATATACACACACACTGGTCAAAATAGGCAAAAAGACAGTTATGTTATATAATATACATATTATATACATATATACTGGCAAAATAGACAAAAGGTTATATAATATACATATTTCATTTATACATATATTATCCCAGGAAACAAAATATCTACAATTTTTGGAAGTATATCAAATGGTACATTGGAAGCCTCAGTGAGTCAGTAAAGCTTTCCCGAGAATTATAATGCATATGTGTTTGTGTGGATATGTGTTTACATGAATGTTGTGGAGTGTGGGAAACATAGAACTTATATACTTAAACATCTTGTCTTAACGAGCATGTAGTCTAAAACACTAGTTTTGTCAGATTAGTTAAAAACCCAGTACATTCATACCATGCTTTTTAACCTAATCCTGAGCCCAGTATTATGGGAGATTGAAAAAATACAGAAACAAGTTGGCTTACTTGTGTTTTGGGCTTGTAATTTTGTAAATTAGGTGCTAATATGACAGCTATGACAGTTCTTGTCTGTAAGGAATTTATACTGTAGTTCTACTTTGATCTGCTTCTAAACTGTAGTGTTATTTTAAAGATAACATTCAATATTCTTACCATACTGTGTAAATTCTGAGAAGCTTGTTTAAAATCCTACCTTTGTCCCTTCTAAGATAGCCCTCCTCTTTGCTCCTACGTAGAGACCATCTATTTGTGCCATCACATAGCCTGTATGTCTCCAAAATGAGTCATCCTTGTATGCTTTGATATTTTTCCGGGTCCACTTATCTTGCTTCCTGGAAGAGAAATTAGATTTGCACTACAGTCTCAATAGTTACTCATTCAAAGGTAAATCAAACCAGCATTGAGAGATTATATACTCAGACACTTATGCTAATGTGATTTAAATTCTAGATCTGGTAACACTCCAGTCACTCAAAGGATTTCAGGGAAAATTCTGATTTTTAATTTCTCCCTAGGATTTTGATTCTTCTTTCACAGCTTCTTCTGTGCTGTATCTAGAACGAAAGCACAAGTGTGATACTGACCTACCTGTGATACGAGACCTAAAAATGTCAAGGAAAGACTATCCAAATGCATTTTGTGTAAAACCACAACGTTTCACTAAGTCAATAAAGACACGTTGATTAACCTTACTTTTAGTTGTAGAAGTAGTAAAGTTAAACAACCGGACAAAATCTAATGGCAAGGTGGTTGATATCTGTATTCCTCTCAGATCATTTGCATAGCTTATGATTCATTCCATTTCAGTTGTTATTAGGAACTGCCTCAATGCCTCTGTCCTAGCATGGTAGCAAAAATGTCATTTTTTAATGGTCCTTTCATTCTTCCAGTTCTCTGAACTTTCATGGGATGATTTAACTTTGTATACTGAAAACTATTTCTGACTTGTTCAGGCGATCACTAGATCAGTCTTAGAATAATGTCCTTGCTTCATGGGATCTAGCCCAGTGGTTTTTAACTGAAGCTCTATAAGACTTTTAGCATTTCATGAAGAGGTTGCTTAGAGTGCAATTTGGAGGGCCCAACCCAAGAGCCTTTCTGTCCCCAAATTAATCTCCTGTCATCCCACAAATGTAAACACATTTAAAATTTTAGTCTTCAGAAAACTTTATTAAAATGTAAATATTCTCAGAGGGTGTTAAGAATTATGACTTTAGATATTATCGAAGGCCTCAGTTGGGATTAGTAAGCAGGCTCATGAAAAGGAAACACCTTAAAGAGTGAAGACAGGGGATCTCTGCAAGAAGGAGAAGGGCCTCCATGAGGAAGAGATCCAGGGACTTAACACTGATACTTTACACTGGTGATGTTCCTCTAACCGTGTCAGCAATTGGTTATGCGATATTCAACTCAACCTTTGAAAGAGCTGACTAAATTAGAGAGCATGTTGTTTGCAACCAGTTTTCATGCCATTACCAAAAAGTGCTATACCCTACTACAAGAACAACTCTAGGGTCCTGCGAAAGAGATTTAAAAATAAATTGACAAAGAAAAAATTGCTGCTTGAAATTACAGATTCAGTCCCTGCAGCATTAAAAACAACGAAAAGAAAAGCTATTATACGTACTCCATAAAATCCTGCACTTCATCCATGATGGAAGGTTTCCTGATCAGCTGTGGGTAGAGGTTTGTGTAGTGGTCATTCATGTGTCTGAAATGATACATGAAAATTACTACATTTCTATTTTTATTCTTGGATTTCTCCATCACAGTAATTTATTCAATCATTTGGTTAACTAGGATGTCCCTAATTACAAACTCTCCCTACTATCTTTTTTCCTTAATAAATGCAGAGTTTCAAATTGGGAAATATTTACAACATATAGAAAAGGATAGAATATTGAAAACGCCCAAGTATTCACTGATTTGCTTTAATGCGACCCCCAGAGCAAATGCCAGAGAAAAGGCAAGTTAGGCAAGGCAAAAAAAACTTTATTTACAAGCCAATGTGAGGGAGGGGCGAGGTTCACCGGTCTCTGGCGGTGGAGGCCGACGAAGTCGCTCCGGCGTTCTCGGGCGAGGTTCCTGGGTCCCGCCTACGAGGAGGGTCCGAGGAAGTTCGCTCCGGCGTTCTCCGACGAGGTTCCTGGGTGCCGCGTAGGAGGATGGGCCGAGGAAGTTCTCTCCGGCGTTCTCGGACGAGGTTCCTGGGTCCCGCGCACGAGGAGGGGCCAAGGAAGTTCGCACAGGCGTTCTCCGGCGAGGTTCCTGGGTCCGGCACACGAGGAGGGGAGGGGCTGAAGAAGTTCGCTCAGGCGTTCTCGGACGAGGATCCTGGGTCCTGCGTACGAAGAAGGGCCAAGGAAGTTCGCTCCGCGTGCCCGCCGGGAGCGGCTTTTATGTCCTGGGCCCGGGAGTGGGAGGGCAGTGGGCGGGACATAGGCGGGTCAGGGGCGGGGTGGTAGGCGTGGCTAGGCGGGTTCCGGTTTCTCTCCGCCGGAAGTCCGGTTGCGCCTACGCAGTCGATGCGTGTCTTTCCTGGGCACGGGAAAGTTGACGGTGAAGAACCCGGAATTGTGCCATCTTGCCTCCGTTCGTCCAAACAGTCACCATTCAACTTTATTAAATTATTATATTTTGCTACATTTGCCACATATATTTAAAAAATCAAACAAAAAAGTAGAGTCAAAGCCCCTGTGTGCACTTCCTGATGCTAATTCTTTTCCCTTCTCCCAGGAAGTAATAACTTCAGTCTCGAATCTGATTATTCCCATGCATGTTTATATGCAATTACTACATACACATTTAATTAACCACAAATAATGCATAGAATTATCATGTTCACAACACACTATAAAAAAGATCATACTGATCACTCTTAACTTATTTATCTCAATATGGTTTTTGAAGAAATATCTATGTTATCTGCTACTTAAATTTATTCTTTTTAACTGCTGGTACTATTCCATGGTATGACCATATTCATGTATGCATTCCCATGATGGACATTTAACTGATCTTTTATTTCTTCCTCTTATAATGCAACTTCAAATGTTTTTGTATATGTCTTTTTTTTTCACACATTTGCATGTTCTTCTAGGACATGCACACACACACACACATACATACACATATGAATAATAGTTGGGGTAAGTATTCCATATAGCTATAAAGTAACTAGATATTGCCAAACTGTTCTCCACAGTGATGGTACCAATTTATATCCCTACTTGCTTGTATGTTACACTTCTTCTTCCACAGCCTTACCAACACTTCAGATTGTGAGACTTTTCAACTTTCAACAATTTGATAGGTTTTAAATAGTCCCTCCATTTAATTTCCATTCTTCATAAGATTATTGGGCATTTGTAATTATTTTAAAACTTAAATTAAAAATGTCTCATATGGTGTATACTTAATATTCCTAATTGATTAAAATAATCCACTTACATTCACTGGGATTTTAATATTCTTGGAGTTCTTTCTTTCTTTCTTTTTTTTTTTTTTTTTTGAGACAGTCTCACTCTGTCACCCAGGCTGGAGTGCAGTGGCGCGATCTCGGCTCACTGCAAGCTCCGCCTCCCGGGTTCAGGCCGTTCTCCTGCCTCAGCCTCCGGAGTAGCTGGGACTACAGGCGCCCACTCCCACGCCTGGCTAATTTTCTGTATTTTTAGTAGAGATGGGGTTTCACCGTGTTAGTTAGCCAGGATGGTCTCAATCTCCTGACCTCGTGATGTGCCCACCTCAGCCTCCCAAAGTGCTGGGATTACAGGCGTGAGCCACCATGCCTAGCCTCTTGGATTTATTTCTATAATCTTTTCTGTTTTCCATTTACTATCCCTTTATTTGTCCCCTCTTTTATGTTTTCTTTGTTTAGATAATACTTCTGTTATTTTCTTTTCAATTCTGCTGATTTAAAACCTATAGAATGTATTTTTATTCTTAACATTAAAAAGATATAACTAGTATTTTCTTATAAAGTCTAAATGAGTTTTATATTTCTCTCTTCCTCCAAACATACAGCATATTTTAGCACATTTTAACTGCTCATTGACATCCTCCATCATGTTATTGTTCAAAGATTTAGTTTTACCTTTTTAATTAAAATTTTTTATTTAAAAATTATTTTCTTAGGCCGAGTACAATGGTTCACACCTGTAATCCCAGCACTTTGGGAGGCTGAGGTGTGCAGATCACAAGGTCAGGAATGTGAGAACAGCCTGGCCAACATGGTGAAACCCCGTCTCTACTAAAAATACATACACACAAAAATTAGCCGGACCTGGAGGCATGCACCTGTAATCCCAGCTACTCCAGAGGCTGAGGCAGGAGAGTGGTTTAAATCTGGGAGGCGGAGGTTGCAGTGAGCCAAGATCATGCTATTGCATTACAGCCTGGGCAACAGAGCAAGACTTCATCTTGGGGAAAAAAACATTTTCTTTTTAACCTTTACAATTAAATTGTATTAATTTTTTTTTGTTTCTTGTATTAATGATTGTTCCTTATACACCACACTTTCCCTCCTATTATACTTGGTAAAGTATAGCCTCTAACAGTGTAATGAAGTCTTTGGGTGGTAAACTGTTTTCATTTATGTATCTGAACATATTATTATTTTGCCCCTCCTCTTGGATGATTTAAACGGTTGTAACATTCTAGTTAGATATTTCTCCTCAATACTTTTAAGATAATATCTGGATGTCTTCTGACACTGCTGCTGATAATCCACAATATGCTTCCTAGCTGAGATTCCTTTGTAGTTAATGTCTTTCCTTTCTAATAGCTTTTAAGATGGTTCCCTTTATCTTCAATTGTCTGCAGTCTCATCTGCTGCATTATAGCGATTTAAAAGGCTGTGTCTTCCAACTAAGGACTTGTGTTTTTTGTTTTTTGTGTTATTTTTGAGACGCAGTCTTGCTCTGTCACCCAGGCTGGAGGGCAGCGGTATGATCTTGGCTCACTATAACCGCCACCTCCCAAGTTCAAGCAATTCTCCTGCCTCAGCCTCCCGAGTAGCTGGGACTACAGGCGTTTGCCACCATGCCTGGCTAATTTTTGTGTTTTTAGTAGAGATGGGGTTCTGCCATGTTGGCCAGGCTGATCTTGAACTCCTGACCTCAGGTGATCCATCCACCTCAGCCTCCCAAAGTACTGGGGTTATAGGAGTGAGCCATTGCACTGGGCCTGTTTTTTCCATATTGATAAATTCTCAGCAATTACCTTGTCAATTATTGCTTATCTACAATTGCCTCTAGTCTCTTTTTCTGAAACTCCTAATAGGTCTATATGAGAGTTTCTCAATCTAATTGCTATGTCCAGTAACAGTTTTTTCATAAGTTTTACCCTTTCTCTCTTTGGGCTGTGTATCGTATAAATCCCTCAGTACTAATATCTGATTCAGAATTTTTTATCTGATTGTGTCTAGTCCAGGGTTTGTGTATGTACTGAGAGTTTTTAAAAATTTAACTTCCATAATTTTCTTTTACATTTCTAACAAGCTCTTTTAAGAAATCCATCTTTTTACTTCTTACTCCTTGTTTAACAAATTCTCCAAGTTTTCTTTCATTTATAATTTAAAGCACTCTATGCAAATGTAAAGTCTTTGTTAAACCATTCTAAAAATTAATCTGGAGTATACTCACATTGTTGATTTTGTTAACTATCTTTCCATTTCTTTGTGGATTTTGGAACTTTGGTGTGTAGGCATTTTTCTTTCCCCCCTCCCTCTTTCCCTGTCCAAATGCCTCCATCTGAGTCCTAGGAACCAGGTCTTACAGTGCCTTTTTGGGACTTCCGTCCTATGGAATATTGCAGCGATATTTGTAAATAACTAAACCAGCATGTGAATGATTTGGCTTTTGGTTGCCACCACCTCCCCACCCCCAAGCTTACCGTTTCTTATAAATCTATAGGCTAGGACTTACATCACCAACACTATTTTGTGGCCTCCTTTCTACAAGCAGTTTAAAAGCATCAAGGTTACTTCTGGCTCCCAGCCTTGACTCAGCTCACTCAAAGCATTGAGGCCCTCACCCATCAGCAGGTGGCTGCCTCTGCTGGCTTCAGGCCAAGGGCCAGTAGATCCATATTTGATCACTTTGTTATCTGTTCAATTTCCGGTAGAAGAGACATTTAATCTTGTTCTGGAGCCCAGCTGTGTTACTGTGAGGTTTTATTTCTCATATTTTCCCTATAATTTGCTGTAAGTTTAGAGCAAAGAGGAAGTCCTTGCACGCTCTGGACTGAATGTTTAGCGACAGTCCTCATTCTGGTTTTTATCTGATGCTTTTCACTGATGTAGGGACTTTAGAACTGGAGGCCATTCTGGATTCCAAGAATGGGAATTTGGCTCCTACACTTTGAAACTTTAGATATTCTTTATCTAGTAGTTTCTGGAACTGAAACTAATAATCTGAGAATAGTTTTATTGCTGGTGAAGTACACAACATTATGATCTTTTGAAATTTTTTATTTTGTGGGACTGGAATTTAATAAACTTTACCTCATGAGAATTTTTTCTTCCAATTACCTGTGTATATATATTAAATTGAATCATCACATTACACTATTATTTACATATAGTTTATGCTATCACATACCTTTGCTTTGATCCATTTAGTTACCTTCTACTACCTCTAAATACAAGAGCAAGAACAGCAATAAAGCTAGACAAGTGTGTGGGTGACAAGAAAGGGATCCTCTGTCCTGGCCTCATACTCTTAAAATAAGTTATATGAAGGCCAGCACGGTGACTCACACCTGTAATCCCAGCAGTACGGGAAGTCGAGGCTGGTGGATTGCTTGAGATCAGAAGTTCAAGACCAGCCTTGGCAACATGGCAAAACCCTGTCTTTACTAAAAATACAAAAAGCTGGGCATGGTGGCATATGCCTCTAACTTCAGCACTTGGGTGGTTGAGGCACAAGAATTGCTTGAACCCAGGAGGCGGAGGTGGCAGTGAGCAGAGATCATGACACCGCACTCCAGCCTGGGCAACAGAGCAAGGTTCCATCTCAAAAAAAAAAAAAAAAAAGAATTATATGAAAACAGTTGTATTATTGGAGACAACTTGTGGGCTCTTCACTTACAATGCTCACTCAGGTAAAGAAACAAAAACTTCATACTTTTTATCCAAAGTCTTCCATCACTGCACCCTGCCTGGCTCCAAGCAGAGTCCCAGATCCCTCAAATTTTTCAGTCTGTTTCTAGATAAGGCAGTGGTTCTCAACTGGCATGATTTTTCCCTTTAGGGAGCATTTCTGGAGACATTTTTGGTTGTCACACTGAGTGAGGGAGAAGGTGCAACTGGTAGCTAGTGGGTAGAGGCCACAGATGCTGCCGAAGATCCCACAAGGTACAGAACAGCTTAGCACAGTGAAGAATACTCCAACCCAAAATGTCAATATTGTCTAGATGGGAGAATCCTTAAACAGAGGAACATTAATCCTGACTTGAGTGTCATTGCTGAGAATGTCTACTACATAACCATAGACAAGACAGATGGAAATACAGGAAGGTAACTGAGCCAGAATTATTAAAATTTTTCTTCTGGTTTCTTTTTTTTTCTTTTTTCTTTTTTATAGATGGAGTCTCGCTCTGTCACCCAGGCTGGAATGCAGTGGTGTGATCTCAGCTCACTGCAACTTTTGTCACAGAGGTTTAAGCAATTCTACAGCCTTAGCCTCCCAAGTAGCTAGGATTACAGGCGTGTGCCACCACACCCAGGTAATTTTGTATTTTTAGTAGACATGGGGTTTCACCATGTTGGTCAGGCTGGTTTTGAACTCTTGACCTCAGGTGATCCACCTGCCTCGGCCTCCCAAAGTGCTGGGATTACAGGAGTGAGCCACTGCCCCTGGCTTTTTTTTTTTTTTTTTTTTTTTCTTGTGTGTGGAGACTAGCTTTTTTGATTCTGACATTCAGTACAAGGGGAGAGAAACCCCTACCTTGAGATGAGAAGTGGGGGCCTCACCTGATCCTGCCACACACAGAAGCTCCAAGGAATACAATCTTCTTGCAGTCTCTTCAGGTTGAAGCCCTTCTCTGATCCCTGGGCCTGGGACCCTACACTTCTGTGTGGCAGAGCAATGTAGTGTAACATTAAAGAATTCAGGCTTTGAGCTCTGAGTTTAAAGCTTGATTCCACTACTTCTAAGCTGTATCTCACGAAAAGCAGGATTCCAACTTCTCTATGCTTCTGAATTCTCAACAGAGACAACACTAGTGTCACCCTCATGGATGAGTCAGGTTTAGTTTTAGTTCCTGCAGTGTGTAAAGTCAGTAAGTTTCCTGCTAAGTTGGCTGAGATTTTGCTCACCTTTACCTCTTCAACACCTCTTCTACATGCTGAGATCAGAAAGACATGTGCACACCCATCTTTCCCAGAATATTTTTGCATGATGGCAATAACACATCAGTTAGCACCTGTCATGTGCTACCTCCTACGCTCTCCTGTTTGGACTCCCTGAGTCAGAGACCATATTGGGTTCCTTTAGTGTTTCCCACAGCGATGAATCCATTTGTCTGTGGTAGCGGGGCACGTGCATGCAAACTCTGGGGCTAGATAGCCTCCTTTCCAATCCTGGCTCCTACTCACAAGCTTCGTGACTTTCCGCTAGTTACCTAACTTCCCAAGTTTTCATATAAATAATATGAAGATTATCATGATGCACACCTCATGGTATTGTGGATTAAATAACTCAACATATGTCAAATGCTTTGAACAGAGTCTGGCACATTGGAAATGGTATATAAGGGCTGGTTATCATCGTCTTTGGTATTTTGTGGTCAATTTTAAATTACAAATAATTACTATTTGATACATCATTAGAAAATTTTGAGAGTGGGCCAGGCACGGTGGCTCATGCCTGTAATCCCAGCATTTTGGGAGACTGAGGCAGAAAGATTGCCTGAGGTCAGGAGTTCAAGACCAGCCTGGCCAACATGGTGAAATCCTGTCTCTACTAAAAATACAAAAATTAGCTGGGAGTGGTGGTGCATGCCTGTAATCCCAGCTACTCAAGTGGCTGAACCTAGAGAATCGCTTGAACCTGGGAGGTGGAGGTTGCAGTGAGCCGAGATTGTGCCACTGCACTCAGCCTGGGTAACAGGTGAGACTGCATCTCAAAAAAAAAAAAAGAAGAAGAAGAAGAAAAATTTTTTTTTTGAGGTGGAGTCTCGCTCAGTCACCCAGGCTGGAGTGCAGTGGCAAGGTCTCGGCTCACTGCAAGCTCCACCTCCCGGGTTCATGCCATTCTCCCGCCTCAGCCTCCTGAGTAGCTGGGACTACAGGTGCCCACCATCATGCCTGGCTAATTTTTTTGTATTTTTTAGTAGAGACGGGGTTTCACCGTGTTAGCCAGGATGGTCTCGATCTCCTGACCTTGTGATCCACCCGCCTCCACCTCCCAAAGTGCTGGGATTACAGGCGTGAGCTGCCTGTCTCAACATATTAATGTAAGTAAAAGGAGTTGCCTTTGAAGAATGTAGTCAGGAACCAACTCCCTACGTTTCTTCCTATCCTCAGTGCCAGGCACAAGGTAGGAAAACAAGTGTTTGTCGTGCTGAGTTGACTCATTCAAACTGTGTAATTCCAGAGGAGGGAGTTTCAGCAGCTGCGTGAACAACACAAGAGATCAGCTGCTTTATTAAAAACTAGAGAGACCAGGTCCCCAAACGCTTATCACCATGCTTTCCAGATAGATTTCATGTCCCATTTTATTAAAAATCAATCCATGATTATTTAACAGCCTTTGTATCATTCATGAGACATCAAAGGCTGAATCTGTAACTCTTAGGGAAACATCCAACAGAGTTAAAAATCAGAGGAAGAATCTTCAGTTTGATCAAGGCTGCTACCATCACACTGCATTACATGGAAATGTACCTCATACTCAGAATTTGTTTCGAATAGAACTGGAACACTAGAATTCTATTAAACCTAATTAGCATGTAATAAGTAACGGCTGGGAGCAAAGCACTATGCCAGACATCTGGGGTATATAAAGATTAACAAAATAGGGTGACCGTCAAGGCACTAACAGGTGGTAGAGGAGAAAGCTGGAGCTCTAATCCAGTGGGAATGAAATCTTAAAAAGCTTCATCAAGAAGATAGCATTTGCCGGGCGCGGTGGCTCAAGCCTGTAATCCCAGCATTTTGGGAGGCCGAGACGGGCGGATCACGAGGTCAGGAGATGGAGATCATCCTGGCTAACACGGCGAAACCCCGTCTCTACTAAAAATACAAAAATTAGCCGGGCGTGGTGGCGGGCGCCTGTAGTCCCAGCTACTCGGGAGGCTGAGTAGTCCCAGCTACTCGCCTGTAGTCCCAGCTACTCGGGAGGCAGAAGAATGGCGTGAACCCGGGAGGCGGAGCTTGCAGTGAGCCGAGATGCGCCACTGCACTCCAGTCTGGGGCACAGAGCGAGACTCTGTCTCAAAAAAAAAAAAAAAGAAGAAGAAGAAGAAGAAGAAGAAAATAGCATTTGAGATGGCCTTTGAGCTGCATCAAAGACGCTGCAGAGCAGAGGTCCTCTCAGGCTCTTGGTACCACATATATGGGAAGCCCCTCTTTGAGAAGGGTGGGAAAATGACCACAGTCACAAACACTAGACAGAGTCGACAGAGAGGTCATCTTTCATATTTAGGAAACCTCGGGCACTCTGTGCTCCAAGTAGAGAAGGACTGTGGGAGCACTTCCATCCAATGCCTTCCAAACACGGTCCCCATTTGCCTTTTGAAACCCACCGTCCTTCGATTGTTCAACTGAAGCCTCCACTCTTCGCTCCTTGTTTTTGTTTTTGTTTTCTAAGATGGAGTTTCATTCTTGTTGCCCAGACTGGAGTGCAATGGCGCAATCTCAGCTCACTACAACCTCCACCTCCTGGTTGGAGCAATTCTCCTTCCTCAGCCTTCCAAGTAGCTGGGATTACAGATCCATACCACCACACCAGACCAATTTTTATATTTTTAGTAGAGATGGGTTTCGCTATGTTGGCCAGGCTGGTCTCGAACTCCTGGCCTCAGGTGATCCTCCCACCTTGGCCTCCCAAGGTGTTGTGATTACAGGCGTGAAACACCATGCCCGGCCACTCCTCACTCCTTGTAAATGCAACTTATTTCAGACTCAGCGCCTTTATTCAGTACACTGTTCCATTACATTCTGCTAGGAATGACTTTATCCCTCTTCCCAGCCAAACCCAGTAGTTCTCTTCTATCAAGCACCAGGCCTACAACTCACTTCTTCCAAAAGCCTTCTTTGACTATTCTGGCCACTGGGGTGCTTTTCTCTCTTGTACTCTGTACTTATGGCTAACAAGCTCTTTTGAGGTTGTTCTCTGCGGTAGAGTTGCAAGCAAGAGTGACCCAGCTTTTCCTTAAGGATGTAGTTTTAGAAATTCTAGAGCTATCTCTGCCCCACTCCTGATCATTCGTCCATGGGCTGCTGCTACTGGTCTGAAAGGAGGGCAAACTCAGATCCTCAAAGCCTATATCACAATTTGCAGGAAGTGTTTTTGTTTGTTTGTTTTTAAAATTTTCAAAGGCTGACTTATACACGCCAACTTTTCTTTGAAAGGACATGGCAAAAAGGCAAATTAAACAAGAAAACAGTTCCTGAATAGTAGCTGAGTGTCGTTTTTTAAGAAACAAAATTACCAGCCTGGGAAACATAGTGAGACCTCATCTCTACTAAAAATAAAAAAATTAGGCAGGGCGTGGTGGCTCACGCCTACAACCCCAGCACTTTGGGAGGCCAAGGCAGGTGGATCATCTGAGGTCGGGAGTTTGAGACCAGCCTAACCAATGGAGTTTAGAGAAACTCTGTCTCTACTAAAAATACAAAATAGGCCGGGCGTGGTGGCTTATGCCTGTAATCCCATCTACTCGGGAGGCTGAGGCAGAAGAATCACTTGAATCTGGGAGGTGGAGGTTGCAGTGAACCGAGAACGTGCCATTGCACTCCAGTCTGGGCAACAAGAGTGAAACTCCGTCTCAAAAAAAAAAAAAAAAAATTATTTGAATGTGGTGGCTCACACCTGTAGGCTCAACTACTGTGGAGGCTGAGGTGGAAAGATCTCTTGAGCTCAGGAGGTCAAGGCTGCAGTGAGCTGTCATTGCGCCACTGCACTCTAGCCTGGTAACAGAGCAAGACCCTGTCTTAAAAATAAAACAAATAAATAAATAAATAAAATTTGTACTTTAATACAGGCCTGGCGTGGTGGTTCATGCCTGTAATCCTAGCACTGTGGGAGGCCAAGGTGGGAGGATCACGAGGTCAGGAGTTCGAGACCAGCCTGGCCAATGTGGTGAAACCTCGTCTCTACAAAAAAATGTAAAAATTAGCTGGTTGTGGTGGCGTGCACCTCTAGTCCCAGCTACTAGGGAGGCTGAAGCTCGAGAATCACTTGAATCCGAGAGGCAGAGGTTGCAGTGAGCCGAGATTACACCACTGCACTCCAGCCTGGGCGACAGGGAGAGACTCTAACTCAAACAAACAAACAAACAATTTTTACTCTAACACAGAAGTGTTTTTTAAAAGTTATTATTAGAATGGCTTCTTTTTCTACAGACTTTTTTGGTTAGTGAATAAAGTTACTCAGGAATAGGTCAATGCTTTATATAAAAAGTAAAGGTGAAATGATAAAGCCACCTTCAAAAGTGGCTGCCATGAGATGTTAAAGCTTATTTTTTTCTGAGACATAAGAATGTCAGAGGTGCCACCTTTGTCAAAGCCCTCTGAATCTCTGTGAGCTCTAAGAGTAACACCAACAGAAATATCCAAGGGAAACATGTGCACTCGCAGAACGTTCTCAGAGGTTAGCGCTGCTTTCTGCAGATCACATAGTTTCCAATAACCCATTGTATATGTCACTCATGAGTTAATCTAACCTATTTATATTCACACAACTGTGGTTCAAATTGTTTCTTCCAACTCACGACTCAACTTAAATAACACAATCAGAATTCAGTGGAAACAGAAGTGGATAAAGATGTGGAGAAGTTAAGATTTTCACCTGTATAAAATGGCTTTAAACATGTTAAAAAAAATCTGATTCCATTTATGAAGTTTTATATATCGATTGAATATATCGCTGTTAAGGAGATTTGTATGAAGAGTAAAAAAATTGGGTATAAAAATAAAAACAAAAATTTGTAGTTTGAATCAAAAAAGAGCAACCAGAGCCCAACAACTAGTCATTCGACATCTGATACAATCTCCAGTACCAAAAGTAGATTAAGATTGACATTTCACTTACGATGACTAAGGCAGTAACAGCCCAAATAAAGTTTGGTGAAATTGCACTCAACAATCTAGGTCACAGAGAATAAAAGAGTCAAGCAAAGTCATCAAGACACTTTTTATATCAAAGGAGGGATGAGAGTTGATTAGATAAATTGCAACTTTATTTTCCTTAAAGCCCTCTTCTCTAAAAGACATGTAGTCTGATTGCATTATTATTAATTACATCCTTGTTACTTTTATAAGGCAAGGCAAGGACACTAGAATCAAGTAACAGTAGAACTAGAGGAAACATTTATTTTAGACTCATTATAATTTCAATTTAAAAATCTCTGCCCACATGGAGGTACTGTTTCAAGATGGCTGGAAATAAATGCACCAACCATTTATTTTTAATTAATCTTCCCTGCTCCGTTGTTCTCAAGGAGCGACCCCACCTCTCATTTGCTTTCTACCGGACAACAAGTGACTAGTAGGCTGAAATGACTTTGCTGTCCTTTAAAATCATTTCATTTCTGGGTATGGTGGCTCACACCTGTAATTCCAACACTGTGGGAGGCCAAGATGGGAGGATGGCTTGAGGTCAGCAGTTTAGGACCAGCCTGGGCAACATGAGGAGACCCCGTCTTTGCAAAAATATATAAAATAAAATAGTTTCATGGGCTAGGAAGGTTTTTAAAAAGTAAATGCCATGATAATTAAAGAGTGCCACACTTGTGGGGTTTGTTCCTTTCAGGCAGGTACTGATTATAGGAACAAATGCAATTCTGGGCCCATGCTTGTGGTCCCAGCTACTCAGGAGGCAGAGGTGGAAGGATTGCTTGAGCCCAAGAGATCAAGGCTGCAGTGAGCTATGATCACCACCGCACTCCAGCCTTGCAACAAAGCGAGAACCTGTCCCATGCCCCACAGCTGCAAAAATGCAATTGTGATAATAATGTCTCTATCACACACGTGAAGAACTCCAGCTACTCTTCAGTTCTAATGTGCAACGCCAGGAAGATGAGAGTCACTGTGGAACATGGGAAGGACAGGGGTTGCCTGGCAGTGGCCCCACCATGACTGGGATACTTACGGGGCAGTGAGGTAACCCTCCAAAAAACCAGCCACAAACATGATGATCTCATTGCTCAAGGCTTGAGAGCCATAGCCAGCTCTGATCTCCAGGATGCCCCAGCCTGTGGTTTCCACAGAGTTATTGTAAAAGCCATAGGCGTCCCCATTCTTGTCCATTATATTTTTGACTTCTACTGTCATTTCAGCAGGCATCCAGTATGCAGTGGCATAGTAGACTCCTAGAAGAAAAGGGAATAATGATAAAAATGCCATTCAAATGACCTGTGATGCGTTTTTTTTTTCTATGTATCCAACAATTTCAAGACATTTGCTTTTAAAGATTTCCATTCTATTAGAATTGCGAAATCTGCCATTATTGTTTGCCCTTATTCCAAGTAAGGAAAAACTGGAACCTTGATTAAGGGGGATAAACTCAAAACACAGAGAGTAAGGTCAAAGGTAGGGGTGTAGTTACAGCATCATAGAGGTGAGCCTGAGTGCTTCATCCTTAGAGAGTGGGAATCTGGGCACAGCTGGAGCTGGACCTTAAGCCAACTTCTTGAGAGCTTGTTTGGAGGTTCTAGCAGGATAGCTCAGCTAGTTGTATACCCTTGACCGAAGACTGGTCCTCCTCAATCAGGGATGGTCGTCCTCTTTGACTGAGCACGCAGCTTCAGGAGGGACGCACATGGAGGAGTGAGGGAGGAAGGGGACACCCGCCCAGCCAGCCAGATCAGCCAAATCAACCTGGCAGTCAATGGGGTGACAGATGTCGCAGCCAGATCACCCTCACGTCCAACGCCCACTTCTTAATTCAGACAAGAATAGGGTTCTTGTCCCTAGTCAGCAACTTCTTCCATTCCCCTTAACAGGTGGAACAAAACATCACCTTTCTCAGGCTCCCTATCCTATGTCTCCTGCTTAATTCATCTAATGTCATATGACATTAGATTCTTTGCAGAAAAAAGTAGAAGCAAGTAGAAGCTATCACCTGTGACTCCGTCAGGTGTTGTTAATTTTGTGGGTCCATCCCTACACAATCTCTGAACTCATCACGCCCATCTCTCCCTTCTGGTTCCCCTCCATCCTTTGACCCATGCTCTGCATCTCACCCTCCCACCTTCTTTAGGAACTTTGTTCTATCCTCTATCCTCTTGCTCCTGTGCCCTAACGCTCCCTCTCTTGGCAGTAGCTTCTCCCCCTTTGGCATACTTAACACGCTCCATTGTCTCATAGCTAAAAATAAACCAACTACAGAAGCCATCTGGATCCTGTGACCCAGTGGAGCTATTGCTGGAATCTCTCACTCCCTTCACGAAATCATTTCAAAGTTTAAAGTGTCCACACTGTATCAGGGACTGTTTTGAGTGCTGGTGACAGAGCTGTGAACATGACTGGCACAGTTCCAGGCCTCGCCTTTTGGAAAGAGGAATGCACTCACACCCTGCACTTCCTCCTCTTGTCCCTTGCTCCAGCCGGCTGCAGTCTGCTCTCCACATCCAGGATACCAACGCGGCTTCTGCCTGGCTCACTAACAAAATCCTTGAGTCCTAATGTCGTATGAACTTCTGAAAGCATTGGATTCGTGACCACTTATTCTTAAAACCCTTTCTTCCCACGGCCTTTGGGACACTACACCCTCCCCAGTCTCCTTCTCTTGTGCCTGCCTTTTTCCTCATTCTCCCCATAGGTTCCTCTTTATCTTGTATACCCCACAGCACACTTGATAACACAATCCGGATGACTCCATCGCACTAGAGATTTGAAATATCCTCCACCGTGATGCTTTCTCTCTCGGTGATCTCCCAGCCTGAAATTGGAATCCATCCTGGCTTCCTTTCTCTCTCTGATATCTTAGGTTTAATCAAAGCCTCCCAAATATCTCTCCCACCAGTCTCCACCTCTTTATCCCTACATTTCTATGTTATTTTAGGTAACACAACTGGCCGTTTAAGTATACAAGAGGACTTTTTCAAGATTTCTCTAACCTTTAATCCATTCTTCATTTTCTACTAGAGTAGCATTTCTAAAATGAGAACTGATTTTGTTAGCTTGCCTGCTAAAAATGTTCAATAGTTTCTATTTCTTAAAAGTTCTGCTGCCGGGCGCAGTGGCTCACACCTGTAATTCCAGCACTTTGGGAGGCCAAGGAGGACGGATCACCTGAGGTCAGGGGATTGCGACCAGCCTGGCCAACATGGAGAAACCCCGTCTGTACTAAAAATACAAAATGAGCCGGGCGTGGTGGTGTGCGCCTGTAATCCCAGCTACTCGTGAGGCTGAGGCAGGAGAATTGCTTGAACCCGGAAGGCAGAAGTTGCTGTGGACCTAGATTGTGCCATTGCAATCCAGCCTGGGCAAAAAAGTGCGAAACTCTGTCTCAAAAACAAAAAAGCAAAACAAAACAAAGAGTTCTGCTTACCCACTTGGCCTTCATGACCTGGTTCCGATCTACCTATCCAGTTTCCTCATCACCCACATGCACATTTCATGATCCAGAGACCATTACATACAGCTCTCCAACCTGCCAGTAACTAGGTCAACACCTTTGACTTTGCAGATGCTATTTTTTCTGCCTGATGTTTTCCCTCTTGTTAGCCACCTAGCAATCTCGAAATTGCTGTTTAGGACTCAGGAAGCAGCACCTCTGTTGCAGGGGATGACTTCCTCTACAAGCTCAATGTTTGCGAGCACACCCTCTGTAAGCCCTGTCACACTGTACTGTAACTTACATGCTTGCCCCTGCTCTTAGACTAGAAGCTCCCTGAGGCCAGAGACTGTGTCCTCAGCACTTGTAGTGCCTGACCCATAATGCGTACTCAATAAATATTTGTGAAAGGAAGGAAGACTTAGGAAGAAAGAGAAAGAAACAAGGAAATAAGAAATGGAGGAAGGAAATGGTAAAATATGGTGCGTTCTTTTCTCTGTCTGAGAAGCCATTGCACATATGCTCTGGTTTAAGAATCTACACATTCAGGTCAATCACCAGAGAGGTGGGAGGAGGCCAGAATGAGTCTCAGGTTTTAGGCTGAGACTCAGTGGATAGATGTTGTATCATTTACCAAGAAAGGAAGCACATGGACAATATGTCTGGGAGGGATCAGGAGTTTAGTTTTAGATATGTTGAGTTTTTAGTGATTAAGAGGCTAGAAGGTTTTCACATTAAAAAGGGTTATTTGTTGGCAAACGTCCCAAATTGGACCAACATTTTACTTTTTTTTTTGAGATGAAGTTTCGCTCTGTCACCCAAGCTGGAGTGCAATGGCAAGATCTCAACTCACCGCAACCTCTGCCTCCTGGGTTCAAACGATTCTCCTGCCTCAGCCTCCTGGGTAGCTTGGACTACAGGCATGCACCATCACACCCAGCTAATTTTGTATTTTTAGTAGAGTCAGTGTTTCTCCATGTTGGTCAGGCTGGCTTCAAACTCCCGACCTCAGGTGATCCACTGCCCCGGCCTCCCAAAGTGCTGGGATTACAGGCATGAGCCACTGTGCCTGGCCAACATTTTACTTTTTGATGTTAAGATTGTCTATCAGCCGGGTGCAGTGGCTCACCGCTGCAATCCCAGCATTTTGGGAGGCCGAGGCAGGCGGATCACCTGAGGTCAGGAGTTCGAGACTAGGCTGACCAACATGGTGAAATTCCATCTCTACTAAAATACAAGATTAGCTGAGTGTGATGACGCATGCCTTTAATTCCAGCAACTTGGAAGGCTGAGGCAGGAGAATTGCGTAAACCTGGGAGGCAGAGGTTGCAGAGAGCTGAGATTGTGCTGTTGCGCTTCACCCTGGGTAACAAGAGTGAAATTCCCTCTCAAAAAAACAAAAACAAAAAAGACTGTCTACCACACTTTTCAAAATAAGACATACATGTGGTCAACAAGCATATGAAAAAAAGCTCAACATCACTGGTAACTAGCAAAATGCAAATCAAAACCACAATGAGATATCCCACACGAGTCAGAATGGCTATTATTTAAAAATATCAAAAATAACAGGTGCTGGTGAGGTTTCAGAGAAAAAGGAATGCTTATACACTGTTGGTGAGAGTGCAAATTAGTTCAACCATTGTGATGATTCCTCAAAGACCTAAAAACAGAAATACCATTCAACCCAGTAATCCCATTACTGGGCATATACCCAAAGGAATATAAATTGTTCTGTCATAAAGACACTTGCACAAATGTGTTCATTGCAGCACTACTCACAATAGCAAAGACATGGAATCAATCTAAATGCCCATCAGTGGTAGACTGGATAAAGAAATTGTGGTACATATACAGCATGAAATACTATGCAGCCATTAAAAAGGATAAATCATGTGTTTGCAGGAACATGGATGGAGCTGGAGGCCATTATCCTGAGCAAACTAACGTAGGAACAGAAAACCAAATACTGCATGCTGTCACTTATAAGTAGGAGCTAAACAAAGAGACACATCATTTAGTCCATTATGTTTCTAATGGAAACATAGAAGGCAACAACAGACACTGGGGCCTACTTCAGGGTGGAGGGAAGAAGGAGAGGATCAGGAAAAATAATGAATGGGTACTAAGCTTAATACCTGGGTGATGAAATAATTCATACAACAACTCCTGTGACACACATTTACCTATATAATAAACCTGCATATGTATCCCTGAACTTAAAATAAAAGTTAAAAACAGAAATACCATGCAACCCAGTAATCCCATTACTGGGCATATACCCAAAGGAATATAAATTGTTCTGTCATGAAGACACTTGCACACATGTGTTCACTGCAGCATTATTCACAATAGCAAAGACACGGAATCAATCTAAATGACCATCAGTGGTAGACTGGATAAAGAAATTGTGGTACATATACACCATGGAATGCTATGCAGCCAAAAAAAAAAAAAAAAAGACCGTCTATCAAACATGCACTAAAAGTAGAGTCTTAATACTAGAGCATCATGGCACCGCGGTCCAGGGGTTCGGTGATAGGCTGGGGCTTAGTCAGGCTTAGAAACTAATCCTGATTAAACTCTTAAGGAATGATCTGAATAGGCCTAAGTCAATTTACTTCTGAGTACAATGACCATCATGGCAGGCCTTCACAATCGTTAAATGGAAGTAATGGCATTAAGAAATAGGGACGTGTCAAATAATTTGCCAATCAACTGCGGTTGACAAATAATTGTCTGATTGTTAATGGAGCCATTTGGCCACAATTTGACAATTGTAGGCAGCACCCATGGAAACTTCCCTTCTCCACCCAAAGGCAATAAATGTGTTTTCCAAATGTATTTTTGACCACACATCCCCAGCTTTTCTCACACATTCCCTTCCACCCTCACCTCCAGGGAGCCTTGTAGGGAAATGAGGAAGTGTGGTTGCTTGCATAAAAAGCAGAGTCATAAACAGGAACCATAAAACAAAAAGGGAAGGTGTGTCTCTTCTCTTTCTGCCCACAAAGCATGATTTTAGCTTTTTCTTCTTCTCCAAAACCTTGGCATTTCTCATCTTTAGGCAACCCAGGCCTGCCTTCACCTTCCAATCAATCAACTCCTTTTTGTTGTAATTTAGGGCTTGCCCAAGGCAGCCTGAGTACTAAACCAAGAGCTATGGTTGCTGGTCCTACCTAATTTCCTGACCACAAAAAGAAACTTCTGCAAATACATGCTTTTTTGACACTCGTGTACCTCCATGCATGAAAAAACCTTTACTCAATCCCCAAGAGATTTTGGTGAGAAAAGTGTCCTGCCAATAGCTTAGCATGTGCTTTGAGAATAAAGCCCAAAATCAGAGTCTTCCCTCCACTCCAGCCGAGGTCCTCCACTCCTCAATGTTTTCTCTAAGTTTCAACTCTTTCTGGTTCTCCCAGTATTCATGCCATTTTCTGATTTTCTTAAAACCTGTCATAGTTTAAGCCATTGTACTTTTCCATTTTTAAAAGACATCTTCACGATGGGAGGTGAATGGTGTGAACAAAGTAATAGTGAAAAAGGTAGAAAAATAGTACATAATTCTAATGCAAACCTAGTTTTATACAAGCTCTGTGAAAGCAGGGACTATTTTTGCTTAACACTCTATAAACCTGACAAAATAATGTTTCTTTGACAAATCTAGTTTGTGTGTGTTCTTTAAATGAAAAGAAAGCCATTTATTTACTTATTTATTTATTTTCGAGCTGGGGTCTCGCTCTGTTGCCCAGGCTGGAGTGCAGTGGCACAATCACAGCTCAGTACAGCCTGGAATTCCTGGGTTCAAGCAATCCTCCTACCTGAGCCTCCCAGAAAAGGAAGCTCATCAGAGCACTCATTCACAGAAGTTAGTATGAAATAGCTCAACTAATTATGTTTTCAAGCCTGGGTGAGAGACTTATTAAATGGCTCAGAATCTTGGATTAAGTCTATCCAGCCCCAAGAGCAGGAGCTATTTGTTGATATTTTCTTTAGAGTTGTGAAAATGAAAAGTCAGAATTCAAACATTTTAACAGCAATATCCTCAAAATCAATGCACTTGATTAAATATCTGTTGAATGAATGGGAATGTTATTTATAAAAAGTATTTTTCTTCTATAAATAAAGATGGAAAATATGCCGTCATTTTTATATTTCTATGTAAAAGCCCAAACACCAAAGTTAAATTTTTTGTATTAATATTTACTTGTATACTCCAATTAATATTTTATTTATTTATTTATTTATTATTTTTTTGAGACAGAGTTTTCGCTCTTGTTGCCCAGGATGGAGTGCAATGGTGCGATCTTGGCTCACTGCAACCTGCGCCTCCCAGGTTCAAGCGATTATCCTGCCTCAGCCTCCCAAGTTGCTGGGATTACAGGCATATGCTGCCATGCCTGGCTAATTTTGTATTTTTAGTATAGACGGGGTTTCTGCATGTTGGTCAGGCTGGTCTCAAACTCTGGACCTCAGGTGATCTGCCTGCCTTGGTCTCCCAAAGCGCTGGGATTACAGGCATGATCCACTGCAACTGGCAATATTTTCTATGAGTTCGTTGTTTTTGGTTGAAAAAAATTCCCACCCTGTCTTAGAAAGAAAAAATGTATAAAATACTTATAAGTAGCTTAAACTATTCTCTCCCATATTTGGATTCTATAATAATTTTTCTAGCACCTCATTTATGAAAAAGTAGGTAGTTTTCAACCCCAAGCAATGCAATGTTTATTTAATATATTCAGAAGTCAGAGGGGAAAAAAAGAGAAAGAAATGAGAAATAGAACAAGCAAAAGATGTCAGAGAAAATAGAAAAAAATTTTAATGCAAATAATCTATTCATATTGGGTTTAGCTAAAAATTCACTGGTTTTGGTCCTTGAACTGCTTTTCTCTTTGATGTCTGCTCAGCTGGCCTCTCAGTATACTACTCTGTGTGCCTTGGCATGGCACTTGCCTTCTTTGAAAGATCTCTCAGTAAATTGATGCCTGGTTTTTGGATTTGTTTTGACTCTTCATTGGCGTCACTAAGGAAATAACTGATTTGTAAATTAAACAATCTCCAGTAAACAAAATTGTAAGTAGGTGTTTAAGCCTTGGCTCTCTCCAGAGATCAGAGGCTAAGATGCCTGCTGGAAGGAGGATTACTTTGGCAAGTACTCCCAGAGAACAGGAGCGAGGGGCTGGGAGAGTGAAAGGGAGGAACACCGATTCGAGGGTGCATTCTGAGCTGCTTTCCTCTGTGGACACGGGGTCGATCCCACTGGGACTAGCCTCGGAAATCTTCATCCCAGGCATGGAAGACCCAGCTACCTGCTCCCATCTGATTAAGGTTAAACGTAGCCCTAGGAAGTGTTAACTCCCTCACTCCAGGTCTGCATGTGCTCCAGGACTAAGTGGCTGTGATTTCAGAGACGCCCTGAGGTGAAAAGTAAGAGATTTCTACAGTGAGGCTGAGATGAGGCACCTCAGGTCACCTGCATGAAGCAGAAATAAAAGGCAAGTGAGAGGATGTGAGGTGGGCCACAGGGTCAGGAAGTGCGGGACACAGCAGATAAGTAGAAAGGGACACAGCTTTAAAAACTAGCTTCAAAACAACAATCCACGAATGCAGAAAAATGCTGGAGATTTGCTTAGATCTGGAATGATCCCTTTCCTTCATCCTGTTGAAACATACCCTTTTGTCACTGGCAGCTGAAATCAGAGTTCTTGCCAAAAGCCCTGTCAGCAGAAAGTCAACTTTGCCTCATTCTGGTTCCCTACTCTTAGCTCAGTCCTCATCTAGATTACTTATTATGTATTTGTGTCTGCTTGGTCCCAAAAATTTGATTACAAGCTCCTTGCGAATAAGAGGTGGAGTCTCACATTTCATTGCATCCACTCCCTTGGGCCTAGCACAATGCTCTATGGATTACGTGGCCACCTGGATCCCAAACTTTCCTGTTTTTGAGACAGAGTTTTGTTCTTGCCCAGGCTGGAGTGCAATGGCACGGTCTCGGCCGATACAACCTCCGCATCCCAGGTTCAAGCGATTCTCCTGCCTCAGCCTCCCGAGCAGCTGGGATTACAGGCATGCGCCACCATGCCTGGCTAATTTTGTATTTTTAGTACAGATGGGGTTTCTCCACGTTGGTCAGGCTGGTCTTGAACTCCCTACCTAAGGTGATCTGCCCGCCTTGACCTCCCAAAGTGCTGGGATTACAGGCGTGAGCCACCATGCCCGGCCTGGATCCCAAACTTTCACACTGTCTGGGAAGGTCACACCTGGTGACAGATTTTATCAAGTTATATAAACTTGATAGTATAGTCATTCTTGATTTCTAATTATGAATTAGAACTTTGGTGTCTTAGGTTTGAAAATGACCTCAAAGAGAATAACACCGGTGTGAATAACTTGACACTCCCTTATGCTGAAATTATTACTGGCTATGCAAGGCAGATGGACAAATTTCAGAACCAGCCCGTCTCTTTCAGTGAAGTGCTCATTCTGTTTTCAACTCTCTCAATCAAGAGACTTCCACAATTTTCTCTAGGAAGACTGTAACATGGCCAGGTGTGGTTGCTCATGCCTGTAATCCCAGCACTTTGGAGGCCAAGGCAGGATGATCACCTGAGGTCAGGAGTTTGAGACCAACCTGCTCAACATGGTGAAACCCCGTCTCTACTTAAAAATACAAAAATTAGCTGGGTGCGGTGGGACACACTTGTAATCCCAGCTACCTGGGAGGCTGAGGTAGGAGGATCGCTTGAATCCAGGAGACGGAGTTCACAGTGAGTTGAGATCACACCATTGCACTCCAGCCTGGGTAACAGAGTAAGACTCCCTCTCAAAAAAAAAAAAAAAACCTGTAACATATGTTATCTGTGTAGACAGTGTTTCAAGTTTTAAGCTAAAATTTCCCCATAAATTCACTACCTCTATTTCATTTTTTACCATATTAAGTAAATTCCTGTTTTGCAGTAGTGCAAAGAAGCTACATAATAACATTATTAATACATTTTCTAGTCGCATTTTCAAGCTGGATGTTTGAAAGATTGTAACATGGAAGTTGTATAAACTAGAACCTACTCCATTTTTTAAAAAGGCAAAACCTAAATGCATAAAAATTACTTAAAATGCTGAAGAAAATAAATCCCTTGGGTTTCATTCCATGAAGGGTATCACTACCTCTTTTGTTTTGCTATCTCCATAGTTAATGTCTTATAATTTTGAAATCTAACAAAAGCAAAAGATAACAAGTGACAATGTAAAATTCATGTCTAAGGAAGTATGAAAACAAAAATTTATTTTCTGCATGTCAGAACACTCAAGAAAAAGTTCATATGTTTCATAGTATATATATGTATATTATAAAAATAAACCACCATAATTTTTTTTTTTTTTTTTTTTGAGACAGAGTCTTGCTGTCGCCCAGGCAGGAATGCAGTGGCCTGATCTCGGCTCACTGCAAGCTCCGCCTCCCGGGTTCACGCCATTCTTCTGCCTCAGCCTCCCGAGTAGCTGGGACTACAGGTGCCAGCCACTACGCCTGGCTAATTTTTTGCATTTTTAGTAGAGATGGGGTTTCACCATGTTAGCCAGGATGGTCTCGATCTCCTGACCTCGTGATCTGCCTGCCTTGGTCTCCCAAAGTGCTGGGATTACAAGCGTGAGCCACCGTGCCCAGCCCGAAAATTTTTTTAAAAAATTGTTTTACTTCAATGAAACACTGAAGGAAGATCCTTTTAAATTTTCCTCAAAAGAAAGATTTTTATCTTTGCTTCCAAATTTATGTTTTCAGAAGGACCAGGAAACAAAGTTTAATAATAAAGAGAAGTGGGCAGTTTCCTCAGACTTTGTTCTGGAACTTATCTTGTGTACGTTATGTAAACAAGTTGATAAAGGGAGAGCACAAGAAAATGTTCAAGTTGGCACTGGGCACGATGGCTCACACCTGTAATCCCAGCACTTCGGGAGACCAAGGCAGGCGAATCACTTGAGGCCCAGAGTTCAAGACCAACCTGGGCAACATAGTAAAACCTCGTCTCTACAAAATATACAAAAATCAACCAGGCATAGTGGTGCATGCCTGCATCCCAGTTACTCGGGAGGCTGAGGCACGAGAATCACTTGAACCTGGGAGACGGAGGTTGTAGTGAGCCAAGATGGCACCTTTGCACTCCAGCCTGGGCAACAGAGCAAGACATTGTCTCAAAAAAAAAAAAAATTACTTCAAAGCACATAGATTATCATCTTCAATCCTGCCTGCCTTATCATGACATGATAACTTTTTAGAGAAAAGCAACTTCAGTGGCCACTCAATTATATAGCACTTACTGCATGTCAGGCACACTGTTTCCCACAACAACCCCATGAGATAGACACTTACAATACCCATCTTCCAGATGAGGAAACCAAAGTACATATAGAGAAAATAACTGACTGAAGGTCACATGGCAAGTGTTGGAGCCAGGATTCAAACACAGGCATTAGGGGTCCAAAGGATTTCCTCTTTCTGGAATTCTGTTACCTCTCTAATACTATACTTCCAAGAATGAAAGCCTTCCATGTAAAGAATGAATATACTGAGCAACTGTGAGGCCTTATGTCGAGTGAATTTGGAAGTAAGAATGTCCTCAGAGACCAGGTACGGTGACTGTTGCCTGAACCCCAGGGCTTTGGGAAATGAACCTGTGGGAGGATCACTTGCGAGCAAGAGTTTGAAACCAGCCTGGGTAACATAGTGAGACTCTGTCTCTACAAAAAATTTTTTTTTTTAAATTAGCCAAATGTGGTGGTGCGCACCTGTAGTCCCATCTACTCTGAGGCTGCAATGAGCTATGATCGTACCACTGCACTCCAGCCTGGGTGACAGAGCAAGGCCCTATCTCCAAATAAATGAATGAATAAATAAATAAGAATGTCTGCAGAGTTAAAGGATCAACTGAAACCGACCCCAATCATAGGTCTGCCAAATCACCTTGGAGACTGAATGTTTCAGGATGTTAAGCTTTTTGACAACAAGATGAAGGTATTAACTGTTATTCTCAAGTGGACACTGGTAAGCCATGGCAATGTGGAAAAGGCAGTGTCCCAACATCAGGGGCCAGCAATGCCAGGCAAGCACCGTGCAGTGGAGGGGCACTCTCTCGGTTGACTCAAGTATATGATGTATATGATGCCTACCAGGAGACAGACAAATCAGGCCTCCAGCCTGACAGTCTCTCATGTTATCTACCCCCATGTGGTTTGATTACAGTGAGAAAGTGCCCAGAGCAGACCTCACAAATATCCAGTCTGCCTGACAGTTATATTTCTAACTAAAAATTAACACTAAGTCTGATGAATAGACTTGGGTGTGTATCGGGATGAATCAGCTTCCTTAGTTCTGATCAGATATGGAGCACTAGAAAGACTGAATTTCTGGAGTCTAGCCCTGCAAGACTGAGGGCCAGATTCTGAACCAGTTTTACCAATATACGTATCATCTTATGAGTCTCTCAGCAGCCAACCCTAAGTAAGAATGTCTGCAGAGTTAAAGGATCAACTGAAACTGACTCCAATCATAGGTCTGCCAAATCACTTTATGGAGACTGAATGACTTCCAAGATGTTAAACTTTTTCAGAACCAGGTAAAGGTATCATTTATTTCTCTAGTGACCACCTGACTTCTCCATACATACCACTTAGAAAAAATTATATAAGGACCTTCTAAAATCAATTATGGGGCTTTTGGTCTGGAAAGATAAAGGTAACACCGTATGTCTGAAATCATAGCTTCAAAGATTTGGCTAGAATGACTGTGCAATTATTTGTCAACTTCTAGAATAATAAAACTATGAAGTAACCTTTACAAATTGAAGAACATGCAAGAATTAACTAAAAGTGGCCGGGCACGGTAGCTCACACCTGTAATCCCAGCACTTTGGGAGGCTGAGGTGGGCAGATCACTTGAGGCCAGGAGTTCGAGACTAGTCTGGCCAACCTGTTGAAATCCCATCTCTACAAAAAATATAAAAATCAGCCAGGCATGGTGGTGTGTGCCTGTAATCCCAGCTACTTGGGAGGCTGAGTCAGGAGAATTGCTTGAACCAGAAAGGCAGAGGTTGCAGTGAGCTGAGATCATGCCACTGTACCCAGCCTGGGGGGAAAATAAAAATAATTTTAAAAATAGTAAAAACATAAAAATAAAAGTAAAATTAAAAATTGAAGAAGTTGTTTTTGGATACATAGATGCATGTTAGTGGATATAAAATCCATTCCAAGGGGATGGACATGCAATCCCTTTAGTGTTTACTGAATTCCCACTAAATTCAGGGTACTCAGCTGGGTGCTTCAGAGAACACATGACAAGTGAGAGGCAGCAAGCCCCAGTTCTTTACTCTTAGGTTGTTCACAGGCTAGTAGAAGGCAAAGACCCAAAAAGCCTCAAGGGAAAATAGATTAATGTGAGTAGGACAAAGGAAACGGATCTCGTCTGCTGAAATAGTGTGGCATCACCAGACATCCTTAACACCTATGTAAGCAAGAATCCCTTCCAGATTGCTAGGCATGGTGCTGTCAGGATCACTTCATCTCAGAAATGTCCTTACTTTCTGCCTTGGCTCCAGAACCTCCAAGCATGGAGTCAGCTTCTTGTTGGAAGAACTGTTTAAGATGCAGTTTCTTACAAGGTGGTACCTTCTTGAATAAACAGTGCTCCATCTTCAGAAATTCAACATCTCTATCTCACTCCTCAGGCTGCCCCCTCCACCTACAAAAACAACCTCAATCATCCAAAAATAAAACAGAAAACGAAGGCCGGGCGGGGTGGCTCACGCCTCTAATCCCAGCACTTTGGGAGGCCAAGACCGGCAGATCACGAGGTCAGGAGCTCGAGACCATCCTGGCTAACATGGTGAAACTCCGTCTCTACTAAAAATACAAAAAAATTACTGGGCGTAGTGGCGGGCGCCTGTAGTCCCAGCTATTTGGCAGGCGGAAGCAGGAGAATGGTGTGAACCCGGGAGGCGCAGCTTGCAGTGAGCCGAGATCGCGCCACTGTACTCAAGCCTGGGTGACAGAGCGAGACTCCGTCTCAAAAAAAAAACAAAAACAAACAGAAAAGGAATATTTGGGACCCTCCAAAGCCACCCCCAGGTACATCTGAATAAGCTGTCTCCCTAGACTAGAAGTAGGCACCAAGGCCATCGCCATAGTTTAGGCAAAGAATACAGAAAATCACCAGTCAGGAGCCTGTGGGTACATCTGATCCCACAGACTGGCACAGACTGGAAAAATTTAAGATCGAAGAGTGATAACTGCACAAGTTTCGAAAACGAAGGCACTCGATGATGGAAGGTGGTGTAACAAGAATCAGTGCACATATTTAGGAAGGGGCATCCTCCCCAAGCCCCACCCTACTCTTGTACAAGGTCAGCACAGAAAAGGGGATTATGAAATAAAACAAAATTAATTCTCTCTTAGTATTACTTTAGAATTCTTTCAAGTCGCTTAGTTATAGTTCATAATCTTCGCCTCCTTAGAAATGGAAATCATAAATTCAAGGCTTTTTAATTTCATTTCATTTTTTGCAAAGGTTGTAGATTTGCATGAATACCTGTAGAGATAAAACCTGTTTTTCCAAGAGGGAAGTAGTTAAGCAAATGCCCTCTGGCATCCCCTAGCTCTCTCTTATTTGCTGTGTTATCTTTATGCAAATTACTTCTGAACAATCTCAGTTTTCTCATCTGCAGAACGGGAAATATAATCCTATTTAGGATTATGATGAGATATATATTAAAAAAAAAAAAAAACCGGCCGGGCGCGGTGGCTCATGCCTGTAATCCCAGCACTTTGGGAGACTGAGGCAGGCAGATCGCCTGAATCAGGCGTTCGAGACCAGCCTGTCCAACATGGTGAAACCTCGTCTTTACTAATAATGCACAAATTAGCTGGGCATGGTGGCAGACGCCTGTAATCCCAGCTACTTGGGAGGCTGAGGGAGGAGAATCTCTTGAACCCAGGAGGCGGAGGTTGCAGTGAGCCACTGCACTCCAACCTCTCTGACAGAGCGGGACTCCGTCTCAACAACAACAACAAATCCAAAAGGCCCTTAAGCCCACTGCCTGACACATATCAAACTGACAATCGTGCAATCGTGTTTTTAAGCCAAAGTCACTGTAAATTTTTAAAACACAAAACAAATGGCAAGCCGGAGCCATATCTCCCTACAGTCTGGATAAATATATTTAGATGACCATTGGCTGGAGTTTTTAGGACCAGCCCAGGCTCTGTGGGCCAAGAATCGCCGCAGGAGCAAACCGATTTGTTGGCCGAGAATTCGGGCAAAAACTTGTCAAGTTGGCAGACGCACTCTCCAAGCCCTTCTCAAGTGCCCTCGCTGCGCGGCCGCAGGGCTGGAGTGAGACGGCCGGTCAGAGGCGCGTTTCTCGGCGTCCACCCAGGAACCAGACGCCCGCTGGACTTCAGCTCGGCCGGACCCGGGACACTGGCGCGGACAGATTCCGAGGAGCCTCCTTGGGCTCCCCTCGCCCAGGGCGCACTCTGCTCACCTGCCGGGTTCGGCGACTCCGCGGTGACCAACAACAGCGGCGGCAGCAGCAGCCGCAGCAGAAGCGGCAGCGGCGGTGGCAGCCCCCGGCGCCCGCTCGGACCGGCGCGGGTCATCGCTCCACCGCCACAACCTTCCTCTGCGCGATCAGGCGGCCGCGGCGGCCTGCGGTGGCAGAAGTTGCGAGAGCGGCTCCTGGTCGACCCGGGGGCGCCGCCTCTCCGAGGTGGGGCGTCCTCAACTTTCCTGTTTCATGAGGCCTGCCTGCTCCGGGCTCTGAGGGGCGAGGACGCTTCACGTGGTGGCCTGGGACCCACCCCGCCTGGGAAAGGCGGGTCCTTTCGGTCTGACCCTCTAGCAACCCGTGGGCTGGTCTGGGAAAGTTCCCCAGCTGCACTTATGGGAAATGCAGAGGCTGCCTGCCGCTTTCCTTGGCAGTTTTGCGGCCCAAGGCTTGGGCGAATCAGTTCACATCAACACCACTGATAGCCTCTGCTTCCGTGGTCGACCTTTTATCTCCAGCAGCGGACCAGGCGCCAGGGCCAGGGTGACACGTGTGCCCTGCGTACACGCAGCTCGGATCCTCTGCTGTTTCTGGAGAGGCCTCCACGGGTCCATTTCCCTCAGCGATTAGCGTGCCCCTCCTTCCCGGGCTGTTTAACCTAAATCCATGTGCTGGAGCTCAGATTTTTTACGCTTTTTGCTTCCTCTTCGTTGGCTGGAGCCACCAGGGGAGAGTGATTCAGAAGGGGCTGACACTAAACACGCTCCTACGTTTCTGTGGAGTCCCCATTTCTGTGTGGGGTCAGTGAAAGGTGACATTGTGAAGTAGTCAAAAGTTATGCCTTGGGTGACGTTGTGAAGTTGGCACAGGGTGCCCTAGGTGACATTGTGAAGTAGGCAAAAAACATTTCATTCATTCAGTCAGCATTGGCTGGGCCCATGTTATGCTCCAGGTACCAGTGATACAAAGACAACTAAGAGCCTCACCACAGACAAAAAGAACTAAGCCCGCGGGGCGCGGTGGCTCAAGCCTGTAATCCCAGCACTTTGGGAGGCCAAGACGGGCGGATCACGAGGTCAGCAGATCGAGACCATCCTGGCTAACACGGTGAAACCCCGTCTCTACTAAAAACAGAAAAAATTAACCGAGCGTGATGGCGGGTGTCTGTAGTCCCAGCTATTCGGGAGGCTGAGCCAGGAGAATGGCGTGAACCCGGGAGGCGGAGCTTGCAGTGAGCCGAGATCGCACCACTGCACTCCAGCCTGGGCCACAGAGCGAGACTCGTCTCACAAAAAGACAAAACAAAACTAAGCCGTATAGATAAGAAAGTACACAGAAGTTGCCATTCTACTGTATTAGAGCTATGTTTAAGGTGCAGTGGGAGAGGGGGAAGAAGGGAACAAGCCAGCACTCAGATGGGGGCTTCAGCACCCTACTCTTCCTCTTGGCCTTTCTTCTAAGCTTAACCCGGGTGTCAAGGAGAGATGAGAAGAGAGAATAAGAAGTACCTTTCATAACGGGGAAAATGCACTTATAATTGTTAGAAAAGATAAAAAACCTAAAAGTACATCAAATCTCTGTGCAAATTGTGAAACACAAGTCACAATTTTGTGGTTCAGGTACCATGGCTCATGCCTGTAACCCCAGAACTTTGGGAGGCCAAGGTGGGAGGATCACTGGAGCCCAAAAGTTCAAGACAAGCCTGGGCCAAATAGGGAGACTCCATCTCATTTTTTAAAAAATTAAAATTAAAGTCACAATTTTGTTTAATGACATTTACTGAATGAAGAAATTGAGGACATTGTGAAAGTTGCACATTTTCCTTCAAGTTAGAAAATTAAAATGAAGAAAAATTATGAATATTTTGGTTGTGTTATGTTGGGAAGAGAACCACATTAGGCTATTCAAGGAAGTGGTGCCACCCCAAATATTTGAGTCATATTGACCTATACCACCCTCCTTCACCTTACTAACCCTTCTGATCCAAGGAGCCAAGTGTTCTGATGAAGTAAGGTGCATAGAAATGCCCAATGTGAACCTTGAGGCCTTCATTCATCTATTATTTGTCATCAAATATTCGTTGACTCCCATGTTCCAAGCATAGAGTAGTAAACAAAACAAAGTCCCTGCCCTCACACAGCTTGCATTCCAGTAGTGGGGAGCAAATTATACCTATAAACAAATTAATTGGATCAGGACTTCTCTATCTCAGCACTACTGACATTTTGGAGCAGACAACTCTTTGTTGTTGGGGGGTTGTCCTGGGCACCCCTTGGCCTTTACCTACTGGATGCTAGTAGCACCCCAATTGAAAATGTCTCCAGACGTTGTCAAATGCTTCCATAGGGGAGCAGAATTGCCCCCTAGTTGAGAATCACTGAATCAGATGATGATAAATCTTGCTCTCTTTAAATTGTGCCAGTTTTACATATCTGGGAGGAAAATGAGCTACAAAACTCACACATAGTTAGGAAAATAAATCTCAAGACCCCAAAATCACTAAGCCAAGAGAATAGTCAAGCTGGAAACTATGTCAGGCAAACCTGCCTCTCATTTTATTCTGAAATAAGATCGCTACAAAGATAAGAAACTACATACCTCCCTCACAATTTGCCCACGAGGAAATTCCCTGTGGACAAAGGGCAGTCAGAACTTAAAGTCATCCCTCTGAGGCTCACCCAAGACAAATGCATGTCTGATTGCTTCCTCTGCAGTATTGTTTATGTAAAAATGCAGACTCCCTGAGCCAGAGTAAATTGTGTATTCTGCAGAAGGCTGAGCAAGGACTCAAAAGAACATAACATTTTGTCTCTTTTCTACGTCTAACATGGAAGACCCCACTTTGAGTTGTCTGGTCTTACCAGACTGAACCAGTGTACATCTTACACATATTGACTGATGTCTCATGTCTCCCTAAAATGTATAAAAGTAAGCTGTACCCCGACCACGTCAGGCACATATAGTCAGGAGTCCTGAGGCTGTGGCCCTGGTGTGTCCTTAACTTTGGCAAAATAAACTTTCTAAATTGACTGAGACCTGTCTCAGATCTTTTGGGTTCACATACTAAAGCTGCAATGAGAAGGACCAAAGATGCTGGCTGCTAAATGTTCTCATCACTTCTATAATGGACTTGTGTGGTTTGGGGCTACTCAGCATCCATTATTCTACTCCTGTACCAACTTTTGGTGCAGGAATGCCAACTTTTGGTGAGCCAAGGGTGGAGGTATTTCTACCAGGAGACACAGAAAGGAAGTTTTATTGAATTGGAATTTGAAAGTCCATTACTGAATTGCAATTGGTCTTTTTTGAGCTCCTCTTAAAACATAAAAATGTGTTTGAATGGGTAAGAATAGGATTGTAGTATTGGTAATTTTGCCTAACTATCAAAAGGAGTAGGAGCGTTGGGTGCAGTGGCTCACTCCTGTAGTCCCAGCACTTCAGGAGGCTGAGGTGGGTGGATCACTTGAGGTCAGGAGTTTGAGACTAGCCTGGCCAATATGGTCTCTACTAAAAATACCAAAAGTTAGCTGGGTGTGGTGGCTCATGACTGTAATCCCAGCTACTTGAGAGGCTGACACAGGAGAATCGGTTGAACCCAGGAGGCACAGGTCGCAGTAAGCTGAGATGGCACCACTGTACTCCAGCCAGGATGACAGAGAGACTCCATCTCAAAAAACCAAAACCAAAACAAAACAAAAGTACTAGGAGCATAACCTCACCTAGGAAGCACCACTGGGAACTCAGGCTCCTCATCTCAACGGGCAAAGAATCCCAGCAGCTGAGATACTGGCCCAAAGCAAAGGGAACATGGAAAAAAGGTGTAGAAGTCACATATAATTATCTATAGCCAGGTGACCAGTTGCAGAAACAAAGATAGTGATCTCTATTGGCCTCTATATTTCTTTCCTTGCTGTAACATATATGTGGCAGATTGAAAATTTTACAGTTCCAGTTCCAGAATAAAATATGCAAAGTGTAAATTTGTTTCTTTTCCAAAAAAGTGTAATTAACTTAGCATTCAAACACAACCACTGATGGTAATTTTGTTTGTTTGTTTGTTTTGTTTTTTTGTAAGACAGGATCTCACTATGTTGCTCAGGCTTGTCTCAAACTCCTGGGCTCAAGTGATCCTCCCACCTTGGCCTTCAAAAGTGCTGGGATTACAGGTGTGAACCCAGCCAGTAAAAATTTTTAAATACCAAATTTAAAGTTACTCAATTTCATTTGGGCCAGATCCTTAGTGTCTTTTGCCTCCTTTATGTCCTTCCTCTTTTTCCTTAAGGATGACCTTAGCTTCGGGGACTTGGTACTAGATAAGGGACATTTACTCTGTGAGCCACGCTCTTGGCTTAGCGGCCTCCACTAAGATACAGCTTTTTTTCCTCATTCAGTCTGCAGGAATTGCAGTGCCTAGGCATCTGCTGTTGGTATCTACAACTTTACCTTGACCTCAGATTTACATTCCCAGATACCCTGTGTATTAGTTAATGGAATACTAGCTATGATGACAAATAAACTCCAAAAGTTCAATGGGTTAACACAACGAAAGTTTATTGGTGGCTCGTATACCAGTCCAGTGTGGGAGTTCTTAATTAGTAAGTGGCTTTCCTCCATGTAGAAAGTTAAGAACCCACCAATCTTTCATGTTGTGGCTCTATGATTCTCTAAGGCAGAAGTTCCCATGCTTTCTTGGTTGATACTGCCCGTAGTGTGTCAGTAATACATTTTTAGGGCTGCAGACCAAAATAAATGCCCATCAGTTCTTTTTACTAAGTAGTTAGGGCCACACAATGCAATAGTAGTCATTTGCTCAGTGTCCTACAGACGGTGCTACATTTCCCTCAAACATGTAAAGTATCCCAGAGAGCTCCATTGATCGATTATAGTGTATTCTTCTACCACTGTTCCCCATGAATATTTACTGTATCCTCAGGTACACTCTGTGCATTCACTGTGGTTGCCAAACTGTGTGGAGGAACCATAACGCTATAGAGTATTGTCTTCTGGCCATGGGAAGAGAAGAGAAAAGCACCCATCACCCCTGCTTCTTCTTTTTTTGTTTTCATTTTTATTTATATATTTATTTTTTGAGATGAGGTCTCACTCTGTCGCCCAGGCTGGAATGCAGTGGCACCACCCACCTCGGCCTCTCAAAGTGCTGGGAGTACAGGCATGAGCCACCATGCTTGGCTGCACCCCTGCTTCTTAATAACTTCTGCTTACCTTCCATCGGCAAGAGCTAGACATACTGCCCTATCTTTATGCTAACAAGACTGGGACATGCAGCCTCTAGCTGGGATGTCACTGCTCGGTATGGAAGTAAGAGCATGCATTTCTGGTAGGCAGCCAGCTGTTTCTAACACACTTGGCAACCTCTTCATCCTGACTTGGATACTTGGGTCGTTTGGCTCATTTTCAAACCGCTCTGAGCCCTGTGGGAGTGGCAGTAGGGACAGAAAGCTAGTCTGATCTAGTGTGCATCAAATTAATGAGCCAGTCCTTGGGTTCATCTCCCCAAACATCTCCCTCAGTTATTGCTACTTTACAACTCAGGTGCCGTGTGGGATTATATGGGTCCTGTTCAAGTCTTGCAAGTTTATGGGTATATTCTGGAAAGTTTAAACATCTCTGCTCTGGTAATTAGAGACCTACTTTGAGTTTCCATTAGCAAACATTTCCACACCCTGCCTCACCCATCAAACAGATGACGCCACCCCTAAGGAGGAGGACAGTCCTAGACCCTTCACATCGACCCATTATGTATTTATCTCATCAGCTCTTCAGACTTTTTACTTCTGTGGGCAGGAATGAATTCAACATTAACATATATTGTTATTCTAATTTATTGTGCTTTAGTATATCATATGCTCTTTTGTTTCAGTCTGTCTTTCCATTTTCCAAGCCAAGTTCTGATATTTCCAAACATTTTTCTCTTTCAGATTCATAGATCTTACGTTTTCATGGCTTTGAAGACTATTGTCTCTGTATATACAAAGTCTCAGAAAGCCACATAGTTTACCCTTTGGTCTTCTGATATTTTTGTTTTTTCTTCCCTTGAGCAATAAGCCTTTGCCTTTTGGAATAAATATAGCGGTGAAAGATTTACTAGGGTAAATAACAATTTCTCAAAAGAAAAATATATAGAGTAAGCCGGGCGTGGTGGCTCATCCCTGTAATCCCAGCACTTTGGGAGACCAAGGTGGGTGGATCACCCCGTCAGGAGATCAAGACCAGCCTGGCCAATATGGTGAAACCCCATCTCTGCTAAAAATACAAAAATTAGCTGGGCGTGGTGGCAGGCGCTTGTAGTCCCAGCTACTTGGGAGATTGAGGTAGGAGAATCACTTGAACCCGGGAGGCAGAGGTTGCAGTGAGCCGAGATTGCATCACTGCACTCCAGCCTGGGCAACAGGGCAAGACTCCATCTCACAAAAAAAAAAAAGAAAAAGAAAAATATGTAGAGTAATATTTTAGACTAACATCTAACTACAATTATGAACATTTACTTATGTAATTGATTTTCCTTTTCTATTTTTTTCCTCCATTATTGTGTGTAGGTTGTGTTGGTAGTTAAATTTACTATTTGGGATTTAGGGCCAGGCAGCATGGCTCATGTCTGTAATCCCAACACTTTGGGAGGCCAAGGTGGGAGGATGATTTGTGCTCAGGAGTTTGAGACCAGCCTCGGCCCTGTAGTGAGACCCTGTCTCTATTAAAAAAAAAAAAAAAAAAAAAAAAAAAGTATTTTTATATATATGGAAAAAATAAGTTTAATGTCTGGTCCATCAGTATCAGAATACTGAGTCTACACCACTGCAGAATCAAAGAACAAATGAACATTTCTCATAAATCCCAGGTTTGAGCTCAATGCCCATGGAGCTTGTCTTGACTACTTATAACCGTCTGTCCTGTCAGTCTGTCCTCTCATCTATGCATTTGCCTGTCCTTTATACACGCTGCTGGCCTGTGAGTGTCTTGTAAATTGGGTACAACAGGAGGGGCTGCCATTGGTCAGTGATTATAAGGCTGTTAGCATGTCTTGGCTTTAGGACCATGGTTTTAAGGGTGAGATATGAATCAGGAATGGATTGACTACAGCAGGAGAGGCAGAGGCTAAGAAAGAAGTTGCTGTATAAGCTGAATACTGATTAAGCAGTTTATTGTTACTATTATTTTTCTAGAGACAACGAAGTCATGAACTTTTTAATCCTACTGGTAGGCTTTTCTTTCCCATCCTTATCTTCACAGAGGCTGAAAAAGGCACTTCCGAATACTTTTAGGGCCCAGAGCATTTTCTGCATTGCTTAAAGGATGCAATTTTTACTTAATCATTCCTTTTTCATAATTTCCCCAAACCTTTTCCTCCAGCTCTTTCCTAAATTGGGTGGCTGCATTCTTGAGTAGCTGCCACCAACTTCCTCTATTTGCATTTCTTTTCCCATGTTTACTATCTTAGTATCTTCTCTTCATTCCACAGAAAAAAAGTACAAATGCCAAATACAAACAGTTAACAAGACATAATCCTTTCTTAGTGGTATTGAGCCTTGACTGTAGTGGTGAAATATTCCTGTTAAATATCCACAGCTCTTCTTTCAGTTGGTAGGAAAGGATTTAAGCCTTAATGATACTGGCATAACAATGACTAAACAAAAAGTGCCTGATAAATATTTGATAAGTCTGGCCGCTACTGATTAATGAAGACAGTAAGAAGAACAATTGTAGGCAGTCAATTCTTGAAAAGTGGCTAGATTTAACATTTAAATATAACCCAGGGTTGGCTGGGCTTAGTGGTTCATACCTGTAATGCCAGTACTTTGGGAGGCTCAGGCAGAAGGATCACTTGAGGCCAGGAGTTCAAGACAAGACTGGGCAACATAGCAAGATCCATCTCTACACACACACATACATACACACACAAGATTAGCTAGGTGAGGTGACACATGACCTAGTTCCATCTACTTAAAAGGCTGAGGTTAGGTGAGAGGATCCCTTGAGATCAGGAATTTTAGACTGCAGTGAGCTGTGATTGTGCCATTGCACTCCTGCCTGGGCAACAGAGCGAGACCCTGTCTCTAAATAAATAAATAAAACCCAGGGTCAAAAGTCCAGAATTTGTTTGTAGGTAAAGATCACATTTCAGCCTAGACAAACATCTCCTGGATACAGGAAATTGAGTTAGAAACTGTGCATATCAATCTTCTCTACAACTGTACTCTGAGGAATTCTGAGGAGCGGTGCCAAAAGAAATGTGAATACTCTCTTTGTTGAGAAACACACTGTCTACTAACTCTTTTAATTTTAAGATGAATGATCAGAAGCAAGAATGAACATGACATGGGATCTTTGAAAGATATTGCAGAATGAGAAAAAGGGGGAAAAAAGAGAAAAAGGGGGCATGTCTTGAAATCTTGGATTTGTAATCTTGGTAGATTTCTAAAACTACCAATTTTAGGAAATGAAATAATATTTTAGAAAACGTTTTGGCATCTTCCATAGAGTATGAACAAACATGGCCTGCAAGAGAAGAACATTTGTAAAGAAAAACAGGATATAAGAAAAATGCTTGAGATGAAAAAGAAAGGTGAGTAGAATAAGAAAGTGTTGATAGAAAATTGAAAATTTAATAGTGGAAATTAACATTTCCATTGGAGACAATAGTAAAATGGAGAAATTGACAGTGTTAAAAATTGAAATTTCTGGCGGGGAACGGTGGCTCACGCCTGTAATCCCAGCACTATGGGAGGCCAAGCCGGGTGGATCACGAGGTCAGGAGTTAGAGACCACCCTGGCTAGCACGGTGAAACCCTGTCTCTACTAAAAATACCAAAATATTAGCCGGGCGTGCTGGCGGGCACCTGTAGTCCCAGCTACTCGGGAGTCTGAGGCAGGAGAATGGCATGAACCTGGGAGGCAGAGCTTGCAGTGAGCCCAGTCTGGATGACAGAGCAAGACTCCGTCTCAAAAAAAGAAAAAGAAAAGAAAAATTGAAATTGCTAACTCAATTTCAAGGACAAATTGATAAAGCTCTCCAAGAAGAAGAGGGAAAGATAAAAAGATGAAAATGAAAAGGAAGATAAAGAGAAGATAAAGTAAGAGACACAAAAGGCTGCAGAATTCAAGCAAAAACTGAGATGTTTCTGACCAAGGAATCAAACTAATTAGAATAGAATCACAGATGAAAACACTATCAAGAAAACTTCCCTGAGGTGAAAAAGAGATCTAAGTGTTTCTCCTGATATGATGTGATGGGAGGGGCACAAATCTTGAGGATAAAATCTGGCTGGGCTGACTCATGAGTACGTGACATGCACAGTCGAACAGGGCCCCAGTGGTAAAGGGGCCCACATTTGATTTAATCATCTGCTGTCACTGTCTTTAAATTCTTACCCAGGCTGGAGTTCAGTGGCACAGTCATGGCTCACCACAGCGTCTACCTCCCAGGTGATCCTCCCATCTCAGCCTCTCAACTAGCTGGGATGACAAGCGTGTGCGATCATGCCCAGCTAATTTTTATATTTTATACTAAAAATATAAAAATTAGCTGGGCGTGATGCCACATGCCTGGGTGTGTGGGCGACAGAGCGAGACTCCAACTCAAGAAAAAAACGAAAAGAAAAGGATTACTTTGATATACTTCAATTGATTGACAAGTCAAAATTAAGACCCCAAGCATAGAGAAGTCATAATGTAAAATTTTAAAGAGGAATCGCACACAGTTTAGTAAATTCAGGAATCAAATTTATTGGGTATTCTGAGGTGGATCCTGCAAATGTAGGGGCAGCTTGTCCCTCAGAGCTCTCATTAGCAGAACTGTGTTTTTCTTCTGCTTCCTTTTTGCATAGTGATACATTTTGTATTTCTCAAGCTACATTCTTCATAGCACAGCTCAGATGAATTCTTTGCTGTGGTTGATGACCACATAAACCACTCACAAATCCTTTTCTGTACAACACTTGCTACCAAGTACCTTGGTTGAAACACCATGTCAACAAGAATTACATAACAGAAGCAAAGTTACATAAAAACCATGACGGCCATTTCCATTGTCAAACAAATTAAGCAATGATTTTGTACATTGCTGACATCCTGACAACTCCTACTGAATAATGGGTCTTTTTTTTTTTTTTTTTTCTGAGTTGGAGTCTTGCTTTGTTGCAGAGTTGCGATGTTGGTTCACTGTAACCTCTGCCTCCGGGGTTCAAGCAATTCTCCTGCCTCAGCCTCCTGAGTAGCTGGGATTACAGGCGCAAGCCACCATGCCCGGCTATATATATATATATATATATATACACACACACACACACACACACAAATATATATATATATTTATATATTTGTATTTGTGTTTTTCTGTATTTTCAGTAGAGACGGGGTTTCACCATGTTGGCCAGGCTGGTCTCAAACTCTTGACATTGTGATCCACCCACCTTGGCCTCTCAAAGTGCTGGGATTACAGGCTTGAGCCACCACACCTGGCCAGTGTGTCACAATTTTAAATATTGACTGTGAAAAACAAATGACTAAGGGGCAATATATGAACAGCCAGGAAGCCCATCCTCTTATTGTTCATCTTGCAGGGAATGCTCCCACGTGGTTGAGAATTGTAGGATTTTGGCTAAGCTAAACTAGGATTCATGGCTGGATATGTCTGATGAATGCATGAGTCCACATGTATCCATCTGCCAGAGTTGATTTGTGCTGAGAAAAGAAACTGGGGAAGTAGGCTTGTATGAAGGCACTTGGTGGAAGGCAGAATGGGTGAAGAGAAGGAGGAAGGGATGGCAAGAAATGCATGGTGTCTCCCCTATAATTTGCTTGCCTTTTTAACTCAGTTTGACCTTTTTAAAGAGAAAGGGATGTCTGGGCATTGTGGCTTATGCCTGTAATCCCAGCACTTTGGGAGGCCAAGGTGGGTAGATCACCTGTGGTTAGGAGCTCGAGCCCAGCCTGGCCAACATGGTGAAACCCTGTCTCTACTAAAAATGCAAACGTTAGCTGGGCGTGGTGGTAGGTGCCTGTAATCCCAGCTACTCGGGAGGCTGACGTGGAAGAATTGCTTGAACCTGGGAGGCAGAGGCTGCAGTGAGCCGAGATCACGCCACTGCACTCCAGCCTGGGTGACAGAGCGGGACCCCATCTCAAATAATAATAATACTAATAATTAAAATAAATAAATAAAGAGAAAGGGACTTCAGGAAGAGGCAAAAGAGGGAGATTTCAAGAAGGAATCAGTGAGGTGTGGGGCCATCAGAGCATTGTTCCGATGCCAAATTATAGCACAGGCCACAGAACAAGAAAGAGAAGCTTACTTTTCATGTCAGCATAATTTCCACCAAGTAAAACTGTGCAGGGTGTGGGGGTGCACACCTGAAGTTCCAGATACTCGACCCAGGAGTTCGAGGCTATAGTGAGCTATGACCATGCAGCTGCATTCCAGCCTGGGTGACAGAGCAAGATCTCATCTCTAAAAAACAAAAACAAAAACACTGCAGGGAAGGCCATTGACACCGTTAAGATAAAATGTGTACATACAGCAAAACTCCACCATAATGCTATGAGCAGAGTCTCAAAATTAAAATAGTTAAATATGAAGACACATTTTTGCAAGTTTAATGAAATGAAAATGGTGGCTGGAGGGGGGATGGGAATCAATTGCCAATTGTATCATACCACATTTGTTTTACTAGAGCAAAGGGAATAATAATGAGAGCAGATTATAATGGATGTCTCTGTACTGGGATTTTTGGGTGATTTTGTTTCCCTACATGTCAGTATTTGTTGCCCAGGCTGGTCTTGAACTCCTGGGCTCAAGCAATCTTCCTACCTCAACCTCCCCAGTAGCTGGGACTACAGTTGTGCACAACTGTGCCTGGATCCAATTTTCCAAAATTACATAATAAAAATATAGTAGTTTTCTCATTTAAAATTTTAAATTTAAAATAGCCATAGGAATTTCATCTTACATAAGCAAAATGTCTGAAGGTGTCCTGATTTCCTGATTGAACAAATCCTTTTTTTTTTTTTTTTGACCAAAGTCTCACTCAGTCACCTAGTCTGGAGTACAGTGGTGCAATCTCTGCTCACTGCAGCCTCCACCTCCAGGATTCAAGCAATTCTCCTGCCTCAACCTCCCAAGTAGCTGGGACTACAGGTGTCTGCTATCATGCCCAGATAATTTATTTTTATTTTTAGTAGAGAACAAGTTTCACCATGTTGGCCAGGCTGGTCTCGAACTCCTGACCTCAGGTGATCCGCCAGCATTGGCTTCCCAAAGTGCTGGGATTACAGGTGTGAGCCACCACGCCCAGCCAAATCAGGAGTTTTAAATTGGCTGTTGTACACTTTAGAACAAAATAGATTTCAGATCAAGCCTTTCCCTTTGAATAAACACGTTGATTAACATTGCCATTCATGCCATTTCGGTAGTTGTTGTTACATTGTTTTCTCAAGCATCTCTATGGCCAAAAGCAACAGTTGGGTGTATGAATCATCTAGGAAGGATTTTGAAATACTCATGGCTGCTTACTGCCCTGCCATCACTTCTTTCAATCTGATCTTATCGGGGCTGGAATTTTAAAAACCTTCCCCCAAATCTCGTATTTCCTCTAGCCTGCATTGCTGAAAGCCACCAGAATATATGAGAATGCTATAAAATTTCATAGCCTAGCCTTTACAATATGACCTTCTATGCCTTTCTTTTCTTTTCTTTCCAGAGAGTTTTACACAGCAGGATCTACACATTTCTATCTAGTTTTATGTCTCCTGGGTGAACCCTCTCCTGCTCTACCACAGGCTCTGTTTGTTCTCACTCCTTCTGTTTTTGATGAGATCATTCCACCCTTTATCACATTCCTGTTTTCCCCTCCCAACCAACCTGTTCAAGGTTCATCTCTAGGGTCAAGTCAGAGATGCTCAACAAGCTTCTTTCTTTTCTTTTCCTTCTTTCTTTCTTTTCTCTTTCTTTCTTTTTCTTTCTTTCTTTCTTTTTTCTTTCTTTCCTTCTTTCTTTCTCTTTCCTTCCTTCCTTCCTTTTTTCTTTCAACAAGCATCTTTCTTTTCTTTCTTTGTTTCTTCTTTCAACAAGCATCTTTCTTTTCTTTCTTTCTTTCTTTCTTCTTTCACTTTCTTTCTTTTCTCTCTCTCTTCCTTTTCTCTCTCTCTCTCTCTCTTTCTCTTTCTGTCTTTTGATAGAGTTTCACTCTTGTCACCCAGGCTGGAGTGCAATGGCACCATCTCAGCCCATTGCAACCTCCGCCTCCCGGATTCAAGAGATTCTCCTGCCTCTGTCTCCTGAGTAGCTGGGATTACAAGCATGTACCACCATGACCGGCCAAATTTTGTATTTCTTGTACAGACGGGGTTTCACCACATTGGCCAGGCTGGTCTCGAATTCCCGACCTCAGGTGATCCGCCCGCCTTGGCCTCCCAAAGTGCTGTGTCTGGCTTCAGCAAGCACTTTCAAGGGCCAAGTGAAAAAAAATGTTACTATGCTAGACACTGAAATGACTCCTAATTACAAAGCTTGTAGCCACTGTCCTGGAGGAAGCACTCACCATCTGGTGGTAGCATTTAGGGAAATGTACAAATTACTAGACAGAATAGAGTAATATTAAGTGCCATCCAACAAGTAGAAGTCCTATAAGGTTCAATGGGGAGGAGTTAGCTCGATCCTGAAAGCCTTTCTCAGCTGCTTTAGTCCATGCTGGCCTGTCCCTTTGTTGAATTACTGTTGGAATTATTATTTATTTATAATAAATAATAGTAACTTGTTTTGGCCCTTGGTTATCTATTTCATATGTGTTTTAGGTGTGTGTCTTTTCGAATTCCTTGAAATCAGGGTACGTGTTAAATGAATTTTGTTTTACCCTAGAGTAGCCTATAACAGCAGCGTACCTGGGTTGTATGTCACTGAATTCCAGCTTAGGCAGCTCGTACAAGAGCAGGAATGTGGATGATGCATGCGTCCTCCAGGAGACTGATGTTAGATGCCCCGCTCTCCAAAAGACTCCACTAAGTCTTTCTACATCATCAAAGCTAAGTAAAAGCTTTAAGCTTACTCTCCTATCTCCAAGACCAGTCTCAGCTTCTCCTCTCAACCAAACTGCATCACTAGCTCCACACATGGAAATCCTGGTACCCCTAAGAGAATCACAGTGACATTTTCCTTTTTGATCCATTATACTTTCCATGCAACACCTCTTGTTGACAATCTAGGAGATCACCTATTTTTACTTGCCTCCTTGCCTTCCTCCTTCTGATCAGTGAAAAGTAATGGTTAAGGTATACGGTTTCTAGAACCAAATTATATGGTTTCAAATATTCACTTTGCCACAAACTAGGCAAGTTAATTTTTTTTTTTTTTTTTTTTATAGAGACAGGGTTTCACCATGTTGCCCAGGCTGGTATCAAGCTCCTGGACTCAAGCGATTTGTGTGCCTTAGCCTCCCAGAATGCTGAGACAACAGGTGTGAGCCACTGTGTTCAGCCTAGACAGGTGATTTTATATCTCCACGTCTTTGTTTCCACATCCGTATAATGGTAATACTAATAATAGTAAATACTTCATAGGTGTTTCATAAATACCGTGAGTTGATAGAGTCAAAGTGATTTGAACAATAATTGTGTAATACAGTATTTCACAAGTGCTGTCTTGACCTAGTTTTAAAGACGTAACTAAAAACTCTCAATTCCCCTTTTTGGGTAGCTTGCTAAACTCCTGCCCTCCGACTACTACTCTTATCAGGTTCAGGTTCTGATTCTAACATCCTTGGGTTGTAATATATAATACTCAACTACCAGAGGCCTCCAGATACCTAACACCCAGGGATAACTCCTTCTTCCTCGGGCCTGCGGAATTATTCAAAATACCCAATCAGCAGGAACCCACAAAACTTAGCTAACCCCATCCCACTTGCTATACATAAACTCCCCTTACAACTGCAGCTTGCTGTTATCCTGTCCCCAGAAGCACCCTGCTGTGTGGGCTTGCATGGAAGCCTTCTCTGGTTTGGAGCTATAAGTAATAAACGGTTCTGCTTTTCATCTACCCAAGTGTTATTGTGTTGTGTTCAACTATCCAAAGAACCTATAATCATATTTAATATTATATAGTTTGGTAACAACTTAGTATGTGCTAAGCACTCAATAAACGTTTTTTAAGAGCTTCCAGTTTCTGTAAAATTTTGTGCACATAAGTGTTGCAGAACTATTTCTGAGAGTAAATCATAATTTATGACACAATCCTTTTTAAGTGCTCAAACTATTTAAACTTTATATTAAAGCTAATCTTAGAAAAACATCTTTTCACATTTAATTTAGTGGACTTTGTTATATTCCAATATACAAACTGAAATATACCACAGTGGAGAATGCAGTTTATATATCTAAAATACAGTTTATTACTTCTAAAGTTAGCTATAATTCTTAAACTGTTTTCATTATGAAAAACATTTCTAAACAAGATTGAAATCAAACCACATGTACCTATCACCAGCTTCAATAATCTGGTCAATATTAATCTATATCCCATATCCTCTTCCTTTTAAATGATAGGGACTTTTTTTCTAAAAGTATAATAACAGTATCATTATGATACGTAAAAAAACTTGACGATTTCTTAATATTTTCAACTACTCAGTCAGTTTCCACATTTTTCCAAGTATCACATAGATTCTTTTTTTCCTTTTGTTTGACTTCTTTCGATCAGAATTCAAGCAGAGTCCATATATTACATTTTATCAGTAAGTGTCTTAAGTTATTTTTAATCTGTCACTTCCCCTTCCTCTTATTTTCCTCTTATTGTTTATTTGTTGATGACATCAGATTGTTGTCCTGTAAAGTTTCCTTTTTTTTGCGATAGGGTCTTACTCTGTTGCCCAGGCTGGAGTGCAGTGGTGCAAACATGGCTCGGTGCAGCCTTGACCTTCCAGGCTCAATCGATCCTCCCATCCTAGCCTCCTGAGTAGCTGGGACTACAAGTGCATGCCACCATGCCTGGCTATATGTTTTTGCTTTTTTTTTGTAGTTTTTGTAGAGATGTAGTTTCACCATGTTGCTCAGTCTGGTCTCAAACCCCTGGGCTCAAGCAACCCACTCATCTTCGTTTCCCAAAGTGCTGGGATTATAGATGTGAGCCACTGGGCCCAGCCCATATTCTGCCATTTGATGATTAGTTTCCTGTTGGGCCATTTTTGTAATTTTTTTTTTGGAAACAGAGTCTTGCCCTGTTGCCAAGGCTGGAGTGCAATGGCACAATCTTGGCTCACTGCAACCTTCACCTCCCAGGTTCAAATGATTCTCCTGCCTCAGCCTCCTGAGTAGCTGGGATTACAGGCATCCACCACCACATCCAGCTATTTTTTGTATTTTTTTTTTGGTAGACACGGGGTTTCACCATGTTTGCCAGGCTAGTGAACTCCTGACCTCATGATCCATCTGCCTTGGCCTCCCAAAGTGCTGGGATTACAGGCATGAGCCACCATGCCTAGCCTTGTTTTTTTTTAAAGCATTCCTGAGTTACAATTGCACATATTTATAGCATACAATTTGATATGTTTTGACATATGTATACACATGAAACCATTATCACAATCAAGACAAAGAATCTATCACCGTCACAAGTTTCCCAGTTTTCCTTAGTGATAATCCCTTTCTTTCAGTCCTTCCCACTAGCTCATCTTGAGTCACGAATCTGCTTTCTGTCATTGTAGAATAACTTGCATTTTCTAGAATTTTATGTAAATCATAAATCATACATTGTGTATTCATTTTGCCTGGCCACTTTCACTGAGCATAATTCCTTTGAGATTCACCCATCATTGTTGTTCCTTTTTATTGCTGGCTTGCTGGTTATATTTCATTATATAGATTTACCACAGTTTGTTTACCCATTCATCGATTTACAGATATTTGGACTGTTTCCAGTTTTTGCTATTACAAATAAAGGTTCTAAGAACATTTGTATACAAGTCTTTGTATGGACAGTGGCTTTCGTTTTTCTTAGAAAAGCACCTAGGAGTGGAATGGCTGAGTTATATGATAGGTGTATGTTTAACCGTTTAAGAACCTGCCAAACTGATTTTCAGAATAGTTTTCCATTTTCCATTTCCACCAGCAGGATATGTGTGTTAGTTCCTCCACATACTCTCCAAGACCTGTTGCAATCAGTCTTTAATTCTAACATTCTAATAGGTGTGTAGTGGTGGCTTATTGGTTGAATTTACATTTCCTTGATGACAGATGATGTGGAGAATCTTTTCACATGCTTATTTACCATCTGTATATCTCCTTTGGTTAATGTCTTTGGTCCATTTTAAAATCAGGTGGTTTAGTTTCAGTTGAATTTTAAGAGTTCTTTATATATTTTGAATAACAGGCCTTTATCAGATGGATTTCTTTCGTTTTTGAGACAGAGTCTCACTCTGTTGCCCAGGCTGGAGTGCAATGGCTGGAGCGCAATCAGCTCACTGAAATCTCCACCTCCCAGGTTCAAGCAATTCTTATGCCTCAGCTTTCCAAGTAGCTGGGACTACATTCATGCACCACTACACCCAGCTAATTTTTGTATTTTTACCAGAGACAGGGCTTTGGCATATTGGCAGGCTGGTCTCGAACTCCTGGCCTCAAGCAATCCACCCACCTTGGCCTCACAAAATGCTGAGATTACAGGTGTGGGCCACCACGCCCAGCCCAGATGGGTCTTTTGCAAATATTTTCTTCCAGTCTGTGGCTTGTTTTCTCATTTTCTTGATATTGTTTTCTGCAGAGCAGAAGTTTTTAATTTTAATGAAGTACAGCTAATCAATAATTTCTTTCACGAACCATGTCTTTGGTTATGTGCCTAAAAAGTCATTGCTGTACCCGAGGTCATCTATTTTACATTTAGGTCTACATCCATTTTGAGTTGATTTTTGTAAAAGGTGTAAGGTCTGTGTCTAGATTCATTATCTGGCATGTGAATGTCCGCTTTTTCCAGCACCATTTCTTGAAAAGACTATCTTTGCTCCATTTTATTGCCTTTGCTCCTTTGTCAAAGATCAGTTGATTATACAGCTGACGCTTGAGAAACATAGGAGTTAGGGGCATTGATCCCTCCACATGTTAAAAATCCATGTGTAACTTTTACATTTTTTATTGTTTATTTATTTTATTTTATTTACGAGATGAAGTCTTGCTATGTTGCCCAGGCTGGTCTCAAACTCCTCGGCTTAAGAGCTCCTACTGTCTCGGCCTCAAAAAGTGCCAGGACTACAGGCATGATCCACACCTGGCTTGCCACGTGTACCTTTTGACTCCTCCAGAACTTAACTATTAGTAGCCTACTGTTGACTGAAAAGCCTTACCCAATAACATAAACAGTTGATTAATACATATTTTGCATGTTATATGTATTGCATACTGTAGTTTTACAATAAAGCAAGTTAGAGAAAAGAAAATATTACAAAGAATATCATAAGGATGAGAAACTATATTTTCTATTTATTAAGTTGAAATGGACTATCATAAAAGTCTTTATCATCATGGTCTTCATGATGAGGAGGCTGAGGAAGAGGAGGACGAGAAGAGATTGGTCTTCCTGTCTGGAGGGTAGCAGAGACAGAAGAAAATCTACATCTAAGTGGACCCACACAGTGCAAATCTGTGTTGTTTAAGGGTCAGCTGGATTTTTGTGGGTCTATTTCTGGACACTCTGTTCTGTTTCATTAATTTATTTGTCTCTTTCACCAATACCACACTGCTAGATTACTGTAGCTTTATTTATTTATTTATTTTCTGAGACAGGGTCTCGCCCTGTTACCCAGTCTGGAGTGCAGTGGTGCCATCACAGCTCACTGCAGCATCGATTTTCTGGACTCAAGTGATTCTTCCACCTTAGCCTCCCAAGTAGCTGGACTGGAAGTGCGTGCTACCATGCCTAGCTAATTTTTGTATTTTTGGTTGAGACAGGGTTTCACCATGTTGCCTAGGCTAGTCTCAAGCTCTTGGACTCAAGCGATCCGCCCGACCTGGCCTGCCAGAGTGCTAAGATTTCAGGCGTGCACCACTGTACCAGGCTAATTTTTTATTTATAGTTATTTTAAATATTTTTGTTTTTTAACTTTTATACTAGATTTTAAAGTAATTTACTCACTACTGTTGCAATAATACAGTATTCTGTTTGTCTATAAATTTGCCTTTACTGAATTTTATACCTTTATTTTATTTACAAGGCTTCTGTTAAGAAATTCATGTATAGTTTTAGGTTCTATAATATGTGACATGTTGCTTTTTTCTTATTGCTTTCAAAATTCTCTGTCCTTGTATTGCAGTTTTTTTTTTCTTTTTTTTTTTTGTTTTTTTTGTTTTTTTTTGAGACGGAGTCTCACTGTGTCACCCAGGCTGGAGTGCAGTGGCACAATCTGGCCTCACTGCAACCCCTGCCTCTTGGGTTCAAACGATTCTTGTGCCTCAGCCTCCTGAGTAGCTGGGATCACAGGCATGTGCCATCATGCCAGGCTAACTTTTGTATTTTTAGTAGAGACAAGGTTTCACTATGTTCGGCCTCCCAAAGTGCTGAGATTACAGGAATGAGCCACCACACCTGGCTTCTTTTTTTTTTTTTCTCCTCTGACTGAATAATTTTTCAAATGGTTTTCCTTGAGTTTGCTGATTCTTCTGCTTGTTCTAGTCTGAATTTTCAATTCACTTGTATGCGTCATCTCTAGCTTTTCTGTTTGATTCTATTTACAGTGTTTAATCTCTGTTGAAATTCTCATTTTGTTTATGTATTATTGAACTTGTTGAGCATTTTCATAATGGTTATTTTTAGTTCTCTGTCAGATAGTTCATATATCTCTGTTTCATTAGGGTTGGTTTGTGGTAATTTATCTTATTCCTTTGTTTGAACTGTTTTTCCTTGTTTCTTTATTTTCCTTGACTCTTTGTTATGGTATCTACACATTAGAAAGAATAGCCACCTCTCCCTGTCTTTATGGATTGGCCTCACACAAGAGAAGTCCTTACCATCAACTAAACTAGAGATTCTGGGGACTCCTCAAATCTTCTCATACGTGTTTTCTCTGAACTTGTGCATATGAATTTCCAATTAGAGGAACTTGCCAGTTTTAAATTTTGGGAGTTTATAATTCCTTGCTTCCCCTGGTGTCTGTTTTCTGTACCATGGGTCTTCTGAGTCAGCAGCATGCCCTGAGCTCTTTTTTTGTTTTCAACAGGACCCAGACGTCTACAGTGTGGTAGTTCCATCAGCACTTTGAGCCAGAAGCTAGTTCCTCAGCTAACCCCATGAAAAGTTGGAACATTGGATACATTGGACTATGGTGAGTGAGTGTGTGTTAATCCAACTTGCTGCCTTTGTTCTCAGCAGCCCTCCAGCATCTAGAGTATGCCACATCTCTTCAGCACTCTGAGACAAGTTAGGAGACAATCCTCCAGGCAGCCTCTAAAAAGTTGAAACATTGGATGCATGGTCCAATTCTTTTCCTCTCTAGAGAGAAGCTGGACTATGAGGGTTTCTGCCTACTCACTCTGCACTGAGCTGGGAAGGAGGCTCTATGGTGAATGTGTGTCTTCTAGTCCAAACTGTTACTTTCATTCTCAGCAGCTCCCAATCTAGGGCCCTTTGTCATCAGTGTTCAGATTCAGACAAGACAAAAACTGGTTCGTCAAGTGGCCTCCAGAGAAGTCAGAAAGTTGGATATATTATCCAGTCCTTTCCCACTTGCCACCCTCCAGAGAAAAGCTGGGAGCTGGAGTTTTCCTACTGATTGTGCAGTGTTGTGTTATGGTGAGTGATTATGGCAAGAGGGGTGCCTCAAATTTCTCTTCCAGCTCTGATGCAGCTAGTTTCACACTCACTCATTGTGTAAGAGACTCTCAATTGTTCTCTGAATTTCTTACAAGGGGAATCGGTCTGTGAATTGTTGAATTTGTGTGTCCATAGGAGGAAGGAGGGCCAGAGATTATTACTCGGCCATCTTTCTGATATCACTCAGGTGTTAATTCTTATTGAGCTTTGACAGTTTGTTAAATATTACAGATGTAAGACTTTTTCCTAGATATCCTTTCTAGAATATTGTCTTACAGTCTGTGGTTCATCTTTGCATTCTTTTAACAATGTCTTTCAAAGAGCAGAGGTCTTAATTTTGATGAAGTCCATTGTTCTCATCCAGCCATGCTCTTACAGTTCTTTGGTCAACTTGCTTTCTCACTTCCACAAAGGCTGCTTCAAACTCTTTACTCCTTTCAAACTCCTCTTACCATTGCTCTTGTTCTGAGCAGATGGCCCCCCACACTACTACAGAAAGTAGAAGTCATAGTAGAGAAACTCCCCGAACTTCCCTCTAACCACTTTACACAAATACCTGGATTTCTACCCATGATCTCTTTGTTCCACCCTGATACAGTGAAGGAGATGTTCTTTCTCTCATCCTCTGAGATCAATCGCTTCACCTGCTATCTGGTCCTCATTTCTTCTTTCCCTTTTCTACTCAGACTTCAGTCTTACACTATTAAGTGTCCTTTCTGTCTTCTCTATCTTTGGCCTTTCTCTTTACTCTTTTATTTTCCAAAACTGCAAACTTGGCTGAACTCTATCACTAAAAACAAAAGAAAATAAAATCTTTATTTTACCTTATAGCAATAACCGTATTTCTTCCCTTTCCTTTATAACCTGATTTCTCAAGTAATACGTCTAGGATTTTGTGAGGCAAAATAGAAACAACCTACAGAGAGGCATAAGTTGGGTGGGGGGGGGTGCTTGAAGAAAACATGGGGACAGCGGCAGACCACCAGTGTACGTGGGCATTAGAGTCAGGGTTAATCCAAGGGGCTGGGTGCCAAAGCTAATATATAAGATATGCTTGACTGTGGCTTGCTGAGACATACAAAATGAACAATAGGGCATAACTGGGTCTGGAATTAGTTTCTTTATTTGAAAATTTAAAATAATAGTTACATCACAGCATTGTTTTAAATATTAAATGAGCTAATAGTACTTTTTTTTTTTTGAGACAGGGTTTTGCTCTCTCACCAAGGCTGGAGTGCAATGGCATGATCATAGTTCACTGCAGCCTCAAACTCCTGGCCTCATATGATCTCCTGCCTTAGCCTCCTGTGCAGCTGGGACTACAGATGCCACCATGCCAGTCCAACTAATTAAAAAAATTTTTTTTTAGAAATGTCCCCAAAATAGAAATTTTAAAAAATTTTTCCTATTTTGCTTAGGCTGGTCTCACACCTCTGAACTCAAGCGATCCTCCCACTTTGGCCTCCTAAAGAGATGGAATTACAGGAATCAGCCACTGCACTCAGCCCTGACTAGTGCTTTAGATGTGACCTTCATTCATTCATTTGGTCATTCATTCATAAAGAAGCATGTATCAGGAACTTTACTAGGCATTAAGGATACAAGGAAGAATAAGACAAAGGTCTGTTTTTGATGAACTCACAGTCTTAGGACAGTCAAAGCATAGCATGCAATTATAATTCAGCATGGTAAATGCTGTGATTGATAAGCACAGGATATTTTGGGAGTTCGAAGAAGGAAGTACATAGCTTGGGGTGGGGTACATCAAAGAAGTCTTCCTGGTTGAGGTAAAACTAGAGCAGATTCTTTCTTTCTTTTCCCTTCCTTCCTTCCTTCCTTCCTTCCCTCCTTCTTTCTTCCTTCCTTCCTCCTTCCTTCCTTCTTCCTTCCTTCCTTCCTTCCCTCCTTCTTTCTTCCTTCCTTCCTTCCTTCCTTCCTTCCTTCTTTCCTTCCTTCCTTCTTTCCTTCCTTCCTTCTTCCTTCTTTCTTTTCTTTCTTTTCTTTCTTTTTTTTTTTTGAGACAGGGTTTTGCTCTCTCACCAAGGCTGGAGTGCAATGGCATGATCATAGTTCACTGCAGCCTCAAACTCCTGGCCTCATATGATCTCCTGCCTTAGCCTCCTGTGCAGCTGGGACTACAGATGCCACCATGCCAGTCCAACTAATTAAAAAAATTTTTTTTTAGAAATGTCCCCAAAATAGAAATTTTAAAAAATTTTTCCTATTTTGCTTAGGCTGGTCTCACACCTCTGAACTCAAGCGATCCTCCCACTTTGGCCTCCTAAAGAGATGGAATTACAGGAATCAGCCACTGCACTCAGCCCTGACTAGTGCTTTAGATGTGACCTTCATTCATTCATTTGGTCATTCATTCATAAAGAAGCATGTATCAGGAACTTTACTAGGCATTAAGGATACAAGGAAGAATAAGACAAAGGTCTGTTTTTGATGAACTCACAGTCTTAGGACAGTCAAAGCATAGCATGCAATTATAATTCAGCATGGTAAATGCTGTGATTGATAAGCACAGGATATTTTGGGAGTTCGAAGAAGGAAGTACATAGCTTGGGGTGGGGTACATCAAAGAAGTCTTCCTGGTTGAGGTAAAACTAGAGCAGATTCTTTCTTTCTTTTCCCTTCCTTCCTTCCTTCCTTCTTCCTTCCTTCCTTCCTTCCCTCCTTCTTTCTTCCTTCCTTCCTTCCTTCCTTCCTTCCTTCTTTCCTTCCTTCCTTCTTTCCTTCCTTCCTTCTTCCTTCTTTCTTTTCTTTCTTTTCTTTCTTTTTTTTTTTTGATGGCATCTCCCTCTGTCACCCAGACTGGAGTGCAGTGGCACAATCTCGGCTTACTGCAACCTCCACCTCCCGGGTTCAAGTCATGGGTTCAAGCAATTCTCATGCCTCAGCCTCCCAAGTAGCTGGGATTACAGGAGCCCGCCACCACACTTGGCTAATTTTTGTATTTTTAGTAGAGATGGATGTTGGCCAGGCTGGTCTCGAACTCTTGACCTCAGGTAATCTGCCCTTCTTGGCCTCCCAAAGTTAGAGATGATTCTTGAAGAGAATAGGTGTTAGCAGACAAAAGAGAGAAGCAGGCAGGGGAAAGTTTTTAAAGTTCCTCTGTACACATAATTCAACTTAAAGGCATTGGAATTCCATGCTTTACTTCGTTAAAACAAATCATACTACTAAAAACTTATGTCTTTAAAACTCACTGCCACCCCGTCTGGGAAGTGAGGAGGTCTCTGCCCGGCTGCCCTATTGTCTGGGAAGTGAGGAGCGCCTCTGCCCGGCCGGGCCGCTGTGCAACCCTCCAAGTGTGAAGTGACAGCCTTGTGTGTGATCTTTCTGCCTCCGCAAGTTTGCTATTTCAACATTAAAGTTTACTTTTTAATTAAAAAAAAAAAACAAAAACCAAAACTCATTGACCTACTTGAATGATATGCAAAGTACAAGGTATTATATGATAATACAAAGATAGGGCAAAGCTTTCTTCATTGAGAGTCGAACACAGCAGGAGTTGCTATAGGCAGAGTGACACAATATATTTTAAGGAACCACCATTCAGCTAATTTTTGTATTTTTAGTAGAGGCGAGGTTTCACTATGTTGGCCAGACTGGTCTCTAACTCCTAACCTCAGGTGATCCACGCACCTCAGCCTCCCAAAGTGTTGAGATTACCGGCATGAGCCACCATGCCCTGCCTGGGAGTCTAGGTAAGAGTACTACCAAAAATTAAATTACTTAGATGGTGTCATCATGACCCAGAATTTTGGTCCTCAGCTTTGATAGTGCAGGAAGTAGATCGTCAGCTAAAAAAGATAGCGAACCTTTTGGGAGACTGGTTCAATTTAAAAACAGATGCATATGTGTATCTCCTGAATGTAATGCATTCCCTTATAATAAATATAAAATTTGTGTAAACTTAAATACTCATGCTGTCATGATTAGTATATCTGGTACATACAGGCATGCTAAATAGTGCCTTGAGATCCTGAAATCAGAACAAAAGGAGTTAGCTGGAGTGAGCAGCTCTCTGGTTCAGATGAGCATCTGGGCAACATGGGCTCAATTTCTTGTTCTCATTCTTCAAAATCTCAATTCATGTGATTTCATAGATTTCATTGCTGTGGTTATTTGAAATATGAGATCTGGAAGGAAGGGTGGGTCTTAGGCTAATAAGCAACTAATAAGAATGCATTTTGGAATAGACACAAATCGTATGTGCTGAGACAACATTTTGAGCCAAGGTCACGTTAAGACATCTGGGGGAATAAATTAACATGAGAATATATATACCTGCCAAATAATTAGTGCAGTACAAGCTGTGAAGATGGGATAAGTCTGAACCTTTGAGAGCTAGGTAGGTCATAGTAACATAAATTCAGAGTATTATGCATATTATTATTTTATGGAAAAGTTACATGTATATACATAAGAAAAGGCATGGAAGCTTATATAAGATATAAAGAGTGGTTTTCTTTATATAGTGAAAACATAAGCATTCCTTATTTTAATTTTGCTTCATCTGTGATTTCAAAATTGTATATAATGAAGATGTGCTACTTATGCAATAAGGAAATATTAATATGGCAAATACTGTGGGGAATAGCAGGCAGGACTAGTTAAAGAAGTGTTGGAAAGGTGATGGTGCTACAAAAAAGGAATTTCTTTTTAGTTTGAACTAAAAGCAAGAAGGGACTATTTTTAGTAAAGGAATTGTTTTTGTTTTGTTTTGTTTTGTTTTTTTCTTTGAGATGGAGCCTCACTCTGTTTCTCAGGCTGGAGTGCAGTGGCATGATCACGGCTCACTGCAACCTCTGCCTCTCTGACTCAAACAATTCTCCTGCCTCAGCCTCCTGAGTAGCTGGGATTACAGGCCCACGCCACCACCATTCAGCTAATTTTTGTATTTTTAGTAGAGGCGAGGTTTCACTATGTTGGCCGGACTGGTCTCTAACTCCTAACCTCAGGTGATCCACCCACCTCAGCCTCCCAAAGTGTTGAGATTACCGGCATGAGCCACCATGCCCAGCCAGTTTTTAGTTAATGAGTTTTACATGCCCCTCCCATTGCCATATTCAGCACTGAAATATTTATCTTGCATAAAGAATGCACATTAAAATAGTTTACAAAAACTGAGCATGCTCTGGGCTATAAAGCAAGCATCCACAACTTACAGAGAATCAACAGCACGTATGTCATAATGCAATTAAATCGGAATCAGTAACAAAACAGTAACTAATTATCCCCCAAACATTTGAAAATAATAAACCCATACATTTAAATAATTTATAGATGATAGAACAGATCAAAAGCAAATTAAAAAAATACTCAGAACTCCATGATACTAAAAATACTACTCACAACTTGTGAGATGCAGCCATTCATTATCTATGCATGCGTTTCCCTTGGGAAAGTTATGGGGAAGGACTTCCAAAGTGTGCCAGGCATTTTACTTAGGCCATATAATTTTTATATTTATGTTATTTCATTTATTCATTTATTTTTGAGACGCAGTTTTGCTCTTGTCGCCCAGGCTGGAGTGCAATGGCACGATCTTGGGTCACTGCAACCTCTGCCTTCTGGATTCAAGCAATTCTCCTGCCTCAGCCTCCCAAGTAGCAGGGATTACAGGCATCTACCACCATGCCTAGCTAATTTATTTTTTATTTTTTATTTTTAGTAGAGACAGGGTTTCACCATGTTGGCCAGGCTGGTCTTGAATTCCTGCCTCAGCCTCCCAAAGTGCTGAGATTACAGGCATGAGCCACCACGCCAGGCCCATTTTTATTTTTTATATAATTTATATTTATATACAAAGTGGAGCCAATATATATTACTTTCTCAAATTAAGAATACATTTGTAAGGGCCAGTTACTGATGTTAGATTCTGATTTCATTTAAAAGTTATATGATTTATGTGACTGTTATAGTTTTTTATTTGGGCTAAGGGTGGAGTAAATGAATCTTCTTTTAGGACTCACTTCTAAGGAGTTTAGAAATTGCTATGTGGGAGCTAAGCTATGAGAATGCAAACACCTAAGAATGATATAATGAACTCTGTGGACTTGGGGAGAAGGGTGGAAGGGGAGTGAGGAATAAAGACTGCAGTGTACAGTACTGCTTAGGTGACAAGTGCATCAAAATCTTAGAAATTTGGGTACAGTGTATACTGCTTGGGTGACAGGTGCACCAAAATCTCAGAAATCACCACTAAAGAACTTATCCATGTAACCAAACATCACCTGTTCACCCAAAATCTATTGAAATAATAATAACAAAGAAGTTGCCATGCATCTTTGTTTTGTGCTACAACAGAATACCACCAACTGGGCAAATAAACAGAAATTTATTTCTCACAGTTCTGGAGGCTGGAAAGTCGAAGATTGAAGGACCAGCATCTTGCAAGGGACTTTTTGCTCTGTCATCCCATGTGGAAGGGCAAAGAGAGGGCAACAGAAAGAGCGAAGGGCGGCAAACTCATTCTTTTATAAAGAACCCATTCCTGCAGTAATGGCATACCTTCTAGAGTGGTGGCCCAAGATGCACCTGGGTCAGCTTGAACTATGGCTGCAGTGGCCAAGGAACGCTGTTCTGGAATGCATAGAATAGAGCCTAAGGCTTCCCTGGTCAGTGAGCCCATGGAGGGAACCATGGGCCTGTCCCCCAAAACCATTCTGTCTTCTGAGAGTTCTAGGCCTGTGATGGGAAGTGGTAGCCCTGAAGGTATCTGAAATGCATTTAAAGTCATTCTCCCACTGTCTCAATGAATTGTACCTGGCCCTTTCTTTTTGTACTAAGCTTTCTAGCTAATAAGTCACTTGGTCACAAGCTTGGTTTGCTTTCCTAAAGATGCCTTTTTGTATGTTGCATGGCCAGGCTGTGAATTTTACAAATTTATCAGCTCTGCTCCCATTTTAATTATAAATTTTTTATTTAAATCATTTGTTTATTGTCTCATGTTACTGTAAGTGGCCAAAACAAGCCACGCAGCACTCTGAATGCTTTGCTGCTTAGACATTTTTCTAGATATCCTATTTCATTGTTTTTAAATTCTGCCTTCCACAAAGTCCTAGCACATGGATACAATTTTGCCAATTATTTACAACTGCATAGTAAAGATGGTTTTGACTAGTTTCCAATATCTTGTTCCTCAGTTCTATCTCAGATTCACTCATCAGAATAGCCCTTACTGTCGATATTTGTACCACCATTTTGACCATGACCACTTAAGTAAGTTCTAAGAAGTTTCAGAGTCTCCCTACAGTTCCTCTGTTTTTCTGAGCCCTCACCAAAATCACCCTTTGTGCTCCATTCGTGGCAACCTAGGCTTTTACTAGCTTACTCCTTCAAATTCTTCCAACCTCTACCCATTATGCAGTTCCAAAGCCACTTCCACATTTTCAGGTATTTGTAATAGCAACAGCCCCACTTCTTGGCTCCAATTTTTTGTCTTAGTTTGTTTTATGCTGCTATAGCAGAATACCACTGACAAGGTAATTCATAATAAACAAATGTATTTCACACAGTACTCGAGGCTGGGAAGTCCAAGATCAAAAAGCTGGTATCTGGCAAGGGCCTTCTTGCTGAGTCATTTCATGGCAGAAAGGAAGAGAGAGAGAGAAAGAGAAGGAGGCCAAATTCATCCTTTTATAAAGAAGCCACTCCCTCAATCATTATCCCACTCCCATGATAACGACATTAGTTTCTTCATGAAGGCAGAGCCCCTATGATCTAGTCACTTGTTAAAGGTCTTACCTCTCAACATTGTCACATTGGGGATTAAGTTTTCAAACATAAACTTTAGGTGACACATTCAAACCATAACACCGTGGTCTAGATGTTTTTCTTCCCCCTCAAATTCATGTTGAATCATAATCCATACTGTTACTTTAGGGAGGTGAGGCCTAATGGAAGGTGTTTAGGTCATGAGGGCTTCAGAACTATGAGAAATATGTATTTTTTTCTTTATAAACTACTCAGTCTCAGTATTCTGTTACAGCAGCACAAAATGGACTAAGCCAGAAATCTGTTCAAGGGGAGTGAGTAGGGTTGTATCTTGGACACCTCCTAGACTTTCTTAACAGAATTTATTGAGAAAATTGAGTTCTAAAGCCCAAAAGTATCCTCTATTTTTAAATTTAATTTCATTTTGTTTTTTTTCTGAGATGGAGTCTTGCTCTGTTGCTGAGACTGGAGTACAGCAGCACTATCTCCGCTCATTGCAACCTCTGCCTCCTGGGTTCAGGCGATTCTCCTGCCTCAGCCTCCCAAGTAGCTGGGACTACAAGCGTGCACCACCATGCCTGGCTAATTTTTGTATTTTTAGTAGAGACAGGGTTTTGCCATGTTAACCAGGCTGATCTTGAACTCCTGACCTCAGGTGATCCGCCCACCTTGGCCTCCCAAAGTGCTGGGATCACAGGCGTGAGCCAGGCCCAAAGGTATCCTTTATACGTAATGAGTTAACTTCTCTCTTATGTATCTGGAAGGGAGTTGGTTATATACTAACATAACTGGTTATGTACTACATAATATAATTAACATATAAAACAAGTTATATTAGTATATAACTAACAGAGAAATTAAGAAAAGAGTCACTTGAGTAATTTTTGGCATTCTGTGGTTTAGATGAGAAACCTAAGTTACAAAGGTCTGCAAGACACTGTCCCGATAGTGACAGGCAACCTGCACTGGTCCTTCTGGGCCTCCATGCCTGGGTTCAGCCTCAGGCCATCTTCAGCTCTATGAAGAAGTAGGTGGCCATGTGACCATGTGTGAGAGACCCAGACCCTGGGCTCACATAGTGTGTCCTTGAGCTCATGCCTGGGCGTTTCTCCTTGGCCTGGGTCACCCTGTGTCCCTCACTCCAAATCCTCACTCTGATTTGGAGCTAAGTGAAGACACTTCAGTTCTCTTGTATAAAAGAGGATGCTGTAGGACACAGTAAAAAACAGTCATTGGAATAACGTCTAAATTAGAGCAAGAACACAAAGATTTAGACACTATTCTCTCAAGGAATTGTTTTTATTTAAATAGTAGACACCAGCAATGAGTGCTAATTGTTTCACATATAATGGTTCTTTCTAACAACCACTAGCATCAGAATCACCTGAAAGCCTTATTAAATATGTAGACACCTGGCTTCTACTGCATCAGAATCTCTATAGCTGGGCTTGGAAATCTAATTAAAGTTAAGGAATTATTAATTTAATTAGATTTGTTGGGCATGTGGCCAAAGCCCTTATCCAATCCGTGCTACATCTTAATTATGAGAATCCAGAGTGGTTTCCCTTGGTATTCAGAAGACCTCTGCCATTTGTGGATTTAAAAATCATAATTTAAATTATGGAAGAGAAAACACAAGTATCTATGACATGTGGCCATTAGGAGTTTCCCTCAGGCACAAAGTACAAATCAAGCGGGATGGGGTCAGCCAGTGCCCAACAATCCTAGCCTCACAACATGACTTTGTAATTCTCTTTGTGGGCATTTATTTTATTTTATTTTTTTCATCTTTTTTTCTTAATTGTACACAAACATTTCCTACATAATCCAACATACAAGAGAGAAATGGTACATCTTTTTCTTTCAATTTGCATACAATGGAAAAACAACTATATATATATTTTACAAAGTTTAATAAGACACTAGAGCAAGTTGGCAGTTTAAGTCTATAGGTGAGAAATTATCTAATAAAAATAATCAATTTTTTTCAGCATTGTCACTTCCATAACCAAGTGTTATTCTGATTAATAAAACTTGCTGCCAATCAGAATTCTGATTGGTATATATATATTATGATATACTCATACCATTACTCAGCTTGTAGTACTGCTCCCCACCTTAGTTCTTCACAACTACTAACATAAAAAATTGTTGAAAAGTAGGGGCAAGCATTTGCAACAACAAAAAATCCCCAGCTTATTATAATCATGAATATGTATGATGGGATTTCTTCCCAGCAATAGACTTCCAAACCATCAAGAAATCACCAGAACTAAGTTTGCCAAGTTATTTTCCCTATGTCCAACAAGAGATGCACTTATATGTCCAACAGAGGAGCTGAAAATCGAACTTAGTTTGGGGGTGAGTTGGGAAATTCAGCCACCATTTCAAAATAACTGTCTTAAAAACAAAAGGCCACCAAAAATAGGTTCACTAAATTTATTTTTAAAATCACAAAACTTTTCTTACAAAAGAGCATTACATTCTGCACATTGCTCTGAACAGATGCCGGGGACATGTGGACTATTGTTACTTTTCTTCCCTGTCCCACCCCCAAAATGTTACAGTGACCACAAAGCAAGGTGTTCACAATTACATGGGGGGAATTTTTTTAAACCACCAACAATAACAAAATATAAAATCCACTCACTCTGCTGCTGTTTCAAAATTTCAATGTTAGTTTTTGCACACCCTTCCCCCCACAACCCTGTTCCTAAGGAGCTAAAACATTACATCTGGTGAACAGCAAAGATTTCACTACACCTCAAATGCAGAACACCTATGAAGCAGAGGCATGTTGGCTTTTTAAACAGAAGCAGATTAAAAAAAAAAAAAAACGATGCAGGACTCCTTCAGTTCTTTATTAGTCTTAGAAAAACTTTCCAGAATACTGCTTCATACCATAAAAAAGAAAAAATACCTTGCATTAGAATCCTTCAACATCTGCATATTGCTTCACACTGTTCTGCAGCAAATACTGTGAATTCTGTATCTGGTCCTGTGTTCCTGTAATGGTAATGATCCGATCTTTGGATCCTTCTAAAGGCTCATCAGTTTTGATTGAAGCTCCGGACTCAAGACGGATTTGTTTAATCTGCTGACCACCTTTGCCAATAATAAATCCAGCCAAATCTTTGGGAATAGTTACTTGTGTAGTAATAATAGGTCCACCAAGATCACCATATGAGCCACGACCGCCTGCATAGGAATACTCATATCCAGAGCCACCCTGTGGTTCATAAGCCATCTGCCATTCCGATGGGCTCCATGTATCTATTGCAGAGTCCCAAGTTTCATCAGCACTGAAACCAATCATGCCGACTTAACGCTCTCCAGGTCTCCCTCTTCTGTCAGGCCATGAGGTCTCCCCCTCTAGGTGGTGGTGGTGGAGGAAGAAGAAAATTCCGAGCTCTGCTACCACCCCGGCCGCCTAGTCCAGGAGGAGGGGGAGGTGGTCCTCGATGAGGGCTCATATCATCATAATCTCTTCTAGATGGAGGCATCAGACGCCCACCCCCACCAGGAGGCATTCTGTCAAAACCACCTCTTCCCCGCATGGGAAATCCCACTGGGCGTCCACAGCGGTCATCAAACATCATTGTAAAATCACCATAATCATAGGTTTCATCGTAAAAATTGGGACCATAAGGCTGTGCACGTCCTTTGATGGGAGACTCAGATATAAGATCAAGGATGATCTTTATGCACTCTACAACCCTATTGGATTTTCCTCCAATAAGAACAACTCTGTCAGTGGAATAAGGACAGCATTCCTGGAAAAGCTTGATGGTGGTTTGAGTGTTTTCTCGAAGTTCTTTGATTTTAGCACCTTTGACCCCAATAATTTCTCCTGCTAGACTCTGATGAATCAACAGCCTCAACTTGGAAAGTCACTTCCTTTATAGTGTTGGTAATTTAAGCATTCCACAGCATCAGATTCTAGCAGGAGCTGGCTGGTTGCAATGGGTGATGGCAACTGCAGGCCCTCTTCCAAGGTAAGGATGATTTTCTTCAGAATTTCTCCAATTGTTTCAATATCAGCACTGATACTCAATATGCGCTTGGGGCCACTGCTGTCTGGGACTGAAACATTGGCACTGTATTCTGTACGGAGAGCCTTAATATTCTTGCCTCCTTTTCCAATCACTGCCCCAGCATTCTTGCTCTGAAGCAGAATGTGTAATTCAACCATCTCATCAGTGTTTCTAGATCTTTTAAATGCTTGTTCCTCTTCCATATCTTCTGCAGGGCGTTTACCAAATTCACCATTGGTTTTAGTGTTAGGGAAGGTTTCTTCTGGCTGTTCAGTTTCCATATTCTTTTATTAAATGGGGACACCAATCAGTTATTATAGATCCTTGCAGAGCAGAACTGAAGCGTTCCGGAGCGCACCAACAACTGACAGCCCACTGCGGCAGTAGCCCGGATCGGACAGGAAATGGCGGCCCGCGTAATGGCGACTACGTGCTACCAGGTGGAGCCGAGGGCTGACCCCTCCTCCACCCAAAGCGCGGTACCGAGGTCTCATCCCCCGCATCCTCTCCCCACCGTCCGCGACAAAGCCACCGAGGCAGTCCTGACTGTTCCATCCCTGCCGCTCCAGCTACGACCCCGGGCCGGGAGACCCAAGGTGAGGCGGGCCTCACCATAGGCATTTATAAGAGGAATTATTTGCTAAAATTGAATTGATGATTTTAAGGATTCACTCAGGACAAGCAGGAGTCTCCTCTGGTCTGATATGAAGTTTTCCCTTCAATTCTCCAGAAATTTCACCCTCCCTCCCTGCCTGCCTGCCTGCCTGCCTGCCTCCCTCCCTCCCTTCCTCCCTTCTTTCTTTTCTTTTCTTTTCCCCCTCCCCTCTCCTCCCCCCTCCTCCTCCCATCTCCTACCCTCTCCTCCCCCTCTCCTCTCCCCTCCTCTTCCCTCCTCTTCTTTTCTTCTTTTTTTGAGACAGAGTCTCATTCTGTCACCCAGGCTGGAGTGCAGTGGTGTGATCTTGGCTCACTGCAGCCTCCACCTCCAAGCTTCAAGTGATTCTCCTGCCTCAGCCTCCTCAGTAGCTGGGATTACAGGCACACGCCACCACACTTGGCTAATTTTTGTATTTTTAGTAGAAACAGGGTTTTACCATGTTAACCAGGCTGGTCTTGAACTCCCGACCTCAAGTGGTCTGCCCGTCTTGGCCTCTCAAGGTGCTGGGATTACAGGCGTGAGCCACCATGCCCAGCTGCAATTCTCCAGACATTTCATAAAATTCCCACTTCTACTCCTAATTGTTATACCATTGATAGTCTAAAAAAATTAAATCTGGGTTATCTTTTGCCTCTACAGCACTTGGCTCAGATGAAAGTCCCTATTTTCAAACATCCTCTTTTCTTAACATTTATTATGCCAACTCTTGTTTTCTTTCACATATTTCCATTGATCTTTTTTTTTTTTTTTTTTGAGACGGAGTCTCGCTCTGTCGCCCAGGCTGCAGTGCAGTGGCACGATCTCGGCTCACTGCAAGCTCTGCCTCCTGGGTTCCCGCCATTCTCCTGCCTCAGCCTCCCGAGTAGCTGGGACTACAGGTGCCCGCCACCTCGCCCGGCTAGTTTTCTGTATTTTTAAGTAGAGACGGGGTTTCACCGTGTTAGCCAGGATGGTCTCGGTCACCTGACCTCGTGATTCGCCCGTCTCGGCCTCCTAAAGTGCTGGGATTACAGGCTTGAGCCACCGCGCCCGGCCTTTCCATTGATCTTTTATTGCTTTCTGCCTCCTGCAGATGGGACACCTCATTTCCACCTTCATCATTCTGTCCTCCATTTTCCTCAGAGATTTCATCTATTTTAATGACCTCAACTATTCCCTGTGTATATATTATTTCTAAATCTGTATTAAGAGTCTTGATATCATTCCCACTCTTGCATTCGTTTCTATCTGTGAAACATTTCCATGCATATGTTTCATCATCACCTAATTCATTTATTCATTAAAAAATATTTAATAAACACATTGGCTTCCTACCATGTGACCAGGGTACCTAGGTGAATAGAACATGGTACTCACCAGCTCAGAGTCCCACCTCGTAACTTTTATATTCCATCAAAAGTCTCACATTCTTTCACTTATATGCTGCAAAATCTTAGAGTTTTATTTGACTTTTCCTATTTCCTTCTACTCCAGTTCTAATCAGTCATTAAACTTCTGCCAATTCTCTATTTGGATTCTCAAATATTCACTGCTACCATATGAGGTACATGTCATCTCATGCCTAGACTCCTACAAGTCAGCTAAATGCCTAAAATGAGAAAAAAATTTTCATTCCAGGGCCATTTTATTTCATCCTCCATTAGTTAGATAGATCTTCCTAAATCACAGGCTTCAATGTATAATTCTTCTCTATGACCTTTCACAGCTTTAAAAGAAATAGGCCAAATCCATGAATCTGGAACTCAATCCCTTTCATGATTTGACCCATTCATTCTTCCTTTTCAGTGTCAAGTACCACTATTCACCTCTTTTGATTCCTTCCCAGCTTCAAAATGCTTCTCCCTCAGCCTTCCTCATGTTTGTAAATGGTAGCTCCTTTCATCCAATTGCTCAAGCCAAACACTTTAGAGCTGGCCTTGACATCTTGTATTTTCATGTCTAAACTGTCAGTCCTGTTGGATTGCCTTCAAAACATGCCCAGTCTGATCACTTCTCACTCCCCACTGCTACCATACAAGGCTAAGCTACAAATGGTCTCATCTGGACTATCATTAGAGTATCCTAAGTTGGGCATGTTGGTGTGTGCCTGCAGTCCCAGCTACGTGGGAGGATGAGGCTGGAGGATCGCTTGAGCCCAGGAGTTCAAGGCTGCAGTGAGCTGTTACTCTACTCCAGCCTGGGCAACAGAGTGAGACCCTGCCTTCCCCACTCACAATCCACTCAATATACACCAGTCACACAATATACACCAGTCAGGGGGATCCCCCACAAGTTTTTTTGTTTGTTTGTTTTTTGTTTTTTTGGTTTTTTTTTTGAGACGGAGTCTTGCTTTGTCGCCCAGGCTAGAGTGCAGTGGTGCAATCTCGGCTCACTGCAACTTCTGCCTCCCGGGTTCAAGCGATTCTCCTGCTTCAGCCTCCTAAGTAGCTGGGATTACAGGCACTCGCCAGCACGCCCAGCTAATTTTTGTATTTTTAGTAGAGACGGGCTCACCATGTTGGCCAGGCTAGTCTCAAACTCCTGACCTCAAGCGATCAACCTACCTCGACCTTCCTTTTTTTTTTTGACAGAGTCTTGCTCTGTCACCCAGGCTGGAGTGCAGTGGCATGATCTGGGCTCACCAACCTCTGCCTCCCGGGTTCAAGAGATTCTTGTGCCTCAGCCTCCGAATAGCTGGGATTAGAGGCGAACACCACCATGCCTAGCTAATTTTTTTTTTTTTTTTTTTTGAGATAGTTTCCCTCTGTCTGTCACCCAGGCTGGAGCACAGTGGAGTGATCTTGGCTTACTGCAACATCTTCCTTCCGGGTTGAAGCGATTCTCCTGCCTCAGCCTCCTGAGTAGCTGGGATTACAGGCAGGCACCACCACACCTGGCTAATTTGGTATTTTTAGTAGAAAAGGGGTTTCACCTTGTTGGCCAGGGTGGTCTCGAACTCCTCACCTCAAGTGATCCACCCGCCTTGGCCTCTCAAAGCGCTGGGATTATAGGCATGAGCTACAGTGCCTGGCCTAATTTTTGTGTTTTTAGTAGAGACGGGTTTCACCATGTTGGTCAGGCTGGTCTCAAACTCCTGACCTCAAATGATCCACCTGCCTTGGGCTCCCATAGTGCTGGAATTACAGGCGTGAGCCACCAAGCCAAGCCAGGATCCTTAAATAAAGAAGGAAAATGAATTATTTCACTCTTTAAAACTTTCCAGGGGAGTTGGCATTTTTCCTGGCTTTAAAGTCTTCCTTATACCATCACAGTAGCTAGAGGTTTTCTTCTTTCATTTTTGGCTTGTTGTTTTAACCTGTTATGCTGATATCTGGCAGTTCAGCTCTCTCTCAGCTCAGCTGAGCTCCTGACAAATCTGAGGTCTAATTTACTTTAAGGCAAAAGATAGTTAAAAATTAATTTAATCATAGTTTTATTCCAATAAGGATGTGTAAAGTGCCTACTGTATTCCAGGCACTATGCTAAGCTTTGTGGATATGGAGATAAATGAATTATAGCTTTTGCCTCTGAGAGATTAATGGTTTGAAGAGGCCTAGAAGGAAAGTAGCTCATTTCAACACAGTGTGGTAGTAGCTGTGGGTGCTTTGAGGGGCACAGAGGATGAGCACTCAGCACAGATGGGAAGTGAGAGGCCACAGAAGTCCTGCAAGAGGAGGTGATGGTTGAGATGAATCCCAAAGCATAAGAGAAGAATGTGGAAGAGATTCTGCAGCATAAGCAAAGTCATTGTCAGCATCAGCAACAAAATCATTAACCTGAATTATTGATTACCTCCTATATACAGTCATGCATGGCTTGACAATGAAGATATGTTCCAATAAATGTGTCATTAGGTGATTTCACCATTGTGTGAACATCATAGAGATGACTTACACAAAGCTGAATGGTATAGCCTACTACGCACCTAGACTGTATAGTATAGCCTATCACTCTTAGGTTACAAACCTATGCAGCATGTCACTGTACTAAATCCTATAGGTAATTGTAACACAATGGTAAAAATTTGTGTATCTAACCATATCTAAACTAGAAAAGGCACAGTAAAAACATGGTATAAAAGATAAAAAATGTTACACCTGTATAGGGCACTTTCCATGAGTGGAGGAAGCAGGACTGGAAGTTGCTCTGGGTGAGTCAGTGAGTGAGTGGCAGGTAAATGCAAAGGCCTAAGACGTTATTATATGCTACCGTGGAGTTTATAAAGACTGTACATGTAGGCTACACTAAACATTTTTAAAAACATTCCTTCTTTGGCCAGGCGCGGTGGCTCAATCCTGTAATCCTTGCACTTTGGGAGGCCCAGGCAGGTGGATCACTTGAGGCCAGGAATTCAAGACCAGCCTGGCCAACATGGTGAAACACTGTCTCTACTAAAAATACAAAACATTAGTTGGGCACAGTGGCGGGCACCTGTAATCCCTGCTACTAGGGAGGTTGAGGCGGGAGAATCTCTTGAACCCAGGAGGCGGAGGTTGCAGTGAGCCAAGATCACACCACTGCACTCCAACCTGGGCGACAGAGCAAGACTCTATCTCAAAAATAAAAATAAAAATAACTAACTAAATAAAAACTTCTCTTCTTCAAGAATATATTAACCTTAGCTTACTATAACTTTTTTCCTTTTATAAACTTTTTATTTTTTACTTTTTGACTCTTTTTTAATAACACTTAGCTTTAAACACAAATACATTGTACAGCCATACAAAAATATTTTCCTTTTTATATGCTTATTCTATAAGCTTTTTCCTGTTTTAAAATTTGAGGCCTACACAGTGTCAGGATTATCAGTGCCACTGTTTTCCGCCTCCATATCTTGTCCGACTGTAAGGTATTCGGGGGCAATAGCAGGCATGGAGCTGTCATCTCCTGTGATAACAATGCCTTCTTTGGGAACGCCTACCGAAGCACCTGCCCGAGGTCTTCCTCCATGCTGCCACTCTTCAGAAACATGACCCAGATGGTTTGCTTTTTGTTTGTTTGTTTTTTCCATCATCATAGCTTAGCTTGTAAAAAGATAATACAACATGAACAGTCTTCTCTGGTCATGGAAACCTTTTGGTGTTTGGGCCCATTTTCAAACATTTTTTTAAATTTGTTTTTGTTTTTGAGACAAAGTCTCACTCTTGTCCCCCAAGCTGGAGTGCGATGGCGCGATCTCGGCTCACTGCAACCTCTGCCTCCCGGGTTCAAGCGATTCTCCTGCCTCGGTCCCCTCGAGTACAGGTGCCTGCCACCACGCCCGGCTAATTTTTGTATTTTTAGTAGAGACAGGGTTTCACCATGTTGGCCAGGCTGGTCTTGAACTCCTGACCTCAAGTGATCCACCCACCTCGGCCTCCCAAAGTGCTGGGATTACAGGTGTGAGCCACTGTGCCTGGCCAGGTCTGTTTTCAAACTTTTAAAGGAGTTTGATGAGGTGTGCAAAAGCTTCCTCTAAACTTTTCATTGTGAATTTTCTTGGGGAGAGGGTTTTTCTTTTTCTTTTCCTGCAGTTTCTTTCTTTTTTTTTTTCTCTTGGCTCTTCTTTAGCTATGCTTTCCTGTTCTAGTTTCAACAACTCATTAGTCAATTCCTTGGGAACCACCTCTAAGAGCTTCTCAGTGTCATCCTCATCCACACCCATGTTAAAGAGTTGTTTGCCATCTCAACCACAGTCTTAATTTTTCAGTGTTCTTATCCTTGGGAAATCCTTTGAAGTTATGGACAAAGATCTTGAGTGTCTTCTTCCAGAAGCCATTCACACAATATTTGATGACATCGTCCAGAGCTCAAGGAGGGTTCTGGATGCAGTCACAGATACTGTAGTCTTTCCAGAATTGTATCAATGTCTTTTCCAAGTCTTCCTCTTTTGCAGCAATAGCCTGGGCAAAGGTCCTTCTCAGGCAGTAGGCCTGAACTCCTGACCTCAGGTGATCCACCCACCTCCGCTCCCAAAGTGCTGAGATTACAGGCGTGAGCCACCGCCTGCCCAGCTTACCGTTGTATAGTACTTTCTTTTATAAGTAGGAGCAAACTCTAAAACAGCAATAAAAGTATAGTAAATACATAAACCAGTCACAAAGTCAATTATTATCAAGTATTAATACATAACTGTATGTAATTGTATGTGCTTATACTTCCGTGTAACTAGCAGTGCAGTATGTTTCTTTACACTAGCATCACCATGAATCCATGAGTAACGCATTGCACATTACCTTATGATGCCTACAAAGTCACTGAGCAACAGGAATTGTTCAGCTCCATTATAATCTTATAATCACATATGTGGTTCTTCATTGACCAAAATGTTATGTTCATGACTGTTTATATAATTGGCTCTCCATATCTGCAGGTTTTGCATCCTCAGATTTAACCAATTGATGAATGAAAATATTAACAAACAATAAAAATAATATAAGCAATACAATATAACAACTATTTACATAGCATTTACATTGCATTAGGTATTGCAAATAATGTAGAGATGATTTAAAGTATTTGTGAGTATGTGTAGTATGTATATAGACTATATGCAAATACTACCCCATTTTATATAAGGGACTTGAGAATTTATGAATTTTGGTATATGAGGGGTTCTGGAACCATTCTTCGTGAATATATATACACACACATGAATCTTTATATTTATATATTCATATATGTGAATATATATGAATATATACTCATATTCATATATACACACATATTTATATATATACATATACATAATTTTATATATACAGAATGTATATAAAATGCTATGAGATGAACTTTCTGTTTATGGTTAGTTTTGTATTTTTGTTTAGGACTACATGGTTTCTTTCTTAAATGAGCACTCACAGAGTAGTTGGTGGCATATGTCATGCACACATGAAAACAAAGCTTCCACTGGCTGGGTATGGTGGCTCACACCTGTAATCCCAGCGCTTTGGGAGGCTGAGGCAGGTGGATCGCTTGAGCTCAGGAATTCAAGACCAGCCTGGGCAACATGATGAAATCCCATCTCCACACATTGTACACAAATTAGCTGGGCATGGTGGTGTGTGCCTGTAATCCCAGCTACTCAGAGACTGAGACCCAAGAATTGCTTGAACCTGGGAGGCGGAGGTTGCAATGAGCCAAGATTGCACCACTGCCCTCCAGCCTGGGTGACAGAGTGAGACTCCATCTCAAAAAACCAAAATAAAACAAAACAAAAACAAAACAGAGCTTCCACAGATAAGTGTCCAGTGATAATAATACCAATAAATGCCCCAGAAAATTAGGAGATGAAGACATCTGTTCTAGTCTGAAGGGGCTCTTAGAGGAGGTGGAATTCAAGCTGAGTCCAAAACACAGATCATATTTAGTTAGGAGGAAGGAAGGCACAGGAACAGATATGAACAAGCTCAAGCCAAAAGGAGAAGGCACTAAAATGTAAGAGGGGTGTGCCCCTCCTTCCTCCCTAGCTTGGCCTGTTCCAGTGTGCCCAGCTTCATTCCCAGAGTATGGGTACTCTAGTTCTTCTCCAAGTGCTTTATTTTTATTTTTATTTTTTTTAAGACAGAGTATCTCTCTGTCGCCCAGGCTGGAGTACAGGGGCATGATCTTGGCTCACTGCAACCTCCACCTCCCTGGTTCAAGCAATTCTCATGCCTCAGCCTCCTGAGTAGTTGGGACTACCAGCATGTGCCACCAAGCCCTCCAATTGCTTTATGATAGCAGCGGGTTCCCAGCAACCCCTTCTGTACTCTTTAGGCATGGAATCAGGCAAGTAGCCAACAACGGAGTGGAGCCTCCAGAGGGAACCTCTTGGTGTGAGCAGTCCAGGCACTGCCCTGGGCACTGGCATTATGCCCTGTCACAGAAGTCCTCTGCTCTTTCCACAGGCCCTGGCCACCTGCAGACTACATCCCATCAGTTAACAACCTATTAGGATAGGGTTCTTTCACCAGTTATTCACCTAGGAACAGGATAATTTTCCATCCTTGACGCCTCTGCATACCTCTTACCTGTCCCTTCTTATTTTTCTCAAATTTCTTTTTACCAAATTATTATTTTTTCAGACAAGGCTTCACTCTGTCACCCAGATTGGAGTGCAGTGGTGTGATCCTAACTCACTGCACCCTCAACCTCCCAGGCTCCAGCAATTTTCCCACCTCAGCCTCCAGAGTAGCTGGGACCACAAGCATGCCACCATGTCTGGTTAATTTTTGTACTTTTTGTAGAGATAGGATTTCAACAAGTTGCCTAGGCTGGTCTCCAACTCCTGAGCTCAAGCGATTCGTCTGTCTTGGCCTCCCAAAGGGTTGGGATTACAGGCATGAGCTATCTTGCCCTGTTTACTTAAATTTTTTTTTTTTTTTTAATTTATACTAGAAGTTAGGTCTGGCTATGTTGCCCATACTGGTCTCAAACTCCTGACCTCAAGGGATCCTTCCACCTCAGCCTCCCAAAGTGCTGGGATTAAAAGTGTGAGCCGCTATATTCAACCATCCTTAAGCAAATACTTTTGTATGTTAGTTATGCCATCCTCCTGACCATGATCGTAATTCTAACATGTCTTTGCTAAAGTAGAAAAAAAAAAAAAAAAGCAGCAACAACAGTGAACACTTCAAACACAGAAACTGTTACAGGATCTCTGGGGTGTCAGTTTTCTGGCTGGAAACCTCTGTGGCGGGTGGTGCCTTTGCCTGAGTTCTTGTCCTACATCCAGTAAGAATGAGGTACACAGACAAGTGAAGGGTGAATAAGACAAAGAGGATCTTTAGTAAGTGTTAGAACAGCTCAGAGGAGAGCCGCAGTGGGAAGCTCCTCTCTGTAGGTAGGTTGTCTGTGGAGTGTTCAGCTCTCAGCGGAACTGAGGCCCTGGAGAGGGTTGCTCCTCTCTGCTGCTGGTCTTCCCAATGTCTGTTGCTCTCAGCAGAAAGGAGGCCCTGAAGAGGGTTGCTTGTGTCTGCAGAGAGGGTCGTCCCACTCCATTGGTTCTCCCTCTCTGAGTCCTCTCCATCCTCTGCCCTGTTCTGACTGAGCCGGGGGCTTTTATGGACTTAAGAGGGGAGAAAGTGCAGGCTGATTGGTCCATGGGCAGCCATGGGCAGCCAGAAGAAGCTCCATGAGTCCCCACTCACGTCAGCAGGACTGGCAGCCCACAGGCCTTCAAGTCCTTTTGTTAGGACTACATGGGTTCCTCCCTGGCCCGAAGGTGGGGCCTCACTGGGACCTGTCCCCTTCCACCCAGGAATCTGCTTCCTGCTGCCATTCTTGGCTCCAGGGCTTGGCCTCAACCCTGCTCCCAGATCAGAGTGGGCACAGGGAGTGGAGAGAGGCCAGGCAGGGAGAGCAAACACCCCCAAGCCTGCAGGGACAGGGTCTGGGGGCACCGAGGGACCCCAGGGGTGCAGGCTACGAAGACTCGGGTCCTGCGCTAACTCTGAAGGGTGTGACTCGGAAGACGTGGAGCTTTTGCTTGTCTCAGGCTCCTGCCTGCCTGCTCTGTAGAGTCTGGTAGGCCCAGGTCTGCAGCCGTGGGTCTATGGCAGAGATTCTGCCTGCTCCTGGGCCCCCCAAGAACACAGGGAGGCTCAGATCCACAGCAGCAGTTTGGGCGGTTGCAGCCCCGCCCAGGAGAGCAGGGCTTCTGCCTGCTCCGTGGAGCGGGAGGCCTGGGTCTGCAGCTGCATTTGGGCAGCTGCAGCGGCACTCGGGGAGCTCCCAACGTAACTCAGAAGGGGCGGGGCTCCCCCTGGCTCCATGTAATGTGCAGCCCCAACCCCGTGCTTCCTTGCTGCAGCCAGCGTGATGGCAGCAGCCACTGCCATCAAAACCTGTTCATTTCTGGTTGGAGGAGTTCTGCTGAAGGAAGACACCAGGGTTGCGCTTGAATCCCAAGAGCAGGAAGCCCAGGCCTACTCTGGCACTTAGGGAGTGAGGATAAACTCTCTCAGAGGTGGTGCAGTCTCTCCTCCTTGCTTTGCTTAGGGTATTTGCTTTATGCTTCTTGGACTACTCGCTGATTGGCTTCTTTCTCTTCCATCTGCACTTGGTAGAAATATTTCAGCTCCACTCTGGGAGGTCGAGGTAGGTGGATCACCTGAGGCCAGGAGCTCGAGACCAGCCTGACCAATGTGGTGAAACCCCGTCTCTACAAAAAATACAAAAATTAGCTGGGCCTGGTGGTGGGCGCTTGTAATCCCATCTACTTGGGAGGCTGAGGCAGGAGGATTGCTTGAACCTGGGAGGTAGAGGTTGCAGTGAGCGGAGATTCCACCGATGCACTCCAGTTTGGGCAACAGAGCGAGACTCCATCTCAAAAACAAACTTTTTTTTAGTTTTCAGCCATAGCTCTACATGACCTGCCGTCTTCATCATTCAACTCTGATTGACTTGTGACTTCCTGCCGCATTTCCTAGAAAATGGAATTGGCCCTGCAGGGGTTAGTGGTTTACTTTATCCCAGTCAGCTGTGACCAGGGGAGCATATTTACAGCTGTTCATTCAAACAGGAGAGGGCTGTTTCACCTTTTAGCAGGGGTTAGGTGAGGGGTTGTTTACACAGAGGATCTGAGCACCTAAAGATTTCTAATACAAGAGAACTTGAAGCAGACACAGAAAATTGGTTCCCATTTTAATCATTTTCTAGTTTGGCTCCTTGAAACCTTAACACCGTTTCTCAGACTTCTTTGCAGCTAGGACTCTGCCAGGCAGAAGCTAGATCACGTACAGAGTCCTAGCTGCAAAGAGGTGGAAACCTTAGAGTAATGTGAAGAGGCCGCCACGTTCAGGGAGATGGTATTTTTGGCAGGCAGGTGGCAGAGGCGACTAGTTCTTCCAGGGCAGCTGTGGTGCAGTTTCCAGCATACAGTCGCTCATGGTATCGGTGCCAAGCAGTGGCTGCTGTGGTGTTTTTCCGAAATAGTTCTCTGTTGTGACTAGGTATCGTTTCTGGATTATCCTGGCTTTGTGAGGGTAAGCATCTGGAAACTTTTACGGCAGTTGGATATTGTCACAACATGCAAGCCTGTAATTTTTGTGGTTTGTAAAAGTATTATTCTGAGACAGATTTGAAATGGAAAAAAGCAAAAGACCCCTTCATCACAGACTGAGAAGCACTGGCTCTCTACTGCTTTTTTTTTTTTTTTTTTTCTTTTTTGAGACAGAGTCTCGCTCTGTCACCCAGGCTGGAATGCAGTGGTACAATCTCAGCTCACTGCAACCTCTGCCTCCTGGGTTTAAGCGATTCTCCTGCCTCAGCCTCCTGAGTAACTGGGACTACAGGCGTATGCCACCATGCCTGGTAATGTTTTGTATTTTTAGTAGAGATGGGGGTTTCACTCTGTCAGCCGGGATGGTCTCGATCTCCTGACCTCATGATCCACCCGCCTCGGCCTCTCAAAGTGCTGGGATTACAGGTGTGAGCCACTGCGCCCGGCCACTGCTTTTGTTCTTGAGCTGAGTGAGCCACTGGGCAAGCTACAATCTGTGTAGAAGCTTCAGAAGGCTCCTGTGCAATTTACACTCTTACAAAACACCTGTACTTGTATAAATGACAAGGCAGGACTTATTTCCAAAGAAATATAGAACTGAAAGTGATAACTTTTTTTTTACAACAAACATGAATAGTACATCATAAATCTGTCCAAATATTAGGACACATTTGAGACAGGACAATGTCACTGCTTTCTTTGCCATGTACTCTATCTACCCTGGGGTTAGGTTAATACATAAAATGATTTGACACTGGAGTAATCTACACAGTGCCAAATTGCAGTTATTTAAAGGTGCAAGATACAATGTATTTTAACTGGGATTGCACTGTATGGTGTCTTTGTATGTGCATACACATACATAAAGTTTTACGTTCCATAAAAGCATGGAAAATTGATGATGACATTTTTAGCAAACATGAAACAATGTGCTGTTGCTGCAAATACAAAGCCTTTCTCCAGGGGAATTATAAAATGGATATTATTATATTTTTATAATGCTTATCACTGCCATTAGAACAAGAACGTTTTGGAATATATCATTCAACAGCTGGCCTGCCATGTGCTGGCTGAATAAAATCATGGGACTCAGGCATAAAAGGAGCAATTTCCCACATCATTTTTGTTGTTGTTCTTTTTTTAGTCATAAAAGCAGACTAGATGATCATTCAAAATATACTCTCAGAAAGACAGGAATACTACATTTTGTGCAAATGGTTAGGTTCCTGAAAAAAATTTGTTTGGGTTAATTTTTCCTTCTATAATTGAGTGCCATTTTGTACACATGCGAAACAATAAATTTTAAAGAAAATTCTGAATCTTTAAAAAATATAATCATCCTCAATTTTTATGACAAAATATTTGTTTCTTACAAATAATCTAAGTAATAAATGCAGATGACTAAAAAGTAAAAATATCATTAATGTAATAAAAAGCAAGTCACCCAGCTGACATTTCTCTTCCGCTAGTCCCACGTCTCTGGGGTTGACCCTTTTTACTTTTTCTGCCTTTGCATCTTCTGAAGATTGTTACCATAAATTGCAACAATATGCCTTTACAGTTAAACAATTGTTTTACTAGCTGAGACATTATATGACTGATTTCCTACTATGATAGATGAAGAGTCAGCTCACTTGCAATGCTCTCAGTCTTATTCTCTAGCCTCTTCCATTATCAATGGTATCAGTTCCTCCACTGGTTGTCTCTTTAACTTTACATTTATTTCATTTCTTAGTCCTTTGACCCAAGAAGCTTATAAAAGCAATTCCTCTTAGGGTCTCACTATTTCCTCTATTGTTTTAGAACTGGCTAAGTATTTAATAGAATGTTCTTCAATTTGAGTTTGCCTGATGTTTTCCCACGATTACATTAAGGTTATTCATTTTGTTTAACTTTTATTTTAAGTTCAGGACTACATGTGCAGGTTTGTTATATAGGATAACATGTGTCATAGGAGTTTGTCATACAGATTATTTGGTCACCCAGGTGTTAAGCCTATTACCCAATAGTTATTGTTCCTGATCCTCCTCCCAGCCTCCACATTCTGATAGGCCCCACTGTGTATTATTCCCTTCTGTGTGTCCATTTGTTCTCATTATTTAGCTCTCACACTTGTAAGTGAGAATATGTGGTATTTGGTTTTCTGTTCCCGTGTAAATGAACGTACACACGCGTGTGTCTTTATGGTTAGAATGATTTATATTCCTTTGGGTATATACCCAGTGATGGGATTGCTGAGCTGAATAATAGATTTGTTCTTAGTCCTTTGAGGAATCACTACAATGTTTTCCACAATGGTTGAGCTAATTTACACTCCCACCAACAGTATATAAACATTCCCTTTTCTCTACAACCTTGCCAGCATCTGTTTTTTTTTTCTGAGACGGAGTCTTGCTCTGTTGCCCAGGCTGGAGTGTAGCAACGTGATCTCAGCTCACTGCAACCTCCACTTCTTGGGCTCAAGCAATTCTCCTGCCTCAGCCTCCCAAGTAGCTGGGATTACAGGTACTTGCCACTATGCCCGGCTAATCTGTGTATTTTTCGTAGAGACGGGATTTTGCCATGTTGGCCAGGCTGGTCTCAAACTCCTGACCTCAGGTGATCTGCTCACCTTAGCTTCCCAAAGTGCTGGGATTACAGGTGTGAGCCACTGTGCTGGGCCTATTTTGACTTTTTAATTGCCATTCTGACTTGAATGAGATGGTATCTCACTGTGGTTTTGATTTGCACTTCTCTAATGATCAGTGATATTAAGCTTTTTTTCATATGTTTGTTGACTGCATATATGTCTTCTTTTGAAAATTGTCTGTTCTTGTTCTTTGACTACTTTTTGTTTTTTTCCTATACATTTGTTTTAGTTCCTTATAGATGCTGTATATTAGATCTTTGTCAGATGCATAGTTTATAAATATTTTCTCCCATTCTGTAGGATATCTGCTTACTCTGTTGATAGTTTCTTTTGCTGTGCAGAAGCCTTTAGTTTAATTAGGTCCTATTTGTCAATTTTTGCTTTTGTTGCAATTGCTTTTGGGGTCTTCATCATGAAATCTATGCCTGTTCCTATGTCCAGAATGGTATTGCCTAGGTTGTCTTCCAGGGTTTTTATAGTTTTGGGTTGTACGTTTAAATTAAGTCTTTAAGGCTGGGTGCGGTGGATCACGCCTGTAATTCTAGCACTTTGGGAGGCTGAGGTGAACCAATCATCTGAGGCCAGGAGTTGGAGACCAGTGTGGCCAACATGGAGAAATCCAGTCTCTACTAAAAAAAATAGACGAATTAGCTGGGCATGGTGGTGTGTGCCTGTAATCCCAGCTACTTGGGAGGCTGAAGCAGGAGAATTACTTGAACTCGGGATGCAGAGGTTGCAGCAAGCCGAGTTCATGCCACTGCACTCCAGCCTGGGTGACAGAGGGAGACTCCGTCCAAAAAAAAAAAAAAAATAATATATATATATATATATAATTAATTAATTAATTAAGTCTTTAACTCATCCTGAGTTAATTTTTGTATATGGTATAAGGAAGGAGTTCCATTTCAATCTTCTGCATATGACTAGCCAGTTATCCAGCATCATTTATTGAATAGAGAGTCCTTTCCCATTGCTTGTGTTTGTTAGCTTTGTCAAAGATCCGATGTGGCATCACCTGCAGACATGTATGTAGGTATATGGCATTATTTCTGGGCTCTCTATTCTGTTCCATTGGTCCATGTGATTGTTTCTGTACCAGTACCATGCTGTTTTGGTTACTGTAGCCCTATTGTGTAGTTTGAAGTCAGGTGGTGTGATGCTTCCAGCTTTTTTCTTTATGCTTAGGATTGCCTTGGCTATTTGGGCTCCTTTCTGGTTCCATACAATTTTTAAAATAGTTTTTTCTAGTTCTGTGAAGAATGTCATTGGTAATTTAATAGGAATAGCACTGAATCTATACATTGCTTTGTATAGAGTATGGCTACTTTATTATTATTATTTTTTTTGAGACGGAGTCTTGCTCTGTCACCCAGGCTGGAGTGCAGTGGCCGGACCTCAGCTCACTGCAAGCTCCGCTCCCCGGGTTTACGCCATTTTCCTGCCTCAGCCTCCCGAGTAGCTGGGACTACAGGTGCCCGCCACCTCGCCCGGCTAGTTTTTTGTATTTTTTAGTAGAGATGGGGTTTCACCGTGTTAGCCAGGATGGTCTTGATCTCCTGACCTCGTGATCCGCCCGTCTCGGCCTCCCAAAGTGCTGGGATTACAGGCTTGAGCCACCGCGCCCGGCCATGTGTGGCTACTTTATACAATATTAATTCCTCCTGTCCATGAGCATGGAATGTTTTCCCATTTGTTTGTGTCATCTCTGATTTCTTTTTTCTTTTCTTTTCTTTTCTCTTTTCTTTTCTTTTCCTTTCCTCCCTTCCTTCCTTCCTTCCTTCCTTCCTTCCCTCCCTCCCTCCCTGCCTGCTTCCTTCCTTCCTCCCTCCCTCCCTCCCTTCCTTCCTTCCTTCCTTCCTTCCTTCCTTCCTTCCTTCCTTTCTTCCTTCTCTCTCTCTCTTCTTTCTCTCTCTCTCTTTCTTTTTGACACAGTTTCACTCTGTCACCCAGCCTGGAGTGCAGTCGAGTGATCTTGGCTCACTGCAACCTCCGCCTCCCAGGTTCAAGCAATTCTTGTGCCTCAGCCTCCCAAGTAGCTGGGATTACAGGCACGTGCCACCATGCACAGCTAATTTTTGTATTTTTAGTAGAGATGGGGTTTTGCCATGTTGACCAGGCTGGTCTCAAAACTCCTGACCTCCGGTAGTTCACCTGCCTTGATCTCCTAAAGTGCTGGGATTACAGGTGTGAGTCACCACGCCCAGCCATCTCTGGTTACTTTGAGCAGTGTTTTGTAGTACTCCTTGCAGAGCTCTTTCACCTCCCTGGTTAGCTGTATTCCACAGTATTGTATTCTTTTTGTGGCAATTGTGAATAGGATTGCATTTCTGATTTGGCTGTCAGCTTGACTGTTTTTGGTGTATAGGAATGCTAGTAATTTTGTACATTTGTTTTGTATCCTGAGACTTTGCTGAAGTTTTTTATAAGTTTAAGGAGCTTTAAAGTTGAGATTATTATTATTATTTTTTTTAAGATACAGGATCATATTGTCTACAAACAGGGATAGTTTGACTTCCTCTTGTCCTATTTGGATGCACTTTATTTGTTTCTTTCTCTTGCCTGATTGCTCTGGCCAGGACTTCCAATATGATGTTAAATAGGAGTGATGAGAGAGGGCATCCTTGTCTTGTGCCAGTTTTCAAAGGGAATGCTTCCAGCTTTTGTCTATTCAGTATGATGTTGGCTGTAGGTTTGTCATAGATGGCTCTTATTATTTTGAGGCATGTTCCTTCAATACCTAGTTTATTGAGAGTTTTTAACATGAAGTGATGTTTGATTTTATTGAAAGCCTTTTCTGCATCTATTGAGATAATCAATCTTTAGTTCTGGTCATGTGATGAATCACATTTATTGATTTGTGTATGTTGATCCAAACTTGCATCCCAGGGATAAAGCCTACTTGATTATGGTTGATGAGCTTTTTGATGTGCTGGTGGATTTGGTTTGCCAGTGTTTTGTTAGAGGATTTTTGCATCAATGTTCATCAAGGGATTGACCTGAAGTTTCCTTTTTTTGTTGTTGTTGTATCTTTGCCAGGTTTTGGCATCAGAATGATGCTGGCCTCATAGAATGAGTTAGGGAGGAGTCCCTCCTCCTAAGTTTTTTGGAATAGTTTCAGTAGAAATAGTACCAACTCTTCTTTGTACATTTGGTAGAATTTGGCTTGAATCTGTCTGGTCCTGGGCTTTTTTCTTTTTTCTTTTTGGTAAGCTATTTATTACTGATTCAATTTTGGAGCATATTTTTGGCCTGTTCAGGGATTTAGTTTCTTCTGGCTCAGTCTTGGGAGGGTGTATGCATCCAGAAATTTGTTCATTTCTTTTATATTTCCTTGCTTATGTGCATAGAAGTGTTTATAATGTTATTTGATGGTTATTTGTATTTCTGTAGAGTTAGTGACAGTATCCCCTTTATTATTTCTAATTATGTTTATTTGGATCTTCTCTCTTTTTTTCTTTATTACTCTAGCTAGTCATCTATCTAGTTCATTAATTTTTCCAGAAAACCACTTCTTGGATTTGCTGATCTTTTGAGTGTTTTTTCATGTCTCAGTCTCCTTCAGTTCAGCTCTGAGTTTAGTTATTTCTTGTCTTCTAGCTTTGGGGTTGGTTTTCTCTTGGTTCTTTAGTTCTTTTAGTTATGATGCTAGGTTGTTAAATTAAGTTCTTTCTAACTTATTGATGTGGCCATGTAGTGTTGGAAATTTCTCTCTTAACACTCCCTTAGCTGTGTTCCAGAGATTCTGGTATGTTGGATCTTTGTTCTCATTAGTTTCAAAGAACGTCTTAATTTCTGCCTCAGTTTCATTATTTACCCAAAAGTCATTCAGGAGCAGATTGTTCAACTTCCAGGTAATTGTATGGTTTTGAGCAGATTTCCTAGCCTTGATTTCTAGTATGATTGTGCTGTGGTCTGAAAGACTGGTTGTTATGATTTCAATTCTTTTACATTTGCAGAGGAGTATTTTGTGTTCAATAATGTGATCAATTTTAGAGTAAGTGTCATGTGGTAATGTGAAGAATGCATATTCTGTTGCTTTTGGGTGCAGATTTCTGTAGATGTCTGTCAGGTCCAGTGCTGAGTTCAGGTCCTAGATGTCTTTGTTAATTTTCTGCCTAGGTGATCTGTCTAATACTCAGTGGGTGTTGAAGTCTCCAGATATTATCATATGGGAGTCTATGTCTCTTTGAAGGTCTCTAAGAACTTGTTTTATGAATCTGCGTGCTCCTGTGTTGAGTGCATATATATTTAGGAGAAGTAGGTCTTCTTGTCGAATTGAACCCTTTCCCATTTTTAATGCCTGTCATTGTCTTTTTTGATCTTTATTGATTTAAAGTCTGTTTTGTCTGAAATTAGGATTGTAACCTCTGCTTTATTCTGTTTTCCATTTGCTTGGTAGATATTTCTACATTCCTTTATTTTGAGCCTGTGGGTGTCATTGCATGTGAAATGGGTCTCTTGAAAGCCACATACCAATGGGTCTTGGTTCTTTATCCAGATTGCCACTCTGCGCCTTTTGATTGGGAGCATTTAGTCTATTTACATTCAAAGTTAGTATTGATATGTGTGGATTTGATCCTGTCATCATGATGCTAGCCAGTTATTATGCAGACTTGTTTATGTGATTGCTTTCTAGTGTCACTGGTCTGTGTACTTCATTGTGTTTTCATAGTGGCTGGTAACAATCTTTTCATATTTAGTCCTTCCTTCAGGAGCTCTTGTAAGTCAGGTCTAGTAGTAATGAATTCCCTGAGCATCTGCTTGTCTAAAAAGGATCTTGTTTCTCCTTTGGTTTTGAAGCTTAGTTTAGCCGATATGAAATCCTGGGTTGGAATTTTTTTCTTTAAGAATGTTGAATATTGGACCCCAAACTCTTCTGTCTTATAGAGTTTCTTCTGAGAGGTCCATTATTTGTCTGATGGGCTTCCCTTTGTAGGTGACCTGATATTTCTAGCTGCCTTTAACATTGTTTCTTTTATTTCAACCTTGGAGAATCTGATGATTGTGTTTCTTGGGGATGATCTTCTTGTAAAGCCTCTTATTGGAGTTCTCTGCATTTCCTGAATTTGAGGGTCAGCCTCTCTAGCTAGGTTGGGGAAATTCTCATGGATGATATCCTAAAATGTGTTTCCCAAATTGCTTACACTGTCCTAATCTCTTTCAGGAGCATCAGTGAATCATAGATATGGTCTCTTTACATTATCCCATATTTCTCAGAGATTTGGTTCATTCCTTTTCATTCTTTTTTTCTCTATTCTTGTGTTACTGTCTTATATCAGAAAGCCAGTCTTCTAGCTCTGAGATTCTTTCCTCTGCTTGGTCTATTCTGCTATTAAAACTTATGATTACATTATTAAATTCTTGTAGTGTGTTTTTCAGCTCTATGAGGTCAGTTATGGTCTTCCTATACTGGCTATTTTACCTGTCAGTTTCTGAATCATTGTATTGTGATTCTTAGCTTCCTTGGATTGGGTTTCAATGTACTCCTGCATCTCAATGATCTTCATTCCTCTCCATTTGCTGATTTTTTTTTTTTTTTTGAAGGAGAGTCTCACTCTGTTGCCCATACTGGAGTGTAGTGGCATGATCTTGGCTAACTGCAACCTCTGCCTCCCAGGTTCAAGTGATCCTCCCACCCCAGCCTCTCAAGTAGCTGGGATTACAGGTGTGCACCACCATGCCCGGCTACTTTTTGTACTTTTAGTAGAGATGGGGTTTCACCATGTTGGCCTTTCACCATGTTGGCCAGGCTGGTCTCAAACTCCTGGTCTCAGGTGATCCACCCACCTCAGACTCCCATAGTGCTGGGATTACAGGCATGAGCCACCACACCTGTCCCATATTCTGAATTCTATTTCTGTCATTTCAGCCATCTCAGCCTGGTTCAGAACCCTTGCTCCTTGACGGTTCAACTCACCCATTTCCCTGGAGTCATTGGGGGCCAGAAACAAATCCCAGTGCACGATAGTCCCATGCAGGATTCCCAGATTCTTCCTGCTTCAGTCCAGCTTCTGTGTCTTCCCTCCATGCACTCTCAGTGCTTTTCTTCTGAAGGTCTGTTAGGAGTGTACTAGTTGTCTTGGTCTCTCAGTAGCAGCTGCTCCCCCTGGCTATGTCTAGTCAGCCATCTTTCTTTCTCCCGAGGTTATTCATTTTAAGGAAGAATATTACAGAGGTATTAGAACTCTCCCAGTGCATAACATGATGTTAATATGTCATTACTTGTCAAATTAACCTTAATTATCTGGTTACTGTGGTATCTGAAGGCTTCTCCACTTTAAGTTACTATGTTTTCTGTGTAACAATACATATTTGAAGGAAGGTACTTTGAAACTATGCAAATATCCTCTTTCTTCTTAAACTTTCACTCACAAATATTAGCATTAATTGGTGGACTTTGCCAGTAGCAATGATTATAGTAGTCTTCTAATATTTATTTTTAAATTTTCTTCATTTTTCTACTTATTAATACAATTTTTCTGTAAGGTGGAGTTCTCTCTTCTCTATCAGTTATTTATGGTTAATCATTTATTTATATCTGTATGGAGTCATGGATATTTACTTTATTCTTTAGATTATAATTCAATACTTTATTTTATTTTATTTTTTCAGCTTTGGTCACTGGGAGCTTTTTAAAATTAACTTCCATGACATTTTGACAAGCCTCTGTTTTTTGTTTTTTGGTGGTTTTTTTTTTTTGCACCTCATTACTTTCTGGCAATGTGAGATGATCCAGTCTTATTTTGTATTTTTCCTGTCACAGCCTTGAAATCAATCACTTCCCTAAGGAGTCCTGGTTCTTTTTAAGAATGATATCTAGGGGCTGGGTATTGTGGCTTATGCCTGTAATCCCAGCACTTTGGAAGGCCGAGGCAGGAGGATTGCTTGAGGCCAGGAATTTGAGACCAGCCTGGGCAAAATGGTGAGGCCCCATCTCTACAAAAAGTAAATAACAACAAAACTGGGCATGGCTACTCGGGAGGCTGAGGTAGGAGGATTGCTTGAACCTGGGAAGTTGTGACTGCAGTGAGCCATGGTTGCAATACTGCACTCCACAGCCTGGATGGCAGAGCAAGACCCTATATAAAAAAAATGGTATTTAGAAACCACAATCTGGACACTAGTTGTGTTCATTACTATTGGGGGTATCACTAATTCTAGGTCTTCTCAGTGAGTTAGTATATACACACATATACATTTATTTCTCTAGCTATCTACTAAAAATCAACAAGATTCATAATGTTACTACTGATCCAGTCTAACTCTTCAAGGTTAATTCTGGCATTCCTTTTTTGTTTGTTTATAACTTTTTTCTCGGACAATGAGAAACCTGTTGCTCATATCTAAAATACATTTATCTAATTAACCTAGTCTACATTTAAAGTAGTTTCAATTCTAACTTACACACTTCTGAAAACCAGATTTATCAATTAGACTACAATGTTTCGTACAGTGCTTTTTTTAACCTTACAATATGCACTAAAAATGCTGTTTTCCAAAGTGTCTTATGTCAGCTCCTTTCTTTACCACCCTCTTCAATGAGGGTATGCCGTTCTGTATAATAAAGTTAGATTTATTTTTCAGTCTACATTCCATATTGGGTTCCATCCACATCTGATTGCTTTACAAAGAATTGCCTACAGTGAAAGTTTTCCTTTGTGGTATACACTTATGAAATTTTGAGAGATGCATGGTCATGTGTCTACCATCACAGTACCATACAAGACAATTACATTACCTCCAACATTCATTTGTTCTATCATTTTCTTCTTCTTCTTCTTCTTCTTCTTCTCTCTTCTTCTTCTTCTTCTTCTTCTTCTTCCTTCTTCTTCTTCTTCTTCCTTCTTCTTCTTCTTCTTCTTCTTCTTCTTCCTTCTTCTTCTCTTCTTCTTCTTCTTCTTTTTTTTTTTGAGACAGGTTCTCTCTCTGTCACCCAGACTGGGGTGCAGTGGCACAATCTCAGCTTGCTGCAATCTCTGCTCTCCAGGCTCAAATGATCCTCCCACCTCAGCCTCCCAAGTAGCTGGGAACATGGGCACACACCACCACACTCAGCTGTTTTTTTCTCTATTTTTGGTAGAGATGGGGTCTCACCATGTTGCCCAGGCTGGTCTTGAACTCCTGAGCTCAAGCAATCTGCTTGCCTCATCCTCCCAAAGTGCTGGGATTATAGGCGTGAGCCACGGAACCTGGATTTGTTCTGTCTTTTTGTAATCAACTTCTTCCAGCTCATAATTCCTATAAATCACTGACCTGGTTTCCATTTCTAGAATTTTTCCTTTGCCAAAAAGTCATTTAAATGAAATCATGCAATATATAGTCTTTGGGTTCTGGTTTCTCTTAGAGAATTGTGTTTAAGGAATCATCTATATTGGCTTTTTAACATTTAATTTTGTTATTTATTATTTTCTATGGATACATAATAGTTGTACATGTTTATGTATTACATATGATATTTAGATATATGCACACAATGTGTAATAATCAATATGGGTAATTGGGATACCCATCACCTCAAACATTTATCATTTCTTTGTGTTAGGAACATCCCAAATCTTCTCTTCTAGCTTTGAAATATACAATAAATTATTGTTAGCCATAAGCACTCTATTGTGCTGCCAAACACTAAATTTTATTCCTTCTATCTAACTATATTTTTATCCATTAACCAATCCCTCTTCACCCCCTTTTCCACTACCCTTTCTAGCCTTAGGTAAACACCATTATATTTACTACCACCATGAAATCAATTTTTATTTTAACTCCCACACATGAGTAAGAACACACAATATTTGTCTTTCTGCACCTGGCTTATTTCACCTACCCATAATGTCCTCCAGTTCCATCCATCTTACAGTAAATGACAGTATTTCTTCCTTTTTTATGGTTGAATGAGATTTCATTATATATATACACCACATTTTCTTTAGCTAGTCATCCATTGGTAATCACTTAAGTTGATTCCATATTTTGGTTATTGTGAAGAGTGCTGCAATAGACATGGGAATGCAGATATCTCTTCAATATCCTGATTTTCTTTCTCTTGCTTATATACCCAGCATTGGGATTGCTGAGTCATACGGTAGTTCTATTTTTAGTTTTGGGAGGAACCATCATAATGTTCTTTATAGTGGCTGTACTAATTTGCATTCCCACCAACAGTGTACAAGGGTTCCTCTTTCTCTACATCCTCACTAACATTTGTTATTGCCTGTCTTTTGAATAAAAGCCATTTCAACTGGGGTGAGATGATATCTCAGCGTAGTTTTGCTTTGCATTTATCTGATGATTAATGATATTGAACTTTTTTTATATACCCATGGGCCATTTCTATGTTTTATGCTTTTTTTTTTTTTTTTTATACTTTAAGTTCTAGGGTACATGTGCATAAGGTGCAGGTATGTTACATATGTATACTTATGCCATGTTGGTGTGCTGCACCCATCAACTCGTCAGCACCCATCAATTCATCATTTATATCATGTATAACTCCCCAGTGCAATCCCTCCCTCCTCCCCCCTCCCCATGATAGGCCCCAGTGTGTGATGTTCCCCTTCCCGAGTCCAAGTGATCTCATTGTTCAGTTCCCACCTATGAGTGAGAACATGCGGTGTTTGGTTTTCTGTTCTTGTGATAGTTTGCTAAGAATGATGGTTTCCAGCTGCATCCATGTCCCTACAAAGGACGCAAACTCATCCTTTTTTATGGCTGCATAGTATTCCATGGTGTATATGTGCCACATTTTCTTAATCCAGTCTGTCACAGATGGACATTTGGTTGATTCCAAGTCTTTGCTATTGTGAATAGTGCCACAGTAAACATACGTGTGCATGTGTCTTTGTAGTAGAATAATTTATAATCCTTTGGATATATACCCAGTAGTGGGATGGCTGGTTCATATGGTACATCTAGTTCTAGATCCTTGAGGAATCGCCATACTGTTTTCCATAATGGTTGAACTAGTTTACAGTCCCACCAACAGTGTAAAAGTGTTCCTATTTCTCCACATCCTCTCCAACACCTGTTGTTTCCTGACTTCTTAATGATTGCCATTCTAACTGGTGTGAGATGGTATCTCATTGTGGTTTTGATTTGCATTTCTCTGATGGCGAGTGATGATGAGCATTTTTTCATGTGTCTGTTAGCTGTCTGAATGTCTTCTTTTGAGAAATGTCTGTTCATATCCTTTGCCCACTTTTTGATGGGGTTATTTGTTTTTTTCTTGTATATTTGTTTGAGTTCTTTGTAGATTCTGGATATTAGCCCTTTGTCACATGAGTAGGTTGCAAAAATTTTCTCCCATTCTGTAGGTTGCCTGTTCACTCTGATGGTAGTTTCTTTTGCTGTGCAGAAGCTCTTTAGTTTAACTAGATCCCATTTGTCAATTTTGGCTTTTGCTGCCGTTGCTTTTGGTATTTTAGACATGAAGTCCTTGCCCATGCCTATGTCCTGAATGGTACTACCTAGATTTTCTTCTAGGGTTTTTATGGTATTAGGTCTAACATTTAAGTCTCTAATCCATCTTGAATTAATCTTTGTATAAGGAGTAAGGAAAGGATCCAGTTTCAGCTTTCTGCTTATGGCTAGCCAATTTTCCCAGCACCATTTATTGAATAGGGAATCCTTTCCCCATTTCTTGTTTCTCTCAGGTTTGTCAAAGATCAGATGGCTGTAGATGTGTGGTATTATTTCTGAGGACTCTGTTCTGTTCCATTGGTCTATATCTCTGTTTTGGTACCAGTACCATGCTGTTTTGGTTACTGTAGCCTTGTAGTATAGTTTGAAGTCAGGTAGCGTGACGCCTCCAGCTTTGTCCTTTTGACTTAGGATTGTCTTGGCAATGCGGGCTCTTTTTTGCTTCCATATGAACTTTAAAGCAGTTTTTTCCAATTCTGTGAAGAAAGTCATTGGTAGCTTGATGGGGATGGCATTGAATCTATAAATCACCTTGGGCAGTATGGCCATTTTCACGATATTGATTCTTCCTATCCATGAGCATGGTATGTTCTTCCATTTGTTTGTGTCCTCTTTGATTTCACTGAGCAGTGGTTTGTAGTTCTCCTTGAAGAGGTCCTTTACATCCCTTGTAAGTTGGATTCCTAGGTATTTTATTCTCTTTGAAGCAATTGTGAATGGAAGTTCATTCCTGATTTGGCTCTCTGCTTGTCTGTTACTGGTGTATAAGAATGCTTGTGATTTTTGCACATTAATTTTGTATCCTGAGACTTTGCTGAAGTTTCTTATCAGCTTAAGGAGATTTTGGGCTGAGACGATGAGGTTTTCTAAATATACAATCATGTCATCTGCAAACAGGGACAATTTGACTTCTTCTTTTCCTAACTGAATACCCTTGATTTCTTTCTCTTGCCTGATTGCCCTAGCCAGAACTTCCAACACTATGTTGAATAGGAGTGGTGAGAGAGGGATGTTTTATGTTTTTTAAGAAATGTCTCTTGAGGTCTTTTTGCCTATTTTTAAATTAGATTAATAATTTTTTGCTATTAAATTGCTTGAATTTCTTATATATTCTGGTTCTTAATCCCATGTTGGATTGGTAATTTGCACATATTTTCTCCTTTCTCTGGGTTATCACTTCACTTCATCGATTGGTTTCCTTTGTTATGCAGAAGCTTTTTAGTTCGATGTACTCTCATTTGTCCATCTTTGCTTTGGTTTGTTTGTGCTTTTGAGATCTTTCCCAAAAAGTCCTTGTCCAGACCAATGTCCTGAGTCATTTTTCCTATGTTTTCTTCTAGAAGTTTTGTAGTTTCTGTTTTTACATTTAAGTTAATTCATTTTGAGTTGGTTTTTGTATATATTAAGAGATAGGGATTCAGTTCCAGCACCATTTATTGAAAATATCTTTTTCCCCAATGTGTGTTCTTGGTGTCTTTGCCAAAAATTAGTTAGATGTAAGTGCACGAATTTCTTTCTGTATTCTTTATTCTGTTCCATTGGTCTATGTGTCTGTTTTTATGTTAATACCATACTGTTTTGATTATTACAGCTCTGTAGCATATTTTGAAGTCAGGTAGTGTGATGCCTCCAGCTTTGTCCTTTCTGTTTAAAATTGCTTTGGCTATTTGGGGTCTTCTGTGGTTCTGTACAAATTTCAAGATTTTTTTTCTATTTCTATGAAGAATATCATTGGTATTTTGATAGGGATTGCACAAAATCTGTAGATTGCTTCCTTCATTTTTTTTAGGTTGTTTACTATTGGCATATAGAAACACTACAGATTTTGGTATGTTTATTTTGTTTTCTGCAACTGTACTAAATTTGTTTATTAGTTCTAACAGTATTTTGGTGGTGTCTGTAGGGTTTTGGATATATAAGATTATGTCCCTTGGAAGCAGGGACAATTTGATTTCCTTATTTTCAATTTGGATGCTTTCTTTTCTTTCTCTTGCCTATTTGCTTAGCTAGAATTTCCAATATTAATGTTAAATAAAAGTAGGCATCCATGTCTTGTTCCAGATCTTAGAGGAAAAGCTTTCCAGTTTCCCCCATTGCGTATGATGCTAGCTGTGACTTTGTCATATATGGCCTTTATTGTGTTGAGGTATGCTCCTTCCATGTCTAATTTGCTAAGAGTTTTTATCATGAAAGCATGGTGAATTTTATCAAATGCTTTTTCTGGATCTATTGAAATAATCTTATGGTTTTTGTCTTTGATTATGTTAACGTGATGTGTTACATTTATTAATGTGCGTATATTGAACCATCCTTGCATCCTTGGGATGATTCCCACTTGATCATGATGAATCATCTTTTTAATATGTTGTTGAATCCAGTATTTTGCCAGTATTTTGTTGAGGTTTATTGCATTTATATTTATTAGTGATATTGGCCTATAGCTTTTTGTTGTGGTGGTGGTGGTGGTGGTGTCTTTGTTTTGGAATCAAGGTAGTGCTACCCTCACAGAATGAGTTAGGGAGAATGCCTTCTCATCAATTATTTTCAAAAGTTTGAGCAGAATTGATATTAATTCTTCTTTAAATTTTTGGTTTAATTTAGCAGTAAAGCCATCAGGTCTTGGGCTTTTCTTTGATGGGAAACCTTTTACTATTTCTATCTCATTCTCATTATTAGTCTGTTCAGGTTTTCTGTTTCTTCATGATCCAATCTTGGTAGGTTGTGTCAGTCTAGGATTTTTCCATTTCTTCTAGATTTTCCAACTTATTGGCATATAGTTGCTCATAATAGTATCTACTGTCCTTTGTTGGTGGTATCAGTTGTAATGTCTCCTTTTTCATCTTTGAAATTTTTATTTGAATTTTTTTTCTTATTAGTTTAGGCATTTGTCAGTTTTGTTTATGTTTTCAAAAAACCAACTTTTCATTTTGTTGATATCGTGTTTTTAGTCTTAATTTCATTTATTTCTTCTCTAGTCTTTATTTTTTTGTCCTTCTACTAGTTTTGGGCTTAGGTTGTTACTGATTTTATAGTTCTTTAAGGTGCATCATTAGGTTGTTTATTGGAAATCTTTCTCTGCTTTTTTGATGTAGGTGTTTATTACTATAAAATGTCCTCTTAGTACTGGTTTTGCTGCATCTCATTGGTTTTGGTATGTTGAATATCCATTTTTATTTGTTTCAAAATTTAAAAAAATTTTTTTCTTAATTTTTTTATTGACCTATTGCACTCATGATGTTTTATGAACAATAGTTTATTTTTTACTGCTGAGTGGCATATGGTTGTATGGGTACTCCATAGTCACTTTATTCGTATATCTGTTGAAAAATATGTTTTTTAAAATTTATCAGTAATACTAATATAAACATTCAGAAACATATTCATATGAACATAGTTTTCATTTTATTTGCATAATTTTTTGGAGTGGTGTTGTTAGATCCTATTGTAAGTGTCTATTTAATTCATATTTTAAAGGGCTAAAGTATTTTCCAAAGTTTCTTTACTGTTTTAAATACCTGTTAACAATGTATGAGAGTTCCACTTGCTCTGCATCCCCATCAGCACTTCATATTGTCAGACTTCAAGTTGTAGCCATTTTAATAAGTATGTAGTATTATCTTTTTGTTGTGTTAATTACACTTGACTAATGACTAAATGATGTTGAACATATGTATATGTAGATATATGTTTGCATTTATATGTCTCCTTTGGTGAAGTGTCATAAAGGAAACTAAAATAAAGCTATAATTTTCTAAATCTGTGTAATTCAATAGGAAATCAAAAAGAAGAAGGTAAATACATGGCTAGTTTTAAAACATTAAAAATAAAAAAATTTTACCTGTATATATTCTATTTCCAGTACCATTCATTTCTTTGTATGGATCCAAGTCTGTATCTGGTATTGAATGTCTTCTGCCTGAAGAACCTTATTGAAAATTTGCTATAGAATTTGTCTGCTGACAATAAATCCTTACATTCATTTTAGGGGCATGAACATCTTTACTTTTTATTTTGAAATATGTGTTTTTTTTTGTTTTTTTTTTTTGCTGAGTATAAAATTCTTTTTTTTTCCTCTCAGCATTTCAAAGATGTCATTCCATTGTCTTTTAGCTTGCATAGTTTCAGAATATGAGTCTGCAGTAATTCTTAATATTTGTCCTTCTGTGGGCAATGTCTTTGTTTCCCCTTTGGCTATCTTCACAATTTTTTCTTTATTTTTGGTTTTCAGCAGTTTAAATATAATATGCCCAGATGAGGGTTTGGGAATTTATCCTAACTGGATTTCTCTGAGATTCTTAAACTTGTGATTTGGTGGCTGTCATTACATTTGGTAAACTCTTTCATTCTTCAGCATATGGATCTATAGTTTTCTTACCCTTATTTATTGAAGAGACTGTCTCTTCTCCAATGTATGTTTGTAGTGCTTTTGTTGAAAATCAGTTGGATCTAAAGGCATGAATTTATTTCTGTGTTCTCTATTCTCTTCTATTGGTCTGTCTTTTTATGCCAATAATGTGGTTTTGGTTACTGTAACTTTATTTAGGCATTATTTTCTCAAATATTTCTTCTGAATTATTTTGTCTGCTGGGATTCCAATCACATACATGTGAGATCATTTGATATTCTCCCACAGCTCTTAGTAGCTCTGTTTTGTTTCATGCACTTCTTTTTCCCTTTGATTAGTTGGCATAATTTTTTACTCCTGTGTTAAAGTGTATTGATTTTTTAAATTAGTTGTGTGTAATTTTTATTATTTTTAATGTCTTGAGAAACCTTCATACTGTTTTTCATAATGGATGTATTAATTTTCATTCCCACCAACAGTGCACAAGCATTCCATTCTTCACATCCTTGCCAGCATTTGTTATTTTTTGTCTTTTTGATAATAGCCATTCTAACTAGGGTGAGGTGATATCTTTATTTTATTTTAATTTTTAAAAATTTAAATAGCTTTACAGGTATAAGTGGGGGTGAAGTGATAACTTACCATGGTTTTGATTTGCATTTCCCTGTTGAACATTTATTTTTTCATATATCTCTTGAACTTTGGTATATCTTATTTTGAGAAATATCTATTCAGGTATTTTGCTTATTTTTGAAATTTTAGTTTGGATTATGTGTGTGTGTGTGTGTTGGCTATTGAGTTGTTTGGGTTACTTATATATTTTGGATATTAGTCATTCGTTGGATGAATAGTTTGCAAATATTTTGTTGCACTCAAGCAGGTTGTCTCTTCACTCTGTTGGTTGTTTACTTTGCAGAAATTTTTAATTAAATATAGTTCCATTTGTCTATTTTGGGTTTTTTGACCATGCTTTTGAGGTCTTAGCCATAAAACGTTTGCCTAAGCCAATGTCTTGAAGTGTTTTCCCTGTGTTTTCTTCTAGTACTTTCATAATTTGGGGTTTTATGTTTAAGTCTTTAACCAACTTAGAGTTGATTTTTGTTTATGGTGAGACATGGGGTCTAGTTTCACTCTTTGGCATGTGGATGTATAGTTTTCCTACCCTCATTTATTGAAGAGATTGTCTTTTCTCCAAAGCATGTTCATGATGTTTTTGTTGAAAATCAGTTGAATGTAAAGACATGAATTTATTTCTGTGTTCTCCATTCTATTCTATTGGTCTATGTGTCTGTTTTTATACCAGTACCCTGTGGTTTTGGTTACTGCAATTTTATAGTACATTTTGAAATCAGGTAGTGAAATGCCTCCAGCTTTGTTCTTTCTGTTCAAAATTGCTTTGGCTTTCTGGGGTCTTTTGGATTTCCATATGGATTTTTTTTTCTATTTCTGTGAAGAATGCCATTAGTATTTTGATGAGAATTGCATTAAATCTTTACATTGTTTTGGGTAATATAAACATTTTCATAATTTTAATTCTTTGAATTCATGAACATGGAATCTTTTCCATTTGTTTGTGTCCTCTTCAGTTTCTTTAATCAGTGTTTTATAGGTTTTATTGTAGAGCTCATTTAACTCCTTTATTAAGTTTTTTCCTAGGTATTTTTTTTTCTTGGACCTATTGTAAGCAGAATTGCTCTCTTGATTTTTTTCCAGTTAGTTTGCTATTGAAATACAAAAATGTTACTGATTTTTCTATGTTGGTTTTGTATCCTGCAACTTTTCTAAATTTATTAGTTCTAGCAGTTTTTGGAGGAGTCTTTTAGGTTTTCTGTATATGCTTGTGTTGTCTACCAACAGGGAAAATTTGACTTCCTTCTTTCCAGTTTGGATGCCATCTATTTCTTTCTCTTGCATAACTGCTGTGGCTAGAACTTTCAATACTATGTTGAAATTATGAGGTAAATGTGGGTATCCTTGTCTTCCTTCAAATCTTACAGAAAAAGTTTTCAACTTTTCTTTGTTCACTATGATGTTAGCTGTGGGTTTGTCATTGTGGCCTTTATTGTGTTTAAGTATCTTTCCTCTATGTCCAATTTGTTGAGAATTTTTGTCATGAAGGCAGGCTGAATTTTATTAAAAGCTTTTTTAGCATCAATGAAAATGATTTTATGGTATTTATCCTTGATTTTTTACTTTGGTGTATCATCTTTATTAATTTGTGTATGTTGAACCATTCTTGCATCCCTGAGATGAATTCCACTTGATGGTGGTGAATGATCTTTTCAATATACTGTTGAATTTTATTTGCTAGTATATTGTTGAGGGTGTTTTTCATGTATATTCATCAGTGGTTTGGCTTGAAGTCCTTGTCTGGTTTTGGAATCAGAATAATGTTGGCCTTGGACAATGAGTTTGGAAGTATTCCCTTCTGCTTAACTTTTTGAAATAGTTTGAGTAGAATTGGTATTAGTTTTTCTTTAAATGTTGGTAGAATTAAGCAGTAAAGCCATTCGGTCCTGGACTTTTCTTTGATGGGAGAGTTTTTATTACTACATCAATCTTGTTACTTGTTATTGTTCTGTTCGGGTTTTCTATTTCTTTATGATTCAATTTTGAAAGGTTGTATGTGTTCAGAAATTTATACATTTCTTCTAGATTTTCTAATCTATTGTTATTTAGTTGTTCCTAGTCTGTTATGATTCTTTGTATTTCTGTGGTATCAGTTGCCATGTTTCCTTTATCATCTTTGATTTTATTCATTTGAGTCTTCTCTTAGTAAGTGTAGCTAAAGGCATGTTGTTTTGTTTATATTAAAAAAAATTTTTTTTGCTTTGTTGATCTTTTGTGTTGTTTTAAAAATCTCTATTTCATTTAATTCCATTGTATCCTTTTTTCTACTAATTTTGGGTTAAGTTTGTTCTTGTTTTTCTAGTTCTTGAGATCAAAGTCATCTTGCTTGACATTTTTCTTCTTTTTCAATGTGGGCATTTATTGCTATGAACTTCCTTCTTAGAACTGCTTTTGCTGTGTTCCGTAGATTTTTGTATGTTGTATTTCCATTTTCAGTTGTCTTAAGAAAAATGTCAATTTCCTTCTTAATTTTTTCCTTGACCTAATAGTAATTCAGGAGCATGTCGTTTAATTTCTGTGTATTTGTAGAGTTTCCAGCTTGCCCGTTTTTTTTTTTCTTTCTTTCTTCTTTTTTCTCACATGCCCATGCCCACTGTGTCAAATTCTCCTGTCATGGATTTCTAGTTTTATTCTATTGTGGTCAGAAATATAATTTTGGCCGGGTGCGGTGGCTCAAGCCTGTAATCCCAGCACTTTGGGAGGCCGAGACGGGCGGATCACAAGGTCAGGAGATCGAGACCATCCTGGCTAACATGGTGAAACCCCGTCTCTACTAAAAAATACAAAAAGCTAGCTGGGCGAGGTGGCGGGCGCCTGTAGTCCCAGCTACTCGGGAGGCTGAGGCAGGAGAATGGCGTAAACCCAGGAGGCGGAGCTTGCAGTGAGCTGAGATCCGGTCACTGCACTCCAGCCCGGGCGACAGAGCGAGACCCCGTCTCAAAAAAAATAAAAAAAATTAAAAAAAAAAGATACTTAATATAATTTTGACTATAAATTATTAAGACTTGTTTTACGCCCTCACATATTATCTGTCTGGACAAATGCTCCATGCACTTTTGAGAAAAATATTTATTTTGTAGTTGTTAGGTAGAATGTTCTGTAAAAGTCTGTTAGGTTCATTTGGCCTAAAGTACAGTTTAACCTCCATGTTTATTAATTTTCTGTCTGGATGATATGTCTATTGCTAAAAGTGGGGTGCTAAAGTCCCCTACTACTTTTATATTATAGACAATCTCTCCCTTCAGGTCTATTCATATTTGCTTTACATTTTACCTTAGTATTGGGTTCATGTATATTACAATTACTACATCCCCTGTTGTACTGACACCTTTATATTTATATAATAGCTTTCTTTATTGTTTGCATACTATTCTTGACCTGAGTCTATTTTATATGATATAAGTACAGCTACTCCTGATCTTTTTGGTTTCCATTTGCATGGAATATCTTTTCCCATTCCTTTGATTTCAGTCTGCACATATCTTCAGAGGTGTAGTTTCTTATAGACAGCATGTAGTTAGGTCCCGTTTTTCTTTAAAAAAATTCATTCAGCTACTTTTTTTTTTTTTTTTTTTTAGACAGAGTCTCACTCTGTTGCCCAGGCTGGAGTGCAGTGGCATGATCTTGGCTCACTGTAACCTCCACCTTCTGGGTTCAAGTGATTTTTGTGCCTCAGCCACCTGAATAGCTGGGATTACAGGTGTGTGCCACCATGCTGGCTAATTTTTGTATTTTTAGTAGAGATGGAGTTTCACCATGTTGGCCAGGCTGGTCTCAAACTCCTGGCCTCAAGTGATCCAACTGCCTCAGCCTCCCAAAGTACTGGGATTACAGGCGTTGAGCCACTGTACCTGCCCTACTCTATGTCTTTTAATTGGAGAATATAATCCATTTACATTCAAGGTTATTATTGATAGGAACATGTTTTCTGTTGTCATTAAGTGTTTTTTTTGCATTTTTCTGGTAATTTTTAAAATTTTCTTCCTCTCATACTGTCTTCCTCTGTGGTTAAGTAATTTTCTCTAGTAGTATGTTTTAATTCTGTGCTATTTATTGTCAGTGGCTCTATTATAGATTTCTTTCTTTGTGGTTACTATGAGGCTTACATAAAACATTTTATAGTTTAATAGGTTATTTTAAACTGAAAAGAACTTAGCTTTGATTGGAAAGAAAAGCAAAGCAACAAAACACACTATACTTTAACATCATTCCCCCTCCATGTTTTGACTTTTTGATGTTTTAGTTTACATCTCTTTATATTTCCTTTCAACCAATTGTTGTAGTTATTATCATCTTTAATAAGTTTTAGTCTTCATAAGTAAGATATTACCAGTTTATATACCATAATTACAGTATTATTCTGAATTTCTATTCTTACTTTTACCAGTGAGTTTTATACCTTCAGATGTCATCTTGTTACATGTTAACATCCTTCTCTTTCAGACTGCTGGACTCCCATTAGCATTTCTTGTATGACAAACCTCATGTTGATTAATTCCCTCAGGGTCTTTTTTTTTTTTCCCGGTCTGGGAATGTCTTTATCTGTTCCTCATGTTTGAAAGATAGCTTTGTTGGGTACAGTATTCTTAGCTGACAGTTTCTTTTTCTCAACACTTTGAATATATATCTCACTCTCTCCTAGTCTGCAAAGTTTCTGCTAAGAGATCTACTGCAAGCTATACTGGAGCTCTATTGAGTGTGCTTTTTTTCTCTTCCTGGTTTGAATATTCCTTCTTTATCTTTGATTTTTGATAATTTTATTATGATATGATTTGGGGAATTCCTCTTTGAATTTGACTGGTGACCTCTGAGCTTCCTGTACCTGAGTTCTATCATCTTTCTTCAGTTTGAAAATCTTTCAGCTATAATTTAAAAAATATGACCCTTTCCTTTCTCATCTTCTTCAGGAATTCTTGTTATATGAAGGTTAGTTTGCTTGATGGTATCCTATACTCCTTTTTAATTCTTCTTTTCTGATGGGTAATTTCATATGTCCTGTCTTCAAGCCTGTTGATTATTTCCACTGATTAAACATGCTATTGAGGCTTTATAATGAGCTTTTTCAGTTTAGCTATTATATCCTTTATGTCTAAGATTTCTATTTTTATGTATGTTTTTACATTTTTTTCCTTTGTCAATTTTCTCATTTTGTTCCTGGATTGTTTTTCAAATTTCATTTAATTTTTTTTTTTTTTTTTTTTTTGAGGCGGAGTCTCGCTCTGTCGCCCGGACTGGAGTGCAGTGGCCGGATCTCAGCTCACTGCAAGCTCTGTCTCCCAGGTTTACGCCATTCTCCTGCCTCAGCCTCCCGAGTAGCTGGGACTACAGGCACCCACCACCTCGCCCGGCTAGTTTTTGTATTTTTAGTAGAGATGGGGTTTCACCGTGTTAGCCAGGATGGTCTCGATCTCCTGACCTCGTGATCCGCCCGTCTCGGCCTCCCAAAGTGCTGGGATTACAGGCTTGAGCCACCGCGCCCGGCCTCAAATTTCATTTAATTTTTTAATCTATACTCTCTTGTGCTTCCCTGAACTCTTTAAGAAGATTTTTCTGAATTCTGTCAGACATGTTACAATCATTTGGGGTCTATTACTGGAGCTTTGTTGATTTCTTTTGATGGTATCATATTTCCCTGAGTTTTCACAATCCTTGTGTCTTTACATTGATGCCCACACATTTAAGGAGATGGTCACCTCTTCCAGCTTTTACAGTCATTCTTTGGTGGTGTTAGACCTTTAGTGCTTAATATTGTAACTTAGTCACTGGTATGCTGTTGCTTCCTGGTCTGGGGAAGCCTTAAGAGAGTGCTAGAATTTAAAGGTTGTTTAAAAGGAAAAAACCTTTTAGTTGTTTCCAAGTGAGAAGAAGATTCCACATTAGCACTGGGCTTTGTGGGAAATCTAACCAGGGATTCAGGCTTTCCTGTGGGTTTTGCCTCTAGTAAGACTGTTGCATCATCCAGTTTTCTCAATGTGGCATCTCTGCTGATTGGAGCAGAGCAGCTGCAAGGTCTGCATGTCAGTTTCAGCAATCAGCACCTCCGCTTTTCGTCCCCAGTTCACCTCTGGTGTTTCAGCCCACCTGGTACTCGCAGTGGTTCATGAGACAGGACCAGAGTGAGCTTCTTGTGAAGATGCTCAGACTGGTGGGGAGATCAAACTTCCATCTCCAATTTTCTCCTTTTACTTTGTAAACTGTGGGTCTAAGGAAATTATCTGTGAGTGGTGTTACAGCAGCTTGGGGTGGCGCAGTCTAAAATGAAGTGGGTATTATGATTCATAATTTACTGATGAACGATCAGGAGCTTGGAGACATGGATTACTTTATAGTTAGAAAAGTACGGTACAGGAACTTGACTTTTGCCTTGGTCCCATACTTAGATCACTGCCATCCACATTGTTAATTGGACAAGCTGAAGCAACACCTCTGTTTGAAGGTCAGAAACTCCCTCACGTGTAGCAGGTGATACTAACCTTCAACGTTCTCACCCTTGAGTAACAATGCTAGCTTTGCCATAATTCAATGTGAGTGAATGTAGTCAGTTTTTCAGTAAGCGCAAGATGATGTGACTGATGTATTCCAGGAAAATGGGCAAAATAGGTAGAAATGCATACACAGTCTTGGGAAACCTTTAGCTTTTATTCTTTCCTAATATATAGCATATTTTCTGCAAAAATTATGAGTTAAATATACTTTAATGAAGATAAGGTATTTAAAATATAATTATGACAATTTAAAAAATCTTATGAATACAGAAGGAAAAAGAGCCAGTAAACAAAAACAATAAAAACAAACAAACAAAAAATAAATGAAATAAGAATAAAATCTTCTCAAGTTCTAGATAGTCTATTCATTTCTTTTCTTTTCCAGGTGGAAGGTCCCTGGAACAACTGCTGGAATGAGGCTCCAGAGTGGAAGGTAGGTATTTCACTGAGAACACACATCTGATTCATGCAAGAAAGTCCATGTTCCAGACAGGGCAGCCAAGCCTAAGTACATTTCTGCTTCATTGAGGTCTCAGGAAAATGCAGGCTTTCAGGACACTTGAGGTCGCTGCCTCAGTGCAGCTGTATTTTAATTTGTGTGAGTCCTTACACCTCATTTAGGTTTAAAAATAGGTGCTCTCCTTGTCTGTGGTATTCAGTTGCAAGTATTCCAGAGTGCCTTTTTTATAGCTGGCTACTCGTCTGGGTTTTTGGCTTCTTATCCCTGCCGCCTGTCTTTTCTGTAAAGAGTTGGCAATCATGTCTGAAAATTCTGCTTGCAAACGCTGTTGATTCTCCCTGCAAACAGGGTGGGAAGAGAAAATAGAACTTCTCAGCAATTCATACCGAATATTCCTTAGCTCCAGAATAATCAGTTCAGCTACTCAGTTACTCTTTGAATGCCTATTCTGTGCTAGACACAGGAAATCCAAAGAATACAAAATGATCCCTGCCTTTGATGAGCTTAAAAAACTATTATCGCTGCTAGGAAATTAGACTTCAATTTCAAAGTGAAACAATATGCTGCTGGAATTGGGAGGCATGGTTGGGAGGATCTAGGTTTACATATGCCACTGCAGGAAGGGGAAAAGAAGCAGGGAGGATGCTCGGCCCCTGCCACACAACCCTGAAAACTCATTAGTCCCACACATACTTAACAGTGTGAGTCTTGTTTGGGGAAGGCTTAGAATGGTGGAGGGGGCCACGAGTTTAGAATGGACCTGGAACACTCCAAGTAAGGAGCTAGCTTTCTCATGCCCCAGGGAGGATTTGGGTTGTTTTGGCTTTTCTAGAAGCTTGCCATCTCTCTGGGTCTGCCATCTAGGCCTCTGCAAGACAGAGTTTCTCAACCATAGCAAAAGCCAAGGAAATGGCCATATGGTTGCAGTAACATGTATTGATAGGCAACCGGATGACAACTTGAGTCACCTTTAGGAGAACTGAAACCTGTCAGTTAACCCTGAAACTTTGTCTTCCTCATCTCAGGGAGAACACAGACTTCATGTTAAGACCCAGAACCACAGTCTTGGGGCTGGGGCAGGTCCTGTTTTCATGAGGCAACTCAACAGAAAGATGAAGACAGGAGTGGAATGCAGAGAGCCTCTTTGCTCCTAGTATGCTCCACTCCTGTGAGAACCAGACACGCATGAGGTGAACTCTAAAGTGTCTTCTGTTCTCCCAAGCAAGCCTGGAACACAATGCTAGCTTTGCCATGCTTTATTGCAGGGCAATACAGTCAGTTTTTCAGCAGGGACAAAATGATGACTGATACAGTCTAGGAAAGTGGGCAGAATAGGTAGAAGCTCCTACCCAGACTCAGGAAACTTTTAACTCATTCTTGTCTAATATATAGTATATTTTCTGCATAAACTATAAGTATACTTTAATGGAGATAAGGCATTTAAAACATAATTTTGACAGTTAAAAATATCACAAATACAGAGCCAGTAAACAAAATGAAACAAATGAAATAACAAAATCTCCTCAAGTTCTAAATAGTCTGTTCATTCCTCCTCTTTTCCAGGTGGAAGCTCCTTCTTGGGATAAAGGATCCAGAGCTTAAAAAAAAAAAAAAAAGGTAGTTTTGTATTGAGATGACACATCTGATTCATGGAAGCAAGGTCTATGTTCCAGACAGGGAAGCCAAGGCTAAATACTTTTCTGTTGTCATTGAGGTCTCAGGAAAATGCAGGCTTTCAGGATAATTCCCTTCTTGCAGTCTAAGAAGGGAGGTTTCTAAACCTTCTCATGTATGGTCCCTTCTTATGCAATATATGCCACTTGTAAGGCACTTGCCAACTTAAATTGGCTTTAAGTAGTGTAACTTACAAAGCCAAGATCTCTGATTTCCTCCCTGTCCCTGGCACACCCAGAAGCTTACACAGTAGGAGGGGTTGGCAGGTTGAATTTCTGGTCCTTCATCCCGGTCAGCCAGTAGGTAGTCTCATTTCCTCTTCCCTGGTAAGACAAAAGAGTTAGGTACCACGGAGGCCAATGAGTCAGTTCAGTTGTAGACCACTGTTCCCACAGTGATCTGTTTCTGTGACACGTTTCACTTCCGTATTTCTCATCAGTGCCAATATTTAAGCACATCACACATTCCTGTTACAATTTGCATTATCTCTAGACAGATTTTTATTTCCAAGTGCCTTTTTAAAAATAAGTTTCTCATTCAGCAGACATCCTTTTCTCAAAGTAGAGTTTTCTTTTTTTTCCCAAAAGACATTTTAAAATATCACTCTAGCAACATCACAAGAACTCTAACTTAAAAAAGAAGAAAATTCATCTGCAATTCTGCTACGTCAACAAATCCAACTGCTTGTCATTGTCCATATTTCCTTCTAGCCTTTTGTGCAATAAAGTTTTGTCACAAAACTTTGGTACAGTTTCCCTATCGTATTACAAACACATGTACATCACAATTAAGAACTCATTAAGTGGCATTTGTGGGGTCCATCTGGAGGCTATGGAATGTATGGAAATTTACTGGAATACTGGAAACTGTTTTTGCTAAAGCTGGTATTTGAAAAAGAGATACAAAATACATATTGTCCAAACACAGCCAGTGAATCATTATTTAAAAAATAATGTATCTGTAATATATATCAATATTTAAAAACCAGTGATTGATATATATATATATATATATGTAATTGTTATATATTATTAAACTCATTTAAAAAGAGAGTGGTTCATTGGCTGTGTTTGGACCATAGTAATCCATAAACCGGTTCTATTTTGGGGTAAATGTTCTTTGTAAAAAATGCATTTATGGAGGACTCAAAAAGCAAGTGTGATGTTAGGACACTTACATAAAAGGAGACTTTTCCAAGGTGCAATCAAAATATAAAGGCCAGAAGCATTATGGCTACTGGAGGCAGGTAACTTACAGTTAATAGTTGCTTTGCCAGTTGTGAAAAGATTGTAATAACTTTGGAAAAGCAGCCTGAGAAGCAACTGGAGACATCTGATGGCTTTGGAAGGCAGCTGTTTTAAATGTGAGGAACTGCATGAAGATGCTAGCGTAGTGATTCTCAAATATTAGTGTGGTCATCTTGTTAAAAATATAGATTCCTGATCTACACCCACAGAGAATCTTGCATAGCAGGCCTGGTGGAGTGTCCAGACATCTGTATTTTTTTTTTTTTTTTTTGAGACGGAGTCTCGCTCTGTCGCCCAGGCTGGAGTGCAGTGGCGGGGTCTCAGCTCACTGCAAGCTCCGCCTCCCGGGTTTACGCCATTCTCCTGCCTCAGCCTCCCGAGTAGCTGGGACTACAGGCACCCGCCACCTCGCCCGGCTAGTTTTTTGTATTTTTTAGTAGAGACAGGGTTTCACCGTGTTAGCCAGGATGGTCTCGAACTCCTGACCTCGTGATCTGCCCGTCTCGGCCTCCCAAAGTGCTGGGATTACAGGCTTGAGCCACCGCGCCCGGCCCAGACATCTGTATTTTAACAAACTTCCAGGTGAGGAAGAGGAGGAGAATGGGGCCACACCTTGTCATTCACTCCTTGTGATTCTAGAGTGTTGGAATAGTAAAGCAACTGGCAAGAGAGGTGACCTCAGATCATAGCAGCGTTGTGTAGTAAGAGTAGGGAAGTAAGTGGGGGGACAAGGGTTTTGATTTAAATTAAATAAGTCCTGGACCAGACAGTATGTAGCTCTTGTGTTTGGAGGAGGAACTGGAGAGAAAATCTGGATATGGCAGGGGAAATGGTGGCAGAGTTCAGAATGTCAAAAGGGCTCTTTGGAGTAGAGGAAAATTCTGAGTTCACATTTTTTGGTGGTCATTTCTCTTGCAGAAGTTGGAGGGTGCTCATTGTGACAAGTACAGAAAAGGATTAGCATGCTCCTCAGCTTTCCTGTCCAAGGCTCAAAGGAGGTGGCCCAAGCGTGTCTGAGAGCTTTTTCCATGTATTGTCTCTGTGGACTCCTTACCTTTAAGTACGTTTCTCCTCTCACTTCATACAGGAACTGGCACTCAGTTCTCTTCAGAATGGCTATGGTGGAGCCACTCACATGAATTCTCAAAGCTGGAAATGCAAAATAGATAAATAAAAATCTCAACCATTACATGGCCTATTTGTTTTCCATTGATTCATGATATCAACAATACCTGAGATAAGAATCCTAAATCAAGAAGAAACAATTGTGGCTATTTTAATGAAAGAACACTTAAAAATAACATCAGAGAGATAAGAAATGGTATAGTTTGGATATTTGTCCCCACCCTAATCTCATGTTGAATTTTAATCCCCAGTGCTGGAGCTCTGCCCCCCCACCAGGTGTCTGGGTCACAGGGATGGATCCCTCATGACTTGGTGCTGTCTTTGCGATAGTGAGTTGTCACAAGATCTGGTCATTTAAAAGTGTGTGGCACCCACCCCCTGCCACTCTCTCTCTTGCTGTTGCTTTCACCGTATGAAGTGCCTGCTCCGGCTTTGCCTTCTGCCAAGAGTGAAAGCTTCCTGAGGCCTCCTCAGAAGCAGATGCAGGCACTATTCGTACTGTACAGCCTGCAGAACCATAAGCCAATTAAACCTCTTTTCTTATAAATAACTCAGTCCCAGGTTTTTCTTTATAGCAGTGCAAGAATGGCCTCACACAAGAAATATAATTTCACATAGGAAGAAAGAAGGCCTGGCATCAGTTTTCAGGGCCCTCAGTGATGGGGATCCCAAGGTTTTGCTCCATAGATTCTCATTCCAGCTCAGAGTAGTAGCCTGAGGGATCTCGTTTTAGATTTGACTGGTAGTGCCAAGCTTGGGTGTTGGAGTTTGGCTTTGGGTGCCTGTGGAAAAGTTCTAGTAAATAGCTAAAGACTTGTGAGCAAGGTGAAGATTCGGGAGAGTCGTGAGGTCTTGATTTTCTCAAATTTCCTTCTTCCGGAACATTGTTATCCTTTGACAAAAGAAGTGGTGAGGGCACACCCATTCACAAGTCCATGATGTGTACCACCTTTCCCAGTATAGGAGCCTAATAGCAATACCACGAACAATAACAGCAGTAAGAATAATGACAATCCCAAATTGTATACCTACCATGTACCATGATTGCTGAACGCTTAACATGACATCATCCCAAATGATTTCAGAAACCCTCCTGGCAAGGTTGATATTCCATTTTCAATTTATATCTTTATCTTTCTGAGGGCTAGAAGGATCAGGTAGCTTTCTCCCCAACTTACACTTACAATGATTAACATAATTTCAATCGTAACCCAAGTGTGTCTGACCCCGACCTTATCCTTTTCCTTGACAGCATGATTTGCCAGGACAAACTAGTATCAGATTGTCAGTACACTACCAAAATACCATTCTGCCTCCTGTGGTTTTGTAAGCTCCAGCCATGTCTACCAATGCTTTTTTTCTCTCTTCTACGTATTTCTACTACTAGCACTGTCATCAATATTTATTGAACATCTACTTCATGCAGCACATTGTGCCTCTACCTTGCCAAACAAATGCAATATATTCCTTTGTATATAACAAATGCTTAGATTTTTCTTTACTAAAATCAATTCTCGGTTGGGCATGATGGCTCTTGCCTGTAATTCCAACACTTTGGGGGACCAAGGCAGGAGACTTCCTTGAGCCCAGGAGTCTGTGACCAGCCTAGACAACATAGGGAGACCACACCTCTACAGAAAAACTTAAAAATTTAGCTGTGCATGGTGGCATGCCTGTAGTCCCAGCTTCTCAGGAGGCTGAGGTGGGAGGATCACTAGAGCCGATGAGGTCAAGGATGCAGTGAGCTGTGATTGTGCCATGGCACCAAAGCCTAGGCGACAGAGTGAGATCCCATCTCAAACAAATACACAAAAATCGATTTCCAGAAAAATCGAATATGTTTTGGGAGGCCAAGGTGGAAGGATTGCTTGAGGTCAGGAGTTTGAGACCAGCCTGGGCAACATGGTGAGACCCAGTCTCTATTAAAAATTAGCTGGATGTGCTGGTATGTTCCCGTAATCCCAGCTACTTGGGAGGAGGAGGCCAGGAGTTCAAGTTTGCAGTGAGCTATGATCGTGTCACTGCACTCCAGCTTGGGTGACAGAATGAGAGCCTATCTCTAAACAACAGAAACAAAAAAGCAAAATAAGAGGGAAACAAGAATGTGAACCAGGGTGTATAGTTCTTACCTTGCCTACTGATTTTTATTTTAACTTTCATGATTCTATGGTAAATGCCGTGACTATTCTAAGTAGAATATCCCCGGATTCATTGTATATGAGCCAAAAATATAGAAGCAGTCTAAAACTGAGCAAAAGTGGAAGAATAAAATAATTATCAGTAAACAACAACAAAAGCAAATGTAGCAAAAGCTGGATTGACACAGGTTTGTGTTCAGCTAATGTGAAGAATTATTCTACATCTCACTGGCACTTTGTATCTCCTTATTGTGCCTTTTATCTCACAGTTGCCCTCTGCTGGAAGACAGAATATTTGTCCTCTGAGAAAAACAATCTCTCTTCTTACGGAGGCCAGTGGATTCCATCCTAGAGGCTGTGTTGACTGTATCTCCAAATAGACAATAACGAGGCATCTTGATTCCCACAACTCCAGCAGCGCAGGGACCTGAAACGAAGGACAGAAAGCAGGAAGTGGAGGCAATAGAAATTGCAGAGTAGAGTGAAGACAGGTAAGCCTCTCTGCATGGTCACAATCTGAATGCTTCCTGTCATGGAGAAGTGGCTGAGGATGTGAAATGTGAGCTGGGACTTTTGCTTTAAATGGATGAATCCAATGAAGCATCATTATTCAGTGCATGCGATCATAAAGTATTTTGCTCTCACAAAGAAAACAATATTTGCAGCAAATAGGAAGGCATCCAGAGATCCAGATCGCAAAGGTGATTTTAAATAGAAGGCTCTCAGGAAGGATGAAGATGAGCCCCACTGCTTGCTTACTATGCCAGACCACACAATCCTGAATTTCACACTGCTGGAGGGCACTGTAGACTTGAAGCTTCAATGGCTCAAGTTTGTTTTATTTTTATTTTAAGGTGGCATTTCTGGGATTGGTGCCATGACAATGGAAGACAGAAGACAAGACAAAGGCACAACCTTCCTTAAGCATTTCATGGACCAGGCAAATGCAGCTGGATGGGGAAGCCTGTGGCACAAGGAGGTTCTAACAAGTAGAACAAAAGCCCAGGCTAGACTATGCACTGTGGCGTATTAGGTAGGAAATAAGAGTTATTCAGTCAAGCATTTGCATAGAATGACTGAGTGCAAGGAGTTAACAATTTTAGAAGTTAAAGATTAGCTCAGAAACTGCAAAGCTGGGTTTTAAGCAATGCTTTGCAAAGATTCATCTAGATGACTTCTGAGTTCCTCTCTTACTATGTTTTTCTATAACACCTGTAACTCATCTCAAATCTTGACGTTCAAGTCTGTTGAATTAAACTAAGTTTGGCCTGAGGCTGCCTCTTAGGGGTCCCTACAAAACAAACTGCAACCTAGCTTGACACATAAACAAACTAAAAGCCTAACTAGGGTATACTTATGTTACAGATAGCTGAATCTCAGCCAGTCACAGTAGCTGAGCTTCAGCCAGTCACAGGCTGTCAACTGATCTGACCTTGACCAAATCAGGGAAACACAGAGCTGTGACCAATCAAGTTGCTTCTGTCCCTCACTTCTGTTTTCTGTCTATAAACACAGCCTGCCCACCTTGCCCATTGAAGCTCTCTGAACCTCTTCTGGTTCTAAGGGCCATCTGATTTGAAAATTGTTCTTTGCTCAGTCAAACTGTGTTAAATTTAATATGCATAAAGCTTTTCTTTTAACAAGGCTATGTAACTTTCATGGTCTTTGAAAGCGACTCCTGTACTCTGTACTACTGCAGTGGCAGGGAGGGGAGGGGGTATAAATAGTATAGAAATTTCACCAGCTGTTTTTTATTTTCCCTTGTAGATAATCTAATCCACTTAAGATACTATAATATTTTAGTGGGAAAATATATTGAAATTGGGAGTGGGGAGAAAGGGAATGCGGAGGAGACAAATGAAATCATAGGTATAGCGATTTAAATAGGAGTCCAAAGCTTCTTGTTTTTGTACATGTTATCGTTTCAGCAGTCAGTGGTGCCCTCAAAGGTCTTGTTCTTAGAGCTCTCTAGGAACTGGGTCTAAGTATCTCAGGATGCATAGTGGGACCTCACATTTGGCAGAAAGAATTAAGAGTAAACATGTGAAGTCGATCACACTTGAAGACCTTTGATCCTTTCTGATTTAATTGGTGCCCAGCAGTACATATGGTTCCCAATTTGCTAAGATGCTCAACTCCATACCAGAGTGAACGCCAATGCGAATCCAGATTGGGAGGCCAGGAAGATGCTCCAGCTCAAAGGTCCCCATGAAGCTGAGGATTTCCAAGGCCATCTTGGCAATGTCTATTGCATGTCGATTGCCATTTCTCTTAGGCAAACCACTAGCCACCATGTAGGCATCGCCAATGGTTTCCACCTGTGGAAACAGTTTCTCATGAGTGGCTCTGCCCCTTTGAAAAGCATAGACATTAAACAGAAGTACTTAATCACATATTAAACACAAAAAGTGATTTGGAAACACAGTGTGAGCATAGCCCTTTACACTTTTTCTGGGGCCAGTTCAATCAGTTCTATGCTGATTTCTTCAGAGTTTTTATAGTCTAGTTAATGGGTAATAAAATAGCTATAAAGGAATTTAGCCATTTAAAAATCATAAGTATATAAATTGTCCAGATGTGGTGACAGTTCTAGAAATGTTCAAATAAATAATCTGAATGGTTTTATGTAATTTGAGGAACACCCTTAGTTACCTGAAAAGTAATCCTTTAGCAAATGTCAACGTACTATTTGACAGAATATTACATTTTGTAATGTGTAATTGTACACATTCTTGTAGTACGATTTTCTATTTGTTATAACCCAAGTGTCTTCTCTGCTTCATTTGCAGTCAGCCTAAACACCGCCCATTTTCTTGGAGGTGATTTAAGAGTATGCCATTTTGTCTAAATTTAGTACTTTAAATTCATTCCTGCTGAACTTCCTGTTGTACCTTTTGTGCTGTTTCTTAAATGGTAATTTTGACTTCTCACTCCTCTAACTCTTCTACTGCTCTTTACCTTTAGCTCAGATTCAACCACCAATTCACTAAATGTGAAACTAGAGAGGACAAGAGTAGTAACAGAAACAACCAATTCAGGCTCTGATGACCTCGGGTTGTACAATTAATGGTTTCAGCCTGTTAGGTGATGCGGTTACCTTGTAGACATCATGATGATCAACGATGTGGTCAAAACTCTTATAGATGTCATTAAGCATGTCCACCACTTCCATGGGGGTGCTGTATTTGCAGATAGTAGTGAAACCTACAATGTCACTGAAGTAGATTGTAACTTCCTCATATAGTTCCGGCTCTACAAAGCCTTTCTCCTTCAGAGACTTGACCACTAGCCTAGATGAACAAAGGAAACAAAATGCCTTCAACTTCAGCAATTTTTTTCTTGTTTCACATAAATCTTTCAGATAGTAGTGATTGTCTACTAGAAATCCTAGAATTTGAGACTTCCAGTCAATTGAGTGAATAGGAAACAGAAGTTGTTTACATCATATACATGAACATATTACACACATACACATATAATAAATGTTGTGAACACAGATGAATATAAGGAGGTTCAACATTAACTTAGTGTTTGATTATTAGCCCTAATACACATGAACAGAGAACTTCAATAGCCTCAAAACTCTCATATATACACACTTGTCCACTTTTTGCTTCTCTATTGATAATCAACTTCTTACAGATATGGCTCTATATGCAGAGGCTGAGGAGAGTGTGGTATTACTTAAATCACCACAGCTATCAGATTTGAATTTCCCAACAAAATTGATGTTTTACTTTCCTGGAATATGTAACACGGCATTGCTTAATATTACTGTGAAATAATTATGAAATTAATATGAAATATTACTATGAAATAATATTACTATGAAAAATTACTATGCATTTAAAGAACCAGAGTTTATTTGATACATTTTGAACCAGATTTGGGTCATTTAAAAAGCAAAATTAATCATGTAAATAAATTACGCTAAAATTGTAGAAGTCAAATGAAAGCAACTTTTAGAATATCTTCGCTGAATGAGGAGCAACATATCAGATTCAAGATTGAGGGAAGAGAACCAGAAGAAGGGACTCCATACTTGGTGTGCCAAGTTACCTCTTCATTGAGAAAAGGGAGTGGAGGCTGACATGAAGTGGGATGTTCCCTGTCTGTCCTTGGCATCACTTTGTAGTGGCCCTGAGTATGGAACCACTAGAATCAGAAACTGGAAGCTGGGAGGTTCCACAGAAGTCATTGAAAAGAAATCTTTTATTTTTACAGTTGAGAAAGCTGAGTTCTAAAAAAGTATGATTGATTTCCATAAGGTCCCACAGCCCATTAGAGACAGAGCCAGGATTAGAACTCAGGAACGCTTCGGTCCCACCCACCAGTCTTTTTTTGCACTATACTCCCTGCATAACCCAGGCCTTGGATATTCAGGGAGATAGGGAAGATTTGGAGGTATGCTGACTGCAGCAAAGGAGGTGGGCTGTCCCAGAAAGAAAACAACCAATCAACCACAAAGATTTCTAACACTCATTTGGAGAACCTCCACAGCATCTGGAGAAAGCTTTTTAATTGGTGCAATGACAAAACTTGGAACCTTTGAAAAACATTCCTTTGCTGTGGCTTGGATTCCTAGGGACACATCTGGAGTGGTTGTTCTTGACATGCCCTGTATAAAGTGCATAGTATTTTGGAGGCTACATAGACGCAATGACAAAATTGGATATTCTGCCATATTTGCAATTCATTGTACTGCTTATATCTGAAAAGTCATATGAGTTTGGTGATATGGTTTGGCTCCATGTCCCCACCCAAATCTCATGTTGAATTGCAATCCCCAATGTTAAGGGAGGACCCGGCGGGAGGTGATGGGATCATGTGTGCAGATTTCCCCATTGCCGTTCTTATGTTAGTGAGTTCTCATGAGATCTAGTTGTTTGAACGTGTGTGGCACCTCGCCCTTTGCTCACTCTCTCTCGCTGCCATGTGAAGAATTGCTTCCCTTTCACTCTTCCACCATGATTGTAAATTTCCTGAGGCCTCCGCAGCCACGCTTCTTGTACACCCTGTGGAACTGAGTCAATTAAACCTGCTTTCTTCATAAATTACCCAGTCTCAGGTAGCTCTTTATCGCAGGGTGAGAACAGACTATTACACTTGGAAAATAGTGTGTTGTCCAGAGAGAGAAACTCATGTTGTAAATAAATGAAGGAAAGGCTGGGACTTAACATGATGAGCTTTGATAACAGGTTGTTGCTGACATAGATAAAATTAGTATACAGAGGAGATCTCTTAGAAAGTCTTCCCGTAAGAAAAAACTTCTGGCCAGGCATGGTGGCTCACGCCTGTAATCCCAGCACTTTTGGAGGCAGAGGCGTGTGGATTACCTGAAGTCAGGAGTTTGAGACAAGTCTGGCCAACATGGTGAAACCCTTTCTCTACTAAAAATGCAAAAATTAGCTGGCTGTGGTGGCAGGCACCTGTAATCCCAGCTACTTAGGAGGCTGAGGCAGGAGAATCATTTGAACCCAGGAGGCAGAGGTTGCAGTGAGCTGAGGTCATGCCATTGCACTCCAGCCTGAGCAACAAGAGCAAAACTCCACCTCAAAAAAAAAAAAAAAATTAAATTAAATTAAAATAAAAATAATTTAAAAAGAAGAAACTTCTATTTTAATGTATTTACCCCAAGGGGTACTGTTCAAATAAATGTTTAGGTGATATCTGGTTCCTACATGCAGTCTTAAGTTTATATGCCCTCTGCTACACATATTTCTTTTTGATTCTTCTAGTTATTGCTCATGCATGTTTTAGTTTTATCTTGCAAATATGATTTTTACATGAATAACCAAAGTGAGTTGTGCTGAAACCATGATGTATTATAGCTCCTGAAGAGGCTTGTGTGATATAATCTTTGGAAATCCAATAAAAACATCTACCAACTAGTGGTCCAAGTGGCATATTGAACTAAGGCTAGGAAAAAAGCTGAAATGGTGAGCCAGCTGATTCAAATCACTTGAGTGACATTACTGGTTAAAACCACCACCAGTGAAACCCTGGGAAGGCAGCCAGATAACCAGGATATTGTTTTTGTCACAACTCAGCATTAAAGACCAGGCAAGGAATTATGCATTATGTACCTAACATTTATGGAGCTCTGATAGAAATTATCATCCTTGAAGCAAATAGGAAGGGTTCCCTACTGTTCCCAGGGACTCTGAGGGCTCATGGGTTCTGTCCTTCTATCACAAGGTTACGAGACACCACTTGCTAAGTGTCTTCCAACTCCTTTCCCCCAAGCTGTGATCCGCCTCCTAGTTTTCTTGCAGGTGATTTGACTTTCAGAGGTTTGAGATTTTGAGGTCAGAGTTGCTAAAGGAGATCAGGGACTCCAGCTTGGGCCTCTTGCGTAGAGTCCCATCTCTGCCATTCACGGGTGACCTTCAGGACATTACTTAGTGGAATACAAACTGAAACAAGGCTTAGCAAAATACATGCATTTTAAAACCAATAAGCTACTGAAGAATATATAAAAGAAAACAAATCCTATATAGACACAATGAAAAGCAATGCTAGAAGGATATGCTGAATATTTCAGCCCCCACATCAGCAAGACTTGCCTTACCTTGGAAGCAACATAAAGTTAAGTCTGTCGGCCCTGTCCCTCTCTGCCTTGTACAGCTGTGTCCTTTCCTCTACCAGATGTTCCAGGTTTCGAGAATATAGCTGTAGACGTCGGATCAAGGTATCCATATAGCTTTCATTTTTTTGGTCATGAAAAAGTCTGTAGGTAGTGATAGATAAAGAGCCCTTATATATTATTAAGAAAACATGAACATCCAATAAAACAATGGACAAATATGATGAACAGATAATTAAGCAAAGAAAAATAAAAGCCAATAAGCACAACAAAAAAAAACTCAACCTCATCCAGGCACCGTGGCTCACACCTGTAATCCCAGAACTTTGGGAGTCCGAGGTGAGAGGATCACTTGAGGTCAGGAGTTTGAAACCAGCCTGACCAACATGGTGAAACCCTGTCTCTACTACAAATACAAAAATAAGCCGGGCATGGTGGCACTACTCCAGAGGCTGAGGCAGAAGAATTGCTTGAAGCTGGGAGGTGGAGGTTGCAGTGAGTCGAGATCATGCCACTGCACTCCAGCCTGGGTGACAGAGTGAGACTCTGTCTCAGACAAACAAACAAAAAAACCAACTTAACCTCAGGACAAAAATAAGATTAAAAAAGGGAAAACAAATGTTAAAATGATGGTAATCAGTGTAGGAGAAGGAGGAAATACATACAGTACAAAACCTTCCTGAAGAACAATTTGGTAAAAGTCTGTCACAAGCTTTAACAATGCATATACCAATCAGCTTATAACTCTATTTCTGAGAATTATCCTAAGGAAACAATCATGAATGTGTTTAGAGTTAACAACAAAAAAAAGTCACAGTATTCTTTACAAGAGCAAACATTTGAAAATAATCTAAATGTATAACAAAAATGTAGTTAAAATATGATAGGACAATGGAACATTAACATTCTGATTCGTATCATAAAATACAAATTAGTATTGTTGAATACACAGAAAGAGACTCCCTCTGTATTATTAAGTTAAAAAGTCAGTTTATAAAATAGCAAAAATTATAATCTCAATTTTATTTTTTGAAGACTGGTGGTCACCTATTGGGAAACAGGTGGTGTTTTACTTTCTTGCTTGCTTATTTATATTTTCTAAAATATAAAAGAAACAATTTGCAATAAAGGAAAATCTTTTGAAAGCTGGTCTAGAAGTGATAAATGAAAGTGTAGGAGAAGGACTAAGAAAAGCCAAGTCAAGCCTTATATTATCTCCTCAGTACAGAGAGCCAGGGTCCTGACACCAGAGGCCTAACTCTCGATTATTTTGTCAGATCAAGGAGACTTAGATGAGACGCCAGCTTTGTGTGACAGTGGGTGGTATGACAAACCTTGGTGCAGAGGTCAGGGAGGAGACACACTGAGTTCTCCTAGCATTGTGAGGATCAGAGATAACGTTTATAACATCTAAGGCACAATTGAAGGTGCTAAATAAATCACAGTCATTTTACTATTGCAACAATAACAATCACTTCTGATCTCAGGAGAAGATGGCCTGCATCATCATCCTCTGGGATGGGGAGAGATGTTTGTTAAAAATCCAGTACAGTTTTGTGCGCTACACGAGACCTATGTGACTGAAAATTGCTAGGCTTGGAATGAAGAAACAGAATCTTTTAACAAGTTCCCCAGGGAATTTTTACTTGCAACTGCCAGTACAGAGTCTAGTTGGGTAGAATGGATGTGGGAGCAGGTGTAAGAGATGAAGTTGGGTAATCTTACTCTAGGATGAATTGATTCGATTAAAACAGTTTCTCACCTTTGAATGCATATTTTAATCACTTGGGAGCTATTAAAAATCCTGACACCAGTGTGTACCCCAGACCAATTACATCAGCCTCTCTAGGGTAAAACCCCAGTATCAGTATTTTTAAAGTTCCTCAGGTGATTCTAAGCTGTAGCCAAGTTTGAGAACCACCACACACATTAAAGGCTGAGTATTAAGGACCCAGTGTCTTCAAGAGCATACATTTTATCAGTCACACATAAAGTCTCATCTGGACAGGACAACGAAGGAGAAAAAAAAAGGGGGGGCTAGAATTAATTATTATTTCCTGCTCCATTCCCACAACTGACAGCTTAGTTCTACTAATTAATGACCACATGTTCATTAACTTCACTCCATCTCATCTCCTCCAGCTCTAGACTTTTATTCTCATTATGTATCTGAATCTTTTGACCTAATGAGAACTACAGAAAGACCTGGAAAAAATCATAAAAATCATCTTGTTCAATCCAAATTTTCTAACAAGAAAAGTGATACCCAGTGAAGGTAAGTGTTTTGTCCAGGGCCCCACAGCAAACTCTTATCAGATTTTAGTCTAGAAATTGGATTTCCTAACTCTTAATTCAGTGTTATTTTTCTCATTCTGCAGTGTATTAACTGAAAACATGGGTTATCTATAAATTAATCTCACCAGATAATTATGTACTTTTCTCCTCCACCTTGAATTATGCTCTGATTCATGACGTGTTTTAAGCACCTAGGGCCAAAGCTGGAGATTTTAAGATTTTAAGATCCTAAGAACATGCCGACGTTAAGAATTGTTTAGGAGCTTTACAGATTCTCAGGACTCATGCTACACTTCTAAATCCTAATTACCCACAGAAGGACCCAGAAGCTCTATTTTTAACAGACAAATTTATAATCAGCTAAAGTTTGTTTTTTAATCAGACAAGTTTTGACCTTGAGTATTTAACTTTTCAAGTAATTATTTCCCTGGGAAAATGGTCTGATAGTCTCCATATCATTTTAATGTTATGAAACGGTGTTGGTTGCAACCTGGAATTTTTCACTGGAATAGACATTCTCATTCTTAGGTGCCACTGAATGTCAACTACAATTTTTTTAAAATCCTGAAATTAGTGAATAAAACTAAACATTTCAGCAATACCCAAATATCTTGGCAAGTGTAGTCTCAATTTTTTTGAAATCTGGTCTCTTTTCTGGATCTTCTTCCCAACAGCTTTTTACAAGTAGGTACACCTGGAAGAAAAAAAAATGGGCAAATTAGCTCAGTGGATAGTAAACTAAATCAAGAGAGAATTCTTATTCTCACTGATGGGAGTGATTACGGCAAGGAATAGTTTAAAAATATCTTCAAGTCTGTCAATGCGGACAAGAGATCCCCAGCTCTCTGGTTTCTGTCTCAGGCATGACCACCTGCATTATCTTATCCAGTTATTCCCTTGGGTGAAATTAATGAAAAATATGATACCAATTTAGATGAGGCCAGGTTGATAGGGGAGACTAAGTGAATTTACAAGAGCTTGCAAGGTTTACGTTGGAGAGAGAAAAACGTAGTGAAAGTGTGGCAGGCCTCCGTAACAACTGTTTCAGTACTGACTGCACAGTGAACTTAAATATTAAAAGCCAGTGCCCTTATACAAAGGCTGGAATGTAACAAAAGTCCACCAAGAGTTTTGCGTAGGCCTTTCCTGGGCCTTAAAGCATGACAAAATAACAAAGGAATTCTTAACAGGACCCGTTTAGGATTAAATAAGTTTTATTGGGGGTCTGAAGAAACTCCCCAGACCTCCACAGAGAAGTTTACTGGGGGTCTGAAGGAACTCCCTAAACCTCTGTGATTTAGCAGGAGACAAGATAAGGGTAATCATCCCAGCACCTGGACTGATTTAGATTAAGTAAACTTACTGAGGCTCTAGAAGAAGGTCTTCAGGACTTAGACCTTAGTTATAGATTAAAAGAAGTTAATCACGCATGTCTTTAAATGAATGCATACTTACATGTAGACATAGAGAAGGTATATAGAAGCTCTGAAAAAAACTAATTTTCAGTTGGTCTGGTGATAATTTCCAGGCCTTCTCCCTGTAACTGGTTACAGAAATAAAAACTCTCTTCCTCCTCAGTTCATCTACATCTTGTTATTGGGCCATGAGAAATATCAGCCCAACCCTCAGTTTGGTGGGGGAACCAAGGCTCAGTGAGTATGAGGCAAATGGCTTCAAATGAGAATAAAAGCCCTACTGCCCATGGTTCTAACTTATAGCAAACAATAGTATCACCTGGGGAACATTTGCACAATTTCTTATGCCTAAGCCCCACCCTAAGTCATTCTGATTTAATATATTTTGAAGTGGTCTTACTAGGGTTTCCAGATTTCGCAAGTAAAAGTGAAGGGCATCAAGTTAAATTTGGATTTCAGACAAATGATGAATAATTCATTAGTATAAGTATGTCCCAAATATTGTATGGGCAAAGGGCAGTCGTAGATTTTTAAGCTCTTCAGGTGATTATAATGCACAGCTGCAGTAGAGAAGTGACATGGAGAAAAGGAGGTATGGAGGAAGAGGTAGGGAGACAGGAGGAAGCCTGTGGAAACCTCATCTTATCTGCTACCACCAGTTTGCAGCTTTTTTTGTTTGTATCACAATGTGTGGTGAAAACCATTTGTTTTAAATAAAGTTTGTTTTTCAGTCTGTCTAAAGATCATAAGTGACACTAGATGCAATCCCTGTCCCTGTACTTTGCCTGAACAATTCCCTGGGAAGGAACTAGAGTCGCGGCATAGCCTGTGGTTGCCAATATTCACCACTAGATGATGCTCCTGCCTTGGTAAGTCATCTGCTGACTACCTTAGAGCAGAATAGGCAGACACAACAAACAACTGGGCCGATCCAGTGCCACAGAGTGAAATACTGTCAGCCCTCTCTCTCCATGGATTCTGCATTCGGGATTCAACCAAATGGGGATGGAAAATATTTGGAAAAAACAGGATGGTTGTGTCTGTATTGAACATGTACTGACCTTTTTTTTCTTGTCATTATGCCCTAAACAATACAGTACCACAGATATTTACATAGTATTTACATCATATTAGGTATTATAAGCAATCTAGAGATAATTTAAAGTACATAGGATAATTTATGTAGGTTATGTGCACATAATATGCCCTTTTATATCAGATCCTTAAGCCGCTGTGGATTTTGGTATCCACAGGGGTTCCTGGGACCAATTCCCTATGGACAGAGGGGCTACTCTACCGGGTGTTTCTGGGGGCATTGCTGAGTGATCTAGTTTCGACTCTGTATTCTATTGGCATCAGTTACTTGACATGAAATTTTATTCCTCATTTTTAATTCCAGAACTGTCCAACTACACAAATGAATTAAAGACGATGCTGTTTTCGTGAATAAGGTTTTAAATAGTTGGATACGCTCAGATTAGAAAAAAAGGGCTTGAGAAAGGATATACTGATTGTGTGGAGGAATCCCAGAATTCAGAAAAGCAGGAGGAAAGAAAGGAATGAGGAAAGGAATGAGGCTAGGAGCAGCTGTATTTCAGAAAGTTGTATTTCAACATACTATTACTATTGAAAAAGAAAGGGAAGGGGAGAGGTAAAAATGGCCCACTCATGCCCTGCAGAGTCTGGCCATAAAACTCATCTGGCAGTGTCTTTGTAAATGGAAGGAAAATGTTTCTATTTTTATCCCACAAGGAACAAAAGATGTTTTTATTTAAAAATAAATATCTTAAAATACTTTACTCGCTATCTTCTTGGATTATTAAGGCTCAGGTAAAATGCTAAAAAGAAAAATAATTAGAAAATTTTCACAGGGCTTTAAGGCCTTTTTGAGGGACTATTTAACAAGCAAATGTAAAGAGCTTTTGCTCCATTTCCTTCAAAGGAAGGATAAAATGAGTGAAAGTACATTTCTTTATTCTTTCTAGATGTTGGCATATTTCCTTTTAAATCATTAGATGGTCTTTAAAAGTCTAGTAAGTATTCCACATGGACACCTTGTTCATTGAGCTTATAAAAATTAAGAATGATCTCCGCCTACTGAAGCCAGTGCCTGTACACACCACGGGGTGGGGACTGAAGACAGGTCTGAGGACAGGTTCACCTGGCTCACTTGCACCCTCCCAGTGCTTCAGCATACCATGTAGGGGCCCTAGAGATCTCCTAGCCCAGTCCACCACTGTTGGCACCAGAGTACCCCTTCTGGGGGCCACATAACCTGCTGCTACCACCACAGCTGGTACCCACCAGCATATACCACTTGTGGACCTGCAGACTGGCCTGTCCAGCCTGTCACAGCCACTACCAACACCAGTGCAGACTGCTTGGGAACCAGAAGCTTATCCTATCATGGCTACTTCCATTACTCACGCCATGCCTGCTGCCCAGGAACCCAGGAATCCACCCACCAGCCTAGGCCACTGCTGCTACTGCTGGCACCTGAGGAAGTTACTTGGAGGCCAAATAATTGATCTGCCTAGACCCACTAACATTGGTACCAGCATAAGCTGTCCTGGGGCCCAAGGACAGCTTATGCTGGCACCAGTGCCTCCAAGGGGCCCTGAGGACCAGTCCACCTGGCATTCCAGTCTTCAACAAAATGTCACCACTGCCTCCACTAACAATGACATCCTAACCCACTAGGGAAATAACAGACCCACTGACACTGCTCACAGACGAGTAAATTATGTGGAGACTACACTACTGCATGCACCCAGAATCAAAGCCAAAGTGCCTCACCCGACCAGTACTATAGATACATCTTCAGGAAAAGAGTCCTCCCCTATGAAAGCAAATGTTAAAATTTGGAAGAAGTAATTTTTACACCAGATGCACAGATATCAACATAAAGACACAAGAAGTATGAAAAAGCAAGGAAACATGACATCTCCAAAGAAACACAGTAGTTCTGCAGTAACAATTTCCAATGAAAAGGAAATGAATAAAATTCTGAAAAAATAATTAAAAATAATATTAAAGGAGCTCAGTGAGATACAGGAGAATAAAGAAAAATAATACAAAGAAAAAGAAAAACCTCAGGATATGAATGAGACATTTACCAAAGAAATAGATACCATAAAAAAGAATAAAACAAACTCTGGAACTGAAGAATTCATTCAATAAAATACAAAATACATTAGAAAGCTTCAACAATATGCTAGATCAAGCAGAAGAATTTCAGAACTTGAAGACAGGTCTTTTGAAATAATCCGGTAAGACAAAAATAACGACAAAAGAACAAAAAAGAATGAGCAAAGCCTACATGATGTATGAGACACCATAAAGTGGCTAAATATTTAAATTTTTTTGTGTTCCAAAAGGTGAAGAGAAAATAAAAGGAATACAAAACCCATTTAACAAAATAATAGCAAGAGATTTAGCCATTCAGATACAGGAAACTCAGAGATCCCCAAATAGATATAATTTAAAAAGTTCTTCTCCATGGCACATTATAGTCAAATTGTCAAAAGTTAAAGAGAAAATTATAAAAACAGCAAGAAAAAAAGCATCTGGTTTCTTATAAGGAAACCCCCATCAGATTAACAGTGAATTTTTCAGCAGGAACCTTACAGGCCAGGAGAAGAGGGATGATGTAGTCAAAGTGTTGAAAGAAAAACCAAATTCCAGTCAAGGATACTATATCCAGCAAACTTATCCTTCATAAATGAAGAAGAAATAAAGGCTGTCCCAGACAAGTGAAAGCTAGGGAAATTTATCACCACTAGACCTTCCTTACAAGAAATACTTCCGGGCGTCCTACGCCTGGAAGTGAAAGGATGACATCTACCACCATGAAAACACATGGAAGTATGAAACCCACTAGTAAAACAGTCACACAAAGAGGGAAGAGAAGGGCTCAAATGTTACCACTACAGAAAACCAGAAACTATAATGATAAACAAGCGAAAGAAGGGAACAAAGGATGTATAAAACAACCAGAAATCAATTAATCAAATGAAAGGAATAAGTCCTTACATAATAATAACCTTGAATATAAATGGATCAAAATTTTCACTTAAAAGATATAGACTGATTGAATGGATTTTTAAAAATGACCCAACTATAGGCTGCCTACAAGCAATTCATCTTGTCTGTAAAGAAACATGTAGACTGAAAGTAAAGGGATGGAAAGATATTCCCTGAAAATGGAAACCAAAAGTAAGCAAGAGTAGCTATACTTATATTAGATAAAACAGATTTTAAGTAAAAAACTGTAAAAAGAGATAAAGGTCATTATATAATGATAAAGGACTCAATTCAGCAAGACGATATAGCAATTCTAAACATATGCACACCCAACATTGAAGCATACAGACATTTAAAGCAAATATCATTAGATCTAAAGGAAGAAGTAGATTCCAATCTAATAATAATTGGGGACTTCAACACTCCACTCTCAGCATTAAACAGACCATAAAGACAGAAAATTAACAAAGAAACATTGGATTTAAACTGCACATTAGAACAAGTGAACCTAACATTTACAGAACATTTCATTCAATAGCTAAAGAATAAACATTCCTGTGATCAGCACATGGAACATTCTCCAGGATAGACCATATGTTATGATATAAAACAAGTCTCAACATATTTATAAAGAACCAGAGTTATATCAAATATGTTCTCAGGCCACAATGGAATAAAAGTAGAACTCAATACCAAGAGGAACTTTGGAAACTACACAAATACATAAAAATTAAACAACATGCTTCTGAATGACCACTGAGTCAAAAAAGGAATTAGGAGAAGTTTAAAAAAATTAAATGAAAATTTAAACACAGCATACCACAACCTATGGGATACAGCAAAAGTACTGCTAAGAGAGAAGTTTATAGCAATAAATGCCTGCATCAAAAAAATAGAAAAATTTCAAATCTAACAAGGCACCTAAAGGAATTAGAAAAGCAAGAACAAACCAAACCCAAAGTTAGTAGAGGGAAAGAACTAATAAAGGTCAGAGTAGAACCAGAGAAAATAGAGGCTGAAAAAATACACAAAGGATCATTGAAACCAAAAGTTGTTTTTACGAAAAGATAAAGTCAATAAACCATTAGCTGGACTAACCAAGAAAAAAATGAGAGAAGATCCAAATACACAAGATCAGAAATTAGAAAAAGACACAAAAACTAATTGCACAAAAATGTGAAAGATTATCAGAGACTATTATGAACAACTATATACCAGCAAACTGAAAAATATAGAGGAAGTGGAGAAATTCCTGGATAAATGCAATCTACATAGACTGAACTAGAAAAAAATAGAATATCATAGAATACATGAACAGACCAACAATGAGTAATGAGACTGAATCTCTAATAAAAAGCCTCTCAACAAAGAAAAGTCCAGAACTGGATGACTTTACTGCTGAATTATGCCAAACTTCCAAAGAAGAACTAACACTAATTCTCTTCAAACTATTCAAAAAAATTGAAGAATAGGGAATTCTCCCTCATTCTACAAGGCCAGCATTACCCTCATACCAAAACCAGACAAGGATACAACAAAAAAGGAAAACTAAGGGTCAATATCCCTGATGAACATAGATGCAAAAATCCTCAAAAAAAAAAAAAAATACTAGCAAACTGAATCTAACAGCACATCAAAAAGATAAATAATATGCCATGATCAAGTGGGATTTATCCCTAGGAAGCAAGGATGATTTAACATATGCAAATCAATAAACATGATACATTACATCAGCAGAATGAAGAACAAAAGCCATATGATCTTCTCGATTGATGCAGGAAAAGCATTGATAATATTCAAGATCCCTTCATAATAAAACCTCTCAAAAAACTAGACATAGAAGGAACATATCTCAACATAATAAAGGCCAGCCATATATTACACACCCACAAAATAATAAAAAGCCATATATTACAAGCCTGTAAGTATCACACAGAATGAGGAAAAGCTGAAAGCTTTCCCTCTAAGAACTGGAACTAGACAAGGATGCCCAATTTCACCTCTCCTATTCAACATAGTACTGAAAGTACTAGCTAGAGCAATTAGGCAAGAAAAAGAAAAGGCATCCAAATCGGAAAACAGGAGTCAAATTGTCCCTCTTTGCAGATGACATGATCTTACATCTAGAAAACCTAAAGACTTCACCAAAAAGCTCTTAGATATGATAAATTCAGTACAGTTGAAGGATATAAAATTAACATACAGGCCGGGTGTGGTGGTTCATGCTTGTAATCTTAGCACTTTGGGAGGCCAAGGAGGGCAGATTGCCTGAGCTCAGGAGTTCAAGACAAGCTTGGACAACATGGTGAAACCCCGTCTCTACTAAACATATGAAAAAAAAAATTAGCTGGGCTTGGTGGCAGGTGCCTGTAATCCCTGCTACTTGGGAGGCTGAGGCAGTAGAATTGCTTGAACCTGGGAGGCAGAGGTTGCAGTGAGCTGAGATCACTCCACTGCACTCCAGCCTAGGCAACAGAGTGAGACTGTCTCAAAAAAAAAAAAATTAACATACAAAAATCAGTAGTGTTTTTATATACCACCAATAATAAACTCAGCAGGAAAGAAATCAAGAAGACAATCCCATTTACAATAGCTACAAAAAAACAAAAAAACAAAAAAAACCCCACCTAGGAATAAATTTAACAAAGAAGGTAAAAGACCTCTGCAAGGAAAACAACAAACACTGATGAAACTGAAGAGGACAAAAATAAATGGAAAGATATCCCATGCTCATGGGTTGGAAGAGTTAATATCACTAAAATGATTATACTGCCCAAAGCAACCTATAGTTTCAATGTAATCCTATCAAAATGCCACAGTCATTTTCTCACAGAAATTGGAAAAACAATCCTAAAATCCATATGGAACCAAACAAGAACACAAATAGCCAAAGCAATCTCAAGCAAAAAGAACAAAGCTGGAGACATAACATTACCTGATTTCAAAATGTTCTATAAAGTTACAGTTACCAAAACAACCTATTACTGGCAAAGGAACAGACACATAAACAAATGGAACAGAATAGAGAACCCAGAAATAAATCCACACATTTACAGCCAACTGATTTTCAACAACGGCTCCAAGAACATACAACGGGGAAAGGACACCTCATCTCTTCCCATATACAAAAATCAACTCAAGATAGATTTAAGACTTAAACAGAGGACAGGAAACTATGAAACTATTAGAAGAAAACATAGAGAAAAGACTTTAGGACATTAGTTTAGGCAAAGACTTTATGGCTGAGACCTCAAAAGCACAGGCAGCCAAACCAAAAATAGACAAATGGGACTATATTAGACTAAAAGGCTTCTGCACAGCAAGGGAAACAACAGAGTGAAGAAACAACGTGTTGAATGGGAGAAAGTATTTGCAAACAATCTGACAAGGGTGATATTCCGGAATATACAAGGAACTCAAACAACTCAGCAGTTAAAAAAAATTCCATTAAAAAGTGGGCAAAACTCATGAATAAACATTTCTGTAAAGAAGATTTATAAATGACTAACAGGAATACGAAAAAATGCTCATCATCACGAATCATCAGGGAAATGCAAGTCAAAACCACAACGAGCTACCATCTTACCCCAGTTAGAATGGTTATTACTAAAAAGCCAAATAATAACAGATGCTGGCAAGGACGCAGAGAAAAGGGAACCCTCACACACTGTTGATTTGATGGGAATGTAAATTAGTATAACTACTATGGAAAATAGGATAGCGATTTCTCAAAACACTAAAAATAGAACACCCATATGATCCACCAATCCCCCTGCTGGGTATTTATCCAAAGGAAGAGAAATCAGTGTATCAAAGGGTGCCTGCACACTCACATTTATTGCAACACTCTTCACAATAGCAAAGATACAGAATCAACTTAAGTGTCCATCAATGGATGAATGGAAAAAGAAAATGCGGGCTGTGTACACAATAGAATACTATTTAGCCGTAAAAATAATGAAATCATGTCATTTGCAGCAACACATATGGAACTGGAGGTCACTATGTAAAATGAAAGGCACAGAAAGACAAATATCACATGTTCTCACTCATGCAGGGGCTAAGAAAGTTGATCTCATGGAGATGGAGAGAATAATGATAGCCAGAGACTGGGAAGGGTGTAAGTAGGGGAGGAGATGAATGAAGAGAGGTAGGTTAATGGGTACAAACATATAGTTAGAAGGAATAAGTTATAATGTTTGATAGCAGAGTAGGGTGACTACAGTTAACAACAATGTATTGTGTATTTCAAAACAGCTAGAAGAGAGGACTTGAAATGTTCCCAACACATAGAAATGATAACTACTTAAGGTGATGGATCCCCTAAATACATGACTTGATCATTACACATTCTGTGCATATGACAAAATATCACATGTACCCCACAAATATGTACAAATATTATGTATCAATTTAAAAATAGAGAATGAGGTCAGGCGCAATGGCTCACACCTATTACGTAATCCCAGTGCTTTGGGAGGCCAAGGCAGGTGGGATCGCTTGAGGTCAGGAGTTTGAGACCAGTCTGGCCAACATGGTGAAACCCCATCTCTACTAAAAATACAAAAATTAGCCGGGAATGATGGCAGGTGCCTGTAGTCCCAGCTACTTGGGAGGCTGAGGCAGAAGAATTGCTTGAAGCCGGGAGGCTGGGGTTGCAGTGAGCCAAGATCCTGCCACTGCACTTGAGCTTGGGAGACAGAACAAGACTCTGTCTCAAGAAAAAAAAAAATTAGAGAATGAGATGTGTGCTTTAGAAGCCAGATCATTCCTGAGTTGGAGAGTGGTGGAAGGGCATGGGGAGTGTGGTAGGCTGAGGCTGGCTCCCAAAGACATGCTGCGTCCTAATCCCTGGATCCTATGAATGCTACTTTATTTGGAAAAAAAGCTTTTGCAGATATAATTAAGTTAAAATTATTGAGATGAGGTGATTATTCTATATTTTCTGAGTGGACCCAAGTGCAATCACATGTGTCCTCATAGAAAGGAGATAGAGGGAGATTAGACAGAAGAGAAGCTGTGACCAAGAGGCAGAGATTGAATTGTGTGGCCATAAGATAAGGAATGTTAACAGCCATCAGAAGCTTCTGGAAGAAGTACAGAATGGATTAGCCCCTTAGCTCTTCTGGAGGAAGTGTGGCCTTGCTGAGCACTTGATTTCGGACTTCTAGCCTCCAGAACTGTAAGTGAATAAATTTTTGTTGTTTTAATCCATTACATTTATGGTAATTTTTATAGCAGGCCAAGAAAACGAGTATGGGAAGATATACTCACTTCTAGCTCCTTTTCCTCTGCTGTTTCCAAGAATAAATCTGGGCGGAAGGGTTTCATTCCATTGGAATTTTCCACTCTGAATATCTTCTCTGGTTGGGTGAGAAAATTTTAAATTACAAAGAAGAATACAGCATGAAGAAATGGAAGGAATTTCAACAGAAATCCAGTTGGTTCACTCCCCTGGATGGCTCTTAGCTCAGTGAGAGTGCTGCAGAGCCTAGACCAGCACTCAGTAGACAGGTGTTAATTCGATGAGGCACCCAGTGAAAGGGTCTCATCCCACTTATAACCAGAAGTTTACCTTAAGGATAGGTTACTGGGTGGGGCACAGTGCTTCACACCTGTAATCCCAGCACTTTGGAGGCTGAGGTTGGGGGATCACTTCAGCTCAGGAGCTCAGTCTGGGCAACATGGTGAAACCCTGTCTCTACATAAAATACAAAAGTTAGCCAGGCAGAGCGGCGGGCACCTGTCGTCCCAGCTACTTGGAAGGCTGAGCCAGGAGGATTGCTTGAGCCTGGGAGGCAGAGGTTGCAGTGAGCCAAGATCATGCCACTGTACTTACTCCAGCCTGGGGGCGACAGAGCAAGACACTGTCTGAAAAAAAAAAAAAAAAAGAAAGAAAGAAAGAAAAGAAAAAAAGAAAAAAAAATGCTACTGACCCTGTAAAACTCAGCTCGGGCACCACTGCCTTCAGTAGGCTTCTTCTGTTCATACTTTGACCCCACCCTCTCTACATCCCTTAGTCACCGTACTCCCCACCAAACAGTTAACAGTTAGCACATAATAAATGCTCAGTAAGTGAGAACTGAATGAATGGAAGGAAGCATTTTCCCCTGAGAGGACACGTGGCCAAAAACTAGAGATCTACTCTTAGTGAGAACTAAAATATGTATGTCAACCTGTTAGAGTGATCTAGTTTAGATGTTGAGCAGGTACATTCTCTTATTGGAATCAAAAGGAAAGAAGAAAATTGTAAAGGAAGATTCTTAACAATAACACCGACAATAATAACACCTGGCAGTGTATGTTGTCTTATGCTTTTCAGTGCACTCTAATATTTAATCTTCCTCATACTCTTATAAAATGTGTCATGCCGATGATAAGTCATTAATTTTGCAGATGAAGGAATTGTGATGTGGTTACAAACAGATTAGGGTCTCAGTAAGCCTAGAAAGCAGGTTGGCTGACTCCCAGAGGGGGCACGTGAAGGGGTTTAGGTGTACCATTCCGGTCTCGACAGCTCGAAGTGTAGAAGGTTTCTTTCCGCAGGATGATCTCCTGTGCGATGATCCCATAGCTGTACACATCTCCTTTCTGAGAGACATTGGCTTGGCGGAGGTGCTCTGGAGCTGTCCACAGGTCTGTAAATGCAGACATGGAGATTACAAAGTTGAGGGGGGTGAGTGGCTCATAGGCCTCCAACCTACTTTCGCTCTCTAATTCCCTACACCAACCACTCTAAATATGGGTGATGGCTTATGAGTGGCCTTGAACTGATATGATTCCAAGCTTTTGAAAAATTTTGGCAAATACCGGTGATCAAAGAGAGAACACACACCTTTTAGACTAACTATGAAATGTTAGGATTTGGGTGAGGTCATATGGCATTATGTTATTTAAAACTGCTAGGATCACAGTCTCGAAAACTCTCAAGGTTTACCTGGAATGGGGTCTGATTGTGGTAAATGCTCAGTAAATATATGTTGAATGAATACAGTAGAACATGAGAGGTTGAAAAATTTAGTAGTTTATGGGACATATGGAATGAACCTATGAAATCCTTTAAAATACAAATTTTGGCCCAGCGCGGTGGCTCATGCCTGTAATCCCAGCACTCTGGGAGGCTGAGGCAGGCAGATCACAAGGTCAGGAGATTGAGACCAGCCTGGCCAATATGGTGAAACCCCGTCTCTACTAAAAATACAAAAATTAACCAGGCATGGTGGCGGGCGCCTGTAGTCCCAGCTACTCAGGAGACTGAGGCAGGAGAATGGTGTGAACCCGGGAGGCGGAGATTGCAGTGAGCTGAGATTGCGCCACTGCACTCCAGCCTGGGTGACAGAGCGAGACTCCATCTCAAAAAAAAAAAAAAAAAAAGTATACTAAATATATTTTATTTAAATATTAAAATTTATTATTTAATGTGTATATATACATATTTAAATATAAATTTACCAAAAGAAGATAAAGACAGCACACTAAGACAAAGAGACTATGACTGATATTTTCTAGGCATAACATACTGGCATCCTCCATCTCAGCTAGGGCCCACATGGCGTTTTTGTTGGTTCCTGCAGTATTCTTAAAAAAGTAATGCACGTAATTTACTCACAGTTTACTCCTGTCCCTGCCACTCCCTAGTGTCTACATCTAGTTCACTCACTTCACATGAGTGCAATGCTGTATTTAGCTCCCATAGATACTCAAGCTTTGAATCCTTATTACACACCTTATTTAGGAATAACAGGGGCATGCAATTAATTTTTCTTCAACATGCTTTGCAAATTTTTCAGAATCACCTAACTCCTTATAAACTTTCTCAGACTTGTCTTCACCAGTTTCAATGAAACATGTATAGATTCGTGTTGTTAGGTGCAGTAACATGTTTATGATGATGCGCATTTTCCTTATTTGGTTCTCTGTCCAAATGTACATCCCCTTTTTGAATTTATGTCTTGTGAATTTTTGTGACTTGTGATTCACGCACAGTTGATCGTAAAGGTTAGGGGTTGTAGAAAAGGTAAGTAAATCTACTTATGCTAAAATTTCAGGTAACCGATGCCATAGGTAGGTAGGTATAAGTGAGTGCTGTTCAAGATGATAGGATTTGACTTGTAATTTATCTGATTTTTGTCATGTTGGGTTATCTGATGATGATTTGTACTACTATGTCATGAACCATGCTTGGCACACAGGTCTTCAATAAGAAATTACTGGATTGAGTTCAATATCATATTATACTTGACATGACGTGGATGTAGGGACAGAATTGCAATTTTTCTTTTATTAAGGAAAAACGAAAGGATCGCAAAGTTGAATTAGAAATATAATTTAGTATTTGGATCTAGGTAGTATTTCTTTTTTTTTTAGAGACAGAGTTTCGCTCTTTTTGCCCAGGCTGGAGTGCAGTGGTGCGATCTCGGCTCACCGCAACCTCCGCCTCCAGGGCTCAAGCGATTCTCCTGCCTCAGCCTCCCGAGTAGCTGGGATTACAGGCATGTGCCATCACCCTGGCTAATTTTGTATTTTTAGTAGAGGCGGGGTTTCTCCATGTTGGTCAGGCTGGTCTTGAACTCCCGACCTCAGGTGATCCACCTGCCTCGGCCTCCCAAAGTGCTGGGATTACAGGCATGAGCCACCATGCCCGGTTGATCTAGGTAGTATTTCAAGGCAACGTGAGTGCTAGATATCTGAGTCTGTTTAACTGTGAGTCATAGTAAATGTTCAACATGAAAAGCCCTTTATACTTTACAAATCTGTTTTCTTTATGTTATCTTTTTTGACTCTCACCACAATCCTGAAAGAGGTAAGAATATATTTTACTGGTTAGAGTTTTTTCCTTAATATTTCTTATTGCCACAGATAAATGAATGATGTCTCAAATGGGAAGTCGGTCTTCTGGTTTGTACTCTACCTTCTTGGACAAATCTGAGTCTCAGTGCTGTCCTCCATAAAGAAAAAAGGTTAAATTAGATGATGTCTAAGGTCTTTTCCTGCTCTAACCTTCTGTATTTTTTTCACCTAGTTCAAATCCTACAAGCCATTAAGTTATTCATGATTTCTCAGTGATATCAAGGGACACACGGATGAAGGAAATCCACAGAGGACATTTGTTTAACTCAGGAAATACTTGTTGACTGACAAGTGGGAAGTTCTGGAGAATGAGCCAGCTGTTGTCTCTTGTGGCTTTAAGTGCTTATCTTCTGATCAGTATTACAATTTCCTGACCATGCTACATAGGTTTGAAAAAAAAAATTAGGAAACTAGTGAACACTTCATTCATTACAGACCTTTTTTTGGAGGTAAAATGGAATTGCAGCCAAAATCAGTGATCTTCACCACCATTCTACTGTCCACTACGCAGTTGGTAGATTTCAGACGACCATGGACTTCTGTCTTACTGGAGTGCAGATATGACATTCCCTGTAATTTTTCAGATGATAGAAAAACAGAAATGTGACACACTTCAGCTGCTTCATTATTTTAAAGAAAAAAGTGACATTTGGAAACCATTTCAGCAGACAGTCACACCATCAGGTTTTAATTTTAGTCCCACTATTTTTACTTTAACGTTACTGATGCCCTAATATTTGCCTACACATTATATCCAGTTTCAAAGTCTGTTTAAATGACAGAGTAAAAGGGAATTGTCTAAAATCTCTGCTTAAGTAGTTGTATATAATATGAGGCAAAGGGTTGACTTTTTTTTTTTTTAAGTGTTTCTGCTTACCACTTATTTGGTCTGTGACCCTGAGTAGGTCTCTGGTCCTTTTTTACATGGATTTAAAATAAACATACAAATAATAGTGCCTTGCCTTTTCAAAGGGGCAGGGGTGCCAGGCTAGATTATTTCCTAAAGTGGAATTGGTTTCATCCTATTTTGAAACAATGTTTCATTCATTCTGCTTCAAAAGGGGAAGCCTGGCCCCTTGCAATGGCTCAGGCCTGTAATCCCAGCACTTTGGGAGGCCGAGCTACTAGGGAGGCTGAGGCAGGATAATCGCTTGAACTTGGGAGGCCGAGGTTGCAGTGAGCTGAGATCGCGCCACTGTACTCTAGCCTGGGGGACAGAGTGAGACTCCGTCTCAAAAAAGAAAAAAAGAGGAAGCCTGTTTTTGGCTGATGTGCTTCTCTCTGGTGGTTAGAGGGTGTCTCAGCTGAAGCTGGTTTTCAGCCTGGATCATAGGAGTGAAATGTGTGTGGCAAATCGATTTTCGTAATGCATTTTTCAAACTGATTCTGCACCCATATAACTTTCAGGTGAGTTAAGACTGTATCAAACAGCTCCTTCTCATAACCAACTTTTCTTCATTCTTGAATGAGGCACTGGTTACTCATGTCCACTTCTGTTTTCCTATCACGTCTGAAAATATACATGTCCACATTTATTATTGATTCCTGCAAGATGGTTTCCTGTACTTAATATTTTCTCTTATAAAGTGAGGATTCAGTTGTCTTTTTTATTTTTTAAATGGAGTCTCACTCCGTCACCCAGGCTGGAGTGCAATGGCTCCATCTTGGCTCCATCTCCTGGGTTCAAGCAATTCTCCTGCCTCAGCCTCCCAAAGTGCTGGGATTACCCACTGCGCCCAGCCCAGTTGTCTTTCTTGTAGTTTTATATGATTTTGATTTCTGGAAAATCTATGAAACTGCGTGCCCCACACCCAGACTACAAAGAATATAATAACATAATAATAACTGATGTATATTGAACATTTCCTTGTACCAGGTCTTGTTATAAGCACGTGCATTATTTCACAAAATCCCCACAACCTAAAATCCTACAACCCTATGACATAGCTATTATTATCATTTTACAGTTGAAGAAACCAATGCACAGAAGGTTGAATAACTTGTTAGATCTGTTTTCTTATATTTAATTTTCATATTTTCTGTGTATGTGTTTCTCTTACCTTAGCAATGTCATACAAGACAGAGATCTTAAACTCCCAATCCATGAATGTGCCATCAGGGTAGGAAATTGTGTCATTTAAAACTTCCTGAATAGGAAAAAAAGAAGAAAAGTTGTTGCAAGAAAGGATATTTTGGAGAGACTATTATGAAACAAATAATGAACTTCAAATTATGAGACCTTAGGATCAGGAACAAATTGGAATTCCACTGTCTGGGTTTTCATGAACCTATTTTTGTTTTCTGCATAAGAAGCATTGGGTGGTTTTTGCCACCTGGATATGAGCAGGAGGTACCCATAGCACCCCAAATTTCAGTTCTTCCATCAGACAGGTGTAGAGGAATAAGCAGCAGGCCGGGAGACTGTTTAACAAGTGACTGCCCTGCCTGTTCTGCCTCATCTAAATTGGACCCATGTTTTAAAACAGGCAATTGCTATAAGAAAATTCCTTCATTAAGCTTGTGTTTTTACTCACATAATCAGTTATATAAATTGGCTTAATTGCTTTTTTTTTTTTTTTTTTTAGAGTTTACTAAGTCCTCTGTCAATAAGAGAGATCTTGGATTTTTTTGTGAATTGTATGACCTGGGATTTTTTTCTTTTTTTTCTTTTTTGTTTGTTTTTGAGACAGAATCTTGCTCTGTTGCCCAGGCTGGCGTACAATCTCAGCTCATTGCAACCTCTGCCTCCAGGGTTCAAGTGATTCTCCCGCCTTAGCCTCCTGAGTAGCTGAGATTACAGGTGCATGCCACTATGCCCAGCTAATTTTTGTATTTTTAGTAGAGACGGGGTTTCACTACATTGGCCAGGCTGATCTCGAACTCCTGGCCTCAAGCAGTCTGCCCGCCTCAGCCTCCCAAAGTGCTGGGATTACAGGCGCAAGCCACCACGCTCCACCTGTACCTGGAATTTTCAAGTCACTATTTTAATATGATGATGGTTCTACAAAGTTGCAGGATTTTAATTAAGCTAATACGTAACTGTTCTTCACGGTAGAACTCTAAACAGGACTCTAACTGATAGCAATAGTTTCTTATTTTAGGAAAAAGCCCAATTTGATTTTTAATTTTAACTCAGGCACCATACCAAGAATTTCCAAGGAGGGGTCTGAAGTCCTTAATCATTTCAGGTAAGGCTGGTTGGGCTGTGGGTACCAGGCCAAGTTGATGGAGGGGAGTTATGGGCAGGCAGACTCTTTTCTATGCTTTCTCTCCCTTTAGCTCACCATTCACCCATCCTACCCTGTTCTCATCTGCCAAATTATAAAAAGCATATTATTCTGTTTTGATGATAAAAGGAATACATGTTTACTATACAAAATGTGAAAAAAATTATACAATATAAAAAGGAAGAATATAAAATTATGGCTAATTGCACCATCTAATTTATTCTCGTTTTGGTATTTTCTTCTAGTTTTCTTTAATGTAGATATGGAAAGTATATGTAATAAATATTATAAAAGTGGGATCATAATGTATATGCAGATTTATATGTTTTTTCTGAGCAATTTTAATAGATGACCTGCATATTTGTTTCTTAAAATTATTGAGTGTTATCTCTAGAGCAGGGACTGTATTAGTGCTGGGATTATAAGGGACCTGTTAAAGTGTGCACAGTCTGGTGAAGGAAACTGACATTCATAAAACAATCAGACCAATAAACATAAAATTGTCACTGTGATAAGTGCGATGAAAAATTGCCTAAAATCTGGGAATTTGACCCCTAAAATCTGGGGTTTGTTATAAAGATTAAATATGGCTTCCTTCAGGAAATGGCTTGCGCCTGTAATCCTAGCACTTTGGGAGGCTGAGGCGAGCAGACTGCTTGAGGCCAGGAGTTCGAGATCAGCCTGGCCAATGTAGTGAAACCCCGTCTCTACTAAAAATACAAAATGAGCTGAGATCAAATGAAGTAGGGAGCCAAGAGTTTTGGGAAGAGGGAACAGCAAGGGAAAAGAACTTTTTGTGGAAGAGAGAATGAAAAGGTCCTATTATCTCAGCACCCATTTTTAAAATTACTCTTCTTTAGTTATATTTGTCATATACTTAATGGTATTCCTGGCCCATATGTTTTTCTTCCATAAATCATTTGCTTGTTCATGAACTGTCACTACACTGCCTTGATTATAATAACTTTCTAGCAAGTGGCCTCTTCATTCTGTTTTTCAAAACTGTTTTGGTTATTATTGCTCATATATATGTGTGTGTGTATATATATGTATTTCTGATGATCTCTGTTAATTAAGAAAAGTCTTTGCCTTCGATTGCAAGTTCGTTGTTTTCAGAATTTATACATTTTCAATGTGAATTTGTCGGTATAGGGTGTCAGTAAACTGGCTCTCTGTTAGCAACAGCTCTGATTTATAATATGCTTGCTGAATACGATGTGAAATATTTCCACCTTGAATGGTTTCAGCTTCCAAAACTTTAACACTGACTGGCAAATTCTTGAATAACTTAACAGTCAGCTCTGAGCTAGTACCAGCCAGTTCCAGCACATCATTGATTCCTATCTAAGAACTTGACTAAGTTCTGTTAAGATTTATTTAATGTCTTAGAAAACTTTCAGTGTTCTTAGCTGATTCTTTGCATTTCACGTTCAGTATTTTCAAATAAATATTTTTGTTAAAAATATTAAGGAGGATTTTTTGAGTTGTATATTCTGACCAATTACATGATATACATATTATATATGTAAATTATTTTCTATATACTTATTTTGTTTCTGGTCATCATATCAATTTCTTATAATTTTTAGTATTTGAGGCTTTTGCATTTTCTAGGTAAACAATCATATCTTTATATTTATTTATTTATTTATTTGAGCTGAAGACTCGCACTGTTGCCCGGGCTGAAGTGCAATGGCGGGATCTCAGCTCATTGCAACCTCCACCTCCTGGGTTCAAGAAATTCTCCTACCTCAACCTTCCAAGTAGTTGGGATTACAAGTGGCCACCATTATGCCCCACTAATTTTTTGTGTTTTTAGTGGAGACGAGGGTTTACTGTGTTGGCCAGGCTAGTCTCGAACTCCTGACCTCATGTCCCACCCCCGCCCTGACTCCTAAAGCGCTGGGATTACAGGCATGAGCCACTACACCTGGCCTCATTTTTAAATTAAAAAAAAAAAAAATCTATTGCTTTTGTGAAAGTTGTCAAAATCAGAATGGAGTCACAAATGTTAAAAAAATCCTGACACATACAGCCAGAAAAGGCCATGAAAAACAGAGTTGTCATGCTTGTGTACTTCATCACAAAAACTTATCACAAAAGACTCTACAGAAACCTCAACCTTCCACAAAGGCCATCGCAACCTCACACACAAAAAATACTTATACAAGGACATCTGCTCAACAACTGCCTGTCCAACCTCTGACTGACATCATCCTTGCTACTGATCTTTGTAACACAACAATTATGTAATCCTCTTTGTTTTTTTTTCCCCTTAAAATCCTTTGTCTTCCTTTATCTCTGTGAATAGGCACATAATTTATGATGGCATACGTATTCCCATTACAGTGTTCTTTTCCAAATAAATATCTTTCTTTTAGAGAGCCACTCTCTGTTTGTTATTTATCTTGACACCTTCCAATAACTGTATATCTTATTTCTGTTTCATGCATTAGTGCTTTGGTTAGAATTTCAGAAGTTAACTAATAGTAGTAAAGGGTGCGGCTAGGGAGTCTTTGCATTAATAGAGATGAAGTCAGTTGTTATTTTATGATAGACAGTCTTTGCAATGTTAAGGAAGTATTGTTTTATTTCTAACTCTACAGGAGTTGTTATTATGGGGGAGCCTAGGACTATTTCTGAAATGAGGTCTGGGAATTCTGTGGCATATCACCATTTAATTGTTGTTTTCCTTGTTGAGAACAGGTTGCAAATATTAAACCTGGTATCCTCTTCCCTGAGCTATGGTTTCACAGCTTCATTTCATGCAGGTCTTACTCTAACGTCATCTTGCCAGAGAAGTCTTCCATGGCTATCTTATCTTAAGTAGCATAACTCAGGTATGTTTGAAAGGGGGTTATTATAAATAACAGAAGAGCTTTTCTCACCCTCACCACGCAGTAACAACAGGGGTTTTAGGAACCAAGAATGAAGACAAAATATATTTCTTACTATATCACAATATTACATTAATAGCCATAGAAGAAATGATAATTCCCATAGAGAAAATATCAAAGTCGCTTAATTCTTCTAATGTTGAAGTTCAGTAAAAGTAATTCTCATTATCTATATAAAAACTATTTTCACGTTAAACAAAAACATGAACATACTCCAAACTCATTTAACATTGAACAAAGTTAGCATGAGATTGAAACTAAAATCTGACCAAAGGCTAACTATAGTTGTGAATACAGAGGAAAAAACATAATAAAATAAAAGAAATGCTAAGCCAGTTGTATATACAAAAAGCAAAGCACAAACAATTGGATATGGTTAATTCTATGAATGGAACAATATTATTGTACCAAATCAAAAGGTCATAGGAGAAAAACCACATGAGTGTTTTAATGGATGATGAAAGTGATCATTTTAATTGATACTGATCAAATAAATACACATTTCTAGGAATAACAATAACTATTTCAGGTCTTTCAAAATTAGAAATATTTTTCACATGAGGTCTAGACCATACTCTAATTTAATTTCAATGAGACAGAAATTTTAGAATACCAATTAATAGAGCCTGGTCAAAGGGTTTCACATGGCTTATTATTGCCTGAAACTGATTCAGAATTGGTCTAATTAAAATTTTTTTTTTGAAACAGATTTCATGATTATATCGCTTCTGAGAGTTTCCCTTTTTAAAGATTATAATTTAATAGTCGTGAAGTATTCTTTCACAATTAAAACATCTTTTCACTGCTTTTTTATTCTCGATTTTGTGTACTTGCATGTTTGTTTTAAAAATAATAACTAGAAGCGAAAGTCTTGTGTGTTTTAATAATTTTGTTTTTTAAGTTGCAAGCGCATTTTAAAATCCTATCCTATTTTATTTGATTTATAATGATTGATATTTAATAGCCTCCTTTCCTTATGTTATAGTGATTCTTCTAAATTTTGCATTGGATACTTAAATTGTTTGTTATTGTTATTATTTATTTTATTATTATTTTTTTTTAATGGAGTCTCACTCTGTTCCCAGGCTGGAGTGCGGTGGCACGATCTAGGCTCACTGTAGCCTCTGACTCCCTGGTTCAGGCAATTCTTCTGCCTCAGCCTCCTAAGTAGCTGTAATTACAGGCATGCACCACCATGCCCAGCTAATTTTTGTATTTTTAGTAGAGATGGGGTTTCACCATGTTGGCCAAGATGGTCTCGATCTCCTGACCTCATGATCCGCCCGCCTTGGCCTCCCAAAGTGCAGGGATTACAGGTGTGAGCCACGGTGCCCAGCCTTGTTTATTATTTCTAAAGAACTTCTACCTTAGCACCATTTTCCTCTTTGATCTTAATTCTCCTGGCCAGCCGCCTGCTCAAGATGTCTCTACCACATTCCATTACACTAGTCCCTCATGGGCCTGCTTTCCCTTCTGCTATATAGCAAATGAATTCTCAAAGTGCTAAATATAGTTAATGGCTTAATGTGTCACTTTTTCCTTATCCCACTGTTACATTTCATAGGGATTAATCCAGAGAAAGAGACCTCAGATGTAAGAATAACAAGCATGAAAGAATTTTTAAAAGAGATAGTAACATTTAGGCCTACGATTTTTTCTTGGAGGATAGATTTGAGTTTATACTGGATAGTGTGAAAGCTAATATTCTTGCTTTTTTTCTTAGTTTCTCTGTTTGCTTTGGACTTGCTCAGTCCAAATACCTGACCTCATCTGGCAACTCCTGGATGATCCTTAGGCCAAGAGTGGCGTAATAATTTGGACAGCAGCAGAACCAAGAATGATGACCAAGTCTTCTAATGCTTATTTGGTGCTATCATAATGATTATCCATTTCTCTTTTAATACAAAAGCAAGTATTCGTGTAAAATAAAATGTATTTGGAAGTAATCACTCATTTTTCCACTTCCATTCTCTGTTTACTCCCCTCTCTAAATCTATTATCTTTTTCCTGAATTTTTTTGGCTTGTTTATAAAAACATAATAAGACTGATTGAAAAAATCTCGGAAAAAGTCTGGAAAGCTTGTGACCCCGCCAACTTTCCATGATCACTCTTTAATATTATTTTACTCGATAAATATTTTTATTTAAAGTCCTGCTGAATATTTTTGTATGATTAGAAAATTGGAAATGACCATGGTTTCTTACCCGGAGGGATCCTCTCTCACAGTATTCTATCACCCCGAAGATCATGGTGTCAAGTTTCACGGTGCCGTAGAACTTGGTCAGGTTGTAATAGTCAATCTGAAGCAACTAGAAGAACATGTTTGTTTACAAAGCAAATTAGGCAGAACAGGGTGCCAAAGTAAAAATTAATATGCCAATAAAATGTGTTTTCTTTCAGATCTTTGAGAAGATGTGTTGCTCTTAACAAATTGAATGTCAGTACCCATTGCTTATCACACATTATATTAATCTCGTTCAACAACCTTTCCTTTGTCAGTAAGAGGCCTTGAGTACAAACTTTACTTTCAAATAGTATCAGGTCCACTTTCTAGGAAAGACTAGATTTCCAGAATTTTTTACGCCATCAACCTCACTTTCCAATATCTCTTGGTAGAATTTTCAACAAGAAATATAGTCACCATTTCTTGGCCTGAGGGCTTCTCTGTCAGCCTCTTACTCCACCAGCAACCTCAGTGATTAGAAGAAATGGAGTGAAGTTATTTCTCAAGGGTTTGAAGTAAGGGCTACATACCTTGTTCAATTCTATCTTCTGTTTTTCAGTGAAATTACCATCATTGTGCTTGAGATCTTTGAGAATCACTCGCTGCAAAAATCAATGAAATTTAGGAGAAACTGTTGTGGTATAACTTGTTACATGCATATTATAAAAGTTTGTTTGTGTGTCTCACTAGACTGTAAACTTTTGAGAGCAGTGACAGTATTTGATTGATTTTTTTTTTTTAAAGACAGAGCCTTGCTCTGTTGCCTAGGTTGGAGTGCAGTGGTGCAATCTTGGTTCACTTCAACCTCCGCCTCCCGGGTTCAAGCAATTCTCATGCCTCAGCCTCCCCAGTAGCTGGGACTACAGGCATGCACCACCATGTCCCCGGCTAATTTTTGTATTTTCAGGAGAAACGGGGTTTCGCCATATTGGCCAGGCTGGTCTCGAACTCCTGGCGTCAAATGATCCACCCGCCTCAGCCTCCCAAAGTCCTAGGATTACAGACATGAGCCATTGTGCCGGGCCTTGATTGATGTTTGTATCCCTGGTGCCTAGTACCTGGGATATGGTAAGTTCAGTCTTGAATGTTTCTTTAAGAATGACTAAATGGAAGGAAGGCAGGCAGAAGGGAGGGAGGGAAGAAGGAAGGATGGAAATAAGATACAAAGCTCTCATATGAGATTGTTGTATTTCTCAGCAATGAGCCAAAATATAATACTACGGTTGCCCTGGACTACTCTGAATATCTTTTATATTTCATTTTTCTTCCTACATTCCACCCTTCCCCAACATTCTATTTGTCTTCCATTTTCCCCAGGACTGTGAGTTTTGTAACCCTAGAAGCAGGGCCCTGGCCATCCCTGTGAAGCTCTAAGAACAGCCCCTGGGAACAGAGTGGGCACTCCCATCATTGTGATACTGACATCAGGGGCCGGGGCAACGAGGGGTCAGAAGGCCCCGAGCATACCCCAGTGGAGAGTTCAGAGAAGTGGGAGAGGTCACCTTTTTGTCGTATTTGCACTGTCGTAGTCTCTGGATTGTATCTCGTCTTTTGTCATCATCGATCTGGCACAAGAAAAGGCTAATTATTCCAGAAACTCCATATCTCTTCCCTCCTTTGAGTTTACTGTCCCAAAGACTTATTTCCTTAGCCAGGTGACTCATTCATTCTGATGAACGAATAAAATCTGTACTCATAAACATTTTGCACAGAAACTGACAAGAAATGGATGAATTATACTTCTAGGAGTATTTATATTTTAAGGAAACATACAGAGACACATGTTTTGGGCTTACTCCAAAAGAGAAAATATGAAATATGGGGTTTTGAGGCAGTGCGGGGGGGTGCTTGAGGAATGACACTAAGGCTGGACTTGTGCAGAGGTGGCTCGTGTGGGAGCCCATCGGGTGCTGTACAGAGACAGAGGTGCACACGCTCCCTCTGAAAGTCTCCTCTCCTCTTCCTAGTGTTATATTAAATAGACAGGAGACCATTGGCATGAGACTGTCTTTGTATTATGAGTTCCTATAAACGGCAGACCTAACTTAGTATATAGGCAAACTGAAAACTGATTTGGGAGTCTATTTTTGTAACAAATGGCTGGGTTTCAGCCAATCACAGGCAGCTAACTGAACAGATCATGCCCAAATAAAGCAAATGCCTAGCTGTAACCAATCAAGTTATTTGTGGACTTTACCTCCTTGTACAACCTATGAAAGCTCACTGCCTGTGCTGCGGGGTGGAGCTTTCTGAACCTCTTTTGGTTTTGAGTGCTACACAATTCATGAATCACTTTTTGCTCAAATAAATTATATTTCGTCTGTCCAGAGTTTTTCTTTTAACACTAGGTACTTCCAGTTTGTCATTTAGGTCAACAAATTCTCTCTTTGGAAATTCAGTAGTCTTAAGATTGTTTATACCTGACTGTGAATTACTGTTAAATTGATTTCATCCTGACACTTAGCTGAGACAGATTGGTCTTTGTGAATATAATTTTTCTGTTGGAGGTTCAGCAGGAGGAGGGTCACATTGGAGCATGTCACATTTCTGAAAAAAGGGAAGACCTGGTCCTTGGATAGATAGGTGGGGATCGGAGCCATTAGAGGGCAGCACGCAGGACTTGGGAAGGAGAGTCAAGAGCTGGTAGAGAGGTTCCAGAGACAAACTTAAGACAAATGCAATTATATTCCTGCTGATTTTAAGCAAGGAAGCATCTCAAATCCCACTATACCCTATCAGTTTGGCCCTAGTCTGAAGGAGTCCACGAATTCCCATCTGTGGAGGTCTTGGCTCTCCATACTCTCTTAATATGCTTTGGTATAAAAACTAGGATAATTATATGGTATATGGAATGTGGTACAATCTCAGGCTTTGCAGTTAGACAGACTAGGTTTAAATTGTAGCTGTGTTCCTGGAATTTCCGTCCTGCTACTTCACAGTGCTCAGGAGAAGATGAAATGGGTTAATGCATGTGGTGCATTATAAGTGCTCGGTAAGTGTTAGCTATTATTACTTACAGTAATCTTACTCATTAGTTGCATGTGTCCCTGCACTGTTTCTTAATCTTTTGTCCTTCAGTTTCCTCATCAGCAAAATTATGATGATAAAGCTTAATTTTGCGTTCCTGTGAGGAGTAGATGAGACAGCATAGGTCCTGCATTGACTGTGCTAAATGGAGTAAGTTATTATTGGCTGCTGCTATTTCCTGGTTGAAGGTGAATGTGAGCAAATATAAGCAGAGGAGGCCTCTTTCTTCAGGAATGAGTAAGACAAGTCATAGGTCCTTAGTATGGATAGATTAGCATCCAAAGTTTAGGGGAACTCACATGCTCTGCCCATTCCTACATCCCTTCCATGGCAAATTCCCTATATGTGTATTTCTCTTCTGGATCAGATGCTGAGAATGAGAACACACCATATCTCAGCCTCCAGGGAGTGCTCATTGGATTAACTAGCTGACATGTAGGAGAATGCAGAAACAAGGGGAAGGCAGAGAGTTGGAAATTAGAAAGCATCTAAGTCTTGCTTTCTAGAACAACTATCCCTACTTGGCACATATCCTGCAATGCTAAGTCTTGTCAAATACCTGGCAAATTGCACCCATTCTTCAACAAGTAAGATAGGCTTTACCTTCAGGCTAACGTGATTGGTCTCATTGGTCTCCAGAGGAAAGATATTTTCAGGAGGAATGTGGGACCATTTTTTCTGACGAAGTTCATAATCTTTTTTATATTTTCTGTGAAAGGAATAAAACCGGTCAATAAGTTTTTCTTAGTATCCATGCCATTCAGCTTCTGAAGACTGGGAGAAGTTTAGAACCCTGGTATGCTCAGGTAGATGTGCGTGGGGGAAGGTAGCCCAATGACAGAACACCATGTTCTCCAAACTGAAAAGTGCTTACTGCCAGTGGACCTGCAAGGGTTTCTGATGGGCTTTTATAGCAGTGGCCCTCAACCTTTTTGACACCAGAGACTGGTTTCCTGGAAGACAATGTTTCCATGGAGGTGGCAGGGGGTGGTTTCAGGATGAAACTGTTCCACCTCAGATCAGGCATTAGATTCTCATAAGGAGCATGCAGCCTAGATCCCCTGCATGCGCAGTTCACGGTAGAGTTAATGCTCCTATGAGAATCTAATGCCCTGACTGATCTGACAGGAAGGGTTGCTCAGGAGGTAATGCTCGCTCACCCGCTGCTCAACCTCCTGCTGTGTGGTCAGTTCCTAACAGGCCATGGACTGGGGATTGGGGACTCCTGTTTCCTAGTCTTTCTTTTCTTTTCGCGTCACTTTCCCAGGTTTTTCACTAAGGCAGTCGTTCACGATAGTAAAGGATTTAAACTGATGACATAGAAGGAGTTAGGAAAAAATATAGGAAAAAAATGTGAAGTTGGTAATGCTGACAGGCAAAAATGTTATTTTTTAAATCATCAGAGAATACACCAGATCTCTAAATAAGCCAGTTCCTCTTACCCATCTGTGCCTTTTCAAAAAATATGTTTAAAGAAAATGGAAAGTACAGAGAAAATGTAACAACACCTATCTCAACTACAAAATGTTAAGAATGTATAGTTTCCTTCAGATAGTATCGGTCCCCAGAGAGTGTAGGCTGGGGATTAGGCCCCCAACCCTTGGGCCGTGGACTGGTACCGGTCCATGGCCTGTTAGGAACCAAGCTGCACAGCCGGAGGTGAGAGGTCAGCATTACCACCTGAGCTCCACCTCCTGTCACATCAGCAGTGGCGTTAGATTCTCCTAGGAGCGTGAACCCTATTGAGAACTGCACATGGGAGGGATCCAGGTTGTGCACTCCTTATCCTTATGAGAATCTAACTAATGCCTGATGATCTGAGGTGGAGCAGTTACATCCCGAAACTCCCCCCACCCCCAAAAAATGGTTTTCCACGAAACCAGTCCCTGGTGCCAAAAGACTGGGGACTGGGTATGGATGAAGCGGAATTCTTGGGCTATAGAGGATGTACACTTTCAACTTTACAGATATCACCAAATTGCTTCCCAAAGCAGTGGTTATCAATTAATTTACTTTCGTATCTTGAGAATTCCCATTTTCTATATTCTTGTCAACATTTGGTATTGATAAACTTTTTTAACCTTTGTGATGTAAGCGAAGCAGTGTTTCATTATTGCTTTACTTTGCATTTTCTTGATTACTAGTGAGATTATCCTTTCAAATATTTTCTAGCTATTTAGTAGAATATATAGACTCAGAATTATATAGAATTATGTATTTATAATTTTGCTCGTTTTTCCCTAGTGTGTATCTTTTTCTTGTGCTTAACTTACATACGTTCTTAATATATTTTGAGAAATAAATCCTTTGTCTTTTTGTTTTTCAAATACCTTTTCATAGTTTATTACTTCTTTTAACTTTGTTTTCCAGAAAGTTTTGATTTTTATTATGGTCATATTTATGTATTTTTTTCTTTGACGTCTCCTTTTTTATCTTGACTGAGAAGTACTTTCCTAACCTGACATCATAAAGTCATTTTTATTGGACAGGAACAGTAGCTCACACCTATAATCCCAGCACTTTGGGAGGCCAAGGTGGGTGGATCACTTGAGGTCAAGAGTTGAGACCAGGTTGGCCAACATGGTGAAACCCCATCTCCACTAAAAATATAAAAGTTAGCCAGGTGTGGTGGTGCATGCCTGTAACCGCAGCTAGTACTGAGGCCAAGGCACGAGAATTGCTTGAACCCAGGAGGCAGAGGTTGCAGTGAGCCAAGATGGCGCCACTGCACTCCAGCCTGAGTGACAGAGTGAGACTCAGTCTCAAAAAAATAAAAATAATTTTAATTTTAAAAACTCATTTTTATTGATTTATTCTGTTTTGAAGTTTGATTTTCACATAATCAAACATTTAAAACTCCACATAAACTATGCTTTAACATTTAAAACTCCATATAAACTATGTCTTTGTGTATTCTTTTAGATATATAATAATAATAAAATATAACATGATACAACATAATAAAAATAACTATTTTCATTTATATAATGCTTATTATATGGTAGTTCGTGTGCATGTTTCATTTCTAATCCCTACAACAGCTCAGATGAAGAAATTGAAGCTAAGTTACCTGTTTTAATTTTGCTTTTTACATGTGGAAAGCCTACTTTACCAACATCATTTCTTTTTTCTTTTTTTTGAGATGGAGTCTCGCTCTGTCACCCAGGCTGGAGTGCAGTGGTGAGATCTCGGCTCGCTGCAACTTCTGCCTCCTGTGTTCAAGATCCTCCTGCCTCAGCCTCCCAAGAAGCTGGGATTACAGGTGCCTGCCACCATGCCCAGCTAATTTTTTGTATTTTTAGGAGAGACAGGGTTTTACCACGTTGGCCAGGCTGTTCTCGAACTCCTGACCTCATGACTCGCCTGCCTTGGCCTTCCAAAATGCTGGGATTACAGGTGTGAGCCACTGTGTCCGGCCACCAACATCATTTCTTAGCTGACACATACTGTCATCTTTGTCATATTATTAGTTCTTGCTTGTATTTGTTTCTGGAACTGATATTCTTTTCTATTGACCTGTTTTGTCCCTAGTTTGCCTTTGCTTTTTGGTTATTTGACAAACTCATACTCACCTTCTCAAGGCCATGCCTTCCTTAATGTCCCCTAAGCAGAAATGATTATTCTCTTTGTATGCTTCCATCTAAGTCTGAGTATTCTTCGAGTAAATGCATGTAAAATAGCATATTACTGACCCTAAGACCTGGAGGCAAGTAGGATGACTATCAAGACCTTAAAGGCTCTTGGGCTCTCACCTCTGTACCCCAGGAGACTCTTGGGACTCAGCAGAGCCAACTGTCATTCATACTGAATTAGGGGATTTCTTAAGTGGTTTGCTAGTTTTCTTGCATAGGCCGTTGTAATGGCAAACTGCATGTGTACCACCTGTCTGCCAGGCCCCCTCATGGGCAGAGCATTGCACTGGCCATTAGGAAGCCCTATCTCTGCCTCCTGTGTTTAGAGACAATGAGAAATACCTGTTATTATCTTTGATCTTGTGATTTACCCCTATCTTAAACTGATTCTCATTTAGACTTGCTTTTGGGGGGAAGTTTTGGTTTATTCCCACTCTTCACTTAATGGTAATGGTCACCACACACTGTAGACCATCACCTATATTTCTGAGCAACACAGTTACAGGAGCCAAGCACTGTTGTCAGATTGAAGAAAATAGTCTACTTCCTTTTCTGGAGAAAACATCAACCATTCACATGAGAAAGAATAACGACACACAGACCAAAGTGTATAATACACAGATAAAACTGTTGTCTTGTTTAGCTAGGAAATGCAAGTGAACCTGGTAGTATAATAGGGTATTATAAGTTTGGCATTTAACATATGCAAATTAGGAGGTAGTGTGGTATTTACTCACTCATTTATGTATTCAACAAATATTTCTTAGTACACACAATGTCTCTGGCTAGGCATTTGGTAGATCCAAGTTGAGCAGAAAAATCTTGGAACTGATGGTGAGAAGGCTTGAGTTCCAGTTCTGGCCCCACCCACTACCTGGTGATAAGACTCTAGAGAAGCCATTTGACTTTCTGGGCTCTCTCTCCTCAGGCTAAAATAGGAGATTTGGAATAAATTGTTTCTAAAACCTCCCCCAGCCTAAATAGCATGCAATGTAATGAGTTTGATGTCTCCCATGATATACCAACATAATAAAAATAACTATTTTCATCTATATATGCTTATTATATGGTAGTTTGTATACACATTCCATTTCTAATCCTTACAACAGCTCAGATGAAGAAATTGAAGCTAAGTTACCTGTTTAAGTCACTAAGTAACATGCTTAAGACCGCAGAACTAGTAACTCAGAGAACTGGGATTTGAGTTCAGGCATTCTGGCTCCAAAGCCCTAATCTATTCACTCAATAATATTCTGCCCTTCACATAGTCTTTGATGCAGAATGTCTTCATTATCTTAGGTCTTCATTATCTACAGGCCTCTTTGTGAATATTCATCAGCAGCAGCAGACAACAGGCTTCTCCTGCTTTCCCTCCTTGCCTCTCTGGATACTGAGCACAGGCATGATAGAGATGACTGTACCTGAGCATCAGGAGAGCAACAAGCAGGAGCAGCACCATAGCTCCAGTGAGGGTGAAGACTGCAATCATCAGGATCTGAGGGCCTGTGGAGGAAAATGCGTTAGGAAGGACTTTTGTCAAGAGAGCAAAGGCATTTCCAAGATTCTAGCTGTACAATGTAATTTGGGGAAGGGAAAAGAGAACCCTTTAAAAAAATTGATCTTTTAGCCGGGCGCGGTGGCTCACACCTGTAATCCCAGCACTTTGGGAGGCTGAGGCAGGTGGATCACGAGGTCAGGAGATCGAGACCATCCTGGCTAACACGGTGAACCCTGTCTCTACTAAAAATACAAAAAATTAGCTGGGCGTGGTGGTGGGTGCCTGTAGTCCCAGCTACTCGGGAGGCTGAGGCAGGAGAATGATGTGAACCCGGGAAGCGGAGCTTGCAGTGAGCTGAGATTGAGCCACTGTACTCCAGCCTGGGTGACAGAGCGAGACTCCGTTTGAAAAAAAAAAATTATCTTTCATTAATTTCTCTCTGGTAACATAAGTCCCGTGTCTCTACTCTCTGAACAGTCAGGGAAAGTGGCTTCATTTTGGCTATTCTGACAGCATATACATCTCTATTCTTTCTAACAGCAATCACCAAACGTTACGCAAACATAAAATAGTTCATAGCACACAAAAAAATGTTGGTGGTAGAAGTCTACCTGGTGTCCTTGAAACCAATATACCTAAGAAGGGTTCATAGAGGATGAGACACGTTTTTGTTTTTGTTTTTTTCTTTTTGAGACGGAGTCTCACTGTCACCCAGGCTGGAGTGCAGTGGTGCAATCTTGGCTCACTGCAACCTCTGCCTCCCTGGTTCAAGCGAGTCTCCTGCTTCAGCCTCCAGAGTAGCTGGGATTACAGGCTTGTGCCACCATGCCAAGCTAATTTTTATATTTTTTGTAGAAATGAGGTTTTGCCATGTTGCTGGTCATGAACTCCTGGCCTCAAGCGATCCGCCTGCCTCAGTCTCCCAAAGTGCTGGGATTACAGGCGTGAGCCACCACACCCAACCGAGACAACTTGTTTTTAAATACAGATCATACACTGGAAGAAAAGTAAGTCAGTATAGAATATTAAGTGACAGTGTTGCATGCCGGTTCTTTCTAAGCTCTCCTGGGTTAGTGAGGGAAGTCAATGAAGAATGGGATTTTATTTACTAGAACACTAGTGTGTGGGTGGAGTTGTATAGATGGAATAAGTTGACAGACTGTCAGAAGAGTAAGTGGAATCCAGGAAAATGTGGATCCAACCCAAGGAAGCACTGAAGCAGTTTCTGAGTATGCAAAGGAATACTCCTACACAGAGAAGGATAGCAACAATAAGACTGCATGGGAAAGTCGTGGTTCATATAGACCGCAATGAATCCCTATTAGGAAGTCAGTAGGTTCAAGAATTAAAAATGGAATAGATTCCAAGCAATAGACAGAATGTGTAAGAAGCTGGGAAGTGATTAGGAATATGGTGAAGAAGACATGTTTCTTTATACAGCAAGGAAAGAAAAGAGAAACCCAATCAGGAATTCTAAGGAAAAAATGTTCCTGGAAGGCATAGTCCAAAAGTGAAACAAAGTAAAATGTGCCCTGACTTTGAGAATTAGGTATTTAAAAAGGAGAGAAAATCAATTTTCCTTTGTGGTACAAAAGGGAGACATTGGGGCTATATAGAAAGATGTTGGCCAGGTATGGTGGCTCATACCTGTAATCCCAGCACTTTGGGGGGCTGAGGGGCAGATGACCTGAGGTCAGGAGTTCAAGACCAGCCTGGCCAACATGGCAAAACCCCGTCTCTACTAAAAAAACAAAAAATTATCTGGATGTGGTGGTGGGTGCCTGTAATCCCAGCTGTTTGGGAGGCTGAAGCAGGAGAATCGCTTAAACCCAGGAAGTGGAGGTTGCAGTGAGCCAAGATTGTGCCACTGCACTCCAGCCTGGGCAACACAATGAGACTCCATCTCAAAAAAAAAAAAAAAAAAAGAAAGATGTTATCATGTATACATAATGAAAATGTTTCCTTGTTTTCAACTTATAGAATCAAGTTATAGGTAAGGAACAGAGGTCTTTATTTTGGTTACCACATAAATATTATCAACCCTGGCAAAGAAAAATATAGGAGAATTTTGGAGATGGGAAGGAGGCAGAAGAAAGAATTGTGGCACTAACATCTTCATCTTACAAAGTGGGAGGCAAGATATTTTATATACAACTGATGGGACAACACTAGAAGCTCATGCATATTAATTAAAATGAAAAAGGTGTTCAATAATTGTACTGACAAAAGAGATATAACTATATGGGAAGAAGTGAGAAAGAGGGCTAGCGAAGATGAGCTAAATCTTCATGTATCAATACAAAAAATTAATAGATAACTGCTAAAGCTTATACATCAAGAAATAGAAGCATCTTATTTAGATATGCAAAACACTAAAAGCAGAAATGACTGAGAGAGCGGAGATGCGCAGAGGCGGGATCAGGCACATTCACTTTCCATTAGAAACACATCTGCTACTGGATTTTAAAATCATGTGTGTGAATTTTTCTTTTTCTGAGTCAGAGTTTCGCTCTTTTTGCCCAGGCTGGAGTTCAATGGCACGATCTCGGCTCACTGCAACCTTCGCTCCCCCAGGTTCAGATTCTCCTGCGTCAGCCTCCCAAGTAGCTGGGATTACAGGCACACGCCACCATGTCCAGCTAATTTTCTGTATTTTTAGTAGAGGTGGGGTTTCACCACGTTGGCCAGGCTGGTCTTGAATTCCTGACCTCAGGTGATATGCCCACCTTGGTCTCCTAAAGTGCTGGGATTACAGGCGCGAGCCACCGTGCCCAGGCATATGTGAATTTTTCTGTGCTAAAATATAATTGATGTAGGTGCCCCTGAAAAGGAGGTATTAGGATCTCTTTATGAAAGTAGCATCCTAAACCCTCACGCTCTATTCTCTATCATGGCACCGTAATCTAAACTCCTGGGGGTACAGTCCATGTCCTACTTATTCATTCCTGTTCATCCTTATACCTTTGGCACCCAGCACAAGACCTGGTATGTGGTAAAGTATCAATAAAAATGGCTAATAAAAAATAATAGAAGAAAAACCTGGCCCTGGTCGTCTTATTGCCTGAGAAGAGGCAAGGAGAAGGTGCTTGGACATTAAAATACATAAATAAATTCATATAGAAAGACTCCTGTGCCATTAGGGTCTCATGTCACGTGTATTTTAAAACTGTTTTTGTTTAATCACATTACGTCCTTCTGAAGTAGATGGTTTAGCTTGGGGTAAATACTACAGCTCCTTTGTATGAGGGCTGAATTTGAAGGGTTTATGCTTTGCAAACATGTGACTTTGCCTCTATTGTTTTGTGTTCAGGGGAAATCTTCAATGGTGAAAATGTGAACTTTGGATTTCTACTCTCAACTGAGCGGAAATAAATTCATACTTTGGAGTTGAACTTGCATTATGGGCACATCTAACTGGTGAATTCTGTTTGTCACTACAATCACCACTTCCATCACTATCACCACCATTGCCACTACCACCATTCTCACGCCCTAAACCCCAGACAGAAAACAAAAGTGAGTACAAGAAATACATTTTCAACACTCACTGGTCTATCAAATTCTATGAAATTTGCACATCCCCTAGACTAGAGTATAAACTGGAGGGAATAAGGGGACTCCACTCCTCAGCCCACCTCAATTCTCTGCCTCCTATAGTATGAACATCTCACTGTACTAGATATAATTATAATATTTATATATAGTATTTAAATATACTATGTAAATGTAGTTATTTTTAATTAAACATGCTTTTTAGTTTTGCCTTTTAGATAAATGCAGTATCGCCATCTAAATTCCAAGGTTAAGCTTCTGCTGCCTTCTGGTGGCTGCTGTAGTTATCGCATTCTAACTAACTCATCTCACAATGAATGAGAGAGTATAACCTCCAGGTCAAATGACATTACGGTTGGAAGCAACCTGATAAACTTCTTGATTTAATAGAGGAAGAAACTCACACTTAGAAAAGAGAAATAAATTGACTGAAATTAACAGAGTATAGATGAGTACTGGAGTTCAGAGTAGAAATATACTCCGTTATCTCATGTATCCCATTCATTCATTCATTTATTCATTCCAAGGCTCTGTGTTGGGGCAAGGAGATATGAATAAAGAATAAGCCCTGAGGGTGCGTGGTGGCTCATGCCTGTAATCCCAGCACTTTGGGAGGCCAAGGCGGGTCGATCATGACAAGGTCAGAAGATCGAGGCCAGTCTGGCCAACATGGTGAAATCCCGTCTCTACTGAAAATATAAAAATTAGCCAGCCATGGTGGCAGGTGCCTGTAATCAATCCCAGCTACTCGGAAGGCTGAGGCAGGAGAATGGCGTGAACCTGGGAGGCGGAAGTTGCAGCGAGCCGAGATCGCGCCACTGCACTCCAGGCCGGGCAACACTGCAAGACTCCGTCTCAAAAAAAAAAAAAAAAAAAAAAAAAGCTAAGGAAAGATGAGATTCAAGTTAAATCTTGAGGATGAGTAGATGTTTCCCACCTCTATGGAGATGTGATAAATTCTATTCACAGGAAGCAGCATATATAAGGACACAGTGGCATAAATTTGCACGACCCTTTAAGGAAGTAGGGAGGAGGTTGAGGGCATGGGGAAGGCATAGGTGAGTAAAAGATAAAGCTGGAGAAGTAGGGAGATTACGGGCACTTTGTGCTGTATTAAGTATTTTAGACTGTATTCTGTAGGTAAAGCAGAGTTGCCAATTGAAATGTTAGCAACAGGGCAGTGACATGACTGGACTTGTGCTTTCTTTCTGGTAGCAGGATGGGTTGGATGGAAGTGGGCAGGACTAATGCAGGAAGTCAGTTGGACGTCATTGTGATACAGGAAGCAGATGCTGAGGACTTGGAAATGAGGACGGGCACCAAATCTGCATTGTCTATTGCTGTTTCCCAGGTGCTCAGAACATTGTCTGGCATTAAGTAAACATCTTTGTTAAATAAATGAAAGAACAGGGATGGCGTAATCTTCTGGTGAAATGTTTTGTTGCTTAGTTAGTAGCTGTGTGCACACAGATGAAAGTTCTAGTCCTGCATATCTTATTTCTATACTATTTCAAAGGTTGAGTTGCTGAAGCGGCTTCATTGTCTGGGGACATATCCAAGGTTCGTCATTTCGTGACGAGAAGGTTAAGGACACAGACACAAACATGGAGCGGGGTAAGGAGCGGAAAGTGTAATAGGCGGGAAAGAAGAGAACAGCTCACCCGTAGAGAGGTAGGAAGGCTCTGAAGGGAAAAATCCTTGCTTGCGGTGGGAAGCAGCAGTAGGTTATATAGAGATGCTTGAGGAGGCTGTGTCTGATTTATATAGGGCTCAGGGGATTAGTTTGACCAGTGTGCTATTAACATAGCCCACGAAGAAACTGGCCCTTTCACCCTAATCTTGTATTGTGCAAATGTGGCCTCTGCCTGGCTGGCGCCATGACACCCACACATGTGGCTTTACTTGGCCGGCACAACGACACCCCCCACACATGGCTACAAAGAAAAGGGAGGAGAAATCGCTATACTGGGTGGACCTGGCTTTTAGTACAGCTGCGGGCATTCATCTATGCGAACTTCCAGTTTGCTTATTTATGCTTGCAGCTCAGCTTTTCAGGCTGCTTTTTGCTAGAAAAGAAATGGTTTGGAGGCTGTTTTCTTTTTTTTTTGAAACAGAGTCTCGCTCTATCACCCAGGCTGGAGTGCTGTGGCCGGATCTCGGCTCACTGCAAGCTCTGCCTCCCGGGTTTACGCCATTCTCCTGCCTCAGCCTCCCGAGTAGCTGGGACTACAGGCGCCGCCACCTCGCCCGGCTAGTTTTTTTGTATTTTTAGTAGAGACGGGGTTTCACCGTGTTAGCCAGGATGGTCTCGATCTCCTGACCTCGTGATCCACCCGTCTCGGCCTCCCAAAGTGCTGGGATTACAGGCTTGAGCCACCGCGCCCGGCCGAGGCTGTTTTCAATTAAAAGAAAAAGCCTGGCTGGGCACCTTGGCTCACACCTGTAATCTCAGCACTTTGGGAGGCCGAGGTGGGCGGATCACGTGAGGTCAGGAGTTCAAGACCAGCCTGCCCAACATGGCGAAACCCCATCTCTACCAAAAATACAAAAAATTAGCCGGGCATGGCGGCAAGCACCTGTAATTACAGCTACTGGGGAGGCTGAGGCAGCAGAATCGCTTGAATCCGGGAGGGAGAGGTTGCAGTGAGCCAAGATTGCACCACTGTACTCCAGCCTGGGTGATAGAGCCAGACAATGTCTCCAAAAAAAAAGAAGAGTAAGAAAAGAAAAGAAAAGAAAAAGACTTACTGACTGAGGACTCTAGTACCCTCGCTACCTGCCTAAATAATTTCTTTTTAACTCCTATATTATCGCTTCATTGGTAAAGTTTAGAGCTAAATGTAGTAAGTAACAGTTAAGTATTGAAAAGCTCTGGTTAACTGAGGTTGTTAGTTAACTGAGGCTGAAGTAAAGTTGCTCAGGATAATATAACATCCCTGTAGGATATAGTATGAATATTTAATGTGATCTGTTTTAAGTAAGGAGAACTCTCTCAAAAAATACTTTTTGAGAAGTTCAGCACTTTACAGATCACAGACCTATTGAATAACCAAAATACCAAAAAACTTGAAGGAAATATATTAAAAACACAAACCTAACATTGTCACTGACGGTTATAATTAAGAAGAAAGAAAACATAATTTGAACTCAAAAAGTTACAAAAGGAAGAAGTTGAGAGTTGCAGAAGCCCATGAGAAAAGAGATATATTTCAGAAGTCAAGTTTGGTTTAAAACAAGAAAGCTTGAAGATGGTTCCAGAAATAGTTTTAAAAGCTTATTAAATAAAACTCGACTTTAAAAAGCAATCATAGCAATAAATCTGAAATCAGCTCAGTATTGCTTATTGTCTAGAAGAATGCTATCTTCATTCCCCCCTCCCTCATTGCATTAATCAGCTGCTAATGCCTGTTGGATAAACGTACAGGAATCATTTTGGACTAAATTTGACTCAGAGTGAAAGAAAACTAGAAATGTAGGTATAGCTCTGACACAAGCAAGCCCTTCAAACCAGAAACATTCCCTTTATGTGAGATCAAACTTTCAGAGTTTCTGGCTGTAGAGCGGAGCTGGTATAAAAATATTTGTAGCTTATAATTTTTAATACTTTTTGAAAATAATAAAGTAATACAGAGTCATTGTGGAAATTTTGGAAAATTCAGAAAAATAGAATAAAGCAAAAAAATATCTTCAGGATCCCATCACTCAGAGGATACCACTCTTAACAGTTTAACATATTTCTTTCCAGTCTTTTTTTTTTTTTTTTTTTTTTTTTTTTTTTTTTTGAGACGGAGTCTCGCTCTGTCGCCCAGGCTAGAGTGCTGTGGCCAGATCTCAGCTCACTGCAAGCTCCGCCTCCCGGGTTCACGCCATTCTCCTGCCTCAGCCTCCGGAGTAGCTGGGACTACAGGCGCCCGCCACCTCGCCCGGCTAATTTTTTATATTTTTTAGTAGAGACGGGTTTCACCGTGTTAGCCAGGATGGTCTCGATCTCCTGACCTCGTGATCCGCCCGTCTCGGCCTCCCAAAGTGCTGGGATTACAGGCTTGAGCCACCGCGCCCGGCCTCCAGTCTTATTTCTATACATTGTTTTACAAAGTTAGAATCTCATTAAATAAGAAGCTGTATTTTTCTATTACTTTACATCATAAGTTTTCTCATGTCATTTAACATTTTTTGTAAATAATTATTTTAATTGGTTGCCTGGTGCTCCATTTGTGAATATATTATCATTTTATAATTTTTTTTTTTTTTTTGAGGCAGGGTCTTGCTCTGTCATCCAGGCTGGTGTTCAGTGGCACAATCATGGCTCACTTCTGCTCCGACTTACTGGGCTCAAGTGATCCTCCCACCTCAGCCTCCTGAGTAGCTGGGACCACAGGTATGCACCACTATGTCTATTAATTTATAATTTTTCCCTTTTTGAGACGGTGTCTCGCTCTGTTCCCCAGCCTGGAGTGCAGTGGTGTGATCTTGGCTCACGGCAACCACTGTCTCCTGGATTCAAGCGATTCTCCCGCCTCAGTCTCCTGAGTAGCTAGGATTACAGGCACGTGCCATCATGCCCAGCTAATTTTTGTATTTTTAGTAGAGACAGAGTTTCACCATGTTGGTCAGGCTAGTCTTGAACTCCTGACCTCATTATCCACCCACTTCAGCCTCCCAAAGTGCTGGGATTACAGGCATGAGCCACCACTCCCAGCTTTAATTTATAAATTTTTGTAGAGATGGGATCTCACTGTGTTGCCCAGGCTATCTTTAACTCCTGGCCTCAAGCAGTCCTCCCACCTTGGCCTCCCAAAGTGCTGGGATCACAGGCGTGAGCTACCACACTTGGCTCTAAATAATTTTATTGATGATGTTTCTACTTTTTTTTTTTTTTAAATCTTTGGACTAAATATTTGTCCAGATTTAAGACTTCTTCCTAAAGACTTTTTCCTAGTCACATGGAATTACTGCTCATTATGGCAGGCCCTGGCCGAGCCAGTCATGGACAGATTTTCCTGAGACCTCGTTGCCCGGGAGATCCTGACTGGCCCTGCCTGCTGCGGATGGTCAGTGTGCAGCTTGCATGGGTGAAAGCTGGCCAAGTCATGTTAGGGCTATTCATGACATGATAGGACCTAATCTTAATTAGGTGGGTAACTATCGCTGCAACCCAAATATGTGTCCAGGGAGGGAACATGAGAGACTATAAAGGCGAGGATCACTGGTCACCCCTCAGGCTGATATGTCAAGTAGTTCTTGCTGAAATACACAACCTTTTAGCTTATTGCAGTAAAATGTAACTGGAGTAAGAATGTATGTCTCTGTGCTCATTTTTGCCAGTTGTGAAACCCGGTTTTCTGTGGAATAATTTATGTCAAATGGTAAGACATATTTTAAAGACAGGTATAGCTAAATTAGAATAAGAATATTTTCTTTCTTTCCCTTTTTTTTTTTTTTTTTTTTTGAGACAGGATCTCACTCTGTTGCCCAGGCTGGAGTGCAGTAGAACAAAGATAGCTCATTGCAGCCTCGATTTCCTGGGCTCAAGTGGTCCTCCCACCTCAGCCTCCCAAGTAGTTGGGACCTCAGGTGCACACCACTATGCCTGGATAATTTTTTTTTCTTTTAGTATTTTTGGTGGAGACAGGGTTTCACCATGTTGCCCAGGCTGGTCTCAAACTTCTAGACTTAAGCAGTCTTCCCTCCTTGACTTCCCAAAGTGCTGGGATTACAGGCATAAGCCACCACGTCTGGCCAGAAATCAGTGTTGAATCAGAACTATAGTATCATTCATTGTGCAGGGAAGTAAAGACCACATTTACAAACCCAGCAAATCAAACTGGGATAGCAGACAAAACACAGCAAACAGCACAGGCTAATTACATAAACAATAGAGTTTACTTTTCTTACCAGGAAAACAGTGTCAGGGAAAGAAAATTCATTAGGGATATCTTACCGCGGCCTGTAATATCATTAGGAAGTTTAGAGTTCTTCCAAGTGAATGTGGGGCTCATATCCACAGGGTAGGTCTGATTTACGTGGGTATCATAGGTCAAAAGAACCTTGTACTGTGTCAGGGCACAAAAAAGGAAAAGGATGAACAGTAAATCATTTTAGAACAAATTCTGGTGAAATTAATGATTCTACTCAATGACACTTGATTTACATAACACTTCTCAGTGAAAAAAGGCAACTGTTAACCAGCTGGTTAGGATCGTTTATTGGTTCCCAGCATGAACATAGATATAAGTTCAGATGCACCGATTAGTTTCCTATTTCTTTATGCCCATACACTACACCATTAACTCCTGTCTGTCCAGCACAGATTCTGCGGGCCTTTAGTGAACTAGTTCAAGTCTTTCATTTTTCAAATGTTAAACTAGAGGCCAAGAAATATTAAATGGCTAGCTCCAAGTCACATGACAAATGAAACACTAGTGTTTTCCACAATATTAAGTTGCTTTTGAAAAAAGCTCTCAAGAAAATGCAGCAGAGCTAAAATCCATTATGTCATTTTGATACATGTCAAGGGGCCCTGAAATAACTACACTTCTTAACTTCTATCAGTTACTTAATTTTCTAATCTCTTCTATTCCTTGGCTCTAATATACTTTTCTTCTACATGACACTAATTAGTTTCTAAAATAAAGGATTTCATTTTCAAGTAATTTGCCAATGGAAATATTAATATATTCTTAAATTACTGCTGCATATATTGAGTCAATTTTGTAAGGGAGATCTGAAAGATGACTTGATATGGTTTGGCTGTTTCCCCACCAAAATCTCAACTTGAATTGTATCTCCCAGAATTCCCATGTGTTGTGGGAGGGACCCAGGGGAGGTAATTGAATTATAGGACGGGTCTTTCCCCTGCTATTCTTGTGGTAGTGAATAAGTCTCACGAGATCTGATGGTTTTATAAGAGGTTTCCCCTTTCACTGGCTCTTATTCTCTCTTGCCTGCTACCATGTAAGATGTGCCTTTCGCCTTCCACCATGATTGTGGGGCCTCCCCAGCCATGTGGAACTGTGAGTCCATTAAACCTCTGGGAAAAAAAAAAATTGTTCTCTTTTTGGGGGAAGAAAAGGAGGTTTAATTTGACTTACAGTTCCACATGACTGGGGAGGTCTCATAATCATGGTGGAGGGTGAAAGGCCCTTCTTACATGGTGGCAGCAAGAGAGAATGAGGAAGAAGCAAAAGCAGAAACCCCTGATAAACCTGTCAGATCTCGTGAGAACTTATTCACTATCACGAGAATAGCATGGGAAAAACCGGCCCCCATGATTCAATTACCTCCCTGGGTCCCTGCCACAACACATTGGAATTCTGGGAGCTACAACTCAAGTTGAGATTTTGGTGGGGACACAGCCAAACCATATAAATGACCATCCTTTTAAATTTACCACTGTACCCTCAAAATGTTCTGGACAACAATGTTATATTTTCTTTTTCTATTTTTTTTTTTTTTGAGACAGAGTCTTGCTTTGTCACTGAGACTGGAATGCAGTAGTGTGAACTTGGCTCACTGCAACCTCCACCTCCCAGGTTCAAGTGACTCTCCTGTCTCAGCCTCCCAAATAGCTGGAATTACAGGCATGCACCACCATGCCTGGCTAATTTTTGTATTTTTAGTAGAGACGGGCTTTTACCATGTTGGCCAGGCTGGTGTCGAACTCCTGACCTCAAGTAATCCACTTGCCTCGGCCTCCAGAAGTGCTGGGATTACAGGGGTGAGCCACTGCACCCAACCCAATGTTATATTTTCATAACTTTACTCTTTCTTTCTCTCTTTTTCCTTTATATTAGGATGTGGCATATTGAATCTCTCTTGAGACCTATCCTGGATATAGATTATCATCCTTTTAACCTTACATTTTGAGAAGATCCCATTTCCCCAAATATACATGTTATATAGCACAACCGATGGTATTACATTATTGAACAATTCAACTGAAAATTCCTTATAGAGAGAATAAATACACAGAGCAACATTTTCCATTTAGAAGTATAGTTATGGGACTGACATTAGATCTCACATGTTTCTGCCTGCCTCTGTGTATGAAGGTCATGGGCACCATCCCAGATGTGAATAACTCAGAAAGGGATGCATGTACCTTTGTAATCGCTATTAGTAACTGAAGTATTGATGGGATCTTATGTTAAGGTATTCTTATGGAATGTATGCTAAACATAACATTATATTAAAGGTTCAATATAGGATCTAGGAACTATGAATTACATTTATGGAATGCTGCTAGCAAATTTCTGGTTTAGCTTTCTCAACCTGTACATCTTTTCTCTAGCTTTGCACATTTTCCATTGCAGATATCTTTTACAAAGCTGGGTTGATAGACACATTTAGTATATGACTTAGGGTATCATAACACTTGCATTGGAAAATAAAAAAAATGAATACATCTTATGTTGTGTTAGGACCTGACCTCCTATATAAACCTTTTTACCAACCACTTGGTTAGCTGGAACAGTGGCTTTTATAGTTTGGATGAATACAACATTGGATGATATGAAGACAGGTGTTTTGTTTGTTTGTTTGTTTTTTGTGATTAAATGCTGACCAGCCATCAATGGTGTGCCAGATAAGAAGCTATGCACTGAAGAGATGGAGAGGTGAGCAGACCACTTCTTTTCTTTAAAGAACCTACTATGTAGGTGAGGAAAAAAAAATGAATATAATATGAATAAAAGCATAGCATTATAGGGCTGTTTATTTGGGGCTCAGATGTACCCATTTAATGATTTTCCTGAGAGTTCAAATGGAGATAACAGGGAATATTTCATTGAAATCTTTAGTTGTGGAAATGAGTAAAAAATTATTAGGAAAGACTTGTGATCCTCTCATTGGTATCTCACCAAGAGTCTGGTTGTTACATTATATAATTTATTCTGGGTGGATATTTTTACCTATCTATATGGATATAGATATAGAGGTATAGATATATTAATAGTAAATATAGTGGATATTCTGAGTAAGAAGTTTTATGGGTCAAAATGCTTCAGGAATACTACCCTAAGTGAGGTGTAATTGTGAAGTTGAAATGAACTGTCTTTAGATTCTAAACATAATTTCTCTAATTCCTTTGCTAGTGCTCCTCTTCCAAGTTATCCCTCCTCACCCAGTCACAGCACCCTGCATTTTCTGATAAGCAGTGAGACATACTTTCTTGGTGTCCACAGACGTATACAGAAGCACCATCGTACTGTCCACATCCCCCCAGTCATCCAAGGTCACTGGACCGTCATACCCTAGGGCAAGATCAGAGTATGTTAGAGGCCATTGTTGATCTTTGCCTGACAGATAAGCTGGATCATGACAGAGAGTGTAAAACGGTTTCAAATAGCTCTGTTTCAAATTTACTGAAAACACTGTTGACATTAATAGTCTAATCAGATGGCACCTGGATTGGCTTCTTGGCCCGGAGGTCTCTGGAGGGCATTTTTTATGGGAGATGTATTTATTTAGAAAAAACAAAAAACCTTTTCATTGCATTTAGGGTGATACTAAATGTAATGAGTCAATAAGTCCCTCAATTATTAGTGATACATTTTTGCTAAGAATATTTCCTGAACTCCTAGCATGGTGTATAGGGTCACTGCATAATCTTAACATAGATTGTAGGAAGATCAAAATTTTTTCACTATCACTTGTCTGCTGAAGACATTGAAGAAAATTACTTAAGTTTTCTGAGTTTCAGTTTTGTCATCTATGAAATAGCAATGTAAGATAAACCTATTTAGGTAAAAAAAAAGTGATCAAATTAGCAACTTCACATGGTTCAACGTAACAATGAACATTTACTTCCTGTTTACAATATACCAGGCTCTGTGCTAAGTGATTATATGCATTATCATACTATTCTTCCTGGAATATCATGATATAGAAACTATTATTATCTGTTATATTGATGAGAAATAATTTATTTAGTCAGAGATATTAAGGGTCATATAGCTGGTAGGTGGTGGGAACAAACATTTATTTGTTTCCTAAATGTTAAGCCAAATGTTAAGCCCATGCTAATCCATTAAAATGCTCAACCATGGTCACGGAAGTGAGGAAATTAAGAATGCATATAAAGTGCCTGGTAGAACCTGGGACACATGGGATGACCAACAAATTACTGTGTCTCCCTCGCTGCATCTTCAGTGAAGCAGAAGTGATCTCTTCCCACCTCTGTCATACACCATAGCCACTGGTGCAGCCCTCAGTCCTAATGCTGGGCATCTGCTGCCCTCTGAAGCCTACAGAGAAAGTCACTTACTCTGCAGTAAAATAAAGGTTTCATAGAGTAAGACTCTGAGGCAAGTTAGAAAAGGCCACTATAATTTTTCTTTGATTTAGTATACATTACATTTAGAGGAAATTTTCTTCATAGTCTCAGGATGAGATCTGGGAAATGAAAGATGGGAGTTTCACTAGGGACTTGTAGGAAAGGGCAACGTTGATCCATGCAGTTCAGGAGATTCATGTTGTTTTGGAGGGTATTATTTTGTGGAGTTTTGATAGCTAAAGGTTTAACACAGGGTCCCAGATCCTTGAAGGATAGAAAAGGAGATATGGAAGGACCCAAATCAAACTGCAAATATTTAGTCTTTTGTTAGTCTCCAAGCATAGTCAGGACATCACTGCTCAAAATGGCTTTTGATGAGCTTGGTTCATACGTACAGAACCTGCGCTAACTGCCCTTTCTGTGACATCCAAAGATTCTAAAAGACTGAAGCATAAACTGGGGTTCACTTATCAATAACAGCACCCTCAAAGTTTATGTAATGATGTTTGCATCCTGTTGAGTTTAAAGGGATTTAGCTTTGGAATCATCTATTGCTAAACCCTCTTTTTTGCCCCAAATCCACACAGAAAGCCCATATTTCTTCACAGTGGGGTTATTTGCTCTTTGTAGACCAGTACCTTCAAAAGTGAGATTCCTGAAAGCATGAGCAAATTTGGGGGTGGTAATATTTTCTCCATTTTCGAGAAATATCTTCAGCATATGTCCAAAGAGCAGGATTCCATTCAAATAGGCAAAAGCAAAGTCTCGTTTTGTCTAAATAAAAAAAGGAAAATATTAAAACGGGTCCTTCAGAAAAGAATCTGGTCTTGAGCCTAGAACAAAAGGTTGTTGGGATCAGCAGGGTAACTGGAAAGTTAAAGGGATATCAGGGGAATTGAAGGGATGTTATTTAATGAGACTTTTAGAAAATTCTTCCTTGGGGGCCGGGTGAGGCGGATCATGTCTGTAAAGCCAGCACTTTGGGAGGCCAAGGTGGGTGGATCACCTGAGGTCAGGAGTTCGAGACCAGCCTGGCCAACATGCAGAAACCCCATCTCCATAACAGTATGAAAAAATTAGCAGGCTGTGGTGGCACACGCCTGTAATTCCAGCTACTCAGGAGACTGAGGTAGGAGAATCACTTGAACCTGGGAGGTGGAGGTTGCAGTGAGTTGAGATCCCACTGCACTCCAGCCTGAGTGACAGAGTGAGACTCCATCTCAAAAAAATAAAAATAAAACAAAAGAAACAGAGAAAGAAAGAAAAAAAACCTCTTCTTTGGGTCAGTGTTCTTTATGATCCCATGTCACAATTCTGTCTTCTCTTGGAATCAATAAAATGAGGGAAGTAACTATAAGCAGTTATACTTCATTCCCATGATGAAAAACATACAAACGCAACCAGGAAAGGCAATATGAAGCATTTTCATGATTCTTCTAAGATTTTATATAGAAATAATGTTGGCTTGTAGTTGATTGTTTTTATTAAAGTGCAAAAGAGAAACCCAAAAATCAGAAACCAAAAACAATCCCTGCATTTCAGTATTCTGAATGGAACATGAGCAGTTTTGATTGGATGATACCACTGAACTTGCTTTGAATACAATTCTGATTGGGTATTATTTCATGCCCCAAATGCCTGCCCTGGGAAAAATAATGGAGAGGGTCAGAACTGCTGTGCCTCGGCAGCTGGAGAATGGTGACCCTCACAGGGCTGAGTGATGAATTAAAAGCCCTTGCTGAACTGAGACCAAATGGGTTCCATTACCTCGGGCATGTTGAACTGCCCATTTGCAAAGAATCGTATTTTTGCTAGAACCATGAAGAGGGTCAAGTGGTATCCAGATATGACACTCAGAATTATATTTGCTGGAAAAATAAAACCCTTTCATTGGTTTCAGTTTCTTTTGCTGAAATCATTTCACGAGGTAAAAAGAATCCAGTTAAGACCCAGCTCCAAAAGAGGATGCAGTCTTTAATCTTGGCACGGCTGTAAATGGGGGGACTTCTAGCTGGGAAAAACTGTGACACCCCAGAGGTATCCATCTTTCTTTGCAGCTTTTTGGGCCTGGCCCTTGACTTGCCATCCCAAAGTTGTTTTAATGTCATCATCATTGCCCCTTCCTCCTCCTCCCATCCCAGTCTGCTCTTAAAGATTTGTCTCTGTGGGCAGAATGTATCTAATAGATTTAATCGTACGAAAGTACAGGGACTGACAAAGCCCAATATACTATTAGAATCAGGAGCCCTGCATTATAATAAGGTGGCCATGATTTAGTGTCCAAATGGAGGCTCTTTTTTCTGCACAAATGCTAAACCAGATGGCATAGGGGGATAACAGGAATACACCAAAACTCTCCCGGGCAAATTTGGACAATGGTCAACTTAATTATAATGGAAGACAAAGTCTTAACCTAGGAATACACATTTCTAATGGGAGGATTTTAATATCAGTGACAGGAAAATTTTGCTTTAGGACGTAGGGAACTTTCCTGTAACCCTTGCTTTATTTTACATTGTTTAATGTCTACCTCTTATAAGTGTAAGATTGACCCTCATTAGCAGGGCTTCTTCCTGTCTTTCCGTATTGTTACTTTCATGCCAATGTTGCACATGTGTCCGCTGTTGGACTGTTCTATAGTCTAGCAGATTGACCTACAGTTAAGAGCTTTGATAGGGACCCTGCTGTTTCAAAATGCTGTACATGTAGTTGGTTTCAGTTAACATTTGTTGAGTGAATTGGAGCAAGTAAAAATAATTGCTCATTTTAGAATTTGGGTCCTAAATGGAGAAAAAGTATCTTACCCTTGACAAAGAAAATAATAATATATAATTTATACTATAACATAAAATAATAGCTTACTGGGGATAGATTCCTGGAGAAAGAGCTATTTAGGAGGGAATTCCCAGGAGACAGCGTCAGAACAAGGACATTTTTCATATAGTCAGGGGCTGTGACATTGTCCTCAAGTACTGGTCACTGTAATAAAAAGCACAGGTTCCTCATGAAAATTAGGAAAAATAGAGATGTATCTTCTACAGTTCACACAAACTATATCATCATCCTTGAAAATAGTTTAAAACTTTTTTTTTCATTAATCTGCAAAACTTTCTACTTTCCCCAGATAGAATTGTTTTCTTCTGTGCTTGCTAGGTTAAATAAGAGAATTTAAGCAATTGTGGTTAACATACATAAAGGAAAAGAAAACGAGAATACAGATATTTCTTGATTTCTTTGAGATTTTGATGGGCTGTGGACATGTGAGCTCATGCTTGCTTTTAAGGCTTGGTTTATAGGTAGAAACTTTCTTTTCCTTAAGTGCTTTTAACAATTTAGAGATATTGAGACATGACAGAGAGAAATTTTATCACTAAACTTATGTTTTAGATGATGAAACATAAGCATAAAAAGACTAAACCTCTCCTCTAACATGGTAAGCTTTTTGATATATGGAACATTAGCTTATTGATTCTTGTACCCTCAACTCCTAGACAATGCCCGGCACATTGTAGACTCTCAGTACTGTCTAAGATTGCTGTGCAAATGCTATGGTTTATTTTTACTTTTACTTTTTATTTTATTTTATTTTTACACGGAGTTTCACTCTCATTGCCCAGGCTGGAGTATAATGGCATGATCTCGGCTCACTGCAACCTCCACCTCCCAGGTTAAAGTGATTCTCCTGCCTCAGCCTCCCGAATAGCTGGGATTACAGGCACCCACCACCATGCCTGGCTATTTTTTTTGTATTTTTAGAAGAGACGGGTTTTCAGCATTTTGGTCAGGCTGGTCTTAAACTCCTGACCTCAGGTGAACTGCCTGCCTCTCCTAAAGTGCTGGGATTACAGGTGTGAGCCACCACGCCCGGCCTCAAATGCTATAGTTTCTAAACTTCCTATTATTTTGAAGTTTGAAAAGAATCTGATATGTTTGAACTGCTGTAATTAGGCTGACCATTATTTAATGTTTTTATTTAAAAACTTTTTTTTTTTAGGAGACAAGGTCTTGCTACGTTACCTAGGCTGGTCTTGAACTCCTAGATTGAAGCTATCCATCCTGCCGCCTCAGCTTCCCAAGCAGCTGGGACAACAGGCATGCACCACTGTGCCCAGCATATTTAATATTTGAACACATCTACTATGTGTTAAGAACTGTATTGGATATTTTACTCCTATTATCACATTAATCCTAGAAGCACCCCATGAAGAAGACATTTTAATTCTCATTTTACAAATGAGAAGATTTAATCTCAAAATGCTAACAAAAATCCAAGAGTCAAAACAACCAGAAGTGTCAGAATTAGAATGTGAACATATTATGTCTAATTTAGTCTCATGAGCTTTCCAAAACATAGCCAGGTGTCCTTTGGGAATAGTGACAGAGGAATGCCAGCACTTTGGTGGTTTATTGAGGATTTCTGAAAGTAAAATTACACCAACCTGGCTACACTAAGGGCTCCTTCCAGGGGCAAAGCAGCTATTGAAATCAATGAGGTTCTTGGAGTGAAATATTGGTAACTCTGCCCTCTTCCCTGTATTCCTGTAGTTAAGAGTCTAGTTGGTTAATTAAATTACTTTCATGAACGTCTAGCCATCAAACAAGCCTGCAGTTCCTATACTTCATTTCCATTCATGCTGTGAGAAGTATTGTTAGTGTGGGTGAAATGATCAGGCAAATACGGGAAAGATCTAGACAGTAACAGCCTCTTGTCTGAATATAGACAGGTAATGATTAATGGTCCAGTCAGGTAACTGAAGTCATGTGATCTGGCTTCTGGAGACAAGGGGCATGGGCATGGCAGTGACACTTTCTTCAAGCCTAACTTGATTCAAATATTACCTTGGCACAGCTTGTCAGTGGGGTCTCCAACCATATCAGATAATTAGCGATTAAAAAAAAGATGCGATATGATCAAAGGTGCTTTCTACTCTCCAGCATTTTTTCTCCTTGGCCCAGAGAAATGTGGAGGAAAAGAGCACCACCTAGTGATTACACCACAGAGGGTGAGGAATAATTGTGTATATCAGACTCAGATAACTGAAACTTCAAGCTTATCAGAGGTGGCTGAAGGAAAAGTAATCTAGGACCAAAGGCCATTAGCAACTGAAGGAAAAAAATGGGGCTGGCATTACCAGGAACAATATTATTGAGTCTTTAGTTGATTTATTATTTCCTGGACAAAGACTTTAAAATCTGGCTAGAGATCAGGGTCGTATGTTTTTTCTTTCTTCTTCTTCTTTTTTTTTTTTTTTTTAATAGAGATGGAGTCTCACTGTGTTGCTCAGGCTGGTCTGAAACTCCTGGACTCAAGCGATCCTCCTGCCTGGGTCTCCCAGAGTGCTGGGATTACAGGTGTGAGTGACCATACCCAGCCAGGATTCTATGTTGACTGAGCAGGCCTCAGTCATAAATGGATATGTGGGTTTAATGGGGCTATAGTAAACCTTATATGTTTACAAAGGATGAAGGTGTCAAAGGAATGCATCTCTAATAAAGCCACAATTAGGTAAATAAGAATGAGGGTGTGACGGAGTTCAAATATTATCATCATACTTAACCCCATAAGGGGTTGTGCAAAGCAAGAGAAAAGAGAATATGCCTTTTGGAAATCCTTGGAATACTTCCTTTTTGAAAAAAAGGAGGGTTTTTCAAAATATTATACCTACTTGAAAAGATCCACTAGAATAATGACAATGTCTTCAGCCACTGCTCGGTCACCCTTCAACTTGTAGAGGAACTCTGGACCACCACACATAACAATCACTGGAGGAGAAGGTAAGACAGGGAGATAAATACATGACAGTCTACAGACAAACAGAGAGGGAACCAGTTGCCTGAATATGAACCCAGTATGTTAATGTAAAATTTTTTAAAGATAAACTCCAGTTTCTTAAATTCCTCCTTTCTTTCTTTTTTTTTTTTTTCATTTACAATTATGGAGTCAGAATAGAGCTGAATGGGATCTTTTTAAAAAAATAATCTAGTCCATCACTCTTTTAATTTTATAGATTTAAGGAGGCTGAAGCGAAGATGCCAAAGGGTCAAAGAACTAGTAGATGACAAAGATAGCTGTGACAGTCAAGTTCAGTTCTTATTCCATTATGCCAGGCTGGAGTAATTACATAATATGTTGGCATAGATAAGTGAAGTATACCTCACCATTTGTAAAAGTGGTTGAAAAAGATGTTATAAAAGTGAGAACGGAGAAGAATTTATAGTCTCCCTAAGCAACTTAGGCTTTATCTGTAGCCTCTTAACTCAAAACTTCATCTTAGTAACTCCAATGCCAGAGTCCAATCTGAAGTCTACCATTAATTTCTGCCAGCTATCCTGAATGCACAGTTCTATGAGTGAGAAGAGTAGGGGGAGACTTCATTAGATCTTTTTAGATGCTGTGCCATTATGCTGCCCTGTTGAATTGTAAAGTCTTTAGAGACATAAATACTCACATATTTCTTTCCCACCATATCTTGGTTAATGTTTTTGCAACTGGTAGGTCGTTAATATAACAAATGATAATTTGAATATCAGGGAACCCACCAAGCAAGTATCTTCCCTTGTAGAAAATTCTCACAATTGATTCCTTTGCCCCTGATACATTCTTGTTTGTAGACAGAATTCTGTGGAAAGTGCAACAAATCCCCTAATATCTTAGTGAGGATGAGTTTTTTTTTTTTTATTTGAATAGGTTTTTGGGTGAACAGGCGGTGTTTGGTTACATGAATAAGTTCTTTAGTGATGATTTCTAAAATTTTGGTGCACCCATCTCCCAAGCAGTGTACACTGTACCCAATGTGTGGTCTTTTATCTGTGGATAAATTTTATCCAGTTAGGCTTTCATACTTGGTCTCTAGCTGGTAGATCACTAGGCAGGTAAGATACAGAAATATTAGGAAAGTGAGATAATCTTTGCTTACCTTATAATTTTGCATGAAGCTACATAATCAATAAATTCATCCTCTTGGTCACCAGGAGGACTGGGGCTCAGAATGTGTGAAGATTAGTCACAAATCCAATAATATGTTGGATTGAGGTGAATTTTAAAAAAGAGTTTGCTGAGAGTGGGTCATAATATCATTTAGGTTTATAAAAGCTGGATTTTAGCATTATCATTATTATGTTAATATAATTACTCAGTAATACTTGTGGATTTTCTCTCAGAGGATAAGGTTTTTAGTCAATGAAAGGAACAATATAATGAAGTTGTATGCAATTATAGATCTCCCAAAATATACAAAATATGTAGGAGTAATGATGATAGCTCTGCAGTGGAGGATTTGTTGAAATGACTTAAAAGGAGGTGGTAGTCATAAAGAAGAAGTCAGCAAAAAAAAAAAAAAAATAACAAAATTATCTTCATGTCTTCTTACCATTGCTTTTCCTGTTGTGGTCCATTAAGATATCCTGAAACTCCTTATCTTGTCTTAACACCAACTTAAAACTGAGTTCGAGGGAGAAATAGGAAACACTAGCCTCCAGAGCATTGAGGTACCTGGAATAGGAAAAAGAGAAACTAAGAAAGCAGCTTAGTTCCCTCATGGCCTTTCATGCCTTTCACTTCTTTGTTGCAGATCTATCCTGAGATTTGTTCATCTAAAATTCATTTCTGCTATTAACACAATAGACAGCACACACCATGATACCACTAGTTTAGATTGTGAAGCTCTAAATTAGTGAAAGGATGGGGGAGCTTTTAGGGATCTTCATGTATACATGTAAATAGTAGACATTTGGTGAGTCCTTTGTGATGGCTTCCAGCTGCTTGCAGGAAGAGGGTTCTACTCTGCCTTATCAACTAGTCCCATTATCATAGATAAGTTGAAACCCTTGAATCTACTGTACAAAAATTCAAAGTTGATAGGAATAATTTCTGCTCTTGTTTAAACCTCACATTAGATACTGTGGGTTGATTCCTGTAGGTCCCTAGATGCGCACCCCTGGTGGTATCCCATCTTAGTCTTTTGCGTACTTAGGTGGAGAGAGACTGCAGAATTAAGCAGAATCCTGGAAGTATAGACAGCAACCCAGCCAGAAGATTTCCTCTACTACCTTTGTTGGAGTTGAATGAATCTTTCCATTTTATTTTAGTAATGATACCTGATATGGTTAAGCTTTGTGGCCCCACCCACATCTCATCTTGAATTGTTATCCCCATCATCTCAATAATCCTCACCTGTCAAGGGAGAGACCAGGTGGAGGTAATTGAACCGTGAGGGTGGTTTGCCCCGTGCTGTTCTTGTGATAGTGAGTAAGTTCTCATGAGTTCTGATGGTTTTATAAGGGGCTCTTCCCTCTTCACTTAGCACTTGTCCCTCCTGCTGCCTTTTGAAGAAAGTGCCTTGCTTGTCCTTCACCTTCTGTCATGACTGTAAGTTTCCTGACGCCTCCCCAGCCATGCTGAACTGTGAGTCAATTAACCTTTTTTCCTTCATCAGTTACCCAGTCTCGAGCAGTTCTTTATAGCAGTATGAAAACAAACTATTATTAATACAATACCCATTATTCCTGTTTCTCCCCCACCTCTTGTTTCTCTGAAGAAGTGTGAGATCATCTTTTTCTAATTAATTGTAGGAATAGGCAAGATGCGTGTTCTCTGGTATTGTTTCTTACACAGGAGTGTGAAAACATTAATCCTGGCTTTCATTTTCCTTATCTGTAAAATAGGGATTCTATTACTTGTTTTATTTTCTTCAGATAACGTACTGTAGGAAATCAATAAAACTGATGTGAATGTACTTTCAAAACAGTAAAGAGTGTTGCAGATGCAAACTATACTGATTATTTTTACAACTCTATATTTACTTGATCCCCTTTGCTTTTATTTACGTGTGAGAAAGTGAACTGGTGTCTATACCCAATGCTGTTACCAGTGGAAAGTGTATCTGATAATAACTAGGTGGCCTCCATGATCCTATGGCTTCTTTCCATGGCAAGTGCTAATGAAATTTAATGATCCTGCTTACCAGAAACAGTCCTCGGACTCCGTACCATTCTTGTAAACATATGAAGTGCTCCAGGAATAAGTTTTGAAGGGTAGATCATTGGTTTTCCAAAAGTTAACCAAGAAGTATGTCAACTTTCTAGCTGGAGACATCAGCCTGGTTAAGGTTTCTTTATAGTCACATGACAATCCAAAACTTCCAGCTGAGATCATGGGGTAGCTCAATTCCGTGTCAAGGCTGTGTCAAGAGGTTGAGAAAAAAAAAACCATTATCAGGATTAACTTTAGTAGCACAAATAAGATCCCTCTTTAACCTGTTTCAGCATGTATATATGAATGGTAAGAATGAAATCAGGTCATTAAAGCAGATTTCTCATGTATATAGGAGTCTTTCTCATAAAACTGAGTTTAAAAACACTTATTGAGCATATGCTGTGTTCTAAGCACCCTGTAGGCAATTTTGTGAATATGCGACTGGGTTATTTTGATTTATTCTAAAGTGAGTTGTCACGATATCTGGGCTGCGATACTAGGGAAGTCGGACTCAGAAAAAGGATGGACCACCACAGCCACCATCGTTGTAAAGCCAAAAAGATGCCATCTACACTTTGCCATGCATTGCCTTCTTCCCAGCTCTGCAATGAACTGCCTTTGAGACATCAGCTGGGGATTTGAGAGCTTTCCTTCCCTTGCTCAACACCTGGACCATTTCATAGTTACTTAAACTTATCAATCTTCATTCCCAATCAGGGCCTTGACAAATGCCAGGAATGATGTTCGTCTGCCTCTTTGCCAGACTGATTCTTACTCATTCTTCAACTCCTAGATTACGTATCTCTTTATCTATCAGGAAAACTTTCCATGGTACCTAAGACCAGGTCACTATTTGGGTGAGTATCTATTTAATATCTGTTTCTTCCACTAGACTGTAAGCTCCCTGAAAGCAGGGTCATGCCTGGCTTGTTCACCTTGGTGTCTCCAGTCAGCTAGGCTCATATGTAGGTGCTTAATATATATTTAACGAAGGAAGGAAAACAACATCCCCTTCCTTCTTCAGTGCTCCATCAAAAGGTTTTAGTGAGCGTCCTGCTTGCATCTCAAACTACAATGTTCCCAGTCAGCATTCTCTTTCATTTCTGTTCCTCCAAACTGTTTTTCATTTATTTTAGTGTTTTGAGATTTTTTCATTTATTTTAGTGTTTTGAGATTGTAAAGGCTTCTTTGACTACTTTCCATCTCTCACCCCAGCATCATACTACTGATTGATTCTACCTTCAAATATCTTTGCAGTTATTCTCCCTTTCCATCTCCACTGCCTTCTTGCTAATCGAGGCCCTCCTTCTCTGCTGACTTTCCTGTCATCAGTGTCTTTCCTATATACTGTGGTCAATCATTCTTCTGAAAGTTGGGCTGCTTCTCTTGGCATTCCCAAGCTTAAAACCTTAGTGATTTCTGATGCGAATCTCATTAAATGCAACTTCCTTCACCTGGACTTTCCTCCCATGAACTTCCAAATAGGGTCCTACTTAATTTTGCTAGTCTTATCTCTATTATTCCCCTACACATTTCCTGAACTCTGGTTAATACAGAGTTCTTCATTTCCCTGCTTGTTTGCTTTTAAACGTACTTCTCCCTCTGCCTGGCTAGAAAGCTCATCTCCTCATCTCTCTATCCATTAAAATTTTACCCATTCTTCAACATGCAAACAATTGCATCTCCTTCATGAGGTTTCTTTCCCCCATTGAAGCTTAGTCCCCTCAAACAGAGGTGACTCTTCCCTTCTGTGCACTCTACAGCTTCTCTTTTCTTTTCCCTTTTCTCTCTCTCCCTTCCTCTCTCTTTTTCCTTCCTTCCCTCCTTCCTTCCTTCCCTCCCTCCCTCCCTCCCTCCTCCTTCCTTCCTTCCTTCCTTCCTTCCTTCCTTCCTTCCTTCCTTCCTTCCTCTCCTTCTCTTTCTCTCTCTCTTTCTCTCTTTCTCTTTTATAGGGTCTCACTCTGACACCCAAGCTGGCGTGAAGTAGTGTAATCCTGGATCACTGGAGCCTTGACCCCCTCAGTTCAAGCGATCCTCCCATATTGGCCTGCCACATTGCTGGGCATGCATGACTACACCTGGCTAATTTTTTTATTTTTAAATTTTCTGTAGAGCAAGGTCTCGCTCTGTTGCCTAGGCTAGTCTCAAACTCCTGGGCTCAAGAGATCCTCCTGCTTCGACCTCCTAAAGCCCTGGGATTACAGGCGGGTGCCACTGATCCCTGCCCTCTGCAATTTCCTGTTTCTATTTCCCTGGTGGCATTGATCTCACTGCCTTGTATTGGTCAGGAGAGTCCTTGTCACCTTCTCTATTTGGGTGGGCAGGGGCTGTGTTTTACTTAATTCTCTCTACTCTGAAACAGCTAAAATGCTTCTTTGCATGTAGAAGGTCTTCATAAATGGTGAATCAGTTTTTCCAATCCTCCTTTCCTTTTGAGCATACTCTATAGCAATATAGTAAGTGATCAGGTTAGATGACAATTGGGAACAAATGCAAGGAAGAGTAAGATTCTGAATCTGTCTGCATTTTGGTATGGAAGAGAAGCTGAAAAAGTGCTCACTGAGCCTAAGCATCTGAGATTGATTGTAATGGTGGGTGTGAGGTGACAAAAGCAAACTTCGCAACAGAATTTTCAGAGGTCTAATGTTTACCCTCCAAAATCCATTGCAAGTGATCCTCTGCAAAGTTTTCTCTGTGCAGATGAAGGGTGATTCTTGATTCAGGGTCAGATTGAATAAGTACAAAAAAGGAACTTGAGCAGGATTTTGATTAGGGAGGTGTAATTAGCAGAACACAGTATATTTTGGTGATAATTACATTGTGTAAATGAATGAAAGAGATGAGGGTAATTTTCCCAGAGCCAGAAAAATATATTCGTTCTAGAATATATTGAGAGCTTTGTTCTGAGATAGTAAGGGCACTGTACAGAGGACTTTAACATCTCATTTATATAATCCTCAAATAACCCCATGAACTAAATATATTGTTATTTTCCCCACTTTCACAGACCTACAGGATAGAACAGAACTCTACTAATACCCTGGGGTGCTGCACTTTCTTTTGTGTTTCACAGCCCTCTACCCATACTTTTGTGAATATTTTATTTATTAAACTCCTCAAATTATCCAATTTCACTATCTTTCCTGCTTTGCTCAAAATTCTGACTTTTTACCCATACCATGTTTTCTCTCAAGGTCAGACGTTAATGACTGAACCTGGACGGCTACAGACATTCACTCCATGCTGAGCAAGGGAAGTTACCTGCATAAGAGAATGATAGTTATGGAGAGATGGCAAAATACTAGACCTCAACACCTCTGATTGTGTTGCCTTGACTAGACTGTTGTTTCTTTAAGTTGCAATATCATGTCCTGACTTCAGTTCACAGTAGTATTACTTACTACATCTGGAAGGTGGAGTATGTACATGAGGGCCCCATGAGGACACAGCCCATCCGTCTTGCATTCTGTAGGAGAGAAAACAACAATGAATTCCTAAAACTAAGAAAAGTACTCAGTAGACAGGAAAGAAGTAGCAAGGGGAAGGCTCCCAGAGGTTTAGAAAGTGGGGCCTCCCAAGATGCTCAAACTCAGAGCAGCATAGGGTGCCTTGAGCTGGACAATGATCAACTGAGGCATGGAGAGGTTCAAGAGGGAAAAGATGCTACAGGGAGGGAAGGTATTTTACAAAGGTGAGCTGACTGGAGGTGAACCTGGCTTCCTTCTCAGTGCAGGATGGGAAGAGGCAGAAGAGGGACTGGGAGGCTGTAGCATTAGTAGTGTCTGTAGGCCAGATAGTGGTGAGATGAGATTTGGAGGTGCTTTGAAGGGAGAGGGCAAGTTTCAGTTGTAGAGAGAACTATAAAACTGAGTAAAATGCTATGCAATTGATTGGGTGATTATTGATCTTATTTTCTCCTATTTTTTAAGGGGAATCTGGTTGGGACCATCTCATCGCTGGTTTTGGAGAACCAGGTTATACCTCTCTCTGTGGAGGCAGAGAAAAGCAGCATAAATTTCTGAAATTGTGATGTGGAGTTTATCGAACTATGCTTGTGCACACCTTACCTTCCCAAGATTGAGAATCACTGCTGTGGTAGCCATTGTTCCTGATGGGAGTGTGGCCTGCCTGGTTGGTGTGATATTATTGATTAAAGTTTAGAGCTATGGCTCTACTCCCAGTGCTCTGCTGCTCAGACAGCCTTTTCTTTAGTTTCTGTAGTAAGGGGGTGCATTGCACATCTGTTTGTCTCTAGAGAGCTTGTAATACTCTTTATCTCCATAAAGCTCTGGTTGGGATTGGGGTTTGGTGATTCGGAGGAGGAAGTAGGCAAGAATCTCCCTCTTCCCATTTCCATCTTTTGACATTGCAGTTACTACGTTAAGTTAGGTGTCAGATTCAACCCTTAAGCAATTAACTATGATCTGACATATGGCAATGACTTGAAACAGAGATTTCTGGTGTGGGGCCTTGAAATATGTTTTTAAACATGATTTCTCAGTTATTTCTTGAGGGACACAAAGGCAAACCAGTTTGTACTATTAAATAAAGAAACTTAAAAACTGGCTGGGTGCAGTGGCTCATGCCTGTAATTCCAGCACTTTGGGAGGCCAAGGAGGGCAGATCACTTAATCTCAGGAGTTCGAGACCAGCCTGAGCAACATGGTGAAACCCTGTCTCTAAAATAATATAAGAAATTTGCTGAGCATGGTAGCACATGCCTGTAGTCCCAGATCTTGGGAGGCTGAGATGGGACAATCACCTGAGCCCAGGAGCTCAACCTGCAGTGAGCCATGATTATGCCACTGCACTCCAGCCTGGGCAACAGAGGGAGACCCTGTCTCAGAAAACAAATAAACAAACAAACAACCCAAAAAACAAAACAAAGCAAAATTTTAAAAACAATGTAAAACAAAAGAATTCCTCTCCTTACAACTGAAAGTGTACACACAGTACATAGCCAAGGCTCTCCTCACTCTCCTGGATTCATGGAGGGCCCTGTCATTTGGGTAATCTGTAGGGATAAAGCCAGAGTCTCCTGCCTGGTACTTGGCCACTCATTCAGCTATATGGCTAGAAATGATGGGAGAGCTGCTTCATGGTTATGTGCTTACATTTCACACTAAGATTATCCGGTGCTCGTAGGCCATGAGCTGCATCCACAAAAGCAAATACTTACTGAAATTTTCCTGAGTAGGTCGAGGCCTTCACAGGTGCTGCTCCGGCAGTCACCGGAGTTATGAATCAGACCATCCGAATACATGAAAGAAGCATTCACGGTCACATTTAGGCCTGTCATCCAGAGATGAGGGAAAATAGAACACTAGTGTTATTTTTCAGTCATTTATACCAGCCATGAGATTGATTCTGGGAAAAAGTGGATATCTATTTTCAGGCCTAGGAATATTTACATCCTGGGCCCTTGTTTTACTCCAGGTCACTTTTTTCCTCTCTGTGTCTCTGTCTCTCTATGTCTTTGCATCTGTGTCTCTCTCTCTGTCAACAGTTTTATTGAGGTATAATTTATCCATCATAAAAATCATACATGTTGAGTTTACAATGCAATGACTTTTAGTAAATATATATAGTTGTGCAACCATCCACATGGTCCAGTTTTAGAACATTTTCATTGTGTTCACTGCCCTCTTCATCTTTTCACAACCCTAGATGCAGCAAGTCTCCTGTATGGACTGGAGAGTGCTGGGAAGCAAAGACATAGACATTATGATAACCTGTTCTTTCATGGTCCCCAGGTGCTGTTGCTGCCAACTTTCAGGAGGCTGCAGTCTTCCTTGGTCTCTGATCTTTATCCATCCAGTCAACAAACAGTTACTAAGTTCCTGCTATGTGCCAGGCGCTCTTCTTTGTGCTCATGATACAGCATTGAACAAAAGTTCCTGCTTTCAAGAGGCTTACATTTTCTTTGGGCGTTACTCAGAATAATGCATTTCTGATAGGGTGGTCACCAAAGCCCTAGGGGGAACTGGGACCTGTGTGAAGACTGAGCCATGCGATACATGGTTTCTCTGGTCAGAGGGAATAGCAAGGGCAAAAATCCCAGGCGGGACCCTTCTTGGCATTTCAGGGAGAACAGGGAGGCCAGTGTGGTCCTCACAGAGTAAGTGAGAGGTAGTATGGGTGAGATGTGAGGTCAGAGTGAGGGCCACACCGTGCATGACCATGTAGGCGTTTGTAAGTGCTTTCAGTTTATTCAGGATAAGAGTTTTGGAGGACTTTGAGTAGAGAAATGATATTTTCTGACTATTATTTTTAAAGGACATCTCTGGATCTTGATGCAGAGAATAGATTGTGGGGAACAGAAACAGATGCAGGGAGACTAGTGAAGATGCTCTTCATAACCTAGGTTAGATTGGACTATAGTAGTTGGAGCAAAAGTAGAGAAAGATGGTTGCATTTAGGATGTATTTTGAAGGTAGGAAATTAATAAATGCAATATGAAATATGAGAAAAAGAGGACTCAGGATAACGCCAATATTTTTGACCTGAGCAAGTGGGTGAAGGGAACTCTTATTGACCAAGATGAGAAAGAACATGGGAAGAGCAGGTTTGCTAATGTGGTGTGTGTGGTGATGGAGGTGGACAAGTCAGGTGTGAGATGCCTGTCACACTTCCAGATAGAGAGGACACTAAGCAGTTGAAATATACCCATCAGAAATAGTTATTAATGCAATCATACTTATTGATAAAAAGCTGTCACATCTGTGTCTCAGATTTACCATTCTTGCTCAAAAGGGGTGTCTTGGTCAGTTTTCTACAAATCAAAGCCTGAGACAAAAGCTTTATTGAGTTTGTCTTACCAGAGTCCCATATGCAGTAAACAGTGGGATCTGAAATTGAAGCCATGTTTGTCTCATCCTAAACCAATTATACATTTTTGATATCTCAAATCAAAACTCATGCATGAGGGAATGGCCTTTTACCAGCTTAGTGATGCATCAAAGCATTAAATCCAAAATTTATCAATGGGTATGATTATTTGTTCTCAACGAATCTTGCTGTATTACAATCTTTAGCCCCGTCTCTCCTGAAGCATTCAAGATACAGAGTAAATAGACGATGAGAAAAATACTTCCCGCATGCCCTCAGGAAGTTCCCTGCAGCCATGGCCACACTTCTCACGTGAAATGAACGTGCTTAACAGTCTAAGTGTCATCTATTTTTCCCAAAGAAGGTGCTGCAAAATTCTGTTTTCTTTCTTAGTAGACAGGGAAGGAGATTGTGTAACATTACAAAATTTTCAGAAAACCCCTTTGTCTTTAAAATACGTCCTCTTACTTTAAAATGTTTTTCATCAAGGATAAAGAAAACAAAAATGTGTTCATTGGCATCTTAAATTAGATGAGAGTTTTGTTGGGATTTCACTCTGACTCACACATTTCTCCTCTTATACATCGAAAACAAGTTTCTCTTTGAAATATCTGTTTGATCACAAGGATGGCTGGCCTTACTGACCAGAACACCATTCCTGGTGTTAGGCATTTCCTCTGTGGGCTACTCCCAAAGCCAAAGTGAATTATGTTCATTCTGGCTTGGGGTCTTTGTATAATGGAGAACTCCCATATTTAGATGAAAGCAAAGGTCTTGCTGGTGATATCCCAGGGGATTGCTAGGCACCAGGTTTTAGAAGGTAATAGCAGAACCATTTGACCTCAATCTGTCTATTACATTTTGGTTCCTTCCAGTAAAAAATAATCAGGACAAATGTCTGATTCCTAAGCAGGGATGTTCTTAAGTTTGTCAAGTCCACAAGGAGTCTGGAAACCTCAGTCCATAGTCCGGGATTATGAGTGATTTCTTATGTGTTCTTGTACAAGCCATTTTAATTTCTCTGACTTAGTTTCTCGCACGTAAAATGAGGTTTAAACCAAGTTTGTAAAATTGGATAATTTTTAATCACCTTTAAAAGAGCAAAGCGTGTCTATAATAGAAGTTGTTCTTCTGAACAAATAAGAATGTTTTAAAAGGTAGATACTTGTTCTTTCAAAGAATGGAGGAGTCTTTGTACTTCTACAGCCACTTGAGAGATGTCTACTAACTAGGGTGCAAGTCGTGCCTTGCTTTTTTAAGTTTGAAAACCCTGATACTTTATTTATAAGACAGCTTAATGAGAGATGCCAGTAGTTTGGTAGGACTAGCCAAATAGGAGACGTCAATATAATTAGACCAGTCAGGGATATTTAATGGAAGAGAAGAGGGGAGTGATGGGTTTAACAGCAATTCACACTTAATTGAGTGTAACCATGAGCCAGCTTCAGTACTAAGCCCCCTATGCCCTTTATTTTATTTAATTCTCATGCCAATAGAGAGGATATAGATAATTTGAAATGAGGAGAACAGAATGAATGAGGCTATAGTGCACCTGGAGGAATGGCAGAGGGCATGTGAGGAACTATAGAAAATAGGGTTGGAGAGGGTCTTGGAACACTGCAAGAGGACTCAGAAAGTGACGTGGAGGGTAGCACAAAGTCACAGGGAGATGGCCACACTTGCAGCTCCTCTCTCTTGACCTCCTGTCTCTATGAGGGCTCTGTTCTCTCCTACCACCATGAGGGACAGTGAAAATGACACTTTAATAATCCAGTGCTCCAGGCAGCCCATGACTGACACAGCTAAACTGAAGTAGAAACTCGGGCACAGTGCCTGGGAAAAAGGGAACCAACATCTGTTGAGTGTGACCTTAGATAAGTGACTTCCCTACTGAAGCCCCAGTTCCTCATTCACTTATTAACAGAATAGAGCCAGGTGGTCTCTTTCACTATATGCCTAACTTTGGGCTATGATTTTTTACAGGTATTTTTTCACTTAATCCTCTCTGAATCCTTCGAGGTAATATTTTGTCATCCTTATTTAAACATGAGACAGTGGAGGTCTGGAGAGGTAGATTAACTTGTTTAAGGCTACACAGCTAATAAGTAGTAGGGCAGGGATTTGAACTTAGGGAAGTCTAATTCTAGAACTTGATATGCTGTAGAATAGCAGTTCTCCAAGTATGAGCCACTGAGGTACCTTTAGTCCCTTTCAGGGCATCCATGAAGTCAAAGTTATTTTTATAATTATACTAAGACATTCCTTACTTTTTCCACTCTCTTTCTCTGATGAGCATATGATAGGGTTCTCCAGAGGCTATACGACATATATTATTGCAACAGATTGAATGTAGAAGCCAATATGAGAATACAGATATCTACCATTAAGCTTGACATTAAAGACATTTGCAAAAGTGTAAACCAGCCTTCTCACCCGCTTGTTTTTTTTTTTTTTTTGGCTTGAGAAATATAGATTTTCTTTAACAAAAATATTATTTATGTTTACAGGTATTTATTTATTATTTTTGATGAATTTATAAACAAATGTTTAAAATGTTTCTCGGTTTTAATTTTCAATACAATCAATACTGATACATGTAACCACATAAAAACTCTTCAGCACCCTCAATAATTTTAAAGAGTTTAAAGAGGTCCTAGGCCAGGCGCGGTGGCTCAAGCCTGTAATCCCAGCACTTTGGGAGGCTGAGGCGGGCGGATCACCTGAGGTCGAGAGTTCAAGACCAGCCTGACCAACATGAAGAAACCCGGTCTGTACTAAAAATACAAAAAATTAGCTGGGTGTGGTGGTGCATGCCTGTAATCCCAGCTACTCGGGAGGCTGAGGCAGGAGAATCGCTTGAACCTGGGAGGTGGAGGTTGAGGTGAACCAAGATCGCATCACTGCATTCCAGCCTGGGCAACAAGAGTGAAACTCCGTCTCAAAAAATAATAATAATAAATAAAAATAAATAAATAAACAAATAGGTCCTAATACCAAAATATTTGAGAACGGCTTCTATGGAGCATAGTATAATATGCTGCCCCTCAATATTTTACTTTTATGTGTACTATTTTCTCTTATTTTTAATTTGGTGGGGGTAATATCTTCCTTTTTATCACTCCAGAACTCAAGTGATTTCTCTAGAAAATACTAAACATTTTTCGGACAATGACATAACTTCAAATCAAAGGTTTACTTTTAAAATAAGCTATTTCCCCCACTGCGACTTTTCATCCTACCGGCACTGTCCGTCCCACAATGATATCTCATTCCTGGGAGGATAGGAAAGCTGGACAATATGGGGTGAGCTCAGAACTCTCTCTTCCTATCTAAGGCTTTAAGGATGGGGTTGGACCAACATGGACCAACATGAAGCTGAGGCCTCTGTGCTAGGGTCTAGGAGTGGGACCAGCTCAGCATGAGGGAGCACACCCAGGGTATGGGTCATGCGATTAGCCTTGGAACCATACATCCTCAGGGAGGTGATGTCACGAAGTCGAAGGAATCTCTTTTTTTCATGTTCTTTCCCGTTAGATCCTGAATGTTCTTCGAGATCCTCAAAGCTTTTCTGATTCCTAGAAAAAATACTGATCGTTTCCCCTTGGAACATCACCTATAATGCCTGAACTTTTACTTTTCTTCAATGTAATCCTCAGATATATTGTCTTAAATTTTTTCCCAAATAATGATGCTCAACATGTTTAGAACATGAGCTATCTTTCCCCCCAAAACCTGTACCTTTTGTGTTTACTATACATGCATATCCATCCAACAAAATGCATTAACAGATGTAAAAGTCTCGACATCACAGCTCATTCCTTCATTTCCATAGAGCTCTCCACTTAAATGATCCATTTAACAACCTGCCCACTAATAACTGTATTTTACAAATGACATGAGTGAAACCTGGAGATGATAAACAACGCACCCAATGTCACTCAGCTGTAAATAATGGAGTAGGAATTCAAATTCAGGTTGTATGAGTCAGGGACCAAGGCTCTAACTAATATACTATATTATTATTTTAGGTGCTTGGTTATGTGTTCTAGCAGTAGCAACAGCACAGCAACAATAAAAACAACTATATTAACGTCCTCAACAATAACAACAACGACAACAAAAACTACCATTTATTGAGTTCCTACTATGTTTCCGTCACTGAAGGAGGTACTTTATATGAGTTTTCTGATTGAATCCACATGCTATCCATATGAGGTAACTACCACTTATTCTAATTTATAGGTGTAGGAACTCAGGTTCCAAAAATTTAGCTGCTTAAGGTCATACCTGTCATAGAATGCTCTGGCTGGAAAATAAATCAAGATCTGTCAGGTTCCAAATATCTGCTTCTAACCATAATGTTCCACTGCCTTGTTTTAGTTAGAAAGTTAGTTCACACTGGATAAAGATATTACGATGGATTCCAAAGAGTGACCCATGTACTCCCTGGGATCAGACAGATGTGGGTCTGAATTTCACTTCAAACAGACAACCTACATTACCTTAGCAAAGTTGTTGCACTCCTGCCGTGAAACCAGTGTCAACCATGCTAACGTCACAGCGGTGGTGATTAAAGACGTGATGTAATTGAAGTATCTAGAACTTAGCTACCCCATGACAGGTACTTAGTAACTGAAGAAACCAAGGTTCAGGGAGACTAACCCAGGATCACAGAGAGAGAAAACTTTGGGGCAGGAATCCCAATCCGGGTCCTCAAAGGACAAATCAAGTGTTCTTTCCATTGCACCACATTGCCTTGGTAAATAAGGGGATTTTACTAAATGACCTCCTTGTTCCATTATGGCTCTAGATCAGATCCATTCACTTATGTGTGAATCTAGTTTCAGAATTGCAGAGATGTTGTATGTGCACAGAAGTAACTTATTATTCATATCTGAACAGCTGCCCTACGTCCACAGAATTTTAAATAGAGAAAATTAAGACATACCATCCTTAAAACCACAAATAACCATTAACATGCATTAAATACTCACTGACTCAGTAAGTCTATTTCTGGTAATCTAATCTCAGGGAATGGAGAAAAACTACATGAAAATATTTGTTGAAGTATTATAAAAATAATGAGAAGTTTAAAACAAATGAAATATCCTACATCAGAGAATTATTATATATATTAACATATTAGGTAATTTATATCCAGTGGATATGATACATACTTGATATTATAATATCCAGTGGATATTACACATCAATTCACGTGATGACTAGAAAGGCCATGCCGCTCTAGGAAAGTCACTTGTGCAATAATGTGAAGTGAACCAGAAGGATTCAAAATTGTTTCTATGCCATAGTGATCACCAACCACATTCTTAAAAACAGGAAACTAAGAAGCACATGAAAACAGACTGGAAACCTCCAGGTGGCTGGGAATCATGGATGCTTTTTTCCCCCTTTATTTTACACATTTTATGTAATGTTATAAAATTTATTTTTATAACTAAAAGATACAATGAAGAACTGCAACAATGAATTTGATTGCAAATGTTTTGTATTAACTATGTCTGGTAATGACAGCCACAGGAAATGTAAAGAGTGAACAGGCCACCCTGTCTCTACTAAAAATACAAAAATTAGCCAGGCGTGGTGGCAGGCGCCTATAGTCCCAGCTACTCGGGAGGCTGAGGCAGGAGAATGGCGTGAACCCGGGAGGTGGAGCTTGCAATGAGCCGAGATCATGCCACTGCACTCCAGCCTGGGTGACAAAGTGAGACTCCATCTCAAAAAAAAAAAAAAAAAAAAAAAAGGTGAACAGTCTAGAGACAAATGTCTTTCTCTGGATAAAAGGCCCAAAGAAAGATTTGGTGTCTATGTGAAACTGACTGTCTGAATTCATCTTCTTGATTAGTATCCCTGTGAAATCTTAGGTCTAGACCAAATCTTACCTCTGTGTACAGAAGGAAACATGATGCCTTCCTGGAACTGGGCAATAAACTGAATTTATTTTTATTTATTTTCTTTTTGAAGAGATGGAGTCTCGCTATGTTGCCCAGGCTGGTCTTGAACTCCTGGGCTCAGTGTCCCTCCTTCCTTGGCCTCCTAAAGTGCTGGGATTACAGACGTGAGCCACAACATCTGGCCTAAACCCAGTTTTAACTGGGACATTTCACTGCCGTGAACACTTTACATTTCCTGAGTCAGGGCTAGTCCCAGAGCAAGATGAAGTGTGAGTGAGCACAGCATAATAGGGTTCAAATTCTTCTCTCTAAGGATCTACTGTCATGAAATAGAAAGGGGTTTAGGTACAGCCCTTAGAGAAAGTTGTGTGATCAGACAAACACAAGGTCTTTGCTTAGCAACATTTTGTCCCCAGAGGTAGTAACAGAGTGGAGGAGGATTCTATTAACATTTTCTTACCAGCGTTTTGCAGACGTCCTCTCACTATTTCCAGCCCCTCATTCACCGCATCTTCCACGTTTTCCAGGGGCTCTGCAAAGGCTGAGTTGCCCATCATCAGGACGCTGATTTCATAGCTGCCGTTGTGGCAGTTCTGACTCACCTGGGAACTCCAGGACAGCCACCCGGGCTGGAAGAGCAGTGACCACAAAACCAAGTCCAACAGCAATGTCTTCATGACCCCGATCACGTTAGAACCATACTCCTTGTGCCTACTTGCTTTGCTGTATTGGGCTCCTCGGGAGGCAGGGAATCCAGATGGTCAGCCTCTAGTGGAGTCCCTCAGCCCACTCTTCCCCACGCTTCTCTCTGATCATGCCCAACTGGTAACATGGGCCGTGGAATACAGCCTGCTTGCCAGTAATTAGCAGCTACATTATGGCAGGAGATAAACCAAAGTTCACTTTGTGTTTGCACCCAGAAAGGTCAGAGCTATAAACAGAGATTACCTGGGCCTCACCCAATAAAAATGCAATAATTTTTGACGCATCACTGGGAAGAGGGAAAAGAGAAAGAGGGCAATATATCACATACATAACAAACTTTGTGAAATGGAAAATAAAGGTCAAAGGGCTTTAGGAAAACACAGCTACAATGGACTATTAGTGCTTAGGTTTTAGCTGCACGTCGAAACGAAATCCTTAACTAGGAAGAGCTGTGTTTCAGTCACTCAAGCAGCAACTGTAAGTTGCTGGGATACATGTGCAGAACATGCAGATTTGTTATGTAGGTATACACATGTCATGGTGGTTTGCTGCACCCGTCACCCTGCCATCTACATTAGGTATTTCTCCTAATGCTATCCCTCCCCTAGCCCCCCACCCCCCAACAGGCCCCGGTGTATGATTTTTCCCTCCCTGTGTCCATGTGTTCTCTTTGTTCAGCTCCCACTTATGAGTGAGAACACGTGATATTTGGTTTTCTGTTCTTGTGTTACTTTGCTGAGAATGATGGTTTCCAGCTTCATCCCTGTCCCTGCAAAGGACATGAACTCATCCTTTTTTATGGCTGCGTAGAATTCCACGGTCTATATATGCCACATTTTCTTTATCCAGTCTATTATTGATGGGCATTTGGGTTGGTTCCAAGTCTTTACTATTGTGAATAGTGCTGCAATAAACATATGTGTGCATGTGTCTTTATAGTAGAGTGATTTATAAGCCTTTGGGTATATAGCCAGTAATGGGATTTCTGGGTCAAATGGTATTTCTGGTTCTAGATCGTTGAGGAATTGCCACACTGTCTTCCACAATGGTTGGACTAATTTACACTCCCACCAACAGTGTAAAAGTTTTCCTATTTCTCCACATCCTCTCCAGCATCTGTTGTTTCCTGACTTTTTAATGATCACCATTCTAAGTGGCAGGAGATGGTATTTCATTGTGATTTTGATTTGCGTTTCTCTAATGACCAGTGATGATGAGTTTTTTTTTTCATGTTTGTTGGCTGCATAAATGTCTTCTTTTGAGAAGTGTCTGTTCATATCCTTTGCCCACTTCTTGATGGAGTTATTTGTTTTCTTCTTGTAAATTTGATTAAGTTATTTGTAGATTCTGGATATTAACCCTTTGCCAGATGGATAGATTGCAAAAATTTTCTCCCATTCTGTAGGTTAAGCAGCAACTACTTATTAAGATTTGACTATGTGTTGAGCATTGGCAAGGCACTGAAGATATGGCCATGAACAACATAGATACATTAATGTCCTCACTGAACATGCATTCTAATGGGAGAAGGCAAACATTAAATAATTATGTCTATATTCTATTTTTATTTTTTAATTTTAATTTTTTAAAGTTTTTCTTTAATTTTTTTTTTTTTTTTTGAGACAGAGTCTTGCTCTGTTGCCCAGGCTGGAGTGCAGTGGCACAATCTTGGCTCACTGCAAACTCCACCTCCCGGGTTCCTAAGAGTCAAGAAAAAGACATGAATTTTGAACAGACTGCTTAGACTTCCATGGAAGAAATGTCCTGGAGAGAGGCAGGCACAGAAACAGGGAACGGATGGGGAAGCTGTTGCTACAGACAGAGCTAAAGAATGCCTGGATAAGGATGGTGGCAGTGGAGATGGGTTCAAAAAATATCTAAAAGGTAAAATGTGGGACCAGCCTGGGCAATATAGTTAGATCCCATCTATACTAAAAAAAAAAAAAAAAAAAATTAGCTGGGCGTGGTGGCTCATGCCTGTCATCCTAGCACTTTGGGAGGCCAAGGCAGGAGATCAGGATTTGAGATCGGGATTTCAAGACCAACCTGGACAACATAGAGAGACCCCGTCTCTATAAAGAAAAATTTTGTAAAAAGTTAACCAGGTGTGGTGGCCCAGGCCTGTATACCCAGATACTCAGGAGGCTGAGGCAGGAGGAGGATTGCTTGAGGCCAGGAGTTCAAGGCTGCAATGAGCTGTGATCATGCCACTGCACCCTAGCCTAGGTGACAGGGCAAGAACCTGTCTCTAAATAAATGAATAAAATAAAATTAAAAAAAAGGTAAAATGGATGGGACTTGGTATTTGACTGAATTCAGGACATTAGGAAGAAGGAGGAATCAAAGATGACCCCTGATATGCTCAACTGGTTACTGAGCTCTAGAATTCTGGAAGGGGAGCAGGTTTGAGGGAGAAGATAATGACTTCTGTCTTGGGACATATGAATTTTAAGGTATCTGTGCAGTTGTAAGAACAGTCCTCATGGAATTTTGAGAAGAGAATCTGAACTTAAATGGGAATTGGGAATTAAAATCAGGAATGCGTGATTTATCAGATAACGTCATTGTTGACAACATTGACTTGACCACTTATGGCAAAATTTATGTTTTAAAGTTAAAATTGCGAAAAATAAGTGTGTCAACTAGTGCTATAACTCTTCCCTGGAGGCAGCTGTATTTGCAGTTACCTCACCAATCAAAATATATGAATTGTTGATAAGTTCAACCAATCCAAATAGAAGTAACCCACCAAAAAAAAAAAAAAAAAAATCTTTAACATTTAGATTGCAGCCACTCATGAGGTCACTTGAGTGGCCTTTCAGGGACCTTCTGTTTCTCAGCTGATAGCACCTTGGCACTGGGAGCTGCGTCTCCTATTGCAGGAGGATGGAATCCTCAGGCCTCAGCCTGGAACTGACTGTATAAGTGAGTATTGTGGGGATTCTGTCTCCTAGGGCAGGACAGGGATTGCTTGATATAACACTGGTTCCCTTAACTCAGCTTAGCTGGTCTCACAGTGCAGCCCAGGTAAAAAGGGGATTACTGAAGCGAACACCTGGAAGGTAGTGTTGGAATTAGAGGGTAGATTTTCTACATTACTGATTTGAACAGTTCAGGGCAGCTGAGAGAGGGAAGAAGAAAATGACTTTGAACCAAGGAGCTCAAGGAACTCAGAATCCAGTTTGTTGGACAGGTCACATGTTAAGTATTGAAATCAACCAGATTGATAGTAGGTGCTTGCTGGAGAAGACGATCTATCAATGCAGCAATAGATGAGGGAGAACAATCAGGACTTAAATAATTGACAGAGACTGATGAAAAGGGACTGAGTGTTATGGTTAAATGACATGTGCCTCAAAAGAACAGAGATTGTGTTTTTATAAAATATTTTAAAATGAGGAAGCAGATCATGCATATAAAGGCTATATGTAATGAATATGTACAGATTAAAAGAATAAGAAAATGAACACTCATATATCCAAGTTACAACCTAGGACCTTCGCACTCCTATGTACTCTATCCCCAAAAATCATCCTTTTCCCCTCCCAGTGTAGCTAAGAGGTGTAGGGAACAGTTAACCAAGAGATAAAGAGTATTGAGGCATTTGTTGACCATAGCATGGGTGTTTCAGAAGGCACTGTTAAATGTTTGACATAAAGAATGGGAAGGAAGAAAGATCAGGCAGAGAGGAAGTAGTATGAGGGTAAAAGAATACTGGAGGAGACATGATGCCAAGGGCTGTTGTTTTGGAGATGGTTGATGTGGAACAGGATGGGTTCAGTCCTGGATCTCCTAGAGAGAGGATGGGACCTTCACAGGATTCAGCTTTGATACAGAAGAAAAGTGCTGTGATTATTTTATGGGACAGGATAGGTTGTGGTAGGTGATTGACAGTGGTCGGACTGGGTGCTGCATGGGGATTTGTAATGGATGTCATTAAGAATGGAACACCAGGCTGCAGAGAGGCACACGGCCATCACAAGGAGGCTCAGCCTTTGCTATAGGTAATGATTTTCTGTGTGGCACATTGGTGGCCAAGTTTGAACTCAAACACGGTTTTCTAACTATTAATTTGTTGCTCTTTCCACTTCCTGTGGCAGGAGAAGGAATAGAAGTAAGACACTGTTTTTACTTTTAAAAAATGTGGTCCAGAAATTACAAGTATGAAAGAAAGCCATGTGGAGGGAGTTGATGAGATAGATAAAACTGCCAGGTACTTTGATTCAGCTATCAAGACAGTTGAGAGGTGCAATTCTGGGAATCCTCTGATTATAGCATGTGACCAGGAACATAATTCCAAATGTGAAAGATCAAAATAGCAGTCCTTCCTGAATCCCTTAAGACAAATAGTGTGTCTTCTTCATGTCATAAAACTATAAACTGCAGATCATAATTAAATGTAGGCAGGTTCTGCTGGAGACTTTCAAGAATCAAAACCAAATAATAGAACATTTGAGTTGGCAGCTTTAGGAGACATATTCTTGGCTATGGTCTGAATGTTTAGGTCTCCCTCAAATCCATATGTTGAAATCCCCAAAGTGATGCTATTAGAAGGCAGGGGCTTTGGGAAGTGATTAAATCATTAGAGGAGAGCCGTCATGAATGGGATTATAAAATGTGGGGCCTCTTTTATAAGGCTCCCAGAGGTCTTATAAAAGAGGCCCCAGAGAGACCTCTCCTCCCCCACCATGTGAGGACACATAAAAAAGGCAGCTGCTCTGGGCCTGAAAGCAGGCCCTCGCCAGAGACTGAATCTGCCAGTGCCTTGATCGTGGACTTCCTCCTTGTAGACCCTGCAATGGGGGATGCGGCTCCCAATGCCAAAGTGTTATCAGCTGAGAAAAAGAAGGTCCCCGAAAGGCCACTCAAGTGAACTGATGAGTAGCTGTAGTCTAATTTTTATGGATTTTTTTTTAATGGGTTACCTCCATTTGGATTCGTTGAACTTACCAACAATTTGTATCTTTCGTTTGGTGAGGTAACTGCAAATACAGCTGCTTCTGGGAAGGAGTCGTAGTGCTAGTTAACACACTTATTTTTCACAATTTTGACTTTAAAACATAAAACAATTTCTGAAGTTTATAAGTCACTCAGTTTATGGTATTTTGTTATAGCAGCCCAAACAGAGTAAGACACTCTTCAATACAGAACAAGATCCTTTAAAGATTAGGGAAAAGAAAGAGGCTGGGAGTGGTGGCTCACATCTGTAATTCTAGCATTTTGAGAGGCCGAGGCAGACAGATCACTTAAGGTCAGGAGTTTGAGACCAGCCTGGCCAACATGGTGAAACCCCATCTCTACTACATGTACAAAAATTATCTAGGCATGGTGGCAGGCGCCTGTGATCCCAGCTACTTGGGAGGCTGAGGCACAAGAATCACATGAACCCAAGAGGCAGAGGTTGCAGTGAGCGGAGATCATGCCCCTGCACTCCAGCCTGGGCGACAGAGCAAGACTCTGGTCTAAAAAAAAAAAAAAGGAAAAGAAAGGAAATTACTCCAGATGGGAAGGGGCAGCTAAGCAAGTCACCTGTGTTTGCCACTCTTTAGTTTCTAAAAACAGTTTGGGTCTCTTTTGTATCCTTTCCATTACAGTGCCCTTCCCTCCCTTTGGCCTGTGGGAACACATGCATCTCCTCTGCCTATAGCAATCCTAGTTCTCCCTTGTTGCCTCATCTCACTGGAGAAACAAAGATGATTTTTCAAAAGGAATTTTACCAAGAAACTAATTGAAGTAAAACATGAAAATTCTGTGCTAAACACAATGGTAGAAATTCTGATCGAAATGTATTAAATCACAATGACTGCGGTAAAGTATTTCTTAACAGATGATTTAATAGACTCACCAGATTAACAGAAATAGGCATGGTATGCTTGCAGTCAGTGGACACATGCACTTTTGCTTAGTCCAGTTAAGTTGTATGCTTACTAAAACTGCCTTCTGTTTGCACCCAAATTTGCCAATTTTATTTATTATTTCATCATGTCCTTAATGAATATAATTAAATGGTGATCTAATAAAATGCATACATAAATTGTTGGAAATCTTAAACAAAGTCAAATTACTAAGAAAATTACTGTGACAAGACTTTCTAAAATGCTGGAAAATACTATATAAAATCTAAAAAGGTTCTGTCCTTAGAGCGCTTGTCAATTGTTTTAAAACATCAAACACTGAGGCCGGGGGTGGTGGCTCACACCTGTAATCCCAGCATTTGGGAGGCTGAGGTGGGTGGATCACCTGAGGTTAGGAGTTTGAGACCAGCCTGGCCAACACTGTGAAACCCCATCTCTACTAAAAAAAAAAATACAAAAAATTAACTGGGCATGGTGGCGGGTGCCTGTAATTCCAGCTACTTGGGAGGCTGAGGCAGGAGAATCACTTGAACCCAGGAGGCAGAGGTTGCAGTGAGCCAAGATTGCACCATTGCACTCCAGCCTGGGCAACAAGAGTCAAACTCTGTCTCAAAAACAAAAACAAAAACAACAACAGAAAACATCAAACACTGAAATAGACGATGTACTATGTGTGGTTTACTTACAAAAGCCGATTCAGAGCTCCAATCAGGGCATCCGTGCTCAAAGAAAATTCGTTGGCCTGACTTCAATAGATGAATAAATGAACATGAATATGTTTTGAGACAAAACTTTTCAGGAATAAATTTATAATTTTTAATGATTCCTGTTTTAACAGATTGTTTTCCTGTGAAAGGAATACTTGGCTGGTCCTCTTCACCTAAAGTAACATAATGTCAGATAAGTCAGGCAGCAAAAAGGATACATGATTTTGCTGAGGCCCCACATGGATTTGGATAGGTATACGGTGGCTCATGCCTATAATACCAGCATTTTCACAGACCAAGGCAGGAGGTTCACTTGAGGGAAGGAGTTTGCGACTAAATGGATTTAGGTATGCAAACTTTCTGAGTTAGGCATAAATAAATATTTTTTAATATAATAAAATGAGAAAAAGTTGAAGTTTCCAGGAACAATCCAAGAAGAAAGAGGTGAAGAGGAAAGACAAAGAAAAAGGAAGAGGTAAAACAACAAAATGGCAAGAGGTGAAGAGCTACAAAGAAATAAATGGCCAGTGAAAAAGACATAATGGGATATGGGTTGAACATTTTTAAGAACAAGGATGTTGGCCAGGCGTGGGGGCTTACGCCTGTAATCCCAGCACTTTGGGAGGCCGAGGAGGGTGGATCACGAGGTCAGGAGATGGAGACCATCCTGGCTAACACATGAAACCCCGTCTCTATTAAAAATACATAAGAATTAGCCGGGTGTGGTAGCGGGCGCCTGTAGTCCCAGCTACTTGGGAGGCTGAAGCAGGAGAATGGTGTGAACATGTGAGGCGGAGCTTGCAGTGAGCCGAGATTGTGCCACCACACTCCAGCCTGGGCGACAGAGGGAGACTCTGTCTCAAGTAACAAAAAAAAAAAAGAACAAGGATGTCTAAAATACACATAAAGTTGCTTTTATTTTCCAAGAGGAATAATGCCTACTTCATTCACACAGCAGATGTTTATTGAGAGCCTTCTAATTGTTCTCAGCATCAAAGTTATGGCACAAACAAATTTCTGCCTTCGTGATCATTGTATTCTAGTGGGAATTTAAAACTGATAAAACATGACAATATAGTTAACTTTTCCCAAACCTTCAAGTCTGTGCCATATGCAGCTTGCCTAATTTATGGGAATGATGGAAAGGTGATCAGATCCTTGTCTAGACTGCTGCAATAAGAACAGGAACAGGATGTCCAGATGATTCACAGAAGCAGAAGTTTAAAGTAAGAAAGGTGATCAGGGTAATTCAAGACTTCAGAGACTTGATCAAACATTGGTGTATTCGTCCATTTTGCATTGCAGGTGTAAAGGAATACCTGAGACTGGGTAATTTATAAGGAAAAAGGTTCATTTGGCTCATAGTTCTGCAGGCTGTACGAGCATGGCATCAGCATCTGCTCAGCTTCTGGGGAGGCCTCAGGAAGCTTTTACTCACGGCAGAAGGTGAAAGGGAAGCAGGTGTGTCACATGGCAAGACAGGAAGCAAGAGAGGGTAGTAGGAGGTGCCAGGTTCCTTTAAACAAGCAGATTCCGCATGAACTAACAGAGCAAGAGCTCACTCATTACTATAGGGAGACCATTCGTGAAGGATCTTCCCCCAGGGCCCAAACACCTCCCACTAGGCCCACCTCCAATATGAGGGGTGACATTTCAACGTGATATTTGGAAGGGAAAACCATCCAAACTATATCAGCTGGGGAGGGTTATTGGATCTTCTACAAGTATGAAAAGAGATTCAAAGCTAGATGACAAGGTGGGATGAACCCAATGACACAAAATCATTACTAGTGCTTTGCATCTAAACCTAGTGCTAGTGTCTGGGATGCTTCAAGATGACAGACTTGTTTCTTTTCCCTGGTGTACCTGTGTCCTGGATTCTCCCCTCCCCCATTCCAACTCTATTCAATGCTTGAGCGGTGTCTTCCTCTCCGTCCTTCCCAAACCTTTTAAGTACAGTATTCTCTGTGCTCCAGAAAGGCTGGGGCAGGTGATTGTTATACTTGTCAGGGATAGATGAAAAATCTGTTAAATTTTCTTCTGCCTCTTGGATTGGCTCTTCTGTCCAGGTGGTTGTGTTTACATACTAAGGAAAGTGTGTTTGCAGACAGTAGCAATATGTCTCAGCTATAATAAACTTGTCTGTGTGCTGGAAACACTTCCTGTTTTCTCTTAAATCAAACACAACAGAAGGAACAGACACAGTTCACTCCCTAGGGTGCCAAAGCATGGTTAGTTGGGCTGATATTTCAATAGTTATAAAGAAACTGTATTTTCCATAGGAAAGCCAGCTAACACTCTTGTTTTTGCCCTTTAGGGCAGTTGAAAGATTACTTCCTTATGAAGTTTAAAATAGCTTGGAAAAGAAGAAAGAAAGACTGATTATTTCTCTGAAGTGTACAGAGAAATGGTCAGTTTTGTTTATTGACATATCCTTACTTGGTGGTTAAAAAGGCAGGGAAAGCATTTAAATACAGAATGGCATATCTTGAGATAAAGAGGAGCTTCTTTGAATTCTAGGAGATAGTTTTACACACACACACACACACAACTTGGAGCTGGGTTTGAGCCTTGTTTTGACTCTTTGCGAAGCATATGAACTTTGGGCAGGTTACCTATATGTGCTGATCCTCAGTTTTCTCATTTCTAAAAGAAATTTACTCTCTATCCTAACCAATTTTCCAACTTAAGCCTAAGCTATGACCCTTGTTGGATTTTGGAAATGGGTAAGTGCATCAGGCGATTGATGGGATCTGCTCAAACAAAATCCAGATACCTGTGGCTGAAGAGTAAGTAATCCATTCTAAGAAAAGCAGGCAAGCATTGGCGTGTAGAGATTAGCTGTCATATTACTCAAATCTGTCTGCAGTTCAGTCCATAAATTCATACCTTAGTTTAAGGGAGAAAAAGGCCTGGAATAAAAAACTGGAAGAACAATCCAATGGCACACTGGTTGAATATTAAGACATAGATATCATTGCTTAGGGCCCCTCTATAAGGCTCCATCACATAAAGGGGAGGCTATTGTTCCTGGCCTGGGCCCTGTTCATTAGGCCTGAGCACCACCTGATGAATGCTCATGCTCAGTAGGTCCTTGGCAGTACCTAGCACACATAGGCACACTGGACAATGTTCAAACATGCCCAGCAACTTCTAGAAATACAGGGGCAATAACAAGTGAAAATAAGTTACTGTCAGGCCTCTGAGCCCAAGCCTTCACGTATACATCCAGATGGCCTGAAGCAAGTGAAGAATCACAAAAGAAGTGAAAATGGCCTATTCCTGCCTTAAGTGATGACATTACCTTGTGAAATTCCTTCTCCTGGCTCAGAAACTCTCCCACTGAGCACCTTATGACCCCTGCCCTGGCCCACCAGAGAACAACCTCCTTTGACTGTAATTTTTCACTACCTACCCAAATCCTATAAAAAGGCCTCACCTCATTTCCCTTCACTGACTCTCTTTTCAGACTCAGCCTGCCTGCACCCAGGTAAAATAAACAGCTTTATTGCTCACACAAAGCCTGTTTGGTGGTCTCTTCACAGGGACGTGTGTGACAGTTACTACTCTTGCTATAAACTTTGCAGATCCCAGTGTGGGGAAATTTGGGCTCACTACATCAGAAAATGGTTTCATAAAGTTCCTGGCACCTAGCTGAATAGGTGCTCAACAAATGTTAATTATTGTTATTCTTCGATTCTTTCTCTACACAGCAGAATAGATTACTCCTTTCTTTTTGATAATCATCATTGTGCATTATAGATATTTCTTCTCTAACATTAATTAAAAATTTATTTAATTGAAACTAATTTAATTGGAATTTTAAAATATATGCCAATTTTATTATATTAGAAAAGAATGGTAGTGGGAAGAAATTTTAGTGATATTCAAGAAATGATAGGCTAGATGTGATTTAAAAATTATTTCTAAAACAAATATTTAGAATCTACCACAGGAACAGAGGTTTAAACTATATTTATTTAGATCTATCTATTTGTTGTATGAAATATGTTTACAGCAAACCAGCAGAACATATTTCAAACAAAAAACAGAATTTAAGAAATATAAAATGGTACATACTCCTTTTCATGTTATGCATGAGATTAGGAAAAAAAATTTCTCTAATGCTTAAAACTTGGCAGAATTATTCAAAGGATGACCAAATGTCTGATGGAAAGAATCAGATTTAAAGTGATAAGAAGATCAAGGAGGAGAAAATACTTCTTAATCCTTCAAGATTGCAAAACCAGCTGCCCAAAGACTCATTAAATCAAATGTATTAAATGCAGTCACATTCCACACACACTATTTTTCTGTTAAAAACAGAAAGGAGTTGTATAGTTTTGCTGTTGGGATAATAAATTAGTTTTGATTTTGTAGTTACGTGGCAGGAAAATAGGGTCTGGAGGCAGAGAACATAAGGCCAATTCACACTTCAGCTATGACAGGAAATATCCTTTCCATAGGGCATACACTGAGTAAATGACTTCGTAACTTTACTTCATCCTCTTCATTTACATAGGGCGTACCCCAAGTAGAGGGTATTTAAACTCACAAAAACTCTGTAACGGGATCTTTGAGCCCCTATGCTCAGGCTGGCTCCCACACTGTGGAGTGTATTTTCATTTTCTATAAATTCCTTCATTCCTTCCTTGCTTTGTTTGTGCATTTTGTCCAATTCTTTGTTCAAGAGGCCAGGAACTTGGACACCCTCCACCGGTGACAGTTATATTTGTGTACTTTGGACCCAATACTTTTTCCTCCAGCTCTCAAACATCATTGTAGGCTTTTAAAACTCTCAGAGACCAAGACAGTGATAAAGTGACCTTGATGAGTAAGGATGGAAAATAAACAGAGGGAAGCCAAGGCCATTTACAGCCGGCGCCCACAACATCCTTGTGAAATAAAAGGGGAGAGTATTTAAATTAAGGCATTTGCAAGAGAAGCAGAAGCTAAGGGTCAACAAATACAAAGCTGTAAATTTGTGGGGAAAGAAAATACTATTATATAGAAAATGTGAATGTGGAGGCTAGTGAGAATTCTTGGAAAAAATCTAGAAATTTGCAAGAGCAGGTTGCAACATAAACATGAAGTTAGCAAGAATGATAACTGATACAGGAGGTCTGGTTTTTAGCACGAGAACATGGAGGAAGTTGGATCATGAAGTTTCTGGTGCAATTTTTCTTGCGTCTTCTTGTTGTGTAACTGACATGCAGAAGGCATGTGGACTTTTTACATGATCCCCACAGAAAAATTGGAGACAAAAAAATAGTTGGGCATTTGCTCTTAAAAGGAGGATTGTTAAGAATCACATAATAGTTTTACAGCTCAAAACTTTCGAACATAACTCTAAAAAGGGAAGAAGCGATGACAGCAGTTGAGATGCAGATTTCAAATTCCCTCTCTTCAAGTTGAAGGGTTCCTGGAAATGGTATGCTCAGATAAAGAAAAAGTCATTCCCAAATCAAAACATGTAAACAGCGTGGTGAAGAAGATTGCTGAGAAGGAGGAGAGGGCTGAGGACCTAAAATGGACCTTCAGGAAAGTTCGACGCAGGAAAGTATGAAAAGTATGCAGGAAAGTATGAGGCCCTGCCAGCGAACAGAGGGTTTGACTTCATCTGACTCTGCTTGTGTTTGCTTGCTAAATGTCTGCATGTGAGGCAGACAACATACAAAAATCTATACTTAAAATAGAAATGATTGGGCTGTAAGATAATGAAATGGCTCCGTTGTCTGAGGTATATACCCTGGTTCTTTGTCACGGTCGAGAAAGAATTCACGACACCGGCACACATGAGGAGTGGGTTTAAGAGCGGAAAGTTGAATAGCCAAAAAGGAAGAGAGACAGAAAAGGTTTCTTCATTCAGAGAAAGTGGGTTGCCAAAGAGAGGGTCTCCGGTTTGTGGCGGAATGAAATCGATTTTGTACAGAGGCTTGAGGAAGCCGTGATTGATTTACATACGGCCCAGGGGATTGATTCGACCAGGTGTGCCATTTACACAGCCCCAAAAGACTGGCCCTCCCACCCTAGTCTTTCATTATGCAAATATGGCTTCTACCTGGCTGGTTGCCATGATACCTGTACACATGGTTTTACCTAGAGGCTGCCAAAACAGTGGCACACGTGGTGACAAGGGAAAGAGGGCGGGAGCTGCCATATTGAATGTACCTGGCTTCCAGGTACAGCTGCCGGCATTTACATATAAAATCTCCTAGTTTGCGTGTCTATGCCTGACTTTTCAGGCTGCTTTCTTTTAGGGAAGAAATGATTTGGGGCTGCTTTTCATTAAAAGAAAATTTCACCAAAAACTTGTACCCTTTCTGGCTGCCTAAAAATAATTTCTTAATAAATCCTGTTAATAAGAATTTAGGGAATCATAAAAAGGCCACTGAAATGAAAGTGGGAGAAAGCTCAAATGCTGTGAATTAACATCTGCCATTTATTGGGCACCTACTGGGAACTTGCCACTCAGATTATCTGTCAAACACCCAAGTCTGAATAACCATAATTTGCCTTTCAAGTAAAAATCATTTCCATAAAACAGTGTCTATTTCAGCTTATGACTCAAGCAGTCATACAAATAAGTTGTAGTGGATGAAGAATATAATGACCATTGGTGGAGTTTGGTGCCACTGCTTTGATCTGCGCTGAGGTTGTAACGCCTAAGGTTCTTGCCTAGCCACGTCAAAGAATTGGTGTGGCGGCTAACTGCAGGGAGTGGTAGAGACACCGACCGAGAGAGAGAAAAAGCTGTAGGCTTTATTGAGCAGAGTGAAAGTACAAAGCTTCCACAGCGTGGAAGGGGTCCCGAACAGGTAGCCACTGCTGGTTTTGGGAGATTGCCTTTTGAACTCTTTAAGGCGGGAGATATGTGCGGCGGGAAGATGTTACCAGAGGGGGAAACAAAGGCAGTAAATTATTTTATGACATGTCTTAGATTTTGAGGAAAACTGGAATTGCAACTTAGGTTTTATCTACTTTATGACTTTGCAGCGGCATGGCAAAGGAGACAGGATCTTACAGGACTTTACAAAATATGTTTACAAGGAATTGGAATTGGGAGTATACATAAGGTCCGCTGATCACAGAAAAACGGGCAGTTAACATTTCTTTTACTTTAGTTTTGGGGGAGAAGGAAGGGAGACAGGGAGAGAGGACGCAGGGAAACTTACAGGAAAATTTTTGCTGTTTATAGCTTTCTTGGGGAAGAAAACACATGCACAAATCCTGGTGTTAGGAATATTTTAAGCATATATCTTCAATATTATTCACCCAGGACTCAAGTAAGTCCTGATGCAGGAAATGAGTGAGTTTCACAGTTTTCTGAGCCCCTACTCAACCCAGGAAGCCCAGCTGGCACCTCCTCTCAAGGTTACAGTGGTTTTACCATTATTGCTTTTGTATAATACTATGTGAACCCGGAAATCTGAGACAGGTCTCAGTTAATTTAAAAAGTTTATTTTGCCAAGGTTGAGGATGTACCCATGACACAGCCTCAGGAAGTTCTGACCACATGTGCCCAAGGTGGTCAGGGCACAGCTTGGTTTTGTACATTTTAAGGAGACATGAAACATCAATCAATATATGTAAGAAGTAGATTGGTTTGGTCTGGAAAGGTGGGACAACTTGAAGCAAAGGCAGGAAGACTCAAAGTGGGAAGGGAGCTTCCGAGTCACAGATAGGTGAGACAAAAACAGTTGCATTCTTTTGAGTTTCTGATTAGTCTTTCCAAAGAAGGCAATCAGATATTCATCTATCTCCTGAGCAGTGGAGTGACTTTGAATAGAATGGGAGGTAGGTTTGCCCTAAACAGTTTCCAGCTTGCGTTTTCCTTAGTGATTTTTGGGGCTCAAGATATTTTCCTTTCACACTATTAACATGAATGTCAATATAGAAAAAAGGCAAATAACATTTTAGTGTTCTTATGATATTGATCTCATTGACCCCTTTAAGTGTCTTGGGGACCCTCGCCCAAGGTGTCTATGAACCACACTTTGAGAACCACTCCTCTGCATGATAACTATCTTGCTCACCTTGCAGGTCTCATGTCCTATCACTCTCTGCTTTGCTCTCCAAGTTCCACCCACTAAAGGACATTTATATCAGCTGTTCCCGGAAAACTCTGCCCCCTGGTGTCCTTATTGTTATCAGATCTCAGCTCAAATGTCACCTTGCAAAGACACTTTGCAAAGACACCTTGCAAAGACACATCACCCAGTTTAAAGACACCCCTTACCCATAGTCATTCCCTATTACATTATCCTATTCATTTTCTAGAAAAAATTTTATCATTTGATATTAGTTTACTTTTTGAATTCAAGGAATTGAACTATCTTGTTCATTTCTGTATCCCTATCTTTTAGAACAGTATAGTCAAAATTCAATAAATACTTACTAAATAAATAGGTTTTCAAAGGACATTGAGGAATGAAAAAGAAAAGGTGAATATGACAGTGATTTGAAGCATATAAAGCCTTACAAAGTTGTTTGCTATAGTTTTCAATATTAATCTCCTGATGACTATGATCTGATTATTTTCCATTTTTTAAATGTTATTATAGTCAGATTTTAATATTCTCTATATAGCAATATGGACTTGTATTCTTTTATTTTTCCTTCCTATTATTACACTTAGGTGAAGTGCAAAATATTTAAGGTATAGCAATGAGAGGCCGGGCGCGGTGGCTCCAGCCTGTAATCCCAGCACTTTGGGAGGCCGAGGCGGGTGGATCACGAGGTCAGGAGATCGAGACCCTCCTGGCTAACACGGTGAAACCCCGTCTCTACTAAAAATACAAAAAACTAGCCGGGCGCGGTGGTGGGCGCCTGTAGTCCCAGCTACTTGGAGGCTGAGGCGGGAGATTGGCGGGAACCCGGGAGGCGGAGCTTGCAGTGAGCCGAGATCGCGCCACTGCACTCCAGCCTGGGCGAAACAGCGAGACTCCGTCTCAAAAAAAAAAAAAAAAAAAAAAAAAAAAAAAAAAAGCAATGTAATCCTCCTTATATGTAAAAAAAAAAGATTTCTTCCATTAGTGTCTTTAGAGGATAGCGTAAAGGTTAAAAACTATGGACACGATCAATTTGGGGAAAACTGACATCTTTAGTATATTGAATCTTCTTATTCAGGAACATGGTATATCTGCCCCTTTATTTACACCTTTCTTAATGTATCTAAATGAAGTTTTATACTTATCTTCCCAACTATTTTATGTATTATTTATTAGAAGTATTCATAACTAGTATATATATGTTTGTTTTACTATAAATCATATGTTGTATATTTTAAAAATAAGTTCCTGGGTAGAAACTTAAATTTCAAAATATTGATCTTGTATCTGATAACCTTGCTAAACTCTTTCATTACATTCTAGTAATTTCTAGATAAAAGAAGTTTTCTATATATGCAAACATATCATCTGCTAAATATTCTTTTCCCTTTCTTCTCTCTTTATTATACTCTTTCAAATAGGAGTGGGGAGATTCTGCATCTTAGCTTGCCTAGGTGGGGAGGTAAGACAGTTTTTATATTCTTATTTCCCCTCTTATTTTATCTACTGTTTTACCTAACAGTTTATATCTTGTTATGTTTCTGATTTTAAAGATAATGCTTTTAACATTTTACTACCAAGTAAGATATTTACTGTAGGCATTTAGCTTTTATTTTATTTTATAGTTTTAGATTTTTTTTATCAGGATAGAGAGATTTTTTTCTATCCCTAGTTTTTAAAGTTTTTAATCATAAAAACTTTATTATTTAAACTTCATATTGACTTTTCTGCATCTATTGAGATTATCAAAATGCTTTTTCAAACTTTTTTTTTTGAGAAAGAATCTTGCTCTGTTGCTCAGGCTGGAGTGCAGTGGCATGATCTTGGCTCACCGAAACCTCTGACTCCCAGGTTCAAGTAATTCTTGTGCCTCAGCCTCCTGAGTAGCTGGGACTACAGGTATGCATCACCACGCCCAGATTATTTTTGTATTTTTAGTAGAAACGGGGTTTTGCTATGTTAGCCAGGCTGGTCTTGAACTCCTGGCCTCAAGTGATCCTTCTGCTCTCGGCCTTCCACAGTGCTGGGATTATGGGCATGAGCCACAGCACCCAGTCAACTTATTTTTTAATAAGAAAATTATATGAGCATATTTTGTCATGTTGAACTATTCATGGAATAGTTGCATTCCTGAAACAAATGCAACTTGATCAAAATATATTTATTTTCTTATTTATATATTGCTAGGTTTGGTTTGCTAGTATGTTATTTGGATTTTTGCATCTGTATCTTGAGTGATATTGGTCTACAATTTGCCTTTCTCATATGCGAAAGAACTGCCTTTTTCAGGTTTTGGTGTCAAAGTTGTTCTAACCTCATACTATTAGTTGATGAGCATTATTTCTTTTTCTGTTCTTTGGAAGAGTTTATGTAAGGTTGGAATCATCTTTTCTTGAATGTGTATGGAGGATATGATTTTTTAAACACAAAAAAGTACAAATCATAGAGGAAATGCTAATTTTTTTCTTCCTACATTAGAATTAAGAGGTAAAAAAATTCATCAAATGCACTATAAAGTGAATGAAAATACAACTAAGAAATAATTGCCATGTGCATAATTGTGTATAATAAAACGTTTACAAATTAATAAAAAAACAATTGAATATAAAAGTTATCTGTATAATCTTATTTGAATCATTCTCCTGTTTCACCCACCTAATGTAGGTAATAATTTTTATTACTTTTACTTTAATCATTATAGTTTTTTTTAATGCTTAGAGCAATATGTATTCACGGTTCACCTCCTTTTATATCTAGTGACATGACTTAACGGCAAAAATCCTGGAGATATTTCCATATCGGTACATACAGATCTTCATTCTTATTTTTTAAATAGCTGCATAGTATTTTTATCTTGTGGGTTTCTTACTGTTTTTAAAGAAATCTCCTGTTTTGTGAATGTGAACTTTCCCCAATTTTTGGCTATTACAATATGCTACAATGAGTTACCTTATACACATGTCATTTTATAGCTGTATAAGTGTATCCCAGAAATACTTTCAGAAGGGAGATAGTTGGGTCAAAGAGTAAATGCAGGCTTTGGTTTTAGTAGATATTGCTAGATTACTCATTTTGCCCTTTCATGTTAACATTCCAATCTGTAGTGTGTGACAATACCTGGCTCTTCACAGCCTCTTTTTTTTTCTTTTTTTTTTTTTTGAGACAGGGTCTTACTTTGTCACCCAGACTGGAGTGCAGTGGTGCAGTCATTGCTCACACAGCCTCAACTGCCTGAGCTCAAGCAATTCTTCCATCTCAGCTTCCCAAGTAGCTGGGACCACGGGCATGCACCACCACACCCAGCCATTTTTAAATTATTATTCATACAGACGAGGTCTTGCTATGTTGCCCAGGCTGGTGTTGAACTCCTGGGCTCAAACAGTCCTTCCACTTTGTCCTCCCAAAATGCTGGGATTAACTTCACAGCCTCTGATGCAGAATCTGTTGTTAAAATTTTTGACTTTTAGTTATTTAATAGGTGAGAAATGATATTTCAGTGGTGTTCCTATTACATTTATCTTATTAACAGATCAAGAATCTTTTCTTAATGCTGCTTGTTTGGTTGGTTAAAAGAAAATAATTAAAAATAAAATAAAAAATTGTTATAAGTTTAAATAATTCTCAATAACTATACAACTTTAGGGTGACTGCACTTTAAAGACATATTCTGCTGTCCTCTGGCGTCCATCATTCCTGTTAAGAAGTTATCTGTCTTATATAATTACTTTATCTTTTTTCTGTAGCTGCTTTTAAAGACTTATTTTTGTCTCTTGGGTTCTGCAGTTCCACCACAGAGTTTCTAGGTGGATATTTATTTTTATTTATTCTACTTGTGATTCACTGATAATTTTGATTATGAGGATTGGTTTCTTTCACCATTTCTGAATATTCTCAACTACTAGCTCTTCAAATATTGCCTCATTCTCATGCTCTCCATTCTTTCCTTTTGAAACTTCTATTAGACAGAGGTATGCCTTCTCACTTTATTCTCTATATTTATTCTCAACTTTTATTTTAGGTTCAGGGCATACATGTGCAGGTTTGATACATGGGTAAATTGCATGTCACTGAGGTTGGGTGTATAAGTGACCTCTCTTGTCATACAGGTAGTGAGTATAGTACCCAATAGGCAGTTTTTCAACCCTTTCCCCTCCAATCCTTTCCACTCTAGTAGTACTCAGTGTCTCTTATTCCCATCTTTATGTCCATATGTACTCAATGTTTAGCTCCCACTTATAAGTGAGAACATGCAATATTTCACAATTGTTTTAGCTAATCTAGGTCTTTTGGCATTCCACATTAATTCTAGAATAATATTGCCTATGCCTTTTAAAATCTCACTGGTATTTTGACTGACATTACATTAAACCTATACAATTTGGGGACAATTAACATCATTACTATAGTTCATCTCCCAATTCATGAACATGGTATGTCTCTCCATTTATTTAGATCTTTAAATTTTTTTTTAAATTGACAAATAGTAATTGTTCATATTTATGGGGTACATGTGATGTTTTGATCTGTGTATACATTTATAATGACCAAATCTAGTAATTAGTATATATATCACCTCAAACATTTATTATTTATTGTTGTTAAAACATTCAAAATTCTCTCTTCTAGCAATTTTGAAATGTACAATACATTACTGTTAACTAATTTTACCCTACTGTGCAATAGAACACCAGAACTGATTCCTCCTGTCTAACTGTACCTTTTTACCCATTGATCAACTTCTCCCCATTCTTTCCTGTCCTCTACCCTATCCAGTCTCTGGTAACCACTATTCTACTCTCTATTTCATCTCTTTTATATTCCACATATGAGTGAGAATTTGTTTTACTGTACCTGGTTTATTTCACTTAACATAATGTCCTCTAGGTTCATGATGTTGCCACAGATGATAGGATTTCACTGTTTTTATGGTTAAGTAGTATACCACTGTGTGTGTGTGTGTGTGTATATATTATATATATATATAAAAAATATATCACATTTAAAAAAATCTATATATCAGGCTAGGTGTGGTGGCTCATGCCTGTAATCCCAACACTTTGGGAAGCCAAGGTGGGCAGATCATTTGAGGTTAGAAGTTCAAGACCAGTCTGGCTAACATGGTGAAACCCTGTCTCTACTAAAAATAAAAAATAAAAAAAATAGCCGGAGACTGCAGTGAGCCAAGATTGCACACTGCACTCCAGTCTGGGCTACAGAGCAAGAATTCATCTCAAAAAAAAAAAAAAAAAAAAAAATTTACTTATCTGTTGATGTACACTCAGGTTGATGGTTGATTCCATATCTTGACTACTGTGAATAGTGCTGCAGTAAACATGGGGTGCAGGTATCTCCTTGACACACTAATTCATACTAATTCTATTTTTTAAATTTTTGGATATATACCCCGTAGTAGTACTGTTAGATCATATGGTAGCTCTGTATTTATTTATTTATTTATTTTTGAGGCAGAATCTCGCTCTGTCGTCCAGGCTGGAGTGCAGTGGCACGATCTCGGCTCACTGCAAGCTTCGCCTCCTGGGTTCACGCCATTCTCCTGCCTCAGCCTCCCGAGTAGCTGGGACTACAGGCGCCCGACACCATGCCCGGCTAATTTTTTGTATTTTTAATTGAGATGGGGTTTCACTGTGTTAGCCAGGATGGTCTCGATCTCCTGACCTTGTGATCTGCCCGCCTTGGCCTCCCAAAGTCCTGGGATTACAGGCGTGAGCCACTGTGCCCCGCAGCTCTGTTTTTCATTTTTTGAGAAACCTCCATACTGCTTTCCCTAATGTCTGGTACTAATTTACATTCCCACCAACAGTGTATTAAAGTTCCCCTTTTTCCACATCCTCATCAGCATCAGCATTTGTTATTATTATTATTATTTTTGTCTCTTTGATGAAAGCCATTTTAACTGAGATGAGGTAATATATCTCATTGTGGTTTTAATTTGCATTTCCCTAATTAGTGATGCTGAGCATTTTCCATATCCCTTTGGCCATCTGTATGTCTTCTTTGGAGAAATGTCTACTCAGGCTTCTTGCCCATTTTTAAGTTGGGTTTTGGATTTTTTGGGATGCTGTAGAGCTGTTTGAGTTCCTCGTATAATCCAGATATTAACTCCTTGTCAGATGCATAGTTTCAGGTATTTTCTCTGGTTCTATAGCCTTTCTCTTTGGTCTATTTCCTTTGCTGTGCAGATGTAATTGCTTGATGTAATTGCATTCACCTGTTTTTGCTTTTGTTGCCTGTGTTTTTGAGGTCTTATCAAAAAAATTCTTGCTCCAGACAAATGCCATGAACCATTTACCATAGATAAATAGACAGATAGATAGATAGATAAATGTTTTGAGACAGAGTCTGCCAGGCTGGAGTACAGTGGCATGATCTTGGCTCACTGCAACCTCCACCTCCTGGGTTCAAGTGATTCTCCTGCCTCATCCTCTGGGATGTATCTGGGATTACAGGCAGACGCCATCACACCTGGCTAATGTTTGTATTTTTAGTAGAGATGGGGTTTTGCCATGTTGGTCAGGCTGGTCTCAAACTCCTGACCTCAAGTGATCCACCCACCTCGGCCTCCCAGAGTGCTGGGATTACAGGCATGAGTCACTGCACCCAGCCCATTTACCCTATATTTTATTCTTGTAGTTTTGGAATTTTTTTTTTTTTTTTAAGAGACAGGAACTCACTGTGTCCACTACATTGCCCAGGCTGGCCTTGAACTCCTGGGCTCAAGTGATCCTCCTGCCTCAGCCTCCTGAGTAACTGGGTCTATGGATGTGCACCACCACCTGGCTACATTTAAGTCTTTAGTCTATTTTGAGTTGATTTTGCATTTGGTGAGATAAGGATCTAGTTTCATTCTTCTTCATATATATCCAGTTTTTCAAGCACCATTTATTAGACTGTCCTTTTCCCAATGTGTGTTCTTGGCACTTTTATTGAAAATTAGTTGGCTGTAAACATGTGCATTTATTTATATGTTCTCTATTCTATTCCACTGGTCATTGTGATTTTTTTTTTTTTATGCCGGTGACATGCTGTTTTGGTTGTGATAGTTTTGCAGTATATTTTGAAGTCAGCTACTGTGATGTTTCCAGCTTTCTTTCTTTCTTTCTTTTTTTTTTTTTTGCTCGAGACTGCTTTGGCTATTCATGGTCTTTTTTGGTTCCATTCAATTTTTTTTCTTAACACGGCTATTTTGAATTCCTTGTCTAATAGGTCACACATCTTCTCTTTGGGAATGGTCACTGGCCCCTTATTTTGTCTGTTTAGTTAGGTCATAATTCTGATTGTACTTGGTGATTGTGGCTGCATGTTGATGTCTGCACATCGAAAAATTAGGTATTTATTTTAATCTTCAGTCTGGCTTTACATGTGCCCATCCTTCTTCAGTGGACCTGTTCAGTTATCCAAGTCAACTGTTATGAAAGACTGTGAACATTGCAGCTGTTCCAACACTAGAGGGTGCCCTAAGCCCATATTTGCTGTGAGTTTCACAAAAGTTCCAAGGTTAGCATGCACTCTGGCAGAGATGGACCTGATGAAGATCCAACGAATGTACCCAAGTAGAGTGAGAATATTGGCCAGGGATCCAAGTCTGGAAGCCTGTCCCATAGGCCCAGACAGGCGAGGTTTCCAGGCCAATTCCCCAACTGCAACAAGAGGGGATGGAGCTCAGCCTGGACCACCTCGGTACCTGCTGTGGGATGGGGGTTGGTGGCCCATATATGCATGCATCCCAACAGTTCTCAGGAGATGCTGAAGTTGAGACTAGTTCCCCTCAGAATTCACTGTAACATGAAGGCCAGTGAGTCTACCCCAGTAGGTCAGGTGGGTGCACATCCCACAGTCATTTCCTGCACAAATGGGACAGTTCCCAGACTGAGGAGCTGGAGCTGACTGGGTCCCCTCAGGAACTGCTTTGGGATGGAGGCTGATGTTCCCATCATGTAGGCTTACATGACTGACATGTGTAATCCCTAGACTGTGAGATATTGGTGAGTCTTTCTCTTGAGTCTTGCACAAACAGTAATGAGCTGGGATCCCAGATGAGGAGGACTAGGGCCCAGTTACAAGGTAACTTTCAAATTCACTTCGAAGACCATTGTCAGTGGACAGACAAGCCTTTCTGCCAAGGCACTAATGTGCATGATTCCTCCTGGACCCCTTGGCAACTTGTTCTGGTTCAAGGATAAACAGGACTGTACCTAAGCCTTTTGGGAAACAAGGCTGTTTCTAGATTTAAATCCCAGGGGCACGATCAGCAGGTCTGCCACCTGGCTGTTGGTATGCACTCTCAAAATAGTCTTTCTAGCTCTTGGGCTCCCCAGGGATTCATAGCTTCCTACCTGAATCCTGCAGAGACTTGTCTGTGGATGAATGCAGAATTCTTGTTTTGAGAGGATGTGAGTGGGTGACTTCCTATTACACCATTTTGCTGACTTGTCTCTGTTACACACGTCCATGTGAAGAGACCACCAAACAGACTTTGTGTGAGCAATAAAGCTTTTTAATCTTCTGGTGCAGGCGGACTGAGTCTGAAAAAGGAGTCAGCAAAGGGAGATAGGGGTGGGGCAGTTTTATAGGATTTGGATAGGTAGTGGAAAATTCCAGTTAACGGGGGGTTTTCTCTTGCGGGCAGGGGTGGGGGTTACAAGGTGCTCAGTGGGGAGCTCTTGAAATTCATTGTCCAGGAGAAGGAATGTCACAAGGTCATTTGATCAGTTAGAGTGGTGCAGGAGCAAATCACAATGGTGGAATGTCATCAGTTAAGGCAGGAACTGACTATTTTCACTTCTTTTGTGGTTCTTCAGTTGTTTCAGGTCATCTGGATGTATATGTGCAGGTCACAGGGGTTATGATGGCTTAGCTTGGGCTCAGAGGGCTGACAGTCTCTAGATTTTATTTGATTTTATTCATCACTGTTTTGTAATTTTTAGCATTAAAATAATATACATATTTTCTTAGATGTATACCTAAGTATTTCATTTTTTGAGTGATTATAAATGATATTTTAAATTTTGATGTTCACATATTTATTGCTGGTATACAGAAATAGAATTAATTGTTATAGGTGGATCTTGGGTCAGTGACCATGCTGAACTCACTTATTAGTTCCAAGACCCTTTTTATAGATGCTTTAAAATTTTCTTTTTTTTTTTTTTTTTTTTTTTTTGAGGCGGAGTCTCGCTCTGTCGCCCGGACTGGAGTGCAGTGGCCGGATCTCAGCTCACTGCAAGCTCCGCCTCCCGGGTTCACGCCATTCTCCTGCCTCAGCCTCCCGAGGAGCTGGGACTACAGGCGCCCGCCACCTCGCCCGTTTTTGTATTTTTTTTAGTAGAGACGGGGTTTCACCGTGTTAGCCAGGATGGTCTCGATCTCCTGACCTCGTGATCCGCCGTCTCAGCCTCCCAAAGTGCTGGGATTACAGGCTTGAGCCACCGCGCCCGGCTGCTTTAAAATTTTCTACACAAATGATCATCTAATCTGTAAGTAAGGACAGTTTAATATTGTGTTCACTGAAATACATGCCTTTCAGTTTTCTTCTTATTCAGTGGCTGTAATGTCCAGGACTATGTTGACTAACATAGTGAGAGTATGTGAGTGGGTGACTTCCTATTACACCATTTTGCTGACTTGTCTCTGTTATACACGTAACAGAGCAGACATTATTTTCAATCTTGGGGTTCACAAGATTCAGTCTTTCACCATTAAATATCATGTTAGCTGTAGTTTCTTTGTAGATGATAATTGTCAAGTTAAAGCATTTCCCCCATCTTTCTCATTTTATGAGAATTTTTATCATTAATGAATGTTGAATATTAACAAATGGTTTTTCTGCATCAATTGATAAAAATTGTGTAATTTTCTGTTGATGTGATAAATGATATTGATTTTTCAATATTGAACCATCCTTGTATCCTGAAATAAACTCCACTTGACAGTTGTTTATAATTCTTTTTATACGTTGCTAAATTCTACTTGCTAGTATTTTGTTAAAGATCTTTTATCTATGTTCATGAAATATTGGTCTGTAGTTATTAATATCTTTTCCTCATTCTTTCTTTTTTTATTTCTCGCTTTCTTGTGCTGTTTTTGTCTGGTACGGATATCAAGATAATTCTAGATTTATAAAATTAATTGAGAAAATATTTTCTCCTTTTCTGTTTTCTGGAAGAGATTGTGTAGAGTTGGCATTAATTCTTCTTTAATGTTTGGTAGAATTCTTGAATGAAACCATCTAAGCCTGAAGAGATTTCTTCTTGGAGAGTTTTAAAAAATTTGAAGTCAATTTGCTTAATACTTATCTGTCTATCAGCACATATTTCATTTTGGTGAGTTGTGGTAGTTTGTGTTCTATTTTATCTAAGATAAATTTATCTTAGATATCTGAGATAATTTTAATATCTAAGATAATTATATCTTAGATATAATAGAATAAAATAGAAATTTATCTATTTTATCTAAGTTGCCAAATTTATGTGTATAGATTGGTTTCCTTATTATGCTTTTAATGCGTGTAGGTCTGAAGCACTATCCCCTATTTTATTCTTGATATTGGTAATTTGTGTCTTTTCTCTTTTTTAGAACAACTTTTCAAGAGGTTTGTCAATTTTATTGACCTTTTCAAAGAATGATTGTCACACTGATTTTTCTGTATTGCCTTTCTGTTTTCATTTATTTCTGCTCATATTCTTATTCTTTTGAAAAAATTATACATTTTATTTATTTATTGTTATTTTTTGAGACAGGGTCTTGCTGTGTTGCCCAGGCTGGAGTATAGTGGCACAATCATGGCTCATTGCAACCTTGAACCCTTAGGCTCAAGCAATCCTCCTGCCTCAGCCTCCCAAGTAGCTGGGACTACAAGCCTGTACCACTCTTCCCAACTAATTTTTGGTACCTTTTTTGTAGAGGTGGGGTCTTGCTATGTTACCTGGACTGGTCTTGATCTTCTGGTCTCAAGTGATCTTCCCACGTTGGCCCCCGCAACAACTGAGATTACAGATGTGGGCCGCTGCTCCCAGCCCATCCTTACTATTTTCTTCCATCTGCTAGCTTTGGGTTTACTTTGCTCTTTCTCTTCTGTGTTTCTGAGAAGAGAGTTTAGATTAATACTTTGAGACTCCTCTTTTCTAATGTACGTAATTTAATGGTATAAAGTTCCTTTTTAGCAATGCTTTGGTTTTAGCCCACAAATTTTGATATGTTGTGTTTTCATCCAATTAAATGCATTTTTTATTGCCCTTGAAACTTTTTCTTTGAAAGAGAACAATGTAAAATGTGTTGTTTGGTTTCCAAGTGTTTGGAGATTTTCCTGTTATCTTTCTGTTATTGATTGTTAGTTTAATTCCTTGGTGGTTAGAGAACACATTCTGTATGATTTAAATTAAAAAAAAAAATTTGAGGTTTGTTTTATGGCCTGGGATGTGATTTATCTTATTACATATTTCTTGAGCACTTGCAAAGAATGTGTTTTCTGCTGTTGTTGGATGGAGTGTTTTATAAACATTGATAAAATTCTGTTGGTTGATGGTGTTGAATTCATCTATCACCTTGCCGATTTTCTGTCTAGTTCTATCAATTATTGAAGGAGGGGAATTGACATTTCCAACTACAGTTGAGGATTTGTCAATTTTTTCTTTTATTTCTATTTGTCTTTGCTGCACATATCTTTCAACTTTGCTATTTGGTACATACGCATTTAGGATAGATATGTCTCCTTGGTTGATTGACCTTTAGCATTACATAGTGTCCCTCTCTATCTCTCTCTCTGTTTCTGGGTTTTGTTTTTTTTAATGCTCTGAAGTCCACTTTGTCTGATATTAATACAGTCACTGACGCTTCTTTTTTAAAGTGAAACATGGTGGCTCTTTATTGAAATTTTCGTGTGAGGACAGAAACTATTATAATACATTTAATTAACTTGGAATATTTGTGCGAAGATATAAACGAATACCTTCAAATGTCCTAGAATCTATCATTTCTAAGCCAGATTATGCTCGTCTGTCATTTTCATTCTTTAGCATATGACATAAATGGGAAATATGTCAAGGGGGTGTATGGTGTGTGGTATTAAGGAATGCCCTTCCTGATGGCTTGCTATTGTATGGTTTCCAAAATTGTGCTGAAATAATTTTACATTTAGTTGCCTTACTTATTCTCAAGCATTTAAAATAAATATGCATGTGAGAAAGAACACAGATACACTTATATCAACCAGTAAAATTGTTCATTAATTATCAAATACAGTATATGTTAAAAGCCTATAGGGTTTAAGTTGCTATGTTAGTGACTGGCAAATAATACTTTTACTAGATGTAGAGGTTTTACTGGAAAAGACAGATGCTTTATTTTTAAATTATTAATATTATTTTTGAAACGGAATCTTGTTCTGTCACCCAGGCTGGAGTGCAGTGGTGCGATCTCAGCTCACTGCAATCTCTGCATCCAGGGTTAAAGTGATTCTCCTGCCTCAGCCTCCCGAGTAGCTGTGATTACAGGCAACTGCCACCATGCCTGGCTAATTTTTGTATTTTTAGTAGAGATAGAGTTCACCATGTTGGTCAGGCTGGTCTTTAACTCCTAACCTTGTGATCCGCCCACTGCAGCCTCCCAAAGTCCCAGCATTACAGGCATGAGCCACCACGCCTGACCCACAGTATGTTTTAAAGGAAGAACAGGGATTTATGTAAACCCATATCAAGGCACTGGAAATTAGAATTGAAAGGGAGAATGGTTGGAAAAGCATGTGATAGAGTTTTTTTCGATTATTTTTATTTTATTTTTTCAGCTGTATTAAGGTTTAATTGACAAATTAAAAGCCTATAATAACAAACTAAACCTTAATAGTATACATTTATGGATTGATAGTATATATTTGTGGCATGAAACATAATGTTTTACTGTATGTATACATTGTGCAATAATTAAATCAAACTAATTAACATATCCATCACTTCATATGCTTATCACTTTTTATGATGAGAATAATTTAAGATCTACTCTCTTAGAAATTTTCAAGTATACATTATATTATAAATTTTATAGTCACCATGCTGTACAATAGATATCCAGAATGTAAATCCTCCTGTCTAACTGAAATTTCATACCCTTTGATGGACATCTCCCATCAGTCACTATTCTGCTCTCTGTTTTTATGAGTTTGACTTTTTTAGATTCCACATATAAGTGAGATCATGCAGCATTTGTCTTTGATTAATGTTTGCATTATGTAAATTTCTGCATCCTTTTACTTTCTACCTGCCTATTATCTTTATACTTGAAATGAATTTCTTATAGACATCATATATTTGGGTCATGTTTTCAAGTCTACTCTGCCAAGATTTCTTTTAATTATTTTATTTGGCCCATTTACATTTAATGTAATCAATAATATGTTAGAGCTTAAGTTTGCCTTCTTGTTTTATTTTGTTTTCTGTTTGTTCTGTTTTTCATTTTTGTGTTTTGTTTTTTATTTTTATGTTTTGCCTTCCTGTGGATTACTTGAAAGTTTTGTAGAATTCTGTTTCGGTTTATCTATTGTATTTGTAGTGTATCCCTATGTAATAGTTTTTAAAATTATTGCTCTAGGTATTATATATACATAAGTTATTATGGTCTACTGGAGTCATCATTTTACCAATTCAAGCAAAGTACAGAAATCTTACTTCCTTTTATATTTCTTTATCCTCCCCAATTTATAATTGTCTTTTCAAAAAATTATTTGTTTTCCTGTTACTATCATTCCCAGTAATTGTCTCTGTGTACACTTAGAACCACATCAGATAGTGTTGTAATTTTTGTTTTAATCATCAAATAGAATTATGGAAACTCAACAGGAAAAGAAAAATGCATTGTAATTACTGATGTTTTTGCTTACCACATTCTTTCTTCCTTTGTAATGTTTCATGACTTCTCTTTTTTTTTTTTTTTCTGTCTTTCTGGTTAGAGAATGTTTCTGCCTTCTGGTTAGAGCCATTATCTTAGAGGGGTCTACTGGGAAAAATTATACTCATTTTCCATGATTTGAGAATATCTCAATTTCCCCTTGATTCATAAAGAATATTTTTGCTGTATATAGAATTCTGGGATGTCAGTTATTTTCTTTCAGCACTAGAAAATTGTTGTGCCATATTTTTCTGGCTTTCATGGTCTCTGATGAGAAATATACTCTTCCTGGAATTGTTTTCTCCTCTATATAAGGTGTTTACCTCTCATTGCTATGAAGACTTTTCCTTTCTCTTTAGTTTTCAGAAGTTTGACTCTGATGTGTCTTGATGTAAATTTTTGTGGAGTTTTCCTCTTTGGAGTTCATTTAGCCTATTGAATCTATAGGTTTATGTATTTTGGCAAATTTGCGAAGTTTCAGGGTATTATTTCTTTGAGTACTTTTTCAACTCTCTTTCTACTTTCAGGATTCAAATGACAAAAATGTTAGATGTTCTGTTATATTCTCATGAGTTCCTGAGACTGTTTACTTTTTGTGGTCTATTTTCTTTTTGTGGTCTATTGTTCAGATTGAGTAATTTTTCTATTTTTAAGTTCACTATTTTTTTTCTTTTGTCTTCTACATTTTGCATTATACCTATACACAATTTTTTAAAGTTTTAAGTAAAATTATTTTCTAGTTGTAAATTTTCTATTTTCAAATAGATACTATTTTTAGAGTTGTTTGGGTTCACAGCAAAATTAAGCAGAAAATACAGAGAATTCCCATACATCTCTTTCTCCCACACACGCACAGCCTCCCCTACTATCAATATTCCACACCAGAGTCATACATTTGTTACAACTGATGAATCTACATCAACATATCTTTATCAACCAATGTCTACAGTTTACATTAGGGCTCATTCTTGATGTACATTCCATGGGTTTTGAAAAATGTGTCATGATATATATCTACCATTATAATATCATATAGAATAATTTCACTGCCCTAAAAATCCCCTATAAAGCTTTTTGTATCTTCTATTGTTTTGCAGAGACTTTTAATTTTTTGTTTCAAATGTGTTTATAATTTCTCATTGAAATATTTTTATGATAGCTGCTTGAAAAAGATCATTCTAACATCTCCATCAACTCAATGTTGGCATCTATTGATTGTCTTTTTCATTCAGTTTGAGTTCTTTATGCTTCTTGACATACTGTGATTTTCTATTGAAATCTGAACATTTGAGTATTATGCAATGAGACTGTGGATTTTATTTTAACCTTCTCTTTAGTCCTTGAACATCACTCTGGCACAGAAAGGGAGGAGCACTGCTTCATTGCTACCAGGTAGAAGAAGAAATCGTGGTCTCCCACTCAGCCTCTGCTGACATCCAGTGTAGATGCTCCTCATTCCTGCTGTATAAGAGTGGAAATTCTAGCTGCCCATGAGGTCTTCACTGATAACTCCTTAACTGGGAGGAATTGGAGTACCTGCACCCTGGGTGACCTCCCCTGACACCGTGGTGAGAGTATATGTACATGGCTTTATTATTATTGACTGGGTGGTTGTGGAAGTCCTTATTCTCCAGTAGGGCTCTGTTGTCACCACCCGAGCGGGTAGTGGTAGGGGTGCCTAGTTACTGTCATGTGGGAGTAAAAGTTCAGGTTCCCATGTAGTCTCCACTAACAACATGGATGAGGGTGTGTGTTGTGGCAGGGGGGGCGGGTGCTTATCACCCAGTGAAGATACAATTTCTGGCTCTCTACTTGATCCTCTCTGATACCATCCTGGGGTATGGGCCTTTGGAGGACCTTCTTACATCCTGGCAAGGATGAAAATCTGGGATTTCACTCAGCTTTTGCTGCTGCTGGTGGTGGTAGAGCTAAATTTTTTTCTGTGATATTTGGCTGGAATACAGCAGTTCTTATCTAAAACTTTTCTTACTACGCTGCCCTGTCCTAGTCCTCTGGATAGAGATAGCAGGCTTTTGTTGGGGATTGTTTTGTCTGCACCTGTAGTGTTTCCTGACTGCCACTTTCTGCAGTTCCATGTCTGGGATATATGAGGCCAGAGGAGGACCCAGGAAACTCACCACCATGTAATTCACTGCATTCTAATTCTCCTCATTGGTCTGTGTTTTTCTCTCCATCTTTCAGAGTCTTCTTATGTTTGTTTTATACATAATATCCAAGGTTTCTGGTGTACTTAGCATGAGGAATAAGAAAAAATACATAAACTCTATTTTTCTGGAAGTGGAAGTCTATCATTGAATTTTGCTATAATTTTCTTCTTTTACACCATGACTTCATTTCTAGATCCTTAGCTTGCAGATAGCTTAGGTGGGGAGGTCAAGCAATTTTTCTATGGCATTCAATTAACTGATAAATAAACAGTTAAAGATCAGAGATTGCAGGAGCTGTTTTCCAGTTTTGGGAGGATGGAAGAACGGAGGTTAGCTGTGAGTGGCATTGCTGGCTAAGTGCAAAGCTGATCTGTGGATATGAGAGTTAAAGAGAAGAAAGGAGGTAACAAGGAAAGTGGGCAAAGATTATGTACCTGTATGACTTATCTACAACAATGGAAGATTACTTAAAGTGTAAATAATGCAAGTAAGACTCTTAGTTTGTCAATATATTATTTAGTCTAGTTTATATATAACACAAAATTTATTTGACATACAAAATGAGTTTTGTATTAATGGTGTGACAACTAGAAGGTAAAAAGAAAAATATGACAATTTCAGACTTAGGTACCTAAGATTCTGTGTTTCCAGTATTAAATTAAGATAAGTAACGGAAGCTTTGATTTTATAGCACAGTATCTTGTGTGAAGTTATTTAAATAATTTTGAAAGACATTGCAAATCAAATCAAAGAGGATTCATTAGGCATGTGATACTCGGTAGAATCAAGTTTAAACCATGTAACTTAATATATTTTATCTTGATTTTCTATATTCCCATAATAATTCAATTAAACACTCTGCTCTCACACTACCAGTAGATGCATACATAGGAAGAAAGAAGTTTATACCATGGTTAATATATTTATTCTAGGGTCCCAGAATATTCTTTTTTTTTTCAGATGGAGTCTTGTTCTGTTGCCCAGGCTGCAGTGCAGTGGCATGATCTCTGTTCACTGCAACCTCCACCTCCAGGTTTCAAGCAATTCTCCTGCTTCAGCCTCCTAAGTAGCTGGGACTGCAGGCGTGCACCACCACACCTAGCAAGTTTTGTATTTTTAGTAGAGATGGGGTTTCACATGTTGGCCAGGCTGGTCTCAAACTCCTGACCTCAAGTGATCCTCCCTCCTTGGCTTCCCAAAGTGCTGGGATTACACCCAGCCCCAGCATAGTCTTTTAATCATATTCATTTGCTCACGGTACAGGCATTTAGGTTTTTTAGAATTTTTAATGTCTCATAATGTTACCATCTTGAATTTTATAAAAGTTTAATATCTAAATGTGCTAAACAAAGTATACTGAAGAAGAAATTAAGTTTAATGTGTAAGGACAAATGGAAAAGGTAGGTCATGACATATCTTAGAAAATATTCCCTAGAAATGTGTAGAAAAGAGAATGATGATGTCCATAGACAACATTTGTCAGAAGAAACAAGTCAGTCAGATCAACCAGTCAGTAGATTGGCTGAGAATCAGTAGATCTGTCCAATGACTGTCGTGTGTGTGTGTGTGTGTGTGTGTGTGTGTGTGTATGTGTGTCGGGGTAGATGGTAAGTTCTAGTAAAGGATATTTAGCCCATTTGTTATTAGACTAGTCCACCCAATAATGAGAATTGTAATCCTCCAAGTACAAAAGCGATGTTATAAAAAACTAAATGAGCAGCTCATGGAGGTCACACAGATGCCTAAACTCAACATGTCCATAATTTAACAACTTTCATCCCTTATTCGGCTATTTCTTCAGCATTTTTTTTCTTGGATATATAGCTCTGCCATCCACTGTGTTAGCCAAGCCAGAGACGTTCTTTCTTCCCCCATATCCAAGTTATAAAAGTCTTACCTGCTTTAATGCACCTCTGATCGCTATTCTCAAATTCTCTGCTTCAGTCACACTGAGATTTTTCTCTTTCTTTCCCCTGGGCCTTCCCTTTTTGAGACATGTTCTCTCTATCCCCATGAATTCTTGTTAGTAAGTTTAAAGTGAGCCTAAGCATCTGTGTTGTTAGCAAAATTTTCAGATGATTTTACACCCAGTCCAAGAATCATTTTATTGAGACATTCCAGTTACTTACTTTGTGGATCTATACTTCTGTCTTCTCCTTTCCTCTTGCTTCAGTGGTTGATCCATCCCTGCTTGTTTAAGGTTAATGCCTGCATCTGCATCTGAATGGCATCCCTTCGCTCCCACTCAACACATTGCTCCTGCAATTGCTCCTTCTCTCTGCTGCATCAATTCTTCTCTCTGTACTTGATGATTCCACCAGCATAGACATGCTGCCATGGCTTCGTATTATAAACAAAATACTCTCCAGATGCCTCTCTATGCTTTATGAACTCTTTAAATCATTGCCTATATTTATTGCCTTCCTTTTCTCAACTTGCACTCTCTTTAAACTCACACTGACCAGTCTTTCAGACCCTCTACTTCTTGAAAATTACTCTTGCTAATGTGGCCAATGACGTGTATGAACACCCATACTGATACTCAGTTCACAGTGGAAATATTTTTTCTTATAAATGTTTTCTTTACATTTATGTTCTCTAGATGTTGAAGTGGCTCAGGGATCATCTATTTATTTATTTTTATTTTTTCTTTTTTTTCCTTCACTGGTCAGCTCATACCTAGCCCTCTTCTATGTTTTAGATATGCTTACTTCCTTGATGATCTCATAGAGCTCAAAGCCTTAAATACGATCTATATGCTGGTGACACTGACATACATATTTTTCCAGTTTTGACCTTTCCCCTAACCTCAAGAATTTTATATACAACTGCCTACTTGACATTTCCACCTGGATGTCTAATACAAATTTTCAGTTTAACATGTCCAAAACCACACTCCTGTTTTTCTCTGCCCCCTCCTTAATTCTGCTCCTCCCCTAGTCTTCCTCACATCAATAATGACAAGTACATCCCTTCACAACTCTAGTTTCTCAGGCTACAGTTAACTCTTCTTTTCCTTTTATACTCTACATCTAATCCCTCTCTAATTTCCAACAGGTTGACTTTACCTTCAAAATACATCCAGAATCCAACTGCTTCTCACCATTGCTGTTGCTACCACTCTGGTTCAAATGACCATCATCTCTTGCCCCCTATAGGCTACGCTCCTCACAATAGATAAAATGGCCCTTTAAAATCATAATTCAGATTATATTACCTCTTAGTTCAAAACCCTTCAGTGGCTCCCATCTCATTTACAATAAGGGCAATGCTCTTCCAGTAGTTCCCAATATCTTAAGCTAACAGACCCTCTGATCCCATGTCCCACCATTGTTTCCTTCACCAAGTCTGCTTTAGCTTCACTGGCCTTCTGGATATTTCTTCAACATACTAGGGATGTGTTATGAACTGAATGTTTGTGTCTCCCCAAATTAATATGTTGAAGCCCCTTTCTCCAATGTGATGATAGGTAAAGATGAGGCCTTTGGGAGGTAACTAAGGTTAGATGAGGTCATAAGAGTGACTTTCATAAAGGGATTAGTGCCTTTATAAGAGGAGATACCAGAGAGCTTGCTTTCTCTTTCTGTCCTCCGCATGCATGCACTAAGAAGGTTATGTGAGCACATTGAGATGACAGCCACCTATAAGCCAAGGGACCAGGCCTCAGAATAAAACCTATCATGCCAGCACCTTGATCTTGGACTTCCAAGTTTTCAGAACTGTGAGAAATAAATTTCTGTTGTTTAAGCCACCCAGTTGATGGTGTCCTGTTATGGCTGCCTGAAATAAGTAATACAGAATGGTCCCATTTCATAGCTTTTGCACTTGCCACTCTCCTACCTTGAATACTATTCTCCCATATGCTTCATTGCTCATTTTCTCACCTCCTTCAGGCTCTACTCAATGTTGCTTTAGTAAAGTCTTCTCTGACCACTCCATTAAAAACTGCAACCCCTGCCAGGCGTGGTGGCTCTCATCTGTAATCCTAGCACTTTGGGACGCTGAGGCAGGTGGATCCCCTGAGGTCAGAAGTTCGAGACCAGCCTGACCAACATGGTGAAACCCTGTCTCTACTAAAAATACAAAATTAGCCGGGCATGGTGGTGCATGCCTGTAATCCCAGCTACTCGGGAGGCTGAGGCAGGAGAATCACTTGAACCCAGAAGGCGGAGGTTGCAGTGAGCTGAGATTGCGCCATTGCACTCTAGCCTGGGCAACAAGAGTGAAACTCCATCTCAAAAAAAAAAAAAAAAAATTGCAACCCTTTCCCCTGCCCTGACTGCACTGTATTTAGAGCTATTTGGCATACACACACACACACACACACACACACACACACCCATATATATATATATAGATAAATATACATATATGTGTATATATATCTAATTTTTTTCTGTTTGTTCCCAGTTGAATGTTATGTCCATGACAGCAGAGATTTTTACCTATTGTGTCTGCTGGTATAGTCCCAGTAACTAAATTGGTGGTGGTACAAAAATGGAAAGACAGTTATTTTTAAAAAGATGTTATTTATTTCTTTTTTCTTTTTTTTTTTTAATTTTCCTTCAAGTTCTGGGATACATGTGCAGAACATGCAGGTTTGTTACATAGGTATACATTTGTCATGGTGGTTAGCTGCACTTATTTACTTTTTTTAAGACAGTAAGGCTGACTCGATTGGAGGAGGCCATGGCAGCAGGTATAGGAACCACTGCAATGGGATCTTGCAGTGTGGGAGAGAGCTTGGACTCAAGTCCTTTAAAGAGATTTCAGAATGAGATGGAGAAACTGTGGCTCAGAGTGATCCTTAGACTTGTGTAAGTTCACATAAATAATAGTCATGGAAATTGCAAAGAAAAGCTCTGTAATTCCATGTCTAATTCTCCCTGCCTCATAGAATGCAGCCCTCTAACTTCATGTTCTAACCTTGGAATGTAGACCATCTGTCAGGGTTGGTGAAAACAAAAAGGATAAACATACCATGATCCTTCTAGAACTCAAAACTTGGATTCATGCCTGGGATTTAATATGGTATCATTTTCACATAAATCTCCAACTAGAATTATAGCTTCATTTGTTTATTCCTGGCAACAATTTCTTTGGTTGGTGACTGAGGCAAATTTTTCCAAAAAGCCCAAATCTACCATATACCAGGGATCTGCCTCTCATTGGTTTTTGAATATATGTAATGTTTTCAAACACAATGGCTTTCTCAAGTCATCTGGATTGATTGAAGGTGATAGACTGAGTTGTATGTTTCCTGTGAGACAACATTAGAGATAATACTGAAATATTAACTATGCAGTTGTAGAGATAATTAATGACCAACAGGAAGTTAAAATACCTTGCAAACAGTTTACAGATAATAATAAAAAAGAAATTTTGTATGCTTCTGGGTAATTATTACATTACTCTCATATTTATAAATTGTTTTTCCAAATAGATATTTTTAGGAAGTTAACAAAGGACTGTGAGTATATGTGCCAAATCAAATAGAAGAAAATTTTTACAGTGTTTCCCTACCTCAGTTCTGCTCCATATAGGCAATTTTAGGTCTTTCGTAAGTTGAAAATATAAATTGCCTTCATCACCACTTCTATGGGTTCTTCACATCTTTCACTCCAACAATATACAACTTATATTGCAATTTTGCAAAAACAAAGGAAAAAATGTCTACCATGTGACTAGCCTAAGAAGCTAGATTCTACTATCCATTCTGTGTGAAGCCATCTGCCTTGTGGGGATAATTGCAATGATCTACATTTCTCACATTGTTAGAGTTAGAAGCATGTAAAAAAGGTAAATTTTATGGTTATAAAATTGGATAGAGTTGAATATATCAAATATGTAACTTACATCTAGGGCTGGCACTACACATTTATTTTTTAATTCTAGAAAAATATGTAGTATATAATAACATGTATCAACTGCTTGGGCGATTTTGACTGAATGAATTGTTGTAAGCAAATTACTGGTAAATGTTATTAAATGCCCATTTTACCTGCAAGAAATGAGTTTCATTTTAGCAAGCTGAAAGACCAACTTGATGAATATATTAAATGTTCACTGAGAATAGGGTATTTCCATATAGCTAGATGTATCCTGTCTGCAGTTAATTCTCCAAACTATAAGTGGAAATAAGAACTACTGCTGCACGAGCATAAAATGATATGAAAGCTTAATGAGTTGTTCACTTGATATTTTTAATGCTTAAAATTTCAATCCTTACCTGGAATTTGTCTTGCCACTCTGAGCAAGTGAGTTCCCAATTAAAATCGCAACTGTCTTTATTTGTCCATGAAAATTATCTCTTCAGTTGGTGACTGATACAATATTCATAGTCCATTTGGAACCCAAATCCATCATCCACCAATGTTCAGTTTCTTCTGGGGTTTGAATAGACAGGACTTTATCAAAGTCACTCACTAGAGAGCCATCACTTGCTCTGTAAGAAGATATCAAAGGATCACAGAGACTGGACCGGGTGGATGTTTTCCCATGAGATTATATTGGACATGACATGCCAAAATAAGTGATAGCCAAAGTGAGTTAGCATATACTTTCTCAAAGTAACCAAAACTGGGCCAAAACCTTTACTGGTTGGTTTCCAAAAATCACTTGGCTTCTCCCATTCCTTGGACCTTTATTCCTCATCATTCTCCTTTTACTATTTGGTCCCTGCCTTTCTACCACTCTCATCAAGTTTACATCTTCAGATTGTAGATGACCTTGCAAGCCCAATACCAGCCTGCAACAGCAAATTCCATTTACATGGGGCCTCTTGATGGAATCTGGTCCTCTGCCATTCCCTCTGCCCTGGCCCGTGGACACATTTTTCATGACCCTTCATTTCCTTCACGACAGAAGTAGCCAGACAGATTTGATGCTGCCCTTCACTGTGCTGTTTTCCCTTTCTGGAGACCCTAATAGGCAGCAGGTAGACATGAGCATGGGGGTATACAAAGGGTCAAAGATTTGACCAAGATATTTATTAGGTAAAAATGAAGAGAGCAAGGACCACCTGGTGGTGGCCATTAAGCAGACCATCCAGAGGCAAAACTCCTTCTCTGAGAGATTTAGAAGTAATTAGATGTCCCTCTTATCTAAAGCTGGCTTCGAGTACCTGACTTCTTTCCCCAAAATTTATAGGGTAACAAAAATTTCTATACATCTCTGGAATGCACACATCGAAACTCATTGTGCAACCCTTGCTGACATCAAGACACCAAAATGTCTACAAATGCAATTATTTATTATGACCTAGGTAGGTAATATGGCCCAAAGTACCCTTAAGCTCCCTCTTCAAGGTCCATAAATGCCCCTAAGGAAAAATTCACCGTGGCATGCTCAGTCCTCTCTTGCGGAAGTGCCCCGCTGCACTCTGCTGCAGTGTTATTTCTATCTAATAAAACTTTCCCTTTCAAACCTATACTGCTGTGGGTAAATTCTTCTTTTTGCCCCAAGCCTACCACCTTCCATTGCCGGGGCTCTGACACCTTGCGAAACAAGTATAAAGAAGCTTTTATCAAATAAAGCTTGTGAATCAGTCACAGCATTATGCAAATTGGCCATAAAAGCTGCAAGAAAAATTTGAAGAATCCTGTTTTCATACTGGTAAATTTCAAGTTGATTTTCAATTTATGCAATACTCCTTTGAATTCAATGTTAATAATACTAATTTAACACAACAGTTAGTGAATTTACTTAATGTGGATGGACCTAATTTTGAATCTTACATGTTTTTACTTTAAAGTTAGATCAATTCTTTTTTTTTTTTTTTCAGGGAAATGTAATTATTTATTTTATTTTGTGTATCCTATTATCAAGTTTTATTTTATCTAGCTTCTTTAGTGCTCCAATGGTTGTTGCTGTTTTTTTTTTTTTTTTTTTTTTTTATACTTTAAGTTCTAGGGTACATGTGCATGACGTTTATATCATGTATAACTCCCCAATGCAATCCCTCCCTCCTCCCCCCTCCCCATGATAGGCCCCAGTGTGTGATGTTCCCCTTCCCGAGTCCAAGTGATCTCATTGTTCAGTTCCCACCTATGAGTGAGAACATGCGGTGTTTGGTTTTCTGTTCTTGTGATAGTTTGCTAAGAATGATGGTTTCCAGCTGCATCCATGTCCCTACAAAGGACGCAAACTCATCCTTTTTTGTGGCTGCATAGTATTCCATGGTGTATATGTGCCACATTTTCTTAATCCAGTCTGTCACAGATAGACATTTGGGTTGATTCCAAGTCTTTGCTATTGTGAATAGTGCCGCAATAAACATACGTGTGCATGTGTCTTTGTAGTAGAGTAATTTATAATCCTTTGGGTATATACCCAGTAGTGGGATGGCTGGGTCATATGGTACATCTAGTTCTAGATCCTTGAGGAATCGCCATACTGTTTTCCATAATGGTTGAACTAGTTTACAATCCCACCAACAGTGTAAAAGTGTTCCTATTTCTCCACATCCTCTCCAACACCTGTTGTTTCCTGACTTCTTAATGATTGCCATTCTAACTGGTGTGAGATGGTATCTCATTGTGGTTTTGATTTGCATTTCTCTGATGGCGAGTGATGATGAGCATTTTTTCATGTGTCTGTTGGCTGTATGGATGTCTTCTTTTGAGAAATGTCTGTTCATATCCTTTGCCCACTTTTTGATGGGGTTGTTTGTTTTTTTCTTGTATATTTGTTTGAGTTCTTTGTAGATTCTGGATATTAGCCCTTTGTCACATGAGTAGGTTGCAAAAATTTTCTCCCATTCTGTAGGTTGCCTCTTCACTCTGATGGTAGTTTCTTTAGCTGTGCAAAAGCTCTTTAGTTTAATTAGATCCCATGTGTCAATTTTTGCTTTTGCTGCCGTTGCTTTTGGTGTTTTAGACATGAAGTCCTTGCCCATGCCTATGTCCTGAATGGTACTACCTAGATTTTCTTCTAGGGTTTTTATGGTATTAGGTCTAACATTTAAGTCTCTAATCCATCTTGAATTATTTTCATATAAGGGGTAAGGAAAGGATCCGGTTTCAGCTTTCTACTTATGGCTAGCCAATTTTCCCAGCACCATTTATTAAATAGGGAATCCTTTCCCCATTTCTTGTTTCTCTCAGGTTTGTCAAAGATCAGATGGCTGTAGATGTGTGGTATTATTTCTGAGGACTCTGTTCTGTTCCATTGGTCTATATCTCTGTTGTGGTACCAGTACCATGCTGTTTTGGTTACTGTAGCCTTGTAGTATAGTTTGAAGTCAGGTAGCGTGACGCCTCCAGCTTTGTCCTTTTGACTTAGGATTGTCTTGGCAATGCGGGCTCTTTTTTGGTTCCATATGAACTTTAAAGCCGTTTTTTCCAATTCTGTGAAGAAAGTCATTGGTAGCTTGATGGGGATGGCATTGAATCTATAAATCACCTTGGGCAGTATGGCCATTTTCACGATATTGATTCTTCCTATCCATGAGCATGGTATGTTCTTCCATTTGTTTGTGTCCTCTTTGATTTCACTGAGCAGTGGTTTGTAGTTCTCCTTGAAGAGGTCCTTTACATCCCTTGTAAGCTGGATTCCTAGGTATTTGATTCTCTTTGAAGCAATTGTGAATGGAAGTTCATTCCTGATTTGGCTCTCTGCTTGTCTGTTACTGGTGTATAAGAATGCTTGTGATTTTTGCACATTAATTTTGTATCCTGAGACTTTGCTGAAGTTGCTTATCAGCTTAAGGAGATTTTGGGCTGAGACCATGGGGTTTTCTAAATATACAATCATGTCATCTGCAAACAGGGACAATTTGAATTCTTCTTTTCCTAACTGGATACCCTTGATTTCTTTCTCTTGCCTGATTGCCCTAGCCAGAACTTCCAACACTATGTTGAATAGGAGTGGTGAGAGAGGGCATCCCTGTCTTGTGCCAGTTTTCAAAGGGAATTTTTCCAGTTTTTGCCCATTCAGTATGATATTAGCTGTGGGTTTGTCATAAATAGCTCTTATTATTTTGAGGTACGTTCCATCAATACCGAATTTATTGAGCATTTTTAGCATAAAGAGCTGTTGAATTTTGTCAAAAGCCTTTTCTGCATCTATTGAGATAATCATGTGGTTCTTGTCTTTGGTTCTGTTTATATGCTGGATTACGTTTATTGATTTGCGAATGTTGAACCAGCCTTGCATCCCAGGGATGAAGCCCACTTGATCATGGTGGATAAGCTTTTTGATGTGCTGCTGGATCCGGTTTGCCAGTATTTTATCGAGGATTTTTGCATCGATGTTCATCAGGGATATTGGTCTAAAATTCTCTTTTTTTGTTGTGTCTCTGCCAGGCTTTGGTATCAGGATGATGTTGGCCTCATAAAATGAGTTAGGGAGGATTCCCTCTTTTTCTATTGATTGGAATAGTTTCAGAAGGAATGGTACCAGCTCCTCCTTGTACCTCTGGTAGAATTCAGCTGTGAATCCATCTGGTCCTGGACTTTTTTTGGTGGGTAGGCTATTAATTGTTGCCTCAATTTCAGAGCCTGTTATTGGTCTATTCAGGGATTCAACTTCTTCCTGGTTTAGTCTTGGGAGAGTGTAAGTGTCCAGGAAATTATCCATTTCTTCTAGATTTTCTAGTTGATTTGCGTAGAGGCATTTATAGTATTCTCTGATGGTTGTTGGTATTTCTGTGGGGTCGGTGGTGATATCCCCTTTATCCTTTTTTATTGCGTCTATTTGATTCCTCTCTCTTTTCTTCTTTATTAGTCTAGCTAGCGGTCTGTCAATTTTGTTGATCTTTTCAAAAAACCAACTCCTGGATTCATTGACTTTTTGGAGGGTTTTTTGTGTCTCTATCTCCTTCAGTTCTGCTCTGATCTTAGTTATTTCTTGCCTTCTGCTAGCTTTTGAATGTGTTTGCTCTTGCCTCTCTAGTTCTTTTAATTGTGATGTTAGAGTGTCAGTTTTAGATCTTTCCTGCTTTCTCTTGTGGGCATTTAGTGCTATAAATTTCCCTCTACACACTGCTTTAAATGTGTCCCAGAGATTCTGGTATGTTGTATCTTTGTTCTCATTGGTTTCAAAGAACATCTTTATTTCTGCTTTCATTTCATTATGTACCCAGTAGTCATTCAGGAGCAGGTTGTTCAGTTTCCATGTAGTTGAGCGGTTTTGATTGAGTTTCTTAGTCCTGAGTTCTAGTTTGATTGCACTGTGGTCTGAGAGACAGTTTGTTATAATTTCTGTTCTTGTACATTTGCTGAGGAGTGCTTTACTTCCAATTATGTGGTCAATTTTGGAATAAGTGCGATGTGGTGCTGAGAAGAATGTATATTCTGTTGATTTGGGGGAGAGTTCTATAGATGTCTATTAGGTCCGCTTGGTGCAGAGATGAGTTCAATTCCTGGATATCCTTGTTAACTTTCTGTCTCGTTGATCTGTCTAATGTTGACAGTGGAGTGTTGAAGTCTCCCATTATTATTGTATGGGAGTCTAAGTCTCTTTGTAGGTCTCTAAGGACTTGCTTTATGAATCTGGGTGCTCCTGTATTGGGTGCATATATATTTAGGAGAGTTAGCTCTTCCTGTTGAATTGATCCCTTTACCATTATGTAATGGCCTTCTTTGTCTCTTTTGATCTTTGATGGTTTAAAGTCTGTTTTATCAGAGACTAGGATTGCAACCCCTGCTTTTTTTTGTTCTCCGTTTGCTTGTAGATCTTCCTCCATCCCTTTATTTTGAGCCTATGTATGTCTCTGCAATGTGAGATGGGTCTCCTGAATACAGCAGACTGATGGGTCTTGACTCTTGATCCAGTTTGCCAGTCTGTGTCTTTTATTGGAGCATTTAGTCCATTTACATTTAAGGTTAATATTGTTATGTGTGAACTTGATCCTGTCATTATGATATTAACTGGTTATTTTGCTCATTAGTTGATGCAGTTTCTTCCTAGCCTCGATGGTCTTTACATTTTGGCATGGTTTTGCAATGGCTGGTACCGGTTGTTCCTTTCCATGTTTAGGGCTTCCTTCAGGGTCTCTTGTAAGGCAGGCCTGGTGGTGACAAAATCTCTAAGCATTTGCTTATCTGTAAAGGATTTTATTTCTCCTTCACTGATGAAGCTTAGTTTGGCTGGATATGAAATTCTGGGTTGAAAATTCTTTTCTTTAAGAACGTTGAATATTGGCCCCCACTCTCTTCTGGCTTGTAGAGTTTCTGCCGAGAGGTCTGCTGTTATTCTGATGGGCTTCCCTTTGTGGGTAACCGACCTTTCTCTCTGGCTGCCCTTAAGATTTTTCCTTCATTTCAACTTTTGTGAATCTGGCAATTATGTGTCTTGGAGTTGCTCTTCTCGAGGAGTACCTTTGTGGTGTTCTCTGTATTTCCTGAATTTGAATGTTGGCCTGCCCTACTAGGTTGGGGAAGTTCTCCTGGATGATATCCTGAAGAGTGTTTTCCAACTTGGTTCCATTTTCCCCCTCACTTTCAGGCACCCCAATCAGACGTAGATTTGGTCTTTTTACATAATCCCATACTTCTTGCAGGCTTTGTTCATTTCTTTTTCTTCTTTTTTCTTTTGGTTTCTCTTCTCGCTTCATTTCATTCATTTGATCCTCAATCGCTGATACTCTTTCTTCCAGTTGATCGAGTTGGTTACTGAAGCTTGTGCATTTGTCACGTATTTCTCGTGTCATGGTTTTCATCTCTGTCATTTCGTTTATGATCTTCTCTGCATTAATTAGTCTAGCTGTCAATTCTTCCACTTTTTTTTCAAGATTTTTAGTTTCTTTGCGCTGGGTACATAATTCCTCCTTTAGCTCTGAGAGGTTTGATGGACTGAAGCCTTCTTCTCTCATCTCGTCAAAGTCATTCTCTGACCAGCTTTGATCCGTTGCTGGCGATGGGCTGCGCTCCTTTGCAGGGGGAGATGCGCTCTTATTTTTTGAATTTCCAGCTTTTCTGCCCTGCTTCTTCCCCATCTTTGTGGTTTTATCTGTCTCTGGTCTTTGATGATGGTGACGAACTGATGGGGTTTTGGTATAGGTGTCCTTCCTATTTGATAGTTTTCCATCTGACAGTCAGAAGGACTGTCTGTTGGTCTGTTGGAGATTGCTTGAGGTCCACTCCAGACCCTGTTTGCCTGGGTATCAGCAGCAGAGGTTGCCGAAGATAGAATATTGCTGAACAGCGAGTGTACCTGTCTGATTCTTTCTTTGGAAGTTTCCTCTCAGGGGTGACTCCACCCTGTGAGGTGTAGGGTGTCAGACTGCCCCTAGTGCGGGATGTCTCCCAGCTAGGCTACTCAGGGGTCAGGGACCCACCTGAGCAGGCAGTCTGTCTGTTCTCAGATCTCAACCTCCGCGTTAGGAGATCCACGGCTCTCCCCAAAGCTGTCAGACAGAGTCGTTCGCGTCTGCACCGGCCCCCGCTCTTTCCCCTATTGGACTGCAGCTGTGCGCTGTCCGCAGAGGTAGAGTCTACAGAGACAGGCAGGCTTCCTTGAGCTGCTGTGAGCTCCACCCAGTTCGAGCTTCCCAGCGGCTTTGTTTACCTACTTAAGCCTCAGCAATGGCGGGCGCCCCTCCCCCAGCCTCGCTGCTGCCTTGCGGATAGATCGCCGCAGACGGCTGTGTTAGCAGTGAGGGAGGCTCCGTGGGCGTGGGACCCTCCCGGCCAGGTGTGGGATATATTCTCCTGGTGTGCCTGTTTCCTTAAAGCGCAGTATTGGGGTGGGAGTTACCCGATTTTCCAGGTGTTGTGTGTCTCAGTTCCCCTGGCTAGGAAAAGGGATTCCCTTCCCCCTTGCGCTTCCAGGTGAGGCGATGCCTCACCCTGCTTCAGCTCACGCTGGTCAGGCTGCAGCAGCTGACCAGCACCGATTGTCCAGCACTCCCTAGAGAGATGACCCCAGTACCTCAGTTGAAAATGCAGAAATCACCGGTCTTCTGTGTCGCTCGCGCTGGGAGTTGGAGACTGGAGCTGTTCCTATTCGGCCATCTTGCTCCGCCCCCCCAGATCAATTCTTTAAAATGACAAACAAGTTTTGTCAATATAAAATGGTTTTATTTTTTCTCTTTTTGGTACTTGATTCAACTATTGAAACATTCTAAAGTATGTTTGAAAAACTTGGATATGTGAAACATTTTCAACTGTAAACTTTATGAAATACAGTAAATTGAAAAACTAGTCTCCTGATTGAGATGTATGTGTAAAATACACACTAGATTTCAAAAGCTTAGTGCGATAAAATAATGTATAATGCCTCAAAGATTTGTTTCTGTTTTTGTTTTTGTGACCATCTCACTCTGTCACCCAGGCTGGACTGCAGTGATGCAATCATAGCTCACTGCAACCTTTGCCTCCAGGGTTCAAGTCTCGTGCCTCAGCCTCCCAAGTAGCTAGAATTACAGGCAAGTGCCACCATGCTCAGCTAATTTTTGTGTTTTTAGTAGAGATGGGGTTTTGTCATATTTAATTAATTAAAATTAATTAATTTTACCAATTTCTTTTTTTAAAATGGGTACTAGAAAGTTTTAAATTACACATGTGATTCACATAATAGCACTACATTTCAATTGAGCAGCTCTGTTCTAGATTAGTTCATGGCTGGCTCCACACAAAACATGAACTCTTTTGAAAAGACAGTTGTCCAATTTAATAGTTGATTCTTTTGAAAGCCCAATTTTCTCTTTTTACAAAGAGGAACTAACTAACTAAATAATAAATTTCAAACTGAGGCTCCTTTATTTATTAGCATTATGTCTTTTGTCAAGTTTATTAACATCTTCAGTATAAATAAGGGCAATCAGTTTATTTCATAGGAATGTTATGAGGATCAAACTAAGTAAAGCAGATAATGTACTTAGCACAGTGCTGGGTACATAGTTAGCCCCACATCTGTGGTTAATGACTAAACCTGGAAATCAGTGCTGGACATGGTTACTCATGCCTGTAATCATAGTGCTTTTGGAGGCCAGGGCAGGAGGATCGCTTGAGCCCAGGAGTTCAAGGGTGCAGTGAGCTATGATCATGCCATTGCATTCCAGCTTGGGTGACAGAATGAGACTCCAAATCTAAATAAATTTAAAATAAGAATAAAACTGTAAATCATTGAGGAACTAAACTAAAAAGTGATCATAAAAAGAAGGAATGGATTTTTAGAATGTTCAAATGGAGGCTAGATGTCAGGGTGGACAACAGAGGGTAACAGAGGGCAGGATAAGAGTAGGAAAACTCCCAAGTTTCTGCCTTTCAGGCAACAAAAAAGGAAGATTAAATCTATGAGAGAAATTATTAATTCAGTTTTAAATATGTTGAGGAGGAGGTGACTGTGGAAATTTTAGAGGAGATAATATTAGGTAGGATATCCAGGTTTGGAGCTAAGGAGATTGGTCTGAATTCTCAACAGAGACTTGGAGTCCATAGGTAAGAGGTAGAAGGTGGAGCCATGGAAAGGTGTGAGATTACCCAGGGAATGTGTTGAGACACAATATAATAAAGAGACAACTCACTGAGAAAGATAATCAGGACACCCTGGCATGTAAAAGGAAGGCAGAGACTGTAATACTACCACTTTGGGAGGCCAAGGTGGGCAGATCACCTGGGGTCAGGAGTTCATGATCAGCCTTGCAAACATGGTGAAAGCCCATATCTATCAAAAATACAAAAATATTAGCCAGGTGTGGCAGCAGGTACTTGTAGTCCCAGCTACTTGGGAGGCCGAGGCAGGAGAATTGCTTGAGCCAGAGAGGCGGACATTGCAGTGAGCGAAGATTGCGGCACTGAACTCCAGCCTGGGTGACAGAGAGAGACTCCACCTCAAAACAAAACAATTAAATTAAATTAAAGGAGGGCAGAGGACAAGGATCTTGGAGAAGAGACTGAAGAGGAATAGCCTGGGAGGTAGGAGGAAAAATAGAAAAAAGATACATAACGAAAACCAAGAAAGGATGAATTTCTCAGTGTGCCCTCAAATATGTAAAAGAAAAAATCTCGGCTGGGCGCGGTGGCTCAAGCCTGTAATCCCAGCACTTTGGGAGGCCGAGACGGGCGGATCACAAGGTCAGGAGATCGAGACCATCCTGGCGAACACAGTGAAACCCCGTCTCTACTAAATATACAAAAAACTAGCCGGGCGAGGTGGCGGCGCCTGTAGTCCCAGCTACTCGGGAGGCTGAGGCAGGAGAATGGCGGGAACCCGGGAGACGGAGCTTGCAGTGAGCTGAGATCCGGCCACTGCACTCCAGCCTGGGCGACAGAGCAAGACTCCGCCTCAAAAAAAAAAAAAAAAAAAAAAAGAAAAAATCTAAGAGATACACTCACCAAAATTTTCACTACCTGGTAACATTTTATTGAAGACTCACCTCTGCAGAGAGTTAAACATTTTGTACACCTGGAAGTGGTGATGGCCACATATCTCCTTTTCATCCCTTGATATGGAAAAGTCTATGGTTTCATGAGCCTAGCAGCCTTTTATCTGGTTTGCTAAAGTCTCCTAACCCCAGTTTGTTTTGTACACAGATATCTGTATCACTTTTCACAAATGTAATTAGATTCAATAACAGAAACAAAATGTATTGTTTACAATATGGCCATGAATTTGCTGAATTCTGCTTATCGAAATGTCATTGCTTAAAATAAAGAAATACGGTGTGGGAGAAAGATCTGTGGGTGAGATCTTAGAAAACCTGAATTAAAGTCCCTGCCAAAATCTGGAAGCAGAGGAATCAGGAACCTCTACAAGTGCCCCACCTGGTAACATTTTACCGAAGACTGACCTTTGCAGACAGTTAAACATTTTGTACACCTGGAAGTGGTGAAGGCCACATATCTCCCTTTCATCTCTTTTTATGGAAAAGTCTGTGGTCTTATGAGCCCAAGGTGGGGACCGCAGCACATCTGATTTGAAACCAGATTACTAGTTAGAGGTTAAAATGTGGTATCACAAAGAGTCCACACTGAGGAATCAGGGCTTATACTTTCTAACAAGGCTGTTTCTTCTAGAGAAACATTTTAACTAAGTATGGTGCTGAAGTTTCATTATTATGCACTGTTTTATTTTTGTTATAGAATGAATTCCGAATCAGTATATGTGGTTCCATGGAGAAAAGACCAATTATTTTGCAATAATCTTATATAAAATCTCTCTATAAGAATTAAAGAAAGAGGAAAGAAACATGAAAGGTGGCTCGACAGCCAAGGACAGGTTTGTTTTAGAGAAAACAAACCTAAGAGGGGCTTCTGGCTAAGTTAGGTCAGAACCCGCTCTCTTACAGACTAAGAGTTTTTAAGGATTCAGGGTGGGAGAGTTTATCAGAGGCTTGGACTGCTTCTGTGTCTTTGTTGTGTTTATCTGGGAGGGAGAGTTTTGTGTCTGTTCCCATACATCTTCCTGCAGCTGCAGGAATACCCCCTAGTCTGCTTTTAGCTTCCCTATCTTAGTGCACCTGAAGGGAAAGGAATGTGCTTTTTAAGGCCCACCGTTTTACTGGGGCCCAATGTATGAAGGTGAAGTTTGGCAGAGACTTCCCCCGCACTTCCCCCTATACTGGAGCTGTCTTATCTTTGTTTCACTGTCTGCTCTTTCTGGCTCCTTCTTGTTAGAAGGGAAGTGATTTCCTTGAAATGCATGAGGCTAGAAAGGGAGCTGGAACTTAAAGTGGCGGTGTTTGTCTGAGATGACGGTACTCCTGCTCTGTCACTCACCCTATTGTTGAAAATGGTACAAACATCCTCCTTATCCTGCTTATTATTTAATGCATCTCTCTCTTCTGCTTTTTGATACATCCCATCAATATTTTTCTCCATATGCCATCTTAGTTCAGGTCTGTATCACTTCACATGGTTTCAAACATAAGCCTTTTATCTGGTTTGCTAAAGTTTCCTAACCTCAGTTTGTTTTGTACACAGCTATCTGTATCATGTTTCACAAATGTTAATTAGATTCAGTAACAAAAACAAAATGTATTGTTTACAGTATGGCCATAAATTTGCTGACTTCTGCTTATCAAAATGTCATTGCTTAAAGAAATAGAGTATGGAAGAAAGATCTGTGGGTGAGGATCTTAGAAAATGTGAATTAAAGTCCCTGCTATATACCATATAATGAGTTTTATTTTCCTCATTTAGGCTTTAGTTTTCTCATTTGTAAAACAAAGTAGTTTAAATAGATGATCTCCGAAGCTTCTAAATCCTGATTCTGAATATAGCTTGACTGGCCCATGGACATGCAGGTCTTCGCATTGAGTTCCCCATTAAATTCCCTGAGGCATTTTTTTTTCATTCAATAAAGTTTAAGGAACATGAATCAGTAGCGGGTCCTATGTTGGACCCTGGGTGTAGAAAAATTCCCTACCCAGAGAAACAGAAGAGAGCCATCCATCCACATATTTGTACTACATCAATATGTAATCAAGGCAGCGATAGCAGAGTCGTACACAGTGCAATGAAAGGGCAATGATAAAAAATAGCTTTGCCTGAGGATGCTAAATTAAGATAATAGGCAAGCCTACATGGTAGATACAAGAATAGAAAAACAAACAAACAAACAAACCTGAAAAGCAAGGAGGCGGAAAAGATTCAATAAAATGTCAGGTAGACATCTGATTAAAGTGGATTATTAAATACAAACTCCTAGTTAAGTGCAGTGAATTAAATGTATATGCTTACCTTTGCTTCTCTTTATTTCTCTAAAATGATAATGCATAGATTAAAAAAAAATACAAACTGTAAAAGAGAAAAAAAGAGAAGATAATGGCAGACCAGAGATAGCAAGAAAATTGGGAAAAATTGGAAAGAATATGGACATGAGAAAATTCACTTAGAAGACTGAATAAAGATGAAAACTATGTACTCCGCAAGTTCAGGGGCGAGCCAAAAAAAAAGCAACCTCCGTTTGCATTGAGGAACTCCAAAAGTGTCACAAATTAAAAATGCAAGGTGCCTCTGAAGGTAGTTGCGCAGATAGGGCTGAAAAGAGAAGGTTTGGTTTAAAGTTGGTTTGAGAAGCAGTTAGAGCCTGTGAGGCCCACCCTTACTTCAGCAGAGACGGGAAGTTTATTCTCTGGAGACACTGAATCAGAGGATTCAATGTGAAGGATAGACATCTGCTGTCCTTCACACTCAGGACAGCAGAAAGGTGAGGAGGCTGAACTGAAAAGGATAGGGACTAGAAGCCTACACACTGAAAAATGAGACCCCAAGCTCCATTCCACAGCTCTGGGTTTGTTTACATGTCGCCTTATTATTCTACAGGCAGAAGATTCTCCTCATGGAAAACTGATACAGCAAAAAAAAAAAAAAAAAAAAAAAAAAAAATCCAAAGATACTGGCAGCTAATGATTCACTTAAAAATAAGTCCCTACCTGTTACCAAACAGAGAAAGTCATTGGTCAACCGGTAGAATTTAAGTACAAAGCTTGCAATCAGCTTTCCAGTGCCTCACGATTAAATATGAATGGGAAGCTTAAATATTATCTGGCATTTAGAGGGAAGCCTCCATTATAAAATAGACAAGAAAAAAAAAAAAAACCCGAAAAAGTACTCCAAAAAATTAAAAGTGTAAGGAGAACAATGAAGCATTAAAAAAAAAAAAAATCTAAGCAGCCCCAAAGATATGAGATAATATTACAACCCTGAAACAAGTAAAACTATATGTTTATGTAAAAAGCAACATTCAAAGACCAAAGCAACATCTCACAAAGAAATAAAAAGCTATTAAAAAATTCCATTAGGATGAAAGATAAAGCTTAAGAAACTTCCAATAGTACAGCAAAAAATGCAAAGAGAGAATGAATAAAAATATAATAATAAATAATAGATTTCTATTAAGAGGGAAGAAAGAAAACAGAGAAGAGAAAATTATCAATAAATAATAAGAAATAACAGGCCTACCAAGTACCCTGCACAGTAAATGAAGACCTACACCAAACACAATGAAGAAATTTCAAAACACAGCTAGAAAGATACAATTCTAAAAGCTTTTAAGACGTAAAAAGTCAAATACACAAGATTAGAAATCAGAATGTCTTTAAATTTCTCAGTAGCTTGATGGAAACTAGCTGATATGGTTTGGACCTTTATCCCCTCCAATTCTCATGTTGAATTGTAATCCCCATGTTGGAGGTGGGGCCTGGTGGGAGATGTTTGGGTCATGTGGGTGGATCCCTCATGAAGAGCTTGGTGCCCTCCCTGCAGTAATGAATTCAGGTAAGATCTGGTTGTTTAAAAGGGTGTGGCACGTCCCCAGTCTCTCTTGCTCTCTCTCCCCCTGTGATGTCCCTTCTTCCCTTTGCCTTCTGCCATGATTGAAAGTTTCTTGAGGGCCTCACCAGAAGCAGATACCAACGCTATGCTTCCTGTACAGTCTGTAAAACCGTGAGGCAATGAAACCTCTTTTCTTTATACATTACCCAGTCTCAAGTATTGCTTTATAGTGATGCAGATGGACTAACACACTAGCAGACAATAGAAAAATGTTTTCAAATTCAAAGGAAAAATGATGTTTTATACTCAAAGTATCAGTTAATTGTAAGAGGAGAATAAAAATTATTTCAGACATGCAAGTTCTCAAAGACCTAGAGACCAACCCATACAGACTGAATCAGAAGGCTTCAGAAAAAAAATTAAACATTTTTCACTTCTCTATAGGGGGAATTAAAGGATCAACCATGATCGATAATTTTTAACTCCAGGGAAAGCAAAAATTTTTACAAGAAATTTAATCATAAAATATATGGCTCAGTTATGAATAATATTCATGTAGTTATAATAATATAAATACTTGAATACTGATCTAACCAAAAACTTTGAAATAGACTTGACAGATGGGGGTTGGAAAAGTTCATGAGTAGGTAGAAGGGAGGGATATGTAAGAGTAATTTTTCCTCCTTCGTGATAGGAAGTTTATAGATGAAACCCAAAACTAAAAAGTTTAGATGTAGCAGTTGTTATATGTTCTTTAGAAGTACAGAGATAATTAGCAGAAGAAAAAGCTAGTTGACATCTGGAGAGCAGAAACTGGGTGTTGGGATAGGTGCAGCAAAAGATTTCTGTGTTTTATTTTGATTAAAAAAACAAAAAGAAACGCTAAGATTAAATGGAGAATTTCTTGTGAAAGTATGTTGAGTTCACATGTTCCCACTAATCTCCAAGACTCCTAACAAAAAATAAAAGTAAAGATAAATAACAATTTACAAAGAACTAAAAACCAAATAGCCAGAAAATGTCGGTAATTGAAAACAAGGGTCTGATGCTTTCAAAGGAGGTTTAGGTAAGAAACATAAATTCGAGCATCATCTTTAGCGAGGTGGTAAATTAATCCATTAATTTGAATGAACTCATTTTAGGACAAATAATGAATGAGGAGAGAATGAGCCTTTCTGCTAGAAACAGACTGAAGATCCAGAAACTCAAATTTTAGGGCGCGGTGTGGTGGATGGGCAGGTAACATGATCCAAATGCCTATCATCTGGGGAGAAACTAGGAACTTACATGGGGGCCCTCTCACCTCCGAAGGAATGGCTTAAAACGAATTATAGTCCCTGCGGGAGAGGTGGCCTGTGTCAAGCTGCTGCTTAGAGTGGGAAGAGAGAAGACTGGCAGCCTGCATACCAGGACCAGGGCCATGCCAACCTTTGCTAGGTGCACAATAGCCAACAGAGCATTAAATACAAGCTATCAATTTAAGCCTGGAATGGAGCTGAGAAGCCCAGTCAGTCATGTGGGCACAATCTTAAAATAATCAGAGACACAGTAAAATTAAAGAGTATATGGAGCCCCAACCCAGAATACCATAGAGAGAGAAGATGCAAAACCAAGTGGCTGGGTCATGGGTGACTGACCCACGTACTTTGGTAAGGGGTTAATAGTGCGGACCCTGGAGCTACGTTATAATGATTTAAATCTTGAATCCATTGTTTACTGACGGTGTGATGCTAGCCAGTTTTACTTATCAGCCAGTGTTCTTAGCTTTCTCATCCGTAAAACAGGTGGAAAGACAGCACCTGTTCCATAGAATTTTTGTGAATCACCCTTTAAAAAGAGTAAGCACTCAGAAAATATTAACTCTAAGTATACTTATATATACTATTTATACTATTAATAATTCTTGTTTTGTTATATTAGTATTTTATGAGTTCCACAAGTAAAAAATGAAGAAAATTAAAAACAAGCAATATTGAAAAAGAAAGTGGCTGAGAATTTTCCCAAATTGAAATCCACATATCTTTTTTTTTTTTTTTTTTTTTGAGACGGAATCTCGCTCTGTAGCCCAGGCTGGAGTGCAGTGGTGCAATCTTGGCTCACTGCAACCTCTGCCTCCTGGGTTCAAGCAATTCTCTGCCTCAGCCTCCCAAGTAGCTGGGATTACAGGTGCCCGCCACCACGCCCGGCTAATTTTTTTGTATTTTTAGTAGAGACAGGGTTTCACCATGTTGGCCAGGCTGGTTTTGAACTCCTGACCTCATGATCCACCTGCCTTGGCCTCCCAAAGAGCTGGGATTACAGCCGTGAGTTACTGTGCCTGGCCAAACCCACATATCTTTAAGTGTACTCGAGGCAAAACACCTTAAAGACTGAGAATCTAATGGAAAGCATGCTACTTTTTCATGCTATAGTAGCAGCTGCCAGAATTAAATAGTTCTAAAGTGCTGAGAGAAAATTTCTCTTGATCTAGAATTTCATAAATAGCTAACCTATCACTAAAAAATAAAGACCAAATATAGCCATTTTCAAACATACAAAGACAAAGAAAGTTTGCAACCTACACATTCTTGCTAAAAGAAATACTAAAGGGACCTGGTTCAGAAAGATGTCAAGTGAGTCCAGGAGAGGGAATAGGATGCAAGAAACTGTGAATCAGGTGTCAGTAAAAAATACTGGTAAATGCAACTAGCTATTGATTATAAAAAAACTTAGCTTGTAGTTACTCATAATGTTTTCTTAAATTGTTTTTATATTCTTTATATATGTGTGCTATTTAAAATTATTCTTAGCAGGCCGGGCATGGTGGTCACGCCTGTAATCCCAGCATTTTAGGAGGGTGAGCGGATCATTTGAGGTCAGGAGTTTGAGACCAGCCTGGCCAACACGGTGAAACTCTGTCTCTACTAAAAATACAAAAAAAAAAAAAAAAAAAGAAAAGAAAGAAAACCAATTAGCTGGGCGTGGTGGCACATACCTGTAATCCCAGCTGCACGGGTGGCTGAGGCACGAGAATAGTTTGAACCCGGGAGACGGAGGTTGCAGTGGGCTGAGATGGTGCCACTGCACTACAGCCTGGGCAATAGAGAGACTCCATCTCAAAAATTAAATAAATAAATTAAAATATAAAATAAAATAAAATTACTCGTAGCAGACATTTTTTCTAATTTATTATTGTTTACAAAAAGTTTGCTTTTAGCTTTGGTTCTCCTTTTTTTAAAACTTTTTTTTGGCTTGTTTTCTTAATGTTTTTATTTTACTGATCTCTTTTATTTTTATCTTTCATTATTCTTTCTATAAATTAATTCATTTTTCTGTTTTCCTTATTTTTGAAATGGGATCTCACTTTGTTGCTCAGGCTAGACTTGGACTCCGGGGCTCAAGTGACCCTCTGTCCTCAGTTTCCTGAGTAGCTGGGACTATAGATGCATGCTGCCATTCCTAGCTGTTTTCTTTCTTTTTTTTTTTTTGAGACTGAGTGTTGCTGTGTCGCCCAGGTGGAAGTACAGTGCCACGAGCCCAGCTCACTGCAACCTCCCCCTCCGGGTTCAAACAATTCTCCTGCCTCAGCCTCCTGAGTAGCTGGGACTACAGGTGTGCACCACCACGTCCAGGTAATTTTTGTATTTTTTTAGTGGACATGGGGTTTCACCATGTTGGCCAGGCTGATCTTGAACTCCCGACCTCAAGTGATCTGCCAGTCTTGGCCTCCCCAAATGCTCAGATTATAGGCATGAGCCACTGCGCTCAGGCAGAGTGGTCTTTCTAAAGCAGAAATTTGGTTTATACAACTCCTCTGATTATTCTTAAATAACTTCACATTCATTCAGATGAAAATCTAAATTCCTTAACAGTGGTATAGTCACTTCCTATGCCCCTGGCACCATTTCTCCCTTTCCTCTATTAGAGACTAGGTCAGAGGTGTAGTGCATAAATTCTGGTATAAATTTCCTGACTCCTCTTTAAAGAGTACTCTTACTGGTTCTTTTTATACCCGCATTCTTTTCCTTATTTCTAGTGTTACGCTTATAAAACAGTTTTGCAAATACTTGTTTTTACTATATGTAATTGTACAGACCCTGAGGCCTACGATTTGTTTCACTAGGGTGTAAGAAAATGCTTGTCATATATAACATGTATGATTATGGTAAATAATAATGCGTTGAAGAAATTCTTGCCCCATCTTCTTTTCCGTATCCTCTAAGGCAGCACTTGAGATTTGTACTTAGCATACATACTTGGATGTGTCGAATTCCCTAGTGGAATACAAATTTAATAAATTGGAGAGCAGTCATAGAACTCTTATCATGCCTGCTGGTTTCCTTTTTTTCTGTAAGCCTCTAATGGTAAGCAAATCTTGATTTTATTTCATGAGAATGTATCTTCTTTAAAGAACAAAACTATGATGGCCGGGCGCGGTGGCTCAAGCCTGTAATCCCAGCACTTTGGGAGGCTGAGACGGGCGGATCACGAGGTCAGGTGATCGAGACCATCCTGGCTAATACGGTGAAACCCTGTCTCTACTTAAAAATACAAAAAACTAGCCGGGCGACGAGGCGGGCGCCTGTAGTCCCAGCTACTCGGGAGGCTGAGGCAGGAGAATGGTGTAAACCCGGGAGGCGGAGCTTGCAGTGAGCTGAGATCGGGCCACTGCACTCCAGCCTGGGTGGCAGAGCAAGACTCCGTCTCAAAAAAAACAAAAAAAACCCAAAAAACTATGATGTATTGAGCACCCTTATCCCAGACTGTGTGAAGCTTTTATGGCATTAGTGTAGTCACCTGAACACAATTGTATGGCCACACACCACACCTCCACTGACTCCAGCATGGGTGACATCTTTTAAGATTTCCTGTAAATAGCTGGGCATGGTGGCATACCTGTGGTTCCAGGTAGAAGACAGAAGATCGGTGTTAAAGAACACTCATGATATTCTTATAGCTTCACTTGATTAAAACAGTTAGGCACACTTGAATCAAATCCAGAAGGAACACTATTTTCTCACTACAAATACCCAACTTCATTGAACTGTTATTTTAGTGAGAAATTAACTTGTATTGCAGTATGCCTCTGAAAGTTTGGGATTTGTTCAGCATCTATAAATCTCTATAAATTTTTGTAATAGAAACATTATTTACAGTTATAAGGAGCAGTTTGGAGGAAAAAGAAAATAAATTAATTTAGAAAGAAGGTGCATTTCATAAGGACATATGGGAGTTAACAAAAAAAAGTTGGTCTCAGCTGGGCATGGTGGCTCACGCCTGTAATCCCAGCACTTTGGGACGCTGAGGTGGGTGGATCACCTGAGGTCAGGAGTTCGAGACCAGCCTGACCAACATGGTGAACTCCCGTCTCTATGAAAAAAAAAAAAAAATTAGCCAGATGTGGTGACATGCACCCCAGCTACCCGGCTGTAATCCCAGTTACCTGGGAGACTGAGGCAGGAAAATCACTTGAACCCAAGAGGCGGAGTTTGCAGTGAACTGAGATTGTGCTACTGCACTCCATCCTGGGCAACAGAGTGAGACTCCATCCAAAGAAAAAAAAAAAAAAAGAAAGTTGTTCTCATGGAGGTAGAGAGAGAGTAGAATGATATAGAAGCATACATTTAGATAGAAGGAATAAGTTCTAATGTTTGATTAGCACAATAGGATGACTATAGTTAACAACAGTGTATTGTATATTTCAAAATAGCTAGTAGTGAAGATTTTGAAGAAATGTTCCCAACACAAAGAAATAATAAATGTTTGAGGTGATAGATATGCTAAATACCTTGATGTGATCATTACACATTCTATGCATATACCAACAGATCACATGTACCACATAAAGTGTGTACAATTGTGTATCAATAAAAAAACTTGGAGGCTGGGCATGGTGGCTCATGCCTGTAATCTCAGCATTTTGGGAGGCCAAGGCGGGCGAATTACTTGAGATCAGGAGTTCGAGACCAGCCTGACCAACATGGTGAAACTCTGCCTCTACAAAAAATACAAAAATAAGCCGAGTGTGGTGGCGGGTGCCTGTAGTCCCAGCTACTCAGGAGGCTGAGACACGAAAATTGATTGAACCTGGGAGGCAGAGGTTGCAGTGAGTGGAGATCGTGCCACTGCACTCCAGCCTGAGCAACAGAGTAAGACCCTGTCTCAAAGAAAAACAAAAAACAAAACAAAACAAAACAAAAACACTTTGAAAAAAGAAGGTGCATTTGTGAATTTTATTATCCAGTGAAACCAGATAAATCCAGATGTAGAGATGAATGGAATCCCCCACAAATAAGCACTGGCAATTTTAAGGGGTGAGCAAGCAAACAGAGCAAAGAAGAGTGCTTACAAACAGAGCTAAGAGCATCCAAACATGGTGTTTACAAAAAATTGTTACCTGTGCAACATGCTATGGGCGAGGCAAATAGAAACATTCCATTCCCTGCCTCTCAGTCACATATACTCTATCTTTCTTCAGGATTACGTGGCCAAATGAAAAAGTGAGAGTTGGTTGTGACCCCCCATGAAAATGTTCTCCCTTTCGCTTTATTTTTTTCTGAAGATTAAATGTTCAAAAACCTTACTTACCCCCACACTAATCAAAGACGCATACCCTGCTATTTGGAGGAGTAAATATTACTGAAGTATAAATTCAAAACATTTACCAATATTTGCTTTACTATGTTCACATAACTCAATATCATGTTTCAGATTTTATAACTTTTTAGTTAAAACCTATGTAAATTTTTAAATGCTCCTTTTATTTACTAGGAAAACTTCAAGTCATTTAATAAGTATTTTCAAGTTTCTGTTTAGTTCAAAAACCAAAATAAAGTGTCAGGAGAAACTGGGAAAATCTATCTGAAAAATATGACATGCTGATATGCATTATGTCTTAGTCTGTTCTCTGCTGATTATAACCAAATAACTGAAACTGGGTGAAAAAAAAGAAAAGAAAAAAATCTCTTTTCTTTTTAATTTTGTGAGACAAAGTCTCACTCTGTCGCCCAGGCTGGAGTGCAGTGGTGCAGTCTCAGCTCACTGCAACCTCTGCCTCCCGGATTCAAGCAATTCTCCTGCCTCAGCCTCCCGAGTGGCTAGGATTACAGGCACCTGCCACCACACCTGGCTAATTTTTATATTTTTAGTAGAGATGGGGTTTCACCATGTTGGCCAGGCTGGCCTTGAACTCCTGACCTCAAGTGATCCTCCTGTCTAGGCCTCCCAAAGTGCTGGAATTACAGACATGAGCCGCTGCACCTGGCCTAGGAATTTATTTCTTACAGTTATGGAGTTATTAAATTTCAACAAGAGTTTTGGAAGAGACAAACATTAAAACCATAGCACACTATTATAACTTTTAAGATTGCAAGGGTGCTGTTTGTATTTTGGGGTATTATGATTTGATTGAGTTTGTAGGGAGGAATTTAGTGGTAGATTATTTTATAATTACAAAAATATGTACAAAGGATTTTAGATTTCATAATGAACAAATGTATTATCAGACGATGATCATAATCATGATGAATTCAATGCCAGTTATTAAAAAAATACTTATTGGGTGGACTGGGTGTGGTGGTTCACACCAGAAATCCCAGCACTTTGGGAGGCTGAGGCAGGTGGATCATGAGGTCAGGAGTTCAAGACCAGCCTGGCCAAGATGGTGAAACCCTGACTCTATTAAAAATACAAAAATTAGCTGGGCATGGTGATGGGTGCCTGTAGTCCCAGCTACTTGGGAGGCTGAGGCAGAGAATTGCTTGAACCTGGGAGGTGGAGGTTGCAGTGAGCTGAGATTGTGCCACTGCACTCCAGCCTGGGTGACAGAGCGAGATTCCGTCTCAAAAAAACAAACAAAAACTACTTATGGGTAATTAAAACATCAGCTTGTAAATGCTGCAAAGGAATGATAGGAAAACCATTGAATCTACATTTAAAATAAAGTGTGTAATGAGAGGCTTTGAGTTGTCAGAAGGAAGTGTGATATGGTTTGTCTGTGTCCCTACCCAAATCTCACCTTGATTTGTAATAATCCCCATGTATCAAGGGCAGGGCCAGGTGGAGATAATTGAATCATGGGGGCAGTTTCCCCAATACTGTTCTCATGGTAGTGAATAAGTCTCATGAGATTTAATGGTTGTAAAAATAGGAGTTTCCCTGCACAAACTCTGTTTGCCTGCTGCCATGTAAGACGTGACTTTGCTCCTCCTTCACCTTCCGCGATAATTGTAAGCCCTCCCCAGTCAGGTGGAACAGTGAGTCAATTAAACCTCTTTCCTTTGCAAATTACCCAGTGTTGAACATGTCTTTATTAGCAGTGTGAGAACAGATTAATACAGTAGATTTGTACTGGGAGAGGGGTGCTGCATAAAGATACCCGAAAATGTGGAATTAGGTAATAGGCAGAGGCTGGAACAGTTTGGAGGGCTCAGAAGAATAGCTTTGGTCAAAATGCTGATAGTGATATTGACAATAAAGTCCAGGCTGAGGTGGTCTCAGATGGAGATGAGGAACTTGGGAACTGGAGCAAAGGTGACTCTTGTTATTCTTTAGCAAAGATACTGGTGGCATTTTGCCCCTGCCCTAGAGATCTCTGGAACTCTGAACTTGAGAGAGATGATTTAGGGTTTCTAGTGAAGAAATTTCTAAGCAGCGAAGCATTCAAGAGTATATTTGAATCCTGTTAAAAGCATTCAGTTTTATGTGTTCACAAAGATATGGTTTGTAACAGGAACTTATGTTTCAAAAGGAAGCAGAGCATAAAAGTAGAAAATTTGCAGCCTGACAATGTGATGGAAAAGAAAAACCTATTTTCTAAGAAGAAATTCAAGCCAGCTGCAGAAATTTTCATAAGCAATGAGGAGCCACATGTTAACCACCAAGACAATGGGGAAAATGTTTCCAGGGCATGTCAGAGGCCTTCAGGCAGCCTCTCCCATCACAGGCCTGGAGGCCTAGGAGGAAAAAGTGGTTTTGTGGGCTGGACCCTGAGCCTTGCTGCTTTGTCCTTTCTCAGGATGTAGTGCCCTGTGTCCCAGCCATGGCTAAAAGGGGCCAACATACTGCTCAGGTCATTGCTTCAGAGGGTGCAAGTCCCAAGTCTTGGAGGCTTACATGTGGTGTTGGGCCTAGGGTGCACAGAAGAATTGAGGTTTGGGAACCTCTGCCTAGTTTTCACAGGATGTATGGAAATGCCTGAATGTCCAGGGAGAGGCAAGCTGCAGCAGCAGAGCCCTCATGGAGAACCTCTGCTAGGGGAGTATAGAAGGGAAATGTGGAGTGGGAGCCCCCACAGACTCCCCACTGGGGGACTGCCTAGAGGACCTATGAGAAGAGGGCCACCATCCTCCAGACCCCAGAATGGTAGATCTGCCAACAGCTTGCACCATGCACCTGGAAAAGCTGCAGACACTTGAAAATGCTAGATGGGAAAGCAGCCAGGAAGGGGTCTGTACCCTGCAAAGCCACAGGGGCAGAGCTGCCCAAGACCATGGGAAACCACCTTTCCGTCGACATGACCTGGATGTGAGACATGGAGTCAAAGGAGATCATTTTGGAGTTTTAAGATTTGACCACCCACTGGGTTTTGGACTTGCATGGGGCCTGTAGCCCTTTTGTTTTGGACAATTTCTCCCATTGGAATGGGTATATTTACCCAATGCCTGTACCCTCATTGTATCTAGGAAATAACTAACTTGCTTTTGATTTTACAGGCTTATAGGTGGAAGGAAATTGCCTTGTCTCAGATGAGACTTTGGACTGTGGACTTTTGAGTTAATGGTGAAATCAGTTAAGACTTTGGGGGACTGTTGGGAAGGCATGATTGCCTTTGAAATGTGAGGACACGAGATTTGGGAAGGGCTGGGGTGGAATGATATGGTTTGGCTGTGTCCCCACCCAAATCTCACCCTGAATTGTAATAATTTCCACATGTTAAGGTTGAGGCCAGGGGGAGATTATTTAATCACAGGAGCGGTTTCCTCCCTTACTGTTGTCATGGTAGTGAGTAAGTCTCAGGAGATTTGATGGTTTTATAAATGGGAGTTCCCCTACACAAGCTGTCTTTGCCTGCTGCCGTGTAAGATGTGACTTTGCTCTTTTTTCACCTTCCACCATGATTGTGAGGTCTCCCCAGCCATGTGGAACTGTGAGTCTATTAAACATCTTTTCTTTATAAATTACCCAATCTTGGGTATATCTTTATTAACAGCATGAGAACAGACCAATACCAAGTGTGAAAGTGTTGGGTGCTTGAAGGATGGAAGAGAATAGGTACAGAAAGAGAGAAATGTCAAGGACACATCTGTCACACTTGGAAATTTTACCAAGAACCTCCAAACCAGATTGCAAACTCTTGGTTTTCCATTTGCCACAATTGTATCAAGTCACTGTAATTCCAGCAATACCCTTAATAGTCCTGGTTTGACCTTTGGTTGCATGAGTAAGTTACATCTTGTACTGACTTTGTAATGTGGCTCTAACTATTCACAGACCTTGAAAAATAGAATATAGTAGTCAATGTTCAACTAACTTAGAATAATGATAGACATGAAAGATAAACTTAATACTCAATCTGATTATACCAAAGGAAAAAATGTCAGTTTCACTAGTAAATCTTAATACAAGGAAGTGGAAAAGCTGTATCTGTATGAGTTGCAAAAAGTAATGACACATAAAAGAGATTTGAACTTAATCTTTTCACTAATAATAAATAAAGCATGAAGAAGATAACTTAGGCCATTATAAACACGTTGCTTTTTATTTTACTAAGTTCTTTACATATGCTGTCTCATTGAATAAAACAACAATCCTGCTAATTAGATGATATTATCACTCTACAGAGGAGAAGACTAAAGAGAGGTTTAAGTGGTCTGCCCATATTTACACTAGACACTGTCAGAACAAAGCCTCAAATGCAGATTTTCTAACACCAGGTCCAGTCTTACTCATAATACACTAAACTGCACACCAACCAAGTTTTCTTGAGGTCCATGAATCCATACTGGGTATATATTCAGAGGAAAATAAATCGTTCTACCAAAAAGACACCTGCACTTGTATGTTTAGCACAACACCAATCATGATAGCAAAGGCATGGAATCAACCGAGGTGCCCATCAGTGGTGGACTGGATAAAGAAAATGTGGTACATACATACCATGGAATACTACACAGCCATTAAAAAGAATGAAATCACATCCTTTGCACCAACATGGATGCAGCTGGAGGCCATTAGCCTAATCAAATTAATGCAGAAACAAAAACAAATACTACATGTCCTCATAAGTTGGAACTCAACATTGTGTACAGATGGACACAAAGATGGAAACAATAGACACTGACGTAAAAAGTAGAGGTTCCTCTTCAAAGACTTTCTTCCCCATCTAATTAGGAATTAATAGTAACTTCCCTTAGAAGCAAAATTTATTCAAAGACCTGTGCTAACATTCTTAAATATCTGCTAGCTGTAATAAAGGAATCAATGTACTTTATGTTCTTAGCTCCCACAATTTAGCCTAAATATTTGCCCTGGCATGCTTATACTGGTCCAAGCAAGCATTAGGTCATAGCCTGTTCCTCTTCCTTATTTGAAGGTGTTTTTACCTTTCGCAGCAATCCACAAGTTACTTTCTTCTTCCTTTGTTCTCCTCTGCCTTTGCCTCTTTTAAAAAGTTCTAAGTTGCTAGCCAATCGGGACAAATACAGAACGTGAGGTCCCGTTCCAGCCAATGGAAACCAGACACAGCAGTAGGGTGGATGCATCAGGTTATAAATGACCCTGTCTCCTTTGTTCTGTGCACTCTCATGACAAAACTGCTAGCGAGTGTACTCTTTCTGCAGAAAGTGAAAATGGCCTTGCTGAAAAAATTAAATTTATGTTCAAGTACTATTTCTTTACAGCACTGGGGAACAAGTATTTCTAACACTGGGGATTCATGCGAAGGGAGGGAGTGTGGCAAGGGTTGAAAAACTGAAAAATTACCTATTGGGTACTATGTTTGCTACTTGGGTGATGGGGTCATCAGAAGCCTGAACCTCTGCATTATGCAAATACTCATGTAACAAACCTGCATGTGTATCCCTTGAATCTTAAATATATATATATATATATATAAATCTAGGGTTACACTGGAGAATAAGCCTTGGGAATAAGCTGTAAGAAATAAAACTTGACTCTTCTAATAGCCTAGGATACTCAAACAGGACTAAAGTGGCCCCAGTCCATAGCAGTATGTGACCCAAAAGACAAGCAAATGCTAATTATGAGGCAGCATGCTCAATTTAGTTTCTCAGACTCCCACAGATGACCTTCAACCACATATAAGTTCAGAATAAAACAGCCAAACAGGAAGACACAAGTCTTAATATGTGTCAGCAAAGAAACAAAACATTCGCTGTAAACCACTGTTAAGTCATATTGGATTTATCTGTTAATTTTGACTGCAAAATATTTCACCATAATTTATTCATCCACTCTCTTGTCAATGGACATTTGGTTTCTTTGTTGTTGCTATTGTGAGCAGTTCTACTAAGAACTTTAATGATGGCTCCTGGGGCATTCATGCTATCATTTCCTTAGGTAAATATCCAGAAGTGGAATTGCTGCTTGAGCATATAATGTGAATCTATCTTAAACTTCACAAGATAATGCAAACCCTTAGTTTCAAAAATAGTTGAAACAATTTATACTCCTACCAGCAATATAAGAGTTTCTGTGTAACATTTGTTAATTGTTGTCAATCTACTGAGTCCAAAGTTGTATTTCATTGTGGTCTTTGAGAGAGTCTTGAGTGCAGTGGCTGATTTCTGCTCACTGCAACCTCTCTCTCCAGGGTTCAAGTGATTCTAATGCCTCAGCCCCCGAGTAACAGGGATTGCAGGTATGCACCACCATGCCCAGCTAACTTTTTGTATTTTTAGTAGAGACAGGGTTTCACTACGTTGCCCAGGCAGGTCTCGAACTCCTGTCTAAGTTATTTGCCAACTTCGGCCTCCCAAAGTGCTGGGATTACAGGCATGAGCCACCACGCCCAGCCTCAGTGTCTTGATTTGTAGTTTCTTGATGACTAATCAAGCTGAACATCTCTTCTTATGCTTATTGGCCATGTTTTTCCAGTCTTTTGCCCATTTTTCAATGGGCTTGTTTGAACTTGGTTTCAATTTTTATTCAACTAGTTGCCTAGTTCATTGCATTATTCTTGGGCAAAGGACAAGTTAAATATTCAACATTAGATTCTCTAAATACACCCTGCCTGGAAAATACTCTGGCATTTGTTTATGCTGTTTGTTCCCCAAATTTGGTGTGGCCTTCTTCAGTGGGTCATTAGCTCAGAACAGATGGCACCTGTGCTCTTTGAAGATCCCCATACACTTGGCTGACAAAATTTGTCCTTCTGTATACCAATAGCATTTGATTTATACCACTCTATTAGAGCAAAGCACATGTGTACAACTACATGTCTTTCCCCTTTCTCTCCTAGAAAAATAGGAGCTTCTTGATGGCAGTAACTTGCTCATTTTATCTCTGAATATTCAAAATATGCTTGGAAAAGAGGCATGAAATAAATGTTCAAAATTTAAAAGGGATGACTTTGCTACAGGATCAAATTTCAATGCATTCCATTCACTTTAAACATTTTATTATTCTTATTTTATGGAGAGATGGGGTCTCACTATGTTGGCCATACTTGTCTCAAACTCCTGGCCTCCAGCAATCCTACTGCCTCAGCCTTCCCAAAGTGCTGGGATTACAGCCACTCCCACCCTGACCCCCTCATTCACATTTTAAGTGAGGCATTACAAAACGTTTTAAATCAAGTTCTTTAACATTTTTAGTAAGCAATTTTATTATTAATATTAAACTTCAGAAAATCTTGGTCATTTTCAGTTTGAGATATTCTGTTCCAGTTATTGAACCATGTGACCCAGTTTTGGTTTGGAAGATATGGTTATTGTCAGGACTGGGTACTTACTATACCACAGAACCCATAGTCACAGACAAAAATAAATATTTCTTGGGTTTAGATAATTATATTTTATAAAGAACAGAACACACACACACAAATAACTATGCTACAAGGGAAAATATAAGTTCTATTTAATCAAAGAATTGAGACCACTACAAAAATTAAAAAAAAAAAAACCCAAAAAACCAAAACCCAAAACCATAAAATATTTAAACAGTTCCATATAAATTAAATACTTAAGGAAGAGTTTTAATTGTCATACAAATATCTACAGTATTTCTATCCTCCATCGGAGCCCTAACCTTCATCCTTAATTTATGTGAAACCCAAAATCACACATTTGGTCATGCAACAAATATTAAGGGTACGGAAGTATGCCAGACTCTATTTCTTTTAAGTAACTCAATTTTTCACTTGCATTAAAGAACACTGAGCTTCTGCGAGTGTCTCACTGTCCTAGAAATTAAACTAACACCAGTATTGTGTACTCACTTTAAGTCTTTATGGAGTAGGAGAAAGTACTTAGAAGTGATGTGTCAGCAGAAAGGAACCCGGGAGCCTTCCTGGCAGAAGAGGCGGCAATGTCAAGATCTAGCGGTGCAGAATCCTTCGCCAGCTGGGTTCGAATCTTGGCTCCAGTTCTTTAATCCCTGGGGCTGGGAAACTCCCTTAGAGTGACTTCAGTCCACCACACCACGGAAGCTAAATGACTTCTCCATGTTTAGAAAAGCTAGAGCGAGAACAAGCGTGGTGGCTCACGCCTGTAATCCCAGCACTTTGGGAGGCGGAGGCGGGTGGCTCACTTGGGGCCAGCAGTTCAAGACCAGCCTGGCCAACATGGTGAAACCCCGTCTCTACTAAAACAATACAAAAACTAGCCGGGCGTGGTGGCGCAGGCCTGTAATCCCAGCTACTAGGGAGGGTGAGGCAGGTGAATCACTTGAACCCGCGAGGCGGAGGCTGCAGTGAGCCGAGATCATGCCACTGCACTCCAGCCTGGGTGGCAGAGCGAGACTTGGTCTTAAAAAGAAAGGAAAAAAGAAAAGCTAGAGAAGGGGGAGATTGCTTAACGCGGCATGGATCACACCGCATCCTGGGGTGCTAAAGCTAATGAGAAGTTAGGAAGGACAGAGCTAATAGAGCGAGGCTGTTACGCGGAGCTTTACCGGAGGCCGGGACAGTCCCTACGGCCTGCACGCAGGCTGATCACCAGGTCTTCAGCCTCTACCCTTGCCTACTGGAAAGTGTGCTTAACTGGTCGCCCCTGCGCCCCACCTCTCTCCAGTACCCTCACTACACCCCGGGAGTACTGGGTGGGACCACGCGGCTTGCTAATCCCACAGCTGTCTCTTTCTCATTGAACTGACTAGAACCTAACCCGCCGCCCGTTTCCCCTCTAGACCCCCAGGCTGCTCTGAACAGGGCCTTTACTCGGAAGCCAGGGCTTATCTTTCGGCTGCGACAGGGTCATTTTTGATGGGAATGACACTGGCCGGAGCGGAGGACTCCTGGCAACTTGGCGACCCGCAGGTGGAGATCTGGCTTTTCATGCCGGCATGACCCCTACTGCCTGCCTGCCAACTCCACGCCCGCCGCCAGGTGGCCGAGCAGGACGCCACCCGCTCGGCTTAGGCAACTTTACGCTGCTGGATACCGGAAGGGCTGGGTGCCGCGAGTTTCTCCCGGCCGTCTTACTCTCAGCATCTGAGCTTGGTCACCTCTCACTCAGAATGTCAGCAATGAATTAAAATAGTACCCAGTAAGACTACAACGCGCCACACTAGGGCTGCATTTAGCGCTTTCAGGTTTGCAGGTAGCGGCGTCCTCCCATTTCCTGCGATCCAGCAGGCCCTGCATACGCACGAACCGCCCTCTGACGCTTGACGCTCACCCCTAAAGGTCGGCGGGAAGTCACCTAAGCCCTGATTTACATGGAAGCCATCCGTAACGTGCTTAAGGGCCAACGACTCGGCCGCTTAGACGCCCATGACCAGTTCTAACACTGGGGCTTTGTAGAAACTCTATTCTAAACAAAATCCGCAGTCTGGATTTTAGGTGCACAGAAGTGGGAGGTCACTACTGCGTTGCACGGCACCTCCCAGGGTCGTTCCTAAGCACAGGCGGAGTTCCCTCCATGAGGTCTAGTCCTCCCCGCTCCAGCCAAACCTAATCCGGAGCAGATGATCGGGTCGCGAACGTCCCACTCCCGGTATCCGAAAGGCGGCAAAGGGCTGATATTTACCCGGTTATCTAGGAAGTATTAACAGCTCTTTCTGTGACAGTTTGGGGGCCCTGAAAAGGGCCTTTTGGAGTCTGGAGAGAAGCTGTGGGGACAGCTCAGCCGCCGAAACCATAGAGGGTGCGACCCTGGCGTTTCAGCGCGTACACCACATCCATGGCCGTGACGGTCTTGCGCTTGGCGTGCTCTGTGTAAGTCACCGCGTCGCGGATCACGTTCTCCAGGAAGACTTTGAGAACTCCGCGGGTCTCCTCGTAGATGAGACCAGAGATGCGCTTGACACCCCCACGTCGGGCGAGACGGCGAATCGCGGGCTTTGTAATGCCTTGGATATTGTCCCGCAACACCTTCCGGTGGCGCTTGGCGCCTCCCTTACCCAGCCCCTTGCCGCCTTTACCGCGCCCAGACATTCTGAAGTCACAGCTCCTGATTAGCAGAAAATCGGGCAGCCCACTGATTGTCTGGTGCAGACCAGGGCTTATATTCTCTCGATGCGGACCTGTTTGAAAACATGAAAAAGTGGGCGGAGCTCTAGGCCCCACCTCTAGAGACACGCTATAATTGTTAAATCCAGGAAGCAGTTAGCGAAACCAGCCTGATTTTTTTGTTGTTTGTTCTTTTGGGAAAACTTTTTCTGATATTTGGAGAAAGGTTCATGGTGATACATTTTAAAGTTAAAACAGTATGAGCTAATAGAATTTATTTTGCCTTTTTTCAACCCTTAAATAAAAGTAGGCCAGATCCTACGCACGTTCCTTGTTCTGTCTCTCCCTCCCTCCCTCCTTCTAATCATGTTTTTCCAAACGGAATTCCTGACTTACTGTGAAACTCAATAAAAACCTGAAAAGCAGGCCGGGCGCGGTGGCTCAAGCCTGTCATCCCAGCACTTTGGGAGGCCGAGACGGGCGGATCACGAGGTCAGGAGATCGAGACCATCCTGGCTAACACAGTGAAACCCCGTCTCTACTAAAAATACAAAAAACTAGCCGGGCGAGGTGGCGGGCGCCTGTAGTCCCAGCTACTCCGGAGGCTGAGACAGGAGAATGGCGTAAACCCGGGAGGCGGAGCTTGCAGTGAGCTGAGATCCGGCCACTGTACTCCAGCCTGGGTGGCAGAGCAAGACTCCGTCTCAAAAAAAAAAAAAAAAAAAAAAAAAAAAAAAAAACCCGAAAAGCTTTACATCTGAGATTGCAAAGCAATTACTTAAAAATTTTCACATGTGGGTCTTTTAAAGCCATAGTAGGGGGAGAGGACTTTTGTTCTCTCTTTTGCGGCCCTGCAGAGAATAAGATAGTTTCAATTGAAAAAAAAAAAAGCCCAGCTTCCCGGCCCCCACCTACACTCTACCCCCACCTCCCCCAACCCCCGCCATTCCCCTTTCAGCTGCTTCTGCGCAATTTGCAGGTTTTCCTGCCCTGCAAGAGCCTGTGTGCTTTTCAACCAAGTAACTTCCTATGGTTATTTAGTTGAAACATTGTAAATGTCTTATGTCATTCAAATCTCAGGTTCTCATCTCACATTTTCCGCTTAAAAATTCAAAGTTCTTGTAAAATAATGGATGCCACAATCATGACTTGGAATAATGATTTCTACTGCAAATCACCTCAGGAGGTTCTGAATCCCTTCCTTTCTGAAGAGAATCCCTGAACAAAAACGAAAGTTTCTGTGAGATGTCACCGGTCTTCGAAGGTCTCAGGACCCTGTCTTCTCTAAAGGTTTGACTGTGTTAAAAAGCAGCTGTTATTTAGAGGATGATTCATAAGTCTTTCCCCAGGTACTTAATTAAGATTCTGAGCAATGTATTTTAGTAAGTGGGGCTCTTTGTACCTGGTCTTGAAGATATGCCTTTACAGCAGGAAGGCTTTATGGTAAATTTTTATTATATTTCTAAATGCTTATAGTTAACATTTGTTTCAATCCTTGCCCATCTTCATAACCCAAAAGGTATTTCTTTTTCTTTTACTTTTTGTTAAAGATAAAAGAGTTGGAACACTTTCTTGAATGGCTGGAAAAAGTCCTGCATGGTCGAACTTCACTCCATTATTTTAATACTTTACTCAGAGGGAAGAGGAAAAGTCTATCAGATCTTGAAGGGATAAGAATTATTGTAATGGGGCTGGGCGCGGTGGCTCACACCTGTAATCCCAGCTCTTTGGGAGGTCGGATCACGAGGTCAGGAGATCGAGACCATCCTGGCTAACATGGTGAAACCCCGTGTCTACTAAAAATACATAAAAATTAGCCGAGCGTGGTGGCGGGCGCCTGTAGTCCCAGCTGCTAGAGAGGCTAAGGCACTAGAATGGCGTGAACTCGGGTGGCGGAGCTTGCACTGAGCCGAGATCTCGCCACTGCACTCCAGCCTGGGCGACAGAGCGAGACTCTGTCTCAAAAAAAAAAAAAAAAAAAAATATATATATATATATATATATATAAATGGTAAAATAGATTGACTTACTTATACTCACTTTCTAAGAAATCAAGGCTAGAATATTTTCAAATTAGAAATCTCTTGCTTATTAGAATAAAAGAAAAAAATCGTGTCCAAAATAATAATAGTTTCAAAACCTCTTGAAAATTCCATCCATGATACAGGCGAAAAAAATTTTTTTTTTGGAGACAGAGTCTCGCTCTGTCGCCCAGGTTGGAGTGCAGTGGCCCCATCTCAGCTCACTGCAAGCTCCGCCTCCTGGGTTTACACCATTCTCCTGCCTCAGCCTCCCGAGTAGCTGGGACTACAGGCGCCCGCCACCTCGCCCGGCTAGTTTTTTGTATTTTTTAGTAGAGACGGGGTTTCACCGGGTTAGCCAGGTTGGTCTCGATCTCCTGACCTCGTGATCCGCCCGTCTCGGCCTCCCAAAGTGCTGGGATGACAGGCTTGAGCCACCGCGTCCGGCCCCAGGCGAAAATTTAACCTAGTTTACAGAACTCATTCCAGGAACATCTCTTTAAAAACTGTATCAGAGATTTGTATGTCCATTTATTTGGTATATCCAAGAGTTATTGGATGCTTACTAACGTATTTAATTTTCAACACACTTTGATACAGATACAGGAGTCAAGTAACTTATCCAAGATCACTGCTTAGTGGTGAAGCCAGGATTTAGGCTGAGGCAGTCTGGCTCCAGAAAGACTGCCTTTATAAAGCATGACAATAGCTCTGAAGACATTTGTTGAGTCCCCAGTACGGATTAATCATTGTTCTAGGCAGTGATGACATATACATAAACACTTGAAAATGTTATTTCAATGAAGTCAAATCTTTATTCGGATAGTGAGAAGGTAAATTTGTTTTACTTTAAATTTAAATGAATCCACATAAAATGTTTATTTTAAAAAGCAAATGTTCAACATTACAGCACGTATCGATGTTAACTGTGTTACTGAAAATGTTCAGGTAAAAATGAATTGACCTCGATGAATTAGTAGAAAGTAATTTCTAATTAAAATAAAACAAAATAAACAAAACACTTTTTTTGTTTCAAAAAGCGTGGGTCCACAATTCAGGTATGTAAGAATAAACTGCCATTCTGACTTTAGTCTCTGGGCTCATTTACAGAGAGCCGGGGGACCTCCACGTTCTCCTAGAGGACCCGATCCGCTGATCTGCGGCGCCCTTGCTTGCGCGGAGCAAGCCAAGGCCAAGACTTAGGCCTCTCCAATAAAACCTAGTGGCTCTTTGCAGGCCCATAGCCTCAAAGACAAAAGATATTTTGGCTAGGCGAGCTTGTTCCTCCTGTCAGCGTAGGAAGCATTCACGTCTGGTCATCACTAGCTTCAGACTTAGAAGTGAACGATTGGCTGGCTGTGAGCCGCAGGACCCAGCAGGGAGACCAGTGTGGTCTCTACACTGTTGGGTAGCTGCAGGCAAGGCTCTTGTATAAGAAACAGCCCACAGACCCTGTCCTGGGCAGGCAGAATTCCGCAGAGACGCTGTTGTTTTGCCTAAGCAGCACGGGCTGCCGAGACAGAAACCTACCTGACTAGTATGGTGTATTATATGAGAACATCCACTTAGCATAGCAACGTCTACGGATAACCCCTGTAGCTCTTCTTCTGGATTGCTGTCTGTTTCCAACCATGTTTTCTTATTTCCTACTAGTTTATTTGCTTGGGAGCGAGCGTGGTCGTGGAAAACCCGTAACTGCTAAATTCATCTGGGTCCCCAAATGCGGAGCGGGCTGGCCTCGGTATTTATGTGAGCGGCTATATAAATGAGGATTCGGAGCTTGCTCTATTGATTGGACAGAGCTGGAGGAGGCGGTCTCTCTTCCAGAGCGCTAGTTGGGAGCGGAGCCTGCCTGTCATTGGTCACCAGAGCCAATGGGAAGGGGCTGCCGCGCGGCCGCAAAGAGTTTGTAGAGGCAGTCGGGGGCTGTACGTTGCATTCCGGTACCGGACGCCGAGCGCCGTTTGTCTCCGTCTCTGGAGTTGTAGGCGAGAGGTGATCATGTCCGGTCGCGGAAAACAGGGCGGCAAAGTAAGAGCAAAGGCCAAATCCCGCTCCTCCCGCGCGGGCCTGCAGTTCCCGGTGGGCCGAGTGCACAGACTGCTGCGCAAAGGGAACTACGCGGAGCGAGTGGGCGCCGGGGCGCCTGTGTATCTGGCAGCGGTGCTGGAGTACCTGACGGCGGAGATCCTGGAGCTGGCTGGCAACGCCGCGCGTGACAACAAGAAGACCAGGATAATTCCCCGCCACCTGCAGCTCGCCATCCGCAACGACGAGGAGTTAAACAAGCTGCTGGGCAAAGTGACCATCGCTCAGGGCGGCGTCCTGCCCAACATCCAGGCCGTGCTGCTGCCCAAGAAGACGGAGAGTCAGAAGGCGAAGAGCAAGTGACCCTGACGCCACCCTCAGGGAGCTGGCTCCCCCCGCAAGGGCCCTTTTCATGGTCGTCCCGCAATGCTTTTGAATGTGCTGGATGTCATGGAGGGCCGGTGACATCTAGCGGGGAGGTGGGCGGCGAGGGGCCCGGCGGGAGCCAATAAAGTTGGTGAAAATCATTTGGTCGAGAGAGCTGTATAGTCGTGGGGACCTGCCGGATGACCCCAGGGGAGGGGGACAATTGGGAAACCTCTGGAGCAGCTACTGGTGGGTGGGCTTGAGCCACTCTGGACTGCTTTAGTCCGCAGGTCACCCTCGAGGCGTTAAGGGAGGGTGGCTTGGAGGTGGGCAGGGTAGGAGCGCACCTCGCTCTCAGTAGGGCAAAGGGGAGGCAGAGTCGGTGCGGCGAGGCCTCTTCCGGAATTATTTTTACTTCCCAGAGGCTTCGCTCTCCTTCCAGTTTGGGGGCACTCAGGACCAAGTTCTGGGAAGAGACCGTCGGATCGAGCTGGGCTCGAGGCAGGAAGTGTCTCCGGCCATATTTTTCAAAAAGTGGAGTAACTTTCCATCTTGGAAGGGTAGTTCTGATGGCACGATATTAACTTAAGAGATTCTTCTTAGCCTAGTAGCTGCTGTGCTTTCATGCTTTGGATATCAGATATCTTTATATAGCACCTTATGTTCATATTTTTTTTAAATGAAGGAAACGTTCAATTTGAGTCATGAGGTTGGAAATTCGTTCCCCGGACAGTCATATTGCATAGCATTGCAGCGCCTTTAGTCGTGAGTTACATATGCTTGAGCTTTTAAAGTGATGTTTTCAGGTTTCTAGCTTCATAATGATCCTGTCTTCATATTATATTCTCTTTGAGACTCAGTTTGACTTTGCTTTAAAACAAAGCAAAAACCTCTTGCTTTTAGGGGTTCTTAACCCAACAAATAACCTGTTTGAAATCTCTTATATTCTCCCACTAGCCTGAAGCAATGACCTTATTCCAGTAATGTCTTTGGGAGTTGCATTGCCTAATGGCACGATATTGCTTTAATAAACATGTGAGGAAAGATAGGGCCAAATACTTAAGTGCAGGGAGAAACACATTTCAGACCAGGAATCCACATTAAAGAGTTAACACTAGTAATCATCTTCTGCCCTTAGTTGACACTCCCATTTATTTCATCCTTCTCAGCAAATTTCATCCTGGCCCACAGACCCCGCAAAAAAGATCCCAGTACAGATTTCACATCTTTGGACTCTTTCCTGTGAGTCGGAATTGAAGTCTTCCCCCAAAAAATATATATATATAAAATAATATATATTATATAATATATATCATCTATTATATAGTACATATTATATAATATATATTAATTATATAATATATTTTTTATATATATATATATATATATATATATATATATTATGTCTTCATCCTTAGTAGCAGCTGGCCCATTTTCCCACTTGGACTTTATTTTGTCCCCAGTATTTATTGAACAGCTGTCTATGCCAGGCTCTGTACAAAGTGATAGGAGTAGAGCTGTGAATGAGGCCAACCAGATTTCCATTCTCTTGGAGCTCATTTTATTTTTATTGGTTCCTGAAGACGGGACAAGGAACAAATACATACGTTAATATGAGAGATCAGCTTCTGTTAGCACTTGTACCTCTCTGCTGTGTGTGGATGAATGATGGAATTACTTCTCCCATGTTGCCACTTTTGAGGTGTACAAAGGTCAGGACGTACACACCTCTGTTAGCAGGCAAATTATTGGGCAGGTTCCAGATGTCCTGCTATTCACTCCCTGTGGTTTTGTCATATGTAAAAGTCATAACACCTGTTTTAAGGATTGAGCTTGTTCATTTACTGTGTGCCACATTAGACAACAAATGGAAAAATGTACGATGTTCTATGGGGATATGGGTTTATCCTTATAGGTTCAATTATAGGTAAACATCAATAGGACTTTTAAAAAATGCCTAATTGTTAGAATTAATACTTGCAGTTACCACTTGGGGTCAGTGGAACAAAATGCATATATGGTTTTGACATTTGAGTCTAATTTCTTGAAGAGATGAGGCATCTGAGGGATTGTTGCCAAAATGATGAAGAAATAAGGACAAGGGACATCAAGACATTCATAAGAAAAAGCACCTTTGCCTTTCCCTGGGAAGATTCACAGGAGTCTGTCCAGCTCTTGTTACATGATGAGCAACATAGACAAGATAAAGGCATGGTAACTGCCCTATCTCCACCTGCCTCTCCCACCACTACCCTAAGGATTCTTAGCATCCCCTCAAATACTTTGCCTGCCTCAAAATTCAATCATCTCCTCACCATTTTTGTTTTTGAGAGTTTTTTTAAAACCTGAATTGTTTATTGGCAGTTTAAAATGCATACTCCTACAAAATCAGCTCAGTCCATGATCCACGATGGACAAACAGTAGTTCTTGCTGATGTGTGATTGTTAATTTAAAAGGCCAATATTTCTTTAAGCATAAGACCATATGGTAAAAGACCTAAGACAAAATCTGGTGGGAATTGAATTCCAGTTTTTAATAGAGTTATAATCCATAGTTTTATTTACACACACACACACTGTTTCCTGCAGTGATAAGCCGTTCAGTGTGGCTGTGGCTTGGCCAGGATTTGTTTGATCTTTGTTTTTCCTGCGGGGCCAGTCTTGTCTTTGTGTCCCTGAGGACTGGTCTGTTCAGTTGTGCCTGCCTGGAATCAAAAGGTTTAGTCAGGCTCCATAATTGGTGATGACTGGCGCACTACATGCAAACTTCACAATGCCCCTTCCAGTGGTTGAAAGGTTGCATACCATGCTGTGTAAGAACTTAAGCTCTCTGCAATGAGACTTAAATTCAGATTCACTCTACTCATTAGTTATCTGATTTTTGGAAACTTAATCTCTTTAAACCTGTTTCATCTCTAAAATGGGCGTAATAGTTTACCTCAGAGAGTTTGGGGAGGATTCAATGAATTAATGTGAGTGAGGACACTAAGATTCCCGTATAGAAATAGGCTCAATGAATAGTAGCTGTTCTTATTTCTATGTAAAGTGAGTAGCGGTAGTTGATGGGAGCTGTTGAAACAGGTAAACATACAGCATTCTAGCAATCCTATGACTTTTGTGATAGCAACCATAAAAACAATTTTAGTGACTGTTTTATTAAAGCACATCCACAATTCAATGTATAACAAAAAAGAAAGTAATAAATGATTAAAACTTGTGAACCTGAATTTGCATTTTTGTTTTTTGTGTGTTTGTTTTTTGTTTTTGCCCCTGAAGACAACCTAGTTTAGAATTTATGGCTTGTTAAGTCCACCCACACACATTAAAAATGGACCCCGTTTGTTCAATAAGTTATTGAGCAATATTATGTGTTTACACCTGTGATTGGTAACCAGCTGCCAAGAAACTTACTATCATGGTACACACACTCAAAAGAAAGATAATAACAGAGTACATGTAGAGGGAAGGAGATGCTCAGGGTGTTAACAGGAACAAGGAATATGGGTACCTGTGTCACTCAGCCAGGTGGGCACACTGGCTGGTGGGAGGTGTAAGCTGGGCTGAGAGGCAGCATGCATGAAGACATGGGGGTCAAAGGTAACTCCTGCAACTGGATTTGGATCTGAATCTAGGGGAAAAAAGTCTGGATTGGAGATAAGAATTTGGGAGTCATGACTAAAAATAGCCAGAGTAGATCAAATCATCCAGAAAGAACATATACATGTATAGAGTATAGACCGATATCAGAAATTGCCACAAGGAACAGAAGATCTGTGAGATTTAATCAATTGGCAGAGGAAGAGGCATCACTAAAGAGAGAAACGGATGCGGCCGGAAGGACACGAGGAGAGAGAAAGTGTCAATAGAGATTTTTCCACAATTGGATCGTTTTGCTTGTTCATACTCCCTGCTTGCTTATACTTAAAGAAATGGTCTTTAAAAGTTATTTCTTTTTTCCACACATAAGAAATGGTGACAAGCTGGCTCATGTTACTAATGGAATTGGAATCAAAATGCATTTTTACCCTTTACATTTTTAAACTGCGCATATGGAAATTCAAGGTATACACGACAGCAAAAACATTTTTCTAAAAAAAAACCTAGAAGAATATTGGCAAAGATCCCTTAACGATATCCTTTATCATCATTCTTTTTAGTTGAATATAATTTTTTACATATAAATTTTTAAGAAGTTTTAAAAAGAGGTAACTTACTCATAAAGCCAATGTAGGCATTTTAGAATGATTAAAACATGAGAAATTGGGCTCTGACGAGGCAACTTTTTAAAAAATCAATAAATGTTTAGCTTTCTGAGAGAGAAATGGAGAGTAAGAGGAACAGAGAAGAAGCAGAGGAAGAAATAATGAAACTGGTTTCAGGCAGATATGAAATTATCACTGTAAAGCTTTATTTTATTTTCTCCACAAGTGGAGGAAGGAAAGCTTACGTGTTGAAAATTGGATTTTAACATATACATACTTGAAGGAGAATGGTGACTTGTTTGGGCAATAACTTGGATCCATGATTTTTTTTTTTTTTTCTTTTTTTTGAGACAGGATCTCCCCCAGTTGCCCAGGTTGGAGTGCAGTGTTGTGATCACAGCTCACTGCAGCCTCCACCTCTAGGCTCAAGCCATCCTCCTACCTCAGCCTCCCGAGTAGTTGGGACTACAGTTGTGTGCCATCACACCTGGGTAATTTTTTTATTAATAATTTTTGTAGAGATGGAGTTTCACCATGTTGCCCAGGCTGTCTCTAACCCCCGAGTTCCACTGATCTTTCCGCCTCTGCCTCCCAAAGTGTTGGGATTATAGGCATGAGTTACCACACTCATAGACCCTTGATCATTTTATCGAGCCATGAAATAAAAAAGCCAGCATTGCTTAACCCCAAAGTATGGAATCATAGGAGAGACGAACCCTATATTCAACAAAATTATCTTTCTTTTAGACAAACAAGCAATCTGCGCATGAGAGTTTGCTTTCTGTTTCAAATGAACTGTCTTTTTCATGCACTTCTCCATGAAATAACATGGATCCAAGTTATTGCCCAAACAAGTCACCATTCTCCTTCAAGTATGTATATGTTAAAATCCAATTTTCAACACGTAAGCTTTCCTTCCTCCACTTGTGGAGAAAACAAGCACTTCTCAAATGAACTGTCTTTTTCATGTCAAAAGCCCAAGTGATCACTACAATTCCGAAATATCCCTGATGAAATTGTTGCATTAGAGACGGAAGTGTACAGATTAGCTTTGTAGTAAGACATCGTGAAGAAAATGTGTGTTTGGCCTGAAAGAAGTGCAGTTTTAAATTGTGAAGACTAGGAGAAATGCAGTCGTATGTAAAGATGTGTAACCTCTAACCCCCAGAGTTTGGCCATGGGCCAGCTATTAGTCTAGGCAGACAAAACAAAATAGTCCAGGTCTCAGGGGCACATAGACAAGACTGAGGAAGACGTCTTAATCAGACCTGGAAATGGTAACCCCAAGCAAAATTTATCCTAAGATCTCTGGTCTGGAGACCTTCTGAACTCATTAGCACCTGGAAGTCACTTGCAAACAGATTTATCAGAACTATGTTTATAACTTTCCCTGTGGACAACACTAAATATTCAGCAAGCAGTAGAAGCAAGGAATAGAAGACTAAACATGGTTTGCTGAAAGAATATAAATCTGATTAGATAATTTAAAAAATTCCAAGAGATCGTCTTCCTAGGGAAACACATAAAGTCAACACTGAAGTGCTTCAACAAAATACAGGAACTCAGTTCAATGTGAACTTATTTCCCAGCCATGAGCAAGTGGCACCTCACACAGATCAAGTCACAAGAGGTCTCAGATGTGCACACTGCGTTGAGAGTCCTGGTGCAAGCAATGAGAGCTTTGGCTAAACCTGTAGTTTTGTCTATGCCCTCTAGCCGAAGACCATCAGGAACATATTTGTAGTTGAACGAGTTGGGATTATTCCTCTTTGCAGCAAGGGGGAACACATTCCATGGGGAAATGTGGGGTGTCTCAGTAAGAGGCTGTTAGGGCGTATTATAGGATTTGGGTTTGTGTTAGTTGATTTGGGGGCTTTGCTCAGAATTGCATGCCGTCAGGAAGTAGGGTGCAAGGAATGTTGTAAAGTGCAGAATGAAGTGAAACTAAAGCTGTAATTGGTAAATATGCTAATGCATATTAGCCAGGATAGGGGTTTTTTGTTCATTTTTGTTGTTTGGACAATGTTTGTGTTTTTCTTTCTGTTCAGACATGATTACAGAAAGGTCTTGTTTTTTATTTGATCTTTTTACAGCCACTCAGTGGCCTTGTCTCGTGTTAGTGTTCTGTGAATTGTGTATGTTCAACAGATCAGGCCAACTCCTGGCAACAGCACAGCCTAGCTGATAGTCCAGGTCAGTTGCTGTCTGTCATGGACTGCTTTTCCCTTGCTCATTAGCTAAAAAAATGTGACACACGAAAGAATAGCTGCTCAGCGGTGGAAGTAGACAAATACATCTCAAGGCAAATGTTGGCAGTGTCCAAGCGTCATGCAAAAGAGGGAGCTACTGTCTTCAAGTAGTTCAGTCACACATTTATACATTTCAAGCATCCATATCTGCTAACAAAATCCTCGTTTTCATGTTCATCAAGTAACTTTCTATCTTGAATTTATCTTTTTGTCCATGTCTTCACACAGGATAAGAATGTCCTTGTTTCTTGAACATGGTATTCCAGGTGTTCCTAATAATAAATCATGCTTTAAATTTTTTATATCTATATATGTATATTACTTATATTTATTTAAACATATATATTAGGTAAATACCATGACCTCACTTTCCTCCCTTCTTCCAGTATCCTGTTTCCCATTGCCCAACCCAAATGGAAGACAAAAGACAAGAAAGCCCATTGATGCCTTGTCTACAGTTTAGCCTTCTGGAGGCATACAACAGGGTGGAAAAGTATAAAGACAGCATTAGGAGGGCAGACCTCTTTGTTGTCCAAATATAATACGAGCATGCATCCATTGCCAGGGTAAAGAGTGTCACTGGACCTTTTACAACATGAGAAAGGTTATTTCCTCACAAAACCCTTGATATACAGAGTGTTCTAGCAAGAGCAAACAGTCCAGATGAAATCTCTGTTGTAAAACTTCCATAAGAGTAGTCCTTAAATGAAGTCTATAAAATGTATAGCTTTACAGATTCTAGCCTGTTCTTCTGCCATTCTTTATACCACTCACCAGCCATACAAAACTATCTCTTGTCTCTTCCAGCAGAGAACAAGGGCACAGAGAACTCACACCCTCTTCTTTGCTTCAGCCTATCCACTAGAACTAGCTCAGGCTTAATCTAACTGCAAAGAAGCTCAGGAAATATAGAAGAGAAGATGAAATATTTTGGTGAGTACCATTGTCTCTGCCAGTTTCTTGGAGCATTTTTGCTTACTTGCTAGTTCTTAGCTTTGTTCTATTTAACATAGTTCTGTTGTGGAGCTTGCCAGTTAATTAAAGTTCCTTTGAGAGTTTTCAAGAAAAGTGACACACACAGTTATATTAGCTAGCACACATAAGCTAACAGAACTAGCTAGTAGCCCCTGCCAAAAAGGGCTTGAGAAATATTCCATTTGTTTTTGCCAAAGGAACCTGTGCTAAGAATTGTTTTAAAACGTTGTGATAGTAGAAGTAAAGAGCACTGAGTTTTCTTTGGATTCATGTGTGCCAGTTATGAATTTATCGGTTCTGAGCTCCAAATTCAAACTTCAAATTCGGCTCTGAGTTTTCTCAGTAGAGGGCCCTGTAGAGAAACATTGCAGTAAGAAAGGGCGTATTTCCATTTGGACACTAAGTAAGGTAGGCTACCTGCCTTCAGTGCAGGTTTCATCTTAGGAAACCAGAGTAGTGACAGAAACTGTGTAGCTCACAAAGCCCAAAATACTCACCATCTGGCCCTTTAGACAAAGTTTGCTGATCCCTGTTCCAGTCTATCTGTGGAAACAAAAATGAAAACTACGAAGCTCCCCAAACCACAAAGCATCTATTGAAATAACTGATGTTGTTCTGCTAGATTTTTATGGAGAAAAACTAGCAGAACAACATCAGTTATTTCAAATAGATACTTTTTAAGGTTAACCCTTAAATTTTAAAACGATCTGTCTTAAAATTATTTCGTCAAATACAAGGGTTTTTTTGTTTTTTTGGTTTTTTTTCCATGAATACGTATTTTATAAATGAACTTTGAGGTACAAGTGTGGATTTAAAAATACCTCCTCCTTTGGTCTGGGTTATTATGCAGTATGAACAGTCTTAGGGGGAGATGTTGAATTTGTACTTGGCCTGGGTTTTACTTCCCTTTTCAATCAAGAAAGCCATCAAACATTCTTTGAAGGTAAGGTTTTCTTTGCAACAAGTTGCTGAAGCCCTTTTTCGCTTTTACAAAGAAGTTCAGCCTTCATAAAAATAATATGGCTTTTTCATTTGTGGGTGGTATGTTTTATAAAATCAGACAGGATTTCAGAGATGTATGTTTCCCCCTCTTCCTGCCTAAACTTTGGCTATCATCTTCCTTTTTTCTTTGCCTCACTCCCCATTTTATTGGGATCAAGATTGCTGGGTATAGACAGTAATAATGAACAGTGCAGTTCATTCTGTTCTTCCTTGGACTATAAATTTTTCTAGAGATTCTATGGCTAGAAACGCTATTCTTTCTTCACAAAATACTGTTACAAAAGCCATTATTTTACATTTCTTACAGCATTTTTAGAGTGTTAATTCTGCATATATTTATCTCCTGCAAAAGTGGTGTAACTCTTACTAAAAATGGACTTATCGTGGTATTTTACAATTTTAAAAAACACAGCTTATTTTTAAGCTTAATATGCCTGGAGGGGAAATACTCTGTGACTGGAATAACATGTCAAGGAAAAATGTGTTTGGGGATCCATGGTCTTCTCTTGCAGACTTCTGATTTATTTTAAAAAACATACTTTCTCTATTTGGTTGCAGCACCATTAGACCCACAGTGTATATTTACTATTTCTAAACTTACAGAGAAAATATTCAATTTAAAAAAAAAAACTTTTAAAAAGTTAACATATAAAATTATAAATGTAAAATGAATGTCTTCACTGGTACATGGCATGTATAGCTGATTTCCCCCCCAAATTGTTGTTAAAAAAAGATGCTTTAAAAATTTAGCATTAGTAAGTATTGTACTCAAGGTTTGAGACAGATAAAGACAATGAAGTTTATTCCCTGAATTTCCCTAAGGTCCATGAGGGTAGGGACCTTACTTGATTTAGCTCACCACCGTATTCCCAGCACCTAGCTCAGTTGTTGGACAGTAACTGTCTATAGAATAAGTAAACTTCATACTCTCATGTCCCCAAATCCTCAAGTCTGTCATTCCATCAATTACCCCATCATTCTCCACCCTCTCCCTATTGGCTATCGCCCCTCAGCAAAACGTCTGCCAATTAAAATCCCTCCGTTCACCCAGAGTATAGCCACCTGCCTTCTGTCCTCTTTCCTTCCTAAACTACAAGGCTTTCTTAAGAGAAAAAAGTTGGGAGACAGTTCTTTTGGCTTCACAGAAGTTCTAGTTCCGACTTTTGCCAAAAGCTCTTATTTCTAAGAATGTAAAAATGTTTTCCAGCAACTCATTAATACCTTCCTGATTCTAGGATCTGTATATGAAGAAAGTATGTGTAGCTCTGCTTGGTGACAGCTTTGAGCCCCAGGAGTCCTGAAATAACGCCAGTCTTCCCAACTGGCTGAGGAACATTTTCAGATGTTAGACCTGCTGTAGTTTGAGTTAGGGATAAAACTGTTCAGTTCTATAGGGATAGTGATTGTCCCATCTTCTCGGCCTGAACAATTACTTGAATGCAATAAAAATGATTTTTAAAATACTTATAACCCTCCCCAGCTATACATAAGGAGGTATTTTAATAAAGAGCACAAACGAGAATATAGAAAATGATAATTGAAACAGACTTTTGGATAGCATCTGGGCTGCATGCTGATTCCATGACATGGCAGAGTATTATTGTGGTGATCCTTAAGTTAAAGGGGCAATTGCTGTCCCTAAAGTGACACTTTGCTAAGGAAATAGTAACAAGTCTATCCACATACTTGATTAAAGATTTTTATCATTTACATTTCAGAGCTGTGGTCTAACCATTTTCGTGAAAATATTATGTAAATTACGATCATAACAAGTGTACCCAGAATCAGAACTGCTAATTAATTCCCCTTTCCTGTGGATGCAGCTGATGTATTGTGTCACATCTTACCACTGATTTTCAGAAAATTATACTAGCATTATTAGGAAATGCCTTTATGATAAATTATCAACAGCTTTCTTATATTAACATGAATCAGAAATCTCCAACTCAAGGCTGATATGGGAAGATCACTTGAGGTTAGGAGACCAGACTGGGCAACATAGCAAGACCTCATCTCTAAAAAATAAATGAGCTGGTTGTGGTGGCACATATCTGTAGTTCCAACTACTTGGGAGGCTGAGGCCAGAGAATCACTTGAACCCAGGAGTTTGAGGCTGCAGTGAGCTATGATCACATCACTGCACTGCAGCCTGGGCAACAGAGCAAGCACCTGTCTCTAAGGAAAAATAATAAAAAAAAAATCGCTCCCAGAAAGAATGTATGTTTCAAGTAAGATCATTAAAAATATTTCAGATCAAGTATTGGGGAGTAATTCTGTTTATGCTGAAACTGTAACTACAATATTGATACCATATGGTTTGATCTTTGATATCCATAAGGCTATCAAGGATGGTGTCAAGGATTGATAACATAAGGTTCAATCCTTACATCTAAACAATCAGACTCAATTCACCTGCTGACCTATATTAATATTACACTAAAAAACCAACCTAAAACGGTCTATTTAGTGCTTTGGCAGGATTTGCTTTAATATGAAAGAATAAATCAGTATCTTCCAAGCAAAGTCAAAACAAACAAAAGATCTTGAATAAAAATCTAAAAATCCATCAAATAAATCAACTCTAAGAAAATAAATGCCTTATTGTATTATTGCACTACATTTTAGGTTATCACCAATTTTTGATAGTATGGGATTTACATGAAAGGCATTTGAGATACTGTGGAAAGTGACGTATGACTAAACAATGCATACACTGTGTGTACGTGTTTATGAAATACACACTTTGGATCACTGAATAAATCACAAGTCCTTTTTAAGTTTCAATACTCTCTAGTGTAAAATGGGGAAAATACCCAGAAAAGTCATTAGGGTTACTTGGTAGATCAGTTAGTTAACATTAACTGAAATTAACATTAAACTTAGTAGACTGAGAGTTAGTCTACATTGGTACATGAGTTTACATTAAAGCATTTTGTAAAGAAAATGGTATAAATGCAAATTAATGTTATATATATTAAAATATGAATGAATAATATAAAAGCTCACAAAACCCACCAATTCAGAAAGGAAAAAAAGCTAAACTTTTCTGATTCTTTAATAACTTAAAAATGGTTTAAAATGACTTTTGCCATTCAACTTGTATCAGTTCATGAAGCTCTAGAATAAGTAAACACTGAAGGTAAGACATCTTTTAAACAACAAAAGCCAAACCATACTATTCCTAACACCTCTCAGTTTCTCTAAAGCCAGTATGACAACCTTACAGGAAAATAATTACTCCTCTTTTTTATCCCTGAAAATTTAAAATGTAGTTTCTACCATGTTTTCAGTAAGATTCTCATTCTGTACCAGAAAGGCAGTTCCTTAAAAACCCAAGTTTTAAATACTTAACCTTTTTTTTTTTCTGTTCATAAACTAGGTATTATGTTTATACATTATCAGTAACACAGAGTCAGTATCTTGGTGTAGAACATTTATTTATTTTTCCCACGAATCACTGAAAGTTTAGGTCAGTGGGAAATAATTTTAATCAAATAATTGTACATTTTCTTCCCACATATCCTGCCTTGTATTAGGAAATGACATTCTGATCCATTTCATTACAAGTAAAATATTACAAAATATTTACAGGAAAATATTAAAAATAACTCAAACACAAAAGGCAAGATGAAATAAACTGTTCTTTTCAAAAATCTCTACTCCAGTACCCACAGCACACAAGAGAGTCAAAACAAATAATCAACTAAGATCCCCTGATCACAAATTTCCAAAGAACTGGAGGAGGGGAAGAAACAGGATGAAAATGGTGGTGTGAAAGGGAATGGATGTTAGCAGCACTGCTTCAATAACTGATCTATTCTGGATGAAATACCCTCTTTTATGTGCAGTAAATTCTGAACAAGGCTAAATTTTAGGATATTCCTTGAACTGAAATTAGAAAATACCCTGACAATGGAAGCAGCTCTTTCATCTAAGTTTAATAAGAGCTTCTTTCTCCATGGGCCACTGTTGTGAACAGAAGCCTGTTCTGGCATCAAAAGCTGTCACAGTAGCCCTTCCATCTCTTTCATGAAAGCCTCATAGACATCATCCTTAGTTTGTACTGAGACAGGAACAGAAGGACCAGATTTGGGTGCTGCTTTGGCAAGAGGCACAGCAGAATCATCCTCTGACTTTCTTTGGGGAGCAGCAGTAGACCCTTTATTCTCGCGACGTACTCTCAGTGCAGTGGGCACAAATCGAGTAATCTCTGCCTTGGGATTAGTGATCTGTGGCTTGGCACTGATGGTTGCTGTGGCTTTCTTCTCAATGGTGGCTGCACTCGTATCATCTGCCTTGGGTCGCTGAATCAAGTTGGGTGGGGCACTTAAAACCCCAGGGTTCGGCAAGGGAGCTGGTGGGAAAAGCCCAGGGGGGGCAGGTCCAAGGGGAGGCACCAAAGGTGGGCGCATCATGCCAGGACGAGGTGGAGGAATACCTAAATGAATAAAATAGGCAGGATGAATACTGTAAGAACTAATACAATTTAACTACTATTAAGGACATTTAAATATTGGTTACCAACTTTTAAAAAAATGGATAATAACTTACAGAAAATAAGCTGAACTCATACTGGTTGCAATGTGAAACTCAGGAATATTTTATTATAAAACAGTATTTACCTTCAGCCTATATTCCTGTACTTACAGTAATATGTTCTCTTCTCTAAATAATGTTCGACTTTAAAATATAAAGTGACATCAACTGGTTTCAAATTACTCTCTCAAATCTCATATCCCAAGATTCTATTCCAGCTGCATAGAGCAGATATTAGTAAGGACAAGGTCAGGAGACCAATCCCCATGCATTATATTTCCATTACCATTTCCCCTGCACAAAAAAGTAACAATGTGCAAGAAATAAAATTTTAACCCTGGTCATTAAATGCACATGGAGGCCAAGTACGGTGGCTCACACTTGTAATCCCAGCACTTTGGGAGGCCAAGGCGTGTGGATCATTTAAGGTCAGGAATTCAAGACCAGCCTGACCAACATGATGAAACCGTGTCTCTACTAAAAATAAGAATCCCAGCTACTTGGGAGGCTGAGGCAGGAGAACTGCTTGAACCCAGAAGGCGGAGGCTGCAGTGAGCTGAGATCGCACCATTGCACTCCAGCCTGGGCAACAAGAGCGAAACTCCGTCTCGAAGAAAAAAAAGCGCACATGGAGTAAGAGAATGCAACTAATCACAATCTGTCATCATTACTGGAAAATAACTCATGTCCTATGGTCAGACATACACAATATTCATATACCAAGAACTGCAGATTTCAGTTCTTCAAATGCCACTTTTAAATTAAAGTACCATATTTTATCAAATCTAAGATCCTATTGATTGCATAAACTCATCATTATTCTGTGTACCACTAAGACAGAGAGAGAAAAAAAAGCCCCAGACAGGGTACTTAAAAGCAGATCTTCATATGAAAGTGGGACATTTCAGTGTTGTAAACTAGAAATATATCTGCCACATAAAACAAGCCCACAAGAAAATCTGCATGTCTAACCTTGACACTAGGTAGAGGAAAGGAAAAAAAACACTCTCCGTAATTTTAAACTTTAAGTTGGTACTCATGTGGATGCATGAAACGGCTTCATAACTACAACTAAAACCAAAAAATTATCAAATACAGAATTTAATCCCATGTTCTCTGGCTAGAAGTCCCACAAGCGAACCAAGGGCAAATACCCACTGGAAGAACTCTACTTCAAACCAGGTCAACAACAACTTAAAAACACCACCAACTGTAAGATTACCTCAGATTTCAGAATACTGAAATGTGACCATATGTCTTACAGCAAATTAAATAAACAGTAGGCAAAGTTTTTATTATAGAAATTGAAAGCGTCACCTGGAGGTGCAGGGGGAGGTAGCCTTGGTGGGGGTCCCCGAGGAGGGGGACCAGGAGGCAGACCTGGAGGTGGACCTGGGGGAGGGCCAGGGGGTCGGCCTGGTGGTGGTCCTGGAGGTAAAAGTCGGGGTAAGGGCCCTCGGAGTCCTGGCATTCCAGGTGGTCTCAGGAATGGAGGAGCTCCTGAAAAAGGAAAAATGATAAATTAATGTCACACAAATGTACATTAAGTAATAACTATGGCTTAAAAGTAACTCAAATATGGTTTGACTTTAACCTGAAATCAGATTAACTTCAAAAACTTAATGAAACATACATGGAAACAGAATTCATTCGATAAATATCTCAGTACAGCCGGGCATGGTGGCTCACGCCTGTAATCCCAGCATTTTGGGAGGCTGAGGCGGGTGGATCACGAGGTCACGAGTTTAAGACCAGCCTGGCCAAGATGGTGAAACCCTGTCTCTACTAAAAATACAAAAAAATTAGCTGGGCATGGTGGCAGGCGCCTATAATCCCTGCTACTCGGGAGGCTGAGGCAGGAGGATTGCTTGAACCTGGGAGGCGGAGGTTGCAGTGAGCCGAGATCACACTACCGCACTCCAGCATGGGCGACAGAGTGACACTTCGTCTAAAAAAAAAATATCTGAGCACCAGAAAAATGGTACTGGATTTGTTGTGGATCTTTTTACTTTATTTCCCAACACTGACAAAAAGCATACTCAATCACAGCTCTGCAATGCTGGAAATATAAAAAGGTGATAAGAATTCTTAAATGGTTCCAGTATAAGCTGAAAATGGAATATAAAACACAATGCTTTGTCCCTACAAAGGACATGAACTCATCCCTTTTTATGGCTGCATAGTATTCCATGGTGTTTATGTGCCACATTTTCTTAATCCAGTCTATCCCTGATGGACATTTGGGTTGGTTCCAAGTCTTTGCTATTGTGAATAGTGCCACAATAAACATACGTGTGCATGTGTCTTTATAGCAGCATGATTTAGGGAGGAGGGACAGCATTAGGAGAAATACCTAATATAAATCACGAGTTAATGGGTGCAGCACACCAACATGGCACATGTATACATGTATACATATGTAACAAACATGTTATGCACCTGTACTCTAGAACTTAAAATATAATGATTAAAAAAAAGGCAAGCAAAAAAACCCCACAAAAAAAACAAAAAAAAAAACAATGCTTTAAAGACCCCTCGAAACTCATGAATATATAGATAAAGACCACTAAGAATGACATAAAATATGTAACTTCCCTTTGCACCAATCGGAAAATGATTAGCTTAACTGAAGAAAACTTAGTTGGCTGACAATAGGATGAAGAACTAAAATCACAAATAGCTGAAAAGTTCTCTGTTGCTTCATTTTATAATCTTTTTATACTTTCGAGCTGAACACTTAATAAACAGACTAATCACCTTTGCCTCTAAAAAAGAACTACAACTAAAAAACTATGCAGATTACACTGACATTCAACATTCTTAACCTAAGAACACAAGACAGTATTAACGGTGTCTTACTCCCACCTGCTGCCAATTTAGAGCTAGGTCAACCTATTATATTAAAAAGCAATACTAAAGAAAGCCTCCATTACGTGTTCAAGTTTCTGTCTGCTGTAATCAGAAAAACTTTGAAAATAAGAGTGCTTTGGAGAAAAATAGGTGGCTGTCAGTAGAACTATAAGTTGCAAACAATGGTTTAGGAATAAACAAGCTTTACTTGTCCTTTGAGAATCTTTCACATCTTAGAGAATCCCATTAGGAGGAAACAAGAAAACATGAACGCTAATAACACATACTATTTTTTGGAATGACTTCATTCTAACCTCATTTAAACTTTAGTCACATGATATAAGTGTTTACCTGGAGGTGGACCAGGAGGAAGGCCTGTCGGTGGCCCAGGAGGCCGTAATGGTGGAGCAGGTGGTGGTCCAAGAGGTGGTGGTCCTGGCATGGGAGGTGCTTGTATCTGAGAAGGAGGAACAGACTGCGGCGGAGCCTGCTGCTGTGAAGACGCAGTGGATGCGCCATCAGAATGGGATTCCTCTTTATGCTGTTTTTGTGACTGCTTTTCTGCTTCAGAGTCATCGGAATCATCTTCATCATCGTCCTCTGAAAATTCCTCTACTTCCCGTCCCTCCTCAGGGATTTCTTGACCTGGAAGAAATTTTAAACTCAGTAAATGGAGTTGATTCATTTTTTTACAGTTTGGAGAACAGCAATGATTGAATACACATGGTTAATAAATGTGTTCTTAAAATTAAAAACCAAATAGTCTTCTTCAATAAAACACTTACATGTGAAAGAAATACTATTCTATACTCATCTGTATTAGTGTAGCACAGTGGAATGAACTTAGGCTTTAAAACAAGACAGACCAATATTTAAATGCCAGCCCAACCATTTACTTGCTATGTAACTTTAGGCAGCCTATATAATGGTTCCAAATCTTATTTTTGTAAAACAAGGATTTATTACTTACTTGAAGGTTGCTGAGATACTAAATGGAAAAATGTATGTAAAGCAATTAGCGTGAGGATACACCACAAGGTGATTCACTATTTTTTCCCTGCTTTACCTGCCATACGAAGCATCATGGCTTGAAGAGGAGTCAGTTCCTTCATGTTCTTCTTTTTCTTCCTTGATTTTCCAGGCATATCTGCAAACCGTACACTCAGACCTAAGGGGACAAAGGAGGGAGCGGAGTACATTGGGATCAACAAAATTCAGTAAATGTTTACTATGCAACACTATGAAGTACTAGATATGACTGCTACCCACTACTTGGCAGAGGTGTAGGATGAGACAGCTATATTAATGATATGAACATCCAGATAAAAACAATGTTCTAGAAAACATAAATTATTAAAGTTGGCCAAAGAGGTGATAAGCCCAGAATATACAAAACTTAAATGGTAGTTGAAGATCTACTCCTTAAAGGCTACAAATAATTTTAGGAGGAAATTCAGCCAAACATTAAGTTACAGAAATCTTCTGATAAAGAGCATAGGAAAAGATGAAATGTTACCCAACTCATTAAACTAGCTTAAACTTGATACCAAAACTCATCTACTGGCCAACATAAAATATAAGCAAGTTATACATGTTTACAGCAGCACAATTTGCAATTGCAAAAATATGAAACCAATCTAAATGTCATCAACCAACCAATGGTTAAAGAAAATGTGGTATATATCCACCATGGAATACTACTCAGCCATAAAATGGAACAAAATAACGGCCTTTATAGCAACTTGAATGGAGTTGGAGGCCATTATTCTAAGTGACGTAATTCAGGAATGAAAAAGCAAATATTGTATGCTCTCACTTATAAGTGGGAGCTAAGATATGATGATGCAAAAGCATAAGAGTGATACCATGGACTTTGGGAACTCAGTGGGGAAGGGTGGGAGGGGAGTGAGGGAAAGGAGACTACGAACTACGTAAAGTGTATACACTACTTGGGTGAGGGATGCATCAAAATCTCAGAAATCACCATTAAAGAACTTACCCATGTAACCAAACACAACCTGTTCCCCAAAAACTATCAAAACTAAAATTTACAAAAAGGAAAAAAATATATAAGCAAGTTGAATCCAAGTGTTCTAAAAGCCAGCAATGTAGTTCACTACAATAAAGAACTTACAAAGAACAAAAAAAAGTTACATCCCAACAGATATATAAAAAATACTTATAATAAAAAAAAAAAAATCTTAGCAAGCTAAGAATAAAAAGTTCTTTTTTGTTTTTGAGATGGAGTTTTTGCTCTTGTTGCCCAGGCTGGTGCGATCTCAGCTCATCACAAACTCTGCCTCCCAGGTTCAAGCGATTCTCCTGCCTCAGCCTCTGGAATAGCTGGGATTACAGGCATGTGCAACCACCCCCGGATAATTTTGTATTTTTAGTAGAGACGGGGTTTTTCCATGTTGGTCAGGCTGTCTCGAACTCCTGACCTCAGGTGATCCACCCGCCTCGGCCTCCCAAAGTGCTGGGATTACAGGCATGAGCCACCATGCCCGGCCTAAAAAGAACTTCTTAACTGACAAAGGCTATCCATTAGACGCTGGAGAGGAGTATTTTTAGCTGGTAAACATTTTAGGAGGAGAATAGTTCCATGTGAACAGGACTTTAGTTTTGTTTACCCTGTATCCTTAGTGTCTAGAAAAAATGCCATGTGTATAGTAAAAACTCAATAAATATTAACTGAGTGAATACCAACTCAGAGTTGGGACGGCCATTTTCAGAACATGTGTATTGATGAGAATATACAAGAAATATGTGGCTGGGTGCTGTGGCTCATGCCTCTATTCCCAGCACTTTGGGAGGCCAAGGTGGGCAGATCACCTGTGGTCAGGAGTTCGAAACCAGCCTTGTCAACATGGTCAAACTCCGTCTCTACTAAAAATACAAAAATTAGCCGGGCGTGGTGGTGGGTGCCTTTAATCCCAGCTACTTGGGAGACTGAGGCAGGAGAATCGCTTGACCCCGAGAGATGAAGGTTGCAGTGAGCTGATATTGTGCCACTGCACTCCAACCTGGGCGACAAGCGTGAGACTGTCTCAAAAAAAAAAAAAAAAGATAAAAGAAAAAAGAAAAAAAAATCGGTCAGCAGAATAAAAGGAAAAGAAGGCAAGAGACCACACAGTCCCAGAAAAAAAATGGAGCTGCCGTGGCTCTAATGGCTTTCTACTTTCCAGTACTAGTTCCTACCTAACAGTCCTCTATAATAATCTTTCATTACCAGCTCTTATTATTTTTAACTAGCTTTTTTGTTTTTGCAACCATGATTCTTAAGACACAGCAGAAGAAAAATTTGTTATTATCAATATTAACATTAGTATTACATAGTATTATATAAATATTCTGTTGTAGGCTACAAAAACAATCTCTAAGAAGCTCCAAAACTGCTGAGGTTTGACAGAATTGGTGTGCATTTTGCACTGTCAGAACCTATTAACGATGCTTAAAATTTTCTTGACAAATGTCCTATTCGAATTTTTTTTTTGAGACGGAGTCTCGCTTGTTGCCCAGGTTGGAGTGCAGTGGCACGATCTCAGCTTACTGCAAGCTCCGCCTCCTGGGTTCAAGCCATTCTCCTGCCTCAGCCTCCCAGCTGGGATTACAGGCGCCCGCCACTATGCCTGGCTAAGTTTTTGCATTTTTAGTAGAGACAGGGTTTCACCCTGTTAGCCAAGATGATCTTGATCTCCTGACCTCGTGATCTGCCTGCTTCGGCCTCCCAAAGTGCTGGGATTACAGGCGTGAGCCACCGCGCCCGGCCTGAATTTTTTTTTTTTTTTTTTTTGAGACAGAGTCTCACTCTGTCGTCCAGGCTGTAGTGCAGTGGCGTGATCTTGGCTCACTGCAAGCTCCGCCTCCTGGGTTTACGCCATTCTCCTGCCTCAGCCTCCTGAGTAGCTGGGACTACAGGCGCCTGCCACCTCGCCCGGCTAGTTTTTTTTTTGTATTTTAGTAGAGACGGGGTTTCACTGGGTTAGCCAGGATGGTCTCGATCTCCTGACTCTGTGATTAGCCCATCTCGGCCTCCCAAAGTGCTGGGATTACAGACTTGAGCCACCACGCCCGGCCTGAATTTTTTAATAATCAAATAAACATATACATTATAGATACAATATGTTTCATGATTCCACTCTTGAGTGTACCTGGGTTATAAATATGACCCTGGTTCATGTAAGATACCATAAAAGGGCTTCAAAAGTAGATATTTAAACAGATTTATAAAATACAACATCAATGTTTTTCTTAATATGGCTATTCTCCTTTCCTATAACATACCCATAATAATACATGTTTATGCTGTTGAATAGTTATACCTTTTACACCAAAGTGAACTTTATTGCATAGACATTTTTATTACACAGTTTGTTTTTCCTCATAAACATCCACTGAGTACTTACTGTGTCAAAAACTTTCAAAATTTTAATATATAAAGATGAATACAGCTATGATTCCTACTTCCAAAGATTTCAGAGTACTCTCACAGATTCACTAATAAATTAGGACCTTCAGCTTGTTTTCTCTTTATTGATCAATACCATGAATCCTTCATCTGCACATACCTGACTTCTTTTCTTCATTATTGTCTCTCTCACCATCATCACGGTGCACAAATTCATCCCCGTCACTTTCTCCATCTGATTTGTCAGTGTCACTGTCATCAGTACTGTCATCATGCTTATCCTGATCCATGTCCTCAGGATAGCCATCATCTTCACTGGTGCTAGAAACATCATCATCATGACCTCGTTGGGCTGAAAAGTGGGAAAGGAACATGGAAAAGTAGTATGATTGGACCCTCCACGACATGGTACCCAGAAATACAGAAAATTATCCTATTTAACTCAGACTGTAACAATTTAATGCTTACAAAAAAAATTCCTGTATATAGCTATTCATACAGTCTAACAATATTTTCATTTGCCAATAATTTTAAACACTTCTTTTTGGTAATTTAAGATTTTTTTTAAAAGAGGTTCTAATTTGAAAACCCATTTCCTCCTTTAGCAGCAATCATGTTTGTATACACATACACAGTCAGTGAATGTATACAACGATGCTCTAGTCTGATGACAATAAAGCTAAAAGGGAACCAGATATACAAGTCTTAAGGGATTAGTAGCAAGAGTGACATCTCCAAGGAAAGCCTAACTTAAAACACAATAAACATTTCTATACTTATGTATGATGCTTTTACTTGAGTAGATCCTATGATTTATCCAACTGTATGTATATTAGTATGTACATGATATCCTCTCATTTATTTCTTAAGTTCTGAGGGTGGTGAACAATATGTTAAACAGGCCTAACACAAAAAATGATAGTTATAAGAGCAAAGGAACAGTCACTTCTCACCAAGTTCAGGACTATATAACATGTCTTCATCTCGCCTACGAGGGGGAAGATCTAGGGCAAAACCCACTTTACGGCCATACATCTGCACGACTTGAGGAGGAGGTGGACCAGGGGGAGGGCCAGGAGGTTTTCTACCAGGGGGCAAACGTGGAACACCATGTCCAAGAAGAGGAAGGATAGAAACTGCCCGAGTTGGAGGTCTGTTAACAAAAAAACAAAAACAAAAAAACTCCCACAGTAATCACTTAACAGTAATGAGATTATTTTCTCTTCTAAACAATTTTCAAGGGATTTATTTTACATTTAATCAAATGTCACACTGTTTACATCCACACTGTCTTTATTTCCCCCTGCATTAATTTTGGCACGGGACACTCAATTTGTGCCTTTCCTAAATGCTCTCTGATTGTGACACTGCTTCCTTACCCATAGGCTGAGGTTTTCTTTAGTATAGAGGGTGGCTGAGCACCAGGAAGTGGAATGTCCTGGATCAAAATGTTGGAAGGAGCATGTGGCATATCCGGCAAAGGAATACTCTCCACTTCCACATGCTGAGCATTCTGAAAGAGAGAGAACCATTCAACAGTACGATAAAAAAGTCACCCACTAACTCAACACTAAAACTGACAAGTCAGCTGTTTTGTAACTTGGACACGCTTTCCAACTAACATAAATATCACCAAAAACCCCCACAAAAATCATCTCACGTCAATACTTACAGATTGTCAAAGAACTGAAAGAAATCTTTACTTTTAAAAATGCTAAAACCCAGCTGCTTTTTTCTCCTCTTATCAGGTAATTCTTTTTGGATATGATTTGAAATAGCTGTTGTTTAGAGAAACCCAACTGTTACAAGTATCTAGCACCAGATCTACCCTATTTAATATGCAGGGTGACAGAAAAATACATGTCAGGCCGGGCACGGTGGCTCACGCCTGTAATCCCAGCACTTTGGGAGGCTGAGGCGGGTGGATCACGAGGTCAGGAGTTTGAGACCAGCCTGGCCAATATGGTGAAAGCCCATCTCTAATAAAAATACAAAAATTAGCCGGTTGTGGTGGCGTGCGCCTGTGGTCCCAGCTACTCAGGAGGCTGAGGGAGGAGAATTGTTTGAACCTGGGAGGCAGAAGTTGCAGTGAGCCTGGGCAACACAGTGAGACTCAGTCTCAAAAACAAAAAACAAACAAAAAGAAAAATAATACATGTCAACTAACAAATAGTATATATCTAGTGGTGGAGGTTGGGCTCATTAGCTTGCCTATGTTGAATTTCTGTTGTGTATTAGCTTAACTAAGCAAGTTAACTTGTGCCTTCATCTGTAAAATGGGAGACATATTACCTCCTTTACAGAAATTATAGCATTTGATTTTTTCCCATCTTTGAGGTAAACAAAATGTACAAATTCAGTAAGTTTTGACAAATGCATATACCTCATACTCCTTCCCAATCCATCTCTAATATCATCCCCCAAAGGCAACCACGGCTGTATCTTTTTTTCCTGCACAGATTAGCTGTGACTATTCTAGAATTTCATAAAAATGAAATCATAACAATGAAATAAACTTAGCATGTTTTTGAGATTTATTCATAATTTTTCTTTTTTTATTCCATGCTGTTTTGAGTATTAGATTATTCCTTTTATTGCTGAATAGTATCTGATTGTATAAATATGCTACAGTTTAATTATCCATTATCCTATTAGTGAACACCTAGGCTGATCTTGGTTTTTGAATTAATTTCTTCTGTTTAAATAAAAAGGATTAGATTTGCTGGTTCACATGGTAGGTATATGCTTAGTTTTAGAAGAAACTGCTATGAGGAAGAGGTTCAACATGACTAATTCTTCCATTAACTTTTTAAATCTAAGTACAGGTTGAGCATCCCTAATCTGAAAATCTGAAATGCTCCAAGATCCTAAACTTTTCTGACTCCCACATGATGCCATGGTGGAAAAATCCACACCTGACCTAATGTGATGGGGCGTAGTTTTGTTTCATGCACAGAATTTATAAAATTATCTTCAGGCTATGTTAATTTCATGCTTAGACTAGGGTGCCATCCCCCAAATATATGCAAATATATGCAAAAACAAAACAAAATAAAAAACAACACTAAAATCCGAAACACTTCTGGTCCCAAGCACTTTGCATAAGGGATACTCAATCTGTGTAATATTTTAGTTTATCTCTAAAAAGAAAACCTTGATTACCTTGACAGCATCAAAATATTGGCTAAGTTGAGCCCTCTTCTGTTCATATTCTACTTCTAGCTTTCTCAATTCTTTGTAAATATCTGGATTCTCTTTTTCATAGAGTCGTAGAATACGTTCGAAGGTTTCACGCAGCTTTTTACGCTTGTCTTTCAGTACTTTCTCATTTAATTGTGGCTGTTGCACTGGGTTAAACTCTAAGAGAAAAGTAGATTATGAAATTAAATGTAAGAGGCCACTTCAATTAGGTATCAATAGGTTACATAATAAAAACCTCCATATATGCTAAAATTTTTTTAAGAGATCTAGACACTCAGACATACTCTTTTCAATTTTATTCGAAGAACTACAATATTTACTAAAATCCCCACGCTTTTTAGATGGCCACTAATTTTACCTTTCTCAGAAATGCCACCTAATTGATTTTCATCTTCATTGTAATAAAAATCAATTTTCACTGCTCTGTGCTGAAAACCTGGTGAAGATTCTGTCAGATTTGTGTTTACATACTATATTAGTCCTGTCAAATTGTGAGATCTATTAGCTGGGCGTGGGGGCGCATGCCTGTAGTCCCAGCTATTTGGGAGGCTGAGGCAGAAGAATCGCTTGAATCTGGGAGGCAGAGGTTGCAGTGAGCCGAGATCGCACCACTGCACTCCAGCCTGGGCAACAAGAGCAAAACCTCGTCTCAAAAAAAAAAAATTTTTTTTGAGATCTTAGGCATTTTACTTGAACTCTCTGATTTTTTGCTTCCTCATCTAAAAAATGGAGACATTAACTACTTTGTAACAAAGCTATGATGATACAATGGGATTACAAATAAAATATCCAGTGGTGTTTGACTCACCACTTAACTATAATCTTTATAACAGATCTGTATTCCTGGCCTAGCTACCATACGATCCTTTTTCTCCCCAACTAATCATGTGTCAACATGGGGCTCAACTGCAGGTCCTCTATCCCAAGAATAAGACCTCCAGGCCTGTCTGGTCAATCATATCCCCCATCTTCCTTTTTAGTGAATGACTCGGAGATCAATGAGCACATGATCCAAACTAGGGCCAGAACCTTCCCTAAGATTTTAAATGTAGATGTGAGAGACAGAAACTCTCAGATTTTCTTTCTGGACATGTTATGTACAGATAAAACAAATCTAGAGCTGCCTGTGGCCTTGTCTCCCAATCATCAGTAATTACACACATAGATTCCACCTTCCATCCCAAGAAGTTCATCAGTAGTAAGCTGAATGAGGCTAACAGAGATCAGACTAGTCAGATGGACAGTACTAATGATGAGATTGGACTTTGAGGTTAGTTTCAGGGATTTCTCTTTTTTTATGTTCAGACTTCTTAATTAAGAGAGCCAATGCATGCTTTTTTCTGCCTTAACTAGTCTGTATTGAGTTTTATAAATTGTAACTAGACTCCTGATGAATAGTATTCTCTTCATCCCTTTCCTTTTTTTTAAAAGAATAACAAGTTTATCTTCTTCCTTAAATCCTATTAACTATTATTAATCTTGGTAATTTATTCAAATCTAAAGGGTGTATTCTTACACTATACTATTCCTCGTGTGATTAGTAAAAGCACTGAATGCCTGAGTTTTAATCTCAGCTTTGCCACTACATAGCAGTGTGATCTTGAGAAAGCTATGTAATCTTTCTGTGCCTGAGTTTCCTTACCTGTAAAATAGGGACAGTGCACCTATAAAAGATTGTGAGGATTAGAAAACTAGTGGGAAAAAACTGGTGCACAGGTGTATAGCAAGATAACGACTCAAGAAACCTCAGTTATTACTATTAGCTCCTTTTAAAACAACACATAACATTTGGGGTCATTTAATGAAGGGTTCCCTGGTTCCCCAAGGAAAGTAATTATCCCTGCTGATATTTAGACCAGATTCAAGAAGTGAAATCAGTTACAGCTGAACTGGGAAAGATCTGGGATCTTGAAGCCTGACCCAGAACTCTTACTCAGGCTAGCTGCACAGATTCTTCCACATTATTTCAGAAACCTTGTAATAGCATAATGCCATGACTGAATTTTTTCTTGTACTGCATTTAATGTATCACTGAGGAGTTTCATTGCATCTCTTTTACTTACTACTCTGTTTTTGGGCAAACCATGGAACTTGTAACAATCACTTTAAAATGCTATTTTAAAAAAGTGGCAAAGGGTAGAAGACAAAGTGGCAAAAACTTGACAGGTGAACAGCACATGGAAGTTAACTAGACTGTTTTATTTGCTGCATGTTTGAAAACATCTATCAAAAAACCAAAATATTCTACATGTTCTAGTATTAAACAGAAAGGATATTTGTGGGTTAGGATAAAATTTCCAGTGGCAACATCAATGATTTTCAAACTTAGATGCAAAAAAAGATAACATGCAGCTATTTCATGTGATTCCAGTTATAACAAAGCAGCGATACTTAAAATGCATATGAAGAGTGAATAAACTTATTCTATAAAATGTGAAAAAGGCAGAGAATCCTGGTATAGTATTTTATATATTTGGTTTTAGGTATTTGATGATTTTTTTTCTATATCCTTACTAAACAGTTAAGTATCTTTTTGGATCTTCTGACTGGAAAAATTGGAAACTGCCTTAATTACAGGGGTCTAATACTTAGATTTACATGGTAGTTGCCAACATTAAATAAAAGACAACAAACAAAAAACCCAAGGTTATTCCATAAACCAGATTTAAGTCTTCTCCTGAAAAGCAAGCTGGCCAAACTGCTTCTGTTATCTCATAATAACAATTAGCCGAAAGCCAAATAATCACTTCCCTCTTATTCTGGTATATGGGGTCTCCAGTTTGCAACAGCCCTCTAGCACTCCATTTTGTCTCCCTGAAACTAACATTAAATCCAAGCATCAAATGCCTTCACGCTGTTCTGTTTTACTTATGCCTATGCTGCTTCACTGATTACCTGCCTGCCTCTGTATGTGTCAGACTGTTACAGCTGCCTGTTTGTAAATTCTTACCCATTTCATCCAGTTTCTCCATGTCTCGGATTATCTGTTTTGGATCCTTCATCTTTAAAACTGCAGCTCGAACCATCATGCGCTGTTTTTTGTTCTTAGAAAAACAAAAGGCGGCCAGATGTCAAGAAGTCAGGCACTCATGAGTTTTACTTCAACTCGCTTTAAGAATCTGAACAGAACAACTCCTTGGCTTCTGATCACTTGTTTCGACCACCAGAAACAGCTATGTAATTTTTTGCCTTAAAAACGTTTACACTTGTCAAAAAGATAAAGAAATGCTATTTTTAAGATGTGTTTTCTTAGTAAAGTATTTCTTTGAGCTCTGTGAGGTCTTTAGCAGTTACTTAAACACACACACTTTAAATTTCTTTTTTTAAACCCCTTACGTTCTTGAAGACCTTGGGTGATTGTTCCTGCCCCTTGTTCTAAAACCTCTGCTACCTGAAGTCCAAAGTTTGTTTGTTTGTTTGCTTTTTTTCAAAAAAAAAAAAAAAAAAGCAAAGGTTGAAGCTAAATTCTAAAATTATATAAAGAATATTTAAAAATTTTGCAGGAGTTAATGCTAAACATGAAAACACAACTGAACATTATTTAAAATCTCTGTTGCTTCAATGTATTAAAGCAAAATACTATAAAGCAAAAACTTTCTTATTCTGTTGAAGTACTTTGCCACAAATTCAACAGCTAAGAGGAAAATGCTAATCAGGAAAAGAAAGGTAATATATTTATAAATATTATAAACCAATATATATATTTAAGCTAATGTAATATACATAATAGTTAATCAGGAAAATGGATAAAGGGATCCAGCATCATGTTTATTTCCACCCTCATTGGTAGACTTTAAAAGTTATGTTTTAATAAATAACAAAAAAGAATTATTTTCGAAAGTATTTTTTAACTCACTGGAAAAGTAATCAAAAATAGCATTATAACTTGTAGTGAGCTTCTCTGCAAAGTTACTTCAGTTCCTAAATATAGTAAAGTTTGGCTTAGTATATCTTACAGTTTTTATAAAAAGCATAAAGCATCTTTTCTAGAAAATATTAGAAATATTATTCTGAAACCCACCAATCCCAAACCACAAGATGTGCCAAACAGTACTTGAAGTTTTGTAAGATGCCTCTGAAATCATACCTTCTTTAATTCTCTCTTCCGGGCTTCCTTTCCTTTAAAAGGAGAGAGGGAGATATAATACAATTTTTGAATCTTGAACATTAGCATTTCCTCCAATTTAATACAGGTAATTCTTTATTGTGGGAAGTTATAGTATGCACTGTAAAACAGCAGCATCTTTGGCCTCTATCCACTACATGCCAAGAGCATCCCTCTAATTATGACAACCAAAAATGTCAAGACATTTTTGTTTAATGTTTCATAAAAAACAACTATGAATCTGAAGGAAAAAGATAACATAAAATGCGAAACAAGGGCTCGCAAAACTAATTTGCTCAAAATTTCAAATATAAAAAGAAAACTTTCAGCCAATTCTACTTTGCAAGTCAATCAAATTTGAAAACTAAAATATGGGTGCTAATTTCTTTGCATGTTTAAAGTCTTAATGTTCCCATCCAAACACTGAATATACAATTTATTCCTCCTATCACTGCTGGTCTTGTAATTAAGCCACAGAGAAATAAATTCCCTAGTATTTGCCATTTTTAACACTCTCCTACTTCATCATTCCACACTAATGGACACTTACGGGCTTGGTCTGTGGGGTTCATAAATTTTCCACTCTTGGTGGATGATGTAGATCTCCGTCCCATGTTGACAATTTGTATGGTTTACTTGTTCATTAAAAAAAGAAAAACCTGTGAAGGTGAAGACAAAGAAATAGCTTGTATCTCCTAAATTTATTTCTTCCTTTTTCTAGTCCCCACCAATCTCTGAAAAAAAAAAAATTCCTTTAATTAGAAATTCTGTGAGACTGTTCTTTCCTTAGTTTTGACTTTAATGTCCAAGAAAGATGGCATCAACTTTCTTGACCACGAAAATTTAGATCTCTATCATTCTTTAGAAATGTGATGAGTGTGAAGACCACTTTGAATATCCTCAAGTCATCAGTTTATCTTTTTTCTTATGGATCACAGCACTGACTTTCTCAACTGATAAAAAACAACTAGAAAATGCTTCAACGATATGGCACAAACCATGAACATCAGAATTCATTAGTCCTTCTTCTATAACCTCTCTTTATTAACACGTAATTCTAAAAGAAGAATACGAACAGAATGGGGGTAATGGATCTAGGCTCAAAACAAATACCTCACCCTTGCCTTGCTCCATGGTTTTTCTTGGCATGTATGCTGTACATTCTCAACACTTCTAAGACACTACAAACTCATTCATTTAAGCATATTTAATTCAGATATAATGCTTGACTCTCAAGAGTTCAAAACACAACTAAAAATGCAAGTATTTGAAATCAGTGCTATACTGAGAGCTCCCCAAAATTTAAATATTAAGACACATATTTTTCTAACATCTGACTCCCAATATGTATTTCTTAAGGTAACTAAAGGAAATACTTATTCTTGCTTGAGGAAAAAATATTTTGTAAGCTAAAACTTTAATGAACACAGTATCCTATTACATGACTTCTTCCTCTTATTCCAAAAGAATGAGGCTTAATTTTTTGAAGCATTCTTTCCAGTAATAAAGGTGGACAAATTTGCTTCCTTTTGCAAGTAGACACTTTTTAAAGGTAAGAAGGAAGATTTTCAGACCAGTTTGTTACAGTTAATGTATCTTTCGCCAAGTGTCCAATTGCCCCGAAAGTCAGATGTTTCATAGCTGTTTTGGTGGCAATTATTTTAAGACGGGCGGTGTCAAAGGCTCTGATTTTTAGCTTCCTCATCTAAAAAATGGGGACATCAATTACTTTATAACAAAGCTCTGATGATACAACGGGATTACAAATAAAATATCTTACGATGTTTGACTCACTATTTAACTATAATCTTTATAATGGATCCATATTCCTGCCCTAGCTACCATACACCCTGTCAAGTGGTTTCCTTCTCAGAAAAACTGGGGGGTGGGGGTGTCGGAGAGCAGCAGGGAGTAGGAGGTAGGGAAGGGGGAAAACATGCAAAATCCGTACAAATACAAGCTCTCCCATCTTTGATTGCCTGCGTTTTTCGTGCTTTCCTTTCTCAAGTGTCCTCAGGCTCATGTTCTGAATCTCCTCCCCCACAAATGAAACACAACGGATACGAATTACAGAGAATTTTACGGAAGATACCGGAGCTTAAGTCTGCAAAGATTAGTTTTTTGTCTACAAGCTGGGGCGACTGGAAAATCAAGCCAAATAACCGTTGGGGAACTGTAAATAGCCAAAGAAGCTTCAATGGGATAGGATCCAGGTCCATCAAAGGAGGCAACACCAGCAACTGCCGAAACCATAGTGACGGTTGACCGACCATGACTCGAGGTACAAGACGTCAAACCTAAGGCTACCAATCAACGTGCATAGGAAGCGGCCCCAACCGCCCCGGGCGATGCCAACCGCGTAACCACTGTTCCCCGCGCCACCCCAGGCCCTGGAATACCCCAGTCCGCAACCGGGAGACCCCAGCCGGGGAGAGGAGGAGCGGGGCAAAGGGGCTGGGTGTCCCCCAAGCCACTGCGCGGGCCGTGGAGGGGACTAAAGAGATGAGGAAGAGTAGTAGAGCAACTCCATACACTCACACTTCTGCTGTGCTCCCAGGACTACGAGAAGCGGGCAGGGGGCGATTCCCGGCCTCTTTCACTTCGTAAGGGCCTTCAACTCGGCCTCTCGGTCTACCCCTCAGCTACCGCCATCTTGAAACCTCGCGCCCCTCCGCAATCCTTACGTCATTTCCCATTCCTCTGGCCGGCTGTCTCTTAGCGCAGCTCGGCCCTAGAACCATAGAGAATACTCAAGAATTCCAGGACCAGAGTCTCTTCCGGTCCCATACAATACTCCATTGGTTGGTTGTCGGCTAAGAGCCCGCCTCATTGCGCTCATCTAGCACAATAGAAATTGAAAGAAGATAGCTGCTATCTGATTGGCTGACAGTCCTGTCTCTCGAGTTGGAGGCATTCCGACCTAGTTGCTGCGGGCGTAATGCGTTGAGCTGTCCGAGAACGGTACAGTCTGCAGATGCAGAAACGTTCTGCGTTTTGTTTCTCTTGGAATTACGTTAGTTTTTGGATTTTTATGTTTCTTATGACGCAAGCAGGTGCAATCCTTTAGGGGTGTCTCCGTTTGTAAACGAATACTCAGATAACATTTGCTACTGAGTTTAATCCGCTTTGTAAGCATCAGATTATCCCCTGTGGGCGCCTGGTACGTGTGGAAATTTTATAGACGCGCAGAACAGAACATTTGTAGACCACCTGAACAAATAAATCAGCACCCGTATTAGAGTCGCAAATTGCTTATACGGGCGGTGATTTATTATTTATTAGTGTTCTGAAGAAGAAATACGGGGATACATATGCAGTCGGTTTTAAGTTTATGAGTGGCAAGGTTGATACATATTGGCTGTATTCCCGACTGGTCTATTCACCAACCAAAAGTCCTCTATGATGTCACTCTACGTACGGGATTATTCACTTAACTCTAGCCTTCGCCCTTTCCTTAACTTCTATACCCTCTTTCCCTGAGTCAGCCCCCACTTATTTCCCTTAAAGGTAAGTTTAAACATTTAAAAAACTATCTTAGAGGATACGGTTGGTTCTTTCTAATCCTAACCTGACTATCCCTTGTAGGAAGGCCATTCTTACCACCAGTTATAAATATTTCAAAATATTGTTGGAGATACATACTAATTTTTGGCAGAATCTTTAAACTGCCCTTGAAGGTAATAAGATCGGTCCTATACCTAAACTTACCTTTGTGTTAGGAAATTCTTGATTTGAATTTAGACTGAATTTGAGTGTCGGAAAGCAATGACAAGATCTGGTAGGTTAAAGCTGATAAACCAGGTAATACATAAAAAAGAAAATAATCTTGAATTTTGAGGATGAACTAAGTTGTAATGTTTTGCAACTTGTTTTTTTTTTTTTTCTTTCCTAACACCATATTAGTGGTCATAGTTTTGCAACTCGTTTTGAAAAACAATGCGAGAAGAGAAAGAGAAAACAAACTGTATGTTGGAAATATTAAAGTCTTTCATGTAGCTAAAATTTTTCCTGTAGCTAATATTATTAAGATAGGCTGAGCAGTTTTTATTTCAATACATTTCTTGTACTTGGATGGGAGAATCAACTATAACAAACGCAGTCTGGCATCAACAGCATATTAATAATTTTGTCAGTATAGACTAAAAGAGTCCTCATGGGAATTACTTACTGGCAAAGGATTTAGAAAACAAACACATTTGCAGAGATTCAGCTGAACCATTAATAGGCCTCCATAGCCTTTGGCGTTTTCTAAAATCAAGTAATGAGTGAAATGGCCCACCTAATGCATCATGTAGCAAAGGCAGCTGCCTCCTTTTTGCTAGTGTTGAAAATGAAATTATATTGATTTTTCTGAAAACATAATAAATTATGACTTTCCTTTAAATGACAAATGCTTTAAGAGTAGTGACCTTCTATTCTGCATCCTAAATGCATTTTATTCATATGTAGCTGTGTTTTGCTTGCTTATCTTTTAAATGTTTCAGTGTTTGAACATTCGCTTGAGCGATATTTAATCATCACAGTTGTTCAGGGTTGGTTGCAGTTACAGAAACAGGACCTTGATGTTTTTAGTTTTGATTTTTACCATTTTCAAATCCATCCGGTTTACATTTTGTAATTAGTAGACTTTTACAGATCTGCTTCCTGTCCTAATTGAAGCAAATTGTTACAAATAATTTTTCAGTCTCTTGTAGTTTACGAAAAACAGATTTACTCTGATGGTCAAAAATATGATAGTATTTCTGTCTCATTCGAAGGCCTAGGGTTTGTGTCTAGGCAGAAGTTACTAAGTATGTCCCCTTATAACTAAATGATGTTTGAAGCCGGTTTGAAGCTGGTGGTAGAAATGAAAGTCTCTGCAGTCAATGTAAAATTTAAGAATTTTAATGAAATCAGAAAAGGAAAAAGTAACCTCTATACTTGCTACTCTATGATAGCATGTACCCCAATGTTGATCTGGTAGAGCAGGGTGTGAAAACATCCAGGGAGGTAATTTTTTTACCTCATAGCGTCTAGTACCAACTCATCCAGGCATTGGCTTTAAACTCATCTAGTCATCTAGTCTTGGCATCCCCATTTTCCCTCTCCAAATTGTTTATCCTATTTAAGTCCATATTGGAAGCCTATAGAAAATGAACCTGATTAGGTTCAAGGAAGCAAACACTGTTACTGAAAAGGAAGCAGAAAAACACTTCAGTGGCAAATAAGATGGCTGTTCATTTCATTTGGTGTTTCACTGTATTGGTGATCTCAGTAATGGCATGATTATATTTTTCTGAGGCTGACTTGAATTCCACCAGATGCTCCTCATAACTTTTGATGGCTGCTTGAAGCTGTGTTTTTTCCACTGCTCCCAGGATGGCACGGACAATCATATCTATGCCAAGGCCAAGAACAGCAACTCCAATACTACCAAGGAGAGAAGCACCAATTTGAGCTAACACAGTGACCAACTTGTTAATTATGCCAGTTGTGATATTTGAGCCCACAAGTTTAACAGCGACTGCACTGGCTGCAGATGTAGCTTCTCCCAGGATGACCGAAATAACCTTTTGCACTATTGCAATTTTCTCTGTTTCCCTTTCCTTAACATCCTGAAGTTTTCTATAGAGGGTTGGCTCTAGCTTGTCTTTTAGTGCTTCATCAACCTTTTGCAATTCCTTTTGGATTTTCCTAATGGCTTGGATGATGATATCACAGTTTTCTTTGATGGTCCCATCTCTTTTCATCTCAATGGAGGCCAGCCTGCACCCCAAGTGTGTATTTAGAACCTCAGTCAGCTTATTGGTGACATCGAAGCTGTCAGATAAGCAATCAAGGAGCTGTTGGTGAAGACGATTTACTTCTTGCCGCCTCTTTGGGTTATCTGGGTAGAGGAAGTCACTTTGGGCCATATTTCAAATATGATCGCTGAAAAATAAAATGGTTAATTTTTACTGAAAGTCTTAAAAAATGTCTGCTAACTGCGCAGAAGGGACTAGGAAATCTTTTTCTTCATGCATAGCAAAGAAGCAAGATGCTGTGTAAGGAGAATTCCTCAGAACACTCAACAAGTTTTTTTTTTTTTTTTGTAGAGATGGAGTCTCACTCTGTTACCCAGGCTGGAGTGCAGTGGCACGATTTCAGCTCACTGCAACCTCTGCCTCCCAGGTTCTAGCAGTTCTCCTGCCTCAGCCTCCCAAGTAGCTGGGATTACAGGCACACAACACCATGTCCCAGCTAGTTTTTTGTATTTTAGTAGAAACGGGGTTTCACCGTGTTGCCCAGGCTGGTCACCAACTCCTGAGCTCAGGCAGTCTACCCCCTTGGCCTCCCAAAGTGCTAGGATTACAGGCATGAGTCACTGTGCCCAGCCTCAGCAGGTTCTTTAAAACAGTTATTGTTATGAAATTTGGAATCAGTGTATGGAAAATATAGGCAACAGAATACAACCCTTTGATGGATAAATTAAGGTATTAGATTTTGTGGTGGTGGGAAATATTCATGTTTATCAAGTATCTGTTTATTAATAAGCATGATTATTTCTAGGTAATATTTAATAACTTTTATTTGAAACAGACCCCAATTTGAAATGCTTAGCTCTTGATTACTAGTGCTCCTTAGTTTCTCCAACCCCTAGTCATCACATTGACCACACCTACCGACTGATTTCTCTGAATTTACAGGGCTGTTTTTTTTTGTGTTTCAATACTTGGTTATTTTCGCTTAAAATATTCAAATTACTTTATATTTCTCTACAGGCAAGTTATTTGTTTTCTAAACCTAAGGGATATCCAACGGCAACATATATATCATGCTAGAATCTTTAAAAATTTTTTTTCTTGTGATAAGAGTATATATTCAAGACTCTTTGGATTAAAATTTCATGTGAGGAGAAGGTAGGAACTATAAATACAAAAATTAGTTGGGCATGGTGGTGCACGCCTGTAATCCCAGCTACTCTGCAGACTGAGGCAGGAGAATCACTTGAACCAGAGGTGGAGGTTGCGGGGAGCCAAGGTGGTGCCACTGCACTCCAGCCTGGGCAACACAGCGAGACTGTCTCAAAAAAAAAAAAAAAGTAGTGAGAGTACATCATAGAATGAATAAAATAACATGACAAGAGACTTCAGTGTTTATTGTTTTGGCCTACAATACCATTTAGAGAAAACAGTCATGTTCTTCTGTGTTTATTTGGGTGAAAAATCTAAATTTGAGCCAGTAAGAGCACGATGCTACTCAATATGCATACTTTGAGTAGCTTTTCTATGTGGCTGGCACTTTTTAAAAAAATTAAACTCGAGAGAAAAGAGAGAAAAAATGGAGTTCTCTATCCATATCCATGTGGAATCTGGCACAGTCTCTTTTTAAGTAAACAACATCGTAATTAACTTGGACCCTATGTCTTCTAGCACCACAGTTCTTATTCTGCTTAAGGGGAACCTCAGAAGCATGGAATGAAGGAATGAAGATGTTTTTCTTTCAAGAAAGTAAACCTGAAAATAACCTATCCTCCAAATCATATGGATATAATTTAGAAACGGAAAAGGGAAAAATTTTCTGAAATTGTTTAGAAACATAAATAACCATGTATGTTGTTAGATTTAGAAAAATGCACTGGAACCTCCTGGCAAAATAAACTACCATGGTCAGAAATTCATTTTTATCCTTGATTCAAATCCAGCACACATGCACATATATACAGGCAGGCATACGTGTAACAGACACACATTTCCGCAAAACAATACTTAGAAAATCTCTAATCCAATTCCTTTTAAAGAAATTGCTTGTTGAGGATCCAGTAAATACTCTCTAAACACACAATGGGTTGCAAACTGTAATTTGATAAGCACAGATTTGGACTTTGAATTTTATTTTTTCTTCTGGTAATTTTCCATTAAATGTTTGTCTTTTTTGACTCTCAGTTTTCAGATCTTATTATGAAGTGAAAACTCTAGTTTCTGACTGACAGAAGAAAATTAGCTATATTTCTCTTCAGACACTTAGGCAAGAGGAGTTTTCTTATCCTGAAAAAGTTGAAAATATCTCTAGCAGCTATCATATGCCATTATATGAAGGCATAGTTTCCAGAAAAGGTGGTGATTCTATCTACCTCAAGATAAACAAATGGAGAAATGAACCTTCCTCCTGGATGGGAGGCAGAATGCTTCCAAGTGGTCGGCTCCTTTTCAGTTAACTCATTGTTTTAGCACAACTTCACAAATTAACCGTAGAATGTTTCTGAAAGACTGAACAGGTGAGCCTTATTTTTTTCAGGAAAAAAAAATAGAACTCTTCTCCCCCCAGTATTAAAACACCATAAAAACAAAATAGTAAACAGTATGGTACAGGAACAAGACTCAGTGAATTAATGGAACAAATTAGTCCCCAAAGCAGACTCTTCTATCCATTTAATAATAGTAAATTGTAGAATCTCAAATCAATAATAATCAAAATTATTACTCCATAAATGGTCTTGAGTCATGGGCTAGACTTTGGGGTTAAAAATTAATAACAAAATTGTTAGTGTCATACATGTAGAAAAATAATAGCTAGAAGAAAATGGATAATTTTCAAATATCTGTATGGAGGAGGACTTTATAAGCCTAAAACCAATGAAAAAAAAATCACATGCAAAAATTTGACTAATAAAGCTGGCCAATGTAAAAAGAACCGAAAAGAAGCTGGGGAAAATGCAAAAAAAGTACTGTTATTATTTTTAAAAAGCAGTGACAATCTAATATATAAATGAGCAAACAACCCTGAACAGAGTACAAAAAATAGTGTCTAATAAAATGGTGGGAAAAGTTCAGTCTTACTAGAAATCAAAGTGTAAGACACTGTATGTTTTCAACTACTGTTTTTCTTCCTTTTAAGTAGTCATGCTCTTGCACTTGCACTCTTACACTCTTCTTCGTAGGATCTAGATATCAGTTCATGACTTTGTTCCAATAACGAGTTTGGCTAAGAAATGTTATGATGTGCTAAGAATTATGTTTCCCTTATAATGAAAAAGGACTTTTATTCTGAGTCAGACTTACCTTCCTAGCTTTTTTCCTAAGGGTAGGAAGTGGGGAGGGTTTTCTTGTGCTAACATATCTTCAGCAGGCCTGCCACCATACCTGCTCAGGTATGTCTGAGCTCCAGCTCTGAATACAGCTCCAGGTTATTTCTACACCCCAAATGAGATAAGGAGCACTGGGCAATTAGGAAGAGGAGAGGTGGGGATTGAAGGTGAAACCATTGAATTGTGTTTTGGATAGGTGAAGTTTGAAGAGCTTAGTGAAGAAGGCAATTATTAATTCATTAACAATTCATCTAATAGGTTAGTGCTTACCACGTGTAAGGTCATATGCCAACACCACTCTGCAAACCATACAAAGATGAAAAAGACATGGTCCTTGCTTTTTTGGAATTTCTAATCTAATTAGGAAGTTAAGACAGATTTATAACTATAATGTCAAGTTGAAAGTAATATATCATACAAAATTAAAGGTATAGTTGGTATTTGACTGGTGCAAATTTGTTTTAAACAACCCATACTTTAATATATAATATATTGGCACTGTGGCCATATGGAGACATTTAGTCGTCTAGTAAGGTTAACAATTTGTAACCTTTCAAGTAGATATTCTTAAATATGTGCTTGACAGTTGAGGAGAGGTTGGGCACCACATGGAGAACTATAGTTGGCAGGGTGCAATATTTTCATTATTGCCTTTAACAATTTAGTTCTGACTCCCAAAGCGATAACTCCACTCAGCAAAACAAAAGCCTTGCAATTATTTGGAGTCACCCTTCTTAAAGGTCAGAATTGTTACTCATGCAAGCTTCAGGTGATATTTTACAAACAACCCATAATATTGTGCCAGAGAGGAGTTCTGTGCCATATACTTTCTCCATCTTACTCCATTTTCAGTGACGACCTGTCACTTTCAAAGATTGTGGCACCAGCAGCAAGTGGTATATTTAATCCAGCTCTGGTTACACCCATTGTATGGTAAGTTTGAACTTTTACATAATTTGAATTATCACATGATGGTACTTTCTGTCAGTGAAAAATTCCACTTGGGGAATTACCATCCACTTTTGTACAGAGTTTATGCTATTATTTGAGTATTTTATTGTAGTTATCCGTTAAATGGGTTCTGTAGTGCCCTGGAGCAACTGCTGGGGAACTGCTAGCCAGCAGGTGGAGCTCTTGGTCTCTGGGACTCCCATTTTTCACCTGGGCCTTTGCTAGCCTGGAGCAGCTGTGCTTTCTCTTGCTCTACACATTTGGGATCTGGGTGGGTAAAATTTTATTTGATGAGAGAGTTCTGTTGCTAAAACAAAGCCTGGAAACTTTGACTTGTTATTTTATTAAAAAATGACAAAAACATCTGAAAGTGCTGATGCCATTGATCAGCACACCTTAAGAAATGAAAATGGAGACAAAGGTTAGCTTGAGATGGATGCTTACTGCCTCTAACCTTGTCAATATTTTTGAATTGAGAAGTCAACATTTAAAATTAAAGAGCATATGAGATATGGTAGAAATATACTGATAATTGTATCTAAAAGTTAAGGTTTATTTAATGACACCATACAGTTGTTTTAGTTTTTCAGAAAAGGAACCACCTTACAAAATGAAAATGTATTGATCGTCATATGTTCAAATAAAACTTTTTAGGATACTTTCGTGAATAACAGTAGTGTGTTGACTGTCAAGTGCTAGTGAACTTAGAAATTAATATCAAGATGGTTAGAGAAAGCTTCATGGATAATGCAATATATGATTTGTGCTTTGATAGATGGTATATTATGGAGAAATTAAAAGTGAATGGTTTGGTAAAACAAATAATTTTTTAATATATACTTATTACCAGTAATATATAAACTTTTTTAAATAGAGGAGAAAAAACACCCATAAACCTCCATTTTATTTTTGATTTTTGTTATTCCTTTTCAAAATTTGTTTATATGCATATCTTTTCAAAGTTATAATAGTATAAGTAAAATTCATCTTAATTCACTTAACACTTTACCCTATTAATAGTTTTAAAAATATTTTATTGGTTGCATATACTATTCCCTATCTTCACCATAGTTTAATAAATCCAAAATTGTTTCACTATCACAAATAATGTTCTAATGAGCATTTTGATACCCACATATTTTTTTCCCTCCATTATCTGGATTATTTCAGCATAAATACCTAGAAGAATTACATAATTAGTGGCATAAGTAATGGGAATTAAATTTTTATTACTTTTGATATGTATCGTAAACTGCATTCCAAAAGCTTTTACCGTGCTACCCCAAATAAATTTTTATAGTAGGATACTGGGTATCCTGCTATAAATTTTTTACAATTTTTATTTTAAATTCAGGAGGTTCATATGCAAGTTTGTTGCCTGACTATGCTGTGTGTTGCTGAGGTTTAGGGTGTGAATGATCCCATCATCCAGACACTAAGCATAGTGCTGATATCTTTCCAAGTCAAAGATAGTCCTGCTTAAATATTGTTAGTTTGCGAAGTGTAAGGTTAAATTTCAAAAAGAGAAGTAATTTGAAATTTTTTTTTCGAAAAGAAAAAATAAATACTTGTTATTTAATAAAATAACAAGTATTGCCTGTTTGGAAATACAAACTGAAAACGTTTAAGATGAAATGAAATGGTCTTTGAGATTTGCTCGCAAATCATGTGGAAAGAATAGTGGGATAGGGTTATAGAGGAAAAAAGATTGGCCTTGTTTTGATAATTTTTAAAGCTGAGTTATGGGTACATGGGAGTTTATTATGTTATTGTCTCTACTTCTGTGTATGTTTGAACTTTTCTTATACTAACAATTAAAAAAGAAAGAAAGAAAAACATGACCCCGTCTAAACCTCTGATGTTTAGTCATTAGTGCTCTCTGAGGTTTTACGTTTCTTCTTGCTGTCACTTTTCTTCACTGTCCAAATGGAGTTTTGCCATCATGCACAGTTCCCTTATTTGGGAGTGTGGAAATAGGGTATAGGTAAAATCAGGAGCTTTTCAGGAGAAAATAACAGCTTCTAACTAGTTCTGAGTCTCCTTTAATTCAAATAAAAACTGTGGCCTTTAATTAAAACAAAAATTGCTCATGATGTGATGATATACTTTCTGATCTAAATTCTTTTAAAAAATGTTTCTGACCAGAAAGAAGAATGTGAAAGTCATGCATCAGCATTTATCAAGTGTTCACTGGTGAAGCCTCTACTGTATGCCTTGAGGCATTTGAAAAAGACAGTGTCCCTTGCCCTCAAGATGGTAACAGCCTGTTTGGAGACACACAGCAAATGCTCAGAGATATTTAGATAGAACATAATTTATGAAACAGTATAAGTACTACACATTAACCAGTATTAGATTCCACATTCATTCTTTTGCAGATAGGTACTGAGTGCCTATATTAATATTAATGGCATAGAAGGAAATGGTACTATCCATATAAACTTCACACGTTCACACAGGTATCATTTTATCCTTAATCCTTCTTAAAACTCATGTCTTTACTGCTTCTCGTCCACTCTGACTTAGTCCTAGAAATTGTTAATTTTCTTCCTTCTCTGCTGTCTTCAGAGAAGGCCAGGGAAGGTTCCTTCCAAATCATAAGGAACGTGTCATGGGATCCTCTTATAACAAAGCTGCTTTTTTTACTTTATTTTATTTATGGTTAGGATTCAAGACTGACGGGCTGTTTCAAATTCCTCCTACTATTGAGAAACAGAGTATTATATCAATAGAAATATCCACGTTGCTTACCTTGCTGTGTTTCTGAGTTCTGTGGTCCCAGCAGTTGTTTAGGAGTATTGTTAAAGTGCTTTTTCATCTGGTTTCATCTGGATATTTCTGGTGGAATGTGATGACTTACAGACTTTGCTAGTCTCTGCTGGGTCCCTCTGCCTGTCTGGTTTGTAGACAATTTCTACATGGCTTGGACCTCAGGATTCTTTTATCTCCTATTGATGAAAACTTAGTATATATAGTATTAAGTTATATAAATTGAAAGACTAATAGTGTGTAAAACTTATTTTTAAATTTCTGTTCTTTAATGGACTTTTTATTTTTGAGAAGCGCTATATAACTGAGCTAATTCAATTCAGTAGAGAAGGTGGCTGTGATTGCAGCTCTCAGATTTTGGGGTTTTATCTTGTCAGCTATTCCAGATATTAAGTTTCTGTTAGCTTCTGTTGCATTTGTACCTCTAACTGTTGCTGGTTATTTAAATTCTCAAGAGATATAAATGCAGTTACTTGCATCCAATTTTTTTAAATTTTCTTTCCAGCTAGGAGTTCTCCTCTTTATCACTCTTTCCCTTCCTATGTTGGTGAATTGTCTTGACAATATAAAAATCTTAAAGTCTAACTCTAGTCTTTTCTCCGAAAGCTCAGATCAGAGTCTTCCCTGCTGCTTCTTCCGGCTTCTGTCTTCAGACCCGTTAATTCCTCCGCAGCAAAGATACCTGAGTCACAGGGAAATCACTCAGTCCCAGTGTAACTTAGTGAAAGACAGCAGGCTTTACCCTCAGACAGTCCTGGTTTTGTGTACTCCAAGTACCACTTACTGGTCATGTAACCCTAAGAAAGTCACTTAGCCTCTCTAAGTTTTCCCATTGGTGTAATATGAGTATTAGTTAATAATTTATGGATTTTCAGAAGGTTTAAATGGGATAACGTTTATAAAGTAATTGCCATAGTGGCTGATATGTGGCAAAATCTTATGAAATGGTAGCTCTTCATATATTAACAACAGTATCTCCTGGTGGAGGGGAGAGGAGAATGGGTGGATACAGGATACAGAATCAAAATGCCAGACAGGCAGACAGGAGACTTTAAAATCTAAAAATGCTGCCCAGTGTTCCTAAAGAAGGGCTAAGTGGGGTCACTTTTCTACTTTTGTCCCAGTGGATCATCTTGCCTTGATGTATCCAGGGCCCCACCTGTGGCCAGTGTATCTGAACTAGGTATGGATGTTAAGTAGGATTTTAACAGATGTTTGGGGAGGATGGTGGTATAAAGGAGATAACACAGATGGAGGGAACACTGAGAGCAAAATTGTAGAACATTTTCAGGGAACAAAATCCTCCATGCTGGTGATACAGGGTGTAAGTGGGAGCAGTTAAGGGACCGTAAGTCATGGAAAATTAAAAACAGTTTGTAGATAGCCTTAAATGTCATGCTAGGAAATTGTATTTCATTCTGTAGGTAATAGTGAACCATTAAAAAATTCTTTTTATTATGGGGTAATATTTGGAGGTTTGGATTTCAGCAAGGGTACGTTGTGTCAACTTGATTAGCAAGTATGGACAATAAAGCATGAGTCACCAATCCCATTACCTACAGTATCTAGAAAAAATATGTCTGTCTCTTACCCTATCTTAAAACAGTTACATTTTGTTTCTGAAGAGGCTATTGTTGAAGAGTACCATTTAACCCACTTGTTCCTAAGGTGTTTGTTTCTCTCCTATTTCTACCCTTCTTAACATTTATTGCCTACTCATCCACTCCTTTCTCTCTTACCCCTAGTAGCCTAAGTGGAGTTGCCAAAGTTAGGGATAAACAGTAACAACGCAAAAGAATTATCAGAGAAAAACTAGAAGCAATATTGACTTCATACGGAGCCCCCTAATCAACTTGAACTTCTTTTTTCTGCAATCAGTTTCTCAGGTTGAAAACTTGAACTTCTTAAATCTTTCTTGACTACTAAAGCCAGTATTGACATCAAATCAATAGTCAGAGCTGAACTGTAGGAAGGAGGCAAATTTTCTTAGTGTAGATCTTGGAGTCAGGGTGGTTTTAGGGAATCAGGAAGGCTGATTTGACAAGTTTCACTGCTGGATCGACAGTGGTGGGAAATGAGAGTGAAAGCAATAATATCTCCAAACTTGTCTGCATGTAGCTCTCACTTGATAGTTTCTTTTATTTAGAATGCTTTATTTTTCCCTTTATCCTAAAGCTCATTCCCTTCTTTTCCTAAAAAAACTGCTCAAAAACCATATATTCCATGACCCTGAATAACCTGCCTGATTCAGTTTTGATTGTTTCAACAATTTGCCAGCACTTATGAATGTTGCACTTAAAAAAAAATCAAGCAAACCTAAAAATAATCACCTTTTTGACCCAATAGCCTCCTTTATCTCTCTTTTCACAGTTAGACTTCCCAATTGGGTAGTGTACATGTATTGCCTCTGCTTCATTTTCTTCATCAATTTTCCAGTATTTATAATCTAGCTTCTGCACATATTTCTGCCTCTTGCAAAATTGCTTTTCTAGCATTGCCAATGACATTGTAATGAGTAAACATAGTAATTTACAATGTTTATCATACTTGCGGCATTTGAAATTGCTGATCAGGTCTTTACATTTTCTTTTTCTTTTCTTTTTTCTTTTTTTCTTTTTTGATACAGAGTCTCACTCTGTTGCCCAGGCTCTAGTGCAGTGGTGCCATCTTGGCTCACTGCATCCTCCACCTTCCAGGTTCAAGCGATTCTCGTGTCTCAGCCTCCCAAGTAGCTGGGATTACAGACGTGTGCTGATTTTTGTATTTTTTAGTAGAGACGGAGTTTTGCCATGTTGGGCAGGCTGGTCTCCAACTCCTGGCCTTAAGTGATCTGCTTGCCTTGGTCTCCCAAATTGTTGGGATTACACTAAAATAAAATACTTAAATATAAATACTTAAATATAAATCTAACAATATATGAGCCACCATACCCGGCCAGTTTATCATTTTTTCTTTAATGGATATGCTTTTGGTATCATACATATCAAAGGACTAATCAGCTAACCAAAAATTACAAGATTTTCTTCTGTTTTATGGTTTTATGTTTTTATATTCATGTCCCATTTTGAGTTAATTTATGTATGTATATGGTATGACATAAAATCAAGGTTTATGTCTTTGCATATGGGTATCAGGCTTTTCCAGCACCATTCGTTGAAAAACCCTAAACTTTCTTTTTTTGTTATTTCTTTTTTTGTTTTGCTTTTCTTTATTTCTTCTAAAAAAAAAAAAAGGATACATGTGCAGAACGTGCAGGTTTGTTACATAGGTATGCATGTGCCATGGTGGTTTGCTGTACCTGTTGACCCATCCTTTAAGTTCCCTCCCCTCGCCCCCTACTCCCCAACTGGCCCTGGTGTGTGGTGTTCCCCTCCCTGTGTTCATGTGTTCTCATTGCTCAACTTGCACTTATGAGTGAGAACATGCGGTGTTTGGTTTTCTGTTCCTGTGTTAGTTTGCTGAGGATGATGGCTTCCAGCTTCATCCATGTCCCTGCAAAGGACATGATCTCATTCCTTTTTATGGCTGCATAGTATTCCATGGTGTATATGTGCCACATTTTCTTTATCCAGTCTATCATTGATGGGCATTTGGGTTGGTTCCAAGTCTTTGCTATTGTAAATAGTGCTGCAGTAAACATACATGTGTATGTGTCTTGATAGTAACGTGATTTATAATCCTTTGGGTATATACCCAATAATGGGACGGATGGGTCAAATAGTATTTCTGGTTCTGTATCTTTGAGGAATTGCTATACTGTCTTCCACAATGGTTGAACTAATTTACATTCCCACTAACAGGGTAAAAGCATTCCTATTTCTCCACACCCTTGCCAGCATCTATTGTTGACTGTTTAATAATCTCCATTCTGACTGGCGTGAGATGGTATCTCACTGGTATTTCTCTGATGATCAGTGATGTTGAGCTTTTTTTTTTTTCATACATTTGTTGGTCTTGTAGAGGTCTTCTTTTGAGAAGTGTCTGTTCATATCGTTTGCTCACTTTTTGATGGGGTTGTAAATTTGTTTAAGTTCCCTGTAAATTATGGATATTAGACCTTTATCAGGTAGGTAGATTGCAAAAAATTTCTCCCATTCTGTAAGTTGCTTGTTCACTCTGATGATAATTTCTGTTGCTGTGCAGAAGCTCTTTAGTTTAATTAGATCCTGTGTGTCAATTTTGGCTTTTGTTTCAATTGTTTTTGGCATTTTTGTCGTGAAGCCTTTGCCCATACCTATGTCCTAAATGGTACTGCCTACGTTTTCTTCTAGGGTGAAAACACCTAAACGTTCTATATTAAATTGCCTTTGCATCTTCGTTAAAAATCAACTGACTGGCCAGGCATGGTGGCTCATGCCTGTAATCCCAGCACTTTGGGAGGCCAAGGCGGGCAGATCACGAGGTCAGGAGATCGAGACCATTCAGGCCAACATGGTGAAAGCCCATCTCTACTAAAATACAAAAAAATTAGCCAGGTGTGGTGGTGCGTACCTGTAGTCCCAGATACTTGGGAGGCTGAGGCAGGGGAATCGCTTGAATCCGGGAGAGCAGGGGTGGAGGTTGCAGTGAGCTGAGATCGTGCCACTGCACTCCAGCCTGGTGACAGAGCAAGACTCCATCTCAAAAAAAAAAAAAAAAAAAAATCAATTGACCACATGTGTGGGTCTTTTTTAGACTTTCTATTCTGTTAGGTTCATCTACGTATCACCAATACCATACTGTCTCAATTACTGTAGTATATGTTAATATTAGATTGTGTGAGTCTTCTAACTGTTCCTTTAGAAAAATCTTTGTCTATTCTTGCTCCTTTACATTTACATATATATTCTAGAATTCACTGTTCTATATCTCTAAAGAATCTTGATGGCATTTTTATTGTGATTGCATTAATTCTGTGGAGCAATTTGGGAAAAATTGACATCTTAACTATGTAAGTCTTCCAATCCGTGGACAGAGTTTGAGTTGACATCTTTGCTTTATAGTGTCTTTCAATTCATGGACAGAGTTTGTCTCTCCATTTATTTACATTTTCTTTGATTTTTTTTTTTTTTTTACTTCAGAATTTAAAAAAAAATCTTAGTGCACAGATTATGCACATATATTTTTAGATTTATATTTAAGATTTTATTGAGTGTTATAAATGATACTTATAAAAATGATTGATTCCCTATTGTTCATTCCTAGTTAATAGAAAACAATGAATATTTGAATGCTGACTTTGCATCTGCTAAAATTACTAATAGCTCTAAGAACTTTTGTGTAGATTCCTTGGGATTTTATATGTAGATATCATGTTGTCTACAAGCAGAGGTAGTTTTATTTCTTCTTTCTCAATTTGAATATTTTTTTTTCTTGTCCTACATCACTTTCTAAGATTTCCAGTATGATATTAAATAGAACTGGTGAAAGTGGACATATCTGACTAATTCCCGGTCCTGAGGGGTAACAATTAGTCTCTTATTATGTTAGCTGTGGTTCTTTGTAAGAGTCCTCTATGATTAAGGAAGTTTTCTTATATTCCTAGTTTGCTAAGAATTTTAATTATTAATGGATATTGAATATTTTAAAATGCCTTTTCTGCATCTACTGATGTGATCATGTCATTTTTCTTGTTTAGTTTGATTTTTTAATGTTGAACCAACCTTACATTTTTGGGATACACCTTAAATTGGGTGCAATGTATTATTCTTTTTATACATTTTTGGATTGGATTTGATAATATTTTGTTGAGGATTTTTATGTGTATGTTCTTAAGGAATATTGGTCTAGAGTTTTCTTATTTTTCTACAATGGTAGCCTTATAAAATGAGTTGAGAAATATTCTCCTGTGCACTTTGGGAGGCTGAGGTGGCTGGATCACGAGGTCAGGAGATTGAGACCATCCTGGCTAACACAGTGAAACCCCGTCTCTACTAAAAATACAAAAATAAATTAGCCAGGCATGGTGGCGGGCGCCTATAGTCCCAGCTGCTTGGGAGGCTGAGGCAGGAGAATGGCATGAACCTGGGAGGCGGAGCTTGCAGTGAGCCGGGATCAGGCCACTGCACTCCAGCCTGGGGGACAGAGCGAGACTCCATCTCAAAAAAAAACCAAAATGAAATATTCTCCCTTTCTGTTTTCTGGAGGATATTGTGTAGAATTGTTATTCTTTTGTAAATGATGGTTTGAATTTACCACTGAAACCATCTGTGTCTTGAATTTTCTCTTCTAGAAGGTGTTTAACTACAGATGCAATTTCTTTAAGAAAAATAGGTTTATTCAAGTTTTCTGTTTCTACTTGGGTGAGTTTTCATAGCTTATGTCTTTGAAGGAATGGGACTGTTTCATTTAGATTGTTGAATTTGTGCACACAGAGTTATTTATAGTGTTCTCTCTTTATCCTTTTTGTGTCTGTAGGGTCAGTAGTGACATCTCATTCTTTTTGTTGGTAATTTGTGTTCTCCTTTTTTTTGGTCAATCTGGCTTAAAGTTTAACAATTTTATTGGTTTTTCTTTTCAAAGAAACACCTTTTAGTTTTATTGGATTTTGTCTATTTTTTCTGTTTTGAATTTCACTGATTTCTACTCTTTATTATTTTTTTCCTTTTGCTTACTTTGAATGTTTGCTCCTTCTTTTCTAACTTAAGATAAAAGTTAAAATTATTCATTTTATATCTTCGTTTCTAATATAAACACTTAATCTACAGATTTCTCTCTAAGCACTTCTTTAGTTTCATCCCACAGATTTTGATATATTTTCATTTTCATTCAGTTCAAAATATTTTCTATATTTTTGTGACGTTTTTGATTATTTAAGGGTGTGTTAATTTATAATATTTTGTAGTTTTTCGTGTATCTTTGTTGATTTCTATTTTAATTCTATTAAGAGAACATTTAGGGGGCGGAGCAAGATGGCCGAATAGGAACAGCTCCAGTCTCCAACTCCCAGCGCGAGCGACACAGAAGACCGGTGATTTCTGCATTTTCAACTGAGGTACTGGGGTCATCTCGCTAGGGAGTGCCGGACAATCGGTGCTGGTCAGCTGCTGCAGCCTGACCAGCGTGAGCTGAAGCAGGGCGAGGCATCGCCTCACCTGGAAGCGCAAGGGGGAAGGAAATCCCTTTCCTAGCCAGGGGAACTGAGACACACAACACCTGGAAAATCGGGTAACTCCCACCCCAATACTGCGCTTTAAGGAAACAGGCACACCAGGAGAATATATCCCACACCTGGCCGGGAGGGTCCCACGCCCACGGAGCCTCCCTCACTGCTAACACAGCCGTCTGCGGCGATCTATCCGCAAGGCAGCAGCGAGGCTGGGGGAGGGGCGCCCGCCATTGCTGAGGCTTAAGTAGGTAAACAAAGCCGCTGGGAAGCTCGAACTGGGTGGAGCTCACAGCAGCTCAAGGAAGCCTGCCTGTCTCTGTAGACTCTACCTCTGCGGACAGCGCACAGCTGCAGTCCATTAGGGGAAAGAGCGGGGCCGCTGCAGACCCGAACGACTCTGTCTGACAGCTTTGGGGAGAGCCGTGGATCTCCTAACGCGGAGGTTGAGATCTGAGAACGGACAGACTGCCTGCTCAGGTGGGTCCCTGACCCCTGAGTAGCCTAGCTGGGAGACATCCCCCACTAGGGGCAGTCTGATACCCCACACCTCACAGGGTGGCATCACCCCTGAGAGGAAACTTCCAAAGAAAGAATCAGACAGGTACACTCGCTGTTCAGCAATATTCTATCTTCGGCAACCTCTGCTGCTGATACCCAGGCAAACAGGGTCTGGAGTGGACCTCAAGCAATCTCTAACAGACCAACAGACACTCCTTCTGACTGTCAGACGGAAAACTATCAAACAGGAAGGACACCTATACCAAAACCCCATCAGTACGTCACCATCATCAAAGTCCAGAGACAGATAAAACCACAAAGATGGGGAAGAAGCAGGGCAGAAAAGCTGGAAATTCAAAAAATAAGAGCGCATCTCCCCCTGCAAAGGAGCGCAGCCCATCGCCAGCAACGGATCAAAGCTGGTCAGAGAATGACTTTGACGAGATGAGAGAAGAAGGCTTCAGTCCATCAAACCTCTCAGAGCTAAAGGAGGAATTACGTACCCAGCGCAAAGAAACTAAAAATCTTGAAAAAAAAGTGGAAGAATTGACAGCTAGACTAATTAATGCAGAGAAGATCATAAACGAAATGACAGAGATGAAAACCATGACACGAGAAATACGTGACAAATGCACAAGCTTCGGTAACCGACTCGATCAACTGGAAGAAAGAGTATCAGCGATTGAGGATCAAATGAATGAAATGAAGCGAGAAGAGAAACCAAAAGAAAAAAGAAGAAAAAGAAATGAACAAAGCCTGCAAGAAGTATGGGATTATGTAAAAAGACCAAATCTACGTCTGATTGGGGTGCCTGAAAGTGAGGGGGAAAATGGAACCAAGTTGGAAAACACTCTTCAGGATATCATCCAGGAGAACTTCCCCAACCTAGTAGGGCAGGCCAACATTCAAATTCAGGAAATACAGAGAACGCCACGAAGATACTCCTCCAGAAGAGCAACTCCAAGACACATAATTGCCAGATTCACCAAAGTTGAAATGAAAGAAAAAATCTTAAGGGCAGCCAGAGAGAAAGGTCGGGTTACCCACAAAGGGAAGCCCATCAGAATAACAGCAGACCTCTCGGCAGAAACTCTACAAGCCAGAAGAGAGTGGGGGCCAATATTCAACGTTCTTAAAGAAAAGAATTTTCAACCCAGAATTTCATATCCAGCCAAACTAAGCTTCATCAGTGAAGGAGAAATAAAATTCTTTACAGATAAGCAAATGCTTAGAGATTTTGTCACCACCAGGCCTGCCTTACAAGAGACCCTGAAGGAAGCCCTAAACATGGAAAGGAACAACCGGTACCAGCCATTGCAAAAACATGCCAAAATGTAAAGACCATCGAAGCTAGGAAGAAACTGCATCAACTAACGAGCAAAATAACCAGTTAATATCATAATGACAGGATCAAGTTCACACATAACAATATTAACCTTAAATGTCAATGGACTAAATGCTCCAATTAAAAGACACAGACTGGCAAACTGGATCAAGAGTCAAGACCCATCAGTCTGCTGTATTCAGGAGACCCATCTCACATGCAGAGACATACATAGGCTCAAAATAAAGGGATGGAGGAAGATCTACCAAGCAAATGGAGAACAAAAAAAAGCAGGGGTTGCAATCCTAGTCTCTGATAAAACAGACTTTAAACCATCAAAGATCAAAAGAGACAAAGAAGGCCATTACATCATGGTAAAGGGATCAATTCAACAGGAAGAGCTAACTCTCCTAAATATCTATGCACCCAATACAGGAGCACCCAGATTCATAAAGCAAGTCCTTAGAGACCTACAAAGAGACTTAGACTCCCATACAATAATAATGGGAGACTTCAACACTCCACTGTCAACATTAGACAGATCAACGAGACAGAAAGTTAACAAGGATATCCAGGAATTGAACTCATCTCTGCACCAAGCGGACCTAATAGACATCTATAGAACTCTCCACCCCAAATCAACAGAATATACATTCTTCTCAGCACCACATCGCACTTATTCCAAAATTGACCACATAATTGGAAGTAAAGCACTCCTCAGCAAATGTACAAGAACTGAAATTATAACAAACTGTCTCTCAGACCACAGTGCAATCAAACTAGAACTCAGGACTAAGAAACTCAATCAAAACCGCTCAACTACATGGAAACTGAACAACCTGCTCCTGAATGACTACTGGGTACATAACGAAATGAAAGCAGAAATAAAGATGTTCTTTGAAACCAATGAGAACAAAGATACAACATACCAGAATCTCTGGGACACATTTAAAGCAGTGTGTAGAGGGAAATTTATAGCACTAAATGCCCACAAGAGAAAGCAGGAGAGATCTAAAATTGACACTCTAACATCACAATTAAAAGAACTAGAGAGGCAAGAGCAAACACATTCAAAAGCTAGCAGAAGGCAAGAAATAACTAAGATCAGAGCAGAACTGAAGGAGATAGAGACACAAAAAACCCTCCAAAAAATCAATGAATCCAGGAGTTGGTTTTTTGAAAAGATCAACAAAATTGACAGACCGCTAGCTAGACTAATAAAGAAGAAAAGAGAGAAGAATCAAATAGACGCAATAAAAAATGATAAAGGGGATATCACCACCGACCCCACAGAAATACAAACAACCATCAGAGAATACTATAAATGCCTCTACGCAAATCAACTAGAAAATCTAGAAGAAATGGATAATTTCCTGGACACTTACACTCTCCCAAGACTAAACCAGGAAGAAGTTGAATCCCTGAATAGACCAATAGCAGGCTCTGAAATTGAGGCAACAATTAATAGCCTACCCACCAAAAAAAGTCCAGGACCAGATGGATTCACAGCTGAATTCTACCAGAGGTACAAGGAGGAGCTGGTACCATTCCTTCTGAAACTATTTCAATCAATAGAAAAAGAGGGAATCCTCCCTAACTCTTTTTATGAGGCCAACATCATCCTGATACCAAAGCCTGGCAGAGACACAACAAAAAAAGAGAATTTTAGACCAATATCCCTGATGAACATCGATGCAAAAATCCTCAATAAAATACTGGCAAACCGGATTCAGCAGCACATCAAAAAGCTTATCCACCATGATCAAGTGGGCTTCATCCCTGGGATGCAAGGCTGGTTCAACATTCGCAAATCAATAAACGTAATCCAGCATATAAACAGAACCAAAGACAAGAACCACATGATTATCTCAATAGATGCAGAAAAGGCTTTTGACAAAATTCAACAGCTCTTTATGCTAAAAATGCTCAATAAATTCGGTATTGATGGAACGTACCTCAAAATAATAAGAGCTATTTATGACAAACCCACAGCTAATATCATACTGAATGGGCAAAAACTGGAAAAATTCCCTTTGAAAACTGGCACAAGACAGGGATGCCCTCTCTCACCACTCCTATTCAACATAGTGTTGGAAGTTCTGGCTAGGGCAATCAGGCAAGAGAAAGAAATCAAGGGTATCCAGTTAGGAAAAGAAGAATTCAAATTGTCCCTGTTTGCAGATGACATGATTGTATATTTAGAAAACCCCATGGTCTCAGCCCAAAATCTCCTTAAGCTGATAAGCAACTTCAGCAAAGTCTCAGGATACAAAATTAATGTGCAAAAATCACAAGCATTCTTATACACCAGTAACAGACAAGCAGAGAGCCAAATCAGGAATGAACTTCCATTCACAATTGCTTCAAAGAGAATAAAATACCTAGGAATCCAGCTTACAAGGGATGTAAAGGACCTCTTCAAGGAGAACTACAAACCACTGCTCAGTGAAATCAAAGAGGACACAAACAAATGGAAGAACATACCATGCTCATGGATAGGAAGAATCAATATCGTGAAAATGGCCATACTGCCCAAGGTGATTTATAGATTCAATGCCATCCCCATCAAGCTACCAATGACTTTCTTCACAGAATTGGAAAAAACTGCTTTAAAGTTCATATGGAACCAAAAAAGAGCCCGCATTGCCAAGACAATCCTAAGTCAAAAGGACAAAGCTGGAGGCGTCACGCTACCTGACTTCAAACTATACTACAAGGCTACAGTAACCAAAACAGCATGGTACTGGTACCACAACAGAGATATAGACCAATGGAACAGAACAGAGTCCTCAGAAATAATACCACACATCTACAGCCATCTGATCTTTGACAAACCTGAGAGAAACAAGAAATGGGGAAAGGATTCCCTATTTAATAAATGGTGCTGGGAAAATTGGCTAGCCATAAGTAGAAAGCTGAAACTGGATCCTTTCCTTACCCCTTATACGAAAATTAATTCAAGATGGATTAGAGACTTAAATGTTAGACCTAATACCATAAAAACCCTAGAAGAAAATCTAGGTAGTACCATTCAGGACATAGGCATGGGCAAGGACTTCATGTCTAAAACACCAAAAGCAACGGCAGCAAAAGCAAAAATTGACACATGGGATCTAATTAAACTAAAGAGCTTTTGCACAGCTAAAGAAACTACCATCAGAGTGAACAGGCAACCTACAGAATGGGAAAAAATTTTTGCAACCTACTCATGTGACAAAGGGCTAATATCCAGAATCTACAAAGAACTCAAACAAATATACAAGAAAAAAACAAACAACCCCATCAAAAAGTGGGCAAAGGATATGAACAGACATTTCTCAAAAGAAGACATCCATACAGCCAACAGACACATGAAAAAATGCTCATCATCACTCGCCATCAGAGAAATGCAAATCAAAACCACAATGAGATACCATCTCACACCAGTTAGAATGGCAATCATTAAGAAGTCAGGAAACAACAGGTGTTGGAGAGGATGTGGAGAAATAGGAACACTTTTACACTGTTGGTGGGATTGTAAACTAGTTCAACCATTATGGAAAACAGTATGGCGATTCCTCAAGGATCTAGAACTAGATGTACCATATGACCCAGCCATCCCACTACTGGGTATATACCCAAGGATTATAAATTACTCTACTACAAAGACACATGCACACGTATGTTTATTGCGGCACTATTCACAATAGCAAAGACTTGGAATCAACCCAAATGTCCATCTGTGACAGACTGGATTAAGAAAATGTGGCACATATACACCATGGAATACTATGCAGCCATCAAAAAGGATGAGTTTGCATCCTTTGTAGGGACATGGATGCAGCTGGAAACCATCATTCTTAGCAAACTATCACAAGAAGAGAAAACCAAACACCGCATGTTCTCACTCATAGGTGGGAACTGAACAATGAGATCACTTGGACTGGGGAAGGGGAACATCACACACTGGGGCCTATCATGGGGAGGGGGGAGGAGGGAGGGATTGCATTGGGGAGTTATACATGATATAAACGTCATGCACATGTACCCTAGAACTTAAAGTATAATAAAAAAAAAAAAAAGAAAAAAAAAAAAAAAGAGAACATTTATTGTCTTTTATATATATCAGGAAAGCTGCTGGAATTTTTTATTGGAATTGTGTTGTTTTTATAAATTAATTTGAGGAATACTCACATCTTAGCAATATTGAGTGTTTTGGTCCATTAACAATATATATCTTTCTATTTATTTAGGTCTTCCTTAATTTTTCTCAGCAATATTTTACAGTTCTAAGTGTAGAGATATTTCATCTCTCTTGTCAGATTTATCTATAAATATTTCATATTTTTAATGATATTGTAAAGGTCATTGTTTTAGTTTTAATTTCTGATTTTTATTTTATTGCTAATATATGGAAATACAATTGATTTTGTACATTTGGTCTTGTATTTTTCAACCTTGTGAAACTTAGTTATTAGTTCTAGAAATGCATATTTAATGTAACTATTGATATGCTTCGATTAAGTGTAACATTTATTATTAGTTTTCTGTTTTTCTGTTCTGTTTTTAAAATTTCTCTGTTTTCCTTTTCAAACCATCTTTTGAGTAGTATAAGTAGTTACTTAAATAATTGTGAAGTTTCATTTTAATTTGCCTATTGACCAAAATCTGTATTAGTATCTAGGGCTGCTGTCACAAATTACCACAAACTTAGTGATTTTAAACAACAGAAATGTACCCTCTCAGAGTTCTCAAGGCTGGAAGGCTGAAGTCAAGCAGGCCCTCGCTCCCTCTGGGGGCTCTGAGGGAGAATCCATTCCTTGCCTCTTCCAGCTCTGGTGGCCATCATCAGCCCTGAATGTGGGGCCACATCACCCCCATCTCTGCTTCCATGGCCCCATTGTTTCCTGCTCTGTTTTTAGTGGCTACTCTAGAGATTATAATATACTTCCACACTTCATGCAATCTGCTTAGAATTAATATTTTATCACTTCAAGTGAAATCACGAAGTCTTTCAGCTACATAAGTCTCCTTACCCTCTCTCCTTTATGATGTAATTGTCATATACATTGAGTCTACATGCATTGAAAATCCCAACAGTGCTATTTTTTGGTTATAATTTTTGCTTCTTTCTGTGGTCTGCCACCCACTGTTTGATTCCCAGGGGTCCCCTTTCCTGGTGTTCTGGCTGGAAAACAGTTTCAGCTCTTCCCATTGCAACTGGTTCTCATCTTGGGGCAAAGCAGTGAGAGAAAGGAGTCTGCAAGGTCACTACCAACATCCCTGCACGACAGTTGCTTCTGCCCAGGGTAGAGTGGGAAGAGTGAAAAGGGGTCCACCCCATAAGGACAGCCTTTTCACTGCCAGTTGGCAGGGGCAGGGGCAAAGCACTGACTGACCTCTGCTGTGCTTGTGAGATGTGTGTGTGGGTGGGGTGGGGAGTAGGGGATGGGGGTGGGTGGCACTGCTGTTACTTCCTAGCGCTTGAAATCAGAAGTGTTTGGGGCTGCCTCCTGCTCATGACTAGTTGAGGGCAGACAGAGGGCTAGGTCGGTGGGGGGCGGGGGGGCTACCATTTTGTTGCCGGCAACTAGATCAAAAGGGATCTACCGGCAGAGGCCCCTGCTCCTGATTTGCTAGGCAGAGTAGGTTTTTTTTGGAGCTCTCCCTGTTTGGGCATGTTCACAGTTCTAATTCCAGGCGGCCCTAGAGCCCAAGGTGGGATATATAGGAAGGAGGAAAAGACAAACAACAACGACAACAAAACACCCACCCTCAAACAAAAAGAGAGCTTCATTGCTTTGTTGTCCTTTCAATGCCGTACTCCCTACTTCCTTGGCCTTTTGTCATCTAGCTTTCAGCATTATCTGATAGGGATTTTATATATTCAGTTCAGATTTTTAGTTGTAATCAGTAGGAAAGATTGGATGGAGTGTACTTAGTCTACCTTAACTGGAACCGGAGACCCTCTATGTAATTTGTAATGCTTTATCCAATATTTTTCACTACACTGAATAGTTATCAAGGGTAATATCCTTGAGTGGAGTGTAATTCAGTATGTGAATCTATCCATATATTTGGGATCCAGCGTACAGTATTTGATATGTGGTATAAATTCAGTGATACAACCCTATTCTACTCTGTTTTAATTATTTATTTATTTATTTATTTATTGAAGCAAAGTATCATTTTTGTTTTAATGTTTGTATAGCTTTTCTGCCCTTGGCAGGAGTTATCCTCATATTTAGACTATACTTTCAGTTTTTTATGGTTGCCAAATCGACTTTTAGTTTTCATTTGGATTACTGCTTTGCTTTGCAGTGCTGAAACTTCTTTGTTGAAGAAATGTCTTCAGAGTCAGAAAAGGATAAAGAGAGACTGATTCAAGCTGCCAGAATGTTCTTCTTTCATGTACAAGATTTTGCCACTCTGTCACAAACACACTGACTGAGTTGTTTAATCGCAGTATGAACACTCAAATCCTTTTGATGGCTGTGAAAAACAATAGTAACATTAAGGATTTTTTTGAGCAAATGCTCAAAAGTTTTGAGATGCAATCTGTAGTGGATGCAAAACTTGACAAAATTCAAAAGGAGTCTTTAGGTTCCAAGGTTGCAATGGCCATGTGCTCTATGGTTCAGAAGGGTACCAGTGTAGAGGAGTTGCATCAGTCAGCTAAAGAAGTGTTCAAAAGTGCCCATACACCAGTCATCATCTCTGCACTAAACAGCAGTAACATCCTTGGGAGTTTGGAATCTTCTCTTTCACACTTGATGAAATTCCCCATCATGAATCTTCAATTAAGTGACTTCTATACAGAAGACACCAAAGAGCAATCAGATGTCACCACATCTGAGAGAACCAGGAGTCCAGATTCTTCCAAAACCACTATGACAGACACCTTGAAAAAACTGCAGGATGCACTAAAAACTGAGGATTCCAAAAATTCCATAGAGTCAGCAGCAGATTTGTTGGAACAAATTGTCAAGGCTATGGGACCAATCTTAGAGATTCTCCAAAAAGCCATAAAGACTATGGAAATGAATATTTCTGTGTTTAAGAAAGCCAGTGACAAGTAGGGATGCAACAGAACTGTTCATTTCTGTCAGAAAACTAATTCAAATCTTACGGTTTTTCATAGTGGTTTCTAAGATCTTTTGGTGCCAAACATGGTATATTAGAACATAAGTACATGAAAGTCATCTGGCAGAACATTTACCTGTAGTTTTGCTTTATTAAAATAAAAATAAATAATTCAGAAAGCCTGTTTGAAATGTCAGTCACTAAGAAGAATATATTGTTGAAAAAAACAAAGTGGTATTACATTTGAGGATGTTTCTAAATATTATGTTTCATCTTAAAGCATAATTAAAACAACCCTAAAGTAGTTCCCACTCTTAACTATTCTATTTCCAGTGAGAAGTCCAGGTAAACTGTAAATGTTGTCATTAGATAGACAACCTAGGCCTGGGAAACAAAATAAACTCAATTTTTGTCACTCATATACCAATTTCTATATACTTCAGTACTTTGACGATCAGAAGCCATCACTAAATATTTTAGATACGATTCATTCATAAGTAAATAAGAACAGTGAATGAGCAATAGTAGACTTTTCCTGCTTATGTGAGTAAGACTAGAGCAGATAGTTCCTTCTCATTTGTCTCCTTCCGAGGTCTTATGATTAGGAGATTAGAGGTGGAAAAATGGAGGTACTCTAGCCTTTCACAAAGAAAAGATTTTCACAAAGAAAACACTTGCAGAAGTAGGATATCTGAGATGTGCTTGTATTTAAAGAGATGAGATAGGACAGTCTCTTTGTCTACCATAAGTCTTTGGTTCTCATGCATTGTAAATGAGTGTGTACTCCTAAGATTGGCCTTGAAGTTAACTATTTCACATGATACCTTGATAGAAACTCTGTTGAGAATAGGAAAAGCAATGACAACTCCAAGCCAAAGTCATCATTGTAATTACTATTGTCATTTAAAATAAGGAATCCCTTCTCCATCCTCAGACAAATGGTAAGCATTTCAGAATGTTTGGTAGGGAGGGTCAAGTGGATTTTGACCATTACCAGAGCTGGGAGGTCCTGGAAAAAGGATGAGTTTCAATACATTAACTCTCATTTTCTCTCCACAGCAAAGCTGAAATCTTGCTTATTTGTAATAGGTTTCTGTTAAGAACTCTATTATTTTGAACAGGATGTTAAATTGATTCATTTGCTGCCACCACCTCAGAAGAAACATATATATACACATATATATACACACACACACACATACCCACACACATACACATAAACACACACACACACACACACAGGGTGAGAGAGAGGAGAAGGGAGACAAGACTCTCACTTTGCTACTTTTTCTAGACAGATATGTGCCTAGGGTTTCAATCTCTTTTTAGTCTTAGAATTATGTTTCAGAATGTTGGATGCAACAGCTAGGGGGATTCATATGGAAGTGAATGAGACAAGGACCAAGAAAAGTCTTGGTGCAGAGTCCTTCTGTGAAGTGACTGGAAGAATGGCTGGTGGCAGTTCACAGGAAGTCCTTGCCAGATGCCAGTGGGAATGACAATCAGGGTGTTAGAGATGGGAAGTGCCCACTTCAATAAAGATGAGTGGTCTTCAAGTGCTGGTGGCTGTTGTTAGGCTGGTGGTCATTTACAGTGTTTCACATTTTCCCACTACTGGGTACCACCAGTCTGACCACTCTAATGACATCATGTCTGCTACTGCCTCTTGGCTTATGGAAATACTGAGGAAAGGCTGTATTTTTTCTCAAACCTATTACTCACATTTAATGTCTCTCAAATACTTTGGTTGTGGGTTCCTCTCATTTTCTCTAATATCCTTCGATTTTTGAAGAACAAAGTGGGGGGGACTCATGTGTTTCTATGCTACGCCTGGTCTCATTCCTCCTCTAGGCTGTGAACATGGCATGGCCTAGCTGTTTGAATGAAGCATAAATAGGGAGGAAAAAGTGAACTGCCACACAACAGAACACAACACATGATCCTTTACTATTATAAAAAAGGAAATCCTATTCTACTTGTATTTTTTTTCTTTATCAGTTGCCAATGTTTGCTGCATCTTGGTATTTCTGAAAGCACCTAATTCAATAAATGCTTGTTGAATTTTACCAAATCAAGAGCTAGTTCATTCAGTGTAAATCAATTTGATTAATATCATTAGACAACTCAGCACAAGAATCCTGATTCTTCCAGCAAAACAAACTCTACTGAAATTTTCTTTCATTGGATTATTTTAAAAAAGAGTAAATAGAGAACTTCAGGATAATCTAATAAGCGTATTAAAGACAACACTTTGTTATAAAAGTAAAGTATTACATGGGTTGAGTGTTTTTACTTTTTTAATTTTTCCTGTTTCAATTAGCTTCCTCAGGTTAAACAGTATGTTTCTGTACACATCAAAAGGAGAGATGCATGTATTTCTTTAATAAAATTACTATAGGACATAAGTATTCCTTATAGCACAGTCTCTGTTAACAATTGCATGAATTTACACATATTTGAGCATCCACTTTATCTTTGAAAGATATCCCAGCCTAATAAATTTATCCCAGCAGAAATTACAGTGGAATTTCTAAAACTAGTCTCTTAGAGTTTCATAAACATGTAACTTAGACTTTGAATCAATTTAAATCAATACTCTACAGACTCCTTGCTCAAAAACTTTGGACTATAGGGAGAGACTGAGGGGATGTGAACCATGTACATTTATTCTTAACCAAACTCATGAATCTATATAATTTTAAGAGAATAGTTTCTGTCTCCAGAGATTTGATCTGTAAAACAGCAGCAGGAGTTAGAACTAAGTTATCATTTTTAGAAACTTGGCTATTCCCCTAAGGATCATAATCATGTAAGTCACAGTGTTCTCAAATGTTGGTGTATAGCAGAATCATCTAGAAGACTTATTAAAACAGACTGTTCAATTTCTGATTCTGTAGTCTGGGATCGGGCTCTAAAATTCACATTTCTAACGAGTTCTTAAAGGATGGTGTTGCTGCTTGTGCCTGGAGAGTCAACGCTTTAGTAGGAGAATTGTCTTACTCAGAAAATTATGGCTTCTCATGGAAATCAAATGCTTTTGGCTGACTTTTTAGCTTCACTGAGTGGCTTCAAATTGCCTGTCCAGCCCACATTACCCCTCACTCTCTGCCAGACCTGTCTGCTCCCTGACCTTATGCTGTACATACATCGATCATTCTGTATCTACTTCTATTTTCTACTTTCCTCTAAATAAAACCTCATCTCTGATAGAAAGCTTTATCTAACCATAGGCCAGAGGAATCACATTTTTGTCTCAGCTCCAAGCATTTAATATTTGGCCTTGTTTTGAGCACTACACACTTGGCACATACTCTTTCTTTTTTTCTCCTTCCGCTCACCCCTTCTCCCAGGCTAGAGCCCTAAGGGCTGGTTCAAATGTGGCCTCTTACATAAAGCCTTCCAACTGTCTCTTCTTGCCTAGGTTGGAAGAAATCTTTCTTTTGAATTGTTTTGAACAGAAAACTTGATTTTCGCCTTTTTTTTTTTTTTTGGCCTTTCACTTGTGGCTTGCTTGTGTTCTTAATTTCTCCCAAGAGATTGTAAACTCATGAGAGATCTGGCCTAGTGTTCTCAACTTTTAATCCCCAAAGTGCTTTGTACATAGTATGGCTCAATACATGCATTTCTATGGCACAGGAAAAATGTACTTAAGATGTTGGTTGGCTTTTCCCAACATAGCATGTCATCACTGACTCATCAATGCTCACTGGAAAAGCTTGCTCCCAGAGCCATGCCCCCAGTACTCTCTACTAGGTAGCCAACAAACTGCCAAAGATGCTCTCCTATGCAAGTCACATAAATTGTCTGTTTGTAGAAATTCTTTCTTTTTTTCTTTTTTTGAGATTGAGCCTCACTCTGTTGCCCAGGCTGGAGTGCAGTGGTGTGAACTTGGCTCACTGCACTACCTCCACCTCCTGGGTTCAGACAATTTTCCTCCCAAGTAGCTGGGATTGCAGGCGCACACCACCATGCCTGGCTAATTTTTGTATTTTTAGTAGAGACGGGGTTTCGCCATGCTGGCCAGGCTGGTCTTGAACTCCTGACCTCGTGATCCATCCTCCTCGGCCTCCCAAACTGCTGGGATTACAGGGGTGAGCCACCATGCCTGGCAGAAATTCTTTCCTTTATTGACTGTAGAGGCTACTGCAACTAGGTGACAGAGGTGATTTGGCCCTGTTAGTTTCAAATCCCAGTGTAAAGAAGGATAGTACAGAGATGCCTGAATTCCCTGCCAGCTAATTTTATGTAGCTTATTCCCCATTCTGTTTCTTTGATCATGACACAGGCCATTCAGGAAGTCCTATGGAGAGTAAATAGATGGACTGATTTTCAGTTTTGCTGCTTCTTATCCGAATCTCAGAAGGGATAAGGAGCATGGACTTTCAAAATCCAAAATTTTAGAGTTAGCCCACATCTTTACTCCATTTAGCCTGATACCAGGGTCTTTAAGTGATCATGATCAGGTTAAATAATCCCTTAGGTCCCTACCTAAATTACTACCTGAGGGAAGCGTTAGAGAACATTTCCAGCTATGCAATTCAACAATTTATACTTCTCTGCATCTGCTAGTTTACATGTAATGAGACCTCACTATATCGCTGATATTTGTTTGTAATCAGTGTTTTTTTCTTCTCATAATCTCTGTTAACCTTCACACATACCCTTATGTTTTCCTAATATTTATATTTGCTATGAAGACTTAAATTTGCCATTAAGTTCTCTATAAATTAACATATGAGTTTAAATTTTAACTTTTGTAATGTCTTAGGAACATGCATGAACACCCATTAGTGCTGGTGAATGAGATTTCACTAACATCTTTCATTAACTTTCCCTTTTATTTCTCAAGTTTCCATGTGTCTTCTCATCTGAGGCCATACTAGCTTGATCTTGAATGCTCATAAAAATATCTGAAGAAAATTCACACCTTGGTTAATCTCTGGGGTTCAAAGCTTTTCCGTTTGGTGAAGAATTTGTCCTTTGCTTTCTAACTTGATCTTCTTTGATTTCTTCCTATTTGGAATAACTAAATTTAAAAAAAAAAAAGGAAGAGTCCTTGTATTCATTGGAACTCCTTCAACTGCTTGATGCTTGACATAGGAAATCTAATTCAAATTATGCAGGCAAAACCGTAAATTATTGATTTATATAATGAAAAATCTTGGAGTATTCAGGTTTAGGCAAAGTTGGATCCAGAGGCTTATACACTCTCATCAGGTCTCAGTTTCTTTTCATTTATCAGCTCTTCCTTTGTTGTGTTAGGTCCTTTCTCAAGGAGGTAGGGTCTCCTCTCCTGGTAGCAGGATCTCTACTGGCAGCTATAAGTTCCTACCCTGCTTTCATTAATATCCATTCAGAAAAGAAGCTCCCATTCTATTTCCAATTGCATTTCCAAACAAGTACCCTGATTGCATCTCACAGGCTCTGATTGGATCATTTTCTATTCCAGCATGAATCTTTGTGTCCATGAAGAAGAAATATACTGATTGGCTAAGGCCTGAGTTACAGGCCAATCACAGTCAGTGGGCTGAGCCAGCTCTGCGTCAGTTGCTAGATGGGCAGAGTGATTTCCCCAAGAGTACTTAGGGTGCTCAGATTGAAATAAGGGAAAGGGGTGCAAGGAAAGGCATAAGAGAATTAACAAAGAGGAGGCCATGTACTGGTTTCAGCAGAATTATTATGGGATCATCCTTCCTGGAAAACAAATTTACATTTCTAGCCGAAAGGCCAATAAAAAAGATTTTATTTAAAATTTTTTTTAAATAAAAGGAGTCACAAGATTCCTTTATACTTGGCTTTTGGAAAAGATGATGACACTGGCCAAAAAGGAGAGAGATGCAATAGCTATAGGATCAGGGATGCATTTCTTGCTGGAAGCTGTAAAAAAAAAAACAAAAGTTAGAGATATTTTAGGTAGCAGAGTTTTTTTTGTTTTTTTTAAACCACCTCATTTCTTTATTGATCCACTTTCTTAACTTAGAAAATTCCTAATAAAAACATTTGAAGTTAGCTACTTAAAACACATTCTTTTAGATTTTTTGAACATAATTTGCTTATTTTGTAGATGATGAAACAGACACCAAGAGGTTAAAAGATGTACTTCCAGGTAACCCAGCCAGCTGGTGGTAGAGATTTGATTTTCCATCTTTATCATCACCAGCAGCATAATCACTGTTATCATTATCTCCATCTTAATTATCATCATCTTCATCACCATTATGAAAGTTAACACAAACTGAATGCTGATTTTTGTGCTAGTATCTATTTTGAGCCCTTGCTATATATTAACTTACTTAAGCCTTACAACAAACCTATGAGATTTTTATTGTCATTATCCTTGGTTTTTAGTTGATGAGATTGTGACACAGAGATGTGATAAAACTTGCCAGTGTCTCACATCTCGTAAGTAGTGTAGGCACCATTCAAATTTGGCCAGTTTGTCTCAATTCTGCATTCTTCACCACTAAACTGTTTGTGTATTACATGTCCATCCATAGAATTTTTCATTACAAGGTGAGCAAGAAATATTAACACAGTCCAGTTTCGAGTGTGTGTGTGTGTATGTGTGTGTACTAAGTACACATATACACCTTTCACAGGAAATGTGGGACAGGTTAGCAGTCAGTTCGGTGTGGAAGCAAAACTGGAAAAAAAAATTGTCAGGTATAACTAATAATTGACCATACAATGGGATGGGGGCTGAAATGAGATGGGAGATGGAAACGTTGTAAAGAATAGTCTAAATAAAGACTAGATTCTCTTTTCAGCCAGTCTTCACTGATTGTTTAAGGTAGAAAAGATGTTTCTGGGAGGAAGAGATTCAACTCTAATTGCCTCAATATTTGCTCATATTGTTTGATAGGATAACCAGAGAGAAATGCATTTCTACTATTTTCACACTATATATATATTTTTTGAGTTTTTTGGAATTTCTATACAGGAATGTGTGTGTGTGTGTGTGTATATATATACACACACACAAGTAGAAATTCAAGACAGAAAAGACAGAAATGTACTCTGTGTGTGTGTGTGTGTGTGTATATATATATATATATATATATATAGTAATTTCTGTCTTTTTTTTGAGATGGAGGTCTCACTCTGTCACCCAGGCTGGAGTAGATACAGTAATTTTCAAGACCTCCATTTTCACCAGTAAGAGTTGGCAAGGAAAATTAAGAGCATACATATTTCTAAACTTTTGTCAAAGTTTGTGTTAAAATCAAATTATGTGAATCCCTACAGAGACCTAGGAAGCATTGATACCGCTTTAGCAGGTCAGTCATTAGAATGGTTCTCAAACAATTTTCTTTCCTCTTCATTGAGGCTAAAGATCAGAAGGATTTCCAGTCCCACCCTTTCCCAGTATTTAGAGAGCTTAAGGGTCTCTCTTAGGCCACACAGTAAGCGACAGAGCCAGTATTTAACCTAGAGAGTCTGATTCAAGAGATTATATGTTGAACTTCCTGGAATGTAAATGTCAATTCTCAGTCCTCACTGTATTTGACCTATCAACCATATTTATGATAGTGAATCACTCCATCTTCCTTGATGCTTACTCTTCACTTTGCTCTTAGGACACCAACTCTATCGGTTTTGTCCTCCCTCACTGGCCATTCCTTCTCCATGTTTTTTTTTGAGATGCGTCTTGCTCTGTCGCCCAGGCTAGAGTATAGCAGTGCGATCTCTGCTAACTGCAACATCAGCCTCCCTGGCTCAAGTGATTCTTCCACCTCAGGCTCCCAAGTAGCTGGGACTACAGGCGCACGCCACCATGCCTGGCTATTTTTTTTGGTATTTTTGGTAGAGACAGGGTTTTACCATCTTGCCCAGGCTGGTCTTGAACTCCTGAGTTCAAGCAATCTACCGACCTCAGCCTCCCAGAGTGCTGGGATTACAGGTGTGAGCCAACACATCCAGCCTCTCCATCTTCTTTGTACTTGACCTTTTAAAATGGGAGTGTCCTGACGTTTGGTCCTTGGACGTTTTCTCTCCTTTATTTACACACTTTTGTGGGGAGCTCATCCAGTCTCATGGCTTTAAATAGCACCGATCACCCACTGACCTCAAATTTATCTTTCCATCCTGGGTCACTCCTCGGGACTTCTACACTCATGCATCCAACTGTACACTCAACACTTCTGCTTGGGTTACTATTGCGCAGCTCAGATATAACGTGTCAAATACCAAACTCCAGCTCTTAAATCTACTCCATCCCCAGGCTTCTCCGTCTCAGTGAGTGCCACCTGCATCCTTTCAGTTACTCTAGTCAAACCTTGGAGTCATCCTTCACTCTTCTTTTTCCCTCACTCTTCACTTCCAGTGTGTCAGGACCTCCTCTTGGCTCTGAATCTGGTCAAACCTTACTACCTCCACTCTACCACCTTCATCTGTCATCTGAATGATCGAAATAGCCCCCTACTTGGTTTCTCTGCTGACCTCATTACAGTTTATTCTCTACTGGGCTGCTAGATCAGTTTTGACACAATCTTCTATGTTCTCTGCTCAAAACCTCTCAGTAGTATCCTGTCTAAGAGGAAAAGTCAAAGTCCTTACAACTGCCTTCAAGGTCCTATATGATCAAATCTACATCATCTTCTGTCTTCACTTTTTACTACTTTTCTCTCATTCATTCCCATACACTGGCGTCCTTGGTGTTGCTTCTAACTTGGGGCATTTGCACTTGCTGTGATCTCTTCCTGGAATGCTCTTTCCTCAGATATTCATGGGACTGGCTGTCTCATCTCCTTTCAACCTTGGCTCAAATGTCACCCTCTCAGTGAAGTGTTCCCTGATCACCCAGTTTAATATTGTCACTCCCTCCCATGGTGTTCCCTATCTCCTTACTCTGCTTTATTTTTCACCTTAGTACCTAATGCCTGCCAGCTACGACATAATTTACTTCTTTATTTTGTTTATTTCTGCCTCACATCAATAGAATGTAAATCCCCAAGGGCAGGGATTTTCACCTATTTCCTTCCCTGCACCTAGAATCGTGCCTAGAACATAGCCACTGCCCAATAAATAATGATTTGTTGAATGAATGAATGATAGCTGCTATTATGAAGATGCCCAAATAAGAGACAAACATAGAGACACTACGGTCTTGTAATCATATTCATTCTTCAACAAAATTCATAAGCCCTCTTTATAATAATTAGGATGTTAAAAATAGCTTCCTTTTAATTTTATGTCAAGTTAAAGTAACTGTTGATACTTTTTCTTTATCTCTTGTATGGCCATTATCATTTCTACCTGGTATTATTATCATTATTGTTGTTACATGGACCATGTATTTAGGAAAATAAATGAAAGACAGCTGTGCATTAAATTAATTACAAACTGAAAAGTGTTTTATTTGAGGATACGTCACATTTTTTTTTTACTTTTGTAGTTGTCTTTAGTTTTCTATTTGACTATCTCTTCAAAGATTTTAATTTTCTCTTTACCTTTTTACAGTATTTTTTTAAAATTGGAGAATGTGATCCATTGACGGGTTGTGACATCAGCTTAGGAGGTCATAGTCATCATTGTTTAATAATGTAATAAAATAGGTTAGAATGGAAAACACTAGCATTACACTGCCTGTGAAAAGGATAACTGTTGTATTTTATGAATATGTGTGTATTTGCATATTTATGTGTGTGTGAACTGACTTACAATGTAAACAATCATAGTCAAGAAGCTTAAAACTAATGGCAGTTTCTCAGTTATATTTGCTGAAGAATGAATGAATCCCCTGAAACCAGTCTGTGGAGAATACTGTCCTGGAATTCTTATTAGAAAACATGGGGAAGGATCCTATTTTTGTCGTTTGTAAACTGTGAATAATTTTACGCAAATCACTTAAGCTCTGTGAATCTCAGCATTCACATCAGTACAGCAGAGTCAATAACCTGACTTACAGGGTGGTTGTAAAACCTAAACAGATAACGGGTGTCAAAGCATTTTGTAAACTAAACTGCTAAACCAATATTTTATCAATGTATTATAACCTGATTTTGGTCATCTCACCCTTAGGGTATAAAGTCGGGAAGAAATACATAATGATTATAACTTCTGTTTCATGGAATTTGAATCTGAATTTTATCAGACTGTTCAGAAGTAAATAGTCTCTTAAAAAACAGAAAAAGGCAAAACTGACGTGCACTATATCAAGTTAATCTAGTGTTTGAGGCAAATGCTATCTATAGCCTCTTTCTGTCAAAATGCAAGGAGCAAGACTGTTAATATTTTAGAATATTACCTAGCAAAAACTTAGCACCCGAAAATGAAAAGCATTATTCTTTCTGCCTCTTCCTTTGTTTCTCTTCTTACTATCAATTTCACTGAAGCACATGTTTGTGCCGTTAAGCCATTATCCCACTTCCATGTGCAAAGTACTTTCCCAGAGTTTTTCAGTTGTGTTTGAGAGGATGTAGAGACACCAATGCTATCACAGCATTCCCACAAGGTGAGTGTCACTTCCATTTTATAAATGAAGAAACAGGCTCAGAAGTTAAGTCATTTGCACAAGGCCACCTAGCTGCTAACATACGCCCAAATCTTTCTGGCTCCAAAGTGTATTCACTTTCCACCATGCCATGTGGTCTCCCAGATTCATTCAATGACTCATTCTTTCATCCATTTATCTGAGACAGGCACTCTACTTCAAGGTCGTTGTGATGCCACAAATAGGGTAAACTAATTTTAGATAATTGAAGCCCAGAGTAAAAGAAAACGGGAAGAAATGGAAGTCTAATAAAATAAATAATAATAATGGTAATAGTAATAGTATCTCAAAAGTTTTGAGTACTTACATTTGTCAGATACTGTTCTAACAGATTTTACATGCATTCATTCATTTTCTCCCCACCAGAATCGTACAGGTTTTTAAAAAGTGAAGTTTACATGTAAAACCAGGCTGACTGCAAACAATTGCCTATATTTTTCTAGAAACACGTTAAGAATTTTGATTATGTGAAACATTTTAACAAATAAATCCCTGTTCTTTGTGAATCCAATGATATAGAACAGAGCATGTATTTGTGTGTCTACAGATTTTTGGCGTAGGTTATTTTGCTGAAAGAAGCAAGATTAAGGGCAAATAACTAACATTCTGTTAACATATTTTGAGTCTTCCAATGGACATGAAAACACCTGTTTCTATGGCAACGAGTATAGGTCATGTGAGGGGTGATAGAATAATTAGAGGGGAAAGCGAAAGCTGTTAGTTTAGAATGACAATTTTTTCTTTTGCAAATTTACTTCCTTCAGTAGTATAATGCTATTAATTTGATCTCTTGTCTCTCTAAAAGCAACAGATTCCTGGAAACTCTTTAAACTTGAGTCACGAGTTAACAGGACCAATTTTAGCATAAATTGAAGGACTGGGGAAGCTATGCTCTTTAATATACTGTCTCTTCTTTGGGAGAATTACGGTATGCTGGCTGGGGTAATTGTAAAGGTCTTCACGTGGTCTTTCCAGTATCATGTCTGTCAGATCGAGAGGGAACAGGAGAGAAAACATAATTCACTTGGCTTATAGGGACTTCTGGGGACACAGAATAACTTGTGGCTCCTGCTCATGAAACAAAATAAGGCTGAAAGAATGAGAAACAGTGTCCAGAGAAGATTTCGGTTTCGTGAGGAGTTAGATATCAGTGCTCCAGAGCATCATCTGTTAATTCCCTAAGCTGGGATTAGTGGAGCAGTGAAGTGGGAAACAGCAGCTATCTAGAAAGTCGGGTTTGGGGCGAGTCTGCTGATCTTACTTCCTCCCTGTTAAGGACCCCAGATAAGAAAGACACACTACCTCCTTAAGTAGACACACTACTGATCATGTACGGATCAGTCCGATACTGCTCCAGAATGCTGGGGTAAGTACTGCTTATCAAGAAATGACTTTCTGATGTTCCTTAGCTTATGGATTGAGAGAAGAACAAAAAAACAAACAAACAACAACCAACACTGTAGCGAATCACTGAAAACATTCTGAAGGCAATCAAACTTTTTTTTTTTTTTTTTTTTGAGACGGAGGCTCGCTCTGTTGCCCAGGCTGGAGTGCAGTGGCGCAATCTCGGCTCACTGCAACCTCTGCCTCCCGGGTTCAATCGATTCTCCTGTCTCAGCCTCCCGAGTAGCTGGGATTACAGGTGCATGCCACCACGCCTGGCTAATTTGTGTATTTTTAGTAGAGATGGAGTTTCACTGTGTTGGTCAGGCTGGTCTCAATCTCCTAACCTTGTGATCCACCTGCCTCGGCCTCCCAAAGTGCTGAGATTATAGGCTTGAGCCACTGCACCTGGCCGGCAATCAACCATTTTTTAAATCAGAAGAGGTAGATATTGTGTACCGTATTCAGTAGTGCCCCCTTATCCTTAGTGGATACATTCCAAGACATCCAGTGGATGCCTGAAACTACAGGTGGTACTGAACCCTATGTTATTTTCCTGTATATATACCACCAATGATAAAGTTTGAAGTGCGGCAGCAAAACTAGCATGAATTTCTTTTTCCTTCTTCACAATTCCACAGGTAGAAGATTCATTTTTACCGTAGATCTTAGCAACCTCAGCATACAATGTTTTCTTTCTTTCTATTAAGTCGAGAACTTTAAACTTTTCCTTCAAAGGAGGCACTTTCTCTTGGGTGTATCTGAATCGCCAAGATCACTATTCTTGCACTTTGGGGCCATTATGAAATAAAACGAGGCTCACTTGAAAACAGACACTGCAATACTGAAACAGCAGGTCTTATCACCGAGACGGCTACTCAGTGACTCACAGTGTAGACTGTGGATCCCCCAAACAAAGGGATGATTCACATCCCAAGAGGGAAGGCACAAGATTTCATCACACCCCTCAGAATGGCATACAACTTAAAACTTAGGAATTATTTATCTTTGGAATTGTCCATTTAATATGTTCTATGGGTAACTGAAACCAGAGAAAGCAAAACCATAGGTAAGGAGGCACTACTGCAATTTTTTGCCCTCAACTAAATGACTGTGATGCCAACTAGCCAACGGCAGATGAGGCTTAGGTAGGTCAGGTGGAACCAGAGGATGGACCAGCCTTCTCTGCAACCCTTAGAGTCTGGGGTCAAAGGAAGAAAGGCATCCCTGCAATGTGAGCTTATTCCTCTCCCTCTTTTACCTTCTCATAGTTTCATAGCTGTGGAGGGTGAGAAGATGCTCCAATTCCAGCTCTTGGCTGATTATATGATGCCTCTGACCTATCTCTTCCCTCTTAGCTTCAATTTATAAAGAAAATATTATCCTCCATGACCAGTGGTATTTTTTATTCTGCCATTTACAAGCTTTGCCGCATGGCCACACAAGCTTCTAATTGATAAATTTCTGAGAAAAATTTAGTTGTGGTAACTCACAGTGCAAGTGAGCATGTTGATCATTTACATTGTGACAACAGCTTACTTTTGACTAGCGGTTGAAGCTTCTAGAATATTTTCCCTTCTTCAAATATTGGAACTGTTTTTAATTAATTGTGTTATATGGTAATCTGGTCTAAGGCTTAGATTGCTTAGAGGTGTAAAAGGGAATGCTTCTTTCATTCACCGTTATCCATTCACTCATTCAACAAAATAGGCTGGGCACTTCTATGTGCCAGAGGACTGAAGTTAGTAATAGCTAACACTAGTTTACTATTATTATATGCTATATAATATATAAATAATTTTATTTATTTATTTTTCTTTTAAGATGGAGTCTCGCTCTATCACCCAGGCTGGAGTGCAGTGGCATGATCTCAGCTCACTGAAACCTCTGCCTCCTGGGGTCAAGTGATTCTCCTACCTCAGCCTCCCTAGTAGCTGGGACTACAGGTGTGCGCCATGATATCCAGCTACTTTTTGCATCTTTTTGTAGAGATGAGGTTTCACCATGTTGGCCAGGCTTGTCTCAAACTCCTGGCCTCAATTGATCCACCCGCCTTGGCCTCCCAAAATGCTGGGATTATGGGTGTGAGCCACCACACTTGGCCAATAATTTTACATTTTATTGCATTTTCACAAAAGTCTTCTGAGGTTCTGTTATGATGATTATTAGGTAGATGAAAAAACTTGGAGTTTAAGCAACTTGACCAAGAGCACATAGCTAATAAAGTGGTACAGTGGGATATAAATTCAAACAGAGTGGGTCTGGGCTCAAATTGCCTGCCTGCCTAGCTCTCAAATACTACGCGGTCAAATTCCTGACCATAGGGAGCTTACAGAGCAATACAAGATTATTGATTCCCTTAAGTGTGATTTGTGATTCCAAATACTTCATTAAGACCAACCCAACTTTCAGAATTTAGTGATATATGTGGCTATCCCAGCTAAACCTTAACTCAAAACTAAGTTAAAGTTGCATTTGAGTAGTTTTGCCATAGGAAAGCAAAGATCATTGATTTGGGTGGGGGTGTCCTGAAATATTTTTCTTTGAGGTTTATAGAGTGGCAGAATGTGAGTAATAGTTTATATTATATACTCCTTTCCCACAGTTTCCCACTCAATGCTTGATATACATCTTCTGTAATTTTTCATTGAATATATTTTACTGTGCTTACTATCCTAGTGAAGAATTATATGCCCCAAATTCATGATGAGAATGAAGTAATCATATCCTAGTCAGGTGTAGTTCTAAAGAATCCTGGAGGCCGGGCGCGGTGGCTCAAGCCTGTAATCCCAGCACTTTGGGAGGCCGAGACGGGCGGATCACGAGGTCAGGAGATCGAGACCATCCTGGCGAACACTGTGAAACCCCGTCTCTACTAAAAATACAAAACCTAGCCGGGCGAGGTGGTGGGCGCCTGTAGTCCCAGCTACTCGGGAGGCTGAGGCAGGAGAATGGCGTAAACCCGGGAGGCGGAGCTTGCAGTGAGCTGAGATCCGGCCACTGCACTCCAGCCTGGGCGACAGAGCGAGACTCCGTCTCAAAAAAAAAAAAAAAAAAAAAAAAAAAAAAAAAAAAAAAAAAAAAGAATCCTGGAACCTGGCTATGAATGTTTTGGTTTATTATCAAAATCTCACTGTTTTCTTCATATTCTACTATAGTTTTTCATCCTCTACAAACACGAATCTCCTGTGTCTGTGGGGCAGATACTCATTTCACTCGTTTTGCTGCCATGCTTCCAAGGAGAAATGTGAGGAGATGACAGTATTAATAGGTCTCCTCTCCCTGATCTGTATTTATAGCTAGGACAGAGTGAGCAGATTCTAGACCTCAGTCTAGATGCCAGTTTGAACACCTTTGTAACACTACCACCCCGAAATGTTGAGAAATGCTGAGAGCCTGAATTATAAATCATAGCAATAATGATAGAGCGAAGACAAATTTGGGGATATATTGAAGGTAGACCCTGCAACTGGGTTCCAGCTAACTGTGAGTGTGAACAAATTTATATATTAATAAAGACAGTCTTTTTTTTTTTTCTGAATCTAACAGAGCACAGGATTTGCTACACAACTACCCCTCTACGAAATGGCTAGGTGGCAACATAAAATTCAATCAGCCATGTTTATCTTAAAAAAAGTTTAACATTTTTTTTTTGTATTTTGATATCTCTAATTTTTCCTGCTTCAGTTCATTTTTCACAATATCATCAGAGCCCTTTCTAAGATGTTGATCAAATTGATTTCTACTCTTTAAAACTTCTAATGACTTCTTATTACCTACAGCATAAAATTAAAAGGTCTTTAGCATGAAATACAAGACCTTTTATAATAAGGCCCTGTCAGAATTCTCCCACCTGGATAAATCCCCTCCTCCCTTCCTACTCCTATTCTTTTCCCATATCCTACACATCCTACATACCAGCCACCCAGAATTTCAGAAGACACCAGGCTGTTTGAAATCCTTGTGATTAACACATGCTGTGCCTTAGTCTGTTTTCTGTTGCAATAACAGAGTATCACAGACTGGGTAATCTGTAAAGAAAATAAATATACTTCACACAGTTCTGGAGGATGGGAAGTCCAAGAGCATGGCTCCAGCATCTGGTGAGGGCCTTTGTGTTATACCATAACATAGTGGAAGAGAAGGGGGCATACAAGACAGAGAGAGGCACCAGTGATCAGACTGTCTTTACAATAACACACTCTCACAATAACTAACCTGCTCACATGATAACAACATTAATCCATTTATCCAATCATCTCTTATTAGGAAAGATCCAATCATCTCTTGTTAGAGCCCATTTCATAACACTGTTGCATTGGAGATTAAGCTTCCAACACAGGAACTTACTGGGAGACACATTCAAACCACAGCAAGCTATTCTCTGCTTGAAATGACTTTTCTTTCATTGAAAACTGCCATTCTCACGATAAGTCCCCTGTGGCTCTCTATTATGAAGCCTTCCTCACTGTTCCTGGGGAGAATGAGTAACTCCCTGCACTGAGCAGCCACAGCTATTGCTTAAATATTTGGTATATCACTTAGTACTTCTGAGTGTATACATTTGTTCATACTTCCATTTCTTATTAGACTAAAAATCCTCCTAGGTTATTATTTTGCTTTATTTATTCTGTATTTTGCTTTATTTATTCTGTATTTATCACAATAGAAGATGGTTAATGAACAGAAAATTAATGAATAAATATCTTGCGTCTTGCTTTACTTTTAGAACTCCTATCCATGTAATGACGATGACAAAAACAGTGAGTTTGAGGGAGAAGTTAAAAGTGCTATCTTTATGCTCCACCTTCCAGTCAAGCTTTACTCTGTCTGTCTGCAATTTTCTACACAATAATTTCATTGCAAAACTTATTGTCCTAGAGGTAATGGAGCAGGAAGAAAAGAGAAGCCAATAAAGTGGCTTATCTCTAATCTGTCAGTTCCATCATTACTGAAGGCCACTTTTCATGTTTTTGGTCTTGCCCCTCAAGCCCACTGAGAAAAAATAACTTTTATAAAAGAGCAGTGGTCTGTGACCCCGAATGGCCTCAATTTAGATAAAGAATACCTTTTAGCAGCTGACAGTTATATGTGCTCAGGTTCCCAGTTGACCTCAACTGCAACCAGTTTCCTCTTGGGTGGGAGCTCATATTTATAACTTTAAAGAACTCATAGGGAGGGATCAAGACTTCCTTCTTGAGGGAAAAGTATTGTACAGGTGCACCCAGGCAGGTGAATATAGTAAATAGTGTCTGGTTCCCAAACTCCTGTGCCTCTTCTTTTAGGAGGGATGTGGAGAGGAATTGGCCAAATCGAATGGTGGCACCTGTGTAGGCACTGAAGTGGACATCCTTCATCCTATAATGCACCTCATGGCACAGAGGAGTGCCATGCTTCATGACGCTGTCTTTCCTCAGCAGCTGGATTGCTGTGGTGAGGTAGTAGTGTAAATATTTGAATTGGAATGAACGTTCATACTGCTGTGGAGCCCTGGCAACATAGGCCATGGCTCTAGTAAAGTTAGAACGAACATTGCTGTTCAATGTATAAAACAAAATAGCCACAGCATGCGTGGTAGTCATGTTCTGGGGTAGAACTTTTCCTTGGTTAAGCCAGGTTTTGTGGGCTTTTTGCCACATCCCAAAGTAATTCTTCTGGGCTTCTATGTCTTTTGTGAAATAATCCCCTTGAGTTAGTTTCTCCATAACCTCTTTGCTACAGCCTTGGTACTGATCATCAAAGGAACCTGGTGTGAAGTCAAAGTCGATTTTCATCGCAACCTATAAGAAAAGAAAAATCTTGAGTTTAATTTTTCAAATCAGATGGTGAATGTGGTTGCAGATTTGCTGTACTGTATAAGGCCAAGTCTTCTCCTGGAAACCAATATTTGCTGAAGTAAGTTTCACTGAAAATCATTACACTGTTCCAATCCTTCCTGTGTCAATGACCTGTGCTAGAGATTGAATTTGGTTTGATAAATAAATTACTGAAAACTTGAAAAACTCATCTCCCCAGAGAGGGAGTAACTCTTTTAACATCAATAAAATCACAGCATGTTTGCATATTAAGTACTTTGAAGAAAAAATTCATAATCTTATAGCTTAATTATACTTTCTGTTTCCTCTGCTTTCCCCCCTTTCTATTCCCTCAGTAGTGTTTTCAAAAATATCACTTTTGTGAATGCCCAAAACCTATATTAAATCCTTGAACTTTATCCTTAAGCTGTGAATAGTACTGGGGGGGCTCTCGTAAATAACAACCTTCTTGTCTACCCAGGTTCTGAAAACATTGATAATAAAAATAGCAAAATACGAAAGCCAAAATATCTGTTTTCTTACTGAATAAAGGCATGCTACAGCAGTCACATCGTTAGGTCTGATGGCAAGTGGCTTGTTAAGAGCAAATTCCAGAATGGGACCAACTCATTTGCAGGCAGTACTGAACTGGGACCTGCCCAGGTAAGATTCTTGTCATGGGGAAACAGAGAACTGATGCCCTTTGCCATCAGGCTAACTCCCAGGAGGAAGACGAGCAGAGCCAAACTCAGCACACCCAGTTGTTTTTTCCCATGTTGCCAGTGGAGTACATTTGTCCACCTCGGGGACAGCAGAGTGAGTCAAGGGTTGGACAGTGGCCAGGAATGTGCCTAGGAAAGTCCCTCCCCTTCTGGAAAAGGACATTCCTTTCTAATGGGTGGCCAACAGAATGTTATTTATTGACATCTAGTGCATGTTAAACTGAAGTGACAGATTTGAATAGAAGTCCACAGAATATCATCGGTCTATCATTTAGAGCCATATATAAATTATATAAATTCTAAAACATTTCTTTCTTGGCAAAGCAATGGTGTTTTCCTAATAAACAGTGCTCATTAAGGGACATGTTAAAGGATCACATTCCATCCAGTCAATATTAAGGATGTTGGAACTGGAACTTAAAGAACATCCCATTTGGTATTTTTACTGTGTTATTTATGATGAGGCATCAGCTAGTTTGTAAACTAGAACACATTTTTAAGACTGATTAAACGATTTTAACCAATAACTCTTCACAACAGGCATTAAAATAGGTTTACGGTATCTGTTTAAACCAAGCCGAGCCAAACCAAACCAAACCAATAATATAATGTTCTGTCAGCTGTCATGAGGAACTCTGAAACTTTGTTAATATGTTACTAGATCTCAAATATGCACTCTGTCATCTCTTAACATTAGGTTGTTTTTTTGTTACACAGATCTTTATTAGAATACTTAAAACTTAAGTCAATCTGTATGATAGAGTTTAAAGCCAAATAGACTTGGTTCATTTTGCATTGTTTGTACTATGAAAGCAATATTTTACTTAATTTTTACAGTGGATCAAGAAAATAACTTTATGCCACTAGCGTCCATAATGTCAAGTGTACAAACAATGAAGGATTCTACAATTTTAATAATTGTTTTCAACACTCTTTACTAACATGATTTGTTAAAATATCAGAATGAAACTAGAAACTGAATGCCTAAGGTCTGGGCCATTTAAAGGCTGTGGCCAGGTGAATGCTCTGTTGGAGCACTGATCATAAAGAGATCACCTCCTCAATTGTCCCCCTACCTCAGAACCCTCTGTGGGTCTCTGCAGGCCAGAGAGGAGCAGCAGGAATGGCAGCAGGCCTCCAAGGAGCCAGATTCTTATCACTGTAGGAGCTGCAGTAGTTGGGAGAAGAATCTTCTTGCATCTGTTGATCAGTGGACCCCATTTGCTTGTGTCACAAGTACTTCTCCTTTGCCCTTGCATCTTCATCCTGAGACGAATTCTTAGCGTTCTCTTTTGAGGTTTTCGTTCAGTCTCAGCAGGAACCTTTTTTGCTCCTGTCTATGCTGAGCAACTTCTGTTGCCCACCAACAACCAATAGCTTGTCTGAGGGAAGAAATCAACTCCAACTTCTTTGCAAAACTGAAATCTCTGTGAAATAGCCAGATGTGCGCACCAAATAAGGGTTTCTGAAGAGAACCCAAGTTACTTTTCAATTAAAAAAAAAAAAATCTCTGATCTAGTCTGTTTTCAGGGGAATGCCGAAGTCCTGTTAAGTGTCAGACTCAGCAGTTCAGCCTTCCCTTTCCCAGCCAAACAGGAAAAAGCATGCTCTGTCCAGCGTTTGGGGCCAAGTAGCATTATCTGGAGCCCCAGGCTTCCATCAAAGCTGATAAGATTGGCACGCGCAGGGCAGCTGGGAATGCGCCACCTCAAGATGGGTGTCTATAGGCTCATCTGGCACTGCTGATAGGCCCTGCCCAGGACGGGCTGTCACAGAGCTAAGTGTGTTTTAGGGTTATTGTCAAAAAGAAGGCTCTTTGAACTGCTTTTCCCTGGCACCTTTGAAACTCTCCAATCCAGAGATTGTACCTCTGGGTTCAAAGCTCTTCCCCCATTTTCACTTCTGAAGATACCAGGCCGTCTGTCCACACAATCCCAGTCTCCAGCGAATCCTAATGATGACTGTCAGGAGACTGTTTATGTAGAGCTGACATAAGTCAAAATAGGGTCCACTGTGCAAACTTAATCCAGCAGAGTTCTATTAAGCATTCTCTTTTAGGTACTACCCTTTCTAGTCTGAACATCCTTCCTCTCTTCCTAACCCTTGATAAAATTATATTTTCTTGCAGATATTTTGTATTTATACTCTGGATTCATTACTTAAGAAACTAAAAGTTAGCAATCCTTGATGATTGTTTTTCTTGCAAATATTTACTTCTGGATTCCATTTTTAACTTTTAAGGTAAACTAAATGCTGTTCTTAAGTATTCTAGTATTTTTTGGCAACCTAAATATTTTTTAATCTAAATTTTCTGATGATCATAGCAGTTCTGCCTCATTAACAGATATTCAGAATATTTAGAAAGCACAAAGGAGAAAAAATTACACATAACCCATCACTTAGAGAAAGCCACTAATTAGGTCTGGAGTTTGATTTATACACCCTTAGACATACACACACACACGTTTCTAGAACTGAAATAATATAGTATGCAGTTTTGCATACTGTTTATTCCCCTTAATATTTTATTGTAAGCATGTCCCTATATAATTTAATACCTATTGAAACATATTTTTAAAAAAAGGTTCACTATATTCCATTATATAGGTGCTGCCACACAATAGAATAGCATGGGTGGATCCACGGACTGTACAGTCTCAGAAAAAGATTGATAAGTGACTAGAACATGGACTCTTGAATAAGACATCTCAGTTCAATTCCTGGTACTCCCTCTTCCTAAATGTGTGATCTTGGACAAGCTACTTAACCTCGCTGTCTCTCTGTTTCCTCATGTGTTGAATGGAGATAATAATAGTACCAACTTCATTTTAGTGTTGATATATTTATAACCCTTAGAATCTGGCACCTAGAAATTTTCCAATAAATAAAACCAATTGTTATTATTTGCACCAAAGTTTATTTAATAAATATCTTATATTTAGCTTGTTTTCAACTACATAAATCTTTCTGTGTTTCTCACAATTTTTAAGATGCAGTTCTAGAGATGTGACTACTGATCAATGGAATGCATGTTTTTCAGATTTAATGGTAAGCACTAGCAGTGTGTGAAAATATCCCTTTAAGACTTTAAAAATTCTTAAGATTCCTTATTAGCAACTGTTACTTTGGAATATTGAGATGTCATGAAGAGAACTAGAATTAGAATATGAAAATTTGAATTATAGGTCTAGTTCTACCCACAATGTTGGCTGAAGTGACTTTAAAAAACAAGTAATTTATGCTTAGCCTCAGTTTCCTTAACCTTATATAAAGTTGTCAGGCTTAAATAAGGTAAAACTTTTCTTTTATTGAGCAAGTACTGTACTTCAAAACCTTTTTGCATGTTATCTCAACCCATGGGACAACCATGAGGAGATATTTGAACTTTTCCTTTATAAATGTGGTTGTTGAGGCCCTGTGAAGTTAAATAACTTTTCAGTAATCACAGGTGCTGTCCTCTGAAGCCCACGATCTTAAAACACTAAAAGAGTATGAGTGTCATTTTATTATTATCTTCTATAAAGGTTTTGCTATTTTTCCTATCGTGGCTGCCACTTCCAGGATAAGACCACTGGAGGGCAGCAGAAAACTTTGTAACTCTTTATACCACTCAGTCTAAAAGAGGGAGAAAAGAAAAGGAAATGGGGCAGGGAGCAGGGAGGGGGCGAGAAAGAGAGAGAGAGAGAAAGAGAGAGAGGGAGAAAGATGGGGGTGGGGGAGAGAGGGAGGGACAGAGGGAGGGAGAGAGAGAAGCGGGAGAGAGAGATTGAGAGAGAGAGACAGAGAGAGAGAGGGAACCATCAGTGAAAACAACTAGGGTAGGGAAAAGCCCAAGGTCTGGTGTACATGTGAACATATTTGAATTAAAATGAAAAGAAAAGTTTTCTGACAATGTTTGGAGTCAATAAAAAGTCATCTTTTGGCCGGGCGCGGTGGCTCACGCCTGTAATCCCAGCACTTTGGGAGGCGGAGAAGGGTGGATCACGAGGTCAGGAGATGGAGACCATCCTGGCTAACACGGTGAAACCCCGTCTCTACTAAAAATACAAAAAAGAAAAAAAAAAAAATATTAGCCGGGCGAGGGGGCGGGCGCCTGTAGTCCCAGCTACTTGGGAGGCTGAGGCGGGAGAATGGCGTGAACCCGGGAGGCGGAGCTTGCAAAGTGAGCTGAGATCCGGCCACTGCACTCCAGTTTGGGCGACAGAGCGAGACTCCGTCTCAAAAAAAAAAAAAAGTCATCTTTTGCCTTAAGGGCTGTCTTATTAAGATCCTCATGTAATAATTTTAGTTAATTTAGAGTTTGGGGTGCATTCAGTTATCATTTAATGATACTCGATTCTTCAAAATGCAGTCTATTTGTGCTGTTTTGATGGGTTGGGTTTTGAAGTAGCACAGACCTTGTGTCGGAATTTTACTTCCATCACTTCCTACCTTTGTGAGTTGGAACGAATTACACTAATTCTCAAGTTGCATTTTCTTCATATGTAAAAGTAGAGAGGGTAACACCAGTCTTGCAGGGCTCTGTTGACAATGATATGAAAGACCAGCAACTCATAGGGTGTCCAACACAGTGAAAGTTAATTTTAATTTTTTTAAAGTAACTGTTTAAGAAGAGGTTTTGCTAATTTTCCAGATCTGTTTTCTGGAATAAATTCTAGACATTCTAGCCTAGTTTTCTAAACCTTCTATCAGAGAATGGGTTGCAGTACTCACTAGACGGCCTTGCCCGGGGAAGAAACTTACTTTCTGCTACCAGCCTTAAGGTTTGGCAATGACCTTTAGTAGTTCCTGTTTGGATCTTGTTGAGCTCCTTCAGATCTGTGTCTAAATTTAATAGGAGTGTTTTATTGCCAGAAATACTTGTAATTCACAGGACAGTTGTTTGATAGTGACCCCATGATTTGGTAGGCGGAATGGGTTTGAGTTATCTACATTTTAGCTTATCAGTCCTTCCTTAACTCTTAACACTCTTAGAGAAGTGAGCAAAGCTCCCTGAGTGATTTCACACTTTTATAACTTTTTATTTAGATAACATTTCATGCCTACACAAAAGGTGCAAGATTAGAAGGAATTCTGATACACCATCCAAATTAATCAGTTAATATTTTACCCCAATTGCTCTATCATTCTTTTATCTAAACAACTTGAGAATCAGTTGCAGACATCATGCTCTTTTACCTTTAAATACCTCAGCATTTATTTCATAAAACAAGGACATTCTCCTATATAACCACAGTTAATTACAAATATCATTTATATAATATTGTTGTCTAATCCATAGTTCATAGTCAAATTTATTAACTGTTCCTATAACATCCTTTATGGCTCTTCCCAGGATCACAATTTGCACTTAGTTGTCAAGTCTCTGTAGTCTCTTTAAGCGGCAATACTTCCTCAGTGTTTATTTTGCCTTTTGACCTTGGCAGATTTGAAAAGCATCGGTCAGTTGTTTTGTGGAATGTCTGCTAATTGGGGCTTGCACATTATTTCCTGGTAATTAGATTCAGATTATTCAGTTCTGGCAGGGAAATCACAGGGAGATGTTTTACCATTCTCAGGAGACATTTGCATCTATTGTTTTCATACATTTTGCAATAATAATTATGAAAGCAATTGCTTTATGATAGTATCTGGTTGCTTGGTTTTATATTGATCATCAGATCATGTTATTTACCCTTCCTTTTCCTCACTTTTTTCTTTAAAAACACAGGATCTTAGCATCAGGAAAGAGCTTTGTTTTCCTTATCTTCCCCCCCACCACTCCTCTGTGAATCTCCTCCTTATTGACAGAGGAACTTCTGCTGCACGTGCCCTCACAACAGCTAGCATTTTGTAAGTGTTTGTTGAATGAATGAGTGAATGAATAAATGCTTCCAAATTTCAGTAGTTTGGGTACCATTGCCAAGAAGGCCATTTATTCTGGGAGAGATAGAGCAGAATTCCTAGTGGTGCATAAGAGGTTCGGAGGCCCAGGCTCACAGAAAAGACATTTGCCCAAGGACTATGCCTGAGTCTGTCCAAATCCTGGGGACACAATGGGCAGCAGAAGATCTTACTTGACTCAGGGACCGTCTCAGCACTTGGGTAGAACAGAGTGATTGGGAATACAAGGCAAGGGAGTAGCCATCCTTTCACACATTTGAAAACAATATATTTGCTGAGCATGAGCTGTGCCTGAAGCTCTGGGGATTCAGCCATAACCAACCAGATATGGTCCCAGCTCTCTAGGAACTTAGATCTGTGCAATTTTGAAGGTCAGCTCATGGTAACAGGGCCTAGCAGTTAGGAGGAGATTCTGGCAAAACATTCCATTTCCCAAAGGGAATTTAAAAAAAGAGAGTACTAGTCACATTAATTTGCTGGAGAATGGGGATTAGAAATGGGGTCTTAATTTCCAAATCATCCATTTTTCGTGGAGAGTAGAAGCTCTAAAATTTTCGAGGCATAGTCAGGACTAAGAGAACTGGAAATTACTTACATTTCTAGGGAGGAGCTGTGATGCCAGATAAGTCTGGGATCACGTTCCTCAATGAAAAGAGCAGTGACTGAGAGGACCCAGCATCCAATGCCCAGGCACTGGGCCCAGCTCCTGCTGAGGCTTGAGGGCATGTGAGGCTGCATGTGAGGCCGTCTGCACACAGGGCAGGACTGAGCTTTTAGAGGTGGAATGAGTGGGTCCGTCTTTGGGAAACAAGATGGCAGAAACGGGAGATTAAGCAAGGGAAGAGCAGCATGATGACATGAGCACCCCTGCAATCTCCTTCTAGTTAATTTTCCTACATTTCTATTTTTTAAAAAAAAATCTGTGTGTGTGTGGGTGTGTGCGTGCACATGTATGTGTGACAATATAGTCTTTGGGGGGCAAGTATTGCTTCAAAATCTGGAGTTTCTATTACATTGTGTTTTCTATTTTCAGCATCTCCTCCACTTTGGCATTTGTTTTGGTGGAATCCTTGGTTGTTTCTCATGTATGTTGAGCTTGCTGAGCAGACCAAGGTTTCCCGCCACCACCACCAGCAGCAGCAGCAGCAGCAGCAATTCTCTGTGTTCCATGGATTAGTGGTTGTAAATTTACTTCTACACTTATGTTAGCGCCCAGACTTAATTAGAAATTAAGCTACCTCTCTTCGGGTATAATGGCTTTATATTAAATAATCCTTTGTTTATACATTTCTATTTTGTTCACTAAGAGGCAATGAACTGAAGGTCTTTTTACCAGGTTTTTTATCTGCACCCTGTGTAGTCAAACCCCTTCTTTTATTTCCATGTGTCTCTACCATACTGGACAGAGGGGCACAATTCGGGGAGGATGGACCTCGTTTTTCTCTGGATAGATTATGGTAAGTAAATGCTTCGTGTGGCTCAGAAGTCTGCCTTTTGAAGGTTTTCTAACTTATTATCCTGCCAAACTTAATAGCTCTTGCCCCATTCCCTATTTTCCTGGGATCACAAGCTACTCCCTAGAAATAAAGTTAACTTTTAGCATCTTTGTCCTGACTGTATCTTGAACAATTTGTAGCTTCTGTTCACTACTAGAAATTGATGGTTTTTCTATCTAGCTATAGCTTCTTTGTGAAGGAAGGAAGACACAGCGTGGCTTCAATGTCTGTTACTGTTCCTGGGGAGGTGGGAAGAGTGAGCTACCCTTTTATGGATACAGTGGGTTCTAAATTTGTACTATAGCTGTTTTCCTCTGAGGTTCCATGAGTATCTGAAGTTAAATCCATTCTACCAGTTTAAAGATTGATTTTCTTTAAAAAGCTCTTGTCTACTTGAGAAATTAATATTACATTCATAAACATAAAATTGATCATATTCTTATAAAATTCATAACCCTGGCTTCCTGCTAACAGAGATTTTGCTCCTCCCTTGTTCCGAGACATGTCACAATCTTCTTGCATTCACTAATAATTAATGGTACAAACATAAATCACATTTCTCTAATCACTACTTTTTTGTTTGCACTGACTGGAGGGGCAAATGTTTCAGTCCACCTTACCCCAAAAGTAATAACATATCAAATAACACTTACTACATCAGTTTCATTGAATCCAAATTCATTCACTGTTATTTAGAATGTTTCTGGTCTGCGGGGTCCGTGTCTCTCTCGTTGCTCTTTTCTGACGTTTGAAGATGCTATTCTGTTCTTCCAAGTTTTCCCTTTCCAGACTCAACATTCTGACTCAACTTTTCCTCAGAGGGCACAGTTTCCAGACTATCATCCTGGCCATCTTTCTCTTTCTGAATTCCAGTAAGCCAATGACCCTTGTAAAATACAGCAACAAGACACTCCACATGTGTCTCATCTGTGGGACTAAAGGCTTCCTTTGTTCTGAACACTTTGCTTCCACTAATGTTATTATAACCTAAGGCAGAGCAGCTTATTTGGGGGCAATTATGTCATCATTTGACTCACTGAATTTGCACCTGATAGAAATCATCAGTCATTACCATATGAACTTCTATTAGTAAGTCAGCTCTCACCAATTCTATGCACCTGTAAATTTGAAGTAGATTTGTCAAACCCAATTTTAGAACCTTACATTTATGCATATTAAGTCTCTTTATTTTAACCTGTCAAGCACCTCATGAATCTTAATACGAAGTATATTAGCAATAACTCTTGGTTTAATTTCATGAAAGAAAACCAGAATACTCTTCTTTTTATATCTTCATTCCAAACCTTAAAATATTAAAATCAGCACAGGACTAAGTAGAGATTTCTGGCCATGACAATAAGAATTTCCTTTTAGGTCAAAAATGATGCATTTTAAAGCTCTTTTTAGTTATCGATCAACCAGTTCTGCTTAACGAGGTTTGAACACATAATTCTGCTAATATCTTAATTAGGAAATTCAACTTGTCAGTTGAATTCTAAAGACATTTTTGGTTTAGCATGCATAATTTAAAAAATATTTGTATGCCCTCAGATAGTCAAGCATTCTTCATTTACTCATAATTCACACCTTTCACCCTTAGACTAGTTTGATCACGTGTATTCTCCACCTGGACTTTGTAGGCATTTGAGTGTGCCAGCCCTATCCGAATCATTCCACTTAGAATATAGAAACCTTTAAAGCATGTCACTCCTAGCCTAAAAATGAGAGGAAAAGCTATATAACTTATAAAATCACAAATTTTCTTGAATCTTTGAAAAAGCTGAGGTCACAAGACAACCAGGTTAACTGAATTTCAAAGGGCAACAGGCACTCTGAGGAGAGATGGGGCACATGAATTGCTACATCTTTGTGGAAGTTGAGAAAGAGGTAGCTGTCTTAAGAGTGGGTAAAAAATAAGCAGCTAAAATTTTAACAAATTCTTAAAGGTCCGGTGTAGGCTAGTGAGACAGTTCAGAATCTTCTAGAGATCTAGAGAGATCTAGACTCAAGAAGAATAGACACTCATTCTCAAATCCTTTTCCATAAGGCTCCATGGGGAATTCACAAGAAAGATTGGAGACAGGCAGGAGACCTGAGAAATTCGTTTTCTGAGATGAAAGCAGGTACAAAGCCTTCACTATTCTCTGTCTCTGCTGTTATTTGAAGCAAAAGCCATGTGCCCTGGGGGAGGGCCAAGGGCGCTTGTCTGGTTCAGCAACCTGCAATCAAACAAAGCAGAGAGGTCAGCTGCCACCAGGGCAGAGCAGAAACTCTCCATGCACGACCTTTCTTAGACACAAGGTGGAGTTTGTTGTGGGGTTGAGAAGGGACGATGGAGGAGGGGGAGGAGTACTGAGAAAGCCCCAGGCCATGGCCCAGGCATAAGAGTCCTTCCTTAGTTTGAGGCTATACCAGGGAAACCCCTTGCCCTGTCTTACAACGAGCCTGACAGCAAGTAACAAGCAGGCAACACTAGACTACTGCAAAGGGAGGTGTATGCCTGTGGAGAGGCATGCTGGGCCTGCTGCAAGCTGAACACAGAACAGAAACAGAGGAAAGCCCTCAGGTGTCTCAGACTCCATAATAGACACAAGGTAAAAGCAACCCGCAGCTGGAGAAGTTTGAAGTTGTGGTGCACTGAAAGCAACTAGAGCCAAACAAAACCGAAACCCAGCCCAACTACTGACTAGATTGACTCAACTCCCATACTAATTGCCTGAAAGAAGAAGATATGTGTCTGTTTCAGGGTATAGATGCAACTTACCTCAGTCTTTATTGTTTTTCTATCCACAGCATGCAACATTTAATAATGAATTATGGGCCGGGAGTTATAGCTCATGCCTATAATCCCAGCACTTTTGAAGGCTGAGACAGGAGGATGGCTGGAGATCAGCTTGAATAACATAGTGAGATTCCATCTTTGCAATAAAATTAAAAATTATTCAGGCTTGGTGGCATGCACCTGTGGTCCCAGCTACTTGAGAGGCCAAGGCAAGAGGATCCCTTGAGCTCAAGAAGTCAAGGCTGCAGTGAGCTATGATCACACCACTGCACTCCAACCTGAGTGACAGAGTAAGACCCTATCTCAAAAAAAGAAAAAATGATGACACTCATACAAAAACAAGAGAAACAATCCATTGTCAAGAGATAAAGCAATCCACAGAACCACACTCAGAGACCGTCCAGACTGGAGACATTAGACAGGGACTTTAAAATGACTATGATTGATGGGTTAAAGTCATCATGAAAGTTTGTCAAATGCTTTCCTAAAATCTAGACTTAACATATCCTAATTTTCCTAAAGCAGTTGACATTTTAAGAATCGGTATCTGTAGTTCTGGCCATTTTTTTTTAACTTCTTGGAGTCTACTTCATTAGAAACTGGTCTATAATATCTATTAACTTAAATTTCTTCATGCTAAACCATTATGTTTGCTTAATTCTCCAGGTAACACAAAGCAAACAAAAGATTCAGACCAGGTCTTCTCCCCTTCTTATTCTCCTTCTCCTTTTCCTTCTCCTTCTCCCACTCCCCCTCCCCCTCCCCCACACACTCCCCCTCCCCTTCCCCCACACACTCCTTCTCCCCTTCCCCCTCCCCACTCCCTCTCCTCCTCCTCCTCCTTTTTTTTGAGATAGGGTCTTGTTTTGTCACCCAGGCTGGAGTGCAAAGATGTGCTCACAGCTCACTGCAGCCTCGAACTCTGGGGCTCAAGTAATCCCCTCACCTCAGCCTCCCAAGTAGCTAGGACTACAGGAACATGTCACTATGCCCAGCTGATTTTTAAATTTTTTGTAGAGGTGGAGTCTCACTCTGTTGTCCAGCCTGGTCTTGAGCTCCTGGGCTCAAGTGATCCTCCCACCTCAGCCCCCCAAACTACTGGGATTACAGGGGTGAGCCACTGCATCGGGCCCAGACCGGGTCTTTTGACTGCAGTCAATGATTATTTGCATAAAACTACACTATAGTTAGCTGTAGGTGATTCTCTAGAACAATACTAACTGCAGCTAATATTTACTGCTATTGATATTTATGTCAGATATTGTGCTAAATACTGCACATGTTTTATCTCATTCAATTCCCCAACCACCCTTTTTTAAATAGTATAATCAATACTCTAACTGCTGATGAACTGAGGATTAAAGCAACTAAAATAACTTTCAGCCTTCTTACCCTGTCTCTGTTGTCTCTTGTTTTCCATATCCGTTGTTGGGGTGAGGTGAGTGGGGAGCTATTTGTCCCTTTTGTCCTCACTCCCCTGACCTGCGTTGATGAGCCCACATGCTCTGAAATTTATTTTCCAGAAGTGGTGATACAGGCTTGTTTCTTTTCTAGCTGGCCGACTTTTCTGTGTTTGGTTCTTTTTCACATAAACTGTTGGACCTAGTGGCTCTTTTCTGATTAAGTTTACTTTTCTGAATTCGATAGCTCAAGTTATAGGCCCTCATGTGCATGTTTATGATTCTCTGCTCCAGTCTAGATGAATTCCGGACATGGTTTTAGCATCTCTTGGTGAGCCCTATAGTCTTGATCCTCAATAAAATTATATTTTTCAAGTCCCTGCATGATCAAAGGACACAGTTGTTTAGGAGATGGGCAGATTCAGGCTTCAATCCTGATTCTACTTTTTCTAGTCCAACTACTTTGAGCATATTATTTAACATCTCTAAGTCTCAGCTTACACTTTGGAAAATGGAGATAACATTATCTGTCTCAAATGGTCATTAGAACTGAATGAATAAAGTTCGTAAAGTGTTTAGGACAGTGTCTATTACTACCTAGCGAGTGCTCACTAAATATGGCAGTTATTATTATTGTTTTTAATACTATGATTATTATTCTTTAGAAGGAGGTTGGCTAGACCCAAATTGATACATTCAGTGTTCTTAGCCTTATAGTCCAGTAAGTTAATCAAATCAGTCACAATCATCTAAATGCACAACAGTTTCTTGACAAATATACCTCACTTTTCACATATCCATGTTTTCAGTTGAATTTAATTAGTTGAGTGGCTGCCTAGCAAAGACTTTGGGGAGTGGGTAGATGGGAAAGATTTAAGTATCAGATGAGAAGCCTTTAGGATTTTTTTTTTTTCAAATTTAAATAAAGGTCCTTTTTTTAAAAAAAATTTAAATTATGTAATTCTTTTTAGTTGCAACAGCTCGTGTTTTGGATTTTTTTTTTTTTTGTCTCGTTTATTTATTTTTAGAGACAGGGTCTCTGTTGCCCAGGCTTTAGTGTAGCAGCATGATTGTAGCTAACTGCAGCCCTGAATTCTCAAGACGTCTTCCCTCCTCAGCTGCCAAAGTAGCTGGGACAACAGGCACACACCACGCCCAGCTAATTTTTCCATTGTCTTGCAAAGATGGGGTCTTGCTGTGTTGCCTCAGCCTCCCAAAGTGCTGTGATTACAGGCATGAACCCTGTACTGGGCTGCTTACCATTTTTTATGTTCATTTTTCCTGTTTTAGGCAAGCACGGATATTAAGAATTAAGTTTTTTAATAGAAGAAAATACCTATAAGAGCTTTTGTACGTTTCTCAAGTTGATGGTTTGTAAATTCAATGGATGTTTAACATATTTAATGATAAAAATGTTAGTTGAAAGGCAACATGTTATTGTCCAAATGTAGAGAAGAGTTAGAAAGGTATTTTAGCTGAAATATAATGTAAATTTTCTGGACTTGGTGTAGGGTTTTACTGCATCATTTACATCTTTATTTCCTTAATTAAAAAATTATGCCTTTAGATGTTTCAGACTGGGAGATCTTTGGGTAAAACTTTAATTGCTGTCAAGGAAAACATAATTTGCTGGCCAACTTAATATAACCACACGGTTCTACATTCGTGTGAGTTGTGTACAAAAGCAGAACTGTACTGTAATATTGAGAAAGGAAAATTTTGGTCAAGCTGCTGCTTCTGGATCTTGACCATAGTTACATAAACATTGACATTTTGTGACTAATGGCCAGGAAAACAGCATTGTTTACATATTGGCCTAGCGGAACAGTTTACTATAGTTCTGTCAATAATTTGAATTGCAAGTTTCCAGAGCCAGTAGGGGCAGAAGAGCTGGGCAGCTAAGCACACGATCTTCTCTACTTGCTCACTCATGCCTGACGTCCCCTAAACCAAACAGGGGCTAGGCTTTCAGGGTATAGCTAGAGAGGAATCTTACAAAGCAATTATCTATGGAAAAAGTCATACATGGACTTTCCTGTTATCAGGGTGCACATGACTGCAGATTACTCCCGAAGGAGACTTTTTACTGGGGTATAAGTCAAAGGGGCTGACACAAGGTTACTTTATACCTGCAAGTAATGGATGGTGGTGAAAGGAAGAGCAAAGAAAAGGGAAATGAGAGACACTAGGAAAACAAACCTATTTTAGTATTTTACCTTAAATTACTTATTTGTATAATGAAAAGTTTCCCATTCTCACATTTAGTTTAAAAGTGTTGAATTTTTAGAAAATATGGAGATACAGAAATTAATACATTTTTCACATTTCTGTGTATTACATATAAGAAACTTCTACTTTAAAGACTGGTGTTAGAAGTTAAAACAACAAAAAAGGAAATGATTTATATTCTGCTAACAAGTGGTCGATGTGTATATTTTTATAAGTTCTATAACAAGAAGTATGTAATAGTGTAGATAAAAATATCTAACCTAGCTCCTTTTTATACATATTTTCTTTTTTCTATATATTTCTGTATATACTAAATATACACTTCGCAGTTTAAAAATTCTCGTTTTTCAATTTAATCTTCATAGTAACCTAAAAAGTAATTAGAATAGACAGTATTTGCCCTATTTTCCAGGCAAGGAAATTGAGGGCAAATAGGCTAAGTGACCTTGTTTTGTTTTTTTTTGTTTTGAGGCAGGGTCTCTCTCCGTCACCTAGGATGGAGAGCAATGGCATGATCATAGCTCACTGCACCCTCCTCCCAGGCTCAAGCAATTCCTCCACCTCAGCTTCCTGAGTAGCTGGGACTACAGGTGTGTGCCACCATGTCCAGCTATTTTTTATTTTTTTGTAGAGTTGGGATTTCACCAGGTTGCCCAGACGGATCTCAAACTCCTGGGCTCAAGCAATCCTCCTGCCTTGGCCTCCGAAAGTCCTGGGATTACAGGCGTGAGCTGTGCCTGGCCAGCTAAGTGACTTTGTTAAGAAACACATGACTAGTATGTGTTAGGACTATGTGTAAGACTTACATCTACTGTCTAGTGTCTTTAAGCCCAGTTTCTTTCTTTCTTTCTTTTTTTTTTTTAATCTCCAACTTTTATTTTAAGTTCAGGGGTATCTGTGCAGGATGTGCAGGTTTATTACATAGGTAAACATGTGCCATGGTGATCTGTGGCACAGATCATCCCATCTTAATACCTGGGTTTAACACCCAGCTATTAAGTCCAGCATCTATTAGCTATTCTTCCTGATCCTCTCCCTTCTTCCATCCCCTGCCCTTTGACAGGCTCTATTGTGTGTTGTTCCTTCCATGTGTCCACATGTTCTCATTATTTGGCTCCCACTTATAAGTGAGAACATGCAGTGTTTGGTTTTCTGTTCCTATGTTAGTTTGCTAAGGATAAAGGCCTCTAACTCCATCCAGGACATCCAAAAGACACGATGTCATTCCTTTTTATGGCTGCATAGTATTCCATGGTGTATGCGTACCACATTATCTTTTTTTTTCTTTTTTTAATTTTTTTATTATACTTTAAGTTCTAGGGTACATGTGCATAACGTGCAGGTTTGTTACATATGTATACTTGTGCCATGTTGGTGTGCTGCACCCATCAACTCGTCATTTATATCAGGTATAACTCCCAATGCAATCCCTCCCCCCTCCCCCCTCACCATGATAGGCCCCAGTGTGTGATGTTCCCCTTCCCGAGTCCAGGTGATCTCATTGTTCAGTTCCCACCTATGAGTGAGAACATGCGGTGTTTGGTTTTCTGTTCTTGTGATAGTTTGCTCAGAATGATGGTTTCCAGCTGCATCCATGTCCCTGCAAAGGACATGAATTCATCCTTTTTTTGTTGTTGTTGTTGTTGTTGTTGTTTTTTTAAGACAGAGTCTTGCTCTGTTGCCCAGGCTGGAGTGCAGCGGTGCCATCTCGGCACACTGCAAGCTCTGCCTCCTTGGTTCATGCCATTGTCCTGCCTCAGCCTCCTGAGTAGCTGGGACTACAGGCGCCTGCCCACCATGACTGGCTAATTTTTTGTATCTTTAGTAGAGACGGGGTTTCACCATGTTAGCCAGGAAGGTCTCGATCTCCTGACCTCATGATCCACCCGCCTTGGCCTCCCAAAGTGCTGTGATTACAGGTGTGAGGCATCACGCCTGGCCGAACTCATCCTTTTTTATGGCTGCATAGTATTCTGTGGTGTATATATACCACATTTTCTTTTTTTTTTTTTTTTTGAGACGGAGTCTCGCTCTGTCGCCCAGGCTGGAGTGCAGTGGCCGGATCTCAGCTCACTGCAAGCTCCGCCTCCCAGGTTTATGCCATTCTCTCGCCTCAGCCTCCTGAGTAGCTGGGACTACAGGCGCCCGCCACATCGCCTGGCTAATTTTTTGTATTTTTTTAGTAGAGACGGGGTTTCACCATGTTAGCCAGGATGGTCTCGATCTCCTGACCTCGTGATCCACCCGTCTCGGCCTCCCAAAGTGCTGGGATTACAGGCTTGAGCCACTGCGCCCGGCCTGTACCACATTTTCTTAATCCAGTCTATCATTGATGGACATTTGGGTTGGTTCCAAGTCTTTGCTATTGTGAATAGTGCCACAATAAACATATGTGTGCATGTGTCTTTATAGTAGCATGATTTATAATCCTTTGGGTATATACCTAGTAATGGGATTGCTGGGTCAAATGGTATTTCTAGTTCTACATCCCTGAGGAACTGCCACACTGTCTTCCACAATGGTTGAACTAGTTTACACTCCCACCAACAGTGTAAAAGCATTCCTATTTCTCCACATCCTCTCCAGCATCTGTTGTTCCCTGACTTTTTAATGATCGCAGTTCTAACTGGCATGAGATGATATCTCATTGTGGTTTTGATTTGCATTTCTCTGATGAGCAGTGATGATGAGCATTTTTTCATATGTCTGTTGGCTGCATAAATGTCTTCTTTTGAGAAGTATCTGTTCATATCCATTTCCCACTTTTTGATGGGGTTGCTTGTTTTTTTCTTCTAAATTTGTTTAAGTTCTTTGTAGATTCTGGATATTAGCCCTTTGTCAGATGAATAGATTGGAAAAGTTTTCTTCCATTCTGTAGGTTGCCTGTTCACTCTGATGGTAGTTTCTTTTGCTGTGCAGAAGTTCTTTAGTTTAATTAGATCCCATTGGTCTATTTTGTTACCATTGCTTTTGGTGTTTTAGTCATGAAGTCTTTGCCCATGCCTATGTCCTGAATGGTATTGCCTAGGTTTTCTTCTAGGGCTTTTATGCTTTTAGGCCTAACATTTAAGTCTTTAATCCATCTTGAATTAATTTTTCTGTAAGTTGTAAGGAAGGGATTCAGTTTCAGCTTTCTACATATGGCTAGCCAGTTTTCCCAGCACCATTTATTAAATAGGGAATCCTTTCCCTGTTTCTTGTTTTTGTCAGGTTTGTCAAAGATCAGATGGTTGTAGAGTATTATTTCTGAGGCCTCTGTTCTGTTCCATTGGTCTATATATCTGTTTTGGTACAAGTACCATGCTGTTTTGGTTACTGTAGCCTTGTAGTGTAGTTTGAAGTCAGGTAGCATGATGCCTACAGCTTTGTTCTTTTTGCTTAGAATTGTCTTGGCAATGTTGGCTCTGTTTTGGTCCCATATGAACTTTAAAGTAGTTTTTTCCAGTTCTGTGAAGAAAGTCATTGGTAGCTTGATGCAGATGGCATTGAATCTATCAATTACCTTGGGAAGTGTGGCCATTTTCATGATGTTGATTCTTCCTATTCATGAGCATAGAATGTTCTTCCATTTGTTTGTGTCCTGTTTTATTTCGTTGAGCAGTGGTTTGTAGTTCTCCTTGAAGAAGTCCTTCACATCCCTTGTAAGTTGGATTCCTAGGTATTTTATTCTCTTTGAAGCAATTGTGAATGGGAGTTCACTCATGATTTGGCTCTCTGTTTGTCTATTATTGGTGTATAGGAATGTTTATAATTTTTGCACATTGATTTTGTATCCTGAGACTCTGCTGAAGTTGCTTATCAGCTTAAGGAGATTTGGGGCTGATACGATGGGGTTTTCTAAATATACAATCATGTCATCTGCAAACAGGGACAATTTGACTTCCTCTTTTCCTAATTGAATACATTTTATTTATTTCTCTTGCCTGATTGTTCCGGCCGGAACTTCCAACACTATGTTGAATAGGAGTGGTGAGAGAGGGCATCCCTGTCTTGTGCTAGTTTTCAAAGGGAATGCTTCCACTTTTTGCCCATTCAGTAAATGATACTGGCTGTGGGTTTGTCATAAATACCTCTTATTGTTTTGAGAGATGTTCCATCAATTCCTAGTTTATTGAGAGTTTTTAGCTTGAAGGGCTGTTAAATTTTGTCAAAGGCCTTTTCTACATCTATTGAGATCATCATGTGGTTTTTGTCATTGGTTCTGTTTATGTGATGGATTATGTTTATTGATTTGCGTATGTTGAACCAGTCTTGCATCCCAGGGATGAAACTGATTTGATCGTGGTAGTTTTGATGTGCTGCTGTGTTCAGTTTGCCAGTATTTTATTGAAGACTTTCGCATCAATGTTCATCAGGGATATTGGTTTAAAATTCTCTTTTTTTGTTGTGTCTCTGCGAGGCTTTGGTGTCAGGATGATGCCGGCCTCGTACAGTGAGTTGGGGAGGATTCCCTCTTTTTCTATTGATTGGAATACTTTCAGAAGGAATGGTACCAGCTCCTCTTTGTACCTCTGGTAGAATTCGGCTGTAAATCCATCTGGTCCTGGACTTGTTTTGGTTGGTAGGCTATTAAATATTGCCTCAATTTCAGAGCCTGTTATTGGTCTATTCAGAGATTCAACTTCTTCCTGGTTTGGTCTTGGGAGGGTGTATGTGTCCAGGAATTTATCTGTTTCTTCCAGATTTTCTAGTTTATTTGCATAGAGGTGTTCACAGTGTTCTCTGATGGTAGTTTGTATTTCTGTAGGATCAGTGGTGATATCCCCTTTATCCTTTTTTATTGTATCTATTTGATTCTTCTTTTCTTCTTTATTAGTCTTGCTAGTGGTCTATCAATTTTGTTGATCTTTTCAAAAAAAACAGTTCCTGGATTCACTGATTTTTTTGAAGGGTTTTTTGTGTCTCTGTGTCCTTCAGTTCTGCTCTGATCTTAGTTATTTCTTGCCTTCTGTTAGCTTTTGAATTTCTTTGCTCTTGCTTCTCTAGTTCTTTTAATTGTGATGTTAGGGTGTCAATTTTAGATTTTTCCTGCTTTGTCTTGTGGTCATTTAGTGCTATAAATTTCCCTCTACACACTGCTTTCAATGTATCCCAGAGATTCTGGTACGTTGTGTCTTTATTTTCATTGGTTTCAAAGAACATCTTTATTTCTGCCTTCATTTCGTTATTTACCCAGTAGTCATTCAGGAGCAGGTTGTTCAGTTTCCATGTAGTTATGCAGTTTTGAGTGAGTTTCTTAATCGTGAGTTCTAATTTCATTGCTCTGTGGTCTGAGAGACAGTTTGTTGTGATTTCTGTTCTTTTACATTTGCTGAAGAGGGCTTTACTTCCAACTATGTGGTCAATTTTGGAATAAGTGAGATGTGGTGCTAAGAAGAATGCATATTCTGTTGATTTAGAATGTAGAGTTCTGTAGATGTCTATTAGGTATACTTGGTGCAGAGCTGAGTTCAAGTCCTGGACCTGCATATCCTTGTTAACCTTCTGTCTCATTGATCTGTCTAATATTGACAGTGGGGTGTTAAAGACTCCCATTATTATTGTGTGGGAGTCTAAGTCTCTTTGTAGGTCTCTAAAGACTTGCTTTATGAATCTGGATGCTCCTCTATTGGGTGCATATACATTTAGGGTAGTTAGTTCTTCTTGTTGAGTTGATCCCTTTACCATTATATAATGACCTTGTCTCTTTTGATCTTTGTTGATATAAAGTCTGTTTTATCAGAGACTAGGATTGCAACCTCTGCTTTTTTTTGCTTTCCATTTGTTTGGTAGATCTTCCTCCATCCCTTTATTTTGAGCCTATGTGTATCTCTGTACATGAGATGGGTTTCCTGAATACAGCACACTGATGGGCCTTGACTCTTCATCCAATTTGCCAGTCTGTGTCTTTTAATTGGGGCATTTAGCCCATTTACATTTAAGGTTAATATTGTTATGTGTGAATTTGATCCTGTCATTATGATATTAGCTGGTTATTTTGCCCATTAGTTGATGCAGTTCCTTCCTATCATTGATGGTCTTTACAATTTGGCATGGTTTTGCAGTGGCTGCTACCAGTTGTTCCTTTCCATGTTTAGTGCTTCCTTCAGGAGCTCTTGTAGGGCAGGACTGGTGGTGACAAAATCTCTCAGCATTTGCTTGTCTGTAAGGGGTTTTATTTCTCCTTCATTTATGAAGCTTACTTTAGCTGGATATGAAATTCTGGGTTGAAAATTCTTTTCTTTTAGAATGTAGAATATTGGCCCCCACTCTCTTCTGGTTTGTAGATATTCTGCCAAGAGATCTGCTATTAGTCTGATGGGCTTCCCTTTGTGGGTAACCCGATCTTTCTCTCTGACTGCCCTTAACATTTTTTTCCTTCATTTCAACCTTGGTGAATCTGACAATTATGTGTGTTGGGGTTGCTCTTCTCGTGGAGTATCTTTGTGGTGTTCTCTGTGTTTCCTGAATTTGAATGTTGGCCTTCCTTGCTAGGTTGAGGAAATTCTCCTGAATAATACCCTGAAGAGTGTTTTCCAACTTGGTTCCATTCTGCCCCTCACATTCAGGTACACCAGTCAAACGTAGATGTGGTCTTTTCACATAGTCCCATATTTCTTGGAGGCTTTGTTTATTTCCTTTTACTTTTTTTTCTCTAAACTTCTCTTCTTGCTTTATTTCATTAATTTGATCTTCAGTCACTGATACCCTTTCTTCCACTTGATCGAATTGGCTATTGAAGCTTGTGCATGTGTCGCGTAGTTCTTGTGCCATGGTTTTCAGCTCCATCTCATCATTTAAGGTCTTCTCGGCACTGTTAATTCTAGCTAGCCATTCATCTAATCTTTTTTCAAGATTTTTAGCTTCCTTGTGATGGGATCCTCCTTTAACTTGAAGAAGTTTTTATTACTGACCTTCTGAAGCCTACATCTGTCAGCTCATCAAACTCATTCTCCATCCAGCTTTGTTCCATTGGTGGTTAGGAGCTGCGATCCTTTGGAGGAGAAGAGGCACTCCAGTTTTTAGAATTTTCAGCTTTTCTGCTCTGGTTTCTCCCCATCTTTGTGATTTTATCCACTTTTGGTCTTTGAAGTTCGTGACCTACAGATGGGGTTTTGGTGTGGATGTCCTTTTTGTTGATGTTGATGCTGTTCCTTTATATTTGTTAATTTTCCTTCTAACAGTCAGGCCCCTCAGCTGCAGGTCTGTTGGAGTTTGCTGGAGGTCCACTCCAGACCCTGTTTGCCTGGGAATCACCAGTGGAGGCTGTAGAACAGCAAATATTGCAGAACAGCAAATACTGCTGCCTGATCCTTCCTCTGGAAGCTTCGTCCCAGAGGGGCACCTGCCTGTATGAGGTGTCAATCGGCCCCTACTGGGAGGTGTCTCCCAGTTAGGCTACACAGGGGTCAGGGACCCACTTGAGGAGGCAGCCTGTCCATTCTCTGAGCTCAAACACTGTGCTGGGAGAACCACTGCTCTCTTCAGAGCTGTCAGACAGGGATGTTTAATTCTGCAGAAGTATCTGCTGCCTTTTGGTCAGCTATGCCCTGCCCCCATGGTGGAGTCTACCTTGCTGAGCTGCAGAGGGCTCCGCCCAGTTCGAGCTTCCCCTGGCCACTTTGTTTATCTACTCAAGCCTCAGCAATGGCGGACACCTCTCCCCCTGCCGGGCTCCTGCCTCGCAGGTCAATCTCAGACTGCTGCACTAGCAGTGAGCAAGGCTTCATGGGCGTGGGACCCTCTGAGCCAGGCATGGGATATAATCTGGTATGCCATTTGCTAAGACCATTAGAAAAGCACAGTATTTGGGCGGAAGTGTCCCGTTTTTCCACGTACCATCTGTCATGGTTTCCCTTGGCTGGGAAAGGGAAATTCCCTGACCCCTTGCACTTCCCAGGTGAGGTGATGACCCACCCTGCTTCATCTCACCCTCTGTGGGCTGCACCCACTGTCCAACCAGTCCCAGTGAGATGAACCAGATACCTCAGTTGGAAATGCAGGAATCACCCATCTTCTGCATTGATCACGCTGGGAGCTGCAGACTGGAGCTGTTCCTATTCGGCCATTTTGAAATGGAATCCGGAAATTCTTTTCTTTAATAATGTTCAATATTGGCCTCTAATCTCTTCTGGCTTGTAGGGTTTCTACTGAGAGGTCTGCTGTTAGTCTGATGGGCTTCCTTTCGTTAGGTGACCTAGCCTTTCTATCTGGCTGCCCTTAACATTTTTTTCTTTCATTTTGACCTAGGAGAATCTGATGATTATGTGTCTTGGGGATTCTCTTGTTAAGTATCATACTGGGGTTATCTGCATTTCCTGAATTTGAATGTTGGCCTGTGTAGCTAGATTGCAGAAGTTCTCTGGGATGATACCCTGAAATATGTTTTCCTAATTGATTCCAGCCTCTCCATCTCTTTTCAGTACCCAAATCAGTCATAGATTTAGTCTCTTTACATAATCCCATATTGGAAGTTTTGTTCATTCCTTTTTCTCTGTTCTTGTCTGTCTGTAATTTCAGAAAGACAGTCTTTAATCTCTGAGATTCTTTCCTCTGCTTGGTTTATTCTGCTATTAACACTTGGAATTGCATTGTGAAGTTCTTGTAGTGTGTTTTTCAGCTCTATAATGTCAATTATGTTCCTCTCTGTACTGGTTATTTTGGCTGTCTACTCCTGCATTGTTTTATCATGTTTCTTAGCTTCTTTGCATTGGGTTACAACATGCTCCTTTAGTTCAGCAAAGTTTGCTTGTTTTCATCCACATTCTGAAGACTACTTTTGTCATTTCAGCCATCTCAGCCTCAGCCCAGTTCTGAACGCTTGCTGGAGAGGTGTTGCGGTCATTTGGAGGAAAGGGGGCACTCTGGCTTTTTGAGTTTTCAGTGTTTTTGCATTGATACTTTCTCATCTTTGAGGGCTTATGTACTTTTGACCTTAAGGTTGCTCACCTTTGGATGGGTTCTTTTGTGTTTTCTGTTGTTGTTGTTATTGTTGTTTTTTCTTTGTTTGTTTTTCTTTTAACAGCCTGGCCACTGTTCTGTAGGGCTGTTGTGTTTGGCTGGGGTCCATTCCGGACCCTAGTCACCTCGGTTTTTCTAGTACCTGAAGGTATCATCAGTGAATACTGCAAAACAGCAAAGATGGCAGCCTGCCCCTCTTTCTGGGAGCTCTGTCCTAGGGGCTACTAATCTGTTGCTGGCCTGAATGTGCCTGTACAAGGTGGTTGGAGACCCTGGTTGGGGTCACTAGGAATAAGATCAGAGACCTTCTTAAAGAATCAGTCTGGCTGCTTTTTGGTAGAGCAGCTGTGCTGTGCTGAGGATCCCTTCTGCCCCCAGTCCAAGGCCTACAGGGTGGACTAGCTGAGATGCCCAAACAGCAAAGGTGGCAGCCTGCCCCATCTCATGGGCACTCCCATTCTGGGGAGAAATTAGAACTCTGTCAGTCATAGAACATGGGCAGGAATGGCCAGGGGCCCCAGCTGGGAGGCTCTGCCCAGCAAGGAGGAATGGATCCTGCTCCCTTTTACAGAAGCAGTCTGGCCACACCTTAAGACAAGCCATGGAGTCCTTGGAACCATCTCTGGCCCTATCAGCTTGGACTCACCAAAGCCCGCAGGCTGGAATGGCTGAGTCACTCAAACAGCAAAGATGGTGACCTGCTCCTCCCCCTGAGCACCCATCCCAGGGAGAAATCCAACCTCTGTCCACAGAATATGAGCAGGATAGCCAGAGACCCTGACTGGGAGGATCTGCCCTGCAAGGAGGAGTGGATCGGGTTCCTGTTTGAAGAAGTAGTCTGGCTACACCTTGACAAAACAGCTCTGCTGTGCTGGGGGCTACCTCTGTGCTGGTCAACTTGTACTCTCCACAGCCAGCAGGCTGGAATGGCTTAGTTGTCCAAACAACCAAGATGGTGGCCCATACCTCTCCCCCAGGGAGAGATCAGAATTCTGTCCATAGAAAATGGGCAGGAGTGGTCAAAGGTTCCAGATGGGAGGTCCTGCCCAGTTAGGAGGAATGTTTTGGGACACTGCTTAAAGAGGCAATCTGACCACATTCTGGCAAAGCAACTATGCTGTGTTGTGGGGATCTTTCTTTGTCTGGACCATTTGGATTCTCCAAAGCTCATAGGCTGGAATGGCTGAACTGACCAAATAGCAGAGATGGTGGCCTGCCTCTGTCCCCCGGGGCTCTGACCCATCTCAGGCAGGCTCCACCCTGTTGCTAGTAGCTGGCTGGAATCCAAGCCAGTAGATCTTATCTTGTGAGGTGCCGTGGAAATGGGGTCCACAGACTGACACTGTTTGGCCCTCTGGATTCAGCTCCCTTCCTAGAGGTATATATGGGTCTCCTGCCTTGACGAGGATCCCAAAACCAGAGTAGGTAAAGCTCCTGGGTCGCTGTATGTGCCTGAGCAGCTGCTCTGCTGAGACTCCACACAGTTCTGTGTGTCGGACCCAAGGCCCTATGGTGTGGGCTCACAAGGGAATCTCTTGATTCAAGAGTTGCAAAGATCTGTGGGAGAAGTCTGATTTCCTGGGATCACACATTCACTCACCGCTTCCTGTGGCTGGGGTTGGAGGTTCCGTTGGCTCTGTGTTGCTCTCAGGTGGGCTATCACCCCACCCTGCTTTTCTATGTTCTCCATGGTTCGAGCTGTTTTCCTGATTAGCCTCATTGAGAGTACCTGGATATTTCAGTTGAAGGTGTGGTATTCACTTGCTCCTTTCATTCCTCTCTGTGAGAGTCAGGTACTGCAGCTGCTTCTGATTGGCTATCTTTGCCCCGTCCCCATCAGTTTCATTTCTAGCACGTCACACAAACCATAGCAAAATAAAATTTGTAATACGTGCTTGTATTAGTTTAATTACACTTAAGATTATGAGTCACAGAGACGCTTAGAAAATAATAGAAACTCCTTCTTTCTTTCCTTTATTGTCAAACTCTTAGTTACCTATCTGCTTCTGACCACAGTTAATTCACAACTCAGGGCTATGGTTTCGATAAGACCTAAAGAATTAAATCAGTTATCCAAAAAAAAGCCAAGCCCTAAATATGCCTACCTCAAATATATGTTATCTGTGCAAATTAAGGAAGAGTCAGGATGGAGGCTTAAAATGCTAGACAGTTGCTACTTACTTAATGTTACTTCTATGTCTACTCACCCATCTAACATAATTATAATCATCTTATTTGCCTACTCTCGCATGCTCATTCTATCTTTCCTGGAATGCCTAAATTCCTTCAGCCTATTTCTGTATCTTAACATACTGTCTAACCCTCTCCCTGTCCTGAGTGGAAGGGACTAACAGCTGTTTTTATGAACAGAAGTATCGGCTCTGTGTGTTTCTCCTATTTAGGCATAGATAAGAATCACAGGATTCTAAGGTTTGACGTTTCATTTGGCCTGACCATCCTCTCCAGGAATTCCCTTTTCTTTGTCCCTGTCAGGTGGTGTTTCCCCTTATTTAAACATCATCCTGTGATGATAAGCTTACTCCAGTAGGCATTTTCAAATTGAACTTCTCTCTTAGATTTTTCATTCGTTGAACCAAAATCCTTCTCTGTAATTTTTATCCTTTGTTCGTAGTTCTACTCTTAGGGTAGTATATCTTTTTCCTTTCCACATGTTAGACCTTTGTAGGTTTGTACCTTGCAGCACACATATCTTCTCTGCTCCAGATCAAATAGTATTCATTTCTTTCACCATTGGTCATGGAGCTTAGTTTTAAGCCCCTTTCATTTTTGTATTTATTCTCCTCTAGATACAGTCAGTGCCCCTGGTCTCCAGAGTCCGTCTCCGTTCTGTAAAATGGAGCCATGAAATGAGCAGGATGTATATACATATCCATACTAACTTAAGAGACACACGCACCTAAGCTTCTAAAGGGGAGAAGTGGGTTACATGAGATCATGGTGTGAGAAAGTGTTAAACAAATGAAAGGTTCTACTCTTCCAATTTTGGCCCTCTTTGGTTCCAGTGACTGGGGCACAAGGAGAAGACAAGAAAAGAGATACTAAAAATCAGTCCCGATTAGGTTTAGAGAAGTATAAGTGGAGATGAAGGTGACTTACATTTCATGCCCGTTCAGGAAAGAGTAACCCTTCTAATACATTCTTCTCAAAGAGTGCATGTTTAGTGGAACATCAGCCAATGATTTGTGGAGAAAATGCAGAGTGTCACCATCAAATGGGGAACATTGAGAAGCCTTCATTTTAGTGCATCCACCTTTCCTAACTTATTCTGCAGGTCTTTTTGCAGTTGAAGCCATAAGAAAGGCAGTTTGTCACTTCTTTTTGAAAGTCCAGGTTTGTGTGTACCAGCATTAGCAAAGCCAGGAAAGCATCTTTGATAGATACACTAATGGTGCTATGGGGTGGCCTCTCATGAAAGATCCTGGAAACCTAGAGGCTTATGAATATGGATACTAGAAAAACACTGCAGACTGTGTAGGGCCAATTCTAGAGTTTGAATACCTAAAAACTCACTTTATTATATCAAGATCTTTTTTAGCCTCTACAAGTAATATGTTTTTAACATGAAGGAAATAAATCATGTCATTGTTTAAAATTGCAAGGTATGTGTATATCAAGCAGCACAGACCTAAATTATGACTTTGAAGTTTTCTCACTGCAACATTTACAAACCCAGTCCAGCTTGTGGAAAACCATGGACATATTTTGGTTTGGCTCAGGACCTTCTTTTCATCTTCCAGGTCACTGAGTGCAAAGGATAAAAAAAACCCTGTAAATATTTTTGAAGCACAGGTTTATTTTTCCCTCTTGCAAAATTAAAATTGAATTATTTACTTTTATCCAAGGGAACTAATTTGTTCTAGACAAGAGGCTGACTCTCTACCACTCAAAAATGCTTTTTAGACCGATTTCATTCTAAAAAGAACTTAATGTTACTTCTATGACTTTTGACTTTGTAATTTCCAAAGAAGTCTTATTAGAAAATGAAAGATGACTGCAAAGGAGACTTTCATTCTCAACATATTTTCTAGCATTAGGGTTGGATCTTCTCTTTTCTATATGATTTCAAGTCTGGTTAGTTTGCACACATTACTGTGTGTCCCTGGTCTTCCTTTTGCAAAAAGACTTTCCAAGCTTCTTACCTATAAAAGTAGCAAAGGGTGTGTTTAGGTGTTGACATTTAAGTTCCAGTGCTTGTTATGCTTTTAGTGACTTTAACCTACCTGACTTTGTTCCCACACCTCTTGACTACAGACAATATTGTTCCTACTCCCCATAGATACAGTTAGAACCTGTGGAAATAAAGTGTCTATGTGACAGCACTAAAAATAAATACGTTTTTAAAAATGAGAAATTAACAGTGTATATCTGGGGCTGCTAGAGCAGAATTAAGAGTAGAGTCTGTGTGAAGAATTGGGTGTTTACTGAGCTGGGTCAGAGGAGGGTTATACTGCACTGACGTTGTGTCTCCTCTTTCTCTCATTGCAAACACACATGTACACCTCGTCTCTATTCTAGTTCCAAGTCTGCTGCTGACATTCTAGTGGTTAGGCCTAGCGTGCTTCTCCTTCAATCCAGTCCTGGACAAATGCAGGTTCTCCAGGAACTAGCAATTCTGAGGGGTCCACATACACTTCAAGCTTCTCTTCATTTGGGGAATCTCTCAGAAACCACGTTGGTCTGGGTCTATTTTTCTCTTACATTTGATTGATAGCTTGAGAAACCTCGATTGCTGTTCAGCCAGCATAGAACCCCTTTATGAGTTGGTAGCCTAGGTTGCTACTTTATAATATGATTTGAAAGGTACTTGAAGGCCCATGCTCCAAAGAATCTTGTTCCAGAGCTTGCTGGGCTAGCTTTAGGTTCACTATTTGACACCAATTTCTTTGTGTCAACATGGTTCTCTCCAAATTTCATTTTTACAAAGCAGACATTTCCTTGGGAAGACCAAGGCAGCTTGTTTTGGTCTGTAGGTGGGGAGGGAGTAGATAGAAAAAGAGACACTAGTGTTAAATGAAATTTGGCCTAAAGCTGCCTCCATATGTAACAAACTGTAACCTAACTTAATATGTAAATACACTGCAACGTAACTTGCAGTTAGTATATTCTTGGCATGACTAATTGAGTTTTGGCCAATCATAGCAGCTGAGCTTTCAGCCAAGCAGGGCCTGTAAACTGCTTAGACATGTCCAAATAAGGCAAATGCAGAGCTGTCACCAGTCAGGCTATTTCTACACATCACTTCCTTTTTCTGTCTATAAATACTGCTTGCTCATATTGCTGGGTGGAGCTTTCTTAACCTTTACTGCTTCAGAATGCTGCCTAATTCATGAACTGTTTCTTTGCTCAAATAAACTCTGCTAAACTTAATGTATCTACGTTGTTTTTGTTTGTTTGTTTGTTTTTGGGTTTGTTGTTGTTGTTGTTGTTTTTACTAGAATGAGAAAGACTGGATGATTAGACAAGATTTTTTATTTTTATTTTTGGTTGTCATAAGTCTATATCCGACTGACCTGATGTCAGGCCCCCTATGCCAGAGTTCATGATAGAACCTGCCTAACATGGACTCAAAGCTCTGGGGTGGGGAAGAGTGAGGAAGTCTGGCCTGGGAAGTCCTATAAATGGCATTGCGTACAGGACACTGCATCTGATTCACTGTAAGCTTTTAATGAGCTTTCTTCTACCTTCTGTCCTTTTGGTCCAGTTAGATACTTTTATACTGGGTAATATATTAACTAATCATGTTGCATCACCTGGAAAGTTGTTAGGCATTTTGAATAAGGGAACAGAGCTAGTAGGGCCAATTGACTGACCATACATAGTGCATGTGACAAATTTATTGACTTCCTAAATCTGCATTGAGATTTCTGATATAGCAGACTAATGAGGATGCATGTGAAAGAGCAGTGAATACAATTCACTTTGAAGTGAATTTTAGTGCCAAGCACTTCTCCCTGGCACTACCTTCCCAGGCCTTACCTCACCCTGCCCTTTTGGCTCTTTTGTTGATGTATCTGTTTCTCATCCCTATTGGTCAACATATTTCATTCAAAGGCGCATAGACAAAGGTATTGTCATCAGATTTTCAGGAGATTCATATCTCTAACAGATAGCTAATAAAATGAATCATGAAATTATCTCAACTATTGAATTTAACAAGATGACAGTTAGATAGTGATAAAATACACTGTGCATTTAGATGACAAAATGTGCTCACAAGTACAGCATGGGGAAAGATGTGACTTGCTAGCGCTTTATGTTAAAAACACCTGAAGGTTTTAACAAAGCCATTGGTGAGAAGCAACTGTGAGAAAAGCAAATACAGTCTTAGATGCAACAAGATTTGGATCATGAACAGTCACAATTAATTGCACTCTGAGACTATCAGGAAATGTGTTGTGCTTCACAATTGGGTCCTGCAAGACAGACGCTGATAAATTAGGATATAATCAGAAAAAGATGCATGGGAGTGTGAAGGTGTCTGAGCAACATATCCAATGTGGAAGACTGAAAAGAAGAACAGAGAAGTGAGTGAGTAGAATAGACTCGTTCTGTTTTGAGAGAGAAGAAGTAAGGCCAAAATGTTTAAATTGATTCAGTATGCAAAAACTAGGACATCATGTGACCTAGAGCGCTTCATAACACATGTTTGCAAGTACAAACTGAATGACCATCTGCGACATTGGCCACATCATATGGCATAGAGTAGGCATATGATAAATATTTGTTAAATGTTACATACATGTAGGTGGAATGCTAGGAATGCTGTAGAAAGAAATAGTGGGAGGCTGGGCTTGATTAATGGTTCTAAATGGTGTTCTGCAAGATTTTGGTCAATGCCCCCTGAAAACAACATTATATTGTCAAAGTGTCTTGCAAACCCCTGTGCTCAACAGACTCAAACAAATTCCTTTACTGATGGACCACACAGAGGTTTCATATATTACATTTAGTATATTAAACATATATTATATATGTATTTCTAAGAGGAGATATATAAAGACAATAGAACTTGTCTGGGCATAGAACAATTTTGGCAGCACACTGACTGGAGTATTATCACTTAGGATACTTGTTTGCGGAACATTGAACTAAATTTGCTTTATATTTTTGCCAATTCTCTTTTATGTTTTCAAGGAGATGGGTGCAGATTGCCCATATGCTTCTAGTAAACTTTGTAAGTTCTAGACCCATCTTTCTGGATCCTGTGGCTGTTCTATAGAAAAGTATTAACCAGGATAATGAAAAAATTATCTCCTCTTTTTCAGCTCTATAATTTCTTCTTTGGTATACTCTCATGTTTGAAGTCTCACTCCTAGGAGTAAGTACCAACATTTATGATTTTCTTGGAATACTTTTATAATACAAAATTATTATCTTTTAGGCTTTTCCAAGACTCCTCATAAGGAGGAAAATTCTCTCTCAGAATGCTTAAAAACACCAATGTACGCAAATTATTTTCCTACTTTATTTATTATAGGTTTGTGGTCACAAGGAGTAGTCATTATCCTTAGATGAAATGGGTAGGGACAAATTTCATGTATTGCTCTACCCAAAGTGAAGGAGTCAGAGGGTTTCTAGGCAAACAACATAAAAGTCTCCTGTATTAACCAAATGAGCAAAGAGCACATTTCTTGAACAGTATTTTTCGAAGCTTAACCTCATGTTTGAACAACCCCAACTGACTTACGTTTCTGGCTTTCTTAATTGTTGGTTAGCTTTCAATGCCTGAATTCAGAAAAATTAGAGATGGAAAAATCCCTCAACAGGTCACCCAGCTCATGTCTTTAAAGGAATTAACAGATGAATCTCATAATGTAGTCCCTGGTTTTAACATTCTTGAGGATGGACCAGGGGTTTCATTTTAAATTCAGAAATATTGGGGCCAATTTCAGTCCTAGGATGAATTCAGAGACCACCAAGACAGGTTCCTATGTCCTACTTCTGCTTTCCCATTACTCAGAATGTGTAAAGTCATAAACTGAGCAGTTAAGTCATGATACATCCTGGCTTTTCAACATGGAGCTGGCAGGGGAAGGGGAGATAAGAAAGATGCAATAATAAGACTGAAAAATGTCAGTGTCAGGGGAAGAGGGCTAGGTGTTTATATCCCTGCATTGACCAGTTTTTGGATATGGGCTGCTTCTGGAGAGAGATGCAAATTGGGGCAAGATGGCTTTCTTCAGCTAAGAGCAGTTTTAGGAAAGAGACTCAGGCAGCTGAGAAAACGAGTGCCTCAGTCCTGAAGGGATCTGGGCAATGCACCACATCATTCATTACACCCACCCATCATGCTTGAACTTGCTTCATGCAAACTGTTCCAGGAACAGCTTCTTCAAGATTCTGATTGGTTTAATAGAGAGGTTCTAGTCCTACTTTCCTGGATACTGTGGTTGTTTTATGCAAATGAATTTCCCAGTTTTAGTGTGCTGACTATCTCATCTTTCTCAGCTGTATAATTGATCCTTTGGTATATTCTCATGTTTGAGGTCTAATTCACTTGTAGGGTCAAGCCAGAACATGTATGAAGGTTAGTGGGATTAACTACAGCCTGTGTTGGTACAGATAGTTGCAAGGCCGCTGCTAATACTCATTGTTTCCCTCTTAAAAACTACCCATTCTAGATTTCACTCACTCATAGCATATCTGGTGGTCTTGATGTCTAACTGGTAAGGGAGTTAGAGCTCCTTTCTTGAGAGTTGGAGCTCCTGCGCTATGCTCTTCTAGACCATGGCTGATACATCTGTCCATTTAGTATCATGATTGGGCACAGGCATATTTTTTTTTCACTTTTTTTAAATTATATTTTAAGTTCTAGGGTACATGTGCATAACGTGCAGGTTTGTTACATATGTATACTTGTGCCATGTTGGTGTGCTGCACCCATCAACTCGTCAGCACCCATCAATTCGTCATTTATATCAGGTATAACTCCCAGTGCAATCCCTCTCCCCTCCCCCCTCCCCATGATGGGCCCCGATGTGTGATGTTCCCCTTCCCGAGTCCAAGTGATGTCATTGTTCAGTTCCCACCTATGAGTGAGAACATGCGGTGTTTGGTTTTCTGTTCTTGTGATAGTTTGCTAAGAATGATGGTTTCCAGCTGCATCCATGTCCCTACAAAGGACGCAAACTCATCCTTTTTTATGGCTGCATAGTATTCCATGGTGTATATGTGCCACATTTTCTTAATCCAGTCTGTCACAGATGGACATTTGGGTTGATTCCAAGTCTTTGCTATTGTGAATAGTGCCACAATAAACATACGTGTGCATGTGTCTTTATAGCAGCATGATTTATAATCCTTTGGGTATATACCCAGTAGTGGGATGGCTGGGTCATATGGTACATCTAGTTCTAGATCCTTGAGGAATCGCCATACTGTTTTCCATAATGGTTGAACTAGTTTACAATCCCACCAACAGTGTAAAAGTGTTCCTATTTCTCCACATCCTCTCCAGCACCTGTTGTTTCCTGACTTTTTAATGATTGCCATTCTAACTGGTGTGAGATGGTATCTCGTTGTGGTTTTGATTTGCATTTCTCTGATGGCCAGTGATGATGAGCATTTTTTCATGTGTCTGTTGGCTGTATGCATGTCTTCTTTTGAGAAATGTCTGTTCATATCCTTTGCCCACTTTTTGATGGGGTTGTTTGTTTTTTTCTTGTAAATTTGTTTGAGTTCTTTGTAGATTCTGGATAGTAGTCCTTTGTCAGATGAGTAGATTGCAAAAATTTTCTCCCATTCTGTAGGTTGTCTGTTCACTCTGATGGTAGTTTCTTTTGCTGGGGCACAGGCATATTAAGAGATGTTTCAGTGATATCAGATTCACTTTCCCTCCTTAGATTGTGTAACAGAAGCCCTACCTTCTCCTGATGAAATGACCTTCTCCCGACATCAATTACCCCTGTTATGAAGCCCTACCTTCTCCTAAAGTCCATTACCCCTGTTAGGAAGATGACTCCTTCATTTGCCACCTGGCATGAAGAGCCTGAAGTTACTGTGAAGCTTTAGAACGTAAATGAGACTTTTCCTATGTTCCATGGTGAAAATATTTCCTCTTCCTAAACCACAATTTCCAGGCCTATAGGTTAGAATTGTAGGGATTTAAAATATAAATTCCTCATGTGGTTTACAAATGGTGACAAGTAAGGTCACTCCTGCCTCCACACATTATTGTTGGACACATATAGTCTACCCATTGGGGACACAGCCCTATGCAATGCTTGGTAGTTTAGGGTATGTAACACATCCTGGATTATGGTGTCTCATTCTTGCAAGTGAAGCAGAGTAGATTAATCTGTTTTGTTCTGAACTGACATCAATGGCCAGGGATACTTACTGGTGGAAGGGACATGGCAGAAGGTATATCTAGGAATAATCAGATAGGTAGCAATGTCTGGGTTCCAGAGGAGGGCCATCTAGGATAAAATAGAACCCTAGTTCATAAATAGAGGCAAATAGAGGCAAAGCAGAGGCAATAGAGGCAAAGCTTCAGGGTTCCAAATCAACATGAATTTAGGATAGAATTCACTCTCATTAGAGTTCTGTATTATGACAAGGAAGCATTAAAATTGAAGAACTGATGGGAAGGCTACTAATGATGGATAATTAGGACATCAAGAACTTAAGGTACATATAGCAACAGATTACCTACAGAGTCCCTCCATTGAAAGGGTAAGGGTACATGATGCTTGCATATACTATTACTACTATTGCTACTACTACTACTGCTACTACTACTACTACTACTACTAGTACTACTATGTAAGAATGTAAGTTTAGCTCCATTCTAGTATGAATTACTTTGGCTGCAAAAATTTCAAACCCAGGTGAGTACAAAAATGAAGATAATTAATTTTCTAGTATTTTTTGAAACTGCATACTGCTCAACGTAGGTAGCCATGGCCTTGTGGAGGACAGGAAGAGTGAAATGAGTACAAACTAGCCAGTGCTCTTTACAGTGTTTGGCTATGAATCCTGCAGATTGCTCTTCACAGACAATTATAGATACTTGAGGTACAAGTATGACTCTCCAAAGAGTCATTGTCTTGCCGTTTTTAATATCCAGACCATAGTAATAGTACAATACAATAGAAATAGCTAACAACTATTGAGCACTTACTACATGCCAGGCAGTGTTTTGTGCACTTTACATATATAAACTTGTTTAATGTTGACAGCAACTCTAAGATAGGTACTAGAATAATCTTATTTTACAGGTAAGGGAATTGAGGCCCAGTGAGATTACTTTACTTGCCCAAGATTGACACATTCTCAGTGGTGGAGCTGGCATTAAAAACTAGGAGACCTAGCTACAAAGTACTTATTCTTAGACACTCTTCTAAGATGCAAGTTGCTTTTATGGTGGTGGCAGAGTAATCTGCTTATGTTTAAACACTTTGGTTCTCAGGCTAAATTAATCTATGGAAAAACCTTACCACGATGAGAAAAGGGGAAGAGAGTAAGACCTGTAACATGTTATTTTGTGTGTCTTAATTCTGAAAAACAAGGATATATCAAAAAAAGAAATTATAGAGCTGAGATGGTAGATAGATAAAATTTTGACTAAGGTAGAAACTACATTAAAAATATCTTCATCAGATTGGAAAGTGTAACTATACAATGGGAGGCTGGTAAAAATATATGAGCTATTTGTACACAACTCTTTAAGAAACTGGCTTAAAGAATTAGATTTTATGAGGTCAGTACAAGTAAATTGCTCAAGAAAATATAATTACCTGCCCTTGGGACAGTCACTTAAGTCACTTAGATTTTAAGCTCTCAAATTCTTCAGTTGAAAAATTAGGGGATTTAAATAGATTATTGCTGAACCTCTTGCCAACTCAAAAACTATAAAACTGGTGTTACATAATGAATAAAACAAGCTGGAGCGAGAAGATTCTGGAGCTGGAAGATGCTGGTTGACTATTCACTATTTACCACCTGAATGACTGTCACAGATTTGGTTCCCTAGGAAGTAGACTCTAAGATTTAGAGATTTGTGTGCGGGTGGTTTATTGGGGAACAATACATGAGAGGGGTGAGGAAAGTAGGACTAGCCAGAGTGAGCATTGGAACTGTGATGTAACTGCAGTATATGTCTGAGCCAATTTTACTGGTGAACTCTGAGGCTGGGATCACCATTTAAATAGTCCTGCCTGTTTTAATGGACTTTTAGCTAAGATGGAGTCTAAGGAACTAAGGCTCCATCTAAGAAAGAGGGATTTACCTTCTCTTCAGAAACAACTAAAGACACAGGCAATACATATGAAAAAATGGCTTTCAAGACCCTGGACATGGGGCAATTAAAGATGGCGATTGCTATAAGATGGAAAACAGAGTAAGTCCTATGACTTCTCCAGCTTATTGCCTTAAGGGAGTTTCTAGGCCATGGCTTAAGGAGAGGGAACCAAGGTGGAGTCCAGTGGACATTTTGAGTTGAGATGGAGTTGAGAGTTCTAGAAAAACATAGTGACTATATTTCACATGGCAAAATACTGCAAAGGAGAGAGTGAGAGGGATCCCTGGATGTCAGTGGAGGGTACTCTTGTGTACACATAGAGAACTGATTGGCATTTGTGTGTGGGGAGATTACCATCTAAGAGACATAGAGGAAACAGTGGCTGCTGTTAACTCAGGGCTACGATTATTGTCATGGGACATTGGGCGCAGTACTCAGAAAGGTCTTGCCTCAGTGTGGGGAAATAATTAGCCTTAGATTAAATACTGATTAATTTTATCCACATGATTTAACTGAATCCCAAAACAAAGCTCAGGAACACATACAGAAATAGAAGAATATCCAGTACACAAAAAGGTAAAATTTACAATGTCTGGCATCAAATAAAATTAAGCAAGAATGCAGAAAAGTAGAAAATTGTGATTCATAAGTAGAATAATCAACCAGTCAAATCAACCCATAACTGACATTATGTTAAAATAGTTATTGTAACAATTTAAATGTATCAAATACATTTAAAAAGATAAGCAGAGGCATGGAAGATATGAAAACATCCAGATCAAACTTCTGCTGATTAAAACCACAATGTCTGGGATGAAAAATACACTAGATGAAATTAATAGTAGATTAGATATTGCCAAAGAAAAGGTTAATGAACCTGATGACACATTAATAGAAAGTGTCAAAAATAAAACACACAGAGAAAAGCATTTTGTAAAAACTGAAATAACATCAGAGAGTTGGATTACTTCAAGTGGTCAAATGTGCATGTCATTGGAGCCTCTAAAGGAGAGGAGGAGTGAGGGATGGAAGTATTTGAAAAAATAATGGCTGAAAATTTTTCTAATTTTATGCAATCCAAGAAGGTCAATAAGCCTCAAGAACAAGAAAAATAATAAAAATCAAGATAGGTGTGAATCAATTTGGTCCAAAGCACTAACAAAGAGAAAAATGTTAGAAGCTGCCAGAGATAAAAGACGCAGTATATACAGTGGAACAAAGATAAGAATTACAACAAATTTTATATCAAAAAACTGTGCAAGCTAGAATTCAGTGGAATGTCTTAAAATAATTAAAAGAAACGTGGCAACTTGGGATTCAATATACAGTGAACATATCTTTCAAGAATAAAAACAAGCATACAAAACTTAAAGAATCCTGCAGACCTGAACTGTAAGAAACGTTAAAGGAAGTTCTCAGGCAGAAAGGAAATGATACCACATGGAAAGAAGAATGAAGAAACCAGGAAATGAAAACTACATGGGTAAATATATGAGATCTTTTCTTTCTTTTCTTTTTTATTTTTCTCTAGAGACAGAGTCTCACTCTGTTTCCCAGGCTGGAGTGCATTGGTATGGTCATGGCTACTGACATTACAGGTGTGGGCCACTGTGCCTGGCCTGGGATATTTTCTTATTATCTAAACTTTAAAAGAAATTATTAAAATTATTTAAAGCATGAATAATAAGCATGTAGCGTGGAACCTATAACAAACCGTAGAAGTAAAAATATAACATATGTAGAAGTAAAAAATAATTGGATTGTTTAGACTGTTTACATATAATGTGATTATTGATATAGTTAGGTCTATAAACTATTATTGACAGTTTTTGCCAATTGTTTTTTATTTGTCCCTTTTGTTTTCTCTTTTCCTTTCCCTCCTTTTTTCTCTTCTTCTAGATTATCTTGATTCAGAAACATTTTTGACTTTGATGCATAAGGATGAAAAAACAAATGAAGTGAGCCCTGTATTTGCCACAATTTGAAATTGTGAAATAGGAAACAGGAAAGTCCTGAAAAAAACATACCAGATTCCATTCACGGATTCCAAAGTAGAGGGTTTAGAGAATTTATGGCTGAGTGAGTGCTTTCTAAACTTCCTTCTTTTCATGTAGTTATTTTTCTAATCAATACTAGATATGAGATGAATAGAATCTCCTGTTTTGGGTAAGGTGGGCCATGATTTAAATATCTCAGTATTTTCCCAAAAGAAACCAGATTTGCAAGTGAAAGTATCACAACAGAAGTTTATTATGGAACAATCACATATGTTGACTCTCCTTTGACCCTCACTGCAGTGCACTTTCATTACTTATCAATGTGGGGGTGGGAAAAAGGGGTGCAGCCAGACAAGAGAATATACAGGAAACAAGCATTGTATATGAGTCTATGTATTTCAGTAATGCTGCTACAAGGGGATACAAAATCAGGTGCCAGACTCCAGAAAAAAGGAGATTTTTTCTTCCCCCAATCTCATTTGGCCCCTCGGCGCTCCCTGAAGTAGCGATTATAGGCAGCATTGTATCCATAAACCATGGCATAGCGTTCGCAAAGTCTGTAGTCATCACAGGCCTCCCTGTTGAGCTCGTGGACAGGCTTAGAGCGTTCTCGGATCCTAGAAAGTGGAAAAAGAGGCCAAAATTGAGAAACATAAAGTGGAAAAATAAGAAAATGGAAAAGAAGAAGAAAATATTGGGGAGACTTTCTCTCCATGCCCACCTATATTAAGAGATATTTAAGGAACAGGGAGAGGCCAAGTGTGGTGGCTCAGGCCCGTAATCCCAGCATTTTGGGAGGCTGAGGCAGGCGGATTGCTTGAGGTCAGAAGTTTAAGACCAGCCCGGCCAACATGACAAAACCCCGTCTTTACTAAAAATACAAAAATAGCTGGACATGGTAGCACGTGCCTGTAATCCCAGCTACCTGGGAGGCTGAGGCACGAGATAGTGCCACTACAATCCAGCCTGGGCAACAGAGTGAGACTCTGTCTCAGAAAAACAAACCAACCAACCAAAAAAACCAGGGGGGAAGGCAGAACAGGGGATTTTTTTTTTTTTTTAAATGACAATAGAAGTTTTCTTTCTGTCCTCCTTTCTCTCCTCCTTCCCTCTCCTTTCCAGATCTTTCCCCAAATAGTTTTCTAATAATTTAGCTGTTTTCTGAATATTATTTTTAAGTTTTTTATTTTAAAGTACAATTAGGAATAATGTATATGATGAAAAACCTGTTTTCCACTCCAATTCAGATCTGTGATCTACACTGGGAAAAATGAGCGCTCCTCATAAAGTTTCTTACTGACCTCTCTTGGACTTTAGCTCTCCATCTCTGCTGAGGGGATATGAAGGTATTTGCATTTCTCCTGTTAATGAAGGGATCTTGGAATAGAAAATAAATAAATGCAGTTTTAGTGACACATAGCTGAAAATATTTCCATGAATATTCCTCGACCCAAATATATTTGTAAGTGCCTTAACTTCTGCAACTCATAAACAGAGATTGGCAAAAATTAAAGGAGGATATAAAGTAGATTTCATTAACTTCCTGATCAAATGAAATCAGTAATCAATCTATGTGTCTTAGAGACTTGTCATATGGACTTTGTTGGTTTTGCCTTTGGACGATCGCTTTGCTTTTCTTAATCTCCGTATTTCTACTTGGTAGGTTTTAAATTCCTTTTGAGGAGAAATTCTCTGTCCTGAGGATTTATGAAGCATAACTCTAGATTGCTGGTACATGAACAGTTTAAACACTATAAAAATAATGAATAAATTAAAAACAAGAGTGATGTGCCATTTCCTCACATGTTCAGTCGTTATAAATCCAGCTATTCAATAACATTCAGCTGGCTGAGTATGCTGGCTCACGCCTGTAATCCCGGCACTTTGGGAGGCTGTGGTGAGTGGATCACTTGAAGTCAGGAGTTCGAGACCAGCCTGGACAACATGGTGAAACCCTGTCTCTACTAAAAATACAAAAATTAGCCAGGCATGGTGTCATGCACCAGCTACTCGGGAGGCTAAGGCATGATAATTGCCTGAACTTGGGAGGTGGAGCTTGCAGTGAGCCGAGATCACGCCACTGCACTCCAGCCTGGGCGACAGAGTGAGACGCCATCTCAAAAACAAAAAAAAAAAAAACAAAAAAGCCAAAAACCCAAAAAAACAAAACAGCACTCAGCTTAACGTGGCGCCTGTGGTCTCCCAGCTGACTTGGCGTCCAACTCTGTGCTTTACCATTTGTCATTACTCCTCGTTTTCCATCTGTGCAGTTGACATGGTGCCAATTTAAAATTTTCAAATGAGATTTTATGGCTTCTGAATATGTTGCCTGTAGCTTAAATCCCATATTGCACTACTTCAAGCTTAAAAAATTGCTCCTTTGGCAATTTTTATAGTCATTAGATTTAAAAATTTACTTTAGATTTTCAAAAGAGGCCCCCCTTTCCCTCCCTGTTATATATCTTACCATCTTGTTTATTTAAAATTAGGGAGAGGTTATTTAATGTAAGAGATTTAAATATTCACTTACTAAGTTCATAAGATTCCATGCTTTCATGCGATTCTGGAATTAAAAAAAAATCAATATATCACCGTTTAGCAATGATTCCTTATATCATTATTTATCAGTTTAGACACTGTAATAGTTTAAATTAAAGAGTGTAAAAATGTGAAGAATGTATTTAGCAGTGTGGTTATTACAAATTTCAGGAATTTGGGATTTATGAGGTTTTTCTCTAGCTCTGGCCTTGCTGTGGATATCTCTATATTTTAGTTTCTCTGATGTTGAAGAAGGGACTGGCCATTTTCAGCTAAAATTTCCCAAGGGCTATGACGTCTTCAGACAAGCAAAATAAGACACTTTAAGTGCTGTACAGAAGTCTCCAGAGAACCTTCTTCTCTGGATTATTCAGAGCCTGTTTGAGAACAGGGTGAAAAAGGATTAAGAAGGATCCAGAAGACAGCCAGGTTTCTCCAGGCAAGAGAACTACAGGGCAGCTGCTCTGCTGGGCTTACTAGGACAGGTTTCTAAGAGGGTTCCGAAAGCCTCTTAAGAACCTGTGTTAAATTGGCAGCCACAGAAACCACTGGCTCCAGCTGACAGCTCACCCTGGACATGATGCCAGTTCAGAGGGAGAACTGAAATGATATCAAAGCAGAAGTTTTCTTCTTTCTGCCACTCTCCTGAGCACAGCAGGTAAATTTTGGAATAAGAGGCTTCTATTAATATTTGCCAGCAAGTGAATTTTCTTCAAAAGTTAAAAAGGAGGTGAAGAAATCAAATCCTCTGATATAGGAAATTTGTGAATACAAGAGTGAGAAGCATAATCTTTGTTTGTTAATGTGATTTAAATTTAAAAACAGTGAAAATATCCACGTAATTGAAGCAAAAGACTGAAATAAGTAAATAACTTTGCTTCAGATTTCCTTTTATAAGCTTTGAACAAATGCAGGTATATTTAACAACATATAGAAAACAGGCAAAATTTATTTTCTGATAACAGAAGTTATGAAAATGATTATTTTCTAAAATTCTTTTGATGTAAAACTTTATTTTAAAAATTAATCAACTGAACAACATAGTAAGTTCATGATCTTGTCCAGTCCCTAGAAAGGGTTGTACTTAATACTTCACATGAAAATTGATTTTCTCAAAGGCAAGTGGTTTAAACAATACCCTTAACCCATTGATACCAAAGTCTAAATAAATATCCTTAAAAACGAGGATGCAGGGCGCTGGGAAATTTGATACCTTCTTTCTGAAATATCTGAGTTTCTAGATATATAGAGACTTACCACTGAACGGGTTTGCCTGTTAAGTTGCACAAGACTCTGGATATTTAGGATATAAAAAAAGACTTAATAGAACAGATCAGTTTCCGTGGAGACTGGGAAATGTGAAAGTAATGGTACTTTAAGATTATAACAGAGAAAGAGGGAAGAAGAGGAGGAGGGAGAGGAAAAATAGAAGTAAGCCAAAGTCAGAGACAGAAAAGTAAATACAGAGAAAAGTTTCTCACCATAACACGAAGTTACCACCGCTAAGGTGGCCAGGATGGCGAGAAGGACCAGGCTCTTCATGGTCTCGTCCTGCAGGTCAGTCTCAGGGTCTTGTGTAGCAGCAGTAGGGAGAGAGGCTCCTACAGGATGTTAGTGGAAGGCTGTGAGGTTTTTATAAGAACCAGAGCAGTTGGGAGGGGAAGAACCAGTGGGAGAGGGCTGGAGAAGGTGGGGAAGGGTTGGCACTGAACTAGCATTGGAACTTTTCCCAAACAGTCATTCCTTCCAGATATTATCTACTCTGAGTGGGCAGTTTTCCCTCACTCCTGGACCTGACTGTGCTACAGCAGGATGCTGCTCTGGTGCAGAAGTTGTGGCCATCGTATGCTTGGGGACAGACCTGGACAAAAGCCCACAGAGGGAGTTACCACGAACACATGATCTACCCTCCTGGCCAGGCCTTTTGGGTTTGGTCCACAGACAGAGCCCTAGTGTTCTGTTTGTTACCCTGATTGATTGATGAGAGGTTTTGGCGGGGAGAAAGGACTTCACTTTCTTTTCTTTTCTTCTTTTTAACCTTTGCCTCTTCTTCTAGGAGGACTTCACTTTCTATGCTGATTATAATTTAGACATCTTCCCAGTAGGGCTGAATCCTAGACCAGTCTATCAATCCCAGACTAATCAGGCATTCGACTGGGGATATGCATCTCTGGCATTTTTCCAAGGGTTCAGCAGGGTGGAGATAGCCAATGACCCATGAGTTCTGTTTCCTTAATCAACACCATGGTAACTTGCCCATCCAGTTTTGTGACATTAGTTCAAACCTGTACCCTAGTCCTCTCTTAGGCAGCGAATCAGTGGTGGAAAGTGCAGCAAGGATAAGAGGGCACTGTTCTCTCATTCCTGAGGGCATTATCTTGATAATTAACTAACTTGATAGACTTTTTAGTGAGTGGCAGATGTGCTAGGTGTTGTGGGGAATGTACAGACAAACAAGACACCTCCCTAAGGAGGTAAGTAATAGCTGCTTACTATTCACTTTGCTCGTTCACTATAATGTATCCTCAAGCATAGGTTTTCACTACACTGTCAGGCCCAGAAGTACTAGCTTATTTTCCCACAGGAGGATTTCAGTTTGATGCCGCTGGTTATCTTGTATAGAGAGCTCTTTTTTTTTTCTTCCTTTTTTTCCCCTTCTTTTGCAGTCACAAAATCTGTCCTACCAGATGTGCCTCTGTTGCTTGGGAACCCAACAGTTTTCTTTGCAGACAACAGACTTGAGTCACAGAGCAGCAGATAGTAGAAGAGCTGCAGCTTCGGGACCTCTGACTCTTGGACTGCAACAGCAATAGGGCTGGGTTGGGGGTGGGGTGGATGTATCTTTCCATACTGATGTATTTCAAGGAGCAGTGATGAACTAGGTGGAGCCTCATGCTTCATTCTTTTCGTCTCATTGGGATGGAGTTTCCCTCCCACCCTCCGTCCTGTGAAGAGCTTTTATAAATATTAATAGAGTCCGCATTAAAAGAAATAGCTCCTTTGAAATCTGAAAGACTGAGTTCTGAGGGATCAATAAAATTCAAGTTTTCCCTCCAAAACCTAAGAAATAGATTCTCTGTGAGAAAATCTTAAAGAAAATCTCAGAAAGAAGACCATATATGTTCATCCTTGATAAATTCAACCGTCACAATTTCCACTAATGAGATTGGCAGTTGTTCCACTCTTTAAACCACAACCTACCCTGAGTGTTAGTTTCAGTGTCCGTCTTGCAAGATGAATCACCTGAATCATTACATGATCAATGAATAATTTAAAGTGCGAAAGCCAGTTTACTACATTGCATGATTTTGGGGGAACAAACTAGCCATAGATAAAAGTTTTGCATGTACTTAGCTTAGTAATTAATCCCCAATTAATATAACATCAAACAAGTTGAGTTCCAATGTTTCACCCTTAAAGTGAGTAGTCTACTCTCCCCATCCCCACTCCATCTCCAGAATTAAAGAGAAATCTTCCCATTTTCCTGCTATAAATATGTGCTTTGCAATGTAAATTAGCTCTGTCTTTTCCAGCCAAGTATAGATGACTCCTCTATCCCCAAGGTCAAATGGCAACTACAATCTTTCAGCCTCTGACATCACAATTGTTAGGTTATTTTTACACTCCCAGAAACTAAACTTGAAAATCGTACACTTCTCATTTCAACTTAAGCTTCACTTTTTGTTCACCTGAAATCACTGCTTCCACTGGATTCCCTAAACTTAAGCATTTCTCTTTATCGTCTTGGTTTTTGTAAGGCTAACTTTCTTTTGGGAGCTGTGTCTCTTCGGTCCTTCATCTGCCTTTCCTGTCCATTGCTCTCCATTTATTTCTGGGTTCTTCTCTGCAAAATCCCATTTATATGTGATCTGCAAAAATTACTAACATGTGTGAGAATCCAGAGCCCTTCTTTTTCTCTTCTGTCACCTTACTCCCCATTTTAAAGACAACTTTGTGAATGCCAACTCCAGTCATATGTTTTTATGATGAGGACTTGGACTAACTCATAAAGCAGGGATGGGAGCTTTGCATTAGAAAGGACCAAGATAGACTAATCTGAGAGAAGACAGAAGAAAAGAATGGAGGTAGGAAAAAAAAAAAAACGGAGAAGGGGAAATGAGAAGAGCCTTACCAATTTGGTTTGCTGGGTGTGTTTTAGGTAGAGACTGAGTGACAGAGAAAAACGGAGGCAGTTGGAGAAGGTGAGACATATTAAAAGCAAGACATGGGAACAGAGACATAAAAGCTGCTTTGGTTAGGAATAGCATCGTTTGAGATTGCGGAACACTGTCTGAAAATTTTCAGAAAATATTGAAATTTAAACAAATTAATTTTGCCAGCTAGTTTGCATTTTCTTAATTGGGATATCTTGTCAAGATGAGACCACATGAAACTCTAAATTCTAGTTAGAGTTTAGATAATTATGAAAAACACTTATATAGACATTTTCCCTTAACAAAAAGAAGTGTTATTCAGAGGAGAGAATATTTTAAGATACTCCCAGAAGTGATAACAGAAATATGAGACAGTGATATGATTGCCAGTTTTTAAAAATGTATAGGAATCTCCTCATGTGAGGGTTGGCAACGTGGGAACTGAAGCAAGAGAAGCCATGGAGTAATACAGATCTCCTATTCCACCTACTCTCAGGCAGAAAAGAGAAGAATGACCATGCCTGTCAGGGCCAGAAGGAGCTTCATGATTTCATAATTCTCCCATCCATCCATCCATCCATCCATCCATCCATCCAGTTATCTGTCTAGCCAACAAGTGTACTAAGCATCTACTGCGTGTCAACTCTAGGCTGGAAATACAGTAGAGAAAAATACAGATATGGGCCCTGTCCTCATGCATCAAGTGTGCTCTTTGAACACAAATTTAATAGTGGCTCCTCTTATTTAAAAAATTGTTAGGCAGCCAACTGGCCTTAAAGGACACTTAGTGATGAGCTTTCTCACTGGGTTGACCTTTCTTATGGGCACTCAGGAGTATCTTTGTTTCCAAAGCATCAAGAAAGGTGCTAATGACCAACTCAGATAATTCTGAATTTAGGCAGGGAATGCAGGAGAGGAACATTGGCAGAGCTGCTGAAAATTACTGTGGGGAGAAGCTTCTCAGAAAAGTGTATTTGCCCAAGAATATACCAAAATAGTTATCCCTGTCACATGGTATTTCTGTGACTAAAATAACGGCACAGAGGTAGTAAGTGTAATATATTTCCCTATCAATTCTACCTCCTTCTCTTTCTGTCCTTGCTTATCCTTTAACTAACTCTTTTTCAGATGGCTAGGCATTTTGTCTCTTTGAGGAATTTTCCTGGCTCCAGTCAGATTTCTTTTTCTTTTTTGCTGTTCCATGAAATTCAGCTTTATTTACTGAATTTTGATTTTATAATTTTTTTTTTTGAACTGGCGACACTAAAGTCCTTGCCTTTGCCATTAAAGGAAAAACACAAATGAAAGAAGAGTTAGGAAGAAGCAGCCCTGAAGACAAAAACAGAAATCACTCTTTAGGACATCAAAGGACAATGAACTGGGAGACAGAAGCCCGGCCAATGTCGTGGGACAGTGCCATGCTCTTAGTTCTTTTCTTTTAAGGGAAGCCCCTTGAGAGGATTCTGTGTGTCAGATTCCTTAACTGATGTAACTTCCTAGGCACAGACAGAATCCTTCTTTCCTTTCCTTAATTTGTCTTAGTTAAACTAAGTGAGAATAAATGTTTGTTAAACTCAGGCATGGGAGGAGCATCTGGGGACTTACGGGCTGAAACTTCCAGGGAAAGCTGGAGATGCCTGATTATTAAACAAAATAAAGGTGGAGAAGTCTGAGACGTGGAGAGATTTTGGCTTGGAATGGCTGGGATTTTTTTTTCCCTCCCCTATCAATTATTTCCTCCACCTTTTCCTTCTTAAGAAAAGCTTCAATTTTTAAATAAGGTAGCAAATATTAAATAAAAATTATACATCTATCCAAGTGCTATTATCATATATCAAATGCTTGCTATATATTAGATGCTCTGATAATCACTTTTTATTTGTTATTTACTTCTCATAATAATCCTATAAGTTAAGTATAATGACCCACATCTCATATATAAGAAAATAGAAGCTCAAAGAGGTAAAATAGTTTATCCAAGGTCACACAACAACTAAATGTCAAAGACAGGATCAAAACACAGGACTGTTTGATGTCAAATCATATGTTTTTAATAACAATACAACCATGCAAGATCCCTCCAGGTTCTGACACCTGCTTAAATAATTTTGTGATTGCATCTTACAGGGTCCCTTGAGTTTCCAATTTCATAGCTAGAGACAAAATTACACAAAATTAAGATATACACATTTAAAATGATACTTTTGTCAATATCCTTTAAAATAGTGCAATACGAATTAAAGATCTACATACACTTAAGCCCAGTAAGTCAAGTGACTTATAAAAACGGAGACAGGGATAGGTTTAGTATTGGATCCTAAGTCCCCTGTTTCTCTCTCCAGTACACTGCACACTACACATCTGCCCAAACAAGCTGCAACTCAAATATGGTACTTTCCAAAACCTTTCAGCTTCCTTCAGGAATCACCAAGTCTCACGCAGTCTGTGAACGCCGATGTTTGCTGTCATCTGGTTTGGTGTATTTGACATATAAAGAATATCGTCTTTCAGTACCCACAAGGCCAATTTCTATAGTTACTTAGACCACTCTCCCCTCCCCACCCCAGAAAAGTGGAAATCTCGGCTTAATTTATAAAATGCTCTGTCAACTCAAAGCAAAATAGAGAGCAGGTTCTATGTCTCCTGTCTTGACTAAAGATGAAGATGTCTTGACTAAAGGCTGGCTATTTATTCATCAGACTCTTGCTGCCTTTTCTGGATGAGGTGCGATCAAGACAAAGTCCGAGGAATTTCTCCTGCAGTACCATGGTCTCAGCTGGAAAGGAAGGCGCCCTTTTATATCTGTTCTACCATCATCCCACACTTTGGGATATCCTCATAATCTCCTTTCATTATTTCAAATCACCAAAATAAAAATACTCCTTTTTATATTCAGGACATTTACAACCCCAAGAAATGGAATCAAGTAACTTGCAGGAATTGCAGGGGATATTGGTTATTGGCAGAAACAGGATCTTAAAGGTAGGATTGGTGAGGAGAGGGGATATGAGAACAATGACATGATGTCTCTAGGAGTGAGATGGAAGCAGAGTGGGATTATGTTTACCACATGTGAAGACATGAAGGGAATACAGAGAATGATAGCTTAATTCACCAAATCACAGTACCCAAGAACTTGATACCACTGGTATGAGTTATAAGAAGCAGTTTTAGGGAAGATAGAAGTAATGCTTTAAACAACAGAGAATAATTTTTAAAAGTTAAGTAAACATAACATTCGTTACCAAATGAAGTTAAAAATAGTCGATGATAACTTTTAACGCTGACATGAGAAATGAAAATATGCTATCTTTGAAATCCTTTAGTCAGAGGTATGTATCTGAATGTCTAACCTAAGGGTACTTCCTTGAAATGGAAATTTAAATCTTACATAGGGTGATTTTAAGTTTAGGTAATAAATTAACTAGAAGAATATCTGGTAGCCATATGAGTCAAATCTGCCATGTTCCTTCCATATTCCAGCCTGCACCCAGTTCATCTGTTCTGTTGCTCTCTAAAAACAATAACAACAACAAAAAAGCAGATGGTGGAGGGGAGTGAGTATTCCCCAGCTTCCCTTCATCTGGGTATTCTCTCCATACTTTTGGTAGCTACTCTAACAAATAATCATCACATAATCTTGATAGGACTCTAAAGACAGGCTCTGTAGAAGCTGGCCAAAGGATGTAGTTTTTAGGATAAGAAAGCCTGGATTTGACTTCAAGCTCTGTTGCCTTTTCTTTTCTTTTCTTTTCTTTTTTTTCTTTTGAGATGGAGTCTTGCTCTGTCGCCAAGGCTGGAGTGCAGTGGCACAATCTCTGCTCCTTGCAACCTCCACCTCCCAGGTTCAAGTGATTCTCCTGCTTCAGCCTGCCTAGTAGCTGGGACTATAGGCACGTGCCACCACACCCAGCTAATTTTTTGTATTTTTTGGTAGAGACGGGGTTTCACCATGTTGGCCAGGCTGGTCTGAAACTCCTGGCCTCAAGTGATCCGCCTGCCTTGGTCTCCCAAAGTGCTGGGATTACAGACGTGAGCCACTGCGCCTGGCCTCTGCTGCTTATTCTGCGTGTGGCATTTGATATGTTGTTTAAGATCCTGAGCCTCGGTGACACAGGTAGGGATTATAAGTGTCTGCAACATAGTAGGTGTGCTCACTAAATGTTAGGGGACTCTAACTCAGAAGACTGTTAGATGAATTGAATAAGGCAATACCTGCAGAGCTCCTAGCTTAATTGCCTACATACATGTCATGCCATGGAGTACACACACACAATAGTGTGGTTCAACTCCACTGGTCTAGTGTTGCTTCCACTTTCCCCCGGTGTCAAGGGAATAGATTGCTGAAAACCAAAGCAGAGGAGAGAATGCAAAACATGGGAGGGATTGAATCAGCAAGGCCTTGTCCAGTGGGAACTGTGGAACTGGCTGAAGCTCAGCGTAGTTCTGATATGGCCACCCAATGGCTGCGTTCCTGTTGAGCGAGCCATTTGCCTCTTTTTTTTTTTTTTTTTTTTTGGCATTTGCCTTTTTAAACAGAAGAGCTGGAATAGACCTGTAAATTTTGTGTTTCTAAATTATTTCATCCTTGAAATGAATAAACCCGACAGAGAAATTATATAATTCGGCGTTTGAAGGAACACTTTGTTCTTAATGCAATTTTGCAAGTGTTTCTAGGGCTGATTGGTGTTTGGATGTCCAGCCCTCAGCCAACAAACCACTAGCAAGATGCCTTTTAAAAGCTGCATTCAAATAACTACCTGCCAAAAGGCCATGTCTGCTGTTGTTTCCCAGTTGTAGTCAAATAACTTCATTCATTTGAGTTGGATGCTGATATACTTTGAAGTACTTAGGAGAAGAAAGTCAATCTTTTCAGCCAGGATTTGGTCAGTGAGAGAAAACTGTCCCCCTCGTGGAAGGGATCAGCAACTCGGCAACTCCTCTCCTTTGTCTCCCCGCCTAGTCATTGCAAACCATGGAAATGAAATTCACAAAAGGAAGTTTAGAGAGGACACAAAGGAAAAATGTCCAGGTTAACATGAGAGAGAGAACAGCACAGGGAATGCCTTTCCTGACCAAGCTAAGAAGCGAACAGGCTGTGCAATAAGAGACTGTTTCCACATCTGATTTCTCCCTGATGGAAAAAAATGCAGTGAAATGTTGGCTGGGCTGACTGGAAATCTATTTCAGCTCCGCCTGCTGGCGTTTGTTTAAGCGGTCCTGTCACCAGAGTTCGTCTGGATCTCGGGGGCCTTGCTCTGACTCCAATTTTTCTAATCTATCAGTCTCTGTGTTTCCTGTTTTCTCATAATCCCATGTTAATTTTTTTCATGCCATTTGTGGAATTTTGAAAGAGACTTTTATTTTGTTGAGAGGATAAAGGGAGTTTTCATTGGGGTTCTTTGTCTTTTGGTCAGCCATAAACCAGTGGGAAAAAGAATAGAATCAAAAGGAAGAGACAATAAGCTGAAGGGAACAAGATGCAATTTTTGGTCTTATCCTGTTTTGGGATGGCAATAGGAGGGCAGGGGACTGGATGCAGGCTGGGGTGAGGGATTAGGAAGGATGAGAATCTGATACGAACGCTTGTTTGTCTTGCTCCTGTACTGGACAGCACGTTCTTTGAGCTTAGCCTCTGGCTCCTAGTCATCTTTTATGAAGACACACAACAAGTTCTCATTGCTTACAGAATTAAGCTGACATCCTTCTCAAATTCACATGCATCCTAAATTCTCTGGTGCCATAATGAGAGAGTGGAAAAGAACATGTGAATGCCACTCCATTTGTTACTGAATGATCTCTGCTGTCTCTCAAATCCTGATTTTCTTCATCTAATAAAATGTGGGCGATAATGGAAAGTAGCTCACAGAGTTGTAATGAGGATTAAATGAGATAATTCATGTGAGAGCCTGGCTAGTCCAGTGTTGGCATATAGTAAACATTCCATGAAAGTAGCTATTATTATTATTATTAATGCAGTGTATAACTAATTACATGACCCTGAATAAGTCATTTTTTCCACTGTAACATGTGAGCGATAATTCTTTTGTAAATTGTTGTAAAGATTTAATGAGGAAGTCTTTGTAAAATACCCAGCAGGTGTCTGTGATGTAGTAGGTGCTCATTAATTGTTACTTCCCAGTTGTCTTTCCCATTCATTTCTTTCACGATTTCCCTTCATGTCACCCATCCTCTAGCCAAACTGAGCAACTTGTTCCTGACACACCCTTCAGTGTTTGCTATCACACGTTTGCTCATTTTCTGGTATCCTCTTTTTCTGCCTCCCTGTCTCTGTCTATAGGAACGTTGGATATCTTTTAAGGCTTAGCTCAAATATCACCTGCTACATGATGTTTTACATAAGCTTCTCAACCAGGTGTTATTTCTCCTTCCTTCAAAAAATCCCTTAGCACTTTTTTTTTTTTTTTTTTTTTTAATTTGACGGAGTTTTGCTCTGTTGCCCAGGCTGGAGTGCAATGGCGCGATCTCGGCTCATTGCAATCGCTACCTCCCCGGTTCAAGCAATTCTCCTGCCTCAGCCTCCTGAGTAGCTGGGATTACAGACATGCGCCACCACGCCCGACTAATTTTGTGTTTTTAGTAGAGACAGGGTTTCACCGTATTGGTCAGGCTGGTCCTGACCTCACATGATCTACCTGCTTCGGCCTCCCAAAGTACTGGGATTACAGGCGTGAGCCACCATGCCCGGCCTCCCTTAGCACTTTTTATTCTTTACTGGCACATACTTTCTTTTTTGAATTACAGGCATTTCTGTGCCCCATCTTGTGCACACACTCCTCCCAGCTATTCACGGTACAATCACCTGTCTCCTCTTCTTCCTCACCCCATACTCATTTACCCAAAAGATTCTGACTCATTATCTAGGAAACTGTCATCTCTAGAAAGACTTCTTTCTTGCTGAAAGAAGAGAGAATTCTCTTGCTGAATTGCATTTTCAGTTAGATGCCTCAGTTTTCTCATCCTAGTCATGATACTTTTTCATTGATCTTACTGGATTTCAATGCAGAATGTTAAGCTCCACAAGGGATGTCAGGGATTGTATCTTTTTCATCTTTGTATTCTCTATTTCTTACACATCATCTGGCACACAGTAAGTGCTTATTTATGTTTCTTGAACTGAGCTGATCCTACAAACCCACTGCAGTGTTTAAACACCACAAAAGCTCAATGAAGTTACCCTTAACAACCCACTACAGCAGTCTAAGAACTTTAACTGAAACATCTCTGCCTTTTGTGAAGATAGGAAATTGCTGTAATTTGAAATGCTAAATCATTACATTGTATGTCAAATAAAAGAAAAATGCTATTTCACTATTATTTTTTACCCTTGACTTTTGCAGCAATCCAACTACTAAATTAAATGATTATCCTTTTTATGAAATAGCAATATTCCTGAGAAGCTTCCAGATAATGTCATAAAATTAAATTATGACAAAATACCTCTAAAAATTCACCCTTTTTAAAGAAAAATCTTAGTGAAACGACTTGAATGGAAATAATTCCTCTGGAAGGGTAAAATAAGAAACAGTCCCTTACTGTGTGTGGATATAAAGTCTCCCCTTACGTGTTTTTCTTTGCATCTGTATTTTCACATATTAAGCAGGAGTGGACGTATGTATGCCATATAAAATTGTGTAAAGAAGCCGATTCTGAGAAGAGCACTATGAATATTAGAAGTTCGATGAAAAGAAAACAAGAATATTTGAAAGACTGCCAAGGGAGAGAATTACTTGATTTAATAACTTTTTCATGACAGTAATAGGAATAGCTAATACTTATTAAGTAGTGTTTTATTTCTTTGTTTTCTCCACTTTTTGTTCTGGTCCATCAAAACAAGCCTCTTATCTATGCCAGATTGCTTAAAACAAAGCACAATGTTTAGTTTGAAAACGAAAAGTATGTATGTATTATTTATAAGTAATAAACAAAAAGTTGATTTGTGAAAAAGAGTATAGCTATCCCAAGACTTCTCTCTGCAAATTTTGCGTGTTTGCAGAACATTTACCAAATAGCTGAAAGGAAGAGGATTTTGTATCACTTTTCCTTTTCCGAGAAGTTGTGCTGTATTTGTTGGAATAAATTTCAGTACTTTCTTCTGATCCTCAGATGACGATGCCATATGATGTTTCTCATAGGGTCAGCGCGGGAGGTAGAGGATTGCTGGGGATGTGCGTTTCAAAGCCAGGGATTCTTGGGAAGGAGTACGAACTCCGATACAAATACTGGCTCATCTCTATACCATGGACTCTCGAGAACAGCAGCGTTTCAACACTTAGCATTTTGTTGCCAGAAATAAATCAAATGGACAATGGTGCAAAAATAAAAATGTTCCTGGAACAACTGGAGGTCAGTTTTGACTTTAGCTAATCTGGCAATTTTGTTTGGATTTCTCAGTGCCTCCATTTGATCTCTAAATTATGCTTTGTGGCTGGACTCACCCTTTCTAGGGCCAGACACAGTTTATCTGGCTGGGATTTTTCCTGTGTAGGTTTAAAGATAAGTAAAATATCTGACTCACTGCTCATCTTGCCAGCGTGTCTTTCTGTTGCACAAAAAGATAGCAACAGCATAAGCTGCCATGAATAGGTTTGGCAAGGCTGACTGGTAGGAATGGTTTCCATATGGTGTAAGATTAGAATTAATTGCTCAAACACATGGCAGTTAAAGAACCCTAAGGTGTTTCAAGTGTCCTGCAAGAAAAGACCAAGAAAGAAAAGGAAATTAAAACACTTCAGTGATTCTCTAAATAAATTTATATAGGCCTTAGCATATTATTTTAAACTATCTAGGGCCTAAAAGATGTTTTAAGGCAAAAAATTATTACTAACAGCATGCACGGATATTTAAAAAATAAAATACATGCATAAAAGAAGGCAATTTCTATTACTCATATAGGCATCTTTGAAGAGGACCAGGAATAAAACGTATGCAAACAACTGAGCAAATCTATAATAAAAATTCACACATGCACATGACTATAAAATATAGTTTAAAGTATTACCTTGATATAAATAATATAATTTATTTTTATAAAGTTCTTATGGGAAAATGGAGGCTTAGAGGTGTCAACTGATTTTGTCCAGAGGGACACTAGAGGCTTTCATGCCTTGGACTTTACTTGACTTAGACTAGTTCTCTGTGTGCATATTTATGTGTTTGTGTATATATTGTTTATATTAGATTATAGATATCTAAAGAGTGAAGATTATGTTCAACTCATAATTGTATTCCAATATAACACATGCTATGTTGCCTGGCAAATAGTAAGCACTTAATAATTATTTGCTAAACTGAATTTATATAAACAAGTTAACGTATCCATGATGGGAATTTCTGAGCATAATCATAATATTTCAGTAATTTGCTCTATTCTACAAACACAAACTGTCTATTGTATGCCAAATACTGTTAGAGTTGATATCTTTCCTCAAGAAAATTACACTTGATAGAGGGATAAAAAGTCTTATAAACAAATAATCATAAGTACATGGGAAAATCTTTCATCAATTATGTAAAAAGTATTTTACTGCAGAAAGTAGTCCTAAAGTAGTCCTAATATAGTGGCAATTCTAATTCATGTAAATGGGCCAAACTCACCATTTAGGTGGGGAGGCCTAATATGAGGTCTCTAAGAGAAACATTTAAGATACAAGCTACAGCAAGGTTTGAAATAAATTTCTTTTATTATACGATTCTTGGCCTATTTTGATAGAAAAATTATGCTAGCCTTATAATATCAGTTGCAGAAACTTTCTTCTTTTTTCTATTCTCTGGTACAGTTTATATAAAAGAGAAATCTTTAAATTTAAAAAATATATTAAATATTGCTTCTTTTATGACTTACAAATTATTTAGTAGTGTTTATAACTTGCTAAATGCATAGGTTTTAAAATATTTTGATATTGATTCCTAGAATTATTGCATATTAGTTAGAGAATGTGATGATTATTAAATTTATTCTTTGATATTTTTCAAGGCTTTTTATGGCCTAATACATGGTCAATTTTTATAAAGTTTTCATATTTGCATAAAAGTTTATTCTTTAGTTATTGGATGCAAAACTGTATAAATGCTTTTGGCAAGCTTGTTAATTAATTGTGTTACTCAAAGCTTCCTTGGTTTATTAAATTATTTTTGTGTGCTTGATTAGCTCATTAATGATTAAAATCTGTAGTTCTAATTATAGATTTTTCAAATCTTGCAATTTTTCCAATGTTGCTTTATATATTTTGAGGATATGCTTTTAGGTACTACATATAAGTTGAGAATTTTTATGGACTCCCTGTTAATTTTTCCTTCAGTTGTCATTCAGTGTGTCTCTTGTCTGTAACAGTGCTTTCTCCCCTAAAGTTTATAGTAACTTATATTAATTAAATTTCACTTTAACAATTTTCCTTAGCTAAATATTTGGTTGCTGTTATTTTCTAACGCTTTTGTTTATATTTTTATAAATCCTTATATCTTATCTGTCTTGTTAATGCTTATCAATAGAATTTTAAAATCAAAGTAATTTACATTTATTGTCATTATAATATTTTGGTTTATTTCTAAGATATTATTTTGTGCTTTTATTTGCTAAGCCTTTAATGCATATTTTTTAAAAAATAATTTCATACTTCTATTGGTTTATGTGAGACTTCTTTATTTAATTGTATCCCTTTATTAATTTGTAAATTTTACATATAATATCTAAATTTTTATTTATTTTTTATTATACTTTAAGTTCTAGGTTACATGTGCACAACGTGCAGGTTTGTTACATATGTATACATGTGCCATGTTGGTGTGCTGCACCCATTAACTCGTCATTTACATTGGGTATATCTCCTAACGCTATCCCTTCCCCCTTCCCCACAATAGGACCCGGTGTATGATGATCCCCTCCCTGTGTCCAAGTGATCTCATTGTTCAGTTCCCACCTATGAGTGAGAACATGCGGTATTTGGTTTTCTGTTCTTGTGATAGTTTGCTGAGAATGATGGTTTCCAGCTGCATCCATGTTCCTACAAAGGACACCAACTCATCCTTTTTATGGCTGCGTAGTATTCCATGGTGTGTATGTGCCACGTTTTCTTAATCCAATCTGTCACTGATGGACATTTGGGTTGATTCCAGGTCTTTGCTATTGTGAATAGTGCCGCAGTAAACATACGTGTGCATGTGTCTTTATAGCAGCATGACTTATAATCCTTTGGGTATATCCCCAGTAATGGGATGGCTGGGTCAAATGGTATTTCTGGTTCTAGATCCTTGAGGAATCACTAAATTTTTATTTCTTTGTTTGTTTTGGAGACAAAGTTTTGCCCAGCTGTCTAGACTGGAGTACAATGATGTGATCATAGCTCACTGCAGCTTTGCACTCTTGGCCTCCAGGGATCCTCCCCTCAGCCTCCTGAGTATCTGGGATCACAGGTGAATGTCACCACTCCCAGCTTATCAATTTTTTAAGACAGTTTCTTTGAATTATTAACATCTATATTTTTTAACACAATAAAAATTAATCAATACTTCTATATACCCCTTGAGCAATACAAGAAAGTTTAAATGTTTTAATGACAATTAAAGCACTGCTGTAATTACTCACAATTATCCTTAATACTTTATACAGTCATCATGTGCTTTGATTTACATGCATGCTTACAATCTCTTTGCATTCAATTTTTTCTATCATTGTACAATTTTCTGAAGTAAAGCTTCTATCAACAGGGGTTTGTGAGTGGTAAGCAATCACGATAATTGTCTAAAAATAGACTTATTTTGTCTTTCCTCTCCAATGATAGTTTAGTTAGAAATACAATTTTAGTTTGAAACTTGGTTTCCCTCATACTTTGAAGATTCTTTTTCACGATTTTCTGGTTTCTTCTAATGCTGTTTCAAAAAGCTGAGGTCAGCTTGATAGAGGAGACAAACACTAAAGTAGTAAAATAAGTAAATAATTTTATATGAGGTAGTGGCAGATGCTAAAAGGAAACAGAAGCATCAGAGGAATTACTTTGAGGGTCTGCACCGATTTCACATAATCTTCAGTTCACTTATTATTAGGATGTGTGTCTGGATTAGCTTACCCTACCCACCCCCAATAGATGTTCATCTATGTGCTGTACTGTGTTAATGAACAAGATGAGTAGATCACTACCCTGGTGGGACACACAGTTTTGTGGAATGAGATCATCATAAAAATGTGCAATTATGAAATTTGATAAAGTTAATGAAGGAAAAGTATAGAGAGTTAGGAAAGCACATGACAGAGGATCCAGACTTAGTTTAGGGGGTTAGAAAAAAAAACTCTTAAAAAGTATGTTTGATTTGCAATTTGAAGTATAAATGAGAGTTAAATGGATAAAGGGGGAAGTAAGACCAGAAAGAGAGAGTCTTACAGGCTGAAGGAACAGTAATCATGTAAGCTGTAAGGTGGAACAAGGCTCGAAGTATTAAAAGACACATGATGAGGCAGGGGATTTAGGCAGGTCCATGTAAAAATGCAAAAGAACTGATTTTTTAAACAGATCTGTAAGTGATTGGAAATGATTAAGAACTTTAAGAAGGACAAGAGAGACATAAACAGATTGTGTTTTTTATAAATGAATCTGGAAGCACTGCGGAGAATAGATTAGAGAGTGGTAAGAGTTAATGTAGGGAGATCAGCTAGGGGTTGGGAATTGCAGCAGCTCAGGTAAGAAGTGATCATGACTTACACCAAGATGAAGTGTAAGAGGAAGAAGGAAGAAGAGGGATATGGAAATTCTCTAGAAGGTGGTGGTGAACCAGCGAATGCAGGGGTAAAGGTCTGGCGTCAAGCACGGGTCCTTTGTTCTGGATTGCACAACTGATGCTAATCTAGAGCAGTTCACAGTTTGCAGGGAGACATATAAGCAGTATAAAGAGTTGAGACATTTCTGTGATATCTAGATAGAAAGAAAGAGTAAGCAGTAGGAGTTCCGTGTTTAATCTTAGTTGAAAATGCAAATTTGAGAGTCATCATCCCATGCAAATAAAACACTTCGATTTATTTTTTCAAAATTAATGGCAATACCCTTTTCCCTAAATGGGTCCCACCTATCTTCCACCATAGAACCAACCATTTGGTACTCAGGGATAGATGAAAGAAATGAGCCTTTAGGAGCAAATGACCATTATTTCCCTTTGCTTATTCTTTTTTGACTCTTTCACGAGTAACGGTAATAAGACCAAACAATGTATTGCACAATATCAATAAAATTGAGTTATATAGAGAGAGTTTAAACCACGTAAGTCCATTGGGTTGATTTGTACAGAGTAGGCGATCAATACATATTTGTTGTTTGACCAACACACACTAAAAGTATTGCTAAATCACTTCCTTAATGTTGGCTTATAATTGGGTTTGTTGTCAGAAACATGACTGTAGCCATAAATACTTTTGTACTCCTCTTTAAGCAGACAACAGAAAATCCTTCTCACCCTGGAGGCTGACTTTGGCTACACAGGCAGTTCAGTGACCTGGCATAACCTCAGATCCACAGCTTCAGGCTGTCACTGTGCCTTTGGTGGGCCATGGGTCTTCTCAGCTAATATAATTTGGCAAACACGAAGCATTTTATGAGAGAGGCAATGTGGAAAGAACTCTGTAATTTTGCAAAAAATTTTGCCAATGTTTTTAACCACTCAACTTCCCAAATACTCTGCTTCGGGCAAATTAATTTACAAATATCTTGTATTTTCCATGTCTTTTTCCATTCTCTCTTTAGGGACTAAGGATTCAACATGAACTCTAGTCCTAATAGTCTCAAGGGATCAGGCTGAGTCCTCTGGAGGGACCAGAAACAGATACAATGTAAGAGGTAAGTTAAAATTGTTATCAAGGAAGAGGACCAAGGAATAGAACCAGGGAAACTATGTTATATGTTGGATCTTAGAGTGTGAGACTGTAGATGGGAAATGGGGCAGGAAGTCGAGAGCTGAGATCAGCAATAGGCTTCTAGGCCTAGTGCAAGGTTATAAGAAAATGGAAAAAAGTCTGAAAGGTAGCTCCGAATAAACAAGAGTGTCAGGAGTTTCTTCCAGTGGGGCTGGGTAGCTGTGGGGTACGTGATTAAAAGCTCAGGATCATTTCAGACACCCAGGTCCTTTGCAGTACACCACTCCATTCTTTTGGAATGCCTTTTCCCGCCTTTGCCTGCCAGTATCAATTCTGTTTTCTGTGGACATGTGACCACTGACACAGCATTTCATTAGCCTGAGAAATATTTGGGTAAAAATCTATTTTCTAACAAAATGCCAAGTCATTATAGCATGTTTGTTTTAGGAGGCAAATTTTGCAACCTTTTATACGTCTTAAGCATTTTGCCCCCTCCCCTGAGAAAGTTTAAAGAATCTTTCTCTTCTTTTGCTTTTGAAAAATTTCTAATGGATTTTCAGGAAACAGTTACCTGAGGTGTTTCAGTCCTATTTTTAAACACAGTGCATCACATGTTTATTACCTGTGAACCTGCTTGAAGTTAGGAACCGTGTTTTATTTGCGTTGCTTTATATACTTGGTTAGGCTAATAAAATGAGAATATCTATTATTTATTAAATGCCTAATTACCTTACCTATACTATTTCTAGTATTCACAGAAAGCTTTCCAGGTATGGGTGTTACCTCCGTTTTAGGCTTGGAAAGTCTCACCTGCTCAGAGGTAGAACCAATACATGCTGGGGTTATGATCAGAACTCAGATCTGAGCTCTCTTCATGACTCCACACTGCTTTAAATATTTGTTGATTTGATTAATCTAAGTTGTTGGCTACATAGTTTATGTCCTTTACCTCCTAGGGCTTCTGTGACCGTCCCCAGAGCCACACTAGCTAGGAGCCGGTAAGAGGAGAGGAAAGAAATAGAGAGAGAGGGAGATATTGAAACCACATTTTGTGCCTTGTTATTTCACAAGGGAAAAAAGCTTTAGTTTCTTTGTTTACTTTTGTTTTGATCTGTCTTCTCTTTCGCCTTTTTAGTTATTGGTCCTGTTCCTTATTCATTTCTTATTTATTATTATATTCTTATTCACTATTAAAACATTCATTTATAAAAAACTTTTGTTTTCTTATATTGTTTACTTACGTGAGTAAATGCCTTGTTCTAACCTAAGCTTACCATTCCCAAAGGTTCTTTAGTTAACTAGCTAAATTCCAAAACGTTATTTGGCCCATAGGGGGCTAATTTGTATGGTCTTCCTAGGGAAACACACATGCACAAACACACACACACACACACACACATACACATACACACACACACTTTCTTAGAGGAGAAAACCAATAGGTTATGACAAATTCATTCATGAAAGTAAGTAAACTAAGTTTTGAAACTGAAAAGATAAACTCTGTGGAATCTCTTGAACTGCTCAGTTCTGGTCCTGAGGCTCAAGTCCCCACTTGCTGTCCCCCAGCTCTGTGCTCAAAGACCTTCTTCATGCCCCAGACAGCTCTGTGCTTTCTGGCTGGTCACTGTCACGTGTTCACACATTTTCACATCAGCATGAACAGGGTGGCAGAAAGAAGCTATGGGGAACTAGTGTTTGGATGTACCCCAGAGATATTTAAACTATATATTGAGTTCCCAGTATGTGTTACACGCTTTTTTAAAATAGACAAATATAGAAATTAATGGTAGTAATAAGATGTGATTAATTCTGTATTAGTCAGGTGTATCACCACGTGTTAGGGGAGCCCAGGAGCATGGAGAATTTCCAGAGAGACCCATTTGATGACTGATGAGAGGCTGCCAGCGAGGGAAGGTGGGGAGTGTATTCTAGGTAGAATGAACAGCTAGTGACTTAGCACAGACCAGAAACAGAAAAAACACAGAAAGCTTGAGATGTATGTGACTTCTGAGCGCTTTGGGATGTTCCTCAAGTGTAATAACTGAGGCTTGCTCTGTGCCAAGTCACCTTCCAAGTGCTTAACTTGTATTGTTTATTTAAATCTTCACAATAAGCCTATAAGGTTAGTTCTGTTACTATTCGCACTTTACATTGCAGAAACTGGAGCACAGAGAAATGAGACTTGTGAAGGTTCACACGGTTGGTAAATACTCAGGTTCTCTATCCCAGAGCCTTTGTGCCAAACTGCCACGTTATGCTCTTCCAAGTGTTTGCTGAAGAACAATAAATATTTATTAATGTATTTCTTCTTGCAGGCCACTTGTGTCCTTCACTAATCAAAAGCTTTTGTATTTTAGTGGCACTTCACAAAATCCCCTGAGGAGAAAAGAAAGAGGCAGGCCCACCAAAAAAAGGAAAACTCCAAAGGCGAAAAGACAAGGGCTGAAAACAAACTCGACTCTGAATTGAGTTACACCCTATTGGTGATATGCAAGTGCTGGGTAGAGGAGGGCGTGGTCCCTCCCTAGGGCTCCATGCCCACAGACCTTTGTGAGGACAGGCATTTCCTGCCCAACTGTTGCATTTCCCAAGATCACCCTGGCCTGCCACGCCCCCATCCTGTGCCTATAAAAAATGCCCAAGACCCTAGCAGGCAGACCAGAGGCAGCTGGACGTCGAGAGGAATGCACTGACTGGCACTGGCACACCTGCAGGCCACCAACTGGCAGAAGCAGAATGATACAAATTTGGCTCGGACAGTTGGAGGAGAGTCCAGGCCGCTGATCAGCCTGACTCCAGGGGAAAACCATCTCCCTTCTGGCTCCGCCATCTTCTGAGAGCTACTCCCATTCAGTAAGACCTTGCATTCGTTCTCCAAGCCTAAGTGTGATCTGATTCTTGTGGTACACCAAGGCAAGAACCCAGGATGCAGAAAGCCCTCTGTCTGCGAGAAGGTAGAGGGTCTAATTGAGCTAACGCAAGCCGACTACGGACGGCTAAACTAAAAGAGTACCCTGTAACACACACCCACTGGGGCTTCAGGAGCTGTAAACATTCATCCCAGACACTGCCATGGGGCCAGACCCCCACAACCTGCCTGTCTTCACGCTCCCCTAGTGGTTTGAGCAGTGGGACAATGAAGAAGCGAGCTGCACTTCCATCGCACACCCTGCGAGCGGGACAAGGAAACTTTTCCTGTTTCGAAGGGACAGGAAGTGTTGCAGGCCGCCATGTTTAATTAGAAAGGCAGAGAGTGCCAAAAAACAAGGAGATTCAGACTGAAAATATGTCTTATTTGCTGGGATGATTGTGCCAAGTTTTATTATAGGAAGCCAAAAGATCCTATCAGGGTAGTTATCAGGTCATTAATTTTGTGTCACATACAACCTGTATTGTTGCCTTTAAGAACTTCCTGTATTCTCGGCTTCAAATATTTCAGGAAGGGGTCAGGTGTAGTACAGAGATCTGGGGCAATCATTGTATGTTGGAGTCTCGGATTCCAAGGGCTTTTGGGAACAGATTTGTGAGAAAAGTGAAAAGGAAGCAAGCAGGAGGATGTTTATTTTTAATAAAGAGACCCTGCCCTAACTTCCTGAACTAAAACCAGTCTAGACTTGTTTTTTTCCATTTTACACAATGTCCGTAACAACAGAATAAATTTATTAAAACCAAACAAACTGGGGGTTGAGTTTTGGCACAGAAAGTCAGACAGAAATAGAATCAGCTGCTCTTGAGTTGGGGCGAGTGACGGATTTACAAACCAGCAGTAGATTAAGGCTGCATTGGCCTTAACTGAACTGAAGTTATTTTCATTATGAGGAGACAATAGAGATGCAAAATGTCTGGCCTGGTGCCTGGGACGTGAACTAGTTAGTCCATCAATTCTGAACTTCTTTTCCTTCAGTTTTCAAAACTCAGGAGATTAGAGCTAGGAAGGACCCTTATGGCATTTTCTCCATAACTTTGTGTAGAGAAAACTGAATCTCAGAGAAGTTACATGTTTTCACCTTCCCGTTCACAGCCATAGATTAAAGCAATGTATCACTAAATTACCTGACAGTCCCTACAAATGGGGACATTTAGTTTTGGCTCCTGTGTGTTGGGAACATAAATGTGGCAACAATTCAATTTGCACAGAGTTGAGCATAGATTCACAATCATCTCTTTTTTTTTTTTTTTTTGAGACGTCGTCTCTGTCACCCAGGCTGGAGTGCAATGTCATGATCTTGGCTTACTGCAACCTCCGCCTCCTGGGTTCAAGTGATTCTCCTGCCTCAGCCTCCCAAATAGCTGGGACTACAGGTGCCTCCCACCACACCTGGCTAATTTTTGTACTTTTAGTAGAGACAGGGTTTCACCACATTGGCCAGGCTGGTCTCGAACTCCTGACCTTGTGATCCCCCTGCCTCGGCCTCCTAAAGTGCTGGGATTACAAGCATGAGCCATGGTGCCCGGCCCACAATCAACTCTTTAGTAATTGGTAGACTCTGTGTTTGGAGATGATCCAGTTTCTCCCCTCTCCTTCTCAGCCATTTTAGGGTGCCTTCGGTAGCACTTCAGCATTTAGATGCAGGTAGGTGTGTTTTTTTGTTTTTTTTTTTTGAGATGCAGGTAGGTGTGTTTTTTTGTTTTTTTTTTTGAGATGGAGTCTCGCTCTGTCACCCAAGCTGGAGTGCAGTGGCGCCATCTCGGCTCACTGCAAGTTCCATCTCCTGGGTTCACACCATTCTCCTGCCTCAGCCTCCTGAGTAGCTGGGACTACAGGCGCCCGCCACCACACCCGGCTATTTGTTTTTTGTATTTTTAGTAGAGACGGGGTTTCACCGTGTTAGTCAGGATGCTCTCGATCTCCTGACCTCGTGATCCGCCCACCTCAGCCTCCCAAAGTGCTGGGATTACAGGTGTGAGCCACCGCGCCTGACTGGTAGGTGTGTATTTAATCAGCGTTTAAGGAATGTCTGAGTCCAAGCCAAAGTCAACGTGTATTTTTACATTTCAGAATGCTTTCCATTCCTCATCTCACTTAATCCCTACAGTATACTTTTAAGGAGACAAAAAATTAATTTGAGCTGGATGTGGTGGCAAGTGCCTGTTGTCCCAGCTACTCAGGAGGTTGAAGCAGGAGGATTGCTTGAGCCCAGGAGTTCAAGGTTACAGCTATGATCATACCACTGCACCCCACCTTGGGTGACAGAGTGAGACCCTATCTCGTGAAAAAAATTGTAAAAAAAAAAGAAAAGAAAATTAATTTGAACTCTGTTTGACCTGTGGAGAAAATGAAATATGGTGATATTCCCAAAATGGCATACTGAGTTTCACAGGGAAGTCAGGATTAGAACCCAAATATCCCTCCTCTAATTTTCTTTAGAGTGGGCCATGATCTCCCACCAACCCCCTCCATTAATAGGAATTAGAGAAGTTGTAACAGTAAATGAATCCCGAAATGTACAATGGAAAGTTGTACAGTAAATGAATACTGAAATGTAGTGAAGTTGTACACTAAATGAATACTAATACTATGTTCATTTTCACAAAGGGTGCTTCTAGTTCATTTACTTCAACATGTTGGGCTAATTTTGGAGCTGTATAACATTTGAAACCAGAACAGTCACTTCATTTCTAAGACTCATTGTTTTAAAATTTAACGCTTCATGCCTAAAGAGACAGATTCTTTCACGGGCCCCTTCATGATGAATGATACTCCTTCCTTGACTCTTCCAATGCACAATCATTTTCCAATGGCAGACGGTAAAAGACTGGATGTTTCAACTAAACCAAACACTAACAGTCCTTTGAGTGCTGAGCACCGTAATTGGTGAAGACAACGGCTGCTTAGAAAAGTGACTCTATCCTTAGGAGATTTCTCCATTTCCTTGAAATTTCCTCCCTTTCACACAACTGTGACCACTTTGTTCAGATCTTAGAGGCTCAATCTCTCTATAGTAAAAATAAAATAAAATAAAACCTACTATCTCAAAGGATTTTTTAGTATCTTTGTTTAAGGGGTGTGTCTTTTACAGAACCATAGAAATCTGTAGAGGAGGATGAGAAATTAATATTAGCTCTATGAACAAAATAGCCTTTGCTGTGGTTTGGGTTCTATTCTGTTTTTGATGACTAAGAATCATAACTAATAATGGCTCTTCCAAATACATTTCTTTTAAGAGCCTGCTTGATGGTTATCACAGCTTTCCTCATTCATTTGTTAGTTATCAAGTTACAGAGTCCTTTTAAGTTCTTTCCTAAAATTTCCATCTCTGCTTAGAATTTGATAACATTGAACTTAAAATCAGACATTTTGAGAGGCATGTAGAAATTGTGCTTTGTGACATGAGCTTTCCAGAAACGGCTAAGTTAAGATACAAAGTTGTAATTAGAATCACACAGACAGAAATGGTGAATCTTCTTAAGGAAACCCTGAGGAACCTGAATATTTTGCAACTTAGAAAATTGAAAAATGAGAAAGGGGAGGAACTAGAGGGTCATAAGACAGTTCTCAAACTATAAATAGCCTTTAGTAAATTGCCATTTTAACACTGTCTGGCTTGCATAATTATCTGCAGCTTTAACTATATTGGCTACCATTCTTTCCTACACATCAGCTGGCTTCAACAGAGCAGTGATTCTCTGACTGATCAGCACTCACCTTACAAGTCAACATCATATTATCGCCCACCACCATTCTTGTATTTCACAATCATGTAAATATCCTACCACAAACCACCCTGCCCTCCCATGAACACCTAACATTACCGCTTGTTGGCTGACTTAGCCTCTTCCCTTCTTCGGCCTTGGTATATTATTGGTGGTGTTATGGGGAAAAAAAGAGTATAGAGTGAAGAGAATGAGTCAATCCAAGAGAGGCTGCAGGTCTGAGGAGTTAGATCACAAGTAGTCACACGTGTGGTGGAGTAAAGGGTATGTAGGTCGCAAAGGAGTGCCCTTTGGAACCAATACGATTCTGATGGTCATGGCATACAGGGTAGAGACTGCAGGACAGGGCCAGAACTTTCAGCATACTGTTCAATATGTATCCACCTCCTTCCAGAGACTTCCTTCCCTGATCATTCCCCTTTGTGCTCAGCCCTCATGTTATCACTCAACCTGGCTGAACTTCTGTCCCATGTACTGACCTACAGCAACATTATTGGAAGAGATGGAGATGGAGGGAGAAGTAGAGATAGAGGCCATGAACTAACTGGTAGGAAAGTAGTAAAGGATGGACCACAGGGTGGGAAACTATTAGCAAAAAGGAGGACGTGGTAGGAGTGAGGAGCAGGAAATGAAGACAGGAAGGTAAGGCACTATCAACTCTGGACATAAAGGCAAGGGATATTTAACAAGTAAGATCAAGATCACCTCCATGAAATTTAGCTGGCATAAATAAGCATTAAGGTCAGAATTTGGAGTTAAATCTAACATCATTTTTTGCTCACTCCCAAATTACTTACAAGTTGCTACTCCCAAGTTACTATAACTCCCAAGTTACATATTATGTATACATCATCATCATCATTATCATGAAAATATTTGACTATCTACTAAGTACATTAGAAATTCAGGCCATTCCTCAAGTTCCCAGTAAACTTCATAGTTATCTTACACTAAGGAAGCAGATGGCTGGAGAGGAGAAGATGTGAAGTCAACGTTATGCTTTGTGAGTCTGATCTATTTTCTTGACCTCCTGGACTCAAGGAACCTTCCCACCTTAGCCTCCTGAGTAGCTGGGACTACAGGTTCATGCCACCACACCCTGGTCATTTTTTATTTTTTGTAGAGACAGGGTCTCACTACGTTGCTCAGGCTAGACTTGAACTCTTGGCCTCAAGTAATCCTTCCACCTAAGCCTCCCAAAATGTTAGGATTACTGTTGTGAACCACTGCACCTGGCCAGATCTATTTCCTGATACATATTTATCTCTTAGTAGGCACTCAGTAAATGCTTGGTGAGGGAATGAATGAGTGAATGACTGTAAAGTGAATACTTTTTACTGCCCCTGGCAGGATTACCTTTTAGTGAAGACAACATAGACATGTTCTCCCCCAGCACAAACTTAATGAGGGTGCTACATTTTTTATTTGAAAAAATGAATCCATCTTTTCCTTATTCTTGATTTTTATTTATTTATTTATTTATTTTTGACGGAGTCTCGCTCTGTCACCCAGGCTGGAGTGCAGTGGCGTAATCTTGGCTCATTGCAACCTCTGCCTCCTGGGTTCACACCATTCTCCTGCCTCAGCCTCCCGAGTAGCTGGGACTACAGGCATCCGCCACCATGCCCGGCTAATTTTTTGTACTTTTAGTAGAGAGGGGGTTTCACCACATTAGCCAGGATTGTCTTGATCTCCTGACCCTGTGATCCACCCGTCTCGGCCTCCCAAAGTGCTGGGATTACAGGTGTGAGCCACTGCACCAGGCCCATGCCTTCCTTATTCTTTTGCATAGCATTGGTGCAATAACTATGATGGTATAAAAGGAGATAACTGTTCTAGGCATGCTGTGGTGAGCTGCACAGATCACCCCAAAGTCATTAGCTTCTCTCAGCTCTGAGTATGCTGACAGCTAAGAACTCTTAGCTGAATCCCACCCACCAACCAGCCCAGAAATCTCCCTCTGCTGAAATGAGCCATCTTGCCCACTGGCATGCACCTTTCCTATGTGCAGCTGGCCTCATCAAATGTTCAGTGTTGGGGTATAGAGGCCTGGGTCTCATTCTCCAATTCGGGGCACACTACAAGGAAACCTCAGCACCAAATATCCATGTGGGACAATCTAAGCCTTTGTTGTGACAGCATCACAGTCTAACATATTTCTGTGGAACCTTACTTTCTTTACTTCTGCACAGATCCCCATGCGCTCCCCAATAAACTCCTTGCAATGGAGTTTAGTTGCAGTCTTCTTGGAAAACATGACTTGTAATACAATGTTAATTTAAAAATTGTTACTTCGCCACAGCTTGAATTATGTCAAACATGCTCTATATTTACTTCCTTAAGTGTAGGCTAACCCCATATTACCATTTTAAGACCAGTGGGCTAATGTAGAAATTAAATCCTGCTATTAAGATGCACTGCAATTGTTTGGATAATTAAACATTAAAGCCTGAATTCCACACAACTTTTCATAACCTATAGAAGTGGCTTAACACTCTCATCCTTTACTCACCCATATCCTTCCAGCCCTAGTATGACTCAGATATTTCATTGTCAAGCCCCCAAAAACAATGACTTCTTGTTCCAGAACAGAAAGAAAAGAGAGGCCTATCTTAGAAGTGATTTGAAGGAGGGTGAATCACTTTCCAATTTACATAGGTATGATTTTAAAATTCACTTGCTTCTTTGATTTCCAGAGTACCTTTTCTCCAAAGGTTCAACACTCAAAAGGTGTTTGTGTTTAACTTCCTCCTTTTCCTATTCTCTAGGTCTCTCCATGTAAGGTTTCTGCAATTAGGAGCCATGGGTCAGATCCAGACCACTTCCAGTCTTACTTTTCTCTGTTTAGAAAACCAGATATTTTCAGAAAGGTGAAATAAATAGGACTGGTTCCAAATTCAATTGTGAAATAAAGTTTGCTCATGAAGCTTGTGGACTGTTTCCTTTGTGGCTCCTCCTCCCCCAGCTCTGGGGCCCCCTCAGCCCATGGCCAACCTCCTGCCCAGTTCTCTCCACAACATACCTCTTTCCCTGTGTACTGCTTTCCCTGTTTGGCTGCTTTCTGTCCATGACCCAGAACCATTCTGGTGGCTTCCATGTTTTCTGTTGTCACTACAACTGAAATGTCTCTGTTCTACAGCTCATCATCCAGTCATCACCAACTGCTCTCTCTCTCTCTCAGAGGGCAGCTTTGCCTGGCACACTCATAGTTGTTTAATGAATATTTAAATGAATGAATGAGTATATAAATAAACTACTCTCTCTCAATATGCTACATAGTCCTCATTCTACCCCTGACTGCTCAAGGTATATGTATATTAAGATGGTCCTGATGAAGGCAGCCTTCCCCTCTGGCATGACCCAATAGGTGAAGTAGGAGAGGAACCCCCTGACAAGTGGAGGTTGGAGCTATTTTACTGTCTATGTATTTCTTTTTTTTTTTTTTTTTTTTTTGAGACGGAGTCTCGCTCTGTCACCCGGGCTGGAGTGCAGTGGCTGGATCTCAGCTCACTGCAAGCTCCGCCTCCCGGGTTCACGCCATTCTCCTGCCTCAGCCTCCCAGGTAGCTGGGACTACAGGCGCCGCCACCTCGCCCGGCTAGTTTTTTGTATTTTTTTTAGTAGAGACGAGGTTTCACCGTGTTAGCCAGGATGGTCTCGATCTCCTGACCTCGTGATCCGCCCGTCTCGGCCTCCCAAAGTGCTGGGATTACAGGCTTGAGCCACCGCGCCCGGCCCTGTCTATGTATTTCTAATGCTTTGACATCTTGGGCTTTACTTACCTTGGAGAGATTGCCCCTCCCTCCTAGAGATAGCCAATTCCTAGAGATAGTAATAAACTCATCTGCTAGTATAGCTTTTATATGCAAACCAACCAGTCCAGAGTCTATACCCCAACTATCTCCTTACTGGACTGTCACGGGGCTCTCACATGCTGGGCTACCACCCAGCTCCTCAACGCAGGGCCAGGTTCCAGGCAACAAGGGAAGCTCCTATGCCCCAGAGCCTGCTGAAATTATCAAAACCAGCCAATCCTAAGCCCCCTTACCCTCCTAACCCTTTCCCATTTCTTCCAATGGAAACCATAATAAAGGCCCTTGTCATATCCCCCTTACTCCTTCTGCCTTCTGACTGACCCTCTACTTCCCCATGTGACCCTGCACAGCATGGCATGCTTGCTCCTCTTGGGAACTGTGAATAATAAACCATCTTTCAAATGGCAATCTTTTTTGATCTGTTGGCCACCCCATACCTAGAAAACAATAAAACCTGCATTTAAAATCTGTTATCTCAAATACTTTTTCAGCCTCAAAGAGACAGCCTGAACGAGGTCTCTGCCTTCCCATAAGTTCTGACAATTAGAGAACGTATTATTTCCCAGAGAAGGCAATGTAGTATTAACTTAAGAGAAAAGTAATAGCCAAACTTTACTTAATATGGATTATCACCCTGGGATCTCAAGCAATACTAAGAATTACTACATTACCCTTAATAAACTAAAGTTCAAAGATAAAAGTAGTTTTTCCAGTGTCACAGAGGCACATACATAGAAGAGGTGAGACTCAAAACCCAAACTTTCCAGTCCTTCCTTTGAGTCCTGTTTCAGTCCCGCTTCTTCCGTCATGGTCTTCCAAATATGCTAACATCTTTTTCAAATTTATATTGTATAATATTATCACTTCCTTCGTACTCTAAAGAAAAAATATGGCAGTCTTGTCAGTGAGGGCCATTGAATGATTCCACAATGAAAAATAGCAGAAATGTATCTAGACACCTCAACAATAACATAGCCCTGGGGAAATGGATGTAGACATGGCAAAAGATTCTCAAGACAGAGAAAAAATTGCAGATCTTTAGATCTGTTTTTTTTGAGACAGAGTCTTGCTCTGTTGCCCAGGCTGGAGTGCAATGGCACGATCTCGGCTCACTGCAACCTCTGCCTCCCAGGTTTAATCGATTCTCCTGCCTCAGCCTCCTGAGTAGCTGGGATTACAAGTCCGTACCGCTATGTCTGGCTAATTTTTTTTTTTTTTTTTTTAAGGAGAGACGGGGTTTCACCATGTGGGTCAGGCTGGTCTTGAACTCCTGACCTTGTGATCCACCCGCCTCAACCTCCCAAAGTGCTGGGATTATAGGTGTGAGTCACCGCGCCCGGCTAAAGATCTGATCTTTAATAAATGGGTAAAAACCTTTAGAAATTTCTTCTTTCTGAAATCCCATTCTTTGGTTATGAGACCCCTGGAGCTACAAAGAACAGGACTGCCTATGAAGAAGACCGGCAAAAGTAACTGGCAGTTATGAAGAACCACAAGATGAGAAGGAATAATTCAGTTCAATACTATACACATCCAAATGAGCATATAAAATAACATAATAAAATTGTTATTGAATGTCAGCAAGTAGAGAAATGCATTGTAAAGATGTTAAGACCCATGTGGTCAGTATTGATTATTGTTTTTGAGGGGAACACTTCAGGAAAAATAATTGAAAAATTAGCACAATATTAAACAAAATGTAGTTTATGGGTCCTACTACAGTTTGGGTTCCAACTAATTTAAGCAAGAAAGAGGAAAAGTTGGGAAAGAATGGGGAGAGAAAAACAACGAGGTAAATCAAATGATAAAAACCAAATGATGAGAGTCAGATTGTGAGTGTGGGGGAAAGATGGCTGGATAAAGGGGCTTCAGTGCAGCCAGCAAGGGGTTAAAGGCGCGGTTTGAGGAGGGCATCTGGAAGCTGTTAAGAATTTCCACAAAGGGTGGGCAAGAAGAAATAGCTTGCATGACCAGAGGACCTCAGCTGGATATCAGGAAGAATTTCCTGACCGTAAATGTCAAGAGTTCTCGTTTACAGGATCAAAAGGAGCCTTCTGGGATATGCCTATCTTAGGAGTATTTTTCAGCCTCAAGCGAGGAGCTGTTTGGGTGGTTTTCTGTAGCCCTGGGATGGACTGGGTGACCGCCACAGAATCCCTTGGTCTCGTTGCTAAAGGGCACGCCTTACACTGGGGCTTTCACAGTGTGGTTGCCAGCAGCTGACTCCCACCCAGGGGCTGTGGAGTTTTCCCCACAGAAAGAACAACTGAGCCTTTCATTCCCTGTTCCTCACTTGGACCAGTCCTTAGGTACATCTGTGGTTTTTCAGCTCTTCAGCACTTAGGCACTTTCCTCCTGAGCCAAGGGCCTCCTGGGAACAATGCAGCATCTGTGTGTTGATAGTAACAGCCTGTGGGCCAGAGTCACTCAGCCAAGCTCTCCTTTTGCCCCACAGGAGCTGGATCGCATACCTTACCTGCAACAATCCAAGGCTTAGTCAGCCTCAGCCCGTCCCACTGCCAGTGCCCTCCTTCTCCTATCTGCTCCTCAACCTTTCGCCTAATTTACTTCCTAGCTCCGTTGCCACATTTGTTCCAATCCTTATGCAGGATGGTCTCTATTTTCCACCCATCCCACCCACAGTGTGAACAATAACATGTTAGTGGCTTATGGCCCGACACTAAACAGTGGGCACTGCAGAGTGAGGAACATGCTGCTTAGTTGGGCAGCTGGGTATTTACAAAAGGTTTGGCCTACAAAGAGATGCCAGTCTTTTCCTATAACATGATTGCCTTTTGTTTATTATGCAGGTTGTTGATTTACATGGGGAGTTGGAGATGCCAACCAAGCATGGAGTTTTCACATGGTCTATTTCTGCTGAGTTCAGAGACTTTGAGACAGCTTTTAACTTCTGGCAAAAAGACAATTTCAGAAAGGTGTTTAAAACCATCCTTTGGTTTTTGATCCTGAGTCAGAGACGGACATGTGCTTATGAAAGAAGGTAGAGTTTCAACCCTTAGGTAACCTTAAAAGAGCACAAACTATGTTGTGTGTAAGTCATGTGCAGTACACAAACTTGATGTTAAATACAAATTGGAACAGTCTTTCTCTAGGAATGCCTCTCCTTCATAGAGGCATCACAGTGAGTCTCTTAAAGCCTTGATGTAGGTGTGTTATGGATGGGTTTTTCAGAGGATGAATGCACAATAGTAAGGACATTGGGTAGGGAGTGAGGATAGGACATTTAAAAGAAGGAAGAAGAGAAAGTGAGATTTTAAGAAAGGAAATGGGCCGGGCGCGGTGGCTCAAGCCTGTAATCCCAGCACTTTGGGAGGCCGAGACGGGCGGATCACGAGGTCAGGAGATCGAGACCATCCTGGCTAACACGGTGAAACCCCGTCTCTACTAAAAATACAAAAACTGGCCGGGCGCGGTGGCTCAAGCCTGTAATCCCAGCACTTTGGGAGGCCGAGACGGGCGGATCACGAGGTCAGGAGATCGAGACCATCCTGGCTAACACGGTGAAACCCCGTCTCTACTAAAAAATACAAAAAAAATTAGCTGGGCGAGGTGGCGGGCGCCTGTAGTCCCAGCTACTCGGGAGGCTGAGGCAGGAGAATGGCGTGAATCCGGGAGGCGGAGCTTGCCGTGAGCTGAGATCTGGCCACTGCACTCCAGCCTGGGCGGCAGAGCCAGACTCCGTCTCAAAAAAAAAAAAAAAAAAAAAAAAAAAAAAAAAAAAAAATACAAAAACTAGCTGGGCGAGGTGGCGGCGCCTGTAGTCCCAGCTACTCGGGAGGCTGAGGCAGGAGAATGGCGTAAACCCGGGAGGCGGAGCTTGCAGTGAGCTGAGATCCGGCCACTGCACTCCAGTCTGGGCGACAGAGCGAGACTCCGCCTCAAAAAAAAAAAAAAAAAAAAAAAAGAAAGGAAATGAAGCTCTGTGTGTGTGTGTGTGTGGTTGGCAGGCCTGGTGATCCTGTTGTTTAGTGTCTCTGAGATCTGAGTTGTGCCTTTTTATTTTGCGTAAAGTAGGTACTTGGTCATATGCAGCACCAAGGAGAAGTCAGAGTTCCACCTTTGGAGTCTTTTCTTCTGATTCATGATTTTCTTTCTGGAAAACATTATAACAATGATATTTAGATTAGTAAACTGAGCTGTTTAATTACTCCTGGAAGTCCTAAATCCATCTTTAATTTTTATCTCATGAACACTTTTATATGAAATTTGATTTGTTGCCCATTAATACTTTACACTAAATGCTGAAGTCCAAAATTCAGCCTCTGAATATGCAAGCCCTTTCCAAACTTGCTTTTCTAGTTCGTGTCTCACGCTATACCCTAACAAGCATCCTGACTCTTGCCACGATATCCTCATAGACTTTTGCTTTTAATCAAATCTAGTAGAGCTCAAATAATTTTTTTAACTTTAATTGTTTTGCTTTTATTTTTGTTTTTAATTGACACAATAGTTACGTTTTTATGGGGTATAGACTGATATTTCTATACATGTGTACAATGTTTAATGATCAAATCAGGACAATTCGCATATCCATTGCCTCAAATATTTATCATTTCTTTGTGTTGGAAACATTCAAAATCTAATCTTCTAGCTATTTGAAAATGTATAATAAATTGTTCTTAATTACAGCCACCTTGTAGTGCTACAGAACACCAGATATTCCTCCTATCCAGCTGCACTTGGTATCCATTAACCAACATTTGGCTCTCCTCCCTCTCTGAGCCCAAAGAATTCTTATTCAACAGGAAATAAAAGGGACATAGAAGGAAAACAATTTGCTTTACCTGCAGTCTCACACTTACCAACAATTTTCCACTTAGGAATCCATCACAAAAGTTTTGCACACGCTCTGTGGAAACTTCTACTGTGGGCAGTGTATCCCACTCATCATCTAGAGTCCGGTAAATTGCCAAAGCTGGCAGTTGAGACTTCTTTAATTTGAAAAATGATATCACCTTCCCATTTTCTTTCCTACCACTGTCCACCAGAATAAAGAGAATCTGCAGTTGGGGAAGTTTGAAAGAAAAAGTTTTATCTGAGGTCTGTGGATAAAGAGATACCTTGTATTGTTACAGCTTACACTGATTGAATTTATGGTCTGCACCATGCAATTGAAATCTTGAGTTAAAATAATTTTTTTGCAGCCATAATAAAGAATGAAATCATGTCTTTTGTGGGAACATGGATGGGGCGGGAGTCTATTATCCTTAGCAAACTAACACAGGAAGAGAAAACCAAATATCTCATGTTCCCACTTATAAGTGGGAGCTACCAGTGAAATAAAAGAGGATAGAAGCAAATGGAAGAACATACCATGCTCTTGGATAGGAAGAATCAATACTGTGAAAATGGCCATACTGCCCAAGGTAATTTATAGATTCAATGCCATCCCCATTAAGAATGGAATCCCCATTAAGAATGCAATCCTCATTGGATGACTTTCTTCACAGAATTGGAAAAAATTGCTTTAAAGTTCATATGGAACCAAAAAAGACCCCACATTGCCAAGACAATCGTAAGCCAAAAGAACAAAGCTGGAGGCATCACGCTACCTGACTTCAAACTATACTACAAGGCTACAGTAACCAAAACAGCATGGTACTTGTACCAAAACAGAGATATAGACCAATGGAACAGAACAGAGCCCTCAGAAATAATACCACACATCTACAGCCGTCTGATTTTTGACAAACCTGACAAAAACAAGAAATGGGGAAATGATTCCCTATTTAATAAATGGTGCTGGGAAAACTGGCTAGCCATAAGTAGAAAGCTGAAACTGGATCCTTTCCTTACTCCTCATACGAAAATTAATTCAAGATGGATTAGAGACTTAAATGTTAGACCTAAAACCATAAAAACTCTAGAAGGAAACCTAGATAATACCATTCAGGACATAGGCGTGAACAAGGACTTCATGCCTAAAACACCAAAAGCAATGGCAACAAAAGCCAAAATTGACAAATGGGATCTAATTAAACTAAAGAGCTTGTGCACAGCAAAAGAAACTACCATCAGAGTGAACAGGCAACCTACAGAATGGGAGAAAATTTTTGCAATCTACTCATCTGACAAAGGACTAATATCCAGAACCTATAAAGAACTCAATAAAGTTTACAAGAAAAAAACAAACAACCCCATCAAAAAGTGGGCAAAGGATATGAACAGACACTTCTCAAAAGAAGACATTCATACAGCCAACAGACACATGAAAAAATGCTCATCATCACTTGCCGTCAGAGAAATGCTAATCAAAACCACAATGAGATACCATCTTACACCAGTTAGAATGGCAATCATTAAAAAGTCAGGAAACAACAGGTGCTGGAGAGGATGTGGAGAAACAGGAACACTTTTACACTGTTGGTGGGACTGAAAACTAGTTCAACCATTGTGGAAAACAGTGTGGTGATTCCTCAAGGATCTAGAACTAGAAATACCATTTGACCCAGCCATCCCATTACTGAGTATATACCCAAAGGATTATAAATCATGCAACTATAAAGACACATGCACACGTACGTTTATTGCAGCACTATTCACAATAGCAAAGACTTGGAATCAACCCAAATGTCCATCAGTGACAGATTGGATTAAGAAAATGTGGCACATATATACCATGGAATACGATGCAGCCATAAAAAAGGATGAGTTCGTGTCCTTTGTAGGGACATGGATGCAGCTGGAAACCATCATTCTCAGCAAACTATTGCAAGAACAGAAAACCAAATACTGCATGTTCTCACTCATAGGTAGGAATTGAACAATGAGATCACTTGGACACAGGAAGGGGATCATCACACACCAGGTCCTATTGTGTGGAGGGTGGGGGAGGGATAGCATTAGGAGATATACCTAATGTAAATAATGAGTTAATGGGTGAAGCACACCAACATGACACATGTATACATATGTAACAAACCTGCACGTTGTGCACATGTACCCTAGAACTTAAAATATAAAAATAAAAAAGGCAGATATTTGCAAAAAAAAAAATAATAATAAGTGGGAGCTAAATGATGAGAACTCATGAACACAAAGAAGGGAAAAACAGACACTGGGGTCTACTTGTGGGTGGAGGGTGGGAGGAGGGAGAGGAGCAGAAATTATAACAATTCGGTGCTGGGCTTAATGCGTGGGTGATGAAATAATCTGGACGCCGCCGCCTCATAACACAAGTTCGCCTACATAACAAGCCTTTACATGTACCCCTGAACTTAAAATAAAAGTTAAAAAAATGAATTTCCTATTATTTTGTGTTGTGTTGGTGTTTTATCGGTTTGACGAGATTGATTGAATTTTAAGAATATCGAATTGGAAAATACTTTAGTGATTATCTAAGAAAGGAAGTATAGCCTGGAGCAGAGAACACGTTTTAAATTCTGCCTCTGGTACTCTCTAGGTACGTGAGTTTGGGTACATTGCTCAGCCTCTCCGAGACTCAATTTTCTCATTGGCAAAATGGGCTTTTGGTGGGGGAACTTAAATGAGGTAACACATTAATATTTTTATTCAGCTTTTGGCATAAAGTAAGTGTTTGATAAATGTAAACTATTTTATATTATTAAATCAAACCTTCAACCCAAAGTAGAAATCTTCTTTATAGTATTCTGATCAGATGACTGTCTACTTTCACTAACACTAAATACTTCTAGTGTTAGAGAACCAACCATCAGAAAGGCAGTTTATTTTATTACCAGACAGGAAGATATAATTATATATGCCTTTAATGTGATAAAATACAACATCTCTAGTTCTGAATAATGTGATTTATCATGTCCACTTCTTGCTTTGCTATCTTCTAACCTTAGTTGTTTTCCTTATTTATCTCTGCTTCCTAGCCCCATCTCCCTTTTCCTAGTGTCCTAGTGGTGTGTATGCAATAGAATATTCCCATTCTTGCCTTACCTTCCCCTGGAAGAGCTTGGCTGCCTTCTGGTATCTGTGCATGTTCTCTTCATACTCTGGGGAGGCCTTGTTCATTATCAGGAGGAGATGAATCTGAATTACACTGTTGAATAGCCCAATCACAGTCTGGCAAGTTGAAATGTGTTACAGTAGAGTGAAAGAGAGAGAAAGAATGCATTAGTACCTGGGAAGGAAGGAGTGAATAGGTAGATTGAAATATAAATGAGAGCTGGCCACTGGTAACACAAATGGAACTAACTTCCAAGATGGCTCTCAGTAAGTCTCACCATCTTGTTTTCATGCAACTGTGTAAATCCTTCCTTCCCACACTGAATGGGACGGAACTGAGTAACCAATGCAATGTTGCAGAAATGATGGAGTGTGACTTCCAAGGTGAGTCTTGAAAGACATTACAGTCTCTGCTCTTCTCTGTATCTCTCACTCTGAGGAATACCAGCCCCAATGTAGGGCACTCAAGCAGTCCTCTGAGGAGAAACACATGGCAAGGAACTAAGTCCTTCTGCTACTAGCCAGCATTGACTTGCCAGTCATGTGAGGGAGCCATCTTGGAAGCAGATCCCAAGCTCCAGTCGAGCCTTCAGATGACTGCAGCCCTAAGCAATGACTGCAACCTCCCAAGAGACCTCAAACCAGAAGCACCTAACCCTAGCCACCCCAAATTGGATGACCTGCAGAAACTGTATGAGATTATCAATGTTTTGTATTTGAAACTCCTAAGATTTGGAGTAATCTGTTTTGCAGCAATAGACAACTAATACACTATGCAACATATTAGTCACTTTGTTTCAGCCTTGCTTCTTGTTTTAAGACTAGTCAGAGACACTTAAAATGTAGCCTTTGAGTACATATTAGTAGTTCATACTTATTGAGTGTTCATTATGTGGAAGGCACTGTCTCCAATTCTTAATGAATAATAAGTAATTTAATCTTCAAGGTCCCAGTTTTTGAAATGAGGAAACTGAGGCACAGGTAGACTAAGTAATTCTCTCAGAGTCAAATAAATGGCAGACAGGGATTCACACGAGCTGGTCTAGCTCCAGAGTTCATGCTCTTGATCATCAGGATGAACTGCCTCATGCACAGTGGATAGCAAAACCCCACATAAACCAACTCAGTCCCAAATGTGTCTGAACCAGTGTACCAAAGGTCAGCAGAAGGTGAGCTCTTCAGGAGACCAGAAGCATTGACTTTGTTTTGCTGATTAGAGATGGTGATTTTCCATGAAGTTGTCAATGACTTAGAGGAGTGGAACAGCCACCAGAGACAGGAGAAGAAAAAGAGAGGAATCTACGGCACTGGTTCCCTTCATTTCACTGTCCTAAAATAATGTTGCAAATCTATTTTAAACCGATCTCATTTCTTTTCACTTCTAAATTCAGAAAGCACTGCTACAAAACTAGTGTGTGCGCAGGAAAACAGAACATGGTGGGTTAACAAATCTTTGGGCAGAGTCTTAGGAGGATGGGGAAGGGAGCAGCTAGGCAGAATTCTTCCTGAAGATACACACTCTTGTAGAGATTGTCCAGCTCTTTTGGCTGCCTACAGTATGTAGGCAAGGAGGGCCAAGTGGGTCTTTTCCTAAAGATTTCTCCATGGATTTTAAAATCAAGTTTTAGATTTTTCATTTGGGAGATTGGATGATACATGATTTACTCTTATTTTACTAAATCCTGCTACTTAAATTTAGAGCATTCATTCACCGTTCTAAAGCTGAGATGGAGGATAATTCCTGGGAAGAGTAAAGAAATAAAAACGACTATGTCAAAAGGTACAGTTATCTTAGCAGAAGGGATTGGCCACAGCCGAATGGATTAGTTTAATCCTAACAGACACGTTGACGCCAAGTACTGAGTGTGTGCATTAAAAGTGCGTGGCAGGTCAGGTGCATGGCTGGGATTTTCTGCCCAGTTGCTGCTGGTGCAAACCTTTGCACCAGAAGCAGATGAGAAACAGCTATAGTAGAATGAGCAGTTCTCCAAATGAGAAAAATATTCCTTTCAGGAAATAAAAAAAGGAACAATAGAAATTGAACTTGCTTCTTTAAAGAAATTCTTACTGAATTTTCTCTTGATATCATCTGCCTTCACCAATAATATGGAACTTAAAAAATATGTCATTGTTTTGCAAAATGAGAGACAGATCAGGCATAAGAAACAAGGAAGGTCAGTGCGTGCCCCTGCCTTAGCTAGCCTACAAAATGCCATGACACAGAGGCCATAGCCCAGGGATGAAAAGATCATCTTTCTGGCCCCACATAGAGAAGAACACCTTTTTGATTATTACTGCCAGTGCCCCAGGGGCATACGTGTTTGGAGCCTTAGCAGAAGTGGAAATAGAATCAGCAACTCCAGAGAGATAAAGATGGTGTGAGAGGTAGGCCAGAATTTAGTCAACAAGGAAAGGGGTGTTTTCTGTTGAAGGCAGTGTAGGTAGGGCAATAGACAAACTACAGGATTCAGTCACAGGGACCAGTCATCAAAAAGCAAGGGCAACTACACAGGCTGTCTCTGAAGCTCGAATTCCTAGCCATAGGGCTTTGAAGGAGTTACTTAAATTTTCTGAACTCCCATTTCCTCTACTGTAAAATGGAAGTGGCAAAATGTGCTAATGCATCAGTTATATTTTGTCCCTTAAATTATGCCTTTTCTATTTACTCATGATGTGACCTTGAATAATGTCATCACTTGGATCTTGAATATTCTCCTCTATAAAACGGGCACAATAATTTCCTCTCTTCTACCTCAACAAAAATCAATGTGAGGAATAAATGGGAAAATGAGGATGAAAGGGCTCTGTAAGTTCTCAAAAATCATACCATGCATGTAAAGTACTGTTATTAGAGAATAGAAGGTACAGCGTTTTGAGCTGATGTCGATCACTGGAAATTAATACTCTGTAAGATTCTATAATCTATATCAGGGAAAATAAGGATGGGACACATAAGATAATTCTGTGGACTGTGTTATAGTCTATAGCGAGTGTTAGAAGGCCAGATAGTGATCAGGACAGGTGGAGCACCACCTTTACCCAGACTGCATGCAGCATGCAACACCAGAGGAAGACACAGCAGGAGAGAAGTCTGAGGCATGGTGAGGGTGTGGGCACGTGCTAGTCAATGCATGGTTTGCAGCTGCTGCCAGACTAGGAGCTGTTTGTTACTGGTCTATAAGGAGGTACATACAGAAAATGAAATGTGTGTTTAGAAACAATTACAGAAACTTTACGCTGCTGTGACATCCAAATATGTGATCAGTGAGCTTCATTTAACATTTTTTTTGTTTGTCTTTCATTTACTCTTATTTTATTTTAGGCACACACCATCGTACCTGGTAATTTTTAAAGTTTTTGGTAGAGACAAGATCTCGCTATGTTGCCCAGGCTGGTCTCAAACTCCTGGGCTCAAGCGATCCTCACGCTTTGGCCTCCCACAGTGCTGGGATTACAGTTGTGAGCCACTGCATCTGGCCTTGAGTCAGTCACCTTAACTTTGCATTCTGGTTCTCTTTCTTACTAGCAGTGTGATAGTTCATTTAACTTTTCTCTGCATTTTGTTTAACAGGAACAAGTTAAATCTTAAAAAGGTGTAGGGAGGATAGTAACATAAACAATACAGTAGGTGTTGAATTAATGGCAGTTCCTGTCATTATTGGTTGAAGAATTGGAACTCTGGGAGGAAGAGACCTCTGTTATGAAGACCAGTACCTTTCCTGACTCAGGCTCTGAAGGGGCTGAGAACAGGAAATATTGTTTACCACAGGGTTGTACTCTGTCACCATGTGAAGGCTGTTGATTTCAATGAAACGGCTCAATTTGGTGGCATCAATGCTTTCAGTGTCTTCATCCTCTAAATTCAGTTGTTCATTGTCTACCTGGGTAACAAAAAACAGGATAAAGTCACTATTCCATCTTTTTTTCATGTATTGATAAACGTCTTTGGACCTCCATGTGACAGGCACTGATTAAAGCTCTGAAGACCAAAAGATAAGTAAGAAAGTTTCCCTGCCCTAGAAGGACAAACTGTCCTGTAGAATCCAGATGTCATCACAGGATAATCACAGGCCCGTATGTCACCTAAGGAAGAGCAGAAAAGCTCCAAGGAAGAAGTTACTCCTGAAAAGTGGCTAAGCCTTCATCAGATAAATGAGGATGAGGAAGGAGCTTTAAATAGAGAACCGTATTTACAAATACTGTGAGATGTGAGAGGTTGTGTTCTCGAAGCTGCCGTTAGTTCACTGTGACCCTAGCAGACGTGATGTGAGAGTTGCAGAGAGACAAGGTTAGAGGGATAAGGAGGAGCAAATTTGGAAGTGTCTGGAAGCCAAGGCAAGTAGATTAAATTCTATCTGAGGGCAAGGGAGGCCATTGGCAAGGTCAGATTTGTGTTATATTTATGCACCCTTTTACTGTGAAATAAAACACGTGTAGAGAAAAATATAACACAGTATAAACATTTGCTGTAAAGCTCAGCAAATTATCACTGAGAAAACTACTGTAGAATCACCACCCAGGTAAAGAAACAGAATATTGCTAGAACCCTGAAGTCCTGGTGCTTCCTTCTAATTTGTAATTCATCCTTTTTTTTTGCCAAAGGTATGCTGACTTTTATGTTGACCATTTTCATTCTTTGTAGCTTTACCACTTAAAGATCCTTCTTTTAATGCTATAGTTTAGTTTTACCTTATTTTTTAACATTGAATACATGTAAACAAACCATTTTTTTGTCTCTTTGGCTTAACATTTTGATTATAAGTCATTCATGTTATTGCATGTAGCTGTTGTTTGTTCATTTTCCTTGCTGTATAGTATTCCATTGTCTGAATAAACACAATTTATTTATTCATTTTACTACTGATGAACATTTTGATTGTATCTAGTCATTAAGACAATGCTGCAATGAACACTTCTTGACTTTTGGTGCATATATGCCTCTGTATCCACTGAGCATATACCTCAGATTGGGATTTTTGATTATAGAATATGTATATATTTAACTAGTAGAAAATGCCAAGCTATCTTCCAAAGTGGATAATAACTTGCACATACTAGTACTGTGTGTGAAAGGTCCCATTGCTCCACATCCTTGTCAACATTTGCTATTGTCAGTTTTTCTAATTTTACTGATTTTGGTGGATATGGTTATATCTCAGTGGCTTTAATTGCATTTCTCTCATTAACAGTTAATAATAATTTAAGGATATGAGGACAATTAAAGATAATTTCCCTCATTATCCTCTTTATGAAGTGTTTATTCATGTTGCTTGCCCATTTTTCTTTTGTCTATCTTTTTCTTTCTGATTTGAATGTGTTTTTATATATGCTGGATATGAGTCCTTTGTTGGTTCCATAGTGCATGTATTTTCTTACTAGGGCTTCTCTTTTAATAGTTAATGCATATGAAAGAAGGTAATTTAAACATAGTCAAGGTTATCATCTTTATAGCTAGTGTGTATTTTTTCATTTTGTTTTATTTAAGAAATCTTTGACTACCCAAAGGTCATGAAGATATTCTCCTATATTTTCTCCTTTCTCAACATTATCTTTCACAATAGATCTAAAATCCACTTGGAACTCATTTTTCTTCTTAAAACGGATGCAAGTTAGGCCAGCAGTGGTAACTCACACCTGTAATCCCAGCACTTTGAGAGGCTGAGGCCAGTGGATCACCTGAAGTCAGGAGTTCAAGACTAGCCTGGTCAACATGGTGAAACCCCGTCTCTACTAAAAGTACAAAAATTAGTGAGGCGTTGTGGTGCATGCCTGTAATCCCAGCTACTCGGGAGGCTGAGGCAGGAGAATCACTTGAACCCAGAAGGCAGAGATTGCAGTGAGCTGAGACCACGCCATTGCACTCCAGCCTGGGTGGAAAAGTGAAACTCTGTCTCAAAAAAAAAGGATGCTAAGATCCTTGATTTTTGTATTACTCTTCTCTAAAGTGAGTATTAAAGTCTCCCTCTTTCTGATTGCTTACATTAATTGGGGCATTGGTCTTCTCCTGTCCTGGGTTTTTCTGGTTCTCAGGCCTTCAGATTCAGACTGGAATCTACACCATTGGTGCTTCAGCCCTCAGGCCTTCAAACTACAACACTGGCTCGTCTGGGTCTCCAGCTCACAGGCAGTAGATGGTGAGACTTTTCAGCCTTCATATTTGTGTGAGCCATTATCTTATTAAAAGAATCTCTTAATATGTATATTCATATATATAATCTTTACCATATAACATATATGTAATTTGTATTATTTTTATGTAATATTTACTATGTAATAGCTATCTATAATCTATTATCTATCTATCTATCTATCTATCTATCTATCTATCTATCTATCTCCTGTTGATTCTGTTTCTCTGGTGAGCAAAGAAACAGAAAAACAGAACAAATCCTATTGCAAATAATACTGCTATGCCATTAGTTTTACTACTATTATTGTTATTGACAAATTGGTGAAAACTTTTCTTAGTGTTTGAAGTCTTTTTCCTATTTTATTATGCTTCACTTTTAACCTACTATTCAGATTTGTACATGTTTATGGGGTACAGTGTGATGTTTCAATACATGTATATATTGTGTAAACTATTAAATCATAGTATTTAGCATATCTGTTGCCTCAAACATTTGTCATTTCTTTGTGATGAGAACATTAAAAAATAATTTCTTCTAGCTATTGTGAAATTCCAATACAATATTGTTAACTCTACTCACCCTACTGTGCAATAGAATACCTAAACTTACTCCTTTCATCTAACTATAATTTTGTACTTATTAACCAATTTCTCCCTGTCCCCACTTCCCTCTTCCCTCCCCACTTCCCCCTCTGCTCCCCAGCCTTCCATAACCACTATTGTACTCTCTATTTCTATAGATCCACTTTTTTAGATTGCTTGTATGAGTGAGATCATGTGATATTTGTCTTTCTGTACAAGGCTTATTTCACTTAACATAGTGTCCTCTGGGTCTATCTGTGCTCCTACACATGAGAGAACTTCATTCTTTTTTATGGCTGAATAGTGTCTATTGCATATATGTACTGCATTTTCTCTCTCCATTCATCTGCTCACAGACACATAAGTTGATTCTGTTTCTTGGCTATTGTGAATAGTGCTGCAGTGAACATGGGAGTGCAGGTATCTCCTTGACATACTATTGATTTCATTTCCTTTGGATGTATACCCAATAGTGAAAGTGCTGGATCCTATGGTAGTTCTATTTTAAAATTTTTGAGGAATGTTCATACTGTTTTCCATAATGCTATACTAATTTACATACCCATTAACAGTGTATAAAAATTCTTTCTCCACATCCACACCAGCATTTGTTACTTTTTGTCTTTTTGGTGATAGCCATTCTAATTGGGATGAGGTGATATCTTATTGTGGTTTTCCAGTTTTTAATTAAAAAACATGTAGAAAGCAACCCCTGACCTGACCTATGTGCTCCTTTTCTCCCCAGAAGGAGCTTATCATTGTTAGAGCAACCATGTTAGAGTTGTTCTGTTTGAACCAGAGCAACTCCATCATGAATAGGGGCTAGGAAAAATGAGCTGAGACCTACCAGGCTGCACTGCAAGATGGTTAAGACATTCTAAGTCACAGGATGAAATTGGCACAAGACACAGGTCATAAAGACCTTGCTGATAAAACAGGTTGCAGTAAAGAAGCTGGCCAAAACCCACCAAAATCAAGATGGTGATGAGCATGACCTCTGGTCGCCCTCCGTGCTACCCTCCCACCAGCCCCATGACAGTTTACAACGGCCATGGCAAAGTCAGGAAGTTACCCTGTATGGTCTGAAAAGGTGAGGCATGGATAATCCACTCCTTAGTGCATGTGATCAAGAAATAACCATAAAAATGGACAACCACCAGCCCTTGGGGCTGCTCTGCCTATGGGGTAGCCATGCTTTCATTCCTTTACTTTCTTAATAAACTTGCTTTCACTTTACTCCGTGGACTCACCCTGAATTCTTCCTTTTGCAAGATCCAAGAACCCTCTCTTGAGGTCTGGATCAGGACCCCTTTTCACTAACATCTTTCTGAAGACTGTGGAAGGAACTATAGTGAGAAAATCCGCTGACCCAAAGCCTAACTTCGGGTAAGTTATTGGGTCCAGTTACATCATGAATTAAGGGCCATTCCATGTTTTGACGTTTCCAAGATATCAAATCCTATTATTTGGCCAATTTTAAATTTGAAAGTAGCAAAAAATACATAGAAATCTATACATTTCCTCCTTAGAAGGCTCTAAATGCACTCATAAGTTTGATATGTAGAATTTTTATCATTCAGTTCAAAAATGCTTCCTCATTTTTTGTTCTTAATTCTTCTCTAAACTATTAGTTATTTAGAAGTGTATTTCTTAATTTTAAAATGTAAGATATTCTGGTTATATTCTTATTGATTTTTAGCTTTATTTTTATATTTTATTTTTATTATTTATGTCTTTAAAATTAAGTATATTTTGCAGTTTTTGAATACAGTATTCTACAAATGTTTATCAGGTCACTTGGTGAATTTTATAGTGGAAATTTTCTATATCTTTCTTTTTTTTAACCAACTTATTTTATTTAAAAGTGTGTTGGGGCTGGGCGCAGTGGCTCACATCTGTAATCCCAGCACTTTGGGAAGCCGAGGAGGGCGGATCACAAGGTTAGGAGATCGAGACCATCCTGGCCAACATAGTGAAACCCTGTCTCTACTAAAAATACAAAAAATGAGCCGGGCATGGTGGCGTGCACCTGTAGTCCCAGGTACTCAGAAGGCTGAGGCCGGAGAATCACCTGAACCTGGGAGGCAGAGGCTGCAGTGAGCCAAGATCACACCACTGCACTCCAGCCTGGGCAACAGAGCAAGACTCTGTCCAAAAAAAAAAAAAAAAAGAAGGGTGTTAAATTTTTCTATTATGTTGTGACTTTAACCATCTTTTCATTCAATTTTGTCAGTTTGTGTTTATATAGTATCAGGACATGTATTTGATAAATGCAAAATTTAGAATTATTAAATCTGTCTGGCAAATTGAAACTGTCATTATGAACTGTTATTCTTTATCTCTAGGAATGCTTGTTGCCTGATAGTCTACTTTATTTGGTATTAATATATTCATATCTTTCTTTTGGAAGTGTTTGTATGGTATAGCTCCATCCTGTGTTTTACTTGTATCACTTGTAGAAGGCACATAGTTGCATTTTTCAATCCAGTGCCTGACAATCTTTGTCTTTTAACTGGATTATTTCCATGAAATGAAATTACTGATGTATTTAATTATGCATTTTCCATTGGTTCTATGTGTTCCAAATTCTATTTTTCTTTATTTCTGGCCTACTTTTGAGTTGACTGAGTACTATATATTATTTTCTTCTTTCCCTCTATTGGCTTAGAAGTTACATAGGCTTTAATTGTTTCCTCAGGGATTGCCAGAATACATTATACAACATGCATTTTTTTCACTTATCAGAACCTAATATTAATTGGCAATTTCAGCTTCTTCTTAGACAATGCAGACATTAGACTATTCAAACACAGTTTACCTCTTTTAAATTCAATTTTCTGGTTCTACATTCAAGACTTACACAGGATTAGTGTCATGTGTTTTAGTTCCAGATCTCACAGGATATGATTCATTTTGTTATATCTTCAATATACACTTACATTTATGCACATATTTACATTTTAGTTTCTCTTTATTTATTCCTGTGTTTTTTAGCTTCTATGTGGGTTTTCTTTCCTCTCCTTAGAGAAGACATTTTACTATTTTCCTCAGTATGAGATGGATGTGTTGAGTGACAAATCCTCCCAATGTGGCTGTTTAATATGTATTTATATTCTGTTTAATTTTGAAGCCTGTTTTTGCTGAGGGTAGAATTATAAAGTTGGCAGTTATTTTCTTTCAGTATTTGAAAGATATAATGCTTTGTATTCTGCATTCCACTGTTGCTATTGAGAAGTCAGCTGTGAAGCTTATGGTTGTCCCTTTGCGATTACTTTGATGATAATCTCTCTTTTCTCTGGCTTCTTTTAACGTTTTATCTTTTGTTAAGTTTTAGATGTACTATGGCAGGGCTAAGAGTGCATTATACGTATTCCACATGTATATATATTTGCATATGTGTAGGCATATGTGTGTATATTTGTGTGTGTGTGTGCATGCGTGTACATATACATATGATCACTCCAATCCAATTTCAGGGGTTGAAATGATTTGCGTCTGTGCTGCAGCCCTCAGGAGGGCTTATCTAGTATGATTCATCCCTGTTTTTAGGTACAGCTGTGTAGGATTCAAAGGGGATGTGAAAGGTGTTGTACTAGATTCACTTCCTATTTCCCCTTGTGAGGCCTGGACTCCCACATTTAATTTTCAACTCCTGAGGATCTCAAAATGCAAATTTATTTCTTAGCTTCTTGGTTGCTTTTGGAACTGACCAAATCCCTCTAAACAAAAAGCAGTCCTCAATGCAGGGTTCATCTTTTTGGGTTTTCATCTTCTTCTAGATCTTGAGCTAGACATTTTCCCTCTTTTACTAGCTCTTTAATGCCTTCAGACACACACACACACACACACACACACACTTACACACACACATTCAGACACACACATTTTAACTTTTAAAAATAGTCTTTGGTAGAAAGGATTGTCTGGTTACATGATCCATTATCCCAGATTCGTATTTCAGAACAACCTTGCCACCACACTCAGATATACTGAAAGACAGGACTTCATTCTTCCAATCATTGTTCTCAGTTTTCTATTTCTTCTCCCCAGTCTACTTAAGCCTATAAAGACACAAAGACAGTGCCTCCACCATCCATAGATAGATCCAGGCCTACAGATAAAATTATTAGTGTCAGCTCCTGAACAGTTTTGTCCATTTCCTACAATAGTTTGCATCACTTTTGAGATCCTTGGGCCTCCTGCCCTTGGACGCCTCCTTAACCCGTTTCCCTCCATGTGCTATCTGTGTAGGTCCTGCCCAGTCAGATCTTGCCTTGGATCAGAACCACTCTTTTGTCCCCAAGGTACTTTCTTCTCGTCTACCCAGTAAAATCAGAAGCAAATCTCACGTTAGTTAATGTAGGAGGGAATTCAGGCAAAGGGAAATTAAATTCACTAAATAGCAAGAATCCAAGATCGCTCTTTATTGTCATCCCAGTGATGATTCCTATTTCATCTCTTTTGTTCAAGAGGGTCTCCCATTGGGGTAACTAAAAGCAATAAAAACCTTGGAGATGTGCAATGTACCCCTTATGGTTAATTTTAATTCTGGATAGATCTAGTCATTCTCTTACAATCCATTTGTTTAATAATTATTTGCTGAGTGCCTGCTATATGCACTGAGGCACAAAATTGCAGCCATTCATTCAGATGGCAATTTAAGCACTCTTTATTTTAGGATTGCTTTACACAATTTAAGTTTATGAAATAAATAAATGCCAAGGTACAGAAAAGTTTGTATTTCTAAAACAGAATTTTGAAACAAATCAAAACCACACGGTAAAAATGAACTCCTTGGGTGTATTTAATTGTTTAAAAATTCACAAAGTTTTGGAAAACTTGGGGGAAAAAAAAACAAAACGCATGAAAGCAAGAGAAAAGGTCTTAGGTGGATCCTTGCCCACCCTCCTACCACCTCCTTCTCCTTCCCTTGCCCGTATCAGGAAGAATTAGTAGAGAAATAAAATGAGCACACAAAAAATTGATATTTGCAGCTCCTCTGGATCCTTAATGCTGCTACCGACTTATATTTCCAGCTGGCATGTCTCCTTCGTGCTTAAGGCTTTGCTATTGCAACCACCAAAATCATCATCATTATCATCACAATCAGGACTCATTTAATATTTGATGTGTCTAAATGCTTCCTGACTATTTTTCTAGGAACTCCTAGGCCTGGCGCATGCGCCTCAGCTGACATCGCTGTGCATGGACCAAGAATCCCCCCCGCTCTGTACTCTTTTCCTGGCAGTCCCTCATACTTCCCAGAACCGGGAGAACAGGAAAAGCCAGTTACTCTGGGTGTTTCTGGACTTAAAGAATGCACTAAATTGGAGGCAGAGGATGTTAACCGGTGATAACATTCTCTAAGAAGCAAAAGAGCTTTAATAAAAGCCACCCTCCTGCAGTCTCTCTAGTTTGTTGTACTTCTTTTAAGAAAACATGCCGGATCTTTCATTATTTCTTAAACTAATAAACTCTGGAACATTCATGTTTAGGGTTTTTGGAAGCAACATTTGAACAGGAAATCTCACTCTGTAAAGGGAATTATTTGCATAGTGCACTGGAAAGAAAATCCAACCCTAGAACCAAGAGTTGGAAAAACCTTTAAAATATCATTTTTCAGTTTTATGGAAAGAATTTTACTTAAAATATCATATTATTATTTGAGAGAAAAGAGGCATCAGAAGAAAAACAGAAATAGTAAACTGGAAAGATTGCTACCTTAAAATATAATTTTGCATTTCCTCAAGAGTATCTGAGGGAGTATTTTTTGTTATAGACACTGTATCATACCAAGAGATTTAATCACTCATTTTCTGTTCATTCATTAGTATTTCAGTTATATTCATTTGAATTCCCATGGATTTTTCTAACAACCCAGATTTTTATAAAATGTATTAAAATTGTCTTAGTTTACACCGCAGTTATAGTAGTAAATGTCTTTGGTGGCACTGAGAAATCGTTTGTTAAACAAAGGTCCTCGCGCCCGCGGTTTGTTTCTGTAAGCTGCCCAGCTTACCGTATATTTAGTAAATACATACTTTAAAAACATGTTTCCTCATGGACACAGGGAGGGGAACATCACACACCAGGGCTTGTCGGGGGATGGGGGGTTAGGGGAGGGAGAGCATCAGGACAAATAGCTAATGCAGGCAGGGCTAAAAACCTGGATGACGGGTAGATAGGCGCAGCAAACCACCATGGCACAAGTATACCTATATTACAAACCTTCATGTTCTGCACATGTATCCTGGAACTTAAAATAAAATAAAATAAAATAGAATAAAATAAAAAATGTTGACCGGGCGCGGTGGCTCACGCCTGTAATCCCAGCACTTTGGGAGGCCGAGGCGGGCGGATCACGAGGTCAGGAGATCGAGACCATCCTGGCTAACACGGTGAAACCCCGTCTCTACTAAAAATACAAAAACAAAAGTAGCCGGGCGAGGTGGCGGGCGCCTGCAGTCCCAGCTACTCCGGAGGCTGAGGCAGGAGAATGGCGTGAACCCGGGAGGCGGAGCTTGCAGTGAGCCGAGATTGCGCCACTGCACTCCAGCCCGGGCGACTGTCGGTCTCAAAAAAAAAAAAAAAAAAAAAGTTTCATAATCTGAAACATAATCTTCTTGCATTTCTTATCAGTTTATCTCATGGACTAGTTTCTTGTGATTCTCTTTGTCCGGTGAGGTGTATTTCTTATCATAGTCATCCAATAAATAACTGTAAAAGGAATAAAGGATGACTGCACTGTGTTTTCATTACCATCCCATTAGGTCAAAGTTAGGTTAATTAGGTTTCTTAAAATAGTAATGATTGAAAAAAATTCAAAGCAGCGTAAACATTCAAATAATATTTCAAATTCCATTTTAGAACAGGCTCATAGTTCATTTAACCTGGAAATTCCATCTCTGCTAGGGCAACAATAAGAGTCCTATTGAAAAATTTGAGAGTTTCTTTGCTGTTACACTCACAAAAGACAGGCTGTGCCCTCAAACAGCAAGACTGTTATATGCAACTTATTATGGTTTCATGAATTTTATCTAAATTCTTCCTGATTACGTTTATATAGTTGGCCTGCACTATTTTTGAAGAATGTTATGTTGCATAAATACAGCATTGGCTGGCCTTTTATTGCTCCAACATTTCAAGCATGAGTAATATCAATTTATTGTTATTTTTTCAGTTAATCATTATTTCAGCTTATTTCTAAACATGTTCTTAAAATGGAAAATTTTGTAAATTTAGACAATACATAATGTCTGGATTAAATCTTGATAAATAATTCTGCAATTTGATTAAGGAGTGGTAGGAGGCTAGAGGAATAATTTAAGAGAAAATAGTTAAAAGAAAAAAAAGTAGGTTTTAGAATGAGGGACATTAGAGAGAATTCAGTGTAAAAACAAAGTTTTTCTTCAGGGTGAAGTCCTTTAGAAAGCCACTATAGTATGGTAAAAAGGGTGTGATTTGTAGTCAGCAATACTGGGTACGAATCAGACATCTGTTGCTTCATAGTTGTGAGATTTTGGGCACCTAAACCGATCTCTCACGGAAATTTCCTTATTAAAAATGCAGGAAGAATAAAAATTACTTCATCAGGTTCTTGTGTGAATTAAGTGGTCAAATATTGTAATAGTGCCTATCATAGATTAGGCTCTGAAAACAAACAATCGAACGGAACAGACAGGATCTGAAAAGAAAGAAGGTCCCAGAAAATTTTTCAATAGGTTCACATTTCCCAGTGTTGATGTTCCCTTTTCAACAACAAAAAAAAGTTACTGCAAACTCTTGAATAATGGTCCTATTAAAATATATACTAAACTTTTGAAAGTGTAAACTGTGAAAAAAATATTTATCTGAAAGCTGGCATGACGAAAGTTGAGCTTCTTCCAGCCCTGCCAATGAAGTAGGGCAGGAACCAGTTTGTTTGTTTTCTGGTATGGCACATAAATAATCTTGCCCACAGAGGTCCCAAGAGTTCACTTAGAGTAGGTCTGTCACTAGCGGTAAACAAAAATCAGATGTTAAAGAAGAGTGAAAAACTGAGAAGTCATCAAGGAGGCTTTATGAGGAATGAACTGTAAGCAGCACCAGTGCTCTCCCATTAGAGGATGTTAAGTCTGTAGAGATGGTGAAAGCAACAGCGCTTGTTTTTCTTCCCCATGTGCGTATCTTGGTGGTATTAAGCCTTTCAAATCAGGCCTTTATAAGACCTATGAACAAAAAACTGAGAAAGAAGTACTTGTGGAGTGTAGCTTATTAGAATTTTTGTGTTGAAGGATTTCTACCAGTGGTTCAATGGCAACATGAAAGGCATTTGCCTAACCTTCCATGTATTCCTTACCAAAGTTTTTCACAGAAGAATTTGATTTAATCTTATTTCACGCTGGTGAGAATGCAAACCAGCAACCACTGTGCAGGTGGGAAAGGGGTTGCTGAAGAGAGCTCACACAACCTCAGAGATGCTTTTGGAGGTGAGTTCAGTTCCCCAAGCACCTTCCGAGTGCCTTCAAGGAGCCAGAGGTGTATTATAGCCTTTGAATACAAAGATGATTAAGTCATAGTTTCCACCCTCGAATAGGTCATGGCCTAAGAGGGTAATAGAGGAGACAGATATATAAATATCTAGGCCGGGCGCGGTGGCTCAAGCCTGTAATCCCAGCACTTTGGGAGGCCGAGATGGGCGGATCACGAGGTCAGGAGATCGAGACCATCCTGGCTAACACGGTGAAACCCCGTCTCTACTAAAAAATACAAAAAACTAGCCGGGCGAGGTGGCGGGTGCCTGTGGTCCCAGCTACTCGGGAGACTGAGGCAGGAGAATGGCATAAACCTGGGAGACGGAGCTTGCACTGAGCTGAGATCCGGCCACTGCACTCCAGCCTGGGCGACAGAGCAAGACTCCGTCTCAAAAAATAAATAAATAAATAAATAAATATCTGATATGAACTATAAAGTGATAAATGAAAATAGAGATAAGGGATTACATACAGAGGAATGCTTAGGCCCATTTGGAGATTCCAGGGACGCTTCCTGAAGGGTAACATTCCTGAACTGATTCACTGGAGTATGAGAAGGAGTCATCCAGGTGAGGCTAGGTGAAAGGGGACCCTTGGTAGGTGGTGACATTCTAGACAGAAGGAATAGTCTAGGCAAAATCATGGAATTGGATGATAATTATGTGTATAGTTGGCTACTGAGGGGGTAAAGCCCAGGGTGGAAGCTGGATGGAAAAAGGACTAGAGAAGTAGGCAGTGGGGCAGGCCAGCAAAGTCAATGTGTGTTTTTTTTTTTTTTTGAGACGGAGTCTCGCTCTGTCACCCAGGCTGGAGTGCAGTGGCCGGATCTCAGCTCACTGCATGCTCTGCCTCCCGGGTTTACGCCATTCTCCTGCCTCAGCCTCCGGAGTAGCTGGGACTACAGGCGCCCGCCACCTCGCCCGGCTAGTTTTTTGTATTTTTTAGTAGAGACGGGGTTTCACCGTGTTAGCCAGGATGGTCTCGATCTCCTGACCTCGTGATCCGCCCGTCTCAGCCTCCCAAAGTGCTGGGATTACAGGCTTGAGCCACCGCGCCCAGCCAGCAAAGCCTATTTGTAACATTAAATATCTCGTTTTTGATTTTTTAAGAAATGAAAAATATTGAAGAGTTTGAAAGAGAGGAGTGCCATGGTCAATTTTCTATCTTAAACACATCATTGTGATACCATTCTAGAAACTGTATATAAAGTAGTACAAGGAGATCAGTTAAGAAGCTAATGAAATTGCTTATGCTTAGGCTAAGAGCCTAAATACAGAATGAGGTAGAAGGAGTGGAGGAGAATATAGATTCAAGATAGAAGATACAACTGGCAAAAATGTAAGACCAAATGAGCATAGCCATTTAATAAAGTAGTACCTTAGATGGAGGAATATGATTAGCAGGTGCAGACAATAAATTCAGTTTTGAACATTTTAAGTGTATAGTGCTTATGAGGGTATAAAAATGCTTATACCCAGCAAATGTTTAATCTTGAGAGAAGTCCAGACTAGAGATAAAATATTCTAAACGCTCAGCAAGCACATAATAGTGGAATACGCAAAAGAATTGTATTTCTTAAGAAAAACATATTCATTCATTCATTGATTCATTCATATATTCATTCTCAACAAATACTTAATAAGCATAGCAGGCACTGTTCTAGGCTCTGTGGATACACTGAACAGAACGATCTCTGCCTTCACAGAGCATGGGTTCCACGACCTAGGTTATAAAAAGTGTTGGGTCAGGCAGCATTGTAGATACAGGAAGAGAAGATCTCAAAGAGACTATAAAAGCAGTGGGAGGATCAGAAGTAATTTCCTAGAATTCAAGGAAAGAGAGAACATTAAAAAGAAAGAAGTTGTCCCTAACATCAAACATGACAGAAATGTTGAGTAAAATAAGGAAGCCATGCAGACCTGGATAAATGTAGTTTTAATGGTGTGATGGGACATAAGCTAGATAGTAGTGTCTAGCTTAGAGAAATACAGTAAAAAATATGCTTAAAAGAAGTTTCAATGAGAAATGAAAAAGAAAGAAAGGGTGGCAACTAGAAGGGGCACGACATTCAGTCCTGAAATATTAAAAACTTTCTTTTGCATCAATTTTTCTTTTTCAGTGGACTCTTGACATGTTTATCTTGATGTTCCATCAACAAGTAGAACTCAATGACCAATGAAAGCATCAGAAATCCCCATTTCTGCACATGACCTCACTATTCCTAGACACCCTGACTTTAAGCTTCGCCTCCTTTCCATAACTGTGATATCTAAAGATCACAGGATCTTCCTCTTCTTTAATTTCTATTGCTATCTCTCCACTACAGACTCTTAATACTTCTCACATGGTCTATTTTGCCAGCCTGACAAAAGCTCCCTCTTCTCTTGCCTTTTAAGCTAAAAATCCATCCTCTGCCTTGCTGTCAAAATAATCTAATACAACACATTCCTATTCGTGTTACTTCCCTGATGTAAAGGCTTTAGGGGGTTTCCAGTGACAACCAATTCAGGACAAACTCATTAAAGTGGTATTCTATATTTTCCCCACAATATGATTTTAATCAAGTTTCTCTCTCTGATATTCATTTTCCCCAATATGTACCCTGGGATCCAGTCAGATTGGCCTGTTAATTGTTTCCTGAGATTTTCTCCCCTTGGCCATGAATTCTTTGCCTTGTCTAAATTTATCTATCCTTTAAATTCCAATTCTGTTGTCTTTTTCTTTTCTTTTTTTTTTTTCAGAATTCCCACACTGCTTTTATCCTTTGAACTGTGATAAAACTTTACCCATAGTGATTCTCTTTGTATTATAGATACTTGCATATTATGTTTACAATACCTACTATACTTTAAGATCTATGAGACTGGAGAATATATTTAATATGTTTTTATTGTCAGTATCTTGCATAGGGCATATGGGAAGTAATAAATGTTTGAAGAACAAAAATGAACTCCTCAAAATATTTAATATAAAATTTTTGGAGCTCAGAGTGACCTTAGAGATAATACAGTCTAACTCTTTTATTTTAGAAGGGAAAGAATTGGAGATAAAAAATGTTAAGTGACTGCCCAAAGTCGTGTGACTGTTGAGCGACAAAACAGTACCACAAATTCCATTCCCTGGCTTTCAGTCCTGTCCTCTTTCCATTTCATTACAGTACCTGCTTGGGAATCTTGAATTGAGTCTTCATCCTTGTCAACAATGTCCCTGAATTTGGTACCATCATTAGTGTAAAAGACATAGAGTCCTTTCCAGTCTCACAAGTTTGTGAGTCCACAACCCAATGAAAATCTGGGAGAAAGTTCAAGCTACCCATCCAACTTACCAGGCGAAAGAGGCAGATGGTGTTCCCAGTGATGTTGTAGTGGATCAGAACCTCAGAATCAGTGCTGATTCCAAATGACACGTCTGGGAATTTTTGCACCATGCTACGGAGTATGGACACTGCTGGTATTTCTAAATCCTAAAAACAAGAGAAAAAATAATACCACAGTGGTTATATTGAAGGGCAGAGACAAAGGATATGGAAAAGAAATATGCTATGAAGCTTTACCAGAAATCGTAGATTTGATTTACTGCCCAGTAACACATGATTTACCTCTAACAGTTCAGGTTTCATTGGCAGTGACGTTCTCGAATTTTCCAGGCTCTGTGAGTTAATAGGTAACCATGAAATTGTAGCTGAGCCTGAGACTCCTGAGAGGCCTTGTCATAGAGCTTGAAGTTTACCAGGAGCTGAGAGAGGCCTCAAAATCATAAAGGCCTGCCTAGTTTGGCTGCACTGTTGTAGATATACATGAGAAGCAACTGTTCTGGGAACAATTTGTTTAACAGTGAAACAGCAAACAAACGAACATAACCAATTCTGTTTTTGTTGAAATGGCATTTCTTTACTAATTCCTGTATGTAGGTTAGAATAATTTTAGAGCACTGAGATAATATGCAAAAATTAGCAGTTTATATGGTTTTTAAAACTAACTCTAGGATTAAAGGAAAAGTATGTAAACAACTACGTTGTGCTAAAGATTTATAGGTGCCTTGTGACCTCACCAAGGACAAAGAAGTTCCCAACTTCCTCCCTTGCTGGTGCCCAGATGCGTATGGTTGCTGGTTATTGCTTGATCCCAACTCCCTCCTCTTCGCCCTGCCCTTAACGTACAAAGAGCCTAAAATTGGTAGTGACTTAAGACGTACTTTATTTATTTATTTTGATACAGAGTCTCGTTCTGTCACCCAGGAAGTGGCGCAATTTTGGGTCACAGCAACCTCCGCCTCCCGGATACTTGTGCCTCAGCCTCCTGAGTAGCTGGGACTACAGTTGTGCGCCACGATATTTGGCTAATTTTTTTCTGTATTTTTAGTAGAGGTGTGGTTTCACCATGTTGCCCAGGCCGGCCTCGAACTCCTGAGCTCAGACAATCTGCCCCCGTCAGGCTCCCAAAGTGCTAGAAATACAGGTGTGAGCCACTGTGCCCGGCCAAGATGTTCTTTAGGATGCTAGTCCACTGTCTTCTTGGTTTACTGGATCTTCAAATAAACCGGCTTTTCCTCCCACCAGCTCTTGTCTCTTGAGTTTTGGCTTTGGTTACGTTTGTGGAGAAAAGGAAAAAATGCAAAAATACGAAATAGGTGCCATCCAAAGAGCCAAAAAAGAAGAAAAATAAAATAATTAAGATGAAAGCTTAGAAGTTTTAACAAAAGTTTATGCAGGGTTTGGAAGGACAGTCCCTTTCTTGCCACTGTAGATAAGCCTGAGCTTTGCACATGAAGATGCTGTTCACGCATCCAACTCTGCAGCCCAGGCCTGCAGGAGGGAGCAGAGAAGCCACTTCCGAGCAGTGATTCCAGGCCTTCCATAGAGGCTGGCATCATTTTCCCTGCTGTCACAGGACCTTTATCCATAGGAGCTCAGGGAAATTAACAGGAACAAACATGTTCTACCCTGCAAGTCTCCAGGCTGAAGGAGGAGATGTGCAAGGAGAAAAGAAGATGGCTAGTTGATATGCTTTGGCTGTGTCCCTACCTAAAATCTCATCTTGAAATGTAATCCCCATAATCCTTACGTGTCAAGGGTGGCACCAGGTGGCGGTAATGGGATCATGGGGGCAGTTTCCTCCATGCTGTTCTTGTGATAGTGAGTGAGTCTCACAAGATATGATGGTTTTATAAGTGTCTGGCCTTCCCCATACTTGTGCTTATTCTCTCTCCTGCTGGCCTGTGAAGAAGTGCCTTCTGCCATGATTGTAAGTTTCTTCAGGCCTTCCAAGCTATGCGGTGATTCAATTAAACCTCTTTCCTTTATAAATTATCCAGTCTTGGGTATGTCTTTGTTGGCAGCATGAGAACGGGCTAACACACTACTCTTGCATCTGGGATCAAGCAGAGCGAGCTGGTATCTACTCTTCTAGAGGCTGTGAACAATAGTTAATTGAAGCCTCCTCTCTGACTCTGCTCCTTCAGATGCAATTGCTCAAGGATAAAATGATGGCATCTGGCGGCTGTTTAAGTTATTGCACACTCTTCCAGGTCCATGCTCTTGCCCCTTCCCTGTCTTTCTGAGGGTGTTTTTGTCTACAGCTCAGATTTCTCATTCCTGAAAAATGTACTCTCTGTCTTTCTCCCCCACTTGCATCTCATTGCAGTGATTTCCAGCTGTGTACACAGAACTGACAGGGTAATCAGGAGTTGTAATTGGTGAATGGAAACAGACAAGAAGGTCTGCTATGAGAGAGTAGGGGCTTAATCAGCTGTGACGATTTCCAGATGCTACCACCAGAGAAAGATGAAAATGCTGGAATGAGGCAGTCTCATTTATGGCTGCCTTTATTAACCAAGCAGCCAATCTGGAAGGTGGAGGTTAACACCTCGAATATACAAAATGCCATCCTTTTCCAACATTTCAGACAAGGCAAAGAGAAAGAAGAATAAGAGTCTACCTTATCTGGGGGAAAGGCCTTAAAAGGCTGTGCACTGACTAATGTCCAGGAGCTTCAGAATCCTGTAAACAGTGTTGCTGGATGATATCAATTGGATTCACTCTGGCCCCTGCCTATTCATAGGGTGCTATGAGAGTACAGACCAAATGCATTTAGGACAATGGTAGGGTTCCATAAAGGCATTCTTTCTGCAGATACTGACTTGAGCTCCAAAGCATCCATAGATGAGGAGATGCAGCCCACAGGCTCAGAAAGAAGTAAGTGTGAGAAAGATATAATTTAGAGTCTGGGAATGTCTTAAAAGTAAGAGGTCCCAATGGACAAGATGAAAGCAAACTGTGTGACTGTCTCCCTTTACCCCCACTTCTAATGCAGTGTCATCTGCCAGCAGTTGGCTGCTGTGGTTCCTTTGAGGTAGAATATTTCTGGCTCTTGGGGGAGTTGCAAGTAGGGTATCTGAACTAACCTGGAAGAAGCCTATGACAGCCACCTCAGTGGCAGCAATGAATTCCATGGCAGCTGGGACATCTGCGAGCCACGTGGGTTCCTGGGCAGCACCAGGACCATCTAGAGAGAGAAGTAGAAGATGTCAGGGTACTGAGGTGAGAAGAAGCAGCTCTAAATAATGAGGGCATCTGTACCTTTTATCTCTATACTAAGGCTAAGAAAAGCACAATTTCTAGGAGTACTGTTAGTATTCCAAAGCATAGTATTTTTACTAACATATGGAAGGTGACCCTACTGATGGTCTGTCTCTGAAGGATACTGCCAGACTTTCCTGCTCTCCGCTATACAAAATGCATCTTATCCAGGATTTCCTGGAAAACTTTCTAGGTGTGGAGGAAAAGTGCCCAGAGAACCACCATGCTCCTTTTCCTTCTCCTAATAACACTTTCACACTATTGCCACTCAACTACATTTTTCTTTTACCTGAGGATTTCTCAACTTCTGCAGCAGCTTCTGCAGCCAGGTCACACGTGAGGAGAAATAGGAGGAACATGAATCTGGACAGGGCAGCTTCCATTGTCCCTCTCCTGCTCCTGCTCCAACCCTGGACTTTGTGTTTGGGAGGCCGACTTAAGGCAGCCTGCTCTGTAGCTGATTGGCTGTGAAGTTGTTAGGGCTTTGGGAACTTTGCAGCTGGCTCCAGGGGAGCCTTCAACTTCTGAGATAAAAGACCAAGTTTAGTAATTGGGACTCAGAACATAACCAACCGGAAGAAAGTCAGGTCAGTTTATTTAAATAAAAAATGTAAATATTCGATGCCAGGTATTGATCCTAGCACTAGGAATAGAAAGATAATTATGATCTGATCCAGCCTCTGCCAGCTTAGATTGTCAGTGGGAGAGATAGGCAAGTAAAAAGATTATTTAAATATAAGATGGAAGTGATATAGAAAAATTCATAGGGTGCTATGACAGTAGAGATTAAGGGTATTAAGGACAATTCTAGGGTTCAGTGAAAGTGTTCTTCCTGTGGAGGATGCCCAAGCAGAGTCCTGGGTAAGATTTTGCCAGGCAACACAAGGTAGAAAGGGAGTTTCATGTAAAGAACCCAAGTACAGAGATGCAAATATAATGTGTGACAGAATTACTAGTAATCGAGAATGATGAAAAGGAAGAAAGTGATACAAGTGGGCAGAAAGGCATGTGGGACCAGCTCACAGCAGGTCTTACATGATACACTAAGCATGGGAGCATCAACTTTATTCTGTAGGTGATGAGAACCCCTGAAAAGGCTTAAGCAGAAGAGAGAGATAAAGTTTGATTTTGCTCACAAGTGTCTGAGGAAGTCCAAGATGAGATTTTCACAGGCATTGGGATATGTAGTCTTAAGCTTAGGAGAATTTTCATGTGAAAATATTATAAAAGAAATGAGGAAGTCCTACCCAGAGCAATTAGGCAAGAGGAAGACATAAAAGGCATCTAAACAGGAAAATAAAAAGTCAAACTATTTCTCCTTGTTGACAATATGATTGTATGCCTGGAAGGCTCTAAAGACTCTGCCAAAAGGCTACTGGAACTGATGAATGATTTCAGTAAGGTATCAGGAAAAATATAAATGTACAAAACTCGATGACATTTCTGTATACCAATAATGTCCAGACTGAGAGTAAAATCAAGAACACAATTTCATTTACAATAGCCACAAATAAAATGAAATGCCTAGGAACACAGATGACCAAGGAGGTAAAATATCTCTTCAAGGAGAACTACAAGATACTTTTTAAAGAAATCAGAGCTGACACAAATGGAAAAATATTCCATGCTCATGGGTAAGAAGAATCAGTATCTTCAAAATGGCCATACTGCCCAAAGAAATTTATAGATTCAGTGCTATTCCTATCTAACTACCAATGTCATTCTTCACAGAATTAGAAAAGAAAAATTTCTAAAATTTATATGGAACCAAAAGAGAGTCTGACTAGCTAAAGCAATCCTAATCAAAAAGAACAAAGCCAGAGGCATCACATTACCCAACTTCAAACTATACTACAAGGCTACAGTAACCAAAATAGCATGGTACTGGTACAAAAACAAACACATAGACCAATAGAACAGAATAGAGAACCCAGAAATAAAGTCATATACCTACAACCATCTGATCTTTGACAAAGTTAACAAAACCAATCAATGGGGAAAGGACTCCCTACTCAATAAATGGTGCTGTGATAGCTGGCTAGCCATATGCAGAAGAATGAAACTAGACCCTTATCTTTCACCATATGAAAAAATTAACTCAAGATGAGTTAAAGATTTAAGACCTCAAACCATAAAAGTCCTAGAGGAAAACCTAGGAAATACACTTTTCGACATCAATCTTGACAAGTAATTTTTGGCTAAGTCATCAAAAGCAATTGCAACAAAAATAAAAGTTGACAAGTGGGACCTAATTAAAGAGTTTCTGCAGAGCAAAAGGAACTATTGATAGAGTAAACAGACGTCTGCAGAATGGGAGAAAACATACGCAAACTATGCATCCAACAAAGGTCTAATATTCAGAATCCATAAGAAATTTAAACAAATCAAGAAGCAAAAAACAACCCCATTAGAAAATGGGCAAAGAACATAAACAGATATTTCTCAAAAGAAGATACACAAGAGGCCAATAAACACACACAAAAAAAGATGCTCAATGTTACTAATTTTCAGAGAAATGCAAATCAAAGCTACAATGAAATACAATCTCACGCTAGTCAGAATGGCCATTATTAAAAAATCAGAAAACAACAGACACTGGTGAGACTGCAGAGAAAAGAGAATGCTTATATACTGTTCATGGGAATATAACTTAAGCAGTTAAGTAGTTCAGTCACTGTGGAAAGCAACTCTAAGTAATGAGGGCATCTATACCTTTTATCTCTATACTAAGGCCAAGGAGAGTACTCCAATTTTTAGGAGTAACATTAGCATTCCAAGGCATAATATTTTTACTAACATACGGAGAGTGATCAGTTTGAAGATTTCTCAAAAAACTTAAAACAGAGCTACCATTTGATTCAGGAATCCCATTCCTATGTATATATCCGAAGGAAAGTGAATTGTTATACCAAAAAGACATGCACATGTATGTTCATTGTTGTGCCATTCACAATAGTAAAGACGTGGAATCAATGTAGTTGCCCATCAGTGGTGGATTAGATAAAAATATGGTGCATATATACCATGATATACTATATGGTCATAATAAAAAAGTAAAATCATGTCCTTTGCAGCAATATGGATGAAGCTGGAGGCCATAATTCTAAGCAAAGCAATGCAGAAACAGAAAACCCACTTCCATATATTCTCACTTATAAGTGGGAGCTAAACACTGAGCACACATAGACATGAACGTGGAAATAGCAGATGCTGTGGACTATCTGAGGGGTGAGGGAGGGAATGACGCATGGTTTGAAAAACTACCTAGTTAGTACTAGGTTCACTACTTGGGTGCAATATACCCATGTAACGACCCTGCACATGTATCCTCTATATCTAACATAAAAGTTGAAATTAAAAATAACCAACTAAATAAGTAAAATGCAGATTTCCAACTGGCTGTATTCTGAATGCACATTACCTATTATAGTGTAATACGAGACCAATTTGTTCCCAATGATGTAAATATCTCCTCTTGTGTGTTTTCCTCATCCCCATCCCCTCTTGGGGAACTCACGAATGTGAACCATCCAGTTATCATATTTGTTCAAAGGAAGAAAGCAGGGAAATGAAGGTCTCAGTCAGAACATATGCAGTTATTGTTTTATTCTTATTCTCTTGTGTTGTTTACAGTGTCTCTCACAAAAGAAGAACTCCGTCTGGCAGGGGATGTGGCTAGGGACTCATTGGGCCCGCAACAACCGCAAAAGAATCTAGGCATTAGAATGAACTACTGGAACCTGAGTCAAAGACCTGTTAGTGATAGTTTGCCCATTTCCTGGCCTCTAGTTGCTCGAATGGGGGTAAGAGAGGGAAATATTAAATGATTGTGTATTGAGATGGAGATGTGGAAGATCTGGCCCTGACGGAAGATCAGAAGGAGGAGGCAGGGTGAAAGCCCGGTTTTACGCCTCTTGTGCTAGAGACCACATTGAGAGACAGGGTGGGAAAAGATGCATCAATAAGGAAATGTGGGCAGTGTTGAAGTGGGACCCAGCTGTGGACAGGGAGGAGGAACAGGGTGCTGAACACGCCTGAGAGAATTCTTCCAGATGGCAAGGGTGGGGAAAGGGATGGGTGGATGCATTCATTCTGTCCACTCCTTCTTAATCGACAGGTTCCACTCCCAGCTGAGGTGGTCGTGCTTGTCATCATCGGTGAAGAAGGACTTGTTGTGGTATGTGCCTCGGGCCAGCATGCCCTTGGGAGCCTCCTCAACTGGAGTGAGGAACTCATACTCTTCAGGCCGAGGCCCATAGCTGCCAACCATAAATGTTGCTTTATCCACTAGGAAGAAAGAAGAGTTCATTAGGGTAAGAGCCTGACAGAGGAAAAACACACACTGCAAACTGGAGAATCTGGAGTACAGCCTACAGTGATTAAAGCCAAGAGCAATAGTTTCCAAGCCTAAATAAACATGAGATTTACCTGAGGCATCTCTTTTTTAAAATTTTTTATTATTATGTTTTTAAGACGGAGTTTTGCTCCTGTTGTCTAGGCTGGAGTGCAGAGGCACAATCTCGGCTCACCGCAACCTCCGCCTCCTGGGTTCAAGTGATTCTCCTGCCTCAACCTCCTGAGTAGCTGGCCTTACAGGCATGCACCGCCACGCTTGGCTAATTTTGTATTTCCAGTAGGGATGGGGTTTCTCCATGTTGGTCAGGCTGGTCTCGAACTCCCAACCTCAGGTGATCCACCCACCTTGGCTTCCCAAAGTTCTGGGATTACATGTGTGAGCCACCACACCTGGCCCTGAGGCATCTTTTTTAAAAAACGATTCTTTAAACATTGTTTAAGTTGGAGTGCCTTTTAATAATAGTTTCCTTTGTCCTACTTTCAAAGGCTATGGTTCAGTAACCTTCTGTGGGTCCCAAGGATCAGTGTTTTTAAAAAACTACACAGTTGATTCTGAAGTAAAGTTGAGGAACCAGTGCCCTAAATCAATGGGGATTAAGCCTGTTTTTTTTTTTTTTTTTTTAATGGAGATATAGCAGACTACACCATTTAAAAAACTCAAACAAATTGAGACTGCAGTTTGATCTTAGTCCTGCAATGGCCTAAGTCATATAACATTTTTGAGCCTCCATTTCTTTGTGTGTATGATGGACTTTGAGGATCTTCTATCTACGAACTATCATTCTATGAACATATCAGTTGGGGGAGATAAAGTAACAGATGGTGATCAGAATTCATGGATAGAATAATTGGATGGAACAAGAACAGCAGTAAGTTGGTAAAAAAAAAAAAAAGTGAAGAACTAGGACAAATGGTGAGAATAGCCAATCAAGTTTATTTGCAGGTGAACTGGAATATATATTAAGAATAGTTGGGCATTGAAAAGCATAAATAGGCAGATAGGTGGCATATAGTTGGCTAAGTGTTGTTAATAAGTTTGAAAAAACAGCTACAGACATGTCACTATCCTTTGGTTGAAATGAGGCCATATGGGCTTTGTGCAAAGGAAAATAGGAAATTAAACTTTTTTTTTTCATGAGACTAGGTATTGGAAAGGCCAATCAATATCTTTCAGGTCAATGGTCTTCTCTGGGATTTGAGAAATTGACTGGTCCTCTATGTCATACAAATTTATCAGATAATTTCTCCCCTATCTTGCTTATCAATTTGGTGGAAACTGAGGCATGCTTTGCTGTTTCTCACCTCTGGAGAGGACAGACCCTCAGGTAGAAAGGAACTGTAAAGTGCCTCCATCACCTTCCCACCTCTCATTTCTCTCTGCCCATATTAATGAAAGAAAATTGAAGGCAGATTCCCAAGGCATGTCAAGAAGAATTGCAGATTAAGTAATATTGTCATGTTCTTTTAATTAGACAGGCTTTTTCAATCCTAGAAAGCATTTTTTTTTCTATTTCTTTGTTAGGAAATTGAGCATTGCCTGTCCCTTCCCTCCAATGCCACCCCACCTACTCCCACTCCAAATTCACATACCACCTGGCAAGTTTTTTCTTTCTTGGGTTTCTCTGACACTTGGTCTTTGTACCTGTGAACTGCTTTTTTTTTTTTTTTTTCTTACTTTGTGGAGTATTTTTATATACTTTATTTCCTTCAAACCTATCTTGGTGACTGTTCTTCTTTATGAGTGATAATGTTGAATCCAAAAAGCTGATTGCTGAAGGTCAGCAGCTGATGCAGTCTAAATGAGGTCCCCTGAGCACTGGACTTGTCACTGTCTAGATCAGAGGTGTATTTGTGCCTTTTCCTAGAGCCAGCATCCACAGCTTTGATCATATTCTCATCTGAGTCTATAGCTAAAAATTGCTAATAACCAGAAGTTAAGGTATCAATGAAAAGCAGTTTGGGACAGTGTGGAAATGTGGGTTCCCTTACCTTTCACTCCAGTGCGGTAGGTGTGCTGAACATATTTCAGGCCTGACACAATATCCCTGTTCACCTGCAGATGGGAAGGAACCAAGCTGTTCAGATTAAGAGGGTCTTTCATTTTTTCTCATCTTTCATGCTGATCCTGCCTAGCTAAATCTTCTCTGAAAATGAAAAAACTAAAGATTTAGTTCAGAATAGGCGTTTCTATAATTATTTAGCATGGCTGTGAAGCAAAGATTAGAGAGGGGAAATCATAAAACGCAACATTGCCAAACTGGTTTACTTTTCGAACATTTTGACTTTTACCGTTTCGGGAGAGAGGAGTAGTTCATATTGGTCTCAATATTCTTCATTGTATTTCTCCTTTCTCAGTGGTCCCAAGAATGACCTTGAACTTTCCCTCTCCAATACTAGTGACCAGGAGACCATCCTTGTCTTAGTAAACGTTATGAAGATACCGGTAGAGCACATCATGTAAATATCTAAAAACTACAACCTCAGAGATGATCCACCTATCATACAAAAAACAAATAACAAGGAGGAAAGCTGTAATGGAAAACTCATGTCTAGAAGATGGCTGTGCCTGCAATATAACTGAAATAGTGCGTGAAATTCACTTGTATCTGGCAAATATTTTGGATGTCTGTCATTTTCAGACGTTGTCTGAGATCTTGCTATTTTCCCAAGCCTTTCAAAGAAAATTCAGTAAAGCAGAATGAAAATGTAGACAGCCGAAGAACTTTGTTTTTCCATGATTCATTTCACCTGGCACTAACCTGGGTTGTCTGTTAATTTTACACAGTGGTTATGTCTATACAAACAAATTAAAGTGGACATTGCATCATTAGCCGAAGGGCTTGGTTATCTGTTCACCAATGTGAAGAATTAAAGCATCTTCAAATAATTTTTCTTCAACAATAATTATAGCTGGCCTTTTGTGTTGGACACAATAGTTAAACCAATCAACTAGTGCTATCTTTTATTTTGTTGGCAGGGAGGTGGCAGAGCGGTGAACACTGCCAGCTTAGATTCTTGACTGTCACAGGGTAAATCTGTAATATAAATCTATGAAGAGCTGTCAGAAAAAAAAAAAAAATTAGCGTCATCAAAGAGACTGTGATAAAATAAAGCCCAGACTTTCTAATTACTCTGAGTCTCAAATGTAGCTCATAGGAATAGGGAAAACAAATGCATCTTTCTAGATGTCCCCAGGCTTATCCCTTTCACCTAGTGGGAGAAAGACCTAAGAAGAAGAATTATATTGGTGTAGCAATAAGTAAAGAGCCTACCATCTCACCAGTGCTCTACAAGTGGGTCCACTTAATATAAATACATTTGGGGCGGGTGAAATAAAACTGTGAATATTCATAGAATCCTCTTCTTCTGGCTACATCCCCATCCCTATTGTGTCTCCCACTCCAGGGAGAAGAAGCCTTGGTGTTATGAATCAAAGTGAGAGCTGTAGAAGTCAGAGATACCACATTTCCTTGGGAGGTAGAAACACAGTTGGGGAGAACCTAAAAGAGCAACCCTAGGCCAGGTTTTTAGAAAGTACTAAGAAGTTTGGGAGGAGAAAAAGAACATTGAGTGCAGCTAACAGAGATCGTGAAAGAGGACTTTAGCAGGTGTTACTGGTGTTATAAATGCAAACTTTCTTGGACATTTTTCAGGAGACTTCAATGAAGATTTAAGTTGTTTTTCAAGGATTTTCACCTTTGATCTGGCATTTCTTCTAATTGTAGCACCATGCTGGGAGAAGACACAGGATGGTTCAACTTTATGTAGGTTACTCAGAGAGCCATCAAATCTCTGAATTAGAGAGTACTCAAAAGCCCCTTTCTGTGGCCTACTCCTGCATCATCCTAATGTGTAAACCTGACCACACAGACCCACATACCACATTCCTCCTCTGCCTTCCCACCCAGAAGAGAATGCCCTGTTCCAGAGTTTTCCTTCTCATCTTATTCACATCAAAATTTACCCGCTGCATTTCATTTGAGAAAAACCGATTTACCAAATAGACAAATTAATACAACAGTATCAATGATTAAAAATGAAACTGATGTGCAACCCATTCTAGGCATATTTTGACATAATGCCTTACCAAACCCTCAGGTGCTTCAATAATACATAATACGACAGGAAACAAGTAAGTGAACCCTAGCTCAGTGTCCATTATAGAGTAGGTATCCACAAATATTTCCAGGATGAAATTATTTTCAGGCATATTTGTATGGGGTAGGGAGGGGTCATCCATGGACTCTGAATCATATCCTGTACCTTGGGGAAAGAAGCTCCCAGTGTGCAAATAGAGAAAGCAGATGGAGTCTTCCTTGGTGGAGCCCAGGCCCTGGAGACTGAGGCTAAGTGGGAATGAGAGGCCACCAAAGCAAACATAAACCACTAAGTGCAAACACTGCATTTCTAACTTATTTGTTTTCAAAGTCAAGGTTATTTTTCTTGTGATTTTGGCTACTCATTGGGACATATGGTTATTTACTAGATGTCAGTTTATTTCTTATTTAGTTTCCTCTTTCCTGGTTACCTGTTCCACAGCTATAATTGTAATTTCCAGTTCTTTAGCAAAGATCACACACCCTGGATTTTTATAATCCTTGAGCAATTAGAGCTGAGGCCCTCTCTGTTCCATTTTCTTTTCCTATTGGTTGATTCACTTACGTGTCCACTCTTCAATATATATTCCTGAACTATCTGCTATTTACAAAGTTCTGTGTGAAATATTGGAAAGGAGGGATGTACAACTTTACCCTAGACTGAGGCGCTTATGTTGTATGAAGAAGAAATGACACAGGTGGTACAACACAAAGTAGCATGTGCCTCGTGGATGTATTTGGAGTTCACAGACAGAGGGATCCGATTGGCTTAAGTGACAATGAAGAGTTTAAGAAGTCCTGGCTAGGAAAAGGCATGAAGCAAGGGTGGGTATCAACAGGTAGCCCTCAGGGCTAGGAAGAGGACATTCCAGACCCAGCTTGGGGGTACTGGGGCAGAAACAAATAAAAGGTACCTCAACATGATCATGCAAGAAATTCAGTCACGGATTAAAGAAAAGATTTAACTTTACAAAAGCACACAAGGCAGGATACTTACTTTGAAGTGAATTTTGACTCTGTATTCGGAACCTTCCTTTAGCACAATGGTTTCTTTTTTGAGGGCTTCCAGATCTCCTGTAGAGGAAGATTTAGAGAGAGTTTATCCTCAAAAGCAGATACACAATTTAATAAATGACTTTTAAGCCCTGGAGAAATTTGTTGGGCCTACCAGCACAACATGCACGGTTCATAGGGCCCTCAGTTCACAGAGTATTTGAGTTTAGTCCTGCGTGTGCATGTGCACACAAGCACACACACACATGTGCATGCGTGCACACACACACACACACGTAATGCCTGAAATCTTACAGCTCTGTTAGGGAAAACATTAGAGTTTCCCTGCCCCCAAGTTTGATGACAATGCTAAAAATATACAAGCCATTACCAGTAATGAGTTGTGAAGATAAATCTTTTTTTGGTCAATTTGTTCTCTCATTGAGAATTATATTACTGGTCAAATGAAGAGGTTATTAAAGAATATACCCCTACCCCTCAAATAAAAAATATGATAAAAATATTATTTAGGAGTGTCAGCTATTTGTTTTTATAGATCTGGTGATGTTTGTGGCATTTTCTAGTTTTTAGAATTCTACTTGTTTTTATTCATTTTATCACTTTAAATAAATATTCACCTTTGTGTTTACTCTTGTATTTTCATTTGCAATATCATACTATTTTTCTTAAGGAATATCACTGAAGTTATAAAAGCTTCAGATTCCATACAACCAGGATCTGTCCCTAATTCTTGTACCCTGATTAAGGAGGTAATCGCTCTCTATGCTTTTCTTCATGCATAGCAGCTGGTTTGTGACAGAAAACCAAATTTGAGTTTCCTCTGCTGGGAAAGGGGACAGAGACAAAGTTTTCCTTGCAATACCACCAGGCCCTGCTGAACGGAACAGATTTCTTTAGCGCTAATTCAGACCTTATCTTGCAAGCTGGCAGCTGCACCTGGTAATATTAGGAAGACTCTGAATTCTGGTAAGAGAGTGTGAGTTTCTCTCCTGGAGAGATGTGAGCATGTGGGGGTAGCTGAATTTGCGTGTGTGCCTGCTCTAATGATTTCAGTTGAACAGGAAATGTGCCTTCTCAGCCTCTGATTTCCTCCCTCTGACAAAAAAGCCCATATAAGGTAAAGACTGGCTATGTCCTGTGAGAGGGGAACTACTCTGCTGCTAGCTGAGCCTACTGTTCCAGACTTATGCTTTGTCTGTCTCACAACAGTCCAATTTTTTCATTTGGTAACTATTTTTTTTTCCCCACTAAAAACTTGCCTTTGATGCCCCCAATCTCCTGGCTTCATGATTCTCCTCTCTTTCCCCTCTGATGCCCATTTCCTCCACAATAACCCCCTTCCCAGTCTCTCTCCTTCTCCTCAAGCCCTAAGTCTCAGGGAAAGACTTGACCCTTAGTTACAAAAAGGTGAAAGAAAATAACAACATCTTAATTTGTATGCCTTTAGTAAGGGACATTGTTTATTTAACAAGAATCAGAGTTTCAAGCTAAAACAATTCAATCTATATCAGTGGAATTTCTAGCATAATTCAGGATTGCTTGTCACCTTCCGCTAAGTTTTGTAGCTGATAAAAGATCAATACTTTGATGTTCAGACTGTATAAACCTTACAATTTCAGAAGCACACAATTTGTTTCTTAATATTTCCATCAGCAGTGTTTATTGCATAAATAACAATTCTCTTACTATCACGTGGAGACAAAAATCTGTAACTATATCAAATGTGTATGCCTGCACTCTCTTCAATTAAATAGAGATAAAGATCGGGCTGTTCATGAAATACGGTAAATACTGGGCACTCTAAGAACAATGATTTGTTAACTGGTCCTAGCATATATACCTCTCTGATTCACTAGTTTTTTTCTTTTTGTTGGAACAGGAGACAGAGACCAAGTTTTCTTTGTGATATCTTAGGCCGCCTCTGAACAGTACAGATGTGTCTACATACCAGTAAGGTCCATGGTGATTGGTCCTGGGGCACTCGCACAAACCAGGGTGAGCCGGGTGACAACGACATTGGGGGCTTTCGGATCTGCAGGATCAAAAGGGAATGTAAGTACCAAGAAGAGACACGTGTGTAGTGGGTGTGTGCATTTTTATTGCACTAATTATTGACATCCAACATTTCCTAAGTGGCTACGGGTCAGGTACTCTGCTAATTGGGCACTGCCCATTTATATCTCCGGGCCATGTCTTGTTCTGCTATGGTATATGTGGAAGAGATGAATGGTTCAGTAGGGACTGAGAAAGAGAAAAAAGAAGAAAGAGAGAAAATGGAGAGAGGGAAATACAATTCTAAGTGGTAGTCTGGAATTCTTTCTAAATCCCTGCTGTGTGTTATGTGTGCCTCTCTCACGGCTGACTTGCATCTTATCTCTTAAGAAGACTTAATTACACAGTTCATAACTTTAATCAACATATATAAATTGTGCTTGCTTACTTATTCCTGGAAGCAGTTGGTCTTCTTCCCTTTGCTGCTGCTCCTGAGCAGTCGAAATGTCTTCTTTCTTCCCGGGGACCTTCCACCCACCCTGCTCTCTGTACACACATACCTGTTACTACAGGACCATCTCCCAGCAGCGTTTTCTTGTACTTAGTTAGACTCTCATCATCTTTGTCCATTTCCTGCAGCTCTTTCAGGGATTTCTGCGGTGGAGGCTTGTAATTGAGCTTGTTGTCCAGCTCATCATCGTCATCCTCTTCCACATGTGGCTCTGGGGCTTTTTCAGTCATTTTGATCTATTTCTGGGAGAGAGAATGACCGTCCATTAGTCAGAAGTCGTGGATATAAAAGACGTTTCTGGGGCTGCTGTTAGCAGCCTCCTTACCCTCATGGACTTCTCTGATCATCAGTCACTTTCCTGATTTTTTTCCTAATTCAATCTCATTCAATTCTATGAAATAATAATCGAACGTATTCTAGTCATTTCTCTGACCTGCCTGAATTTCTCTATGCTCATTGTAGTATCTTCTATTCATTGAACAAAACTGACAAGAAAGAAATCACTCATATGTGAATAACATACTATGAGCAAAGCAACATGGCCCAAAGACTCCTGAACAAATGAAGCAAAAGCCCAGTCAAAAAGCTGTAGCATTATCACAGTCCTCCAAATCCAGCCAGCCTGGCTAGCATCAAAGCCTGCAGCATGCACAGTCTGAGTGATAATGGTGGAGAGAGGCAGGAGAGAGAGGAGAGAGGCGGAGTACTTGCCAAAGAATGGTTGGCTTCGGCCGGGCGCGGTGGCTCAAACCTGTAATCCCAGCACTTTGGGAGGCCGAGACGGGCGGATCACAAGGTCAGGAGATCGAGACCATCCTGGCTAATACGGTGAAACCCCGTCTCTACTAAAGAATACAAAAAAAAAAAAACTAGCGGGGCGACGAGGCGGGCGCCTGTAGTCCCAGCTACTTGGGAGGCGGAGGCAGGAGAATGGCGTAAACCCGGGAGGCGGAGCTTGCAGTGAGCTGAGATCCGGCCACCGCACTCCAGCCTGGGCGACAGAGCCAGACTCCGTCTCAAAAAAAAAAAAAAAAAAAAAAAAAAAAAGAATAGTTGGCTTCTCCCTATTAATGGAATCCGTCCCTGAACTCCAGCAATGCCTCAAAGGTGACTCATGAGGAACCATTGACCTTTATGATACCTGCCCCAGGTGCCTGCATGGTTCACACCCAACACTGCTAATCACCCCTCGAGGGTGAGTACTAGGTTTGCTGTTTTTCTTGAATTCCCCCCCAAACACTTGCATAGTTCTGGCACTTCATAAAACTTCCTTGATTGATATATAAGGTTTTATATCTAAATATATTCTGTTCTTTTTAAATGCCACAAAAAATAGCAAAGGACACTTTAAATTCCTCCAGACAAAATTGTAAGTACAAATTTGCCCTTAGCATTTGTCCATCCATTTCCCTTTTCTGGATCCACTTCCCTTTCAGTCTCTCTCTTTCTCCCCTTCCCAGGTCTCCATTGACCTTCTAAGGCCCCACCTGGGCATACCCTGGAGTCTTCCTTCATCTCTCATTATCTATATTTAGTTGTTTTGTGTTAAAACATTGAGGAGAAATCTAGGCAAGTTATTTACTTGTTAAGGGTTAATGACTGAATAGTAGATTCAAAAATTATTCCTCTTAGAGGATGTACAGTCACAGCTTTTCAGACCTGAAATGAACCATTGGGGTTCATGTAATCATTGAGGATAGTGAGATCCAGAGTTAAGAGAATTGCCCAGGTTCACACAGCTGGATGAGAGGCAGTATACTAACCAAGAGGAAGAAGACCCTCTGGGAAGAATTTCACACCCTGTGGCTGACAGCCATATGAGATGGCTGCCAGGGAGTTATTTGGGCAAGGAGATCGTTTTCTGATTTTCTTAGTTCTATTTTGAGGGTAACTCTTTTCCCTGCCTGTGGTTAAAGTCTTCATTGCTCCTAAGTGACACAACTATAAGAAAATATCTGTCACATCACATCCTGAGTGGCTCTGCAAACCTTAATAAAGTATCCCAGGAGTGAAGATATCTCTGGCCAAAATCAGTTCTGGTTTTGAGTTTCAAGGTCACTATCATTGGCAAGAGGAAGAAAAATAATTTGGAAGTAAAGCCAAATGAGAGCAATTTTAATGGAACTAAAAAAAAAAAAAAAGAGAGAGAGAGAGAAAGAAATAATATCCTTAATAATATCAAGTCTCTTCCATCTAAATAAGCAGCCAAACATTATGAGCTAGCCTTGACCAACTCTGAAAACAGCATTGCAATGCCCAGGTTCACTTCCTGTACAGGAAGAAAACATGTAGTCCTGTTCCTATGGCAACTCTTGCTTCAGCTGAAGAACCAGCACCACTCAAAGATGACACTCTAGAGCAGAGCAGAATAAATATAGTGACTAACGCAATTCGTGTTCCAAACAACACTCAGGGAAAGTGAATGAACTCGTTGGAAAAAATGAAGGATGCAGCGTGTGGATGTTGTAGGTTGTGGGTAGTTTAATGCCAATCATTAAGGGGCAGATGAAGAGCAAGCCAGATAAAACTAATCAGATGAGACAGGGGCCTACCCAGAACCCTGGTGACCCCTGGAGGATGGGGGCCACATAACAAACCTGCTGACCAAGCATCAAAACAATTATTTATAGAGGAAGACATCCCAGCCCCCATGGTCAGGCTTTCTGAACTATATCACTTGGTTCTAACAAATCTCCTGATTGAATGAAACCTGACCATCAGATAGTAACATTACATCCAGTCACTGGCTCAAGATGATTTCAGTAACCTCCAGGAAATTGTAACTAAGCAGCCTCAAATCTCAATGTTGAAAAGAGAAAGAGAGAGAAAGAGAAAGAGAGCGAGAGAGGGAGAGAAAAGGATTACGTATAGGACAAGATTTGCCACCTTCTAACTGTGTGACCATCGGCACATCCATTTATCTAACATCTAGGTCTTGATATTCTCATTAGTAAATCTGAGGCTTGTGTTCTATATTTTTTTGATTCATTGCAAACAGATATAACAATTGTTTCATAAAAATCGAGACATAACTTTATCTAGATATTAAAGAGTGGAGGATACTGTGGGATTTCCGCATAAAATTTTGTTGCAGTCAAAAGGGGGAAATTCAGGGCCACATTAAAATCATTTGGTTTAATTATAGCATAAGAAAAAGGGATATGAGACCAGGTGATCCCAAACTAGCTCATTCTAGAAAGCTGATTAGAAAAAGTAATAATACAGCAAATAAAGGACAGGAAGAGAAGTTCTCAGAGAAAGTCTTTTAAAGCAAAATTAGGGTTATGATTATTTGGTGAGCACCCACTGTTTACAAGACACTGTACAAGCCATATGGATGTTTAAATTACTCTTCAGAGTAGAGAAGAGGCTGGAAGTTTGGCAATCTAACCATACTAAAGGGTCCTCCCGGTTTGGTTGATTTCTTATTTTTGTTTTTTTTTTTTTGGAGATTACAGGTCTCTTTTTTAAAAATCTGATAAACATGATGGTAATTATCTCAAGGAAAAAAAAAAAACAGATAAACCCATGATATTGTGCATATGATCTAGGGATTTGTGGACCCCTGAAGTCCTTTATAGACTTATTGGGGTTCAAGATCTCCAGATTAGGAGCATAGCCTCAAAACTGTGGAAGCATGAAGCAGAGGGTGGAGTGTTAGAGAGGAAGCTTGTTTTTTTTGCTTTTGCTTGCTCCTTCTCTCTTTCTTTTCCTCCCTCCCTCTTTCTCTCTCTCTCCTTTCCTTCCTTTTCTTTCTTTCTTTCTTTTCTTTCTTTCTTTCTTTCTTTCCTTCCTTCCTTCCTTCCTTCCTTTTCTTTCTTTCTTCCTCTCTCCCTTCCTTCCTTCCTTCCTCTCTTCCTTCCTTCCTTCCTTCCTTCTTCCTTCCTTCCTCCCTCCCTCCCTCCCTCCCTCCTTACATCGTTTTACTCTGTCACCCAGGCTGGAGGGCAGTGGCTCTATCTTGGCTCACTACGACCTCTGCCTCCTGGACTCAACCAATTCTCTTGCCTCAGCCTTCCAAGTAGCTGGGACTACAGGCACATGCCACCTGCCTGGATAATTTTTTTGTTATTTTGGTAGAGATGGGGTTTCCCCATGTTGCTCAGGCTAGTCTTGAACACCTGAGCTCGAGAGACCTACCCTCCTTGGCCTCAAAGTGCTGGGATTACAGGTGCCTGGCCAGAAGCTTGCTTTTTCCTGGAGCTCCACCAGATCATTGACACAACTTGTCTCAAGCTGAGAGTCCACCTACTCAAAATGTTGAATATGCTGAAGCAGAAGATATCAGGTGACAACTGTGTCTGAGGGTGCGTGACCACAAAACCTGGCAGAGAAGCCCAGGTGCACATGGGTACAGGAAATAGCCCCTTAGGAGAATTCCGTGGTCATTCTGTTTGATTTTGGATAATGATCTCTTCACTGAACTAGGCCTTGTTATGCATGCCTGGGTTTGGGTTCTGGCTTTGCTACTAACTGGCTTTTCCCTGTTAACCGAATGTTGCAACCACTGTGGATCTGACTTTCCTCATCTTGGGAGATGAGGGATTAGGGCACATCATCTTTAGACAATTACTTTTCTAAGGCCTCTGCATATTTCTCCTGACCTGCAGTCATGTGTCAGCTAAGTTACCATCCAGTTACCTTATTTCACCTGTGAATAGGACAGAATATCTGTCTGTGTTTTGTTATTTAAAATGTATGTGAATCCCCATGCTAAGTAAGTAGACATTAGCTGCTCTTGGCACAGAAACAAAGGGTAACTATGTGAGATGATGGATATGTTGATTTGCTTCACCATAGTAACATTTTTACTATCGATGTGTATCCTTAAACATTATGCTGTAAACCTTAAATATATGCAATAGAATTCATCTTTAAAAGGAAATTTAAAAATTAAAAAATAAAATGTATGTGAATCCCCAAAAGATGCTGCATATTTTATTTTATTTTATTTGACCTATTTTTCTCCCAGACATAAAATTATTTTTCTTTCACCGAACAGGTCTTTGCATAATAAAGGGTACCATAATAGTAACAGCAAATTGTTACTGAACACTTACGAGCCCAAAACTCAGTTATTATGGGATACGTGCTATGCATGCGTTATTTCACTCAGTCATTGCAATGTTGTGAGAGGTAGGCACAGTCAGTTACGTTGTACAAGTGCAAAAACTGAGACATAGAAGAAAATATTAAATGTTTCAATTACACAAGCATTTAAAATTTATTTTCCTAATATCACCCTATAGATAGTGAAAAGAGTAATGGTCTGGATTCTAAAAATGAGACATTCGCAATGCATATACTAACAAGAGATTAACATCTGGAATACATAAATACCTCCTATGAATCAATTTCTTAAAAGGTATTTATTGTATATATTTAAGGTGTAAAATATGTCTGGGATACATAGATAGTGAAAAAGTTACTATAGTCAAGCAAATTAACGTATCCATCATCTCACCTACTTTTGTGTGTGTGTGGCAAGAGTGCCTAAAATCTACTCTTCAGCAAAAACTCAAGTACAGTAAATATTATTAAGCATTGTACTGCATTTTTTTTTTTTTTTTTTTTTTGAGACGGAGTCTCGCTCTGTCGCCCAGGCTGGAGTGCAGTGGCCAGATCTCAGCTCACTGCAAGCTCCGCCTCCTGGGTTTACACCATTCTCCTGCCTCAGTCTCCCTAGTAGCTGGGACTACAGGCGCCCGCCACCTCGCCCGGCTAGTTTTTTGTATTTTTTAGTAGGGACGGGGTTTCACCGTGTTAGCCAGGATGGTCTCGATCTCCTGACCTCGTGATCCGCCCGTCTCGGCCTCCCAAAGTGCTGGGATTACAGGCTTGAGCCACCGCGCCCGGCCTGTACTGCATTTTTAACATTATCTCTGGGTAACCTCCGTTTCTCCTGAAGCCCCAGCCATAAATGGCGTATATAGTTTGACAATGATTTCTCAAATTATCTGTGTGCATATTTAACCACAAACAACAATTTTCTCTTTGTATCCTCCTATCTTATGGATGCATGTTGAAATGAGAATAGGAATTTTATGAAAATTCTACAGACTGGGCCGGGCACGGTGGCTCAAGCCTGTAATCCCAGCACTTTGGGAGGCCCAGATGGGCGGATCACAAGGTCAGGAGATCGAGACCATCCTGGCTAACATGGTGAAACCCCATCTCTACTAAAAAAAAAATACAAAAAAACTAGCCGGGCATGGTGGCGGGCACCTGTAGTCCCAGCTACTGGGGAGGCTGAGGCAGGAGAATGGCCTAAACCCAGGAGGCGGAGCTTGCAGTGAGCTGAGATCCGGCCACTGCACTCCAGCCTGGGCGACAGAGCGAGACTCTGTCTCAAAAAAACAAAAAAAAAAAAAAAAAGAAAGAAAATTCTACAGACTGTTTTCCAATGCCATCATCTAAAGGACAACTGATTTTCCTATTGATAATATTGATATTATTGATACAAATTATAATAGTTATCACATGTAGTGCTAAGTGCTTTCTAGAGGATTGTCTATGTAGTTCTCACAATAACTTTGTTGGCATCATCATTCTCTTTTCCAGACTAGGAAACTAAAGTTCAGGTTAAGTAACTTGCCTAAAGAAGATATACCATGTGGTAGGTAGAATTAATGTCTGAGCCCAGGTTGTCCGACTTTTAAGCACTATGCTTTATTGCTTCAGTTGTCTTTAAGAAGTTATAATAAAATTAGAGTTTGTTAGTCATCTTGGGAATCTACCTGGAGGTGCACAAGCAGAGGTCAGTACTTCTTTGCAAGCTCTACAGAGACAGTTTTAACAAAGCAGGGAAGTGTCAGATAACGATGTTTCAGCGCAACTCGTGCAAGTTGCTTAACCTCACTGGTCCCCGGTTTCATCCTCTGCAAAATGAAGCCGTGGCATGAGAAGATCTCTGAGGCCCCTTCTTAATTGAATGACTCGAATGCTCCCTAATTTAAAGAAGCTTGTGAAATGAGAAAAGAAAAGAGGAAGTAAAAGGGAGGTTGGGGAGGACTCAGCCCATCAGCATAGAATCTTCTGGATGGACTTTCCTCACCTTCCTCAGCTGCTCATCTCCCATTCCACAAAGGGCAGAGTTGGGTTTTGTTTGTTTTTGACTTTGGTCCTTCGCACAGGAAAAATGAAATGGAGAATTAACAACTATATGTTTAACCAGGTTAATGTGGGCCCCATTTGTTAGGCCCCAAAGCCCATATTATTTTTTCCCACTGACTTACTACTCCAGTTTTCTCTATTTTCTGCTTCACAGATGCCCACACAGATTAACTTTCACAGTGGAGCCCTCACATCCCCATATTGGCTATTCAGCAAAGCATTGGCAAGCATTAGATGTGCTGAGATGGGGACTTAATCTTCTCAGGCTCAATTAAAATGTCAAATTAAATTAGGATGGTTACTCACAGTGTGCATATGACATAGCATAAATCAATGTTTTTGCTTGCAAATTCAGTGAAATTTCCAAGACATTGCAAGTGAATTACACTTAAAAATTTACACCCATGTCAGGATAGAGCATCATCTGTTTCATTAATGCAGCTCTAAATGGACTGAGGACAAGAAAAGGTAGAACTCCTAAGTTTAGATTAAACAAATTACCTGGGTAATTCAGAGAAAGGCGACTTTCACATCTCATAGAACATAGATTGAGTTAGATGCACCAGGGATTCAAAACCAGGCTCTGCATTATTACAGGACTCAAGCAAGTTGCTAATTTCACTGAGCCTCAATTTTACTACCAGTAAAATGGGGATATTCTTCTTTATGGGGATGAAAGATTGGAGAAGACATGTGGAAAATTATAGGACTATACTGATCAAGAATAGACGTTCCATGAATATTTGTTTCTTTCCTCTTCTTCCTTCCCTGCTCTGACGTGGTCTGTTTTGTTGCAAGGCTTCAGTGAAGCTAGGTAACTGCTTCCACACCAAATGCTTTCCCTTGGATGGGAGCTGACTCTGTCCCCACTCCTTCCTCCTTAAAAATATATTTTTGTCTTTGAGGAGTATTAAAGGGACAAGAAGTTCTGGGGAATTGCAAGGATTGTTTAAAAACTGAATCACCCTAAAATGAGACTATATTATATTTCTTTTAAAAACTTCCATGTAAACAATTTAATTTTAGATTTTATTTATTGCTCCCTTTCTTCATTGAAGCCAGAGGTCACTCTGTGAATGATGAGAAATGTCAGTGAACACAGGCACAGCTAATTAAGAGAATTCCCTCTGGCTCTGGAGCAAAATACCCAGGAGACTTAATTCATGGCCCAAAGCTGGATCTGCAAAATTGTGCTGGATTATGCATCTAGACACACAGGCCATGGGTATTCACGTATTAGGTAGAAGAGATAGAGATGAGAGAGAGAGAAGGAAGTGGGGGAAGAGACAGGAGAGAAAGAGGAGAAAGAGGAGAGAGAGAGGAGAGAGAAGGGAGAAAGAGAGAGAGGGGAGAGAGAGAGAAATGTGGAAGTACCAGAAGTAGGGGATTTCTATCAGAGAAGTTCCTATGTGAGCATCAGCATTCTCTGTAACTCCTGTTATCTCCACTTTCCCTGCTGACTAGGATATGTCTGACTTCCCCCAAATTGGGCGGTGGGTCTAGCGCAGGTCTGGAGAGTCGGGCCATCTCTAAAACACTGGTGACATTTCAGAGGTAGTCAAGGATTTGAATGTGCTATGCTGCTTGCCTGGCAATTTGGCATATTATGGGATTACAAGTTTGTCTCTCAGGACACCAGAAGCCTTCTTGGTTAGGGATTCCAACCTCTCCCCACAGCCCCGTCCCTGGTGACATGGAGGAATCCATACTCCCCACTTGGCGTGCTGCCTTCTACCACCTCAGTCCCACGAAGGACTATGAAAACTTCAAAACTGGATGAGAAAAACCAAAGACAAGATTATTTTGTAAGAGACAGTAAATATTGTGATCAATCCAGAGAACGGCTCAAATTACTAGAAGTGTAATTTCTTACCATTTCTCTTTGTGAGAGAAACAACTTATTATTTCTTGCCTGTGCATTCATAGCATGTTTTTCTAACCCACATTCGCATGCACAAAGAGAGAGAACTCAAGAGATCCAGTGAGCTTTGCTGAGTGCCCAATGTGTGAAGTCATGCCACACAAATATTATTTTAAATAGTCCTCAAAGAAAACTGTGCATTAAGGAAGCCATTGCCTTTGGTATCTCAATATATTCACAAAAGTTTTAAACTAGCACGAAAAGTTAGACAGAAGTGAGACAGAATTTTTTTATGACCATTTGTGCTAAGATTATCAGGCTCTTTAAGAAAGCCCAGGTGAATTTTTACCAGCGATAAAATGCACTCTCTGGCTGAGGACACCAGAGAGTAACACGACACAGAGTGATTCAGGATGTGCTTATTGCACGGCTAAATGTTGCTGACGTTTCAGGGGCAACATGAGACTCATCTCTGGGTATGCCAGTGTAGACTTGAATACAGGATCCCAGGCAACAATAACACAAACCGAGAATAAGGACTCTCAAAATGTGAAACTGGAAAAAATTTCTTCCATGTGATTCTTCCTAAGAATGTGGGAGGATCACCTAAGCCTCAGGAGGTTGAGGCTGCAGTGAACTGTGTTCATGCCCCTGCACTTCAGCTCGGGTGATACTAGTGAGACCTGTCTCAAGAAAAATAGTAATAGGCCACGCATTGTGGCTCATGCCTTTAATCCCAGGACTTTAGGAGGCCAAGGCAGGCAGATTGCTTGAGCCCAGGAATTCGAGACCAGCCTTGGCAATATGGAGAAATCCCGTCTCTACTAAAAATGGTAAAATTAGCCAGCGTGGTGATGCGCGCCTATAGTCCCAGCTACTCGGGAGGTTGAGGTGGGAGAATCCCCTGAGCCTCCTGAGTAGCTAGGACTACAGGCACGCACCACCACGCCCTGTGAATTGCAATTCAGAGGCATTGTGGCTATTGATCCTTTTTGTATCAATACGTAATTTTAGTCAAATTATTGAACACTTCTGCATTCTTCTCAGGAACAAAATTTGAAAGTTTCTATCACCAGGCCTGACACATAGAAGGCACCCAACAAATGTTGGTTCTCTTTTTCTAGCTGCATAATTTCGACTCCCCAGGGCTTATCTTTTCCTGCTAGCTGATGTTTGTCATGTACTGTGCTCTCCCAAATGAGCTCAGACCCACATCTTTCCCTCAGAATGACTTTGTGGTGCTGAGCGTCTACCGAAAACAGAAGCTTGATGTTGCTCAGAGCCTACTTCCCTAGCGGCAAACTCGTGCTCTCTCTCCAAAGCAAGGAAGGACCAAATTCCATTTGAGGCCTGAAAAATGCTTGCCTGTTTCTGTTCAGTGACAGCATGGTTAGTCCTCAGGTTTTGCATCTGTGAAGCATGGATGGAGAAAGAACTGTTCTTCTCTTAGAATTTCACACATCTCACAAAAGAGTAAGATGCTTTTGTTACTAAGCTTGTGCTATATCTGCTTTGGGAGGAAATATATTCTTACAAATTAAAAAAAAACACAAAGCCAATGGCAAGATTCACGATGCCTGCTAGGGACTGAACTGCTGCCCCCCGTCTCCCCGGACCAACAGGCTGACATGGTCCTCTTGATCCCCCTTGCCTGATTAACCCTGCAGTGAGGATCGCCAGGCCAACCTTGACTCCAGTGGCTCTAGGTCTCTGTGTGAAGGGGTGACCATGAGCCCTCTGGATGAGAGCAGTCTGCCTTTCCCCACTCTGAATGAAGAACTGCCCAGGGCTTATCAGACCCACACCCCAAGTTACCATAGGTCTAGAGTTTAATTATAGATTATGTTTATGAAACATGCTGGCTGGGAAGTCCTCTAAAAGGGAAGAAAGTATTTCAGGTCATACCTAAAGAACTTCTCCTAATGGTGGCTGAAATTCAAACCTTGACATTTTGAAGGCCCACTGATCAGCTGTCCTAGCTGGGCCTCCTTGACTTTTTCTAAAATCTGTCTCTTAATATGTGATTTGGTGTTTGCCATGTTTGCTTTTAGTTATCTCATATGTAAAGGGCTATTATTATTACTAATATTTTTATGTTTTGAGCCAGAGTTTCGCTCTTGTTGCCCAGGCTGGAGTGCAATGGCGTGATCTTGGCTCACTGTAACCTCCGCCTCCTGGGTTCAAGCAATTCTCCTGCCTCAGCCTCCCAAGTAACTGGGATTACAGGGATGCACCACCACACCCCGCTAATTTTGCATTTTTAGTAGAGACCGAGTTTCACCATGCTGGTCAAGCTGGTCTTGAACTCCTGACCTCAGGTGATCCACCCTCCTCGGCCTCCCAAAGTGCTGGGATTACAGGCGTGAGCCACCATGCTCAGCCCTATTATTATTTTTGACAACAACAGCAACAATCTTTCTGCCTATCTGACTGCAGGAATTTAATACACAATTTTTGTCAGTGGTAGAAATTCTATCACTGTATGACTCATGAGTACATAATGATGTGCTTTACCATACTTCCTCTTGGAGGGGTAAATTCCCTGCACTCTAAGGGAGGATTTCATTATGCGTTTCTCTTATATCACCAGAAAATTCTTTAGTGGAAGACAGTTTAATATTTGACAGCTTTGGCCGGGCGCGGTGGCTCAAGCCTGTAATCCCAGCACTTTGGGAGGCCGAGGCGGGCGGATCACAAGGTCAGGAGATCGAGACCATCCTGGCTAACACGGTGAAACCCCGTCTCTACTAAAAATACAAAAACTAGCCGGACGAGGTGGCGGGCGCCTGTAGTCCCAGCTACTCGGGAGGCTGAGGCAGGAGAATGGCGTAAACCCGGGAGGCGGAGCTTGCAGTGAGCTGAGATCCGGCCACTGCACTCCAGTCCGGGCGACAGAGCGAGACTCCGCCTCAAAAAAAAAAAAAAAAAAAATATTTGACAGCTTTGAACTTTTTTTTTTCTCTTTCAACCAGTCTTTTTACATTGCCTGCTTAAAAACAGGAAACCACATATCTCCACCCCAGCACAACCCACCATCCACCAGCACAGACCGTATCAGTTTGGATCTACAGTCTTTTTCTTCCGAGCCTGGCCAGGTGCCTGCTCCTACTTTGCAGGAAACCCCTCCAGGCACTCCCGGTGGTGTTCTCAGAGCCCTTCTCCAGAATAGTCAGGATTGCACCTCCTGGGCTGCAGCGCACCCTATACCCTCCCTCTTTGAGCCTCCTCCCCTGAGTCACTGCTACCCTTCCCTGCTCTAACTTCCCCTTCTCTGCAGCCTCCTTAGCAATTTCTTATCATAAAGTTTGTTTTAAAGCAGAACTGCCCCTCTAAAAAAATAATAAACTGTCCAGGGCTGTAGCCCCGTCTAGAGGTTTCTGACTTTGCTCTGCGCCCACCTGAAGCCTCCCCAGCCCGAGATATTTGAACTTACATTCAGTGCTTCACGTCTCTGTTCGGGGTGCCTGTGTCTCTCAACTCTGACTTCTGAGTACTGGCAGTTAGAACAGGAAGGAAGTTAATGAGAAAAAAAAAATGCTTTAGACCTACTTGAAGAGGAAACCCTGGGCTGTCTCAAATCCTGTTCCTTTGCACTGCCTATCTCTTGATCAGCCAACTTGAGCAGCATTCTTGTCAATTAATGGCACATGTGCGAGCATGACAGCCCGTGTGACGTGGAGATGCATGAATGTACACGCAAGATTGTGGAGCCTATAGCTATGGGTATTATGAATAATTGTGAGGGTATGTCTTATAATCAGGTCATTTCAGTGCATAAGCCTACGGAGGCAAGGAGCCTGAAACCAGTAGCAAGAAATTCACATGGGCTCTACTTTGTACCTCTCACTTCTGTTCCCACTGGGTACCCGCCAGCTTCATTATCAACCAATATGTTGAAAGTTTGCTGGCAGTGAATGTAGAGTGTTAAGAAATTATGATTGTTAACGGCATATACTTGGTCCTAAATTTAAAAATGTGTCCTTAAACAGATTTTGGGAGTTTTGTTGGTTATAATTTCAAGATGTAGTTTTGTGTTGCACTATAAACAATCAAATATTGTTTGTAATAGTTTTTGCTGATTTTTCTTCAAATGAAACGAACAAGCAAGCGAAAGTACTGTCTTTGATGAAACCTAGGAAAGAAATTGCAAAAGGAAGTAAAACTTCATTAATTCATAGTCTTCTTTCTAACTCAGAATTTGTGACAATTTAACAAGCGCTAAAATAGACTTTGTACCATATTTGAGGAAATGGTTTATGAAGTAATTTAAATGGGAACAAGTCTCGGAGGCCATGTTTAAATCATCTGAGGAACAGTTTTTAAGCAGCCAAGTCACATTTATGCTGTCTATTCCAGTAGTTGTTAACAATAATACATGCTTATTTAGGTTAAAATTTCAATATTCAGTATTTACACTACATCAATATATTTAGAACTGACTAAGCACACGAATTTGGAGAAACTGACATTTATTTTGTTTTCACCTAAATGTACTGCATCTTCTTCATTTCCCTTTGTAAACTGATACCACAGGGTTTGCCTTCTCCTTAGAGTCAATGAAATCAAAATAATCAAGGGGTGGGGTGGTAGTCATTTCATGCGAGAAAAGAGATTAGCTTAGAAAAATATGAAAAGAAAAATAGTATATAATTAAAATGAGCAAAAATACTAAAAACCTAATACCGCTTCATTCTATAAATTTTAAAATAATATAGACAGAATATAGCCCTTGAAACAATGTATATAACTTTATTGTAAAAACAAAGCAGCAAACCCTAACTTACACAGAAGGCGGTACATTTTATAGCTCTGCACCCTCAAGAGGGGACACATTTATTCATTCCATAATATTTACTGAGCACTTCTTTTCTTCCAGGTACTATTCTAGTTCCCTTGTGCAGCAATAGACCGCAGGCAACATCTCTGCTGCCCTGTGGAACTTATGTTCTACCGAGGAGACAGTTACAATAACGTAGGCAGAATGCATTAATTGTAACAAGAAATATTTAAAAGTCAAAAATGGTGAATTCATGGTCTATATCCCACCACTCATTTTTCGTGCTATTAGGGAACACCTCAGTAGGCAAACCTGGCTTTCCCCCCCACCCCCTACCACAAACCCAGTGTATATCGGAGGGTATGGAAGCACCCCTTCCCAGAAAAATCTGTCAAATCAATACATATTTTACAGATTGTATTATAGATCAATGTATGTATTGGAGGATGAGAGAGCATTCATAATTTTAGGAAGTTCTAAAAGGAGTCTAATTATCAAAAAATACTTAATAATTCCTGGTCATAGGCAAGGACCCATGGAAAGGTACAGAAATAAACAAGACACAGTCGTAGACCTCAAGTAGCTGAAAGATGTAATGGGGAAGGCAGAAGTAAACAAATTTTTGTGTGTGTGTGTGAGCATAGGAAAAGAAAAAACACATGGTGTATTTTGAGAGTATATGTAAGGACACCAAGGGAGGCTTCTTGGAGGAAGTGACCACTGTGCTCAGTTAAGAGGGAGAGTACGTGTTGAGTAGTTGGTGTGCAAAGGGTTGGGAGTGGAAGAGAAGGCACTTGAGGTAGAGGAGAAACATGAGCAGCAACATGGCCATGGCTTCCCAAAATGATGTGGGATACGCAGGGTATTATAAGGAAGCAGCTCAAGATTGTTGGAATGTAAAGTGGAAGTTACATGTGAATGGGAAATGTACCTGGAGCAGGGCAGGCACGGGGTTCAGATCACCACGGACCTATTACACCATGTTAAGAAGGACCACGGCCTAGATCGTATCAGTGATGGAGAACCGTTGAAAGTAAAGGATGGATATGATCAGTTTTGCATTTCACTAGTTTATTCTGGCAAACTGATGTGGTTGGATTTGATGTGAATAAAATCTATTAGGAGACTGTTTAGTCTTGAAGTAGAACATTCACAATGAGATAGACAGAAATGGTCAGATTTGAGAAATACTTAGGTGAAATTGGCATGCCCTGGTAATGGGTGGGATGTGAAGGATGTGAATGAGGAGGAATGTGGAATCAAGAAGGACTTCTGGATTTTTTTTGCTAGAATGACTGGGTCCTTGGGGTTACCACCAAGTAAGATAGATAATACAAAAGAAGAAATAGATGTATTAGGAGAAATAAGGACATATGTTTGGACGTGTCTCGTCCTGAGTTTGAAAAAAAATGGTGTCATTTGTTAGAGATGATTTCTGAAAGATAGTGAAATATATAAGCCTGAATTTACATATGATCCATTACATGGATAGTAATCCATATGATCCATTACATGGATAGTAATTTAAACCAGGCCACCCAAAGTGTGGCCTGTGTACCAGCAGACCACCATCACCCAGGAACTCCTTAGAAATGCAAAGTCTCAGACCAAACCTCCTACATCAGAATCTCTCCCCGGGGTTGAACCTGGAAATCTATGTTTTAAAAAGCTCTGCAGGTAAACTGTGAGGTTTTAGAAACACTGGTTTAAACCATGTAAGTGATGGGATCACCCAGAAGGAGTGTAGAAAGAGAAGTTGGCCAAGCATGAGGAAATCCTGTTAGATTCACTTTTAGTGAATAACTTGCTGACAAGTTCCTACCTCCTCCTTGGTTAGCACCCTACCTACCATCATTGTGCCTCTGCTGAACTTTTATAGCATTCTGTTTATATGTTTTCTATTTCCATAATAGTCTCATTTACCCTTTGTTGTCATAACAGAGTAAAAAGCATGTTCATGATCACATCATTCCTTGGTTGTCACGGATCTTTCATCCACTTAAAATAAAATAGAATTCTATTTCACCCATAGCTGCAAGTTGGCTTATTTTAGTAGCCATCTTCCAAGACAGCCTCCAGTGATCCTGGTATTCAACCCTGATCACATTGTATCAAGATTGCTCTGTGTGGCTAATAGAATATGGCAGAAATGATGGCATGTTGCTTCCAAGGCTGTTAGACATTGTATCTTTTCTCTTTATTTCTCTTAGATCATTCATTCTGTGGGAAGCAGGGTTCCATGTCATAAGGACACTCAAGCACCCTGTGGAGTGGTCCATGTGGTAAGGACCAAAAGCTGTCTAAGTGAACCATCATGGAAATGAAGGTTTCAGCTCCAGATGACGACAGCCCTGACTGACAGCATGACTGTAACCTCATGGAAGATGTAAGCAGGAACCACCCAGCTATGCCACTCCTGATTGACCCATAGAAGCTGTGGGAGATAAGAAATATCTGTTGGTATGGGCTGCTAAATTTGGAGGTAATTTGTCATGTAGCACTAGAATTCTAACATACTCATGATCTAGCCACTTGCAATCCTCCAGACTCATCTGCTAACACTTGGCCATTGTTTCCTCCATTCCAGATCTTGCCCCTCTTGCTAATCCTTTCATGAGAAACAGGTTCCCATTTTAGAGATCATTCTCTTTGCAGAAATGTTTTTCCTTTAAATAATCGTACCTGATTCATTTCTTTCTTTATTCAGATCTCTGCTCATATGTCAGTTTCTCAGAGGGGTCTTTTTAAACCACCATATTTAAAATAGTGCCTCTATTTCATCATTCTGCTTTATTTTTATTTCTAGCATGTAACATCCCTTGACATATTTCCCATGTATTATTTTTCTGTTTATCATCCATGTCTCCACAAGGCTGAGAACTCTATAAGGTCAGGGACTTTGTCTTATTCACTGCTGTATCCCAGAGACTAGAGCACTGACTAAAAACAGAGTATACTGTCAATAAATACCAATGGAATTAATGAGAAAGGCCAAGATACTAGGAAACCTCAGCATTTAGAAAAGATGAAGTGAGAGATGCCTACAAAGGAAGCAAAGGAGGAATGGCTTGAGAGGGGAGTATAGGAAGATGGGAAACAGTTCTGCCTGCTGAGTCAGGTCACCTATATTTCAGCTTTGAACAAATATTTATCTGATTGCTATATGTTGAAGTTGCTATGCGTCCTTCTTATGAATTTTTGAATAACAAATTTATTTCACTTTATACTTCGAAATACTTATACATTTACAGGAAGTTGTTAAGAAATGTTCACCCTGTCTTCACCAATGTTACCATCTTGCATAAATGTGTATATCAACCCAAGAAACTGACATTGATCCAATTCACAGAACCTGCTCTGATTTCTCCAGTTACATATGCAATCGTGTGTGTGTGTGTGTGTGTGTGTGTGTGTAGTTCTATGCAATTTTATTGCGTGTGAAGCTTCTTCTAACTACCACCACGACGAAGACACAGGCCATCACCGTGAGGCTTACTTGTTCCATCCTTCTGTAGCCACACCCACCTCCTCACACCCATCCCTAACCCCTGGTGACCACTAAATTGTTCACCCTCTCTATAAATTTTTTAATTTTAAAAATATTATATAAATGGATAGAATAGATAACCAAAATGTGGTACATATACACCATTGAATATTATGAAACCATAAAAAAGAACATTACAAAGCCATAAAAAAGGAGATCATGTCCTTTGCAGGGACATGGATGGAACTGGAGACTCTTAGCAAACTAATGCAGGAACAGAAAACCAAATACTGTATATTCTCACTTATAAGTGGGAGCTAAATGATGAGAACACAGGGGGAAACAACACGCACTGAGGCCTATTGGAGAGTGGAGGGTGGGAAGAGGGAGAAAATCGGGAAAAATTGCTCATGGATATTAGGCTTTATACCTGGGTGACGAAATAATGTGTACAACAAACCCCCGTCTACCTATGTAACAAACCTGCACACGTACCCTGAACTTAAAATAAAAATTTTTAAAAAGAATATTATGTAAACAGAATCACACATATATTTGTAATTGGCTTTTTTCCTTTAGCATAATTTCCTTGAGGTTCATACCAGTTGCTGTAGGTGTCAATAAGTTCATCTCTTTGTATGGCTGCGCAGTGTTTTCATGGTATAAATGTACCACAGTTTGTATAACTATTCACTCATTATAGGAAATTTGGATAGTTTCCAGTTTGGGGCTAGTATGAACAAAGCTGCTATAAACACTTGAGAACACAAGTTTTCACTTCCCTGGATGAACGCCCAAAAGTGCAATTGCTAGGTTGCATGGTAAATCCATGTTTCTTTTTACGAAAACTGGCCAAATGGTTTTCCATAGTGGCTGTCGCATTTTACACTCCCACTCACAATGCACAAGTGATCCATCTTCTCCTATATATGTGCAATCATTTAGTGTTACAGTATTTTTTTTTAGTCATTATCATAGGTGTGTGGTGATTTCTCATTGTGGTTTTAATTTACACTTCCCTAATGGATGATTATGGTGAATATCTTTTTGTGTGCTTGTAATCTACATATCCTCTTCAGTGAGATGCTTACACATGTTTCTTGTTCATTTTCTAATTGAATTGGTTGCCTTTTTAATCTCGAGTTTTGAGAGTTCTTTACATTTTTGAGGTACAAATCCCTTGTTGGGTATAGGATTTTCAAACACTGTCTTCTAATTTGTAATTTGTCTTTCAATTCCCTCATCAGAGTTTCTCACAGAGCAAATATTTTTAATTTTAATCAGGTCAAATTTATCAGTTTTTACTGTTATGGATTGTGTTTTCACTGGCAAATGTAAGAACTTTTCACTTAGTCCAAGGGCCTGGAGATTTTGTCTCATATTTTTAAATTAAAATTTCATAGTTTTACATTTTATATTTTAGTCTGTGATTCATTTGAGTTAATTTCTGTACTAGGTGTGAAGTTTTTGGGGTGCATAATATGTGAGGTTTAAGATTCTTCCTCTCCTCCTCTTCCTTCTCCTCCTTCTCCTCTTGATTCATGGATATCCTTAGACAAAATGTCTATGCTTTCCAGCACCATTTGTTGAACAGACCATCCCTCTCCCATTGAATTGCTTTTGTCTATTTTGTCAGAAATTAATTGGGCATATTTGTGTAGGTTTATATCTGGGTTTTCTACTCTGTTTCATTGATCTGTAGGTTTTCATAGTTTTTTAATGAGAATCCTATTCTCATAGAATTCCTAGTTCTATTCCTAGTTTGCTGAGTTTATCTTTTTTATTATGAATAGGTTTTGGATTTTGTTAATCATATTTTCATCAATTGGTGTGATCATATGATTGTCTTCTTTAGCTTAATATAATGGATTATGTTGATTAATTTTTGAATATTTAATAAGCCTTGCAAGCTGGAATAAATCCCACTTGACCCTAGTGTATTATTCTTTTTATACATTGCTGTATTTAATTTGATAATATTTTGTTAAGAATTTTTGCATCTAAATTTATGAGATATACTGGCCTGTAATTTCCTTTTTAATTGTCTTTATCTGGTTTTAGTGTCAGGGTGAAATAGGTCGCATGAAATGAATTGGGAAGTGTTTCCTCTTATCTGTTTTCTGGAAAAGAATACTGTGTTTTTAATTCATAAGTCTTTTCCAAGATTAATGTTTTTCTGGAGAATCAAACCTAGGGTATTTAGGGAAAGAGGGGCCAGGCTTGTACATTCCTTTTTCATGTCCAGTGTGTTCCCCTCTGGAGTCCACTATGCATTAATCAGAGTGGAAAGTTCAGTCTAGGAGATTCCAAATGTGGAGGAAATGTGACTTTAATGTGTCTTCCCACTCACTGGTATTTTAAGAAGCACTAAAGAAAGATTAGAGATTAGCACTTGCATAAGCAGCTAAAGGACAGCTAAATTTTTAATTACTTTCTAATTACTTAGCACTTGCACTCTACTTTCCAATATATAATTAATAATACTTTTCCATCTGTCAGAAGGGATCAAGAACCAAAAGTTATAGAGCTATGGAATACAGATTTTAAAAAATCATTTTATTATATTTAGTTGTAAAATTTGCATACAGTGGAGCTTACTCCTTGTGATGGACATAGGGGTTTTGACAAATGCATCGAGTTCCACTATGATCAGGATTCCAAATAATTCCATCACTGCTCATAAAATTTCTCGAATTTTCTCTTTGGAGTCAACTTCTCCACTCAATCACAGTCCCTAGCAACCAGTGATCTATTCTCCAACCCTATAGTTTAGGCTTGCCAGAATGTAACAAATGAAGTCAAACAGTATACTGCCTTTTGACTATGGATTTTTGCATTTAGCAAAATGTTTCTGTGATTTATTTATGTTATTGAATGTATCAATATTGAGGTTCCCATTAGCTTTATTTCTTGCTTCTGTGAAAGCTTAGAGTGTTCAACACACCAAAGTTCTTTTGGAGGAATTCCTTTGAGATTGGTCATTTTGCTTATAGTCATATAGCCTGATTACCTGATTGATAAGATGAGAGATAAACTGACCAGAAATCAGCCCTCACTAGACTAGCCAATGAACTATGAAGGTATCTGGTAAAACTGCTCCATCCAACAGAGGCATGTGTATTGGTTGTTGCTTGCCCAGCCTACACCAATCCCCTGAGAGTCAGTAGGAGTCAGAGTAGTAGATACAGGAAGAGCAGCCACTTCAAACAGGGAACAGTGGATGAATCCCTGATCCAAGATGATGACCAGACCCTTAGAACCTCATAGTACCTTGAACAATGTTTCATTCTCCACCAAGCCTTGCTGAAGGTGGTTGAGATTATCTTCCATTTTTCTTTTCAGGTAGTCTAAAATTCTTCCTTTTATCATTTATTTTTTGTTTCAAAAATTTTCCTTAGTCATCCTTTTAGAGTAGGTCTTCTGATTATAGATTCTCTTAGTCTTCCTTTGTCTGAAGATGTCATTAATTTCCCCTTATTCTGAATGATAAATTCACATGACATAGAAGTCAGGATTGACAGTTCTTTTTCTCAGGACATGAAAAATGTACCATATCCTTCTAGTCCCCCTGGTTTCTAATGGGAAATCTGCTGTCAGTTGAGTTATTTTTCTTACAGATAAGCTGCTGTTTCTCTTTCACTGCTTTCTAATTTTTTCCTTTGTCTTTAGTTTTCTGCAGTTTAGCCGTGGTGTATTTTGGTGTAGATTTCTTTGAGTTTATCCCACTGGGGTTTTCCACCTTCTTGATGTTATACAATTATGTCCTGCATTACATTTGGAAAATTTTTAGCCATTATTTCTTCAAGTACTTTTTAAGCTTCACCTCTTTTCTCCTTTCCTTCTGAGATGCTGATGACATAAATATTAGGTCCTTTAGTCTCTCAGATCTGTGAGATTCTATTCATTTTTTTTGTGGAGGGTGGGTTTATTTTCTGTCTTTTGTTCAGATTGGGTAATTTCTATTGTTCTATCTTCGAGTTCACTGATTCTTTCCTCTTTATTCTCCATTCTGTTTTTGAACCCATCCATTGAGTTTTTTATGTTGGTTATTCTATTTTTCAGCTCTAAGATCTTTATTTCATGCTTTTTTACATGCTGTGTTATGTCTGAATGGAGGTGAAATTTCCCACTTGGGCTTCTTTGGTACCACTCTGGTAGGCAGAAGAAGGTGGCCTTGTTATGACTGGTTGGAGGTGAAAGCCCAAGATCCCAATGTGGCTTTCTCTGATGCTACTCAGCTAGGGTGGGAGAGAGTCACCCCGCTGTAGCTGAATCAAGATGAAAGTCTTGGCTCTCCACTCAGCTTTTGCTGAGTCATGTCATGTTTTTTTCCATGGTATTTGACTGGAGCAGGGTGGTTTTTGTTTAAATGTTTTCTGTCTTGCTAGTTTGCTACTCTTCTGGTCACTTGTCTAGAAAAAACAGGCTTTTGGGGAGGTTTTTTGCTTTTTTACCCCTCTTGGTGCTTTTGGGTTACTGTCTTTTCCTGCATCTACAACAGGATATACAAAACAAAAAGAAAATTCAGGAAACTTACAAATTGTTCCTTGCATCTAAAGCCTCTATTTGTTTTTTCTTCTCTCAAATATTTTGAAATATTCCGTGTTTCTTTCATATATTATATCCAGGATTTTTAGCTGTACTTAGCAAGCGGCATGAGAGAATGTGTGTCTACTTTACTTAATCCAAAACAAGAAGGAACATAGATTTTTAAGACTATAGAGTAATTTAAGAATTTTCTAATTCTAAACCCCTGAGAACCATATTAGAGTGGCTTTAGGAGAATTTTTCAAACTATACACCTAGACTTTCTCCACACCTCTAACCTCTCACTCTTCTCTCTCCTGGATTTCCTTTGGAGCAAGAAGACTTATGGTACAACCACCCCCATATTCAACATTGAGAATCGCAAGATTATCTTTCTCAAGTGTACTGGGATGGAAAAGATTGAGGACCCTGACACTCTAAATCATTCATTTTACATATGAGGAAACTGAAACTCAGAGAGGTGACAGTTTTCCCATATAACAGATAAATGGCAAACCCAAGCCTGCATATGGGTCTAGTGCAGTACTTTTCAAACATTAATATGCAAACACATCACCTTGGACTTTGCTAAAATGTGGATTCTGATTCAGTAAGTATGGAGCAGGGCTGAGATCCTGCATTTTTAACAAGTGCACAGATGGTGTTGCTGCTGCTGCACTTTGAGTAACAACATTCTAGAACATTCACTCAGCGTATGGCACTTTCCACTGTCCTTAAAATTTGTATTCTTTCATCAAGAAAATTGAGAATATGTAAAAGTTTGACAGATAAGCATCTAAACATTCACGTGCCTGGTATGTAACAGTAAAGGAAGATGTGAATGATAATGGAGATACAGAGGAGGAAGTAGAAGGACCCATCCAGAGACCAAACACTTTCCTGGCTTTGCAAGGTATTCGTTGCCTTCAAAACTCAGAGGAATCTTGGTAAAGACCATGGGAGAGCATATGAATGACTCTCGAGCTGTTTAGTTTCTCATGTAATCTGCTTGGGGCTGCAGGTTAAGAATCTCTCCCTGTCTAGAAAGGATAAATTGACCTTCTTTCTCTATAATGTTATGGAGTGTAATTCTCTTGCAGGTAACAACTGGGGAAGAAACACTGAAATTCACTGGTAAGGCATGGAAGCAACCAGCAAACAGACATCTTGGTCCATGTCTGCTTTGATATAGTATAGTATAAAGACAATGAAATATACAAGGTGTTTCCAAACTTGGGCCCTGTTCCTGGCTCCACTATTAATTTTATTTGCAGCCTTGAATACATCACTTAATCTTTCTATGACAAATTTATCAAAATAACTTACTGATAACTAGCATATGGGTTGAGAGCTATTTAGTATTAATTAATTATCAATTAAGGATACTAATTAATTATTAATTACTACTTAAGTATTAATCTATTGATAATTAATACTAGTGGATCAACATAATAGGAAGACCGAGTCAGGGAGTCTCAGTAAATTGGATTGTTCCCCAGACCCTACACCCTGAAACATTTAGGTACGAAAGATCTGGCAATCGATTCTCAAATAAGTGTCCTCAGTTAACAATTCCTAGCTGTCATATGGGCCCTTTCTCTGTCAGATATCACTGAATTTGATATCAGTTTTGACTCTGAGGTTCCATCTCTCTGAGGAAATACACACAATACCAGTTAGGGAGAGATACCGTGTGTTTCCCAGTGTCACTGCCCGCATGTTCAATGTCCCCACTATAGCAGGGGGCACTGTGGCTCCCTCTCTTCTCTCCAGTTACCTAGAGCCCCATAAGAATTATGTCACTGTGTATATGTGTGGGTGTGATTGTGCACATCGGTGTGTGTTTGTCAGGGAAAGGGAAGAAATGGGAGTAGCAAAAACTAAAGGTGAGAATAAAAAAAGAAGATACTGAATCACAAACTGAAATTTACCCTTGGATATCAACACTTTTTGTGTTTTTGTGAATACAATACCTGTTTATTGACTAGAGTGAACCTAAGTCAGTTTTGAAAGGGCCTCTAATTATCAGAAAACTCCTAAGCCTGTCCCAGCCTCACCCCGTGTTCTTCTAACTTCTTTGCACCTGGGTTGCTCTTCTGAGCTTATGACGGTGAGATTAGGCAGCATGAGGGTATTACAGAGAGATAAGTCAGGATGCAAAGATCCTTTTGTCTTTTGCAAAGAAGGCAGCGGGGCAGCTGATAGGAACAACATTCAGCTCTGTGAGTATTTCTGAACTTCTGGTGAATTTGAGCAGAGTAATTGAAGGGCTTTGGGGGGTTGATCGGGCTCCAAAAGAAAAATTGGAGAAGAAAACATGTTGAACCTGTGGGCCTGGGCTGTGGCTGGGGATGAAAATGGGAAAGAACATGAAGGAGATACACTCAGACCTTCTTGTTATGCCATGGGACAAGCAAATAAGTGAAACTTGACGATTACAAGGTCACTGCAAAACTTGATTACTGAATTCATTTAGAAGGAGCCCAATAGTGACCTCCCTGTTTGCAGCTTCATAGTAAACAGTATTGTGATGACGGAGGGATCTGTGGCACTAAATAACCACGGAGAAAACAGTTCTTTACTCCAAGGATGTGCTTGCAAACTTGGCCCAGGCACTGGTAGGCTGGTGTGAGTGTGAGGAAAAGGAGAAGGGGAGCTGAGAGTGAGCGTGAGAATGACCGCAGGGCAGTGCAGGTGGCTGAGCCTTCTCCCTTTGAGGTCAAAGTGTTTGTTTGTTCCATTCTGAAGCAGGGTGTGGGCTGGATTTTTGGTAATTTTTTTTTATGGCTTTGGTTTGGGTCTTGCTTTGCTTTTCAAATTATTGGTTTTCTCTGCCTCAGCAAGACCCTGGGTGATATTTATTGGCTCAACCCCAACAGTACTTCCCTTCCTAGCTCCTTCCAGCCTCTTCCTTAGTCCACCAACAATGGACTTGTCTATTTGTCTATATCTTTGCTGAGAAACAGAGAATTGGAAGGGTAAGGTGGTAACAGCAGCATCAGAGAGACTGTCTCAGGAACCTTCTAAAACTGCTTTTCAGAGGAGCATCCCCTGTCACTATATACAGCTGGGCTTTGCTGTATAAAGCAACACAAGATGATTTTTTGCTTTATACAAATCTTTAATTTTGTTAAGGTGACCCTAACCCCAGTCCCCTACAAAAGTATGCTTTGAAATATTACTTTGCCGCATCCACTTATTTCTGCAGAGAAACAGTTTGTAATCTTCAAAAGGGGAAGGGCTAACATTGCTTTAAAAATGGGAAAATGTTCTGCCTCACAAAAGAATAAATTGCTTGATGCTTTTGGAGGAAAAAATGTGAAACTTCTTTCAGCTAAAATCAAGTCTGATAATACATTTAGGGTTACTCAGCTCCAGATGCCCTTGGAATTTCTAGAAAAGTGTGGTCAGGATGAGGTTAGCCTTTGGTGATGTTTATGGGCAACAGGACTGGCTTCCAATGCAGGGAAAGGTCAGAGGTGTTCTACCCTTCCTAAAGGTTTTGCAGAGAGAATTGGAGGGTAAATCTATGACAGAAACTGCATGGGGATTAGTCGACTGTTCTGGTTACCTAGTGCAAATCCTGAGCACCATTAGGATCAGGGGATTAACCTGGCAACTGTTACGTAACTCTTTCTGAGAAGGCTTCTTTCATATAATGCATGAAACTCAGACATGAACACCGTCTAAGCCTAGAGGTGTCACTTCAAAATTACGTAAACATGTAGAAGAAACCTGCAAGAAAAAAGGGGATGCATCATCAGAGGAATATGGATGTCACATGTGATTTTTAAAGTCTTTGGGGTTGCTGTTAGGGGTGTCCAAGGAATTCAAGGAAAGCTTCTTAAGACAGAATTTTAAGACCAGAAATAAGTTAACAGTTGAGGTGTTTGAAGGAAGCAGAGGATTACCCAGCAAGGGCGGAAGACAATTGCCCCTCTGGTGTATGGCAAGGGCTCTTCAGCGGTTGGCCCAGAGGAAGGAAGTGCAGAGTCCCGGTGAGCAAGTATCGTACCCACAGATTTGTTTGCATGGCTTTCTTTTCTCTCACAAGGTCTAGCGTATGTTTGCTCTTTTTTTAACACTTTGTACTACTCTACTTATATTGTCTTTCTAAAATTTCCCCATAACCCTAAAAGGAAGGTATGATTTGATTCATTTTATAGATGGAGTAAGACCCAAGAGGATTATGAAATTTCTCCTAAGTCACATAGCCAGTTCTGTGGAGTAGAAACTTAAAACTATATCAATTTGATTCTAAAGAGTGTACGCTCTACCATGTTACCATCAAAGGGCAATGTGACCAATGAGGGTCACTTTAGGCCCTTACATTACAGAACTCTGGATCCAAAATAATTGGATCTTATTAGGGCTTCCAGATAAAATGGAGGATGCCAGTTAAATGTGAGTGCCAGAGAAAAATGACTTTCTAAAGTATAAATATGTACCATGAAACAGCTGAGATATACTTTACTAAAAAATATTATTTCTTTGAAATTCAAATTGAGCTGGATGCCTTGTATTTTTTTTATTTTTTTGCTGAATCTGGCAATTCTGACCCTAATAGGTTCTTCAGATGAGAGAAAACAAACTTTTGATTTCTTCTACCTTGAAAATCCTGGGCAGTTCAAACACCTTGATCTGAGAGCTGACCTCTGTGACTCTGGCAGAGCTGGGATGTGTCAGTTACTGGTGGTCCACTCTGAGCACAGCGCTGATCTTGGCTGCTCACCAGCGATTCCCAGGGTCCCAACCACACTTGGGACAAGCACAAAGTTTGCCTGTCAACCGGGGTAGAGAGGGCCCACAGAATGGGAACTGAATTTAGTGAGCAGAGGAACTGGCAGTGCATTTCCTAAAGCCTGAAAGCTAATGAGTTCTTTGTGCTCCGATGGAGAAGTCAAAGGGTCAGGACCTCATGACCTAAGGTTTACAGTATTTGTTCAGTTTCTTTCTTTTTCTTTTTATTCTTTTTTTTCTTTTCTTGAGATGGAGTCTCACCCCGTTGCCCAGGCTAGAGTGCAGTGGTGCGATCTCGGCTCACTGCAAGCTCTGACTCCTGGGTTCACGCCATTCTGCCTCAGCCTCCCAAGTAGCTGGGACTACAGGTGCCCGCTACCATGCCCGGCTAATTTTTTGTATTTTTAGTAGAGACGGGTTTTCACCATGTTAGCCAGGATGGTCTCGATCTCCTGACCTCGTGATCTGCCCACCTCGGCCTCCCAAAGTGCTGGGATTCCAAGCGTGAACCACTGCGCCTGGCCTGTTCAATTTCTAGATTAATTTATTAACTCATTTGACAAATATAATATATATGGCATAATTACTATACACCATGCACTGTTGTAGGTTCTGAGACTGGAAGGGCAGCCTCATGAAGCTAGTCCAGTAGGGGACAGCGGAAGGAATCACAGCATGAGCAGGTGGTCCAGGGTCCTGGCCAATCTCACCATCCCTGCTACTGGCAAGGATAATAATTTACTAATAATCAGAATTTAAATAAGAGAAAAATCTTGAAGCTGAGGATAATAATTGTAACCCAATTTTGAAAGAAATAAGAAAATAGTATGAACTGGAAGTTATAGAATATGAGGTTTGAGGGATATGCAGTGTGGCCAGTAAAGACAGTCATTGTTAGCATGAGCCAAAGACTGTCAGGGAGGTCTGCAGTTAACAATATTAACATAGGCTGGTGTGATGAGTCATGCCTGTAAACCTAGCACTTTGGGAGGCTGAGGCGGGAGGATCAGTTGAGCCCAGGAGTTTGAGGCTATAGTGAGCTATGATTGCAATTGCACCACTGCACTACAACCTGGCTGATGGAGCAAGAACTTGTCTCTCTTAAAAAACAAACAAAAAAATTAGCATAAATCTGTAATGGGTGAAATAACAAATCTTATGGAGACAAAGCCCACACACACCAGATTTTATGGAAGGGATGGGCTCAGGATAAGAGGTGAAAGCAATTTGGAGTTCTTTGGGGCTTTTCAGGATCTTCCTTCCAAGGGCAAGTTTTGTCAACTCTTATGAAAGAAAAGAAGAAAGAAAATAATGTCATCCAAAATGACACATTAATTGTTTAAATTTATCTTTTTCAATAATTTTCTTTGATTTGTATTTGAAGAAAATACAAATGCGCATTTCTGTAGCCAACTTAAAGTCTGAGAACACAATATTGGATAGGTCCATGGTGTGGATAGAAGAAAGCATCAAAGATTCGTGAACAATGGGGGCTGAAGAACCTTATGTCTGGATGTAGAGTTGAAGCACAAATACATTACTTAATCATCCTTCATTAACTTCTCTATGTGTGTGTGTTTTAAGATGTATTGAATATATTCATGAGTGTTGGTATCCCTGCTCCAGAGGTCCTCCTGTCCAGACAACTACATTGTCATCTCCCAGAACTAGAGAAAAGTTTCTGGTTCATGTGAGGATTAAACAAAATAATCTTATCTTAGACTATAAGGACTTGAAGGACTATAAAAAAAAAGAGGCCATAAAAAATGCTCAATAAACATTTAGAGTCAGGTTATTTTACAGCTGGATGGAAATGTAAAGCTTCAAGAAATTGCAGGTGCTGGCCAGGCGCGGTGGCTCAAGCCTGTAATCCCAGCACTTTGGGAGGTCAAGGCGGGCGGATCACCAGGTCAGGAGATCGAGACCATCCTGGCTAACACAGTGAAACCCCGTCTCTACTAAAAATACAAAAAATTAGCCGGGTGTGGTGGCGGGCGTCTGTAGTCCCAGCTACTCTGGAGGCTGAGGCAGGAGAATGGCGAGAACCTGGGAGGCGGAGCTTGCAGTGAGCCGAGATCGCACCACCGCACTCCAGCCTGGGCGACAGAGCGAGACTCCATCTCAAAAAAAAAAAAAAAAAAAAAAAAAAAGAAATTGCAGGTGCTATAAAAGACTATAGATGTCACTGAGTCCATTTTCCTCTCTTTATAACGGGTAGAACTGGTAGTCATAGAGAAGTACAGCATCATCATAATACATTCACATAGAATACTTGTGGCAAAACTATTTCATTTATTTATTTAAAAATTTTTTTATACCTAATGTGAAGCTTTAATTTAATTTATTTATTTAAAAATTTTTTTCAGTGGCAGATCTATGGGAACAGCATAGCCACCTAGATTTTTGAGTTTTAAAATGTATCAATTGTCTCTTTATGCAACTGATAGATTGTGTAAGTAATATAGCAGAGTGTAAGTTTACATTCCTTCACATTAAGTGCCTGCATTGATTTATGCTCTGTTTTCTTAAAGATCCCTTTTAAAGATGATAACTTCTCCCCTTTTGTATCAACACAAAATACTGAGCTTTCTTATTAAAGTACTTTTCTTCTCCAGGGTAAAGTAAAGATCTAATAACCAATGGTCCCCATGACTTGCAAGATCTTCTTTTTTTATCTTTCACTGTCTAAGGAGGCTGAAAGGGAAACACTAGCCGCCTGGGGACTCTTAAAATGAGTGACAACGCTGCTCTGGCTGCTCCCGCTTCAAACCAGGGTCCTACCACCCCACGCAAAGGGCCTCCCAAGTTCAAGCAGAGGCAGACTCGCCAATTCAAGAGTAAACCTCCAAAGAAAGGTGTGAAAGGGTAAGACCACAATGAAAAGAAAAACTTTCTATTACTTTCTTCTTCCCACATGACGGCTTTTGTTTTGAGAAATTAGTGCTCACAATATTAAACAGACTTACAAAAATGTCCATCCCATCCTCTCTTTTCCTCTCTAACTCCATCTTTGATGAATTGTGTCTTTATCCCTGGAATTCTTTCCTTCTCAACTTCCAGGTCTGTGGCCAAATTTAACATGGCAAATGGAGGCTTTTTACAATAAACTTTGACTTTGCCTTCTAGGCTTTTTATGACCACTCCTCTTTACTGACATAACCTCTGCTTTAATCTGTAACACTGAACCACTGACCATTTCCAGAAAATATAGCTTATATTTATGTCTTCCAATTTTATATCCTCAGTTCTTTATTTTCCTCTTCCTCTTCTTGGCTAAATCCTATTGATTTTTCAACACACAGCTCATATGCTAATTTCTTTTTGAAGCTACCACTGACTCTCTTTAACAAACTATCATTACTTTCATGTTTGCATTTTGTACATTCAGCTGTCATAGCTTACATTATCTTATCTTATATTTATTTATTCGTATCTATTCTCCAAGACTAAGACCACTCAGAAAATTTGTCTGTTTTTTTCTTAACTGTCTTAACTCTCTGTGCCTAACAAAATGCCTGGTATATAATAGATGCTTAGTTAATGATTTTGAATAAGTAAACAAATGGATGAATTCGTCATTTTTAATGCCTCTTGTATTGCTTTCTCATTTCAATTTTTATTATAAAAAGTGAAATTTGACTAAGTTGTCCCACTGATAGTTCTTTCTGACTCTTAATTGTTTTAGGTTAAGTTCCTACAGGAGAGAAATATCTCTCCACTGGGATATACCAAAACCTGCCTAAGTGACATTTTCTTTGTTCCAGTTCAGTGCAAACAAAAGGAGTCTCTCAAATAAAAACATTTAAACCTCTCCTTCTTCCCCTTTGAATCAAAAACTCACCATGTGAGTGACTCCAAAATTCTTTTGCTCTAATCTCAGCTAATTTCCCCTGTATTCTTTTCCATAGATTTGGAGATGACATTCCAGGAATGGAGGGGCTAGGAACAGGTAAGCCATCCACTGATTTAAGTGAGAAATTTGCACTTGGAGTTCTGCCTTTTTATATGCTTCAGGCAGTTGAAAATTGTGAGAAATACCCAAGGCAGAAGATCTGTGAAGACATAGAAGTGTGGGGATTTAATTTACCCTCTGAAATAAGTACATGTGTGCCCAGATACAAAAGCCCTAAAAGAAATCAGGATAGGCCCAAAATTTCATAAACCTTCTTGTTTTGTCAAACAACCTTTGAGGGCATACAATGATAACTTATAGGCGTTTATGGTACAAAGATTCTCATAATTCATCTAATCAAACTTCATTTTTCAGGAGAGAAATCTGAGACATAGAGGAATTGGCAGTCTTTTGTCTGAGGCTACCAAGTGAACTATTGGAAATAAGGGTGAGGTCTGGAGATCTCTCCACTCTACCAGGCAAACCACTTCCTTACCAATTTCCTTTTTACACATCCTCTAGCACCCAGAGGAGGATCTTAAATACTGAATGCCTGGAATATATTTTTAAAAATTGGCTACTAGATTTTTATGTATCATACGATGAATGCAATCACTGCATTTTTTTTTTTTTTTTTTTGAGACGGAGTCTCGCTCTGTTGCCCGGGCTGGAGTGCAGTGGCCGGATCTCGGCTCACTGCAAGCTCCGCCTCCTGGATTCACGCCATTCTCCTGCCTCAGCCTCCCCAGTAGCTGGGACTACAGGCGCCCGCCACCTCGCCCGGCTAGTTTTTTGTATTTTTTAGTAGAGACGGGGTTTCACCGTGTTAGCCAGGATGGTCTCGATCTCCTGACCTCGTGATCCACCCGTCTCGGCCTCCCAAAGTGCTGGGATTACAGGCTTGAGCCACCGCGCCCCGCCATATTTTTTTTAAATTAATAGACTTTATTTCTTAGAGGAGTTTAAGATTTACAGAAAAATTCATCAGAAAGTACAGATCCTATATGTCCTGTCTACCACCTCTCTCCCCTTTTACACAGTTTCTTTTATTATTAACATTTCGTATTAGTGTGATTATATTTGATGAGCCAATATTGATGCCGTATGTTAATTAAAATCCATAGCTTGTATTAGGGTTTTTACCCTTTGTGTTATAAAGTTCTAAGGGTTTTGATAAAGACCATGTACCCGCCATTATAGTACATTCTGTAGTACATACAGTATTATACAGAATAGTTTTACTGCCCTATGCTTCACCTGGTCACCCTTCTCTCTCTCTAAACCCCCGACATCCACTAATCTTCTTACTGTCTGTATAGTTTTGCCTTTTCCAGAATGTGATATAGTTCGAATCATACAGTATATAGCTTTTCTGGACTAGCCTCTTTCATTTAACAATATTCATTTAAGGTTTCTCCATGTTTTTATATGGCTTGATAGCTCAGTTTTTTAAATCATGGAATAATACTCCATTGTAGAGATAAACACAGTTTTTTATCCTATTGAAAGATACCTTGGCTGCTTCCAAGTTTTGCCAACAACGGATAAAATGGCCCTAAATATTTATGTGCAGGCTTTTGTCTGGACATATTTTCAACTCATCCAAAACACCTTTGATAAATGGTAGCATTTGTAGTAATCAGTGTCCTTCCCAGGCAATCCTCAGTGTATCTTCCTGCAGCCAAATACCAATCCTGGGATCGCGAATAAATTTTCCAGCCACATTATAAAGCAATTTTGCTATTCTCCTAGATCAATTGCTTCTGTATTTTGGCAAGGTGCATGCAAGACCAGCAAATTTGCTTTGGGATCTGGAAGATATGCTTGACTCTAACAGTATATTTGGAATAATGTAATGAGGTTTATACTGAGTGAAGGTCTGAGGTCTTTGACCTGGTTCTGGTCTCAGCTCTACAACTATGTGGTTTTTGCTAATTATTTCATCTCTCTGGGTGTCAGAAGCTTCTTTGTAACTGAAGGATAATAATATCTTACTTTCTAAAACAAGAAGCTGGATTAAAAGATGCCTTGTGATCATTTTTCAATATGTGATTGGATATAGGCAATTCAAAATGTAAAGGAATAGAAGAATAATTAGAGAAGAAACTGATCTAGATTGGTAGGGAAGACTATGGATACCTAGACCATGAAGATTCAAAGTGTTCCTCTTTTTCATCTTAACCCTTGGCCTGACTAGAATTCCACTTTTGCTTCCTCCTTAGTGGTTGTGGTTTGGGGAGACTTGGTGTGATCAGTGGGCTGTACCCCCCCAGGGAACCCCTCAGTCAAAAGCTGTGGGTTGCTCCCCGCCAAAGAGGAAGCAGAATGAAACCAACAGGGACGCCTGGTGCAACAATTAAGCAATTGTTCTGATCCTTCCTGGGCCGCAGGACCACTCTAGGTAACTTCTCAGTCAGGGGATAATGAGCAGGAGAGAGGAGTGAAGTGTCTGCCTGAAGGGCATCTTTCTGTGAAGAGACTTTTTGGGGTGAGGTTGGCTTACATACTCTTCCATCTCTTGCAGATATCACAGTGATTTGTCCATGGGAGGCATTCAGCCACCTGGAATTGCATGAGCTCGCTCAGTTTGGGATTATCTGAGGTGCCAGAGGTTCTGCGACTCTCAACGACATCCGCTGTAATTTTGGTTACTTTTGCCCTGTTGATCTGCCGGAGTCTTGAAATTCAGCTGATTGGAAGTGGTTTTGTTGACTTACGAGGTCATTTCCTATCAGTTACTACTAAGAGTTCTCTTGCTGTCAGAATCTCTCTTGCAGTACAGCTCAAAATAGTGGATGCATTTCAAACTTAACCTTTTCCTACCAGCTAGTTAGAAGTCATCATTATTTCTCTACATTTTGTTTATGTGTAAGCCCTTTAAATCTATTTTTGCTAGGCATTCACTATGATTAATAGGAGATTTTTAAGATAACATTTATGTCACTCCCCACCTCCTCTTATTTAATAAAGGAGATATTTACCTTGAATGTTGCTGAAGTTGTATTAAATGCTACATGGAAATATCTGATGCTGTGTTCTGAGAACCAATTAAACAAAGAAGGCACAGTCATACTGGAAATAAGTGCAGTGCTTACAAAACAGCATAGGGTGAAGAGTTGAATTCTGTAAGTTCGTAAATTGTATACTTTCTGGGTCTAAATTTTATTGAACTAGGTTATTCCAGAAGTCTCATGCAGCTCTAAGTTGTACAGTTCTAAGTTGGCAAGGAACTGGGATTTAAACTCGGAATTCTGACAATGTGAGCCTTCTTTTCAGCACTCTGGTTGAGGAAGGTTTCCTTCCACAGCATTCCCTCAATGAAATTATTTTGTCCAATGGCTTAAAATGTGAATCACGGGAGTGACATACATTGACTGCTTTGTGCACATCTGTAGTAAATCTAACCTTTACACTGTCAACTGAAAAGATTTATATGCTATAAGGTTTAGACTCATATACAAAGGATAGGCAGTTGACCCTCTAAATAAAATGATGGTTTGCCTCAGCCCTGAAGTTGTGTCAATGTAATGTGCTCATACTTATCTTTTCCCAATACTTTCAAGGCAATTGTGCAACTCAAATGCTGCCTCTATGTGACTTGGATGCTTTGGAACTAACAGTATGAATTTCTTCATTTCAATTTTGAAATCTGTGGTAAAAGAATGGAGTAAATTAACCGAAGAGAGAGACAGAATGATAGAGAAGCAAGAGATTGAGGTTCTAATCCCGTCTCTACCAGTAAATTGCAATATGATTTTGGGCAAAGATCTCACCCTTTTTACCTTCAAGTTTTCCTGAATCAGATAATCTAAGGTTCATGGTAGTGATCCATTCTGTGACTTTGTGGTCTCAAGAGGAGTGCAGCACTCAAAAACTTGTGACTGCTACAGGGCCTGTGTTAACCATTTTGCACGAATGATCAGGTTAACTTCTGGCCAGAAAATTAGAAGTACAAGAGAAAAACTGAGGTATAGATTCAAAAGTGGAACCATGACGTGCCAAGAGGGCCAGTGGAAACGTGTGCTTCCTTCTTCAGCAGGAACTTCTGCCTCCACCCAGGCACCTGTTTCCTCTCCTGCCAAAGCTAACCCTTGCCTTTCAAGTCAGCTGCTCCATTTGACAGCCAGTGCCTTCGGTTCATCCCAATTAGGGAGGACTGGCTTCTTCTCCAGCTGGGTGAGACTCTGGTTCACATTTGGCTTACTTTTCAAATATTTCTTTAAAAATGAAGCAATGACATTGACAAAACAGAATGCACTCAAAATAGTGTATCCAAAGGCTACATAAAGAAGGATCTAGAAACTATGCTACATGAAGAATTATTGAAGGAACTGAAAACATTTAGCTGAGAGAAGAAAACGTTCATTGCCAGCAAATATTTGAGAAGTTGTAATGGTCCACAGCTGTAACAACCTGAATACACCAGATCTTTTTAAAAAGCAATGGTGAAGGCTGGGCATGGTGGCTCACGCCTGTAATCTCAGTACTTTGGAAGGCCGAGGCGGGCAGATCACGAGGTCAGGAGATCGAGACCACCCTGGCCAGCATGGTGAAAACCTGTCTCTACTAAAAATACAAAAAAAAAAAAAAAAAAATCAGCTGGTGTGGTGGCGTGCTCCTGTAGTCCCAGCTACTTGGGAGGCTGAGGCAAGAGAACCACTTGAATTGGGGAGGCAGAGGTTGCAGTGAGCCGAGATTGTGCCACAGCACTCCAGCCTGGTGACAGAGTGAGACCCCATCTAAAAAAAAAAAAAAAAAGAAAAGAAAAGTAATGATGAAGCAGGAAGAAGCAAACTTCTTTCATGCCAGGGTCTAGCATTTGGGGTAAGCTGGAGTAGACATAATTTAAAGCCCTTCCAATATCTAGAATCCTATTATTTCTATTCATATCATTTTATTATTTTAAATAAGAAATAAGAAGCCCCTCAGTGTATAGACAATACATATGAAAGAGATAAAGTAAGTCATTGTTCTCATCTGAGTCCTGGCAGCAAAGAGATGACAACCCCAAACGGGGTAATTGAGGAAAGGTTTAACAAAGGGACTATTTACACAGGCTTTGGAAGAGTTAGTGGCAATCTACAAAGGCTAGTACAGTAACTTGGGGCTAGCAACAGCATGGGGGCCATTGCCAAACCTGGGCCTGAAGCAACCCTGAAATAACATTTCAAATACTAAAGGAGGGGCCCTTGACAAGGCTGTGGGATGCAGCAGAGGGACATAGTTAACATACAGTGATACTTTAAGTAATCAGGAGGTAAAGGGGTTGTTCCTCCTTCCAATGTTATCCTTCTCCCCTTCTCTACTTCCCTGTTGATGCCTCCCATTTGTTAAACCCAACTGGAAATCAGAGGGCAAAGAATCTCTTTAATGCAGTCATTAAAGTTCACCTTCTCCAGTAACACGTAGACACAGGAAGGTGAACAACTCACACTGGGCCTTCTAAGTGGGGCAGGGGGACAGAGAGCATCAGGATAAATAGCTAATGCATGTGGGGCTTAATACCTAGGTGATGGGTTGATGGGTGCAGCAACACGTTTACCTGTTACCATTTACCTGCACATCCTGCACATGTATCCTGGAACTTAAAATATAAAATAAAATAAAATTTTAAAAAGTTCACCTTCTTCAGCAAAGAGCAAGTGGAGAGGGTTGGAGAGCGGATGTGAAGGGGCAAAAAATATATATTTCCATTATAGCAACAGTATTGAAGAGCAGACAGTATTTGTCAGCCAGTGGTTTTTAGTTGGAGTTGGGAGATAGCATGCATAGGTCTAAAGCCTACACAGCTGATTCTGATGCAAAACGCTGGCGTGGAGGAAGAGCAGTGTTAAATAGGAAGAACCCAATAGGCAAAAGAGAACAATAGCAGAAATAATTTATCATAAAGTTTAAGGGTTTGGGGAATTAAAAAAATCTTCAGACATTTTTCTGACAATAAGAAACACTGAGGGTCTCTTGTTAAAAGCACATAAAATTTGGGCCTCACTCCAGATTTTCTGAGTAAGAATTTCCAAGGGAGAGATATTGAAATCTATATTTTTAAATAAGGGCCCTAGGTTGTTCTATTTGTGCCAGTTCAAAAACTCTGATGTAATCCAAGCCTACATTTTACACATTAGGAATTAGCTAATTCTTAACTTGTTACCACCCAGTGATCCAGTGACCAACTTAATCCATTCTTCTTGCCCCCAATACCACATGTAATAAATGAGAGAACAAAGGCTAACATGTATGTGTTCTGACTCTCACATGGTTTTGTTGGCTAATAAAATAGATGTGCCTCACTACTCTAGACCTAACCCAGAGAATGTCAGAGAGCTCAGGAGACAAGGGTTGAACTGAAGCAATTCCAGTAAGATAGAGCTGGACAAGTATCACAATTATGACCACTGCCTCACACAAGCACCATCCTTCCGTAGCCTGTGTCACACTCCTGGCCTCTGCTGCCTCCTCTAACTGGAGTAGGAGGAAGCCAGGGAGGGGAGAGGCGGGTGGAGGCAGGAGCTAGCTAATGCTCCACCTCTTCCCTGTTTGTTTCAGCATTGGGTAGAAGTTGAGATTAATGGTGCGGGTGAGCTAGGCACTGACTCCCGTTCTCCACAGACCTCAGTCACACTACAGCCAGACAGAAAAAGCAGTGCATAAGGAGAACACGTTCCTCCTGAGTCTCCACCCCAGCTGAATAGGCAGAGTGGTCCAAACAATTGCCACTGTGCAGTTGACCTGTGCTGTGAGAAAGCAAAAATTATCATAAACAATTTCATAAAACAAATGAGGGGGAGTTTCTCAACAACTAAAGAAGTGGAGGGAAAACACACGCACAGAGGAATAATTTAGCACAAGAGATACAATTTAGCACAATATTTAGCACAAGAGAAAAAAGTGATCACACAAGATAGAGCGCTATAAAACTAATATAATGAGAACTGTGTAAGTATGACACTGAATTGTTTTAAAGGGGAAAATGGAAAGGAACTATGTTTTATAAAAGGCTAGAGGGAGAGGCTTGTATAGGCCACACAATTGTGAATATGTGTAAACTAGCATGATGCTTTTTGCAATATAAGGGCAGAGTCAGATTGATGAAAACTGAAATTCAAAAAAGCAGCAATCAAGTTGATTGGCAACATCAGTCACACTATCTTTTTTTTGGCAAAAACAATTGAGAGGCCTGGGTTCTGCCTGGACCTGCTACAAAGTACCTGCTAGATAGTCAGCTAATTCACTTTTCTTCTTTGGCCTCAAATATTTGAGAATAAAACAGGATCTTGGACATAATGATTGCCAAGTTTCTTTCAGCAAAAAATTCCAAAAAACAAGTAATACATCTAAATATATTTCAACTGTTCCCTTTAGACCAGAAGACCTAAAGCACAGAGACTCAGTTTCCAATTATTTCCAGAGTGCTTGTTTAATCTCCACCCCCCCCCCCCATTTCTGCAGGGCCCAGTAATAAAATCAAATCGTGTATTAGTACTGCCACCTGCTGCAGCAAATAAGCACTTCAACACTTGGAAGACAACCATTTCTATTCAACTTTTCAACCCACATAGCTAGTTGTGAATTCCTTCCCATCCATTGATTGACCAATTTAAACTGTTGCATTGCTTGACCAAGGAAAAGTAATCCATACAGAGGATAAACACTAAAAGGGTATAAAAGTGAACACAGTACAAGATGAGTCTTGTTTCCACCCAGTGCCCTACATCCCTCTCTCATTTTCAGTCAACCCCGGTTATACTTTTTGTGAATCCTACCAGAGACATTCTGTGCAGACACACTTATATGTATACACTTTTTTTGCACAGGAATAACACACTTGGCCGGGCGCGGTGGCTCAAGCCTGTAATCCCAGCACTCTGGGAGGCCGAGACGGGTGGATCACGAGGTCAGGAGATCAAGACCATCCTGGCTAACACGGTGAAACCCTGTCTCTACTGAAAAATACAAAAAACTAGCTGGGCGAGGTGGCGGGCACCTGTAGTCCCAGCTACTCGGGAGGCTGAGGCAGGAGAATGGCGTGAACCCAGGAGGCAGAGCTTGCAGTGAGCTGAGATCCAGCCACTGCACTCCAGCCTGGGCGACAGAGCGAGACTCCGTCTCAAAAAAAAAAAAAAAAAAAACACACACACACACTATATTGCTATTCTATACTATTTTTGACTTTTTTTTCTTGAAGATAACTCTATGTCTGTACATTTTTATATACCTCATTTTTTAAAGTAACTGCATATATTTCATTTGTATAATTGAGGTCTAATTCATTTGTCCAGTGTCATATTGATGGACGTTTTGGATATTTTTAGACTTCTATATATTTTCTCAAATGCCTCCATATTTATGCCAGAGTTGTACAGGTTTATCTCTAGGACCAATTCCTAGGAGTAGAATGGACAGGTTTTGAAGGATATTGCCACATTCACCTCTGAAAAATTTGTAATCATTAACACACCATATACAATTCATGCATACTTTTCCAAACACTCATACCTTTACATGATATTATTAAAGTTTTATTTTGCCTGAAATTGAACAAAGTTTCATAAGTTTAAAAGCCACTGTTATGTTCTTGTCAGCGAATTGTCTACTCATGTGCTGTGTCTGTTTTCCTATGAAACAGTGAATCTTTGGATTGAACTATAAGATCTCTCCCCCATCAGTGTCATCTGTATAAAAGGAAATATTGGTTTGTCTTATATCTGTGGTACAAATATTTTTCCCACTTAGTTTCTTATGTTTTAATCTTCATTTATATTATTTTTTACCAATAAATATTTCAAATTTTATATAGTTATTTGAGCATTTTTAAGGACTTTTGTCAATTTTATTTTGTTTTAGATTTTTCTCATTACTATTTAAAACAATTCTTTCATATTTTCTTCCAGCGTTTTTTTTCATATTTTCTTCCAGCATTTTTTCCTTTAAATCTTTGATCCATCTGAAAATTATATACTTTTGCAGAAAACATTTTGTTCAGATAGGTAGCCTTTTATCTTAATTCAGTTTAACTATTAAATAATAAATTTCTTTTACCACTTTAGTGAATTTCCGTATTTATCACATGTGACTCTATTTCTGTACTTTCCACTAAATTACATCTATTTATTCATGTTTAAATAGCTACCAACTTCAGAGTATGCTTTGAGATTTAACAGAGCTTGTACCTTCTCATTATGCATCTTTTTCATATACTTTCTGGATATTGGTGCATGCTTATTTTTTCATTTACAATTTGGAATCATCTGTTTTAGCTCCTTCCACTCCTGTCCTGTTTACACCATTTCCAGACACCACACCCAAAACTGTCTTAGTACTTTTATTGAAAATGTATAGAGTAACTTATTAAGAAAGAACTGACATCTTTGTGTTGTTAAAGTTTCCTATCCAGGCGGGGCGCAGTGGCTCACACCTGTAATCCCAACACTTTGGGAGGCCAAGGCGGGCGGATCACAAGGTCAGGAGTTCAAGACCAGCCTGACCAACATGGTGAAACCCCGTTTCTACTAAAAATACAAAAATTGGCCAGGCGTGGTGGCAGGTGCCTATAATCCCAGCTACTTGGGAGGCTGAGGCAGGAGAATCACTTGAATCCCGGAGGCAGAGGTTGCAGTGAGCCAGGATGGTGCCACTGCACTCTAGCCTGGGCAACAGAGAGACTCCATCTCAAAAAAAAAGTTTCCTATCCAATAACAGAAAAATTATTTAACTATTATTATGCACTTGAATATATGTACTTATTCAAGTATTCTTTTAAATACTTTAGTAGTGTTTTAATGTTTTGGTGGTATAGAACTTACATTTTTTGTTAATTAATTTCCATTAGGCCGGGTGCAGTGGCTCAAGCCTGTAATCCCAGCACTTTGGGAGGCCGAGACGGGCGGATCACAAGGTCAGGAGATCGAGACCATCCTGGCTAACACAGTGAAACCCCGTCTCTACTAAAAAATACAAAAAAAAAAAAAACCTAGCCGGGGGGAGTGGTGGCGGGCGCCTGTAGTCCCAGCTACTCGGGAGGCTGAGGCAGGGGAATGGTGTGAACCCGGGAGGCAGAGCTTGCAGTGAGCTGAGATCCGGCCACTGCACTCCAGCCCGGCAACAGAGTGAGACTCCGTCTCAAAAAAAAAAAAAAAAAAAAAAAAAGAAATAGCACTTTAGCTCATAATTGGTTATTGTTTGCACATAAAAAAGCTATCAACATTTACAGATTAACTGCATACCAACAGCATCAGCAGAGGCTAGTGAGACTTCAGGAAATAGGGAATGCTCACACACTGTTAGTGGGCAAGTACATTTGTTCAGCCTCTATGGAAAGCAGTTTGGAGATTTCTCAAACAACTTAAAATCAAACTATCATTTGACCCAGCAATTCCATTACTGGGTATATACCCAAAAGAAAGCAAAACATTCTACCAAAAAGACACATTCTCTTCTATGTTCGTCACGGGACTATTCATAATAGCAAAGACTTGGAATTAACCTACGTACCAATCCATGCTGGATTGGATTAAAAAAACAACAAACGGCACATACATTCCACAGAATACTTCACAGTCATAAAAAAGAACAAAGTTATGTCCTTTGTAGCAACATGGATGCAGGCTGGAGGCCATTGTCCTAAGCTAATTAACACAGGAACAGAAAACCAAATACCACATGTTCTCATTTGTAAATAGGAGCTAAACATTGGGTACACATGGACATAAAGATTGCAACAATAGACACCGGAGACTACTAAAGAGGAGGGAAATGGGTGAAAAGGTATTGGGTACTGTGCTCACTACCTGGATGATGGGATCATTCATATCCCAAATCTTAGCATTACTCAACAAACCTGTGTAATGAATCTGCACACATATACTCAAACTAAAACAAAATAATATTGGAAGTTCTAGCCAGAGCAATGAGACAATAAAAAGAAGTAAAAGGCATCCAAATTGGATGGGAAGAATAAAACTGTTTCTGTTTGCAGATGAAATATTCATATGGATAGGAAAGCCTAAAGACTTGGAACTAACAAGCAAATTCAGTAAAGTTGCAGGATATAAAATCAATCTATGAAAATCAGTTATGCTTTTATACATTAACAATAAACTATCTGAAAAATAAACTAAGCTGTTGATAATAGCATCAAAAAGTATAAGATGATAGATGGTCGATTATAAGCAGCTAGTGTGCATGGTGCTCATGGAGAGGAAAAGAAGGGGTGAGTAAATATAATACTTTCAACAGAAACATCCAGGTACTTGCACTGGAATTAATCAAGGAAACAAATTGACCCATAAAGAATGAAGAAAAGCAAGACAGGACAACGGTCCACCTGGGAGCGACATGGAGCCTGGGGATCCTTCTCTGCCCAGGGAAGTGGCGAGTGAATGAGTGACAAAATCACACTTCTCCCACAGATCTTTGCAACCCTCAGGTCAGGTGATCTCCTTGTGAACCCACTCCACCAGTGCCTTCAGTCTTCAGTCTGACAGACAGAGCTACGTGGAGTCATGGCAAAGCAGTCCCTCAGGCATGCATGGAGACCCTGGAGCCTTACATACTTGGGCTTTCTGGCAAAAGTAGCCGCAGCTCTCGCGAAGTGGAAGGTTGAATTCCTTTACGTACGCCTAGAAAAGAGGCTGAATCCAGGGGGCTGAGCAGCAACAGCCCACAGGCCCCATGTCCATGGCACCTCACAATGTAAGACCTGTTGGCCTCGAATTCCAGCCAGCTACATAGTATTGGAAGACCTAGCCAGAGAAATCAGGCATGGTAAATAAATAAAGCACATCCAAACAGGAAGACAGGAAGTCAAACTATCTCTGTTTGCAGACAACAGGATTCTATATTTAGAAAACCCTATTGTCTTGGCCCAAAAGCTCCTTCAGCTGATAAACAACTTCAGCAAAGTTTCAGTATATAAAATTAATGTACAAAAACCACTAGCATTCTCATACACCAGCAATAACCAAACTGACAGCCAAATCAGAAAGGCAACCCCATTCAAAATTGCCACACACAAAAAATAAAATACCTAGGAATACAACTAACCAGGGAGTTGAGAGATCTCTACAATGAGAATTACAAAACACTGCTCAAAAAAAATCAGAGAAGACAAAAACAAATGGAAGAACATCCCACGCTCATGAATAGGAAGAATCAATATCATTAAAATGGCTATACTGCCCAAAGCAATTTACAGATTCAATGCTATTCCTATCAAACTACCAATAACATTCTTTACAGAACTAGAAACAATTTTAAAATTTGTATGGGACCAAAAAAGGGGCCTGAATAGTCAAGGCAATCCTAAGCAGAAGGAACAAAGCTGGAGGAATCACATTACCCAAGTTCAAATTATGCTACAAGGCTACAGTGACAAAACAGTATGGTACTGGTACAAAAACAGACGCATAGACCAATGAAACAGAATAGTGAGCCTAAAAATAAGGCCACACATCTATGACCATCTGATCTTTGACAAAGCTGACAAAAACACGCAATGAGGAAAAGACTCCCTGTTTAATAAATGGTGCTGGGATAATGGCGAGCCATATGCAGAAGATTGAAGCAGGATCCCTTCCTTATACCATATACAAAAATCAACTCAAGATGGATTAAAGACTTAGATGTAAAACCCAAAACTAAAAAAACCTGGAAGGCAACCTAGGCAATACCATCCGAGACATAGGAATGGGCAAAGATTTCATAATGAAGACCCCAAAAGCAACTGCAACAAAAGCAAAAATTGATAAATGGGATCTAATTAAACTTTAGGGCTTCTGTATAGCAAAAGAAACTATGAACAGAGTAAACAGACAGCCTACAGAATGGGAGAAAATATTTGCAAACTATGCATCTGAGAAAGGTCTAATATCTAGCATCTGTAAGGAACTTAAACGAATGTACAACAGAAAAACAAACAACCCCATTAAAAAGTGGGAAAAGGACATGAACAGACACTTTTCAAAAGAACACATACAAGTGGCCAATAAGCATATGAAAAAAGCTCAGTATCACTGATCATTAGAGAAATGCATATCAAAACCATAATAAGATACCATCTCACATCAGTCAGAATGGCTGTTATTAAAAAGTGAAAAAGTAACATATGCTGATGAGGTTGCAGAGAAAAGGTAACCCTCATACACTGTTGGTGGGAGTGTGAATTAGTTCAACCATTGTGGAAAGCAGTACAACAATTCCTCAAAGAGCCAAAAGCAGAACTACCATTCAATCCAGTAATTCCATTACTGAGTATATACCCAGAAGAAGATAAGTCATTCTACCGTAAAGACACATGCACATGAATGTTTATTGCAGCACTGTTCACAACAGTGAAAACATGGAATCAGCGTAAATTACCATCAGTGACAGACTGAATAAAGAAAATGTACATACACACCATGGAATATTATGCAGCCATAAAAAGTGTGATTGTGTCTTGTGCCAGAACATGGATGGAGCTGAAGGTCATTATCCTTAGCAAACAAAAGCAGGAACAGAAAACCAAATACCACATGTTCTCAGTTATAAGTGGGAGCTAAATGATAAGAACTTATGAACACAAGGAAGGAAACAGTAGACACTGGGGTCTGCTTGAAGGTGGAGGGTGGGAGGAGAGAGAGGAGCAGAAAAGATCACTATTGGGTAGTGGACTTAATACCTGGGTGATGTAATAATAGGTACAACAAACCCCTGTGGCATTTGTTTATCTATGTAACAAACCTTCACATGTACCCCCAAACCTAAAATAAAAATTTTCAAAAAATAAGATGCTTAGAAATAAATTTAATCAAGGAAATGGAAGATTTGTACACTGAAAACTGTAACTGAAACATTGATGAAAGAAATTGAAGACAAACTTTTATGGAAAGATATTATGTATCTGTGGATTTGAAAAATTACTATTGCTAAAATTTCCATACTACCCAAAGTTATCTCCAGACTCAGTGCAGTTCCTGTCCAAATTCCAATGGCATTTTTAGAAGAAATAGAAAAAAACTTTAAATTTTGCATGGAACCACAAAGACCCTGAGTAGCTAAGGCAATCTTGAGAAAGAAGAACAAAACTTGAGGCATCACACTTCTTGGTCTCAAATTATATTATAAAACTGCAGCAATCAAAACAGTACGATGCTGGCATAAAAACAGACACATGGACCAATGAAACAGAATTAAGAACTCAAAAATAAACCCACATATATATGGTTAACTAATCTTTAATAAAGGTGCCAAGAATACACAATGTGGAAAGGATAGTCTCTTCAATAAATGGTGTTGTAAAAACTGGATATTCACATGTAAAAAAATGAAATTCAGCCAAGTGTGGTGGCTCATACCTGTAATCCCAGCACTTTGGGAGGTCAACGCAGGAGGATTACTTGAGCCCAGGAGTACAAGATGAGCCTGGGCAACATAGTGAGACACCCATCTATATATTTACCAAAAAATAAAAAATAATAAAATTGGATCCTTATCTTACACCATACACAAACATCAACTCAAATGGGTTAAAGACTTGAACCATAAAAGTGGGAGAAAACATAGGGGAAACCCTCCTTGACATTGGTCTTGGCAATAACCTTTTGGATGGGACACCAAAAGCACAGGCAACAAAAGTAAAAAGAAACAAATGGACTCCAGAGATGAATACGTTGAAATGCTCCAAATGCAATTTCTCATCTATAATGTTGAGGAAATGGCATCTATTTCATAAGAGTGCCTTTTGAAAGTTACATGAAATAAGTGTGTAATGCTTGGCTCATGGTAAATGTCCAGTGATCATATTATGATTGCTATATTCTTTGCCATTGTTATAATTATGAATTTCTTACTTTCAAGGTGGTGATAGCCTAGCACAGGGATATAGTTTGTTATGAGATCACATTGAAGGGAACCATTAGCTACGTGACAGCACTGGTGGACATTGTTGTGTGTGTATGTGTGTAGCTGTGAGCAATGCAGTCGGGAAGAGTAGTAATTTAGGCGAATCTTTCGACTGCTCTCCATTTCCATCATCTCATGGGTGAACTATTACAACAGCCTCCAAATAATCTTCCTGTTCTCTCACCTGTCCCCCAACTCATCCTTCAGATTGTAGCCATCGTGTCTGCTCTCTCAGCAGTAAGAATGTAAACGGTGAGAAATGGTGACCTCGTTGTATCATTCTTGACTGTTTAGTCAGTGTCTGGCATGGAGTCTGGTAGATAGCAAGCACTCAGTATATTAATATATATGCTGACTGAATTAATAAGTGATGATTTAAAATACTCTGCCCTGGCATGCCTATCTTGGCCTAAAGGCACCCTCCTGCACACTGGCCATGTCTTCACGGGCACTGACTTGGCAAAATTGGTAGAATATTATGCTAATGTGGACATCTGTAAACGTAGCATTTGTAAGTTAAGCTGAAACTTTCATATATAGACTTTCTCTTTCTGAAAGTCATCAAACTTCATAAGATATGTCAGTTAAAGACATTGCGATGGTTAATTTTAGATGTCACCTTGACTGGCTTGAGGGATGCCAGATGGCGAGTGAAGCATTGTTCTGGGTGTGTCTGTGCTGGTGCTTGTGCAGGAGATTGGTGAGTGAGTCAGTGGCCTGAGAGAGGAAGACCCACCCTCGGTGTGGGTGGGCATCCTCCAGTCATCTGGGGCCCCTGCTGAGGAAAATGAGCAGAAAAATTATCTCCTTCTCTCCCTTCTAGAGCAGGATGCTTTTTCTTTGGACATCAAACTCTAGGTTCTTCTTCAGCTTTTGGACTCTGGGACTTGCAGCAGCAGCCTCCGGGGTTGGGATAGGGGGTGGTCTCAGTCCTTACTGCCACACTATGGACTTCCCTGGTTCTGAGGCTTAGGACATGGACTGACCATGCTACTGGCTGTGAGTCATGCTATTGGTTTCTCTGTCTCTCCAGCTCAAAGTCAGTCTAAGTGAAACTTCACCACTGTGATACTGTAAGCCAGTTCTCCCCATATATATCCCCTTTTGTATAGCCTGTTGGTACTGTATCTCTAGAGAACACTGAATAATACAGATTTTGGTACCAGGAGTGGTTCTTGAGAAACAGTTTTAAGGACACATTTTCTTAACTGGTTTTAGGGTTTTGGGAATTGGCTGTCCAATCTGATTACACATGAAAATGCTAAAGACCCTGCATCTAGGCCAGGTGCGGTGGCTCAAGCCTGTAGTCCTAGCACTTTGGGAGGCCGAGACGGGCGGATCACGAGGTCAGGAGATCGAGACCATCCTGGCTAACACGGTGAAACCCCGTCTCTAATAAAAAATACAAAAAACTAGCCGGGCGAGGTGGCGGGCGCCTGTAGTCCCAGCTACCTGGGAGGCTGAGGCAGGAGAATGGCATGAACCCGGGAGGTGGAGCTTGCAGTGAGCTGAGATCCGGCCATTGCACTCCAGCCTGGGCGACGGAGCGAGACTCTGTCTCAAAAAAAAAAAAAAAAAAAGACTCTGCATCTAACAGTACAGAGAGCACAGATAGTCCATAGCATGAACTGTTATACAGAAAATAAATATATTTGATACTCCTAATTCACCACATACATGAAGCAAGACACTTGGTAACCCTGTACCTGATACTTTCAAACATTTGTGAAAAACCAAGGAATATAACAATGCTAGTTGGTTGCTCCTAACACCGCTGGACAAAGTGATGAAAGAAAATGGGAGGAAAGTGGAAGAGGGGTGAGGGAGAAAAAATTACTTAGTGGGTACAATGTACATTATTCAGATGACAGTTACTCTTAAAGCCCAAACTTCACCACTTGGCAATTTATCCATATAACAAAACTACACTTGTACTAGTTAAATTTACACCAAAAAAAGAGAGGAGAAAGTGATGAGCTCATGGATTTCAATTCTTGGCTCCAGGTGCTCATAAATAGCCTAAGAGCTTCTAAGTGTGCCCGGAAGAAGAATTTTCTCTCTTGTAACCACAGGAAGTTGCTGAACTTGCTGAAAATCACACGAACCTTCATCATGCAATGCTCTGATGTACAATAAACACAAACTCTCAGCCTCTTAGGGTGTCTACTGTTAAAGTGACGACATTCATTGGGAAAGAATGTTTTTTTGTTTTGTTTTGTTTTTAAGTTGGGATGGAGATGTGTGGGAGAACCCTGATGAGGCTGGGGACATCGGGCTCCTGAATTCTGATGAGCCCTCATCCCTAGTGGCAGTAGCACTCCCATCTCCACCCCCACCCTCAGTGATACCGGCCTTTCCACCTGTGTCTGAGGGGGTTAGCCCTTCATTGCCCGAGGAAACAGTAATGGCCTCCCCGAGGGAGTTTCCAAGCAAGACCAGGCTGATTCTCCTCAGGACCCACCCTCACCTCCTCTCTTTGCTTCTACCCCCATAACCAGACTCAAGTCCCAGCAGGCCCCTAAAGGTGAGATAGAAAGTGCGGCCCACGAGGAGGTCTGCTACACTCCAAAAGGACAACTTGAGTTTTCTAATTCATACAAGCAGAAATCCAGGGAACAGATGTGGAATGGATATTAAGGGTGTGGGATAATGGTAGAAAGAACATAAAGTTGGATCTGGCTGAATTTATTGACTTGGACCCACCAAGCAGAGATTCTGTATTTAATGTTGCAGCTTGGGGAGTTAGGAAAGGCGCTAACAATCTGTTTGGTTGGTTGGTTGAAACAGATAAAAAGGTGCCCCACTGTGAGGGAGCTGGAGATGCCTGTTCTCCCTTGGTTTACCATAGAGGAGGGGATTCAAAGGCTTAGGGAGATGGGAAGGCTGGAGTGGATTTGTCACTTAAAACCTGCTCACCCCACCTGGGAGAGTCCATAAGATATAGCTTTCACCAATACTTTAGATGGAGGTCCAAACCCCAGAAATAAGGTTTTGTGATTGTTATTTTGAAAGTGTGCAAACATCTGGGTTGCTGTGACCTGGGGCAAGGCAATTCATACGCTATAGGAGAGGCTTAGCAAAAGCTTAAAGGTTGGAGGTGAGGAAGTAAGTCTGGTTTCTTGAGTGTTGCTTATGGCTTTACTCTAATTTTCCTGAAAATATTTCTCTTAGTTCTTTATGTTGTGTAATAATTTCTACCAGCAAGACTGGAGAATTAAAAAAGCAAAAAAAGATTTATCTTAGAATTGGGCTTAGACTGCCATCTTGTGGATATTTAACTTCATATTCTAGTGTTGACAAAAACATAAAAATAAGTGTACACATTGTTTTTTAAATTGACAAGCAGAAATTGTACATATTTATGGTGTACAATGTGATGTTTTGATATATGTGTACATTGTGGAATAGCCAATTCAAGTGACTTAATTATACATTACCTCACATACTTATTTTTTGTGGTGAAGACTGAAAATCTACTCCGAAAGCAATTTTCAAACATACAATGTATTGTTATTCATTGAAGTCATCATGATTTACAATAGATCTCTTAAACCGATTTCTCATGTCTGCCTGAAATTTTGTGTCCTTTGACCAACATCTCCCCAAGTCTTCTCATCCCCTGGTTTTCAGAAACCACCATTTTACTCTCTGTTTTGATGCGTTCAGCTTTTTTACACTTCTTATACAGGTGAGGTAAGATCATGTAGTATTTGTCCTCCTGTGCCTGGCTTACTTCACTTAACATAATGTCCTTTAAGTTCATCCATGTGGTTGCAAATGATAGGATTTCCTTCACTTTTAAGACTGCATAGTATTCCACTATGCGTATATAGCATATTTTTTTACCCATTCATCCATTGATGGTTGCTTAGGTTGATTTTATATCTTGGCTATTGTGAATAATGCTGCAGTAAGCATGGGAGTGCAGATACTTCTTTGACATACTGATTTCATATCCTTTGATATATGCCCATAAGTGGAATTGCTGAATCGTATAGTGTTCTCTTTGTAACTTTTTGTGAAACCACCATATTTCCACATGGTCGTGCTAATTTACATTCTTCCCAAGAGGTGCACGTATATTCTTTAAAAATGTTAAAACTAGAAAAGACTTTATATTATTCACCAAATCCCCTGATTTTATAAAAGAAAACACTTGAGGCTGAGAGGATAAAATGGCTGCTCACCCATGAAATAAAATGATTTTGTCAATTTAGTGGGCCATTGTGATACATCAGCTGTGCTTTCCTTTTGAGCTTAGTAATGGAGTAAGACGGGGTAAGACGTAGATTGGACAGACATAAGATTTGGAGTGAGACTAGGATGAGACTCAGAAATGGGATGAGGGATGGTTCTTAGTAATTATTTTATTACAAAATTAGTGTTTCAAAGGCAGTGTAAAAATACTTTCTTAATAAAACTAAAGAAGAGCTTATAAATAGCAAAAGTCTCCATTATACCTTTTCTATTCTCTCCACCTCCTGAGGGCAACTCTGTTTCTATTTTTAATCCTCTCCTAGTTACCACTATACATTTAAATAATAGGCTTATGTCTTTATTTAAACAATATTTGTATCTTAATATAAAAGATGAGATATTAACTTATACCCTGGCTACTTTCCCTATATATTCTCATTTCCTAAATTTGATCCTTATTTTATTTTTATTTTTAGATCTCCTATGGGTTATAATTTTAACTGATATTTTCTTCTTTGATTATCTTGAATCTTTGCTTATTTAGGATGAGTGCCTTTACCCCTAACCCTTCGAACTTTCCCCATTCTAAACCTCTACACTCCCCATTCTGTCAATCACTTTTCTTCCATGTTCTCCAGGCTATTGGTATTAAATTCTGTACACTAGCCATACATAAACCTCCCACGCTTTCCTGTAGTTGGATTCTATAATAAAAGCAACACTAATCAATAGCAGTTAGGTTGTTATGACTGTGTGCGTTTTTTTTTTTTTTTTAAATAAAGCAGGGCACTTCTCTGTTCATTCAATATCCGCACTTTGGGGCTCCTCAGTGGGACATCTCTTCAGTACCAAGATCAAATGAAATATTTTTCCTTACACTTCATCAATTATGTAAAGTCTTGTCAAATTTGTTGTTTTATTCCTTCCTGGTTTTTTTGATACTTTAAAAAATATTTTACCAAAAGAATGATATGCCTTTATCGTATTTTAAAGTTTATCGACTTTTACGATTATTTGGTCTACTGCACCAAACACCCCAGCTGTTCTTGGGGAGGCGTCCCTATCAGAGCCTCTATCTCACTGGCCCACTCTGGATTGTTTTTTTCCAAGCTTGTAGCATAGTTATGTCATCCTAGACACGCTCTTTTCTGGACCATATTTGTGTTTTTCTTTCTGAAGTTGTTTATAATCATCTTTTATCACTGGCACTCTAAAATTTATAGTTTTTTAAATTCATCCTACTCAGCAATAAGTGGCCTCTTTTCTGGTGAAAACTTTTGTTTTTCTCAGTTTAGGGATTTATTCCCCCTACTGTTTCTTTTTTTTTTTTTTTTTTTTTTTGAGACGGAGTCTCGCTCTGTCGCCCAGGCTGGAGTGCAGTGGCCGGATCTCAGCTCACTGCAAGCTCCGCCTCCCGGGTTTACGCCATTCTCTCGCCTCAGCCTCCCGAGTAGCTGGGACTACAGGCGCCCGCCATCTCGCCCGGCTAATTTTTTGTATTTTTTTAGTAGAGACGGGGTTTCACCGTGTTAGCCAGGACTGTTTCTTTAATAATATCCTCTCCTTCATTTTTTTTCTATTTTTTTTCTCTCTGCTAAGTCAAGTGATGGTTTCTCTAGTTCTCTTGTGTTTTCTCTCATGTTCTATTTCTCCTTATCATTTTGCTCATATTTTGGGATTTTTTTATGACTTTGTTTTCCTATCATTCCATTGATTTTTTTTGCGTCCTGTTTTTAGTCTCTTTACAGTTCTCTGCTTGCCCCATTTCCTTAACACCCAGAAAGTTTATGAGTGTAAAATATTTCTCAGTGCTTGAGTTCTCTTTTTCTCTCCTGCAGTCATTATTTCTTTTTATCTTCTTTTTTTCTTAATGCTGCTGGTTTTTCTCACATGTCTAATCATCTTTGGGGTTGTCTCTTCCTATTTAAGAATGAAGGATGGGGATCTGGTATAGGCATCTCCCCTGATATATTTGTGTCTAGTATTGACGTCCAGATAGGCTGTTCCACCAAGCAGAAATTCTGGTAGGGAGCTTTGTTTACAAGGGGGGAGTTTGTGGAATGGCAAGTTTAGCTTTAAAATGAGAAAATGTGGAGGTAGCTGTCAGATGGGGTTCCCCCAAAAGTCAGAATGAGGTGACTTCACTCTGGAGTATGCCAATATCCCATTCGAAGGCTTAATTCCCCAGATGGCTTACAAATGTAAGCAATGAGGGAGGTGGAGAGAGGGGAATTTAACTGGCATACCTCTTCTCTGTTTATGTATTCAATAAATCCGCCTGTTTCCAGACTCCAGACCAATTCCTCCCTCCTGAGCCCAGAGCCCCTCTAGAATTCTGGTTGGCAGATCATGGCATTCCAGTCCCCACTCAGCCCCCTCATGGAATATTCCAGGCTATGACTTCTTTGCTGTGGTCCATCAACATACTCCCATCTGTTTTCTGTCTTGCAGGGATTTATTGAAATCTCTCCTCTACTGGTTATTCTTGCCCCCATCCCTGCTGTTTTCTTGACTTTATGTGTGTGTTTCTGAACTATTTCATTGTGTCCCGGGAAGCACAGGACATAAATGTCTGTACCCAGTCCAGCATCTTGAACAACTTGACAGCTTTCCTTTGATGTAAAATTGTTCTATTTCATTAGTGCTCATGTAGTTTTCTGATTCTCACTAAATGCTCTTTCCTTCATGTTCTTTATGATGTTGGTTTCATGTAATGGAAATTATTGTACATCTACTTTTTAGAGTAAGATTTTACAGAGGAACTTGGAGACAGTTTCTGCTCCTTCCAATAAAAAAATCAAGGGCCAACTGAGGACCTCCATGTGCTCTGGAATGTAATATGCACTTATTATATGCTATACAAAAAGACCACAAGGATGAAGGGATTAGGAATGACTTTTGGGTAGCCAATTGCCAATGTCTGCCCCATTATTTCATACACTGGGAACGTACTTTGAGCAAATAAATTCTTAGTCTTACATACTTTTTTCTCACAAGTGTTTGCCAAGGTAATTCATTGATTGATATTCATTACTACTTGAGGACTATGAACCAGGTTGAGGGAATCATTGCTTTTGTTATCCATTTTAAAGGAGAAAACAGCTGTTTTATACATGTAGCATCTTAAGCAGCTCAAAGTTCAAACCTCAGGCCTTCAGAAACAATAATATTTGTTATGTCTACATGCTTTCCTTAGGTTTTGGTAGAATCACACACACACACACACACACACATACACACACACACGTGCATGCACAGATACTCTTTCCTCTACCTCTAGTCGTGTATATCTGAAGGCACCATCCCTTCTTTCTTCACTTCACCTATGATTTTTTTCTATATATTTCCTTATCTCACACTTATATATCTTACTCTCATGAAGGAGTTTCACGACTTCTTCACCTAATGAATACACACCTCGATCTGATATTCAGTTGATATGGCCATATAGGTAGTTCAGATATTGATATTTCAATGACAGGTAAACAACTCCTGTCATGATCCCCCTAGCATCCCTACATCCCTTCAACTTAGCCTCTTCTCACAATTAGAAGTTAATGGGCTAATGCCTAACACTGCATCGGACTTCTAGGACCTCACCCATTTATTGCCCATGTCTTATTGATGATTAAATATATTTCATATCTCTTCTGAGCTATTCACTAAGTACAGAGTTTGCAAAACTCAAATGCCTCCGAAGGCCAGTAGGTGATGGAACTGAGTGAAGCCAGCTATGTGAAACCAGAGACTGTGCCACACTTGTGAGCACGTGTGTCACTTTAGAGGTCATTTACATACAGTGGCCAGTACTATTGGATTTTCAGAAAAGGAGTGAAAAATGTTTTAATGTTAGGTATAAGAAGGAACATAGGGAGAAGTGTGGTTTTAAAAAATCTCCCTCCCCAAATAAAGTTTCTGTCCACAGCATTGTTAACAATTCAGTGTACATAATCTGCAGCTGCTACATGGCATTTAAATGACAGATAAGTAAATGCATGCTAGAGCCTCAGTTGTTTTTCTAACATAGGTCACCACAAGAAGTATGTACACAACAGGTTTGATTAATATCCTCAATATTTCAGTAGTTATGGTGCCTTGAAGAAGCAAAACAAATTGGAGTCAAGACATTTTTTGACTAATTTTGCCTAAAGTAAAAATTATGACAGAATTAGAATAACAATCATTTGAAATTATTTCATTCAGGCAACCAACTATATGCTAAGCTACAAATAGGTGATTTTCCCCTGAAGTTTGAAAAGAAGCATCAGTCTCTGAAACATGTCTTCTGGTTTTCTATTTCTCCCAAATATCTGCTCCTGCAAAGTTCACCATTAAAGCTCTTTGAGAGAGATTATTTCAGACCCCTACATGCTGTGTCTGGGACACAAGAACAGTCTTAAAGAGAATGTCCTGCAGCTCACCCACCCCAGTGTGCAGGGCTGGAGCTCATGTATATGTACTTTGGCTCTCACCAGAAGTGGTAAACCTTAGTGCTCTGGGTCTTATTATTTTAAGAGATATGATGTGAGCCAGGTTGCTTAATACGAACCACTGACAGATGAAATGATAGCTTATGAAAGAAAGTTAATGTAAAATATTAGCCCATGTGAGCTAGAATAATCAGTTGTTTTTATTGACATTTTATGTGTTTGTTGCATTAGGAAAAGGAATTGGATTGGATACCCCTTTGTTCCCACATATCTTCAGTCTTCTTACTCTTAGCACTACTGGCTGTTTTTAGCATGCTTGTTGCCTGTCTATCCTGTTAGAACATCAGCTCCACAAGGACAGGGAATTTGCCTGTCTTGTTCACTGTTATACCCACTCCATTTCCTAAGAAATGCCTAGAAATAGAAGGAACTCAGTAAATACTTCCTGGGTGAGTAAATACACGAGAAAATTATTTGTGTGCATGGATAGTTGCAAAGATCACTATGGCATAAGCGGAGGCTTCCCCACTCAGGTTACAGCAATGTGGTTCTTTGTTTGCAAACTGCAGTTACCAGTTGAAGCATCTGCTGTGATTTTTTTTTTTTTTAATCTGCTTCAGTTTATTTGAAGGGTTTCCTAAGAAGACACTGCTGATTTATGAAGCTGTTGTCTCTCTACTTCAAACCCACCTTTCCATACTCAGCTTTAGGACACTGGGGCTAGGATGATAGCAAATAGAGCTTTGGCTCCCTGTGAGGCTCCTCTGAGGGGTAGGAACTGGATGCTTGCTGGGAGGCTGAGAAAGTGGGGGAGGGAGGGAGACGCCCCTGTTCCTGGCAGCAGCATCCCCCAGCAACAATCACTCTCTCGGCAGCAGCAATTGGTCTGGTTCTAGTCTCCATCTTCTTTCTACACTCTTTCTGCAAAGTCACCCGTAGCAGCCAGGCCGTGCCCTCTCCTCAGGGATCTGGTCCGGGTCTGACAATGGTTCTACCAGGCATCTTCTCTGATTAGGGCAGTTTCAGACAGCTGATTGCTCATTACGAACACCTGGGACAGGACCTCCATTTCTTCCCTTTATTCTATCTTCTCTATTTAGCGTAGCCAGTTCCTCATAACTGATTATAATTAATTTATAATAAATTCCATCTGTTATAATAATTAGTACACTTTCTAGTTTCCTGACCTGGACTCTGATGGATCATGTTCTTTATCCTACAGCTATGTGTGTTTCTGCAAATTCTGTATTTCAAAGCTTTTAACAATTCACAAATTTGCAGGAGTTCTTTTAATTTCATTTAAAATGATAGTGGGATTTCTTTTAATTTAAACATGTTTTTCTGTTGGTGGGTATTTAAACACATAAAACAAAGAGGTTTACACAAAATACAAATGCCCCAGTCTTACTTATCAATTTTTAACACATTTCCATTGGATCAATGTTCTCTTACTTTCAAACTCCCTCTTTTTAAAAAATGCAAAACAGAAACCCCAATCGTTCATGAATTCTCAGAGCATCCCTTTCTGTGATAGGAGAAAAACTTCCTATGGATCTATAATCCTATCCCCACACAGGTACAACGCTTCTTTGTTTTTTCATGTGGAATATTTTGAGCAGGTTTCGGGAGGTTCGAATCTCAGCAGACCACTTGCTTTTTCCTGTGGCGTCTGCTCACTGCAAGAGGGGATGCTGACCCTTAGAGTTTGAGAACCACACTTTGAGAAGTTGTTCTTTCCTGCAGGACAGAATTAGGGCAGCTTTCAGGCAGCTGATTGTTCATTAAGAACACCTGGGGTGGGACCAGAAGGACAGAAAGTGCCATCTGCGATTGCAGAAATTCTTTGTAATTTCACGATTATGGCCATAGCAGGCTTTCTGTGGCAGAGCTGTTGACCTAAGGTTCAGAAACCAATTTTACTTTGCTAATGGCAGCATTTTCTCATGATCTGCAAAAGGTGAAGAAATGATGCAATGGGAAGATTGAGGCCATCAGTATAGTGAGTTGCTTGACCTACAGAGAAGTCATAAATTCATTTATCTTCCTCTCAGCAATGACTTTAACTCCTATCTTTTGAGAGCCTCTGAGGTGCAAGGCACGATCCCGGGCACTAGATTCTTCACACACTTGTAGAGTAGGTATTATCATAAGAGCACTGATCATCAGTCTCGAGCTCATAAGTAAATGCCCCAGAACTGGAACGTGGTGGAGCTAGTCCTTAGTCAAATCTAGGGGTAAAGTCTGGTTTTTTTGACCTTTTTCCCCCTCCTTTCACCATAAAGCACAACATGGTCTCACATGGAAACCTGGAGGGCAATTCCCTTGCTTTACATGAATGAGGGCCAAATACGATCTGTGTCTTTTACTGTGTCTAATCTCCCATGGTTTTCACAGCTTCTTTTAAATTTATATGACTTTTTCCATTTTCATAAAAAGATAGGATGCCATTTCTTATCTTTTTGGATCAATGTTATGGTATCGGTATTGATTCTTAAAGATGCCCCTTAGAGATTCAGCTCTGAAGCTATTGATCATTCAAAAATTCCTCCTTTATTTAATTTTCATGTCACTTCAGTCTTTGAAACTTTAGGCTTCACATTTCCTCTGTAACAGTCTTTGAAACTTTAGGCTTCACATTTCCTCTGTATGTAGCTTTCCAGAGGAAGACAGGGCTTCCTTTACTGCACTTCTAAAATTATGTAATTTGGGAGTGCTTTATTTGGCAAACATTGATGGAATATTTATATGTTTGTGAACATTGTGCAATTCTTATCACAATGTTACCTAAAATAGCTAACATAAAGAGTCTAATTTATAAATAAGAGAAATTGAAGCTTAAGGAGTTAACTGTTCAATGTAATTAGCTAACGTGCCTCCAATCAAAGTCTAATCAAGGCCCAAAGCCTGTCCCCTAAACACTAACATCCATCTGCCCTTCATGTCCACTGTTTTCTCACCATCAGCCAAAACTTGTCTCAGAGTGATGGTTTGCAGAGCACATGCCTGGAGCCCTGCTGTCCCGTTTGTTCACTTCAGGGCCGGTGGTACCATCTTGATGCCTTCACATGCCTGTTCTCACTCTATTGTAACTGCTTATTTCTGTCACTCCAACTAGATGGGGTCTTTTCACTGTTTCATTCCAGCACTTGCATAGTGAGTAGCACGTTGGTGTTTAACAAATATTTGTTAAGGAAATGGATGCATGATTCTGGGCTTGGCAAATATATGCTCAACTTTGCCTTCTGTGCCTACATCTACCTGGAGGAATTTCCATCTGCTTCAACCACCATCAAATCTCTCCAAACAAGCAAATGGTGGTTGTCAAGTTGGTAATGGATATTTGTTGTTGATTAAGGTGATAAACTGAGGTAGAGAAATAACTTCTCTGATGATGTATAGGAGCAATGAGAAATGCTCTTGAGTGGATACTTTTATAATTTTACATTTTACTGGGATTTTATTGGCTGTCTTATCTTGTTGCTAATGGCATAAACCCAACTCACACTAGCTTAGCAAAATGTATAGTTGTAACTTTGGAAAATGGAGTGTAGAGCCAGCTTCAGATCCTAATGGATTCCAGAGCCAAACAATCTTATTCTGGTCTCTCTTGGTATGTCCCTTCTTCTCTCTTTATTTGCATGTGTCTCCTACTGGGTTCATTTTGCAGAAAGGCTGTCACCATTTGACCAAAAGGGAGGACCAGGACAGAGGGACCATAAGCCAATGGTTTTCTTTAGTGTGCTGCCAGCAGAATCAGAATCACCTGGAAATTGGGTGAGAATGCAAATTCTTGAGCCCTATCCAAGACCTACTGAATCAGAAACTCCAACACCAGGAACTAGGACTCTGTGTTTTCACAAGCCCTCCACGTGGCTGTTGGATACACTACAATTTGAGATCTGCTTGACTAAGGGTAGGAATTGAGTTCTCAAATAAATTGGCTTTATCCAGTGACTTTCATGTACAGAAGTAGAAGAACATGGGAGATATTAATAGCTCGAAATGAGGGATTATATGTGTGTGGAATTCCTCTGACGTGCAAGGCACTCACTTGAGTGCCTAATTAATCTACCTTAATTATACTCTTATCTCTATTTTAAGAGATCTTCAAAAAGAAAAGGATTTGGAGGAGGTTTAGTAATAGATGATATTTATTAAATTTTACCTTTAAGACTGTCGGAGAGAAACTGGAGGATACTGGGGTCTCTGTTCCATCAGAGAAAAGCATTTGGGTTCAAAATCTCACATTTCTAGTACAACTTTGGGAACACTGTAACTTCCCAATTTTATTCTTTAGCACCAATCTTTTCATTTACAGTGATTAGTAGTAAAATTGTTGAATGAAAAATTGTTAGTTTGGGGAGAAAGCACAAAGAGGAAAAGGCTAGGGAGAACTGCAAACCACTTTGAAGCCAGCCTTGAGAAACAGGAATCTCCACAGATGAAAAAGAAAGTCAAGGCTCCGAGGAGGGGGCACACTGCCTGTGTTCCTTGTGCCTCCAGGAATAGAGGTGTCCCAGGGACTACAAAGAATCCCCAGGGACCTCAGTTTCCTCAGAAGTAGTAGCAAGTCACTTCAGAATGTTATGCATTATTTGTCTTTTCAGATTTTAATCATCTTTATGTTTGCTTCGTCCTTAGTTAAAAAAATAATATTTCTCATGTAGGGCTAATGGAATTGTCTTTCTGGGGTCATAGAAACAAGGTTGTCAGAATATCTCTTCAAGACAATCGTGTCAGTGACCACAGCTTGGCAATTCCTGAGCTAGATATAAAGGTAGCAAGAACAGCACTACTCACAGTAACAAAGACATAGAATCAACCTAAATGTTCATCAGTGATAGACTGGATAAAGAAAATGGTGTGGATATACACTGTAGAATACTATGCAGCCATAAGAAGGAATGAAATCATGTCTTTTACAGGGACACGGATGGAGTTGGAAGCCATTATCCTCAGCAAACTAATGCAGGAACAGAAAACCAAACACTGCATGTTCTCACTTATAAGTGGGAGCTGAATGATGAGAACACATGGATGCATCAGGGGGAACAACACACACTGGGGGCCTGTTGGAGGATGGGAGGAGGGAGAGCATCAGGAAGAATAGCTAATCAATTCTGGGCTTAAAACCTAGGTGATGGGTTGATCTGTGCAGCAAACCACCAGGACACACATTTACCTATGTAACAAACCTGTACAGCCTGCACATGTACCCCTGAACTTAAAATAAAAGTTGAAGTTGAAAAAAAGAGAAAAAGTTTGTCAACCCTTTAACCCTTGACCAAAAGGAAAAAGAATAAAAGAAGGTAGCAAGAATTAGGAGAGAGCTAACTCATAATTCTAAATGATGTAAGAATTCAAAATAAAATAATCCTAATAATTATTCTAAATAAAATAATTCTAAGTAATAAGTATAGTAACATAATAATAGCAAATATTTATTGATCTCTTATGGTGTCCTAGGTCCTGTTTTAGTCATTTTAATTGTATTAACTCGCTTAGTCTTTATAACTTCCATCCATTTTAGAAATAAAAAAAAAACTGGCACAAATTGTCCAAATGAAATGGTTTTTTGTTTTTTTTAAATATAAATCCAAGAAGTTCTGTCCTCAGAGCTCGTGCAGTTTATCATTACATAAGACTACCTGCCTCTTGAGAAAAAGTGAATCTCTTCAGTTAAACTATGCAGATGTTTGCTAATATTTGCTACTGTGCTTGTTCATTTTAGGCGATTCCACATAATTTTGTCATAACTCCTTTGTGTGAAGATAGAATCCAGCCACCATCCTATCCTTATCACGACACTGTCATTATAACTAAGACATCAGAGTGGACATTCACCTGTTTTTTTTTTTTTTTTTTTTTGACACGGAGTCTCGCTCTGCCGCCCAGGCTGGAGTGCAGTGGCCGGATCTCAGCTCACTGCAAGCTCCGCCTCCCGGGTTTACGCCATTCTCCTGCCTCAGCCTCCCGAGTAGCTGGGACTACAGGCGCCCGCCTCGTCGCCCGGCTAGTTTTTTTTTGTATCTTTAAGTAGAGACAGGGTTTCACCGTATTAGCCAGGATGGTCTCGATCTCCTGACCTCGTGATCCGCCCGTCTCGGCCTCCCAAAGTGCTGGGATTACAGGCTTGAGCCACCGCACCCGGCCTCACCTCTTTTCAAGAAACATTTTCGTCTATTGACTCTATGTGGAAGTCAAAGAGCTACCTATGATTCATGTTCGTTGTTTCATTTCCTGAAACTTTGCTGCGCAGGTTAAAGACTATTTCTATCTGAACTGTTTGATGGGGAAAGCTAACTTGAACCTAACTACATGAACCTCTGGAGGCTGGGTAACCTGACTTCTCCACAAAGCAACTGATATTCATATGTTGGGTTTTATTTTCAATTTGTCATGGTTCTTGAAGACTGCTCTGAATGTTCAATTATATTTTTAATTTCACTGCTGGCTTATTAGCTGATGAACTGAGCTGTTCTCCTCTGAGCAGTATTAGGGTTTAGTAAGATCTTACATCATTCTACAGGAATCAATTTATAAACTTTGTTTACTTCGAGATTCTAGCTGACACATAAATTTAGCAGCAACAGAATTACAGATAGTGTTACAAAAAAGCTATTAGCTATTCTCTTAGAGATAATATTTATAAATGGAATGTAATTACAGCCTGGAAGCACACAGTTTCCAGAGCTAAAGGCAATAAAACTAAAGCAATAAAGAATTTACTATTAGCTCTCCTGGGACAAAAAGGTCTCCAGTGGAATGGGAAAGAGGTTGGGGTAAGGTATAGAGCTGGGAAGGCAAAAGAAGAAGGAAGAGAATGGGATCACAGGAGAGGCTTGGCTCTTCTAAACAGTAGTTATATTCCAGGCTGTTCTAAGAAGGCAGAGACTGGCGCCTGGAGAGACCAAGTCTCTGCTTCTACTATGGAAGATTTTTAAAAGTTTTTTCCAACCCGATAGAAACTTTCTCATGGGAATGATTTGCTCACTGATATTCTCCCAAAAGATCCTTTCTCTTATTTTCCCAGATCACTGGATTTTTTAAAAAAAAAACATAATGACCATTATCCCAAACAACTAGATAATATATAGCCTTTGTCCTTTAAGTGCAAATTTGGGTCCATAAATATTTATTGGGCAGCTACTGTATACAAGATAACTTTACTAGGTACTTTGAGAGATACCAAGATAAATAAGATGTGATCCCTGCCCTCAAGAGGCATAAGATTTAGAAGGCGAGAGAAGACATGTAATACTGCAAGTACCAATACTAGCTGCTCTACACCAGGCATTGCTGTCAATGCATTGGCTGTACTAACTCATCTAACCCTCATAGCAACTCTGCAAGACGATGTCATCATTGTTTTCATTTAATAGATGAGGAAATTGAGGTGAAGCAATATTATATAACTTGGCAAGTGTTACATGCTATAAAGAAGTTGAAAATCGAGACAGTGGGAGATGAACTATTTGACTTAAAGCCATAGAGTAAATCCAAGTCAGGGCCTGGGCTATAATTCAGTTGAAGTCTCCTGACTCCCAGCACAAGTCTCTGTTTATTAAATTGGGAAGTTTTTTTTTTGTTGTTTTTTCCTTAATAGTGAATGGGACTAGGAGTGATTTCAACACTCCATCTAAGACTCCTACTTGCTTATTCTGAGAAAGTAATCAACTTCAAGTCAAGCTTTGTTTTTTTTTAAGAGCCTTGAAAATATTCACTAAGAGTTTTATGAAACTTTAAGCAAAGAACTGTTTGTACAATACCATTTTAAAATAATTTTCTGACTGGAGCTGATATAAATGTATATTTACTGTTGACTTTAGGAAGGCTTTCATATGAATATCAGTTTTTGAAGTTTGTTTTTAAAAATTCACTCATTTATCTAAAGTGTATGTTTTGCATTAATATATCAGAATCAAAGTTCATTAAATAATGTTTTTATTAGGACAAGTTTTTTAATGTAAACTAACATGTAATTTAAGAGAAATACTTAAGCTAATTTTTGAAATCTTCTCCAAGTATGTTAATTTTCCAAATGATTTTCAGGAAATCAGCAGGGCTGATTACCTGAGCCCTTAGACAAAAGTGGATGGTCTCTTCAATACTTTTGACCTTTCCTCTTCACCTTGTCTGTTTTTCCCTCAGTCCCTGGATTACTATGTTTGTCCTCTAACTGCTTGAAATGCCTTCTCCTATGCCTTTAGCAGCCACTGAAAGTTCACTATTTTCTGTCTTAGTTTCTTCAATTCTATGTCTCTTAGAGTGTTTGAGAAGATAACTACATAAATGCATCAGGAATAATGGGTGTGTTAGTTTCCTAGAAATGCCATAACAAAGTACCCAAAACTGGGTGGTTTCAACAATACAAATGTGTTTATTCTCTCACAGTCCAGGAAGCTGGAAGTCCAAAGTCAAGGTGTCAGCAGGGCTGTGCTCCTCTGAGGGTTCTAGGGGAAGAATACTTCCTTGTCTCTTTCAGCTTCTAGTGGCTCTTGGCAATTGTTTGCATTTCTTAGCCTGTAACTGCATCACTCCAATCTTTGTCTTTGCCATCACAGGGCCTTGTCCCTGTAATTCCTTTATGTCTCCGTGTCTGCATCTCCCTCTCCGTTCTCTTATAAAAACACCAGTCATTGGATTTAGGACCCATTTTAATCCAGTAAAACCTCATCTTAACTAATTACCTCTGCAGAGACCCAACTTCCAAAAAAGATCACAGTCAGAGGTTCTGGTGAACAGAAATTTGGGGAGACACTCTTCCGCCTAGTACAATGGGTTAATATGAGAAGGCAGGAGGGAAAACTTGATCATTTGAACAAATGTTGGTTTATTTCAAGAGAAGTTGTAAGGTTCCATCTGGCTAGAATTGCTACATCTTCTATTTTGTCATAGTTTTAGCCTTACTTTATAGCTGATTGGAAAAGTCCAGTGACTTCCTTAGGTCTGACTCTATCTCCAAAAAGCCATGCTGACAGATGCCCATTTTACTTGATACAAGATGGAGTATTACTATTGGTCAGGTGAATTCATCAGCTTCACTAATTATCTTCCTGAAGAGCAAACAGAATTAAGCATGTCTTGAAAAAAAATTGCCAAAAAGAAGAACAGCAAGCAAGTTGAGCATAGTGAAAAGACTTGGGGCTATAGCGTCAGATAAAGTTAAGTTCAATTTTTGTGCTGCCATGTACTAGTTTACTAATCACAGGATTATTAATCACGCTCTCTCAGCAGCAGTTTCGGGGTAATTAAATCTACGTTAAAGGTTATTTTTAGGATTAAAGAAAGACACAGTAGATATTCAAAAAATATGTTTTCTATATTAATGATGATAATACAGCTGCAAAAAAGGAATAAGATGGCTGCAAAAAGAGATGGCATCTAAAATACCTTTCTATCTTTACATATTTTTGAGGAAATTTGATCCCATACTCTGCATTCAAGGAGGGAGATGGTGGACTACCTTTGGCTGCTAAAACAAGATGTCAGTACTGACTGAGGTGGTCAAACCCCCCGACTCCTCATCCCCTGTAAGCTGTGATTCAGTGGACCTTCACCCTAGCTGTGACAAAGCATGGTGTTGGGTCTGCAAGTTCCTGGACCAGGCCTAGCTTTGCCCTCACACAGCACAAATCCTATACTCTGGTCCTCTCTTTTCCCACAACAATTTTGATTTGTAGGCAGGATAATCATAAAGGTTCAAAGGAGATGAGAAATTGCCACTTAGAAGAATAAGCTGTGGCCGGGCGCGGTGGCTCAAGCCTGTAATCCCAGCACTTTGGGAGGCCGAGACGGGCGGATCACGAGGTCAGGAGATCAAGACCATCCTGGCTAACACTGTGAAACCCCGTCTCTACTAAAAACTACAAAAAACTAGCCGGGCGAGGTGGCGGGCGCCTGTAGTCCCAGCTACTCGGGAGGCTGAGGCAGGAGAATGGCGTGAACCCGGGAGGCAGAGCTTGCAGTGAGCTGAGATCCGGCCACTGCACTCCAGCCCCGGCAACAGAGTGAGACTCCGTCTCAAAAAAAAAAAAAAAAAAAGAAGAATAAGCTGATGTATGGAAGGCAGAGAATTTCTAAGTAGCCATCCAACCCAGCTGGGCAGGATTCGACCGTCAGGTTGGTTGGTTGGATATTTACCACCAGATGTTAGGTCAGCTTCTTGCTCAGTGCCTCTCAGTCACTTACCTTAGTCCCTGGCTTCCAAACTAGAGGACCTGGGTCATCATTGGAATTTGCCATAGCTTAGGCCTGGGCCTGGCTAAGTCCACAAAAATCTAGTACTGCATCAGAGAAACTTCTGCTAAATACTTATTCCATACCCAGTTTTGGTTTTTGTAGTTCAGGTCTCTGGTGTTCTGTCATAGGCTTCTTGGTAGATCTCTTGTCTCTCCTGTTTCCAGCCACACATGACCATCACCACCACCACCACTAGCTTGGCCCACAGGCTCTGGCCCTGACATTGGCTTGCGCTTCAAAGTGCTCAGGCCATGCTGTCTTTTTAACAAATACTCACTAGGGAGCAGTACTCTGAAAAGTTTAAAGCCACTGTGCACATTTCTACTAGGTAGACTCATTTAATCTCTAAATAGTAATTTATTACAAAGGCAACATGCATACTTTCACAGGAAGTTCTTATTTGATTATGTTAATTACACTTTCAGGACAAAACACGTAAAATTAGAATTAGAAGGTCCATGACTCCGATAGAACTAGATAGAGCAGATCAGGCATCTCACGTTTGCACTCACAACTCTGACATGTGTTACCCACCATGGGATACCACATCAAAAATATTTAGTGTATTTTATTCTTAAGTCTGTTTTCCATCATCTTATGTTATTGCTTGGGACACATTTGTCCCGAGCTCACCTCTCAAAGCAGGAGTCCCACTGTGGGGCATACTCACAACAAACCTTCAGTGATTCTGAGAAGAAGAACTTTATGCTCATGCTTTCTTTTCTGCCTTCTTCTCACAGCAAGTCTTAGTTATGTTGCCACAGAGCAGTTTATGTGACTTTACTGTATCAAGAATGATCAGTTAACACACTCAAAGTAGGCTACTGTCTCTGTGACCTGACTAATGGACACACCTCACTCTTTTGTACATGCCCGTTTGAAACCTATGATCTTCTTCAACCACCATGATGACAGAAAGTCTTGGCGTTGGTTACTCCTTTGGGGAAATGCTTGTAATAAACATTGTAGGATGGATTATTGCTCTAAGCCAAGGTTTCTCAACCTTGACATTGGAGGCACTATTGACATTTAGCACAAAGTATTTCTACTTACTATTTGGGGGGCTGTCCTGTGCATTGCAGGACGGCAGCCAGCATCTCTGGCTTCCACCCAATAGGTGCCAGTAGCATAAAATGTCTCCATCAAGCCTGTAATCCCAGCACTTTGGGAGGCCGAGACAGGCGGATCACGAGGTCAGGAGATCGAGACCATCCTGGCTAACACAGTGAAACCCCGTCTCTACTAAAAATACAAAAAAAACTAGCCGGGCGAGGTGGCGGGCGCCTGTAGTCCCAGCTACTTGGGAGGCTGAGGCAGGAGAATGGCGTAAACCCGGGAGGCGGAGCTTGCAGTGAGCTGAGATCCGGCCACTGCACTCCAGTCCGGGCGACAGAGCGAGACTCCGCCTCAAAAAAAAAAAAAAAAAAAAAATGTCTCCAGACACTGCCAAATGTACCCCGGGGAGAAAAACTGCCCTGATTGAGAACCACTGCAGTAAACTATCATCTCCCATCAGCTCCTTATAAATTGAAATTGCAGCAGTCTAGCAAGGCATGGAGAGAACGGGAGGTGTCTGAAGCTCAGGAAAATCTGCAGCCCAGGGAGCATCAGAAATGTCTAGAAAGGGTAGGTCTGAACTGGCTGTCACAGGGCAGGGACTTTCAGAGAGTCACAAGGAGACTGGGTGAGGAAAAGACAGACAGGGATGAGGGGCATAAAGACAGGCAACTGAAAGGAAGAAGAAATATTGAGAGCAGCCAGGCGCGGTGGCTCAAGCCTGTAATCCCAGCACTTTGGGAGGCCGAGACGGGCAGATCACGAGGTCAGGAGATCAAGACCATCCTGGCTAACACGGTGAAATCCCGTCTCTACTAAAAAATACGAAAAACTAGCCGGGCAAAGTGGCGGGCGCCTGTAGTCCCAGCTACTCGGGAGGCTGAGGCAGGAGAATGGCGTGAACCAGGGAGGCAGAGCTTGCAGTGAGCTGAGATCCGGCCACTGCACTCCAGCCTGAGACTCCGTCTCAAAAAAAAAAAAAAGAAAAGAAAAGAAAATATTGACAGCAATACGGCTTTCACGATAGGGCTTTCCTAGAAAACCAGAGGGGGAATCCACAATGGGCAGTCAGAAAACCAAGGTTCTGGTTTCAACTTCACTCTCCTATTAGTTTTTAGATCACTTATCCTTGGCTTCCTTATCTATAAAATGTGGCTGTGTTTCCAGACCCGATTACCCAGATTGCTGTATTAAGGCAGTACATGGGGACATACTTTGTAAATGAGTTTATAAAAGTGTCAAGAACTGCTATTTTTGTGCAGTTGTGCCTGACATATAAGTCAGATGGCTGAGAGGAAGTAACTAAAATTATTGAGGTCCTGAGGATAGAGAGTCTGCTCTCGGTCAGAGTGGCCTCATGCAGTTTGCTGAAAATCCGGGTCATGCTTCCTCACCTAACCCCAGATGCCTGGGCATCAGGAGTAGTAATGAGGGGTATCGAGGAGTGTAAAGTAATATCTGAGTAGATGGGAGTGTGAAATTCAACTGTTAGTATCTTTCATACCGAGTAATTTTCATTAATCTCAATTTACACTTGCAGGTTTTCCAAAAGTGGAGATCTCAGTAGCAATAGGCCATGGTACAGTCTGTACTGCTTGAGTTCTATGGTAGAAAGGAGAATACTTGCCTACCAAAAACTTAGAAAAATATTTTAGGTAACCCGGACACAGAATAATCATGGATTTTTTTTTTCTCATATTCCATATGGAGAGCTGATAAAATCATCCTCAAAGCATTTTTCTTTTAAATTTAAGACTACCTAATAAACAAGATGGGAACAAGTGAAAACACCAGTTTGGAAACTAAAGCAATAAGATCCTTTGGAAATTCCTGAAAGAAAATTGTTCGGAGGATCAGTTCAAGTTTGAAAGAAAGATTTAGTGCTTATTTTTTTCAACCCTTATAAAAACGAATAAACACATTTGCCCTCTGAAGTAGACTCCAGACTTTTGCACCTGGCCTAAAGGAAGAAACACATCAGCTCAGATCAACCCAGTTTTTACTGGAATACTTGCGGCAGAACTGAGAAGTGCGGGTACAAGCACAATGACTGGATTATTCCCATCTTCTGCTTATTTAAGAAGTTAGGCATTACGTTTTCTCATTTTCAGACTTTCTGTTTACTAAACTACAAATAAAACTGTGCAGACATATGCTTCAGGTTTTCTACTTCTGAAATGTTGTTGGAGATTGCAGTTGCACTGAGTTGGAAATTGAGAACTTAATTATTTTAAAATCTAGTCTCGTGAGAGGGAACTATCAACTGCAGATACTAGACTTCTTTGATGTTGTTTCTGGCCTTTGGGGATGAATTCTCACACTCCTCTTTTACAGTTCTCCCTCTCTTAATCCCCTAAAACCAGAGAGCTGAACCTCTTTGCAAAACATTGTTACTTCAGGCATCTCATGGGGGATGATTAATAAGTGACCACGGTTAAATGATACAAGGAATAAAATCGCTAGTTGCCAGAAAGAAAAAGGTGACCTGGAGAACATCAGAAGGTTTTGAGGAAAATAAGAGCTCTAAACAGATGGCATACATGTGCTTTGTTTCTGTCAAATGCTAGGATCTCAATGCATCCCCAGAACAGTTCAGAGAGTAGAGCAGTGTTAGCATCTAATGGTGAGGCTTATTGCAAAATGGGGTGTCCACCCTCAAAGTTAGTGGGTTCCTTATCACAAAATAATTTCTAATAAGAAGAATGATTTCTGCTATGTTAAGGAAACTTGCAAAATAGATGGGTAAGCCCTCACAACTCCTACTTACCTGGAAATTATATGATTTATATGTGTTGTTGGATTATTAGAACTTCTTGAGAAAAACACTGAAACCATGTTTTAAAAACAGGCAGGTTCATTTTGCAGATTACAACATGGATGAATCTTGAGGACATCATGCTAAGTGAAACAAGCCAGTTACAAAAAAAAATAGTGTATAAATCCATTTATATGAGGTATCTAAAGCGCTCATAGAAACATAAAGTAGAATGGTGGTTGCCAGGGTCTGGTGAAGGGTGAAATGAGTTGCTGCTCAATGGGTGTAGAGGTTGAGTTTTGCAAGATGGAAAAGTTCTGGATATCTATTGTACAATAATAGGAATAAACTTAAAACCAACCAGCAGTGCATGTACAAATGGTTAAGATGGTAAATTTTATGTTTGTGATTCTCAATACAATTAAAATGTTTTAAAGTGTATACTATTTGCTAAATAAAAGAACTTTGTTTGAAAACCCTGGCAAGATGAACTGAGTAGAATCATGGAACATAGAGGGTAGAGCTGCGTGAATGTGATTGTAATTAGTGGACTGTTAGTCTTCCAGGCAACCTCACAGATCGGAGAATGAGAATCATTAAGAATCACACTGAAGAGAAAGAACAGCACTTCCTCTGCTCATTGTCTGTGATGTGACCTAGAAAAAGATTTATCATGCAATAATCCAATAGATATTTACGGAACACTTAGGAAGGGGCCATCATCATGCTAGGTGGGGATTCAGCAATGAATCCATTTCACACCTCAGTCTATTGTAAATTCACCTGCTGAGGTCTTCAGCAACCTTCTAGTTACTAAATTCACTAGAGACATGTTTTACAGAGCCACAATGATTATTTCGTCCACTTAAAACTTTCTTCTTTATTGGCTTACATATCACTCTCCCTGATGTTTTTTTCCTACTTGAGCTGCTTCCTCTGCCTTCTCCATAAATATTGGTTGGTATTCTTCAGGGTTTCTTCTTAGGTCCCCTTTTTCTCAACACATAGTAAATCCTATCAATGAGTTAATGGCCCCAAATCTTATCTTTAGCTCAACCTTCTTTTTCTGGGTTTCAGAATGCTATATCTTATAAATTACTAGGTAGCTTTGTTTGAATGTTCCAAACTCAACATGTTTAAGACTCAACAAATTCTCTTTTCCTGATGTTCTTCTATTTTAAACACTCTATATCAGAAAATGACATTGTCATTAAATTAATTGCCCAAGTCAGAAACTGGAAGTTGTTCTGTATTTCTTCCTCTACCCTATCCTCATCTAGAATGAGTCAACATTGCCTGTTCATTTTATTTCCTTAACACTTCTTAAAAATGACCCCTCCTCTCCTTCATCCTTTCTGTCGCTTCTTGAGTTCACATTTGATGGCTTCATCTAAGTTATTTATTTATTTATTGGGATCGAGTCTCGCTCTGCCACCCAGGCTGGCGTGCAGTGGTGTGATCTCGGCTGACTGCAAGCTGCGCCTTCCAGGTTCATGCCATTCTCCTGCCTCAGCCTCTTGAGTAGTTGGGACTACAGGTGCCTGCCACCATGCCTGGCTAATTTTTTGTATTTTTATAGAGATGGGGTTCACTGTGTTAGCCAGGATGGTCTGGATCTCCTGACCTCGTGATCTGCCCTCCTCGGCCTCCTAAAGTGCTGGGATTATGGGCGTGAGCCACCGTGCCAGGCTTCTTTGTGCAAAATTCTTTAGTGGCTCCTGATTACCTGTAAGATAAAGTCTTTACCAAATTTTCAATGTCTTTTGGATTTTCCCTTGGCTCTCTTTTCAAGCACTATCTCCTACTTATATTACCTTTGCATCCTATTCTTAAGCAAAATTCAGCTCTTTAATGTGAGAACACATAGGCTTGCTTTTGTTTCTGTACTGTTTTCTTTGATTGGAGTATTTTCCTGCAAACTGTCCCATGAGCCCTTTTATAAAAGAGAATGTACTTTTCAGAGCATAGTCTTTTTTTTTTTGTAGGTGGTTCACGACTATTGTTTTATTATTTTGTTGATTTTAAAAGTACACATGGTCCGGACAGACGTCTCACCAAAGATGCACAGATGGGAAATAAGCATATAAAAAGATGCTCAACGTCATAGCTTATTAGGCAATTGCAAATTAAAATAACAATGAGATGCCACTACACATCACATTAGAATGGCTAAAATCCTAAACATGAAATGCTGGATGAGGATGTGAAGTAATAGTCACTCTCATTCATTGTTGGCGGGTCTGAAAATAGCACAGCCACTTTGGTAGACAGTTTGGCAGTTTCTCACAAACGTAACCTTACTCTTACCATGTGTAAGAGTAATCCATCAATCACACTCACAGCTATTTATCCAATTGGGTTGTAAACTTATGTCCACACAAAAACCTGCATATGAATGTTTATAGCAGCTTTATTCATTGCTATAGTTGGATGCTTGTCCCCATCCAAATCTCATGTGGAATTGTAATGCTAATGGTGTTGGCCGGTGGTGGGAGGTGTTTGGGTCATGGGGGCAGATTCCCTATGGCTTGGTGGTATCTTTATAATAGTGAGTGAGTTTCCACAAGATCTGATCATTTAAAAGTATGTGAGACCTCCTGCTCTACTCTCTCTCTCTCTCTCTCTCTCTCTCTCTCCTCTCTCTCTCTCTCGTGCTACATGATTGAAAGTTCCCTGAGGCTTCACTAGAAGCTAAACAGATGCTGGCACCATGCTTGCTGTAAAGCCTGAAGAACTGTGCGCCAATAAATCCTCTTTTTTTTTATAAATTACCCAGTCTCAGGTATTTCTTTATAGCATAAATTAACCAGTCTCAGGTATTTCTTTATAGCAATGCAAGAATGGCCTAATACATTCATAATTGGCAAAACTTGGAAGCAACTGAGATGTCTTTATATAGGTGAGTGGATAAACTATGGTACATTCACATAGTGGAATATTATTCAGTGATAAACAGAAACAAGATATCAAGCTATGAAAAGACATGGAGAAACTTAAATGCATATTATTATGTGGAAAAAGCTAATCAGAAAAAAGCTACATACTGTATGAATCCACTTATATGATATTCTGAACAAGGCCAAACTTTGGAGACAGTAAAATGATCAGTGGTTGCCAGGGGTTTTGGGAGAGAGAGGGAGGAGAAGAGAGATGAATAGGTAGAACACAGGAGAACTTTAGGCAGTGAAACTATTTTGTATGATGCTTTAATGCTGGATACATGTAATTTTACATTTGTCAAATTCCACAGAATGTGCAAAACAGAGTGAATCCTAATATAAACTGGAAGTTTTAGTTAATAATAAGTTATGAATAGTGGCTCATCAACTGTAACAAATGTACTATACTAATGCAAGATGTTGATAATAGGGGAAATGAAGGGGTGGGAGGGCTGATAGGCCATGTGAATGCTCTATACTTTAGGCTCAATTTTTCTATAAGCCTTAAAACTATTAAAAAGTAAATTTCATTAATGGTGTATTTTAAGAGTACACTTCAATACTGAAAACTGGCAAGAAATTAGTGTACTTAAGCATATATGGCCGCTTTATTAAGAATCTTCTCTTATGTACTAAACACAGATTCTAATAAAATAAAAATGATGTTAGTGAAACAGACACAGACATTTTTTCTTGGTATTGATTGCTAGTGTCAAGCATTACAGGAAAATAATTGGTGATTCAGAGGACATTTATGGAAATGTTGTGTTTCTATGGAGTGGGATAGATTCTTAAATGAACCAGCACTGCCATACCACTAGTAGCAAAGAAATACTCTGCTGTTTAAAGAAAGGAAAAATATTAGTTAATATCTGTACATCTTCTAAGAAGAAAACACTAATGACTATAGCATTACTTTCAAAAGAACAATATTAATTATAATATTCCAGCAACTTGGGAGGCTGAGGCAGGAGGATAGTTTCAGCCTGAGAGGTTGAGGCTGCAGTGAGCCATGATGGCACCACTGCACTCCAGCCTAAGCAACAGAGCGAGACTTTATCTCAAAAAAAAAAAAAAACCCAAAAAGCAAAAAACCTTAAAAAAAAGAGTAGAATGTAAAAGCCTCTGGGAGTATCCTTACTACTGCCTCTTAGCAAATGTCGAAACAGAGAATTTGGAAGAGTGGGAAGATGCTTTACAGTTCCAGTTTCTTCCTTGATACACTAAACATCTGTCATTTCTTTACACCTAAAGCTTTTCCTTATTTCAAGGAATTTATGCCGTTTCAGCCAAAAAGAGGGAGCTTTGGTATAGTTATTTAAATGCCAGATCTTTTGCTTCATCATTTCTACATGAAACCACAGCAAGGGGAAAGCTACATGAAAAATAAATATCTGATACGCATTATTGGCCTTGTGTAACATTTTCTCCTTGAATTTAAAGAGAAGGACAATAATATATATCTCTCAGTGAATGTAAGAAGGAGGAAATATCTAAATCTCAGATCGCTTTGTTAGAGATTCACACAAAGCCATCAAATAAACCTGGGACTGCTTTTTACACAACGGAAGCTTCTTTGCTGGCTTAGACTAAACCCAAGATGATGCTGGGGCAGGGTTTGTGAAAAGGGAATTCAGTATCTTGGTGTTCCTAACACGATAGAAGATAACCAGCCTTACCTACTTACAAAAGCCAGTTGGCGCTGCTAGATTGCAGAGCAAACCTTGAAGGGAAGGTTAAATGGATGACTCAGAGCCTCTTTCCTTTGTGCAGCCAGTCGCACCAGGGCAGTGGGGTTTCAGTGAATTTTCCCTGTGAATAAAGGTAAAAATGCTCTGACTTCACATTTCACCATGTTTTATTCTTCCTCAAACACTTTTGTATTTTATCCTCATAACAAATCTGCAATGACGGTAAGGCAGATTATGTTATTCACATTTAACCAAGAAAAAAACAGACCCAACAAGGTTGTTTGGGCTAAATTCAGGGAGTTAATAAGGGGGATGGGTGTGGGGAATTAGAACCAGAACGCTGAATGCTTAGACTGGTACTTTACCCATTACGTGTTAGGTTGAAGCAAATGGAAAAACAGAATGGGACCTCACAGCTCATAATCTCAAGGTCTAATAAGGATACATGAAGTGTGGAAACAAGCAGAAGGAGAAGAGACTATTCCAAACCTCCCAGACTTAACTCGTAGATTCATAGAAGAAATGCTCTGTTTTGGGTTCCTCAGAAATAGACCCTCATACAAGAATTTCAGTGCAAGAAGTTTGACTGGGAGGTGATCATTTCAGGAAAAAACAGTTGCAAAGTGGGAAACTGAGAAAAGAAAGGAGGTCAGTTAATAAAGGGTGCATAACTAACCAGACCTCAATTCTACTAGGGAACTCTGAGAGTCAGTGTTGAAAATATGCTTTTGGCCAGGCGCGGTGGCTCAAGCCTGTAATCCCAGCACTTTGGGAGGCCGAGACGGGCGGATCACGAGGTCAGGGATCGAGACCATCCTGGCTAACACGGTGAAACCCCGCCTCTACTAAAAAATACAAAAAACTAGCCGGGCGAGGTGGCGGGCACCTGTAGTCCCAGCTACTCGGAAGGCTGAGGCAGGAGAATGGCGTAAACCCGGGAGGCGGAGCTTGTAGTGAGCTGAGATCCGGCCACTGCACTCCAGCCTGGGCCACAGAGCGAGACTCCGTCTCAAAAAAAAAAAAAAAAAAAACAAAAAAAAACGCTTTATAGGTAGCTCGTCCAAGAGGTGAAGGTTAAGGATGCTGGAGACAGAAAGTTGGAAATATTTATTTTCAGGTAATGGCACTTCTCCCCGTACCAATTCCCATCCCATATGCAAAGACTCTTGGCTTCCAGACCATCATATGTATATGCATATATGTGTATATATGCATATGTGTATAAATATATATAAAATCTCTATCTCTGTGTATAAACACACATTCATATGTATATACACACTTCATATACACAGATCTAAGATATATGTATAACATAATACATGTATTATCTATATATGTACTATATATGTATACATAAAATTTTCAGTAACATGATGTATAGAGAAGTACTAATTTCTGTGTTTTTGTGTTTATGTAAATTACATGGCAACATACATGCCATTTGATTTTTTACTTTTATTTTAATTAACTTTTTAATTTAGAGATTATTATAGATTCACATGCTATAATAGAGGTCCTATATACACTTTACGCAAATTTCCCCAATGCTAATATCTTCTAAAACTATAGTACAATATCGACACCAATATAGCAATATATAGTACATTTGATTCACCACAGAGACCTCTCGTGTTGCCTGTTTACAGCCACGCCTCCTTCCCTCATACTGTCCCCTTCCTTTATCCTCTTTAACAGTTGAAAACCATTTATCTGTTCTCTATTTCTGTTATTTTGTCACTTTAAGAATGTTGCATAGTATGAGCTTACTAAGATTGAATTTTTAAAATCAGTATAATTCTCTGGAAATTCATTCAAGTTGTCGCATGTACCAGTAGTTCATTTATTGTCATAGTTAAGAAACAGTCTGTGGTATAATAGAGTTTGTTACATCAAAAGACATCCGGGATTTTTCTCCTTTCTTGCTATTACAAATAAAGCTAATATGACCATTTGTGTGCAGGTTTCTGTGTGAACCTAAGTTTTCATCTCTCTGTGATATATACCAAGGAGTACAAATGCTGGGCTATATGATAGTATCATGTTTAGTTTTTTATTTAACTGTAAACTGTTTTTCAGAGTGGCATTTTCATTTTACACTTACAACAACAATATATAGGTGATCCTGCTTCTTCACGTCCTCACCAATATTTGGTGTTGTCATTATTTTTAATTTTAATCATTCTGATAGGTATGCAGTGATAACTCATTGTGATTTTAATTTGTATTTTACTAATTGCTAATGATTTTGAATATCTTTTCATGTGCTTTTAAATACAAGGCCTTTGCCAGATATGTGACTTACAAATATTTTCTCCGAGTCTGTAACTTGTCTCTTCTGTCATTTTACAGGATATTTGGAAGATCAAAAAGATCTTAATTTTGATGAGGGCTAATTTATCAGTTTTTCCTCTTAAAAATTATACTTTTGGTGTTGAGTCTAAGAAGAACATTGACTAGTCCTAGGTTCCACTAACTTTCTCTTATGTTTTGTCTATAAATGTTAACATTTCACCCAGCTGCAGTGGCTCATGCCTGTATCCCACAGCTTTGGGAGACTAAGGTGGGAGAATCACTTGAGGCCAGGAGTTCAAGACCAGCCTGCGCAAGACAGCAAGAACTCATCTTTACAAAACATTTTAGCTGGGAGTGGTGGCACATACCTGTAGTCCTAGCTACTTGAGAGGCTGAGACAGAAGGATGACTTGAGCCCAGGAGTTTGAGGTTACAGTGAGCTATGATCAAGCCACTGTACTCCAACCTAGGTGAAAGAGCAAGACCCTGTGTCTAAAAATAAACAAACAAATGTTAAAAGTTCACATTTTACATTCAAGTTTATGCTTCATTTTTGTATAAGTTAACTTTGTATAAGGTGTGAGATATAGGTTTAGTTTTCTGTATTGTCAATGGATGCCTGGTTTCTTCAGCACCATTTATTGAAAAGGCATTTTTCCCTCCATTGAACATTTTCTCCTTTGTCAAAAATTAATTTGGATATATTTGTGTGGGCCAACTTCTGCATTCTCTGTTCTAGTCCATTAATCTTTGTGTCTATTTTGTGCCAAATTATTTTGAAAAATAAAGGTCTAGGGGCCTTCCCTTTTTATCTTTTCATACAAATTTTAGAATAGGCTTGTCATATTCCAAATTGTCAACATGAAACTTGCTGATATTTTGATGGAAATTATGATAAACATGTAGATACATTTAGGGAAAATTAATATCTTAATTATGTGGAGTTTTCCAATCCATGAAAATGGTATGTTCTCACCAAGTATTTAAGTTTCCTTTGATTTTTTTCTCAATATTTTATAATTTTCCCATACAGATCCCTTACATGTTTTGTTACCTTTATACCAAAATATTTCACTTTCTTTTAAGAAATTGTTAATAGTATTACATATTTTATTTTAGTTTCCATTTGTTCATTGTCAGTATATAGAAATACACTGAGTTTTGTGCACTAATCATAGATCATCGATTCTGTGACCCTATAAACTACTCTGGTGGGGGTTTTTTGGAGATTTCTTGGAACTTTGTATATAGACATGATATCATTTGCAAATAGATACGATATCATTTGCGGCCAGGCGCGGTGGCTCAAGCCTGTAATCCCAGCACTTTGGGAGGCCGAGACGGGCGGATCACGAGGCCAGGAGATCGAGACCATCCTGGCTAACACGGTGAAACCCCGTCTCTACTAAAAATACAAAAAACTAGCCGGGCGAGGTGGCGGGCGCCTGTAGTCCCAGCTACACGGGAGGCTGAGGCAGGAGAATGGCGTAACCCGGGAGGCGGAGCTTGCAGTGAGCTGAGATCCGGCCACTGCACTCCAGCCCGGGCGACAGAGCGAGACTCTGTCTCAAAAAAAAAAAAAAAAAAAAGAGCACCTGTTGAATTTTATGGCTGATTACAAAACCATCTGTTAAAGAGGACCAAAATTATACAACAATTATTTGTGGATGACAAAAACATTTTAGGGTAGCTGCAGTTAAGGCCGGGCGCGGTGGCTCAAGCCTGTAATCCCAGCACTTTGGGAGGCCGAGTCGGGTGGATCACGAGGTCAGGAGATCGAGACCATCCTGGCTAACACGGTGAAACCCCGTCTCTACTAAAAAATACAAAAAACTAGCCGGGCGAGGTGGTGGGCGCCTGTAGTCCCAGCTGCTCGGGAGGCTGAGGCAGGAGAATGGCGTGAACCCGGGAGGCGGAGCTTGCAGTGAGCAGAGATCCGGCCACAGCACTCCAGCCTGGGCGACAGAGCGAGACTCCGTCTCAAAAAAAAAAAAAAAGAAATTTGTTACCTCTATAGCACACAATCATTTAACATAATAATTATTTTTGATAACATATACTAAGTCATATTAGAAATATAAGTTTTAAATAATTTTGCAACATATGCCATATAGCCCAAAGAAAGCCAAATACCATTTCATATTTGACAATGCTTCCTGTATAACTTCTATGCCAAATAAGCCAAATATCATTTTTGGACTTTAGGGGACCTAATATCTAAAATATTAAGTTAGAAAAATACATAATTTATAATTTGGTTTTGGAAAGTTTGTCAAATATCAAAGGTTTGAAACACTGGGTATCACCAAATAAAATCCCAGGTCACCATAATTAGTTGATTTGGCCAAAATGATAACTCTAAAATTTTAAAAAAAGAAAACCTTTACTCTGATAGAACACTTAGCTTTCCAAACAAGACCCAATAGAGTATGAGGCTAAGTGAATTTGCCTCTTCTCTCTTCCCCGCTTTTTTTCCTGCCATTTACCCAAAGGGGCAAACAAAACCTTTTCTATTATTTTTTAATATTACATAAAAATATCTGCAAAAGATAAAACCAAATTTCATGTTTGCATTAGTGCATGTTTCATGCTAAGGCTAGTTTAAAAAAATTATAAATTTACCCAGTTTTAATTAGTTTGACCATAAGGTAAGACTTTTATAAACTTTTTAGAAACTTTTACAGTCTTTCCATCAAACAGCAGATTAATTTTCTAAGAAAATCCTGTTGTTCGGACACATGGGTCTAAATTTTGGTCTCACATCAGTATGATTTTAATATTTTATCCTATGGAAAAAAAGCTAAGTAATTTCTTTCAAATCTTAGACAACTTATTTATACCCACAGAATCTTACAAGATCAACCCTTTACAAACCCTTCTCATTTTGTTCAAACCTTCCATTTTGTCCCATTACTCTTTTAGTTTAAGACAATTTTTTTTTTTTTTTTTTGAGACGGAGTCTCATTCTGTGGCCCAGGCTGGAGTGTAGTGGCCGGATCTCAGCTCACTGCAAGCTCCGCCTCCCGGGTTTACGCCATTCTCCTGCCTCAGCCTCTCGAGTAGCTGGGACTACAGGCGCCGCCACCTCGCCCGGCTAGTTTTTTGTATTTTTTTAGTAGAGACGGGGTTTCACCGTGTTTGCCAGGATGGTCTTGATCTCCTGGCCTCGTGATCCGCCTGTCTCGGCCTCCCAAAGTGCTGGGATTACAGGCTTGAGCCACCGCGCCCGGCCAATTTTTAAAACCCTCTGAACTAGACAAAATTAGGTTTCCTTTAACAAAAGCCATATTCCCATACTTTCTGATAATCTTTTACCAAAAACACATTCCCTACACACATTGTAGGTAAAACTGTTTCTCCAGTGGTCTTAATTACATGTTACAATGTTAGCTCTTAGCAACTTTTATTTTTAGTGAAAAACCTGAAAAGTAAGCAATTTTAATTATATACTGGGGGTGGAACCTAGGACATTAGACAGAAGTGAAGATAAGGTCTGACGTTTTTCAGCAGGTAAATTGAGCAATATTCAAAAGTCAAGGAAACAGTTTGACCTTAAAACATTTGGCAAATCTGACATCTGATCTTAATTTAGACCAAATATCTACATTTTCAAGATATTTTATTTTACTAATAATCTTAAAAACAATCTTTATTTCTAAAAGATTACTGAAGTCATGTGAACTAAAGGCATTAAAATTTCTATTTTTTCTGGCAAAATATTTGATTTAAGCACTTATTTTTCTAAGCCAATTAATCAGAGCTTGTTTATATAAACATACAACACATAACATATGTAAATACACACACGGACAGAAAATTCAGCACCTGTAAGATTTTTTATTTGCCAGGTTTTTAATTGGATTACTGGCTTCAGGGTGGAGCCCTTGGAGCAACAGGGGCAGGAAAGCATGCGTTCTTTTCGGGAGGCCAATAAGCATGCAGAGCTGAAGGCAAAGACAGATCCCCAAAACTAAGGGTGCCATTTAATGCTGGATCCTGGATCCCCAAAAGGAGGGAAATACTGTGGGAGGAGACAGTGCCGCACTTCTGTTCCCGGAACCAAGCCTGGTCTGGCTGCGTTTTCTTGAGACCCGATAAGGAGAAGCAGACAAACTAAGAAAGAAGGGAACCTATTGCTGTCACCAGATACAGGGAGAAGGTCGGAGATAACTCCACCAGAACAACTCAAATTGTTACAATTTTCTTAATGCTTATATAGGTTGGTGTTATGTGTCTACATGCAATATAGCATTTGCCTAAGTCTATTGGTAACTAACTCTGTTTCAACTAGAAGATCAGAGGCAAAAAATGTTTGCTAAGTCTGATTAAAAGGGCCCCAGTACCTTCAAGGCCTGTCTACTGTGGTACCGGAGTGATGATTTCTACCTCATCTCCTTTACAGCTTGGTCCGAAGAGCTGCCTTAGACTCTCCAACGAATCCACTCAAACAGCTGCCTCTGTTTCCTTGACTTATTTCAGATTCCATCGACCTGAAATGAGTCCTGGCACTAGGAACGTAAGACTGTCTCTACTATTTTGTTTGCTCCAGGTTAGGGAGAAGCCTGTGCAAGGCTCCTGCTGACCGTATGTTTCATTTCTAGCTCTGATGTCCAGGCACTGATTTCCCTAGGTTTAACTATTTGCTCAAATGTTAAGGCAGTGCTGTGAAAATCTGTCTGTGTAACTGGAGTGCTGTGCAGGCCTGTCTGTGTGACTGGCATGCAGACCCGTCTGTGTGATTGTCAGGGAGACTTGGCCTGCCACGCTTCTAACCCACATTTTATTGCAAGGCAGCCCAAAGCCAATCAGCCCATTTTGTAATCAGCCCATCGCCCATGAAAGTCTCATCTCTCAGTGGGGGACGGGGATGTTTCTGTATCTTCCAGGTGGCCAAGAGTGTGTTTCTCTGATCCAAGTGTGCAAAGAGTCAAGTATCCCTCCAAAAATACTATTAGCCATCCCTTAAGGTGTATTTCCTACCTAGTTATTGTCATGCGTGTCCGTGTGAAGAGCCCACCAAACAGGCTTTGTGGGAGCAACATGGCTGTTTATTTCACCTGAGTGCAGGTGGGCTGAGTCTGAAAAGAGAGTCAGCGAAGGGAGATAAGGGTGGGGCCGTTTTATAGGATTTGGGTAGGTAAAGGAAAATTACAGTCAAAGGGGGGTTGTTCTCTGGTGGGCAGGAGTGGGGGTCACAAGGTGCTCAGTGGGGGAGCTTTTTGAGCCAGGATGATCCAGGAAAAGGAATTTCACAAGATATCATCGCTTAAGGCAAGGACCGACCATTTTCACTTCTTTTGTGGTGAAATGTCATCAGTTAAGGCGAGGCAGGGCATTTGCACTTCTTTTGTGATTCTTCAGTTACTTCAGGCCATCTGGGCGTATAGGTGCAAGTCACAGGGGATGCAATGGCTTGGCTTCGGCTCAGAGGCCTGAGAGTTATTACACACCAAAGCACTCTCATAATGCCAAGTAATTTCTGATACTTCCAAAACTCAAACCATCAGATAACACAATGCAAAACAGAACAGAGCCTTTGATTTTGAAAAGGATCTATCCACTTTTTATTCCTGGGGTTTCATCAAGAAAACAGAATTTTTTTTTTTTTTTCTTTTTTTCCCCAAACTGGGTCTGTGGCACCTCCTCTGTTTTTCCCAAGAAGTCCCAGGCTACCAGAAGTTATCTTAGGGACTCTCATAAGTGCATTAAGAGTGGCAAGATGAAAAATGGAGAAAAATAATACAGCTGACTGAGAAGAAAAAATCTTTTTCAGAAAAACAAGATCCGAGAAGAGAAAAGCACAAAAGTCTTTTAAATGTATCCATAGCTTGTTTATTTACTTTTAATTAAGCTGACTTTTAACCATAGTGCTCTTAAAAACATCTTTTAAATTTCTTATTAGCCAACTTTAGCCACGCTGCAAATATTTCTGGCTTTTGAACTGTAGCAAAGGCAATGTCCCAGGTGCTACAAAAACAGGGTAAACAGTTTCTTTTTACAGGATTTAGAATTTCCCCAAGGTAGTTCAGAGAAAGGACAATTCAACGGAGGAAATCAGAAGCTATCCATTGCGGGGGGTGGGGAACCTCAATGAATGGCAAAGTTATGCAGATAACAAACCAGAAAGGAATTATTCTGGAAGTCAAGAATAGAACCCAGGCCGTTATTGTCAAAAGGCAAAGCCTTAACTACTGAGTTACAGCATTGATCAGCTTCTATTGCTCTTCCCAGAAGATGCCTAGAGAAGCCAATTTCAAGCTTGCAAAAACTTTTCAACTGCTTAGGATGATTTTGAGGGCTATGACATGAACCTGAAAATTCCTGTCCTCTGGATAGTGGAAACCAAGAGAAAGTATCCCCACATGGTCACAAGCTTACACTCTTAAGGACACAAAACAAGACAGACAGATTTCATACAGTACTGGTTTCAGAGACCCCTAGCAAATTTGTAACTGAGCAGACTGCTAAGCTGGCTTGGAAAGCAGGCTTATAGGGGTCCTAAACCCATGTTCTATCCTGTGACACCCTTCTCTCCATCACAGAACACAGAAAGACAAATTCCTAGCACAAAATACACCAGATTTGCTATAGCCTAAGACCAGTATCACAAATCCTTTTTTCTATTAATCAAACCTTCGCAGAGAGATGAATAGTGATGTTTACTGTTCACACAGACAAAGAGAGAGACCAGAAACCCAGCTGGTAAGAATTTCTTACCCTTTTTGCTGGCAGACTAGGTTTCCAGTTCTCTTTCTCTGCAGCTTCCAGAAGAACGGAGTGGCTTCTGATGACCCGGCTCACTTGCGCCATAGCTGTGGGGTTCAAGCCACTTTACAAGAGGAAATCACCCTTTTCTGGTTTATGGAACCATAGGCAAGATTCTTGCTTTGCAAGATGCTGCCCAATGGGCTGCATGGGGAACTGAATTAATATTTTTCATCCCAGCAAAATACACATAGCAAAACAGACACCAGTCATCTCATTCGGCACCCAGTATCAGCCTGGCAAAGCTCAAACTTTTTCCCGTTGGTCCCCATTGTCTTTGATCCACTCCAAGTGGAGAGAGACAAACTTGGAAAGGTAATTCATAGTGGGGTCTCTGGGCAAGGCGAAGAGCAGTCAGTCATCCCAAGACAGGCCTTTGAGCTTTCTTCAGGGCTCACCGAATGTAACCAGACAAACAAGGACGGTTCTCTGAGTTAGGCCTGCTGGACTTCAGCAGTTCCTTCTGAGATCCCCTCCACATATGCAAACACACACAAAGATGAGACAGAAGGCCTTCCGAATCAAATGATCCCTAACCAAGAACTCCAAGAGTATCCCTTCCAAACTGTCCTCCTATTCTCCTTCTGAGAAGCCTCCTCAAAATCTTCCCGATTGAGACGTCTGTGGAACCAAGACTCTTCCTACTAGTTAGAAAGAGCCAACTGAGACCCCCCCAGGAGACAAACAGGCAACCCACAATGGGACTACAGACACAGATACCGGATGGTGGAGCTACAGACACCCCACAATGGAGCTACAGACACCCCACCACAGGGCTACAGAACTGGTTGGGAGAAGGAAGGAGGCGTCGGCAGTGCCGAGGATACTCATCAATCCAGACACCCGGCAATGGGGCTACAGACAGACATCATACAATAGGGCTACAGGCAGACACTCTATGATAGGCTTATAGTTAGATTTCAAGGAGCAAGGGCTCAGCTAAGCACCCTGGCTGCATTCTGTAATCCTGGGTGGCTAGTACCAGGCCCACAGCTTTGCTTTCTGGCCCCTCAAGGTTAAGCACCTGCTACACTGGAGGTGCGAGGTGATTCCAGAGTGTTGGTGATAACACTGTAATGGGGGATACTGGCCAAAGCACTTCATTAGGTGGTGGCAGAGGGGTCTGCCCTCATACACATGTGCACTGGTGAGGGCAAGGTAGTGACAAATGCTCACACATATAAGTGCCAGCCAAATGGTAGGGTGAGGCTGTGGGTGTGTCAGGGAAGGGTGTGAACAGGCTGCAGTGGGAGGAGGCTGTGGTTGCATGGGTATGCATTGGCTGGGATGCATCTGCTGGATCTCTCCAACAGTTAGGCGAGGTCTAGTGGTAAAAGACCTATGGCAACAGCCACCAGGAACCCCAGTGCCAGCTACCAGGAACTCCAGTGGGCATCTGAGACTGGGCTGCAAGCAGATGCAAGCAGGCAGGGACCCCAGATGAGGGTGTAGAGAGGGAGGTGCTCATGTCAGACTGGCCCTGTCCAATGGGCAAGAGTGCCCTGCTCTGTCAAAGTTTGACAGTCAGCAAAGGCTAGAGCCATCTGGAGGAGTGTGGTGAGCCTTTGAGTATGGCCATCCCTGGCCAGACTCCACCACAGTTGTTGCTACACCAAACCCTCTGAGCTCTGCACAAGCTGGAGTCCTGTCCCTGCCACCTACACAAACAGTTCTCCCTCTCAGCTCAAATGTCCATGACAGTCATGGAGTCTCTTGCAGCTAGGATTCCAGAGGTCTGTGGTAAGAGTGGGCCAATTCTCACCTATTTAAGCCTCTGGGGGCCAGGAATGAGTCCTCATGCTTAGCAGCCCTATGCAGGATTCCAGTTTCCTCTCCCTTCAGCCCAGGGTCTGTGTCCTCCCTCTATCCACTCTCAATTCCTCCCTTCCAAAGATCTGTTTGGGGCCGGGCGCGGTGGCTCAAGCCTGTAATCCCAGCACTTTGGGAGGCCGAGACGGGCGGATCACGAGGTCAAGAGATCGAGACCATCCTGGCTAACACAGTGAAACCCCGTCTCTACTAAAAATACAAAAACTAGCCGGGCGAGGTGGTGGGCACCTGTAGTCCCAGCTACTCGGGAGGCTGAGGCAGGAGAATGGCGTAAACCCGGGAGGCGGGGCTTGCAGTGAGCTGAGATCCAGCCACTGCACTCCAGTCCGGGCGACAGAGCGAGACTCTGCCTCAAAAAAAAAAAAAAAAAAAAAAAAAAAAAAAAAAAAAGATCTGTTTGGAGGGTGCCAATCTCCTTGGTCTGGTCTCTTGGTGGGAGAAGCTCTTCCCAGGTGCATCTAGTCAGCCATCTTAGCTCCCCACTCCTTGTCTTTCTTAACACACACCACATCAAAGCTCCATTACCAAAACAATCACAAAACTGTTAAAAATTACAAAAAATACTTTTTAAAGTTTTAACATAGATGTGGTAACATATAATAAAATGTATAGATCTGAGTTGTTTTGACAGAAGTGAGATAGTTGGTGAAGAGACTCAAGCCCAACTCATTTTTTTCTTGCCAAGAGTTTAAAAACCAGTCTTCTAATCCATGTTCCCCTGGAAAATATGTAGGATGATTGCTTGAGGGGAGAGGAAATCTTCAAGTAAGCCAATTTCTTTTTTGTTAGTATCACATAGCTTTGTAAAGTCTGGAGATGAAAGGCTAATCAAAGTTATTGCAAACATTACCCTCTCTTATTACCTTTGAACCAAAGTAAAATGAAATGATGTGCAAGACTGAAGAAGGAGAATGTCTATGTGGATATGACTTAGACATCACAGTGATCAAAGATAAACTCTAAATCTTAAGTTTTGGCTGCAGACAGGATGTTTACTCTGTGGGCCTGAAGACTCTTCCTTTTCCTAGCATTGTTGTCCATCTGTCCCAATGTGAATCCAGTGAACCTTTCATGCTACCACTGTCTTTTGAAGAATATATTTTGAGGCGTTGGAGTTAAAGTTTTAGTACCTGTCTTTACATAAATATATGTGATACATAAGACCAAAAAACTGAACTGACCATATTAAAAATAGAAGTTGTGTTAAGGTGCTGGGGTTATGGGGTTTTATTTTTCCATGAATTTAGACCGTATTCAAATTTAGAGTTTAGTAAACTGTATACTCTATAGCCTTGATAGAAAAAAATGTAACTGGAGTTTCAGTTAGCCTAATTTGCCCTTCCCCAGAGAGAACACAACAATGAAAGACCAGTTACGGCACAGTAGAAAGAAGCCTATATTGAGGCAGGATGTTTATTTTCTAGCTGTGGTCTTGGAATTATTAACAATATAATTTTGAACAAATCACTTCATATCTCTAGTCACAATTTTCTGCAGAACAGAGCTAATGTTTTCCTCAGAAGGGCACATTTTTAGGTGTTTCAAAGATACATCTGCATCTGTCATGTTACAGGAGAGCAATTTCCTGTATGTAACTAAACAGTTATTTACACCTGATAGAATTTACACATGATAGATAGTGCATGTGAATCACCCAAGGATCTTATTAAAATGAAGACTAACTCAGTAGACCTAGGGTGGGGATGGAGACTCCACATTTCTAAGGAGCTTCCAGGGGATGAGGATGCTGTGGGTCCAGGCACCACTCTTTAGATGGTAAGTGTTTAGACCTCCTGTGCATCTTCCTCTTGGAGAGATCAAGTCACAGACACCGTCAAGAATGTTCTTTCTAGGAAAAGGGAAAGAAAAATTCAGCTTGGAAACTAAGTTTGTATTTCAAATGTCAAAAGAAACACAAATTATTTTGGGCAGGATTAAAATATAAATGGTTGAATTTGTAATTAAAATGTCAACTCTAAGAAGGCACTAAAAGAATGAAGGCAGTTGATCAAATACCATTCCTTATTTTTAATGAGATATGCTGGGAGGTAAAGGCAGAGGTCGTGGTTTGTTTTGTGCGTCTATGCAAAGGGCAACTTGATTATTATCTTGTAATAATTGAGAATCACTTCAGACAATGGTTGGGTTAATAAAATTCTTTTTTTATTGGAAGGTTTCCTCAGCAATGAAAACTTCCATTTTTAATCACTCAAATTTGTACTTCTCATAAATATGGAAATTGGACTAGGAATATTCCTTTTTTTTTTTTTTTTGAGACAGAGTTTCACTCTTGTTGCCCAGGCTGGAGTGCAATGGCACGATCTTGGCTCACTGCAACATCTGCCTTCTGGGTTCAAGCAATTCCCTTGCCTCAGCCTCCCAAGTAACTGGTACTACAGGCATGTGCCACCATGCCCAGCTACATGTTTGTAATTTTAGTAGAGACGAGGTTTCTCCATGTTGGTCAGGCTGGTCTCGAACTCTCCACCTCAGGAGATCTGCCTACCTCGGCCTCCCAAAGTGCTGGGATTATAGGCATGAGCCACCACCACACCTGGCCAGAAATATTTCTTTTTTTTTTTTTTTTTTTTTTTGAGACGGAGTCTTGCTCTGCCACCCAGGCTGGAGTGCAGTGGCCAGATCTCAGCTCACTGCAAGCTCCGCCTCCCGGGTTTACGCCATTCTCCTGCCTCAGCCTCCCGAGTAGCTGGGACTACAGGCGCCCGCCTCGTCGCCCGGCTAGTTTTTTGTATTTTTAAGTAGAGACAGGGTTTCACCGTATTAGCCAGGATGGTCTCGATCTCCTGACCTCGTGATCCGCCCGTCTCGGCCTCCCAAAGTGCTGGGATTACAGGCTTGAGCCACCGTGCCCGGCCCAGAAATATTTCTTTGTGTAGAGGGAGAGGGCATAAAGAGAAATTGATTACTGGGTACAAATATATGGTTTGATAGAGAAAATAAGACCTCATGTTATATAGATCAGTAGGGGAACTATAGTTTATAGTAATCTAGTCACAATAATAATCTTTCACAAAAGCTAGAATGAAAGAATCAGAATGGTTTTAGCATAAAGAAAAGACAAATATTGGGCTGGCTGCGGTGGCTCATGCCTGTAATCCTAACACTTTGGGAGGCCAAAGTGGGCAGATCATGAGGTCAGGAGTTTGAGACCAGTCTGGCCAACATAGTGAAACTTCATCTCTACTGAAAAAATTAGCTGTGTGTGGTGGTGTGCGCCTGTAATCCCAGCTCTTTGGGAGGCTGGGGCAGGAGAATCAAGTGAACCCAGGAGGCAGAGGTGGCAGTGAGCTGAGATCTCCCCATTACTCTTCAGGCCAGGGGACAGTGCGAGACTCGGTCTCAAAAAAGAAAAAAAGAAAAAACAAAACAAAACAAAATGAAACAAAACAAAAAAAACCCAAATATTTAAGGTCATGAATATCCCAAGTGTACAAATGGTAGGAATGTATTATTATGCATCAATAAAAAATTAAAAGAAACTTCTAATTTTTAAAAATCAGTTTACATAAAAAGCAAGCTCATTTTAATGAATTTTTAGGATCCAGGATCTCATTCTTAACTTTGTATGTTTAAGATGTTGTATTATAAAAGGTTAACTATAATATCAATGTTGTTAATTTACACTAAAAAAATAAAACTGTCCATTATAACAGTTGTTTTTTACTTCTAATCAATACATATTTTCATGCAGGCAAACCACTAATGATGTTATGAGGGAGACATGGTCTCAGAACAGAGGAATTCATTATATGATCTAAATGCTCAATATCATCAAATTCTGACAATTTAATGTTTCAGTCTCCACAATGGAGATGCCTCTGCAATGGGGAAAGTGCACACCCCAATCTGTATGAACAGATACCACCATTGTTCAGGATTCTGCCTATAATTACCAAAATGGTACATAACTGCTGAATACCAGCCCAATGTGCAAGGGAGATGGGACACTTGAGTCAATCCATCAGGATACGCTCATCCTTACACCGCAAATGATGGAGTCATTGTTTTTATTCCATGCTTTTTTCTTGACCACCACAGCCTCTGTTTCTAAACACACACTGAATGCTGCCTTTTTCTTCCTTTTGGGATAATAGAGTAGAATGAATCATCCTCTTCAAATTGTGGCTAACTGAGGTCATTCTAAGACTGCATGTTTATTTGGTGATATTTTATTATTATTTTTTCACCAGCCCCTGTGCCCAGTTCCATTTCCCCATCTCTTTAATAGGCACACACTCTAGTAGTTGTAATGTATGTTCTTCCAGTCCACTTTCCATATGTGTACTGAGCTTTGAAAAATGTAAGGTGTGATTTTGACAGTTTTATATACATATACATTTTATGCCAAAAATAAAAGTTATAATTGCATTCTCTTTCTTACAATTTGTGTGCAAGATTATGTTCTTGATGACCATTGATGTTAGGAAGTCTAGTTCAAAACTTCTGACTTTTAGGCCGGGCGCGGTGGCTCAAGCCTGTAATCCCAGCACTTTGGGAGGCCGAGACGGGCGGATCACGAGGTCAGGAGATCGAGACCATCCTGGCTAACACGGTGAAACCCCGTCTCTACTAAAAACTGCAAAAAACTAGCCGGGCGAGGTGATGGACGCCTGTAGTCCCAGCTACTCGGGAGGCTGAGGCAGGAGAATGGCGTAAACCTGGGAGGCGGAGCTTGCAGTGAGCCGAGATCCGGCCACTGCACTCCAGCCTGGGTGACAGAGCAAGACTCCGTCTCAAAAAAAAAAAAAAAAAAAAAAAAAAAAAAAACTTCTGACTTTTACAACAGTAGTTCCTCTCTGTGTATATATTACACATGACATAGCCATTCCACTAGCAATGATCATGTGAGTTATTTCTACCTTGCTACCACAAGCTATACTATGTGAGCATATGGCACACTCAATCTTTTGATAGAACTTTCTGATGTCTATATTCAAGAGTGAAATTGCTAGATTAAAAAGTATAAATATGCACCTAACATTTTCTATTAGGTTTCCAGTATTTTATTGCTCGTTTTAGAAGTTCTTTGCGTATTCTCAATATTAACCTTGTCAGTTATAAAAATTGCAAATAGTTTTCTCAGCCTTCTATTTATTTGTTTTGTCTAGAGGGTCTTTTATTGAAAAACAACTCAATTTTGATGTAGTCAAATGTGTGTATTTCTTTTCACGGCTTGTGTTTTTAGGGTGAGTATGGTTTACAATAATCTATTGTATATTTCAAATTAGCTAGAAAACAAGAATTTGAGTAATACTATTATAAAGAAAAACAAAACTTTAAGGTGTTGGATATACCAATTCAATCTTTACAAATTATATGAATGTATTACATTATCACATGTATCCCCAAACCATATGCGTCTATTATGCATCAATTTTTTTTTTTTTTTTTTTTTTGAGGCGGAGTCTCGCTCTGTCGCCCGGACTGGAGTGCAGTGGCCGGATCTCAGCTCACTGCAAGCTCCGTCTCCCAGGTTTACGCCATTCTCCTGCCTCAGCCTCCCGAGTAGCTGGGACTACAGGCGCCCGCCACCTCGCCCGGCTAGTTTTTGTATTTTTAGTAGAGACGGGGTTTCACCGTGTTAGCCAGGATGGTCTCGATCTACTGACCTCGTGATCCGCCCGTCTCGGCCTCCCAAAGTGCTGGGATTACAGGCTTGAGCCACCGCGCCCGGCCTATGCATCAATTTTTTAAAAAGGATTTTTTTCCTGATTACAGTCACAGAGATATCTTGTGCCTTTTTCTTCACTATTTTACATTTACATTTTTACTTATAGTTTATTTTAACATATGGTAAGAGGTAGACATCTGGCCTTATTTTTTCTCCACATAATGACTAATTATCCTGACAGCATTTATATAATTACTTCATTCTCTTCCAAATTGAAGTTACCAAAATATCATATACTAAGTCACATGGCTACAGAAGTCCACTTGTGAATTCTCTTTTTGCTCTACTGGTCTGTTTATCTGATCTGGCTCTAATACCGTACTATTTTAATTATATGACTTTGTAATATAGCTTGAGTACAAATCAGAGATGTAATGTCATAAAGATATTAAACTCTTTCTAGTTTAAATACTTAATGTTCTAATAACCATACTGAAACTTTTTTTTTTTGAGCCACACAAATTGGTTCTAAAGTTTGTATGGAAAAGTAAATTAAGAGTAACTAGAAAAATATTATAGTAGAAAAGAACGAGGGGAATTAGTTCCATAATATGTTAAAACATAATATAAATTCACTATAATCAAAAGATATACTATAATGAATTGTATAATGAATTATATTGTATATAATTAATTGTATAATGAATTATAATGCAAACTAATGGAATAAAGAAATTAAAAATCAATCATAAATATAGTAATTCTGCATATAATAAATTTTAAAACTCATAATCATGAAAAGACAGACTTTCTAATAAGAGGTTGTGATGGCTAATTTTAGGTATCAACTTGACTGGGTTAAGAGATACCTAGGAATCTGGTCAAACATTCTTCCTGAGTATTTCTAGAAGGGATGATCATTTGAATCAGTAGACTGAGTAAAGAAAATCTACTCTCACTAATATAAACTTGCATCATCCAGTTCACTGAGGGTCCAAACAGAACAAAAAAGTGAAAGAAGAGAGAATGTTAAAAACTGAAAACCGGCCGGGCGCGGTGGCTCAAGCCTGTAATCCCAGCACTTTGGGAGGCCGAGACGGGCGGATCACGAGGTCAGGAGATCCAGACCATCCTGGCTAACACGGTGAAACCCCGTCTCTACTGAAAAATACAAAAAACTAGCCGGGCGAGGTGGCGGGCGCCTGTAGTCCCAGCTACTCGGGAGGCTGAGGCAGGAGAATGGCGTAAACCCGGGAGGCGGAGCTTGCAGTGAGCTGAGATCCGGCCACTGCACTCCAGCCTGGGTGACAGAGCGAGACTCCGTCTCAAAAAACAAAAACAAAAACCTACTGTAACCAGTGAATATTACTATACAGTAAGCTGCTAGAAAAATCTTACAGAGAAAATATTTCCTCTACCTGACCTTAGAACAATAGTGACTGTAAATCCCTAGCCATGTGGAAGGAACTAAAGGACTAAAAACTGAGAAAGAATCTTAAATTTCATTTAGTCATTTTATTGTTAGTAAAATTTAAAATAAACTATTACTAGTTTAAAATTACATTTTTACCATGGAATAAAGCACAGAATTATGTTAATATTGTTAGATATTTAGAATAAGAGAAAAAAGATACAATTATAAAATCAAAGAGGTTAAGAAATACTAAATCTGAATGGGAAATATCAGTGGAATTCATATTTTATTCTTTAAAAATATGTATTTCTTAATTCTGGTTATTAAAAAGGCCTAAAAGCAATGATAACCCAAGCATAGGGGGCAGGCATAATGCCCAGATTGTGGTTTCTAAGAAATATTTCCCACTAAAAGAGCTTTGGGTTCTTTACAGAAATGACAGATTCCAGCTCTGGGGCAAAAAGTATACAAAATAAACCTGTCTATCTTATGCCAGAAGACAAGAAAGCTATCAAATTCTTATGGCTTTGCATAAAAAGGATATAGAAACCAACTTGAAGAAGTTCTCACTTGCCAATATAGAAAAGCATTTTAGCAACCCCTGCCAACTTCCCCCCATGAAAAGACTGCACCTAATGAAAACATATTGAATATGGAAATATAATTCATTTGTAAGTGAAATAAACCATGAAGACAAAGATGCCAATGAAAATGAAGGCAAAAGAAAAAAAAAGCTCTCAGTCACAATTGCAGGATGGCAAGCTAACTCTTAATATTGAAAACCAATAATTAAAGGGAAAAAAATAAGTATTTATCTTTCCCAGTTTGAGATGTGTTCCAGGCAATCAAATAGACCAAATGAATGAGGGATAATTTTCAACCAAAGTATTCCACGTAGTAGATGCAGAAGAAATTGTAAAGTTGAAAAGACACAGTTTTGTAATTCTGCAACTAAAAGACAAAAATGGACTCAGGCAACGGTTATTATCTTAGTCCATTCAGGCTGTTATAACAAAATATATACTGCATAGTGTATAAACACAAAAAAATATTTCTTACAGTTCTGGAGCCTGAGAAATCCAAGATCAAGGCACTGGCAGATTCAGTGTTTAGTGAGGGCCCACTTCCTGGTTCATAGAAGGTGACTTCTTGCTGCATCTTCACAGGATGGAAAGAGACAAGGCAGCTCTCTGTGACTTCCTTCATAAGGGCCCTGGTCCCATTCATGAGAGCTCCACTGTCATGAACTACTCACTTCCCAAGAGCCCTATCTCTTAATACCATCACTATGGTGATTAGATTTCAATATAGGAATTTTGGAGGGACATAAACATTCAGACTATAGCATTTATTAATGGTTGGAGATACCGTTAGGTAAAAGACTGATAAGAACCTTTGCTGATAAGGAAGTTTACCACCTGCATTTACTGACCGGTCTTAGGATTATTAAAAGAAAAAATAAATTGTGTGCCTCCTGATGTAATGCTATATGAATTACATAGCACCACTTAGGAAGTTTTCTTGGCCAACTCTGCCCTGTCACGCCCCCACACCACCCCTGCCAAAAAAAAAAAAAGTAAAAATAAAAAAGTTGAACATGAATTGAGTATTTACTTCTAACTTCTACTCTAGTGGAAATATGGGGGGAAAGGACATGTTAAAATATCATGAAGAAGCCATCAGCCAAATCTGGAATGTGGGGTATTTTATAAGACAAATGACTGTTTTTCTTAAAATGTCAATGGTATTTTAAAAATAAGGAGTTGGGATTGCTATAAATTAAGAGACTGAAAGGTGACTTAAGAGATAATCAAATCCGTTGAGTAGGCCTCAATTGCATCTCATAAAAACAAACAAACTTTATTTCTAATTTTGGGACAATTGGACACATTTGAAAATAGCTGGCCGGGCGTGGTGGTTCACATCTGTAATCTCGGCACTTTGGGAGGCCGAAGTGGGTGGATCACGAGCGGGAGTTAGAGACCATCCTGGCCAACATCGTGAAACCCTGTCTCTACTAAAAACACAAAAATTAGTTGGGCATGGTGGCGGGCGCCTGTAGTCCCAGCTACTCAGGAGGCTGAGGCAGGAGAATCGCTTGAACCTGGGAGGCGGAGGTTGCAGTGAGCTGAGATCACACCACTGCACTCCCACCTGGGTGACAGAGCAAGACTCTGTCTCAAAAAAAAAAAAAAAAGAAAGAAAATAGACAGTGAATTATGATAATAGGGTATTATATAATACACATTAAGAAATTATTGGTATTTTTGTTAGGTATGGTAATAGTGTGTTTTAAGAAAATGTCATTTATGTTACTAATACTGTTATTAATTTTGAGATTCTTTCTAAAGTAGATAAAGATCAAATTTCATGGGATCTAGGATTTACTTTAAAAAAAAAAACGTGTAATAAAAGGGGTTAATGTGAGGGAGGGGAAACAAATATGGCAAAGTGTTGATAAATGTCAACCCGGGGTGCTTGGACTCTTTTATTTTCTTTAAAATCGTTATCACACAGTATGACCCGACCAGAACATGGGAAGGAATAAAGGAGGCAGAGAAGCTGGAGAGCAGAAGGAGAGTCCTGACCTCAGGTCTAGGATGCTGCCTGTGCAGGTGACCGCTGACCATGCACGCTACCTATCACAAAGGCAGCCCAGCAACCAGCAGCAGGTTGAAGGGGACCAGCTGCACGACAGGCAGTGCAGCTCAGGCTGCCAATGTTCCAGGCAAAAATAATCCATGGAAATCAAGCCAAAGCTGGCCTCAACAGACCAGATAATTAGATACAGGAAGAAAATGTTGCCAAGTCCAATTCGAAGTTTGGTTCTTGTTTGACCATTTCAGAATAAAAATAAAATCAACATGTAGTTATGTACTCAATTCATAAGTGAAGCAAATTACAATTGATTCTGGCACTTATTCAACGAGGCAGAAAAGTTTATGATTGCTCTTCCCTTGTAATAATTTCTTATATATTGAAATACATGATAAACGTACTTCTTGACTTCCTACTGAGATTAAAAAGTTAGAATCAGTTTAGCCTTTCTTATTTTTTCCCAATCCTTTTATTATTTTTCTTCTCATTTGGAAATCTCAAAATCTACACTGTAATTGCAGAGTACATCAACATACTATATAAATATCAGTAAACTTTAAAGGAAAGATGTAGGAACTCAACGAAGAGCAAGAATTCTGCACATTAAACAGTAATCATAGGAGTGGCATGGACTGATGGGGCAGATAATTGGCCTGCAAATAGACAGTGGCTCAAATTACACTGGCATTTTCCACAAAGCAAATTCCCTTTAAAGTAGATATAATATAATATCCTCCATCCAGAGATGGAAATCCTTCCTTCCTTCCTGATGGAAATCCATCCTTCCTTCCTTCCTTCCTTCTTTCCTTCCTTCCTTCTTTCCTTCCTTCCTTCCTTCCTCCTTCCTTCCTTCCTTCCTTCCTTCTTCCTTCCTTCCTTCTTTCCTTCCTTCCTTCCTTCCTTCCTCCCCTCCCCTCCCTTTCTTTCCCTTCCCTTCCCTACCCTTCCCCTCCCTTCTTTCTTTCCTTCCTCCCTTTCCCTCTTTCCTTTTCTCTTCTTCCTTTCTTTATTCTATAACACAGTCAGATGACTAAAGAAGCATTTGTGTGTGTGTGTAAAGTCCTCATAAGGTTCAGCAGGTTGCCAGTTAGATTTGCATATAAGACCTACTCCTTCCAAATATAGGCCTTCTGCCTGTCTCTCACCAAGACATCACTTTTTATCATTTTATTGTCTCAAATCCAAAAACATTGTCTTCCAGTCTTCCATGGGGTATTCAGTTACCCATCTTGATTTCTTTTCCTTACTCCTTTTTAACTTCAACATACTATGACGCCCAATCGAGTAAAGATTCCATGAAGTGTTTAGGTTGAGAGACAATTTTCCAGGTGACTTATTTTTTGCTTCATGGAAATTGAAAGTTGTATATACATTTCTTCTGCTTAAGGATGAGAAATTACATATCAAAGAGAATAAAAATTGCAAAGGGGAACCAAATAATCCACTGTTCTTATTTTGTTTAGAATTAAAATATATGCTATGTTAAATATATGTAGGTGTGTTGTTTAGTCATTAAACCCTCAGTGCCCCATTTATCATGTGTTTATGCAACTGATGTGATGTGGCTTGGAAAAACGAAGTATTAGAAAAATGGATGCCCTTAATTTGGTTTGTGTAATGTTATACACTAATTTTTAATTTTTATTTCAGTACCTGCATATGGTTTAGAAATTTAGATAGCACTAAAGTCTCATTTTAAACACCCCTCCCCAACTCCCAGCCCCTACATGCAGCAGTTACATGCCCCACCTTCCCACCTCTGAGTCCCCCTGCTTAAGGAATATTATTTTTCAACATTTTCAGCTACTATTCTAGCATTACTTCCATATATCCAAACAGTATGCTTATTGGCCATTAAATTTTTTTTTCAAATTAGGATACCTAATGTCTTTCTACTCTGAAGATTTAACCCTTTTACATTATACTCCACTCCAGTGAATCTCCCCTTTAGTCCAGTACATATATTTAATAAATTTTAGTTAAATCACTATTAGGTACTTGGTATACTATGATTATATTTTTTTCTTGCATACCTTTTTCATTTCTCCTGGACTTCACAATCTTTTTTATTTGCATAGTTTTCTATGTATCTAGAAAATTCAGAAGGCGAGGAGGAGCACTGAACATCACTATGCCTCTCAGGAATTGGCTGAGAATAGTTCTCTAGCTGACATGCATCTGGGGTCGATGGGGAAACTGCTCCTAGGAGACAGGAGGCCTAGGAGCAGTGTGTGCTGTAGTGCTAAAAGACCTTGGGATCTTACTAGGGTACAGACATACATAACACTGCAGAGAAAGGAAGGCAATATATGTTGCTTGGAGCGGTTGCATGCTAAAAATGAAAGGAACTCTACTTACAAGAAGCCTCCCAGTGACATGATAAATATTTTTACTAAATGTATGCCTAGGGTGCCAAGTATGTAGAGCTTAAAGGGTAAGTTGAAATTAAGACCTTGTCAATATGTGGAATCCAGGAGCAAAAAAATAAAAGAAAATAACATAAAATAAAAATGGCTCAGGGAGACTGCAATGCCTTAAATGCTCTAAGAGATAAGGGGGTTGCATATAGATAGGTGTTTTCCCCCAAGGATAGGGGACACTTTGTGATGAGGACAATTTATCTCTCATGTGGCCACTGTTGGAAAGGAATTTCAGCTCCCAGATTGTGAGCTTCAGACTACTGCTCAGACTTAATGGCCTCCTGCTGCCCTGACGCCAAGACATTTTCCCCCCTTATCTCTCGTATTTTATGTCTACTCTTCTTTCCAAGCTAATACTGAGCTTTGACCTTGGTATACTTTTGTAGGTATGGGTTGTCTTGAGGTCTGGATCATAAATTTTACCTAGGAATTTTGCTATAGATACCAAGGATTTGTTTTATGCCCATGAGGCCAGTGATGTGATAACATCATATCCTATTTCGTCTGACTGGAAAAGAGATACATACATTTTAAAAGTCGAAACAACAACTTTGGAGGTGTCAATGGAAGACAGCACAAGATGAAACAGCTGCTAAAGAAACCCAGATTAAGGTAATATCCTGTAACTGAGTTGGGCTAAAGAGAAAATTGATTTTGAACTTACATTTTTTAATGCAGGAGAAGGCTCTTTTATCAAGGAATTTAATTCTTTCTGGTAACTTCATCTCTGGGGATGTATATATTATTAATTTTCTGGGTATTGTACCGTTTGATATACTATGTTTTTGTTTGGACATCTCTTATAATCTCAGATGAATTATAGTGAATAAAGTTACTGGGCATAAGTCAAAGTGTGAAATAAAGTTGACTTTTTATGTAGACAGCATCACTGACTTAATGAATGTTCTGATCCACACCAAAGCATTTGAAGGTCAGTCATTAAAGGGGCCATTTCACAAATTTCAGGAGGATGTATCAGGGCCCCTGGTGGTAGTGTGGCCAGGCATCCTGAAGGACAATTCATTCTTCCATTTATACTTCCAGTTGACCAAAGGCTTGGCTGTAAAGTTTATTGGCTATGACAGAACAAAAATCTGTGGAATATTGATGAGACTGCATGACCCTATATTACTGTTTTGGCCCAGAGACAAGGGTATTTTTATTTTCCATCCTACTTGTGAAATAATCTCGTATGTCACATCCTTACTCCTTCCTTCAGAGGAGCATGAGTAGAGTCCAAACATTCTTTGAGTCGTGGTTTTTTACTAGTGAATGGGGTTACTTTGATTTAAAACTAGAAAAATGGCACCATCTAGTCAGAAATTTAGTTGCTTTATCTTGTTCTTTTTTTTTTTTTTTTTTTTGAGACGGAGTCTGGCTCTGCCGCCCAGGCTGGAGTGCAGTGGCCAGCTCTCAGCTCACTGCAAGCTCCGCCTCCCGGGTTCACGCCATTCTCCTGTCTCAGCCTCCCGAGTAGCTGGGACTACAGGCGCCCGCCTCGTCGCCCGGCTAGTTTTTTGTAATTTTTAGTAGAGACGGGGTTTCACCGTATTAGCCAGGATGGTCTCGATCTCCTGACCTCGTGATCCGCCCATCTCGGCCTCCCAAAGTGCTGGGATTACAGGCTTGAGCCACCGCGCCCGGCCGCTTTATCTTGTTCTTTAAGACTCCATGAGGAAAGAGAAAAATAAGGGCCTTTCCCGGGAGGCCCAGCTAAGTCTGCTCTCTCAATGACAGCTTCTTGTATGCAATTGGGTGAGTAAATCAGATCAGCCTTGCCCAATTTTGAAAACTTCTTCAATTTGTGGTGCGGGAAAAAATGGCCCATCATGTTGTTAAAATCAGTGTTGTCAAAGAACGCTGCCCTTTAAGACAAAAATCAGCACTTAATTGACACTTGATGAATAAACCTGACACTTGAGTCTCATTAGCTATCAACTCCTTGTGCCTATTCTCTATTACTTCCGGAAGGGTGATTCTTCCATTCCTTCCTTTTGCAAAGCTTCCCAGTGTGTCCGGTGACTACGAAGTAACTTGAACTATCACGCTTACATCAGCCAACCATATGACCACATTGGTGGATACTTCGGTAGGCCAAGCTGATGAGCATCTGGCAAAGTGGGTCTCAATCCTGGATTGGAATCATCTGGGGCACTTAAAAAATTATACCAGCTGGCTCTACTCCCAAGGGATTTGATTTAACTGGTCTGAGTTGCACTCCCAGGGTTGATGTTTTTATAATGGTCCTAGGAGTTTCTAATATGCAGTCGGAGTTGAGACCTAAATATGATTAGAAGCTGAACAGCAAGTATAATTACTTCTGAAACAAGCAAGACATTAGGCTTCTAGGTAACACGACACTACTTCAATTAAGCCTTCTTTATTTTCTCTCATTCCTTCAACCCTAGTTTCCTCAGGGAAGAAGAATAATGAATGGTAATTATTATCATTAATAATTTACAGACTTTGTCCAAAGGCTGTAAAGGGTAACATCTCTGGTGTTAATCCTCATCACAGCAGTTATATTTTCATCTTATGGAAAAATCAAAGGCTAATGGTATAATAACTTTCCCAAGGTCACACTGGTAAGTGGAAAAACAGGATTAGAATACTGGGCTGTTTGAATTAATCCATTATCTTATTTCAAACTTATTTGGTAAATAGTTTCACAAGTTTACATTTTAACACTGATGTATATTTATTGAGATTCATTGTATTTGCAACTGTTTTAAGAGAAAGGAGATGCAATTTGCCTTTACTCCACTATCTTTAGTTATAAATCAAAGGTACAACTCAAAATTTATTATTACCAGTAACTTCCAAAATGTCAGAGGTGGCATAGCTTGCTTAGTAGTTAAAAGAGTATTGGACTTGGAGCCAGACCACATCAGTTCAAATCTCACCTCTATAGTCTGTCCAACCTTGAGTTTACCTAACACCTCTGTGCCTCAATGGTTTCCACATTATGTTTAAGTGTTAATGTCATTAATTAATTCTGAATTATCAACTTAAAGTATTGCATACTAAGGTTTTCTCTCTAATCTTCCTATGCTCCTATCTTTTGTTTTACCCCCATTATTTATTTTTATCATCTAGCCAACCGCTCTTCTAGCCTATTAGCCTAAAGTTTCCAAGACTTAAGGTATTGTAGGCTACCCAAATATTTTTACTTTATGGCAGAACACAAACCAAACCTAATTTGACTGCAGGTGTTAAAACTCATGGAACTTGGCAGAATTAACAAATTTTAGCTGTTTGTGGAAGAACTTGAATGTCGTGACTCTGCACCTTGGGTAGGATGGTGGTTTCGTATGCTGGAAACCTGTAAAGATGGCTGCATGCCAATCCTTTGAGTTAGAGACTTTGAAAGTCTCTGCAGAAGCTCTGTTGGCCAGTTTTATTCTCCAATAGCTGCTTGAGAATAAGTAAATAAGTGGCTAACATGCTGTGCTAGTTACAAGTACTGTAGCTTGCTTGTTCTGCTGGTTTACAAAGTAAATGTGTGAGTTTAAAACTTGTCACACAGAATGCTGTAAATTACCTTTGAACCTGGACCATGGTGAGAGAGAACTTTGGCACAAGTACCAATGTATATCTGCAATTTGTAAAATTCTTCTTACCTACTTTGATGCAACAATGTCATTACCTGGGTTCCTAAGCATTAGTTTAGAATCAATCTTCATATCTTGTCTCAACCTTTTAAAGATTTCACAGTAATTATAGAAATAGAAAGTCATTCAGTATGCTGAGTATCTCTTATTTATACATTTATGATATCCGTGTTTAAGAAGACAGACAAAAGTATCTGGTCAATATGAGTTTACTGTTTAGATTGCAAGATAATGCATAAAATATAGGTAACATATAGGTAGTAAAGGTAATCAATGCTGTACATTACAAACACAAGACATGTGGTCAGATAAGACTTCAAGGAAAAGTAATGGCTTAAAGGAAAAGCCTGGAAGAATAGGGTTAGTGAGATAACTGTCATATGGGAATGACATGAACAAAGGTATTGCCACAAGAACAAGTGAGGTATGATCACAAACAGGAAGGAAAGGTTTGTGTTCAATATCAGATCCCTTTTAGAAAATGTACATTTAGAATTTTGCTTGGCCTTCTGATTAATCTTTTTCACTATACAAAAGCTATTTTTGAAGTAGCTTCTGTAGTGTACTTCTAGAACATATGCCTTATTCTGACTTTTGTCATAGAATGTTGAGGGAACTAGGTAGTACTGATCTCTAGGATCACCCTTTTCTGGCAATGGCAGAAGGTTGAGGATTACCTGTTCACTGGTTCACTGCTTGTTCACCACCAACCTACTGTTGTAGGTGCCATCATGATGCCAGAGAGCTCATTCTCTACACAGCACTGCTTACGCCCTTGCTGAGAAGCTAAGTTCTCCTTTTTTTTTTTTTTTTTGAGACGGAGTCTTGCTCTGTCACCCAGGCTGGAGTGCAGTGGCCAGATCTCAGCTCACTGCAAGCTCCGCCTCCTGGGTTCACGCCATTCTCCCACCTCAGCCTCCGGAGTAGCTGGGACTACAGGCGCCCGCCACCTCGCCCGGCTAGTTTTTTGTATTTTTTTTTTAGTAGAGACGGGGTTTCACCGTGTTAGCCAGGATGGTCTCGATCTCCTGACCTCGTGATCCACCCGTCTCGGCCTCCCAAAGTGCTGGGATTACAGGCTTGAGCCACCGCGCCCGGCCAAGCTAAGTTCTCTTGTAGGAAGTCATATATAGCATCTTGAGTTTTAGCTCCTTCTACATCTAATAATGGGGTAAAGATGAATGGATAGAAAGACTTAAGATAATCCTTAGATTTCTACAGATGGGCTTTGTTTTCTACTCCCTCCAAGTAATAGTAGCAGAGGCTTGATCAGTACAGACCTTCTTCCAAACCAAAGCATCAAATGACATTATGGTTCAGGGTATAAATTCTGGAGCCAAATTACCTCTGTTTGATTCCTGGCTCCCCAGTTTCTAGCACTGTTGACTTGGCCAACATATTTAGTTTCTTAGTGCATTGGTAATTTTATCTGTAAAATGGAAATGATAATAAATGTCTACTTTCTTGAATTGTTCTGAGATATTTAAATGTTTAATATATGCCTTTAAAAAGTTCCAGGCACAAAGTAAGAACTCAAAGCGTTGTATAATTGTAGTTATAATTACATATTTTTGTTTACCAGTATTTTTTCTGTCACTGAGTATTTCCTACTACACAGGATAAATACAATGGACAAAACTTCAAATGAACCATGAGAGGCTTTTACATATTTTCTCATTTTAAAAAATCACCCTATTATATTCACCCCTCTATGTACTTGTGGAAGTTTTACATTTCCCTGGATAAACTGTGCCCTTATTGTCAGCTTTCATGTAAATGTATACTCTACTATCACAAAGACTTTTCAGCAAGAAATGTTCTATCTTGCTTCCCCAGTTGCTAAGAAGGGAGAAGGAAAACAATTTTCTCTCCTCCCTTTAGCTCCCTTTCACTCCCCTTTACCCCCCTCAACACAGACATATTGGCACTAATTCTTCTTCAGGAGACTAGAATAAGAAAACAGGAACAAGGATTTTTAGTCTTCCACATTAGAACCTTTTGGACACAAGTTTAAACAAATTTGTCATATGTTAGCCACATGTTTAAAAGTCAGCCAAGTCATTAGATGTCTAACATCCAAACATAAGCTGCAGAGTTTAGAACTACAGTACAAAATTCCCTTTTTGTTCAGAGTTGGGCTACACAGTGGAGTTTTAATGTTGTATGATTTAAAAGGAACCTGACAGCCTTCTTTTTCTGTCCAAAGAATATCCTTCTTTACCCTGTGTCCCTTTTACTAAAGTATTTTTGGGGAAAATGATGAAGGCTTGTAGGCTAATGCGAGTTAGATTACTTTCTGTCCAGGGAGGATTAGGAAGTATCAAACCAGCCAGTATATTGAAATACTTAGTTGAGTAAGAGGAAACATGGGGAAAAAACAAGGCCCTTAATTAAACTTTACCCACATGATTGTCTTGCTGAGAGAGTTTCTGTTTTACTTATTTCTAAAATTCTTTGAAGGCAGATTGGTTCTGTTTAGGCCTCCACATGTTATCAGGTAAGTAATGGTTACCTTTTATAAAACAGAACTGTAAAACCAAAGTCTATTTTAATTTAAGTAAGGACAGAGATATTTGCCTTTGAGAGATGGTCTAATACTCAATGGTTGTGATGTGACATGTAAACAATACTCACTTAGTGGAAAGCAAGAGTAGAGTAACTACTCACTGTTTAGTCTTAAATGTATTTCTTCAAAAGTGATTCTCTTAGTTTATATCCTTTGTTGTTGCCAAGAAGTACAAGTACAGAAGGAAATTAACAAAGTATCTGCAAACCCTGTGAGGCCCCATCTCAAATCTAGCTATGAGACACTGACTCAACCAAATATTATCCAGAAAATTTTATTTCCACTTATTCCACTTACTCTCATTGCCAATAATAAGAATAGTAACAGACTAAAACTTTTCTTGTTTCAATTTTACCTTTAGAAACCATCTCTATTTTTGTATAACTGTTAGTTTCCAATGTATTCAGTGGTCTTACCTTTACTACTAACTACTTTTTTTGGACCTTAGGATTTTTTTTTTTTAAAGCTTTAAACTAAAGCTGGCTTGATTAGGAAGATAGAGTAATATACTTTTTGAGTCATTATACTCACATGCGGATCATAGCTTTTTAGCCACCTGTTTCCGATCCTTCAGTCACATTGGGAAATGCTACCTTATATGGATGACTGAATCCATTAGGGCTGGTTAGGCCAAGGTGTCATAGTTTGGCTTTGCTTTTGGGGCTATGAATTGTTTGCGGAATAGAGCAAGTGTAGACCATAAACACTGTAGGTTAAAAATTTAATTCAGTTGTGGATGTGATAAAACATGAAAATAGCAAATCATGGGTCTTGAAGTTTGACCTCAATTCAGATCTTGCCTCATTACTTGTTATATGACTTTGAGCAAGTTATTTAAACTTTGAATGCTAGTTTCTTTTCTTTAAATGAAGATTTGAAAATATTCCTAGCGGGCTAGTATAAGAAGGTAACAAAATAAAACACATTTGTAGATCATCAACAAATAGTAGTTGCTAATATTAACATTAGAGATTTCTAAATTTTCTTTAATCCACTTAATATCAATGTCATCCAAAAGACTGCCAGGAAGGCTAAATAGTAGAAAGGAGAGCTTTATTGGTAATACCAGTTTGCAAACTGGGAAGAGACTGTCTCCTGCATGTACCGAAGGTGCTCTCTCTTTGAAGAACAAAAGGGTAGGTTGATTTTTATGCCTCACAGGATCTACATTATATAATAGAATCATACATATTCAGCAAGTTTAGGGTGGAAAGCCATACATATTTATGAGGGGAGCTGAGAGCATGTGGAATGGATAAACATATAGGTAACATGCATTCTATGTTCACTTTGGGGTGAGGTTTTATTGTTGGTGCAAAAGTAATTAGGGTTTTTGTCAGTAAACGTAATGGCAAAAACCACAATTACTTTTGCACCAACCTAATAGCATTAAAATGAGGTGGAATTTTGCTCTTTATGTCAAAGATAAGCTATAAGATACAAAGACAGTTTGTGCAGTTTCTATAAGCTGGCTGAAACTGAATTGAGGTCTAGAAACATCATCAGGAAATAATGTGTGTAGGGCCAGTTCTTTGTCCAATCATAGTTCTGGTGATCTGGGTTAGTAATCAGAGATAGGAAGCATCTGACAATTTGCCTGATAACTCCTTTTGTTAGAGAGTTTAGCAAGAGTGTGGTTTGTCTGGTAGCCACAGGAGTTTAAAAAGATGCCATGCCAGATGAGCCCAAACTCTTGATCTGCAGGTAACTTTTGTTTCCTTAACCTTAGGGTCCCTTTTAGTTGATAAAGGGGCAAGCATCTGTTTTGGTCTCTCAGATCACAGCATCATCATGATGAGTCTCTACATTGTCTACTTATTTTTATCCATGTACTTGATGGATCAGATCTTTTTGTAGCCTAATAATAGCTGATACCACACAACGTGAGTGGGTCTTAATTAGCCCATAAAGCAAAGCAATATTCCTTAAGACTGTCTGTGAGTATAATGAACCTCTTATGCTGTGAAGATGTTTTCAGTCCTGTTTTGTTTGGGAGAAAAACCTATACTCATTTTTTAATTACCTGATCATGTACCGCAGATTCAAACTAATTTTGTAAGCTTTTTCTGTACGTTATGCTATATTGCCAACACAAAGATATTTAATCTCCAAACAGAATTCTCCAAAACACCTTGCCCTGTAAGACATTCACTGAAGGCATTGTCCCATTTATTTTGGGCATTTTTTGATCCTTTATCTTGTGCATAATTTAACAAGTTGGTTAATATTTTTGTTGGAATCTTAGGTGGCTTTAGTTTTCTAAATTCACAGGATGTCCCATGACTGGTGTCAGGCCTCGGAGCCCAAGCCAAGCCATCGCATCCCCTGTGACTTGCACGTATACGCCCAGATGGCCTGAAGTAACTGAAGAATCACAAAAGAAGTGCAAGTGCCCTGCCTCGCCTTAACTGATGACATTCCACCACAAAAGAAGTGAAAATGGCCGGTCCTTGCCTTAAGCGATGATAGTATCTTGTGAAATTCCTTTTCCTGGCTCATCCTGTCTCAAAAAGCTCCCCGACTGAGCACCTTGTGACCCCCACTCCTGCCTGAACAACGCCCCTTTGACTGTAATTTTCCTTTACCTACCCAAATCCTATAAAACGGCCCCACCCTTATCTCCCTTCACTGACTCTCTTTTCGGACTCAGCCCGCCTGCACCCAGGTGGTTAAAAAGCTTTATTACTCACACAAAGCCTGTTTGGTGGTCTCTTCACACGGACGCGCATGACAACTGGCACTGCCATTATTTTGGAAATAAGACATGAGCATCAGTTAGCTGTAATCATGGGGTTAATCACTTGCATTTACTTTAGAAATATTTACTGTAAGAAAGCAAGTGAAGGCCAGGGAAGGGAGCAGTGCTTCAATATATCCACTCTTTCCAGTCTGAAATAGATTCTGTCTCTACCACTATCAAAATTATTCAATGTATTTGTCAGAATTTGAATTCAAAAGGAAAATTCTTCATTAAAATAAAATTGGCTAAATTAATTTGAATGATAAAACTATTTGACAAATTTAATTTAGGTTCCAATGAGCCAAGTTTGGGGGAATTCATTACAACATCTTTAAAATGGCATGTGGCTTGTCACCGGCATTTAAGTATATAAGTCAATATTCCAATTACGTTTCAGAGCTAATTGGAAGTAGCTACCATACTACCGTAATGAACTATCTTCTATAAGCTATAGATTTGAACCACAGATTTTTAACTTTCAAACAATTTTAAAAACAAAACAATTATTTCTATTTAGAAATTGTTATACTTTGTTGTATAATACATAAGGTATAAATTTAAAATGAGCAGGTTCGATGAGGACTGATCTCATCCAGTTAGAATAGGATGGATCTTTTCTAATTCTGGTTTTATCTCCAGTTTTTATTTGGAATATTTCCTTCTAGTTCATTCTGGGTCAGCTGTTCTACTGCAGGGATTTAAATTCTTGATCTTTAGGCTTTCGATATTAAAGGCTTTCAGGTTTGCTATTTCTCTTGGCAACCAGTTTAATTGAACAAATAAGAATCCTTTCTGTGATCATAAACTAAAAGGCTGTTTGTAATTTGCCTTTTAAATTTCTCCTCTCATGTAAGATCTCTCATATTCTTTCACGCAATAAAAGCAGGAGTAGACACTGTCATATAAGATGTCTCTCTATTTTGAAGCCTTAAGTATAAAATGTTTGGGTTTTTTTTCCTTGTGAGTTTGTTTCTGTTACTTGACTCAGTAACAAATCATAACATTTGTATTCTGCCTTATAATTTATAAACCACTTTAATATTCTCATATTAACTTTGTAATAAGCCTATGAAGTAACAGTCATTTACTGAACCCTTGGCATATAGCATGTTGTTAAAGATTAACTGAATGGGCCAGGCGCAGTGGCTCATGCCTGTTATCCCAGCACTTTGGGAGGCTGAGGCGGGTGGATCACCTGGCCAACATGGCGAAACTCCATCTCTACTAAAAATACAAAAACTACCTGGGTGTGGTGGCGCATGCCTGTAATCTCAGCTACTTAGGGAGGCTGAGGTAGGAGAATCGCTTGAACCTGGGAGGTGGAGGTTGCAGTGAGCTGAGATCGTGCCATTGCACCTGGGCAACAAGAGAGAAACTCTGTCTCAACAACAACAGAAAAAAAGATTAACTGAATGAAATGTAGATATTAGTATCTTATTCTAAAAACAGGTATTTGAAGCTATGAGAAGTTGAAATCACTTTCTAAGATCACTGGGTAGAGTCTGGGCTCATTTTTAGCTGTTCTAGATCACAGGGCTAGGTTTTCTTCCTTTATGCTATATCACACTAACCATATTTGAGGTTTCAGTTTTTGCAGTGGTTTTTAAGGTAAAATTTACATAGATTGAAATGTTCGGATATTAATGTATAATTTGAGTTTTGAGAAGTACATTTATCTGTACAATGAAGACGCCAACCAAGATATCAAATATTTCCATCTTCCCAACGCCCCTGGGGATATTTCCCATACCCTTTACCCCAGGGCAATCACTGTTCTGACTTTTTTTCCTGCCATATATTAGTTTTGCCAGGTCTAAAATTTCTTATAAATGAAATCATATAGAAGATACTCTTTTATGTCCGAGTTATTTCATGTGGCATAATGGCTGAGATCCATCCACATTGTTGTGTGTATAAGTCATTTATTCCTTTTTATTGTTGAATAATATTTATTATATGAATATATCACAATTTGCTCTTTTCTGTTGATGAGCATTTTGGTTATTTTTTTTTTTAGCTATTATAAATCCAACTGCTATAAACATTTGTGTACAAGTTTCTTTGTGACTATAAATGTTTATTTTTATTGGAGACTTACTAGATTATAAGGTAGTTGATGGAGAACATAATGAAACTACCAAGTCTTTTTCTAAAGTGGTTGTACTATTTTATACTCCTACCAATAACATATAAGTATTCTATTTGTTCCACATCCTAGTTAATATTTACTGTTGTTAGTCTTTTACATTTTGGCTATTGTAGTGAGTAGATAGTAGATTTCATTATGGTTTAATTTGTGTTTCTTGGTTAATGTGCTGACCTTTTTTTCCTGTTCTTATATGCCATTCATGTATTATTGTTAGTGAAGGGTCCAGCATTTTCCCCACATTTATTTAAGATTCTCTTTTGGTGAGTCATGGGCATTCTTCACATATCTTGGATATACATTTTTGTCGGATATGTTTATTGTGAATATGCTCTCTGAGTTGGCAACTTTTCAATTTGTTTTCTTAATGATATCTTGATGAATAGAAATCTCCCTTGATAAGATTTAGTAGAAGGTTTTTAATTTTATTGATCTTTCCAAAGAAACAATTTTGGCTTTAATTTTTATATTATCTGTCTTTTTTATTTTATTGATTTAAGCTCTTTATTCCCTTCCTTCTACTTCCCAGATGAGCAAATTAAACCCAAAGGACTTTGAGAGATCTTGTTTTTTATTCCAATTTAATTCTGTTGTGTTCAGAGAATGCACTCCATGAGAATTCCTTTTAAAATTTACTTAAATTTATTCTATGATACGTGTGGTCCATATTGGTAAATACTTTAATGCACTTAAAAAATATAATATGAGGCCGGGCGCGGTGGCTCAAGCCTGTAATCCCAGCACTTTGGGAGGCCGAGACGGGCGGATCACGAGGTCGGGAGATCGAGACCATCCTGGCTAACACGGTGAAACCCCGTCTCTACTAAAAAATACAAAAATCTAGCCAGGCGAGGTGGCGGGCGCCTGTAGTCCCAGCTACTCCGGAGGCTGAGGCAGGAGAATGGCGGGAACCCGGGAGGCGGAGCTTGCAGTGAGCTGAGATCTGGCCACTGCACTCCAGCCTGGGCGACAAGAGCGAGACTCCGTCTCAAAAAAAAAAAAAAAGTATATATATATATACATATAATGATTATACATAATTATAGTATAATTCAGTTGTTTCATACAGTGAACAATAAATGTGAACTAGGTCAGGATGGTTATGGTGTTTAAATTTTCTCTCTCCCTACTACTTGATTGTGTACAATTGTTTTATTAATTGCTGAGGAAGAGATATTGACATCAGCCTATTTTTGTCTGCCCCTCCCTTCCCAAGGCATTGGAGGGGAATGTGCCAACTGGTAGTTAGAAAAGAAAGATGGCATTGGGGGAAATTTTAGCGAGTCTTCAAACTCTTTTTATTCTCATGTTCCACATTTCTAATTTTAACCTAAATAATGCTTTTACACTGGATTGTAAAAGGCATGTGATTTTAGAGATTTTATTTTGGGATGTCCTGTCTTATGCTGTATTAAAGGGAAACAATTATTAATGTGCATCACCCTATCTTGTTTTTGGTGCCAGGGTAGTTGTATGATTTTGTTACTAGCAGTGCTATACCTGAATGTGACTTGGTTATCTTGGAAATGCAGGAACTTATATGAAAGTACTGTAAAATAAAATGAGGATTGGTTCCCAGGAAAAAAAACTGTATATTTTATTTTTGTAGATTTTCTTTAATTCTGTCCATTTACTGCTTCATGTATTTAGAAGATCTGCTGTTAGGCACACACATATTTATAATTGTTATGATTTCAGTTGAACTGACCATTTTATAATTATGAAATAACTTTGTCTTGGGTAATACTCTTCCTTAGTTTACTTCAACTGCTATTAATGTAGGTACTCTAGACTTCTGCTGACACTTTTCATGGTGCATGCTTTCCATCTACTTACATTCAATTTTTCAGGGTCTTTATATTTGATATATGTTTCCTATACACAGCATGTAGTTAAACCTTCCTTAAAAAATTTTATTGATACATAATATTCGTACATATTTATGGCTAAATGTGTTATTTTGTTACATGCGTAGGATGTGTAATGACCAAGTCAGGGTATTTGGAGTATCCATTCCCTTAAGGATTTATCATTTCTATGTGTTGAGAACATTGTAAGTCCTCTTTTCTAGCTATTTAGAAATATACAATACATTGTTAACATACTCACTCTGTTTTGCTATAGAATATCAGAACTTATTCTTCCTGTATAACTGCATGTTTATGCCCATTAACCAACCTCTCTTCATAAACCCCACAAACACATGCTTCCTAGCCTCTGGTCTCTATTATTCTATTGTCCACCTCCATGACATTTTAGCTCCCACCTTGACGATCTGCATTATTTATGTTTCTGTGCTTGGTTTATTTTACTTAACATAATGACCTCCAATTTCAACAACGTTGCTCCAAGTGACATGATTTTATTATTCTTTTATAGCCAAGTGTTATTTTATTTTATATATATATTCCATATTTTCTTTATCAACTGAATCGTTGATGAACCCTTAGGTTGATCTCATATCTTTAGTATTATGAATAGTGCTATAATTAAAAAAAGGTTACAGGTATCCCTTTGATATACTGACTTCTTTTCCAATGGATAAATACTCAGTGGGATGGCTGGACCATGTGGTGGTTCTATTTTTTTGTTTTTGGCGAAATTGCCATACTATTTTCCATGGTGGCTATACTAATTTACAGTACTACCAACAGTGTATTACAAGTTCCCTTTTTGGCCGGGTGCGGTGGCTCAAGCCTGTAATCCCAGCACTTTGGGAGGCCAAGACGGGCGGATCACGAGGTCAGGAGATTGAGACCATCCTGGCTAACACTGTGAAACCCCGTCTCTACTAAAAAATACAAAAAACTAGCCGGGCGAGGTGGCGGGCGCCTGTAGTCCCAGCTACTCCGGAGGCTGAGGCAGGAGAATGGCGTAAACCCGGGAGGCAGAGCATGCAGTGAGCTGAGATCCGGCCACTGCACTCCAGCCTGGGCGACAGAGCGAGACTCCGTCTCAAAAAAAAAAAAAAAAAAAAAAAAGTTCCCTTTTCTCTGCATCCTTACCAGAATTGTTTTTTGACTTTTTAATGATAGCCATTCTAACCGGAGTAAGATGATATCTCATTGTGGTTTTGATTTGCATTTTCCTAGTGATTAGTGATGGTTAGCATATTTTTACATACCTGTTGGTCATTTGTATGTTGTTGTTGTTGTTGTTTTTCTGAGATGGAGTCTCGCTCTGTAGCCAGGCTGGAGTGCAGTGGTGCAATCTCAGCTTACTGCAACCTCTGACTCCCTCCTGGTTCAAGCCATTCTCCTGCCTCAGCCTCCTGAGTAGGTGGGATTACAGGCATGTGACACACCTAACTAATGTTTGTATTTTTAGCAGAGATGGGGTTTCACCATGTTGTCCAGGATGGTCTCGATCTCCTGACCTCACAATCCACCCGCCTCGGCCTCCCAAAGTGCTGGGATTACAGACGTGAGCCACCACACCCAGACTGTATGTTGTCTTTTGAAAAATATCTATTCATGTTTTTTGTCCATTTTTAATGGGACTCTTGGTTGTTGTTGTTTTCTGTTGAGTTCCTTGCATATTCTTGACATTAGTTCCTAGTTGGATGAACTTTATAAATATTGTCTCCCATTCAACAGGTTGTCTCTTCACTCTGTTCATTGTTTCCTTTGCTGTGCAAAAGCTTTTTAGTTTAGTATAGTCCCGTTTGTCTGTTTTTGCTTTTGTTGCCTGTGCTTTTGAGGGCTTAGTTATAAAATCTTTGCCTAACCAATGTCCTGAAGTGCTGAACTATGTTTTCTTCTAGGATTTTTATAGTGTCGGTCTTACCTTTAAGTCCTTCTTTTTTTTTTTTTTTTTTGAGACGGAGTCTTGCTCTGTCACCCGGGCTGGAGTGCAGTGGCCGGATCTCAGCTCACTGCAAGCTCTGCCTCCCGGGTTCCCGCCATTCTCCTGCCTCAGCCTCCGGAGTAGCTGGGACTACAGGCGCCCGCCACCTCGCCCGGCTAGTTTTTTGTATTTTTAGTAGAGACGGGGTTTCACCGTGTTAGCCAGGATGGTCTCGATCTCCTGACCTCGTGATCCGCCCGTCTTGGCCTCCCAAAGTGCTGGGATTACAGGCTTGAGCCACTGCGCCCGGCACCTTTAAGTCTTTAACCCATCTTCAATTGATCTTTGCATATAGTGAGAGATAGGAATCCAGTTTCATTCTTCTGCATATGGTTGTCCAGTTATCCAAGCAGCATTCTTTAAAGAGGATGTTTTCTGCTGATGCATATTCTTGGCACCTTTGTTGAAAATCGTTTACATACATGGATTTATTTCTGTGTTCTTTATTCTCTTTCATTAGTTTGTGATTCTGATTTTATACCAACACTCATGTTCTGGTTAGTATAGCCCTGTGATATGTTTTGAATTTAGGTAGTGTGATGCCTTTGGCTTTGTTATTTTTGTTCAGGATTGCCTTGGCTATTTGGGAACTTTTCAGTTCCACACAAATATTAGAATTGTTGTTTTTTTATTTCTGTGAAAAATGACCTTGTATTTTGATAAGGATTCCATTGAATCTGTACATTGCTTTGGGCAATACAATCATTTTAATAACATTAATTCTTCTAATCAATGAGAATTGGATGTATTTCCATTTGGTTTTGTCCTCTTCAATTTCTTTCATCAGTGTTTTGTAATTTTCCTTGTAGAGGTCATTTATCTCTTTGATCAAATTTATTTTTAGATTTTTTTTTTTTGCAGCAATTGTAAATGGGATTGCCTTCTCGATTTCTCAGCTAGTTCATTATTTGTGTATAGAAATGCTACAGATTTTTGTACGCTGATTTTACATCCTGTAACATTACTGAAATTATGTATGAGTTCTAAGAGAATTTTAGTGGTGTCTTTAGGTTTTTCTAGATATAAGATCATGTCACTTGCTAGGAGAGACACTTTAATTTTCTCTTTTCAAATGTAGCTGCCTTTTATTTATTTCTGTTGTCTGATTACTCTAGCTAGGACTCCCAGTACTATGTTGAATAGAAGTAGGAAAGTGGGAATCCTGGTCTAGTTTCAATTCTCAGAGGAAAGACTTTCAGCTTTCCCCCATTCAGTACGATATTAATTGTGGGTTTGTCATACATGGCCTTTATTATGTTGGAGTATGTTCCATTTATGTCTAATTTGTTTTGTATCATAAAGGGATGTTGGCTATTATCAAGTGCTTTTTCCGCATTTATTGAGATGATCATATGATTGTCATTCATTCTGTTGATGTGATGTATCACATTTATTAATTTGCATGTGTTGAACTGTCCTTACCTCCTAAGGATAAATCCCACTTGATCACTGTGTATTATATTTTTGATATGCTGCTGGATTCAATTTGCTAGTATTTTATTAAGGATTTTTTAATCTATATTCATCAGAGATATTGGTCTGTAGTTTTCTTTTTTTTGTTGTTTCATCTTTGGTTTTGGTATTAGGATAATGCTGGCCTTATGGAATGAGTTGGGAAAAATTCCATTCTCTTCAATTTGTGGGACAGCTTGAGGAGAATTGGTATTAGTGTTTTGTAAGTTTGATAGAATTCAGCAGCGAAGTCATCTGATTTGGAATATTTCTTTGTTGGGAGATGTTTTATTACTGAATCCATCTAATTACTGATTATTAGTCTCTTTAGGTGTTCTATTTCTTCCTGATTTAATGTTGGTAAGTTGTGTGTGTCCAGGAATTTATCTATTTCCTATAAGTTTCCCAGTTTGTTAGTGTACAGTTGTTCATAATAGCCTCTGATGATTATTTGTAGAATATTTCTTTGGTATCAGTGAGTATGTCTCCTTTTTTGTTTCTGATTTTATTTGGGTCTTTTTTTCCATTTTCCTTGGTTAGCCTTGCTAGTTGTTTACCAATGGTATTTTTTTTTTTTTTTTTTTTTTTTTTTTTTTTTTTTGAGGCGGTGTCTCGCTCTGTCGCCCGGACTGGAGTGCAGTGGCCGGATCTCAGCTCACTGCAAGCTCCGCCTCCCGGGTTCACGCCATTCTCCTGCCTCAGCCTCCCGAGCAGCTGGGACTACAGGCGCCCGCCACCTCGCCCAGCTAGTTTTTTGTATTTTTAGTAGAGACAGGGTTTCACCGTGTTAGCCAGGATGGTCTCGATCTTCTGACCTCGTGATCCGCCCGTCTCGGCCTCCCAAAGTGCTGGGATTACAGGCTTGAGCCACCGCGCCCGGCCCCAATGGTATTTATCTTTCCGAAAAACCAACTTTTCATTTTGTTGATCCTTTTTATTGTTTTTTAAGTCCCTATTTCGTTTAGTTTTGTTCTGATCCTTTTTTTCTTCTACTAATTTTGAGTTTGGTTTGTTCTTTTCTTTCTAGTTTCTTAAGGTAAATTGTTAGCCTGTTCATTTGAACTCTTGCTATATTTTGGATGTAGGTGTTTATTGCTATAAACTTCCCTCTTAGCATGTTTTATTGCTGTATCCTATAGGCTTTGGTAGGTTGTGTTTCTATTTTCATTAGTTTCTAGACATTTTTTGATTGCCTTTATAATTTCTACCCTAACTTGATGATCATTCAGGATCATGTTGTTTAATTTTCATGTATTTTTACAGTTTCTAAAGTTCCTTTTCTTACTGATTTCTAGTTTTATTACATTGTGGTTAGAGAAGATATTTGAAATGATTTCAATTTTTAAAAATTTTTTGAGACTTGTTTTGTTTCCTAACATACAGTCAATTTTGGAAAATGTTTCATGTGCTACTGAGAAAAACGTGTATTCTGTGGCTGATGAATGAAATATTCTGTAAATGTCTGTTAGGTCCTTTTGATTTAAAGTACAGTTTAAACTCAATGTTTGTTAATTTTCTATCTAGATTATCTGCCTAATGCTGAGGGTGGATTGTTGAAGTCCCCAGCTATTATTATATTGGAGTCTATTTCTCTCTTTAGGTCTAATATTTGCTTTATATATCAGAGTTCTCCAATGTTAGTTGCATACATCTTTATAATTATTATATCCCCTTGCTGAATTGATCCCCTTATTATTATAGAATAAACATTGTCTCTTTCTGACTGTCTTTGTCTTAAAGTTTATTTTAATTAAGTATATCTACTTTTGCTCACATTTGGTTTCTGTTTGCATGGAATATCTTTTTCCATCCATTTACTTTCAGTTTACATGTGTCTTTACAGATGAGGTGCATTTCTTGTAGGCAGCACATAGTTGGGCCATATTTCTTTTATTCAGTCAGTTTATATCTTTTAAGTAGAAAGTCAAATCATTTTATAGGCCGGGCATGGTGGCTCAAGCCTGTAATCCCAGCACTTTGGGAGGCCGAGACGGGCGGATCACGAGGTCAGGAGATCGAGACCATCCTGGCTAACACGGTGAAACCCCATCTCTACTAAAAAATAAAAATAAAAATACAAAAAAAAACACACAAAAAACTAGCTGGGTGAGGTGGCGGGCACCTGTAGTCCCAGCTACTCAGGAGGCTGAGGCAGGAGAATGGCGTAAACCCGGGAGGCGGAGCTTGCAGTGAGCTGAGATCTGGCCACTGCACTCCAGCCTGGGCGACAGAGCGAGACTCCGTCTCAAAAAAAAAAAAAAAAATCATTTTATATTCAAGGTTATTATTATTATTTTATTTATTTATTTATTTATTTATTTTTTTTGAGACGGAGTCTCGCTCTGCCGCTCAGGCTGGAGTGCAGTGGCCGGGTCTCAGCTCACTGCAAGCTCCGCCTCCTGGGTTTACGCCATTCTCCTGCCTCAGCCTCCCAAGCAGCTGGGACTACAGGCGCCCGCCATGTCGCCCGGCTAGTTTTTTTGAATTTTTTAGTAGAGACGGGGTTTCACCATGTTAGCAAGGATGGTCTCGATCTCCTGACCTCGTGATCCGCCCATCTCGGCCTCCCAAAGTGCTGGGATTACAGGCTTGAGCCACCGCGCCCGGCCGGCTATTTATTTTTTTTGAGACGGAGTCTTGCTCTGCCACCCAGGCTGGAGTGCAGTGGCCGGATCTCAGCTCACTGCAAGCTCCGCCTCCCAGGTTTACGCCATTCTCCTGCCTCAGCCTCCCGAGTAGCTGGGACTACAGGCGCCCGCCTCGTCGCCCGGCTAGTTTTTTGTATTTTTAAGTAGAGACAGGGTTTCACCGTATTAGCCAGGATGGTCTCGATCTCCTGACCTCGTGATCCGCCCGTCTCGGCCTCCCAAAGTGCTGGGATTACAGGCTTGAGCCACCGCGCCCGGCCTCAAGGTTATTATTTTTATGTGAGGGTTTATTCCTGTCATTTTATTGATTGATTTCTGGTTGTTTTCTCTATCCTTTGTTTTCTTTCTCCCTTATTTATCATTGTGATATGGTGGTTTTTTTTGTAGTGGTAAAATTTGAGTCCTTACTCTTTCTTATTTCTCAACCCATTTGCTCTGCCAGTGGGTTTAATACTTTCATGCAATTTTATAACAAGAGATATAGTCCTTTCACTTCCAGGTGTAGGATTTCCCTAAGCATTTATTGTAGGAGCAATCATAGTGGTATGAATTTGTAATGGTGATGAGTTTTTTTAGCTTTTGCTTGTCTAAGAAAGAGTTTATTTCTCATTCATTTGTGAATGATAACTTTGGTCTGTATAGTATCCTTTGTCAGCAGTTTCTTTTTCTTTCAGCGCCTTGAATATATTATGCAACTCTCTCCTGGCCTGTAAGTTTCTGCTGAGAAATCTGCTGTTAGTCTGATGGGGGTTCCCTTATAAGTGACTGGACAATTTTCTCTTGCTAATTTTCAAATGTCGTCTTTGTCTTGGACTTCGCACAGTTTCACTCTAATATGCTATAGAGATGTTTTTGAATTTTATCTATTTGGGGAATCCCTGAGCTTCCTATATCTGATGTGTCAGTCTCTTGCTAGACTTAGGAAGTATTCTGCCATTATTTTATCAAACGGTGTTTCTATCCCCTTTGTTTTTTCTTCTCCTTCTGGGACACCAAACATTTGAATATTTGGTTTCTTTATGGTGTCCCGTATATCACATAGAATCTACTCATTCTTTTCGATTCTTTTTTCTTTATTTTTGTCTACTGGGTTATTTCAAAGACAGGTCTTTGTGTTCTGAAATTCTTTCTGCTTGATTGTGTCTCTTGTTGAAGCTTTTGAATGTATTTTGTATTTCATTAAATAAATGTTTTAGTTCCAGAATTCCTGTCCCATTCTTTTTAATGATATCTGTCTTTTTGTAATTTTAAATTCATATCCTGAATTGTTTTCTGGATTTCTTTTTATTGTTTGTTTGTATAGTCTTGTATCTCACCGAGCTTCTTTAATATCATCATTTTGAATTCTTCTGGGATTTTAAAAATTTCTTTTTTATTGGTATGTGTTGCTGGAGAACTATTGTTTTCTTTTAGAGATGTGGTATTTTCTTGCTTTTTCATGTCTTATTTGCCTTTACATTGATATCTGCATGTCTGATGTAACAGTCATTTGTAATGTTTTTGAATTTGTTTTCATGGGGGAGGACATTTTCCTGAAGATGAATCTATGTTGTTGGTTGGATAGGGCACTTTGGCTTAGATTCTGCGCACAGGCAGTAGTGCAGTTCCTGTACAATTTCTTCAGCTTTAAACAGCATATATGGCATCTGTGATTTTCTCAGTGGTTTAGGTTGCATTCGTAGTGGAGGCTGTGGTGAAGTTTTGCTGGGGATGGGGATGTCAGGTGGGCCAATCCTTGTGCCCCACTGGTGGCAGTGTGGTACAATTGTACCTGAAGTGGTGTATGCTGGCACTGGATTAGCGGCTCCTTGCATGCTGATTCTCGGGCATTTGGGAAGCTTGCTCAGGTGCCAGTAGTGGCAGTGGTGGGCCAGGCAGGTGGGCAGGTCCTCTAGCGTCTGGGCATTAGGCATGGCAGGGGTGATGGTCATAGCAGTGGCAGAACATGCCTGTCTCCCAAGTGGTCTGCACTGATGTTGGTGGTTGGTGCTGCAGGCGCAGCAGGCCAGTCCCTCGCCCACAGGTGGCAAGTGAAGGTAGATGCTGTCTGTCGTGGTAGTGGCAGGTTGGTTGGGCTTCACATCAGGTTCCTGGGAGGAGTACCCAGGTACAATGATGATGAATGGGGCTGGGTGATCCCCAGGCTCCTAGATGACATGCTCAGGCCCTGAGAGGACAGAGCTGGGCAGGGAAGGCTTGTCATCAGGCCCCCCATTGCTGTTTTCAGGCACTGGCTGTAGCAAGCAGGGGTTGGGGTGATCTCTAGGACTCTGACAAAATGCTTGGGTGAGGTTATCAGTAACTGCACTGTGGACCTACTACTGGGGTGGCCAAGGTTGCTTTTAGTAGGAGCAACCATAGGCACGGGACTGAGGAGAATGCACTTCAGCTCCAGGTGGCAGCTCTGGGTGGAGCAGCCTCCCCTCAGGGAATTTGTTAATGCACAGTGCCTTCATGACTGGGGGGCAGTAGGGTCATTGTCAGTAGATTGCCCTTCAGCTTTCTTGAGGTCCCCTGTTTCTTTGCTCCAATCAGAAAAGTGCTCCTAGGTAAAAAGTCTAGGTCATTGTTGGACTAATCTCATGCATTCTCCTCCCTGAGGGATCACAGTTCTGTACTCTCTGTTGTTCATCATCTGACAATAAACCCCTCATGTATTTTGTCTTAGGTTACAATTTTTTTTTAAATCTCGAAGGCATTAGTTGAATACCAGTTACTTCACTGCGGGCAAGAGTGGAAATCTCATGGGCAGAAACAGAAGTCTTAATTATTGATTAGTTTTTAGCTACTTTGTCCCGACTAGATATCAATAGCTTAAAATAAATGTTTACACATACTTTCTACTCATCTTTCCCACATCAGCATAAGCTACTAAGAGAGTTTCCTTGTTTCCCTAGAACAGTAGTTCTTGAAGTATAGGTTATAGACAAGCAACACCAGCATCATCTGCAAAACTTTTAGAAATAAAAATTTACTGGCCTCACCCAAGACCCGATGAATCAAAAAGTGTGTTTGGGAACCAGCTGTGTGTTGTTGTAGCTGTTGTTGTTGAATAAGCTTCCAGTGATTCTGATGTGCCGTGAAGCTTAGCTCCTATCCCATCAGGTCTCCTGCTGTCTCTACAGCATCCTTGGTTGTAATTACTTGATTGGTTGTGTAACTTCTCTCTAAGGTCTTTGTAAAGAGAAAATGTTTCTCATAGTCACCTGATTCCCAAATTTATGATTAAAAAATCTGAGTATCTGTGCTATTGCTTTGTCTTCCTTTCTTAGTACAAATTTTCTCCTTATACTCTAAAAGGTTTATAAATCTTCTTCCAAGGTTTTTTTTTTAGCATGGAAAGATTATATTTTTTAAATGACTTTAACTGGTTTCATTTCATGGATTATACTTTTTCTTTTGGAGAAGAAAAATTCACAAGTTTACGTAGATACCTGAAAATTTTTTTGTAGAGTAAACTTATCCAAAGAAGCATATCTTTGTAGTTTTCAGTTTAATGAATGCTTTTAGGTTGAAGTAAACGTGGGAGATAGTTCCCATTCTGCTTTCAGGAGTCCTATCAGTTGAGTATTTTAGTTAGACCAGAGCCTAGTGGAGTAAGGAATGCTTCAGGATACAGTTATTTGTCTTCCTGCCCCAGAGGTAGGATCATGATATCATAGAGTCTCGGGGATGGGAAAGATAAGAAATTTTTGATTAGTATGATAGAAACCACATTCAGATAAAGATTGCATGGTGAAGATTCTACATCTATTTTGGGCACTAAGGTAAATTACTATGAGGAAATTATAGAACCTTTTAACATCAGTTTTATTATCTGTAAAATAAACATGATTTTCTTCAATGCAAAGACTGTTTACTCTCAGTTTACAGCTTCACTATCTCTTCTGCATCATACATTTCTTCTTCTTGACGGAATGTTTCTGTGAGCTTACTTATTTTGCAATATATCTGGTTTTTTATCCCTCTTTTTAATCCCATATCTCCCAACCACCCCAAGAAATAGCTAGCCTTTTACTTAATCTTTGTCCTACCAGGCATTCTGTTGAAATTTGCTTAAAAGAGAAGACGAAAGTCTTTAAATCTATGTTATAAATCCTATCATGAATTGTAAATTAGTTATCATTAGTAGCATTTAGTGTACCTCTACTAACCTCATAGCCTTAGAATTGCATGTATTGCTATGGCATTTATTAATGTTCACCTTTACTGCCAGTAAGGAACACACACATGTAGTCGTGTGCCACATAATGATCTTTCAGTCAATGACTGAATAATCCCATAAGATTATAATGGAACTGAAATTTTCCTATCACCTAGTGACTTGTGTTACAGTTGCCTACAGTATTCAGTACAATAACATTCCATACAGGTTTATAGCTTAGGAGCAATAAGCTATGCCATATAGTCTAGGGGCGTAGTAGGCTGTACCATCTAGATTTGCATAATTACATGCTATGCTATTCATACAGTGACAAAATCACCCAAAGTTGCATTTCTCAAAACATATCCCTGCCATTAAGTGATGCATTTTCCCCTTGAGGTTCCATATACCTACTCTTAAATTATAAGCTACTCAGTTTCCTAAAAATGTAGTATATGCTTACAGGCAATTGAAATGCAGGAAGTCTAAGGCCTTTTCTGTGTAGCCTATCTGAATGTTCAAACTTATCTTTCATCTTCTGTCTTTTTAGATATACTCAGAAACCTTTAATTTATGCACATATTCATACAAATTTTCTTCTGATATCAGTGGATTCAGAAACATAGCTTGAGATCCTTATTTAAACATTTTATAGTTTTTTAACATCCTTATCTACAGCTTTAAAAAACTAACCAGAGTATAAAACATTGTCTTGGTCAGCTCAGGCTGCTATAACAAAAATACCATAGACTGTGCGGCTTAAAGCTGGGGTCCCCAACCCCTGGGCCACAGACTGGTACTGGTTTGTGGCCTATCAGGAAATGGGCCGCAGAGCAGGAGATGAGTGGCAGGCAAGCGAGTGATGCTTCATCTGTATTTACAGCTGTTCACCATCACTTGGATTACCACCTGAACTCTGCCTCCTGTGAGATCAGTGGCAGCATTACATTCTCATAGGAGCACAAACCCTATTGTGAACTACACAAGCAAGTAATCTAGGCTACACATTCCTTATGAGAATCCAATGCCTGATGATCTGTCACTGTCTCCCATCACCCCCAGATGGGACTGTCTAATGGCAGGAAACAAGCTCAGGGCTCCCATTGATTCTACATTATTGTGAGTTGTATAATTATCTCATTGTATATTATAATGTAATAATGATAGAAATAAAGTTCACAATAAATGTAATGTGCTTGAATTATCCCTAAACCATCCCTCATCTCCTGGTCTGTGGAACAATTGTTTTCCATGAAACCAGTCCCTGGCACCAAAAAGGTTGGGGACAATGACTTAAACAACAGACATTTATTTCTCACAGTTCTACAGGCTGGGAAAGCCAGTATTACAATTCTGGGAGATCTGGTGTCTGGTGAGGAACTGCTTTCTGGCTTGGAGACAGCTGCCTTCTTGATTTCTCTTAACATGGCAGAAAAGGGGATCTCTGGTTTCCTTTTCTTCTTCTAAGGACACTAATCCCAGCATGGAAGCTCCACCCTCATAATTTCGTGTAAACCTAATTACTCCCAAAGGCTCACCTCTTTATAACATCCCATTGGGGTTGAGGTTTCAACATATAAATTGTAGGGAGAAAAAACATGCCGTATATAACAAATATTTGATCAAACATTCACAATTGCCGTAAACATCCCAAGTACCATTCTATTAATAGCAAATATTGCAAATGTTAACAGCAAATGCTTGTTCGTGCCTCAACTTTCTCTGATATGAAATCCAGGTCATTATGAATAAAATGAGAGCTTTTACTTTTTCAGACAAGCCTGTTTTCAGTAGAGTCACAGAGAAAGCAGTTACCATGACTACAAGGTTAGTTGCTGGTTCATTTGCTTATTAAATTACTGTCTAATAGTCATTCCTACGTCCTGGTCCAGATACATGATCTGACCTTTCATTTTGAATTGCTAAGTAAAATTATGAATTCATGTATTCGTTTTCCTATTTGAGAAGACAGGTTTTTGTGTTTCCTTGGTTATCAAGATTAATTTTTCTGGATTGATTCTACTAAGTCCTGTTACATGAACTCTCAGGGTGGAGTTATATAGGTTTCAATGGTATCACTGATAAAATATAATTGACTTCCTACAATGGGAACTTAAGTTTCTTTTCTATGAAAATTATAGCATGCCGATAAGTATTTGATACTGATATTACTACTGCCTATGTATGGGATTTTATGTATATCTTGAAATGAATTCAATAAAGTCAGCTGGCAATAACCAGATACATTTTACTCATTGCCAAAAGGAAACTTCCTGAATTAAGTTTGAGATGGGATCATATTAGCTGTTTATTTTTACTCTGATGTCTTAAAAGCATTATATTACAAGATATGCTTTAGAAATGAGAGAAGTATGTAAAAATTTTCACATTATTTTGATTTCTTTCTACTTCAACTTTCCTGTAAGGAGTCTTGGGTAAGGCATTGGAAACTGTCAAGCCTCTGGAGGAAGATATAAAATTAATTCACTAAAATGAGGCATATTATAATGCATGCTAACCCTTAAAAATACTGAGGGAACAAGAGGAAGAGAGTTGACTCAGGAGAGATTGGCATCAAAAGAAGTGAATTGGTTGCCTTTATTTAGATTAAGACTTTTCCTTTCAGTGTATGTTAATCTCCTGTTTTGCAAAATGCCTGTGCATATCTTTGGATCTTTCTGAATAATTGAGAAGGAAATGATGAATGAATCAATGTAGTGCTAAACTTTATGGTTAATCACCAATATGTGTGACCTACTGCTACTCTGCTATGTACATATCAGAGCACACTGGCCCAAAGATTAGGTTACAGAATGATAACCAAAACAGCATGGTACTGGTACCAAAACAGATATATAGACCAAAGGAGCAAAACAGAGGCCTCAGATGTAACACCACACATCTACAACCATCTGATCTTTGACAAACCTGACAAAAACAAGCAATGGGGAAAGCATTCCCTATTTAATAAATGGTGCTGGGAAAACTGGCTAGCCATATGCAGAAAACTGAAACTGGACCCCTTCTTTATACCTTATGCAAAAATTAACTCAAGATGTATTAAAGCCTTAAATGTAAGACCTAAAACCATAAAAACCCTAGAAGAAAACCTGGGCAATACCATTCAGGACATAGGCATGGGCAAAGACTTCATGACTAAAACACCAAAAGCAATGGCAGCAAAAGCCAAAATGGACAAATAGGATCTAATTAAACTAAAGAACTTATGCACAGTAAAATAAACTACCATCAGAGTAAACAGACAACCTATAGAATGGGAGAAAATTTTTGCATTTTATCCATCTGACAAAGGGCTAATATCCAGAATCTGCAAAGAACTTAAACAAATTTACAAGAAAAAAACAAACAACCCCATCAAAAAGTGGGCAAAGGATATGAACAAACACTTCTCAAAAGAAGACATTTATGCAGCCAACAAACATATGAAAAAAAGCTCATCATCACTGGTCGTTAGAGAAATGCAAATCAAAACCACAATGAGATATCATCTCATGCCAGTTAGAATGGTGATCATTAAAAAGTCAGGAAACAACAGGTACTGGAGAGGATGTGGAGAAATAGGAACACTTTTACACAGTTGGTGGCAGTGTAAATTAGTTCAACCATTGTGGAAGACCGTGTGGTGATTCCTCAAGGATTTAATACCAGAAATGCCATTTGACCCAGCAATCTCATTACTGGGTATGTATCCAAAGGATTATAGATCATTCTACTATAAAGACACATGCACACATATGTTTATTGCAGCACTATTCACAATAGCAAAGACTTGGAACCATCCCAAATGCCCATCAATGATAGACTGGATAAATAAATTGTGGCACACATATGCCATAGAATACTATGCAACCATAAAAAAGGATGAGTTCATGTCCTTTGCAGGGTCATGGATGAAGCCAGAAACCATAATACTCAGCAAACTAACACAAAAACAGAAAACGAAACACTGCATGTTCTCGCTCATAAGTAGGAGCTGATGATGAGAACACATGGTCACAGGGAGGGGAACGTTACACACTGGGAGCTGTGGGGAGGTGGGGGGCTATGGTAAGAATAGCATTAAGAGAAATACCTAATGTAGATGACGGGTTGACGGGTGCAGCAAACCACCATGGCACATGTATACCTATGTAACAAAGCTGCATTTTCTGCACATGTACCCCAGAACTTAAAGTAAAATAATAATAATAATAAAAGAATCATCCTGCATTATGTCTCAGCCACTGTGACATTTAAGAAAGTCATATTTGGCCGGGCACGGTGGCTCACGTCTGTAATTCCAGCACTTTGGAAGGCCGAGGCGGGTGGATCACGAGGTCAGGAGATCGAGGCCATCCTGGCTAACACGGTGAAACCCCGTCTCTACTAAAAAATACAAAACAAAATTAGCTGGGTGTGGTGGCAGGCGCCTGTAGTCCCAGCTACTCGGGAGGCTGAGGCAGGAGAATGCCGTGAACGTGAGAGGCGGAGCTTGCAGTGAGCCGAGATCGGGCCACTGCACTCCAGCCTGGGCGACAGAGTGAGACTCCATCACAAAAAAAAAAAAAAAAAAAAGAAAGTCATATTTTCCTTCTGGCTTCAGTTTCCTTACTGAGGAATTGATTATTGGATTCAATAATCCAAGGATGTTGAAGTAGACGATCTATGATTCTTTTTGGTATTTAATATTATATTATTGTTTTCACCAAAAAGCTATATATTTCCTTCTGGCCATGGCTCTGTGATCATTTGAATGTACACAGGTTTTTGTGAGAATTGACTTTAGAAATTCCAAGAACATTTGGGTAAATTAAATATTTTAGACAACATTTGTCAAGCCCAAAAGCAGAATTGTCATTTTTATACTAGATACAGTTAATTATAAATGTAAAAATAGTAAGAGCCCTGTTCTGTATGAAGCTGGTGAATATGGCAGTGAAACTTACAGAAAAAGGAAACAAGCTAAACAAGCCATCATCCTAAACCCTAACAGTGATGTCTCACTCTTCGATGAAGAAAAACTACCCAGAGCAGAATTCCATTTCTCCTCCTTAAAAAAACGTGCTTGATCATCTTAAAGTATAAAATGTCTCTCACTCCCGTGCTCCTGGAGTTATTTATCTATTCCAGCGTGTTCACTTTTTTTACTTGACTAATGACTAAGTTGAGATTGAAATAGGAATGTATGGGGACTCGTATTTAAGTCATTATGAATAAAAATAACTCGGCCGGGCGCGGTGGCTCAAGCCTGTAATCCCAGCACTTTGGGAGGCCGAGACGGGTGGATCACGAGGTCAGGAGATCGAGACCATCCTGGCTAACACGGTGAAACCCCGTCTCTACTAAAAAATACAAAAAAATTAGCCGGGCGAGGTGGCGGGTGCCTGTAGTCCCAGCTACTCGGGAGGCTGAGGCAGGAGAATGGCGTGAACCCGGGAGGCGGAGCTTGCAGTGAGCTGAGATCTGGCCACAGCACTCCAGCCTGGGCGGCAGAGCGAGACTCCGTCTCAAAAAAAAAAAAAAAAAAAAATGAATAAAAATAACTTGTAGGTTGTACTGTTTCTTACTATTTCAAGAAAGAGGTAATATCTTCTCCACAATGTTAAGAATAAAAGAGCTTTCTATCAAGTACAAACATACATATGTAACCCAAATACAAACCGCACATAGGGTGTTTGTATAGGCCATGGGATGAGTCTATGATAGTTGTGTACTCTACTGTTACTAGGCAAACACAAATGGAACTATATTACTATTCAGGAAAACTACAGAGGAAATTGATGTCTCATAGGCTCCCAAGAGGTACAATCCTAGTGAATGTCGAGATGATCATGCTGAGTCTTTATTTCCTTCCATTCACTTACAATCTTCAATATTTGTATCATGGTTTATAATGGTCAATAGGACCCATAGTCCTCTTACTTGATGAAGAGGTGTAATTATAATGTTGTGGAGGTCAAACCAACCTTGGATGTTAATCTGCTGTATTGACTTATGATTAACTCGTTTCAGGAAGCCTCTAAGATTTCCATTTACCTATTGTTCCTTGTTTAAGAGGATTTACTTACTGTAAATCCTACCCTTAAGTCAAACAACCTTTGTTATCATAATTCAGTTTTCCTTCTCTCCCTTCTGAATCACACTTTCCCTATGGTATATACGCCCTGGGTCTGGGGGATAATAGGATGGGAATCCACCATCTTGTCTTGTGTGGCAGGAGACATAGATGTGGTTTCTGTTCATAAGTTATTATTAAATATTTCTTTCTAAGAAACTGGATATGTCAGCCTCTTTTTTGGCCTCTCAGTTTCCTTGAACTTTGGGAGTAGGTTTGCATAGACTTGCCTACCACAAAACAAATGTTATTATTTATAAACAGATGAAAGACATATTTAACATTATTTAAGAACAAAAACTCCACCACAGGTTTCTGAAAGAAGGTAAATTAAAGCAAATTTCCAAAGCATCCTAGTTTTTATTAATCTTAACATACTATATTGTAATCACATTATGTTAGACTTATGGTTTTGTTAGCCAGCATAGGTGTATGTATCTATATCATTTTGTAAATATCTATTTATATTCAACAATGACAAAATTCAACACCAAACCAGCTTTGCTTATCTGTACCTATTATTTGTTACCAGTCTGTACAGTATGATAATCGGCCTGCTATTCTCATTCTGTTCTTTTTTGCATGATCCTTCTTGAACCAGTTGTCCTCCTTTCATCCTGCAAACTCTCACACTGCACTAGATTTGGCCTAGCCTTGAAGATGCAGTTCCAGAGTTTATTCTCTGCCTCAAAGCTCTGAGTCCCTCCCACAGTCACCCTGCTTTCTGGATCAGGTGCTTTATCTATCACCATCTCTATCAGAGCACAATATTACACTGAGGTCAATACAATGTTTTAATTCATCTGTCTTCTCCAGTAGACTCAGAACTCTTGAGGATAGAAATTTGTCATACGGCCGGGCGCGGTGGCTCAAGCCTGTAATCCCAGCACTTTGGGAGGCCGAGACGGGCGGATCACGAGGTCAGGAGATCGAGACCATCCTGGCTAACACGGTGAAACCCCGTCTCTACTAAAAAAATACAAAAAAACTAGCTGGGCGAGGTGGCGGGCGCTTGTAATCCCAGCTACTCGGGAGGCTGAGGCAGGAGAATGGCGTGAACCCGGGGGGCGGAGCTTGCAGTGAGCTGAGATCCGGCCACTGCACTCCAGTTCGGGCCACAGAGCAAGACTCCGTCTCAAAAAAAAAAAAAAAAAAAAAGAAATTTGTCATACTTACCTTTGTGTCTTATACAGCATTGTGGTCAACTTAACCTAATAAGAAGTCTGTAAACAAAATGAATAAAAATACCAGAAATAACACTTTGGCTCAGATGGAACATCAGAATGGGGACATTGTGGGAAATGTCAAAAATTTTTATACCCCTTGTTTACGTATATAGCTGTTATTACAGAGGTACCTTAAGTGTCTTCAGACAGAAACATCTGATAAACAGAGTCATCTTCAGAAGTTTGGACCAGTTTACTTTCTTTATCAGCCTGAGCATTTGTATATATAATTGGGATTGCTCTGCTTGAGAGAGACCATGTGACTATTAGTCATACTATTGCTACTATATACTAGTAGCATGAACTATCTTCTCTTCTCATATGTGCATGCCATTTATGTCCAACTATGTTTTAAGATTGAGCTTCCTGATTGTTTTCTGGAGATACCTTTTCAACCTCTACTGTTTAAGGATAAGATAAAAGAAAATTATAACACTGTGGGTAAAATTTTGATTTAAAATTATTGGCCAGTCATGGTGGCTGAGGCCTATAATCCCAACACTTTGTGGGGGAGGGTGAGGCAGGTGAATCATTTACGTTCAGGATTTCGAGACCAGCTTGGCCAACATAATAAAACCTGCTCTCAATACTACCACAGCTGATGCTTTCTTGAAAGCACCACCTCCCAGCAGGAGGCCAACCAGCACAAAAATAGTGCACTAGTTGACCAAAGCTAAGGACCCTCACAGAGTCCATTTCATCTCCCTGCCACTTCCACCAGAGCAAGTGCTCGTATTCACGACTGAGAGAACCACAGACGGTTCAGATCACAGGACTCTGTGCAGACAACCCCCAGTACCACCCCAGAACCTGGTAGACTTGCTGGGTGGCTAGATCCAGAAGAGAGATAACAATCACTACAGCCTGGCTCTCAGAAAGCCACATTCCTTGGAAAAGGGGGAGAGTACTACATCAAGGAAACACCCTGTGGGACAGAAGAATCCGAACAACAGCCTTGAGCCCTAGATCTTCCCTCTGACAGAGTCTACCCAAATGAGAAGGAACCAGAAAACCAACTCTGGTGATATGACAAAACAAGGTTCTTTGACAACCCCCAAAATCATGCTAGTGCAATGAATCCAAACCAAATAGAAATCCCTGATTTACCTGAAAAAGAATTCAGAAGGTCAATTATTAAGCTAATAAGGGAGGTACCAGAGAAAGGGGAAGCCCAATGTTAGGAAATTTAAAAAAATGATACAAGAAGTGAAGTGAGAAATATTCAACAAAACAGATAGCATAAATAAAGAACAGTCAAAACTTCAGGAAACAATGGAAGGACTTATAGAAATCAAAATGCTCTGGAAAGTCTCAGCAATAGAATTGAACAAGCAGAAGAAAGAACTTCAGAGCTTGAAGATAAGGTTTTCAAATGAACCCAATCCAACAAAGACAAAGAAAAAAGAATAAGAAAATATTAACAAAGCCTCCAAGAAGTCTGGGATTATGTTAAGTGACCAAACCGAAGAATAATCAGTGGTCCTGAGGAAGGAGAGAAATCTAAAAGTTTGGAAAATATATCTGGGGGAATAATGGAGGAAAATTTACCCAGCCTTGCTAGAGAACTAGACTTCCAAATACAAGAAGCTCAAAGTATACCTGGGAAATTCATAGCAAAAAGATCATCGCCTAGGCACGTTGTCATCGGGTTATCTAAACTTCAGATGAAGGAAAGAATCTTAAGAGCTATGAGGCAAAAACACCAGGTAACCTATAAAAGAAAACATATCAAACTAACAGCAGATTTCTCAGCAGAAACCCCACAAGCTAGATGGGACTGGGGGCCTGCCTTTAGCCTCCTCAAACAAAACAATTATCAGCCAAGAATTTTGTACCCACTGAAACCAAGCTTCATAAATGATGCAGTCTTTTTCAGACAAACAAATGCTGAGAGAATTTGCTACTACCAAGCCAGCACTACAAAAACTGCTAAAAGGAGCTCTAAGTCTTGACACAAATCCTAGAAGCACATCAAAACAGAACCTGTTTAAAGCATAAATCATACAGGACCTATGAAACAAAAATGCAATTAAAAAAACCAAAAACAAAAAAACAAGGTATACAGGCAACAGATAGCATGATGAATGGAATGGCACCTCACATCTCAATAATAATGTTAAATGTAAATGACCTAAATGCTCCACTTCAAAGATACAGAATTGCAGAATGGATAATAAATCACTAATCAACTATCTTCTGCCCTCGAGAGACACACTTAACACATAAGAACTCACATAAACTTAAGGTAAAGGGGTAGAAAAAGACATTTCATGCAAATGGACACCAAAAGAGAGCAGGACTAGCTATTCTTATACCAGATGAATGAAACTTTAAAAACACAGCAGTTAAAGAAGACAAAGAGGGACATTATATAATGATGAAAGGCCTTATCCAACAGGAAAATATCACAATCCTGAATATATATGAACCTAACATTGGAGGTCCCAAATTTATAAAACAATTACTAACAGACCTATGAAATGAGTTAGAAAGCAAACAATAATAGTGGGGACTTTAATACTGCACTGACAGCACTAGACTGGTCATCGAGACAGAAAGTCAGCAAAGAAACAATGGATTTAAACTATACCCTGGAACAAATGGACTCAACAGATATATACAGAACATTCTACCCAACAATTGCAGAATATACATCCTATTCAACAGTGCATGGAACTTTCTCCAAGACAGACCGTATGATAGGCCACAAAATGAGCCTCAATAAATTCAAGAAAATTGAAATTATATCAACCACTCTCTCAGACCACAGTGGAATAAAACTGGGAATCAACTCCAAAAGGATCCTTCAAAACCATGCAAATACATGGAAATTAAATAACCTGCTTTTGAATGAACATTGGGTCAAAAATGAAATCAAGATGGAGATTAGAAAATTCTTTGACCTGAAAGACTATAGTGTCACAACCTATCAAAACCTCTGGGACACAGCAAAGGTGGTGCTAAGAGGAAAGTTCATAGCCCCAAACGCCTACATCAAAAAGTCTGAAAGAGCACAAAAAGACAACCTAAAGTCACACCTCAAGGAACTAAAGAAACAAGAACCAACCAAACCCAAACCCAGGAAAAGAAAGGAAATAAGAACAGAGCAGAACTAAACGAAAGTGAAACAAAAAAATACAAAATATAAATGAAACAAATACCTGGTTTTTTGAAAAGATAAATAAAATTGATAGAGCATTAGCAAGATTAACCAAGAAGAGAGAAAATCCAAATAAGCTCAATCAGAAATGAAAAGGGGGATATTACAACTGACACCACAGACATACAAAAGATCATTCAAGGCTACTATGAACACCTCTACTTCCATAAAGTAGAAAACCTAGAGGAGATAAATTCCTGGAAAGATACATCCTTCTTAGCTAAAATCAGGAAGAATTAGATACTTTGAATAGACCAATAACAAGCAGTGAGATTGAAATGGTAATAAAAACTTACTAACAAAGAAAAGTCTAGGACCAGACAGATTCACAGCAAAATTCTACCAGACGTTCAAAGAGTTGGTACCAATCCTATTGACACTACTCCACAAGATAGAGAAAGAGGGACCCCTCCCTAAACCATTCTATGAAGCCAGTATCACCTTAATACCAAAACCAAGAAAGGACATAACCAAAAAAGGAAACCAATATCCCTGATGAACATAGATGCTAAAATCCTTAACAAAATACTAGCTAAAAACAATATATCAAAAAGATAATCCATCATGATCAAGTGAGTTTCATAATAGGAGTGCAGGGATGGCTTAACATGTGCAGGTCAATAAATGTGATACACCACATAAACAGAATCAAAAACAAAAATCATGTGATCATCTCAATAGATGCAGAAAAAGCATTCAACAAAATCCATCTCTTTATGATTAAAACTCTCAGCAAAATCGGCATACAAGGGGATATATCTCAATGTCATAAAAGCCATCTACGATAAACCCACAGCCAACATAAAACTGAATGGCGAAAACTTAAAAGCATTCCCTCTGAGAACTGGAACAAGACAAGAATGCCCACACTCACCACTCCTCTTCAACATAGTCCTGGAAGTCCTAGCCAGAGCAATCCGACAAGAGAAAGAAATAAAGGGCATCCAGATCGGTAAACAGGAAGTCAAACTGTTGTTGTTTGCTGATGACATGATTGTTTACCTAAAAAACCCTTAAAACTCTTTCAGAAATCTCCTAGAACTGATAAAAGAATGCAGCAGAGTTTCTGGATAAAAAATTAATGTACACAAATCAGTAGCTCCTCTATACACCAATAGCAACCAAGCTGAGAATCAAATCAAGAACTCAACCTCTTTTACAATAGCTGCAAAAAATAAAATACTTAGGAATATACCTAACCAAGGAGGTGAAAGATCTCTACAAGGAAAACCATAAAACGTGCTGATAGAAATCACAGATGACAAATAAATGGAAACACACTTCATGCACATGGATGGGTAGAATCAATATTGTGAAAATGGCCATACTTCCAAAAGCAATCTACAAATTCAATGCAATTCCTACCAAAATACCACCATCATTCTTCATAGAATTAGAAAAAATCTTAAAATTCATATGGAACCAAAAAAAAGCCCGCATAGCCAAAGCAAGACTATGAGAAAAGAGCAAATCTGGAGGCATCACATTACCTAATTTCAAACTATACTATAAGGCCATAGTCACCAAAATGGCTTGGTACTGACACAAAAATAGGCATATAGAGCAAATGGAATGGAATAGAGAACTGAGAAATAAACCCAAATACTTACAGCCAATCGATCTTCCACAAAGCAAACAAAAACATAAAGTGGGGAAAGGTCACCCTATTCAACAAATGGTGCTGGGATAAGTGGCAAGTCACATGCAGGAGAATGAAACTGAATCCTCATGTCTCACCTTATACAAAAACCAACTCAAGATGGATCAAGAACTTAAATCTAAGACCTAAAACTATAAAAATTCTAGAAGACAACATTGGAAAAACCCTCCCAGACATTGGCTTAGGCAAGGATTTCACGACCAAGAACCCAAAAGTGAATGCAATAAAAACAAAGATAAACTGCTGGGACTTAATTAAACTAAACAGCTTTTGCACAACAAAAGGAACAGTCAGCAGAGTAAACGGACTACCCACAGAATGGGAGAAAATCTTCACAATCTGTGCATCTGACAGAGGACTAATATCCAGAATCTACAACAAACAAACAAATCAGTAAAAACAGACAATCCCATCAAAAAGTGGGCTAAGGAATAGACAATTCTCAAAAGAAGATGTAAAATGGCCAACAAACATATGAAAAATGCTCAACATCACTAATGATCAGGGAAATGCAAATCAAAATAGCAATGCAATACCACCTTACTCCTGAAATAATGGTCAAAATTAAAAAATACAAAAGCAGTATATGTTGGCATGGATTTGGTGATCAGGGAATACTTCTACGCTGCTGCTGGGAATGTAAACTAGTACAGCCGCTGTGGAAAACAGTGTAGAGATTCCCTAAAGAACTAAAAGTGGCCGGGCGCGGTGGCTCAAGCCTGTAATCCCAGCACTTTGGGAGGCCGAGACGGGCGGATCACAAGGTCAGGAGATCGAGACCATCCTGGCTAACACGGTGAAACCCCGTCTCTACTAAAAATACAAAAACTAGCCGGGCGAGATGGCGGGCGCCTGTAGTCCCAGCTACTCGGGAGGCTGAGGCAGGAGAATGGCGTAAACCCGGGAGGCGGAGCTTGCAGTGAGCTGAGATCTGGCCACTGCACTCCAGTCCCGGCGACAGAGCGAGACTCCGCCTCAAAAAAAAAAAAAAAAAAAAAAAAAAAGAACTAAAAGTAGAACTACCGTTTGATCCAGCAATCCCACTACTGGATATCTAGCCAGAGGAAAAGAAGTCATTATACAAAAAAGATACTTGCACATGCAAGTTTGTAGCAGCACAATTTGCAATTATGAAAATGTGGAACCAACCCAAATGCCCATCAACTGATGAGTGGATAAAGAAACTGTGGCATATATATATATATTTATATTTATATTATGAATACGATGGAATATTACTTAGCCACACAAAGGAATGAATTAATGGCATTCACAGTGACCTGGATGAGACTGGAGACTATTATTCTAAGTGAAGTTACTCAGGAATGGAAAACCAAACACTGTGTGTTCTCACTCTTAAGTGGAAGCTAAGCTGTGAGGATGCAAAGGCATAAGAATCACACAGTGAAATTTGGGGACTCGGGGAAAGGGTGGGAAGGGGGTGAGGGATAAAAGACTACAAATTGGGTGCAGTGTATACTGCTCAGGTGATGGGTGCACCAAAATCTCACAAATCACCACTAAAAAACTTACTGATTACTTACTCATGTAAGCACCACATGTTGCCCAATAACCTATAGAAATAAAGTAAAAAACAAAACAAAACAAAACTGTAACAACTCATAAAAATTTCAGAATAAAGTTCCTTAAAAAAAAATACCTATCGCTACTAAAAGTACAGAAATTAGCCAGGTGTGGTGGCATGTGCCTGTAGTCCCAGCTGCAAAGGAGGCTTAGGTGGGAGAATCGCTCTAACCCAGGAGGCAAAGGTTGCAGTGAGCCAAGATCATGCCACTGCACTCCGGTCTGGGTGCCACAGCAAGATTCCATTTCAAAATAAAATAAGATTACTTGGACACCCCCACCTCCACCACCATTTTTAGCTTCAAAAATTGTGCCTTGCCAAATGATTTGTCTTACAGCGAAAGAAAATTTTATGGCAATTTTAAGTGTATGACAAGATATCTAGAAAACAGTTTTATTTCTTTAAAATTTAGTTGTCCAGAAGTATACATTATAAAAACGTGCTTTTAAAAAAAGAGATTTATTATAATCTTTGCAGGTTCCTGAAGTAAGACAAATTTCCATATCAAGTGAAATCTGATTAGGAATCTTGGTTTTTGCTCCAACAAGTTTTTCTGAATGGAGTTATGTTTAGTTAAATGACATACTCCTGGTTTATAGTAAAGTTTTCCTGTTGATTTCTTGGCCCATAGTCTGTCAGACTTAGATTTCAAATTTTATTCCTCATTCATAGTTCAAAACTTGATTGAGTTCCTCTTACATGGCAGACGGTGTCCTAGTCCCTAGGTAAATTGTCACAGACAAAACAAACATGATGCTTATTTCTGTGGAGCTGATAGCAATCCGGATGGAAACCTCATGGCCCAGAACTGTTTCTTTGGCCTTGTCATTTTTCTATCTGACTTTGACAAAAACTTTTAAAACACAGGGCTTATCAGGACAAATATTACCGGAGAGATCTTGAAGAGTGGGGATTGCTGGCCTGCCCAGCACACAGGGAGAGAGGAAGAACACAGAACAGGGGTAAATTTGTAGTCTTAAAACTTTTTTGAAGGTACTATACCTCTGACCCAGCAATATCATTACTGGGTATATACTCAGGGGAACATAAATCATCCTATCATAAAGACATATGCACAGGAATGTTCATTATAGCACTATTCACAATAGCAAAGACACGGAATCAATTGAAATGTCCTTCAATGACAGACTGGATAAAGAAAATATAGTACATATACACCGTGGAATACTATGCAGCCATTAAAAAAGAACGAGATCATCTTTTGCGGGGAACATGGATGGAGCTGGAAGTCATTATCTTTAGCCAAGTAATGCAGGAACAGAAAACCAAGTACTGCATGTTCTTACTTGTAAGTGGAAGTTAAATGATGAGAACTCACGAACACAAAGAAGGGGACAACAGACAGTAGAGGCTACTTGAGGGCGGAGGTGTGGAGGAGTGAGAGGAGCAGAAAAATAAGCATTGAGTGCTTGGCTTAAAACTTGGATGATGAAATGATCTGTACAACAAACTCCCATGACATGAATTTACCTATATAACAAAACTTCATGTGTACTCCCGAACCTAAAATAAAAGTTAAAAAAAAAGAAGCCTTTGAAACTTGATCTCAAAAAATACCAGTCCAGGTGTGGTAGGAAAAAAAAAAAAGGAAAAAAATACTACACCTATCTTTCTCTGATTAATTGTGAGGTTTTCAGCTTTCAGCAACTGATTATAGAGTGCTTATGTATGGTCTTTGTATTTGTCATGTATTAGATTTAAGTGTAGTTGATATTGTTGATCAGGTTTTCAAAATTATCTACCATTATTTCTCAAATATTCCTTCTGACTCATTCTCTCTTCTCTTCTTTTGGAATTTTAATTAAAGGTGTTAAACTTTTAGAGAATGTCCTATATGTTCTATTCTTTCCTTTTTTTCCCCCTCAGTGCTTTAGTTTTTATAATTCCTACTAAACTGTCTTTGTATTCACTAATCCTGTCTCCTGTGCTAGTCTACTGTTAAATTTATCCAGAGTTAATTTCAGATATATTTCAAGCTGCAGTTCTAGAACATCTATTTAATTTCTTTTTAGACTCTGTCTACATTTAAATATTCCTTTTTAAAATCTCTCTACCTGCTTCTCTATTTTTTATCACATTAATTAATGTTACATATTAACTTCTACATGTGACTCATCTCTGGCTCTCATTAATTAATCTCTTTTATCACCTTTTCCTGCTAATCACATTTTAGGATGATACATTGTTGGGCTCTATATTATGTTATCCTCCTCTAACAGGTGTTGAATTTTGTTCTGATGATCAGTTAAATTATTGACAGATCATTTGGATCATTTGGATGCTTTATTTTAGGCTTTATTACGGCAGGTTAGTTTTATTTTTCACCTACTTGTAGGATGCGACATTTATGGGTTTGGAAGCCAAAGATTAGAGTGTTCACCAAGGTCTCTGCATTCTGGCTTAGCCTAGACTCTAACCTCTACCTACCCAGTACTGTGTAGTTTTCTCTGCTTTGGAATTTTTCCCCTTGGATATGTGACTTAGGGGTCAGTCAAGGACCGGAAGTAAATTTAATTTAAAAAATTTAATTATTATTGGTACTTAATATTTATACATGTGATATTTTGATTCCAGCATACGATGTGTAATGATTAAATAAGGGTACTGTAATCCCAGAACTTTGGGAGGCCAAGACAGGTGGATCACCTGAAGTCGGGAGTTTGAGATCAGCTTGACCAATGTGGAGAAACCCGGCCTCTACAAAAAAAAAAAAAAAAAAAGCAAAATTAGCTAGCTGGGCAGTGCACGCCTGTAGTCCCAGCTACTCAGAGGGCTGAGGCAGGAGAATTGCTTGAACCAGGGGGTGGAGGGTTGCGGTGAGCCGAGATGGCACCATTGCATGCCAGCCTGGCAAGGAGAGCAAAACTCCATCTCAAAAAAAAAAGGGGGGGTAATTAGGGGATACATCGCATCAAGTATTTAGCATTTCTTTGTGTTAGAAACATCCCAATTCCACTCTTTTAGTTATTTTAAAATATGCACTGGATTACTGTTAACTACAGTCACCTTATTGTGCTACCAAACACTAGATCCTATCCCTGAAGGGAGTTTTAAACCCAGAGGTTGGAATTCCTATTCTGTTGTTCTCATCTCCAGGACTTTCCCTCAAATCCCACCTGCTTTGGCAGCCCCATACAATGACGGTGTCTTCTTGACAACAAGACCATCATTCTTTTCTTGAACTCTATTTTCCTGCACTGAGGTTTGGAAGATGTTGTCAGTGAGAGCAAGGAAGAATGTAAGGCCCATCTTGTCTTCTCCTTCTCTCAAGGATTATAGATATGCTCTAGGTGCTGTTCAGGGCCTACAAAAAGCGATTTCTATGTCTTGTCTATCTCTTAAATATTTATAACAAGAGAATAAGTTCAGCACAAGTACTCCCTCTTGGCTTTAGATAATATAATTTCCTTCAAAAATTTTAAAATCAAATTAATTCTTTTCATGTGAAATCCACTGTCTTTAAGTTACTAGTCAATCAAATTACTACCTTCTCTTCCAAGAATGTTAAAATCAAGGGTAGGGAGAATAGTCCAAATTTACTGCCTTTGAGTTTTTATCTCCAACCCATCGTCCCCTGCCAATATGATTTTTGACATCTTTGCTTTATGGAATGTTCTGTACAAGTTCAATGACTTTTAGTTTATCTGAGACAATAGATTTATCTTGTTTTTCTACCTGCTTGACCTCTGCAGCATTTGTCATTAGTAACAATCATGCTTTTCTTAAAATCCTTCTTATATTACTCTGTTTTTATATCTCTGCAATAAACTGAATACTTATGTTCCCCCAAAATTCATATGTCAAAATCCTAACCCCTAAAATGATGGTATTGGGATGTGTGGAGCCTCATAAATGACATCAGTGTCCTTATAAATGAGATCCCAGAGAACACGTTCATTCTGTTGGCCATGTGAGTTTATAAGGAGAAGCCTGCTGCCTGTGTGGAAGTGGGACACCGAATCCACCAGAGCCTTAACCTTGGACTTTTTGGCCCCAAGAACACTGAGAGAAATATCTTTCTGTAGTTTATAAGCCACCCAGTTTATTTTGGTTATAGCCGTCCAAACAGATTAAGATGTTGACAATATTCCATTGTCATCTTGATTCAGTGTTCTCTGTAGTTATTTATAAAGTTTCTCTCCCCAAAACATATTCTTTCTGTATTCTAGTCATTCTAATTGACTCCTGTGGCTTCAACCATCACCGTTAAGCAAATGGTTTCCTTGACCGTAGCCCTAAACTTTCTCTCAGGGCTCAAATACCTACTTTTTTTTTTTTTTTTTTGAAACTATGGAATTAATGAAATAGCATTGGATTGAGTACTTCTGATATTATTTTGTAGAAAATTGAAAGCAATCTACTCCACATTTGTGGGAATCCCTGTCTTCTTCCCAAATCCTTATCAGTTTATAAGTCCCATAAAGGCAAAGACAGAATTGTATTTGTCTGTGTTGATTTTGCAGTGCTTTAGAAACAGTTGATAAACATTTTGCAGAGTAAATGTTTATCAGTCATTTATATTTGAAGGCTCTATTAACACTCCAAGGACAGTAGTCCTGCTAGTCGCCAACTAGATTTTGAGTGTGCCCTTTTTACGGCAGCCATAAAAGGTGAATATTTTAAACAACAAACAGGGCCTGAATATTCTGCAAAAGAAGGAGGGAAGGATGTGATGAGAGGAGTCAGGGAACGGATGACTGGATGGATTCTGAGAGGGGTAAAGTGAGAGGGAAATTACAAAGGCATTTTGGGTACAGGAAATCCATTCCATGATTGGAATCTGTTTACCTTGCTTTAGTATAGAACCCTTTTTCAACACTCAATTCTCCAGTGAAAATGACTACATTCATGAATAATTTTGGCAAACTTTTTTTTTCTTTTTTTTTTTTTTTGAGACGGAGTCTCGCTCTGTCGCCCAGGCTGGAGTGCAGTGGCCGGATCTCAGCTCACGGCAAGCTCCGCCTCCCGGGTTCACGCTATTCTCCTGCCTCAGCCTCCGGAGTAGCTGGGACTACAGGCGCCCACCACCTCGCCCGGCTAGTTTTTTTGTATTTTTTAGTAGAGACGGGGTTTCACCGTGTTAGCCAGGATGGTCTCGATCTCCTGACCTTGTGATCCGCCCGTCTCGGCCTCCCAAAGTGCTGGGATTACAGGCTTGAGCCACCGCGCCCGGCCTTTTTTTTCTTTTTACTTCGATCCTTAGAATTAGAAGAAGATTGTGTTTCACATCCAGACCAATGGATTGAGGACCAGAGAGATCAGATATTTAGAGATAGATGTGACCACAAGAAAATTTATAGAAATTTTGGAAACGTCTATAGACTTCCATAGGCTATGAAGTTTCTATCTGGGTCTTGATATCTCAGTTAATTTCTAAATAATAGTAACATTTATAATGCACCATTTAAAAAATATTATCAAGGCCGGGTGCGGTGGCTCATGCCTGTAATCCCAGCATTTTGGGAGGTGGAGGCAAGTGGATCACCTGAGGTCAGGAATTCAAGACGAGCCTGGCCGACATGGTAAAACCCCGTTTCTACTAAAAATACAAACAAAATTAGCCAGGCATGGTAGCGGGTGCCTGTAATCCCATCTGCTTGGGAGGCTGACGCAGGAGAATTACTTGAACCTGCGAGGTGGAGGTTGCAGTGAGCCGAGATCATGCCATGGCATTCCAGCCTCGGTAACAGAGCAAGACTCCGTCTCAAAAAGAAAAAAAGAGAAAAAAAAAACCATCAAATGTAATTTCTTATTTTTCTTGGCATACCTAAGTTCCTCAAGGACAGAATCATACTTTACTCATTTTTGGTTGTTTCTTCCTTCCCCATCCCTAAAATACAGACCAGTAAATTACAGGATGAATTATAATAGTTGATCAACTTAAATTAATGAAATGAGTAAGTTAATGAATTTAAGCTAATTTCTCACTGTTTACAGCCAATACGCAACCAGATTACCTGATTTCCAAGCATTTTTTTCTTAAAGAAATTGGATGGGGAGTCTTCCAAATATGTTAGCTGTCCCGAGCCGTGAGGCCCGGAAATTGCCGCGGCCTCTGTTGCTTAAGCTCCGCATTGCGGAGACAAGATGGCGCACTTCCTGGTTCTTCATCATCAACTTTTCCCGCGGGCCCGAACTTTTCCCCTGCGCATAGATAACTTCCCGCGCCCGGGAAAGACTAAGTCTACCGAGCATGCGCCTGGTGACGTCTCTCATTATTCTCCTCCCCGCCTGCTCTGCCGCACTTCCTCTTTCTTACCATCCTATATAAGCTGTACCAACGCCCTCAATAAACGAGACTTGATCAGGATACTGTCTTGTCTCCATTTCTTGTGTCTCTTGTCTCTCTAAATTCCCACCCCCTCCTCCAAGGTCTGTGTTAACGATCCCGCTGGACGGGACAGTTAGCAATTATATAGACTCAAGGAAACAACTAGGTTAGTAGTTTTTATACATTAATATACTTCAAAACAAGCTGGAAGCTTTGCTAAAACAATTTTGGGAGCTCCACACAGAGTTTTTGATTCTGTAGATCTGAGGTGAGTCTCAAGACTTTGTATTTCTAACAAGTTCCCAGGTGAAGCTGATGCTACTGATTTGGAGACCACACTTTGCAAACCACTCATGAAGGTGACATTATTAAAACACACAGAATTCTTTCCATGGAAAACATTGTAGGAAGACTGTTCTTGAAATACTTAAAAATCTCCTTCACTACCCTGTGGCATAACAAAGTGGAAGGTACCGGTGTTGTACAGCCTCACCTCTGTCACCCACTCAGGATGACCTTAGGAAAGCCACATCGTGCCTTCGTACTTCAGCTTCTTATAAAGAGGTTTACAGTAATTTTTGTATTCTGCAAGCTCTTTCTAGAATGTAAACTCTGACTACAGAATTGAAAGTACATTAACCTTTTATGAAGAACATTAACTCAGCTGTAGTGATTCTCCAGAAGCTTTGGTTATGAGATTCTGTCATTAGCCAGACTCTGGAAAAGTGACATACTAATATTGATTATAACTAAAACCAGAAATTGACCTTGCTCATTCTTTTATGCTTTCTCAAATACAAAGATATTGAATGTACCCGATTTGGACTGGGGTCTAGTTTCTCTCCTTCCATATCATGTAAGGGCTGCAGAGATAGGAGAATGGAGCAGTTGCCTTCTTTGACTATGTGCCATGGGTACTTTAGCTCTTCAGCAGGTGCACAGTAATTTCAACAGAACAACCACTCCAAATGAACAAAGTCTTAAAGGAAAAGCATTTCAAACTCAGTATCTTTTTCTGTTACAAACAATATCCATATTTTAAAATCAGCCACATAGGATAAATGTATTTTTATTATCTTCCTTTTCCAAAAAAGATTTGATTCTTCATAATCAGAATGCCTTTTTGGATTTCTGTATGTACACGGGTTGGTCTTGTGGATTTACAATAGTCACATAATTTGAATAGGCAAAACCTAACATTAGTTTTGAGCTTCTGTATGTGGTGATAGGTACCCAATGTAGTTAATAGTGAAGCATTGCCAATTCATTTACTTGTCTTTGGTTAATTTTCATTGTTCATTTACTTGCCAGTTCATTACTTCTTCATGCTTATTCATTTTTTAATGGTTGACATAGTTTGACACCATCTAGACAAAACAATTGATTATATTTCTCATCCTTTTGTTTGATCTTTTGTTTGATAGAACATTGAAACAAGATGCATTGCGAGTGGCACCCTTGATCTCTGAGCTACCACATGCTCTGTAGAAGAGACTCGTGCAGCATCAGGGAGTCACCTTCCACTGTTAAACAGCTCCAGTTTTGAGTGTTCTGCTCTGTATCCCTGTAAACACCATGTGTTAGACTGATGTTTTGATTCTAGCAGAAGGAAGAAAAATGATGCAGGCAAAAATAAGATGCAAAATTTACGAAAATCATGGTACTTTTAGAGCAATAACATACTTTTAGAAAACAATCGCCTTTTCTTAATATTATGTCAAAAGTGGTTTATGTATTACGGGGGTGACAATCGACCATAGATGCCATTTGTCCAGGGACAGTCCTGGTTTATGCCTATTTACTCAGAAAACTTACTAATAATGCTCTGTTTTGTTACCACATGCTTTAGTGTGGATGATAAACATGGTCACATGATTTATTAGCAAGTGTAAGCCACACTTAAAAAACTACTGTTTTGTATGTTTATTAAAGAGGTAAGCTGTAAACATTTTCCGATTACTAGTACATATACAGTTTCTAAAACATCGGGACAAAAACAGTAATTTACTTCATCATATAATTAAGCTTTGATTCAAAAAGAATCTCTGATAGACACACTGAAAGTACAATGGCTATGAAAAGAAAAGTAGTAGTTCTTCTTTTCCCCATTTACCCAGTCCAGAGTAGTGGCACTTTTCACACATATAATTGTCATAAAAGCTGGGAAAATTATCATTTTTATTGAAGCATTCAGAATATAGTCCCTGTATAAAAAGAGATTCCTACATGTAGAATTTAGGTAAGAAGGGAAACTAGAAAGTTCTCATCTCCTCAGCAAAGGAAGCAAGTTGTCCTTGTTGAGAAATTCAAGAGAGGAAAGCTTGAGGTTGATGTTCAATGATTTTAGAAAGCCTATAACTAAATCTGTTTTTGTCTGAACTCTAAGAGAAGGGTGAAACACTAGAGGAAATAGCCAAAAAAGTTAAGTAGACTAAAGCTCACCAAGATGGCAGAAAAGTCAGAATTGAATCTGGTCTCTCAAACATTAAGCTAGCACATTCCCTCAACAGCAGATTTTTCTATAGCTCAGGTATATACACATTTTCAGTAGAAATACTTGCATGGAAATTAAGTAAAGTGCGTTTCCAGCTGTCTCAAATGGTAACATTACTATCTATATTTTTCAGATGAGCATTTTGTGAATATGTCTGAATTGTTGGACATTATTTTTCTACATCTGTTAAAATATTGTTCATTTATACAGGACCAACTCTGTATTCTTCACAAACATAATTGAACTAAATTAAACCACAAACAAAACCTGGAAAGCAAACCTCACCCAGACCAATTAAATCCATCACTGGAAAGGGGGGATGAGGTCTTATTACTGGGAGGGCATGTTTATTAGTTTTTTAGGGCTCTCATATCAAAGTATCACAAACTGGTTGGCTCAGGCAATAGAATTTTTCTTTTTCCTGTAGTTCTGGAGACTAGAAATACAAGATCAAGGTGTCAGCAGGTTTGGTTTTTTTCAGCAGGCTCTCTCCTTGGCTTGCAGATGGCCGCCTTCTTACTACGTCTTCAAATGGTTGGCACTCTGTGTTGTCCGTGTCCTGATCCCCTCTTTTCATAAATACATCAGTCAGATTGGATTAAGATCTATCCGTATGACCTTATTTTATCTTAATTATTTCTTTAAAGGTCCTGGTTTTACACAAAGTCACATTCCTTGGTATTCAAAGCTAGGGCTTTAACATACTAATTCTGGGTGGAGATAATCAGCTATAACATCATGTGTGTGTTAGAAGTCCTACTTCAGAGAATCTCTGGGCCACTTAAACTGCACACCTGGAAATGTTTAGAACAAATTTCATGTAATTCATAATTTTGCTTGTAACAGGCTGAATCTTGAAGTCAAGAGCCCTGACTTCTTGGGAAGCAATAGGGGATGTTGGAAACATAAAAGCTTTGTCAGCTGCAAAAGTGGCTCTTTTGACTGACTATATGGATTTTGTGGAGTAATTTAAGCATTCCAAGCCTTACTTTTCTTATCTGAAAAATAGGGATAATGTTTATCTCATGGATTATTGTATAAGCTAATTATGATAATATTTAAAGTAATTAATATAGTGACTGACATCAGGACTCTAATATTAGTAAAAACAGGATCCTACTCCTTCTTCTATTTATTGACTCTGTATTTGTATTAGTTTTATTTTGCTACTATAACAAATTGCTACAAACCCAGTGGCCTAAGACAACACTGATTTATTAGGTTACAGTTTTGGAGTTCAGAAGCCTGACATAGTTCTCACTGTTCTAAAATCAAGGTGTTGGTAGGGCTGTGTATGTGTGTGTGCGTTTTTTTCTTTTTCTTTTCTTTTCTTTTTTTTTTTTTTGAGACGGAGTTTTGCTCTTGTTGTCCAGGCTGGAGTGCAATGGCACAATCTTGGCTCACTGCAACCTCTGCCTCCTGGGTTCAAGCGATTCTCCTGCCTCAGCCTCCCAAGTAGCTGGGATTACAGGCATGCGCCACCACGCCCGCCTACTTTTGTAATTTTAGTAGAGAGGGGTTTCTCCATGTTGGTCAGGCTGGTCTTGAACTCCTGACCTCAGGTAATCCGCCTGCCTCGGCCTCCCAAAGTCCTGGGATTACAGGCATGAGCCTCCGTGCCCGGCTGGGTTGTTTTTTCTGGAGGATCGGGGAGATAATACGTTTCTTTGTCTTTTCCAGTTTCTAGAAGCCACCTGCCATTTCTTGGCTCATGGTCCCCTTTCTCTATCTTCACAGCCAACAATGGTGGTTGAGTCCTCATTTTTGTGACCCTGCTTTGATCATTGTCACATCTCTTTCTCTGATTCTAGCCAGGAAAGTTTCTTTGCTTTTAAGGACCCATGTGATTAGATTGGAGCCATCTCAACAATCCGGGATAATTTTCCCATTTCAAGGTCCTCAACTTAATTACATTTGCAAAGTCCTCTGCCAAGTAAGGTGAGATAGTCACAGATTCACAATAATGGGGCTATTACTCTGCCTGCTGCAGTATCCTTGGACACATTTCCACTGAGCCAGTTCTTTGACACTAACGTGGAGATACTGCTGTAACTGCCCTTACATTGAGAGGTTTATTTTGGAAAGTTAATGCATTATTTTCTTTTTGAGAATAACAATTCTGTAGTGAATAAAGTTTCTTATTTTATTCTATAGCCATATGAGAAATGCAGACTTATTATCAAAGCCATAAACAGAAATTCTATCAATTCTCCTTACATTGTGGTAAATTTCTTACCTTTTCTTTTTTTCTTCTGTACCTGACCCCTATCCCACTGATTCTCTTGTACTTTAGTGATAGCTCTTGCTTATCTTTCAAGTTCAGTACAAAAGGCTACTATATAATTTAATTAATCAAAATATCTTATTTGCCAACTATTTTAGAAACAAAAAAGTTGAAATTTGGACATAGTTCTTCTCTATTGGATACTAAGCCTGACACTGAGCTTAATGCTATATTCTTTTAAAAATTTATTAAAAGTTTATTTTTGTAGCGATGAGGTTTTAATATGTTGCCCAGGCTGGTCTTGAACTCCTCAGCTCAAGCAATCTACCGTGGCTTTCCAAAGTGCTAGGATTACAGGCATGAACCGCTGCACCCGGCCAGTGCTATATTCTAAGATTCCTGAAAGCCATTATTTATTGAGCTGGTTCCAAGATAAACTGATGATATAATTTGGAAGTACATGATGTTTTTCCTTGGAATGTTACTGCCTCCAGTTTGTTTGTAGAGGCTAGTCCTTTTCAGTGCATGGGGAATTAAAGGGTAGGCAACACATATTATACCTTCATCTGTTATATTGATAAGACTATAAAACAGTACTTCAGAATTGGAGTTTTATAGGCAAAGATACCAGGGTTTAATCCTTGGTCTGCCATTTTTCTAGCTGACTGACCTTGGGAAAGTTTTACCTTATTTAGACCTTTATTTCCTCATCTATTGAATGTAGTAATATCAAATGTATAGGCTTGATTTGGGAATTAAATAAAATGCTTAAAATACATATTTCACAGTGTCTAGCACACAAGAAAGAAAATACTTATTAACTTTAGTTATTATAGTTTGTCTTCAGCTTTCCAAATGGCTGCCATGAAGGAAATGGGAAAGGGGAGAAATTTAGATTTATAAAAATTAGTGTAAATGAATTTTTCCTTTCCTATGTGAAGACCCAAGACACTTATAGGAAGCAAAAATGGTGAGCAAATTTTAAAATGTAAACACCTTCCAGGTAGGAACTTACCTTCCCCATAAAAGTGGGTCTCAGCTTTTCTCCATCAGTTCCTTCCTGTTTACTATCCACTGAAAAAAAGTTCTATACCTTTTAGATTTGTCCTTTAGGTTAAAATCAAGGTGTTGGTGAGGCTGTGTATTTTTTCTCAAGGATCTGGGAGAGAATATGTTTCCTTGTCCTTTCCAGCTTCTAGAAGCCACCTGCCATTTCTTGGCTCATGATCGCCTTCCTCCATCTTCCAAGCCAACAAGAGTGGGTTGAGTCTTCGTTTTTGTTACCCTACTTTGGTCGTTATCACATCTGTTTCTCTGATTGTAGTCAGGGAAGTTTCTCTGCTTTTAAGGACCCACGTGAGCCATCTCAACAATCCAGGGTAATTTTTCCATTTCCAGGTCCTCATCTTAATTACATCTATAAAGTCCTCTACCAAGTAAGGTGACACAGTCACGTCAATACAAAGGACCTAATTCACATGATGCCGAATCTGGAGATGTGAGCGAATGGGTGAAGAAAATGGGAAAATATTTCCTGGGGGATTTGAGCAGAAATGCGCTGCAGGAGTTGTCGTAGGAGTTGTAAAAAGACAAAATTACGATAAACTTAAAAATTGAATTGGCTTTTGTTTGTGATTCTGGAATAGAGCAAAACATCATTTTATAAAATAGAATGAGTTGGGCATGATAGAATGGTTGGTTTTGTAAGGTGGGGACATGAAAACAGAAAAATAAAAAAAGTTACTGGTTAACATCAAGTCACTCCAGGTTCCTTTTCTCGTAAGTGTTAAAGCAAAGAGGACTTCCTTAAATGATGCTGACTTAGATTGACTGTGCTCTTTCTGATAGATTTCTGTGAATCTCCTGTTTCCAGGAAAAACTGGCTTAAAGCATAGTTTGGCTGCGTGGCATTTAGCATGCATTGACCCCATTTTTATTTGTTTTGGGCTGCTGGGGCCTACGCAGGACACTAGTCCAAAACAATGGATTCCACAAATTTTAACATAGGAAAAAGAAGAAAGGGGATTCTAAAAATTATTGTTGTGGACTGTGTGTTTACTTTGAGATGTTAAAGAAATACCACAAGCAGGTGATTATCTTGAACTTAGGTTTTAGTCATGAATCCATTTATTTGCTATATAGTTCTTTAATGGGACCATGTGAATCACAGCCTCAATAGGCTTACACAAAGTGTTAAAAGAAAAACCTTAGGCAAATTAAATATAACAGAGTTTAATTGAGCAGAGAAGGATTGTTGCATTGGGCAGCCTCCCAGGCCAGAGTAGAGGCAGAGAGACTCCAGCAGAGCCACGTGGTGGAAGAACATTTATGGACAGAAAAGGGGAAGCAACCTACGGAAAACAGGTATGTGAGGTACGGAAACAGCCAGATTGGTTACAGCTCTATGTTTGCCTTATTTGAACACAGTTTGAATAGTTGGCTGCCTTTGATTGGCCAAAACTCAGTGACTGGAACAAGAACAGATTACAGTCTGTTTATACATCCAGTTAGGTTACAGTTACTGTGCACAGAGAAACCATGAAGCCAAATTTTGAATATATAAGGAGGCAACTTTGAGCTAAATTTAATTTAACAAAAAGGTATACATGTTTTGAAAGGATAAGTTTACAAAATAACAGATATTGTGGGAGAGGGAAAGAAATAAATGAGAGAAAAGGAGAAGGAAAAGAGAAAGCAGGAGGGGGGAAAAAGATGGATATGAATAAAAAAGGGAGGAAGACGTAAGACAAACTACTTATTTCAACATTCTGACTAAAGTAGAACCCTGCAATCTGAGTTGTTTGTATCCAGATTCAACCCCTCAGAGTCACATTTAAAGTCACATTTTAGGCAAGGCAAGACCACAGATCAATTTGCCAACCTTACATTTTAAAAGCCTTAACCACTGGTTTATTTTGGGTGCCATGGAAACAAATAACTGGCTTTACTAACCGGACACTTTCAAGCTGGTGGTTTTGGTTAGGTGTAGTCACAGCTAGAATCAGGGACCAAAACGGAGCCTCAATCTTGACTAAGCAGATGCAGAGATGTTCAATAACAAATGACGTGTTCATCTTAGACACAGATTACAGATTACATGCTCTCAAATTTCAAATTTTGGCTTTGTCATTAGACTGTAATTCTATCTCTGGTATATTGTTTCATTTTTGCTCATCCTTTTCTGGAAGCAATAGCAATTTTCATGCAGAGACTGATCTCATGTCCAGGTAGCTGATGTCTTGCATTTATGAGTTAGATGCTGGTTTGATTTTTTTGTTTGTTTAGCCTCTAGCCATGTCCTCAGAAGCTCATTATAGAGAAAGCAGAAGTTACAGTAACCAAAAATTAGAATTATAACTCTTACACTTTCAAATTCATACAACAAAGTGCAGATGAGTACCAAGGTTTTAGAAGACTCTGCTCAGGGTCACAGAAACCAAAATCAAAACAAGGCAGGACTCCTACAGTTCAGTGAATGATGATCTGGTGCACAAGACTGACAAAATCATAAATCATCACCATGCAAGTCAGAAAGTGATCATTATAAACTAAGTAATCTCTGAGTACAAAGAAGAAAAAAGGGAAAATGCCACTGATTAGGAAGTTTATTTTTAATTCTGTAGCTTATCTTTTCTTATCCTAAGAGATTATATGTGTGCAGGTTATTGAGCAAACAAAAAAACTAGTCCTCCATAATCTAGTAAATGATAACTACTCTGCCATTTTATTCTCTTTCAATTTTTGTCCTTTTATACATAGTTTTACTTGAGATTTAGCTGTATAGTTTGTATCTCACTTATCTTTTTAAAAATGTCACAAACACTTTCCCATGTTTTCAGAAACTTTGCCAATAATATTGCAAAGTCTTCATAAAATTTATGTATAATTTTTAACATCCCTTATTATTGAATACATAAATGGCTCCCTTTTTTGTTTAACTGATTTTAACATTAAGTTAATTAGGGGGATTTTGGTATTCAAGTGAATGATGGTGGCCTGAATTCTTTGTACCATTTTAACGAAACAGACATTATTATAAAATTGGTGTTAAGAAGCTTCATTTTAAATTTGGTTTCACCCCATCTCCAGGAGTTACACAAATTACCCAGGTGCTTTTGTCAAGGCTCTCAGAACTCTAAGAACGCTGAAGAACCTTAGCTCTGGTGCAGTAATGTGAAGATCTGGCATACCCCTCTGTATGGTGGCAGAAAACTGAAACAATATAGCGCGAATTCCCTTTCCCTTGAAATTCACAGATCCTTCAGAAAATAGACATTTGATATTTGATATAGTTTCTTGTTCTGCCTGTCTCTTTGGCCTGCCTGCAGAAATTGTCACACTTTGATGTAAAATAAATTCTTTGAAGAAAAAATAATCACCTAGGGAGCTTGTTACAATGCAGATTTCTGGGCTCCCCTGCCATACATTTAGTTTAGTAGGTCTGGAGTAGGTCTAGGATTTAAATTCCTAATGCACTTCCCAGAAAAGCTGTATTTTGAAAGACATTTCCACGGGAAATAAAGCACCGAGCTGTGCCAGGACAGCATGGGGATTCTCGTATTCTCTGCCAAGCTCAGGTTGGAGATGGGATATCATACTTTCCTATTATTGTGCTTCCGACAGACTTGACCAAGATGGTCCCAACAGAAAGGGCCAATTACTTATGGATTCAGATTTCCCCCCATGTTTTACCTTTGACTCCTTAGCAAGAACATGATTTGCAACATAGAAAAAATATCTGGCAGGTTGGCAGTCCAGTGTGTAATTTAGTTTTAGGCTAAGCAGAATTCAGACACAGCAGTAAGGTTTGTGGGCTGGTGCCCAGTAATTACAGTTGGTGAGAAGAGTTCCACTCTGTTTTACTTGCTCATGGTCTGAGGTCACAATCAGATCATTTATCAGCATCATACATTTGTCCAGCATCATTTCTCTTCTGCACTCTGAGTTGACATTTTAATGGATTGTTTATAGCCAACATGGTAGCAAGATACAGGATGTTGATTCACTGTTAATTTATTTCAACAGGAAGATTACCAAAGCAGCATAACTCTTTGATATGGTTTGGCTGTGTCTCCACCCACATCTCACCTTGAATTATAATAATCCTTGTGTGTTGTGGAAGAAACCCATGAAGAAGTAATTGAATCATAGGGATCATAGGGGCAGGTTTTTCCTCTACAATAGTGAATAAGTCTCATGGGATCTGATGGTTTTATAAAGGGGAGTTCCCCTGCTCATGTCCTCTTGCTTGCCGCCATGGAAGACATCCCTTTGCCTTTCCTTCATCTTCTGCCATGATTGTGAGACCTCCCTAGCCAACTGGAACTATGAGTTCACTAAACTTCCTTCCTTTATAAGTTACCCAGTCTTGGGTATGTCTTTATTAGCAGCATGAAAATGAACTAATACACTCTTGTTTGTTTTTGTTTGTTTGTTTTTGTCATTGCGAGCAACCGGATAGATGGTGCTTTCCCTCCCTTGTTCTCACCTGTCCTTTGATTGTATGACTTTTCTTCCAGAAAAGCTTTCATTTGGTATACTAGTTCACCTGGGACATAATATTTATTATCAGTAAAAATTAGAGTAATAGAGCTAAGCTAGCAAACTCAAGACCCACTTTTTAAAAAAAAGTCAAACTCAATGTAAAACGTCCTGATTTTCCATAGAAAAATAACTTGATAAAGTTTGTGTAGCCAATTAAATCTCAATTTGCCTGTTCAACACCTCAATTGTTTTGTATTTTTATTTTTTTCCAAGGTCCCGTAGAATCAGTTGGCTGGAAAAAAATTAGCAAAGTGAATTTTAAAATTCAAGTTGTAAGTCATATCACTTGGCTTAGAGGTGAAAGCTGAGCAGATAAATTGAAGCTGGATACCCCTTCTCTAGAGAGAAATGGAGAAGGGCTAGCACATTACTAACTTTGCTGTGGTATCTGAGTTTATTACATGTTTATGTTGCTGACTTAAGTACTTCATACAATGAAAATGTAGCAATAAAGAGTTGCTCTTTTTTTTTTTTTTTGAGAGCGGAGTCTCACTGTGTGGCCCAGGCTGGAGTGCAGTGGCGCGATCTCGGCTCACTGCAAGCTCTGCCTCCCGGATTCCCGCCATTCTCCCGCTTCAGCCTCCGAGTAGCTGGGACTACAGGCACCCGCCACCGCGCCCGGCTAGTTTTTTTTTTTTTGTATTTTTAGTAGAGACGGGGTTTCACCGTGTTAGCCAGGATGGTCTCGATCTCCTGACCTCGTGATCCACTCGCCTCGGCCTCCCAAAGTGCTGGGATTACAGGCTTGAGCCACCGCGCCCGGCCAAGAGTTGCTCTTTAATCTACCATATATGCTCTGTTTTTCAACTTGGAAAGTAGCATCACTGCACAGTGGATATACTCTGGAAAACGTGTTTGCAAATTGAATTTTTTATAAAGAAATTACACGTTTTCTGGAGGTAGACAATTTTTTTTTTTTTTGAGGCAGAGTCTCACTCTGTCACCCAGGCTGGAGTGCAGTGGCGTGATCTCGGCTCACTGCAATCTCCGCCTCCCGGGTTCACGCCATTCTCCTGCCTCATCCTCCCGAGTAGCTGGGACTACAGGTGCCCACCACCATGCCTGGCTAATTTTGTTTTTGTATTTTTAGTGGAGACGGAGTTTCACCATGTTAGCCAGGATGGTCTCAATCTCCTGACCTCGTGATCCACCCGCCTTGGCCTCCCAAAGTGCTGGGATTACAGGCATGAGCCACTGTGCCCGGCTGGCAATTTTTAAGAATAATTCTGTAGTAATCTTTTAAAAGGTGAAGTCAGACATTTCTTCATAAATTCAAATTGTATGTTTCCATTTGAGAATATTATTGGTTGGTATGTTATTATATATAAGGGAGAAAAGAATGTAACCCAGCTATCGAGGCCTGTATTCCAATCCTGTTTCATTGTTTTGCTCTAGAGTTGAGAGATGGCATTAGATGATGTTTGAGTATACTTTTACTTTTATAATTCCAGAATTTCAATTTCCAATTTTTAGTGACTGGCTTTGTTCAAAATAAAGCATGAACACGCAATAGATACCAACATATCCTGATGCTGCACCATCCAGTACAGCAGCCACTAGCCACATGTGGCAACTGAGTACTTGAAATACGGCTGGTCTAAACTAACAAGTGCTGTAAGTGTAAAGTGCATACTAGATTTCAAATATTTGATAAAAATTGTGAAATATCTCATGAATTAATAATTTTTATATGGATTATGTTACTGTGATATTATCTTGGATATACTGGATTCAATAAAACATCAAAATGAATGTCATGTGTTTCTTATTTTAAATGTAAACATTTTATTTTAACTTTTATTTTAGATTCAGGGCATACATACGTGCAGGCTTGTTACAAAGGTATGTTGTGTGATGCTGAGATTTGAGGTACAATGGAACCCATCACCCAGGTAAATGAGCCTGGTACTGAACATGTAGCTTTTCAAATCTTGTCCCCCTCCCACCCTCCCCATTCTTGTATTCCTCAGTGTCTATTGTTCCCATATTTATGTCTATGTGTGCCCAGTGTGTAAACATTTTACATTTAAATAATTTAAATTTAAACAATTAATCAGAATCTGGTAAACCATCTAATAAATAGAAAATTTAAACTTCCTTATGGCTTACATTATATTTTTATTGGGCAGTGCTACTCTAAAGGGACAGCACATCCTACGAAGGACATCTCCTGAAAAGCAGAGAACTTTTCATTACTGGTGTTGTTCAAGAAAAGCCTTGATGATGTAGAAGAGAATCTTTGAAGGTAAGATGAAAGCATTATTTCTCAAAGTACAGTTCACAGAACGCTAGTCCCGTGAGATACACCACCGCAGTCGAGAGAGCTTAGGCAACTCTATGCTACTAACCTCCTCTTTCTGGTTCCCAACACTCATTAGCGTAATGAAGGCTCAAAGAAGTTACCCTGTAGTGAAACTTACTTTCCTTGAGTTAATCCACTTTTTTTTCCCCAAATTCGTTTAAAAAAATCCTTTTAAAAATGTATTAATGATACCTAATAGCACCCTGTAGAATCAAGAAAATCACTTTGAAAAATTCTGGTAAATTAGATCATTGCTAAGTCCCTTTTGCCTGTTGTATGTTTATATGCAATTTATAGGACCTCATCCTAGGGATTAGGTGTAACTGCTTCTGTGTATACATGCTTCTATTCAAAAGAATTCTTCCTCTGTTCTATGTAAAATGTTTTCCTTCACTTTTCTAAGCTACTTGAAATATCATCAGTTGGACGTATTTGTGTTATCAACCACCCTCTTGAAAAAATTTCTAACTTGCCCTACTCTTCAAAGAAGGTATAAAATCAAGAGTTCGAGGAGGGGCTACTGCAATGTGTGAGAGATATATAGAAGGATAGGCGAGGGGATGCTAAAAAGACACCTGCCCTTTTTGAAATGTTATGTTTAGTGTATTCCCTATCAGGAAAAGTGCTGTGTTATGGGTCAAATAGGTGGCTACGGACTCACCGGGGAGCCTAAAGATGATTTATAACTTTGTTATAAAGCGTTCCAAAAAGCCAATTCACAAGCAAATGTTAGGAGCATAAATTGTAAGTTAGACACTACCAGTGTATATATAGATTCACTCAGAACCTCAGGGAATAGAAGCGATCAATATCCTGTGCATTGCTTCAATGCACAATCTTGCTTTTTGCAATAAGCTCTTTGCTTCTTCAAACAGCAAGAAGATGGAGAGAAAGATAGAACAAAAGTTTTTATAATGGTGTTTGAGGATCTCATAAATTATAAAGTAACATCATCAAGAAGCCCTCATCAAGAATTTCCCTAGATTACAAACAATGAAACAATGAGGTTTTATTTTTTTTTCTTTTTTTTTTTTGAGATGGAGTTGCGCTCTTGTTGCCCAGGCTGGAGTGCAATGGCGTGACCTTGGCTCACTGCAGCCTCCATCTCCCAGGTTCAAGAGATTCTCCTGCCTTAGCCTCCCAAGTAGCTGGGATTACAGGCGCCTGCCACCATGCCCGGCTCATTTTTTTTTTGTATTTTTAGTAGAGATGAGGTTTCGCCATGTCAGCCAGTCTGGTCTCGAACTCCTGACCTCAGGTGATCTACCTGTCTTGGCCTTCGAAAGTGCTGGGATTACAGGCGTGAGCCACCACATCTGGCCAAGGTTTTATTCTTAAAGATCCTCTTTCATAAAATAAACCAAGTTATTTTTTCTCATAGAATATATAAGAGTAGATAGACATATACATATGCGAGCAGCCCAAACTTAAAAAGCCTCAAACACCCATCTGCAGTTTTTAAGGAAAAATACATTTATTGGGTTCACAAGGCATTAAATCACACATTGACTCATAGTGGGTGTTTATTGATTGGACATACTTCAGGTCAGGGAGCCTGAAATGGGGCAAAAACACGGAGAATTTAAATATAACTATTATTATTATTATTATTTTTTTTTTTTTTGAGGCGGAGTCTCGCTCTGTCGCCCGGACTGGAGTGCAGTGGCCGGATCTCAGCTCACTGCAAGCTCCGTCTCCCAGGTTTACGCCATTCTCCTGCCTCAGCCTCCCGAGTAGCTGGGACTACAGGCGCCCGCCACCTCGCCCGGCTAGTTTTTGTATTTTTAGTAGAGACGGGGTTTCACCGTGTTAGCCAGGATGGTCTCGATCTCCTGACCTCGTGATCCGCCCGTCTCGGCCTCCCAAAGTGCTGGGATTACAGGCTTGAGCCACCGCGCCCGGCTAAATGTAACTATTATTTTAAAATATTTATACTTTATTAAAACTGAAAAAGATATTAAATATAAACCCACGCTGAGATGTAGAACATTTGTTTTAAAAGGTTTCAGAAAGCTACTCTTCGACCTGCCTTCTTTGCTGAATGTGCAAATGAATATGTTTTGTTTTCTAATTTGCATTACTGAGATAATAAGTTATGAACAGTAAGTAAACCTCTTTTCGATGAGTCTTAACAGATATATATGGTCATTTAACCAATCATTCCTTTGGATTCCTCTGTAGTCCATTCCTGCCCATTATCTGCAGCCTCTGGCAAACACAGATCTGCTTTTACTGTAACTTTTCCAGAGTTTTGTACAAACGAAACCTTGTCTTATAATACGTGTGTAGTATCTTGTGTTTGACTTCTTTTGCTTAGCATAATGCATTGAGATTCATCCAGTAGTGTGATCTTTTTTAAAAAAAATTGTTTAGTAATATTTCTTGAATGAGTTCATTCATTCATTCATTCATTCACTCATCTGTTTATTCATTCACCCATAATGGAAAACTGAGTTGTGGCTAGTTTTTGGTCATTATGAATAAAGTTGCTGTAAATGTCAACAGACACATCTTTATGTGGACATAGATTTTTATTTCTCTTGGAACATATTTAGGAATAGAATTGCTGGATTGTATGTGAAGTTTACATGCTTAACTTTGGAATTAACTGCCAAACCGTTTTCCTAAATGGCTGTTCCATTTTATATTCACACTGGCAACATATGAGAGTTCCAGGATGCAGACATCGTCACAGAGGTGTATTGCATCTTTTTGAATATTAGGCATTATAATGGGTGCATACTGATACTATATTGTGGTCTTAATTAGCATTACATTAATGGTTAATGATGTTGAGCATCTTTTCATGTAATTATTTAGCTTTTGCATATATTTTTAGTGAATTATATATTCAAAACTTATGCTCAAGTAAACTTGTCATTTTTAAACTTTTAACCCAATTTAATTTTCCTATTATTGAGTTTTAAGAATTCTTTATGTATTCTAGAAATAGATCCCTCATAAGATAAATGTTTTCCATGTACTTTTTCCTAGTCAGGCCTACTGCTACATATTCTTTTTTTTTTTTTTGAGACGGAGTCTCACTCTGCCGCCCAGGCTGCAGTGCAGCAGCCGGATCTCAGCTCACTGCAAGCTCCCTCTCCCGGGTTTATGCCATTCTCCTGCCTCAGCCTCCCGAGTAGCTGGGACTGCAGGCACCCGCCACCTCGCCCGGCTAGTTTTTTTTGTATTTTTTAGTAGAGACGGAGTTTCACCAGGTTAGCCAGGATGGTCTCCATCTCCTGACCTCGTGATCCGCCCGTCTCGGCCTCCCAAAGTGCTGGGATTACAGGCTTGAGCCACTGCGCCCGCCGCTACATATTCTTTTTTTTTTTTTTTTTTTTTTTAGAATATTCTTTTTTTTTTTTATTTTTATTTTTTTTATTTATTTTATTTTTTATTTTTTATTTTTTTTATTATACTTTAAGTTCTAGGGTACATGTGCATGACTTTATATCATGTATAACTCCCCAATGCAATCCCTCCCTCCTCCCCCCTCCCCATGATAGGCCCCAGTGTGTGATGTTCCCCTTCCCGAGTCCAAGTGATCTCATTGTTCAGTTCCCACCTATGAGTGAGAACATGCGGTGTTTGGTTTCTCTTCTTGTGATAGTTTGCTAAGAATGATGGTTTCCAGCTGCATCCATGTCCCTACAAAGGATGCAAACTCATCCTTTTTTATGGCTGCATAGTATTCCATGGTGTATATGTGCCACATTTTCTTAATCCAGTCTGTCACAGATGGACATTTGGGTTGATTCCAAGTCTTTGCTATTGTGAATAGTGCCGCAATAACATACGTGTGCATGTGTCTTTGTAGTAGAGTATTTATAATCCTTTGGGTATATACCCAGTAGTGGGATGGCTGGGTCATATGGTACATCTAGTTCTAGATCCTTGAGGAATCGCCATACTGTTTTCCATAATGGTTGAACTAGTTTACAATCCCACCAACAGTGTAAAAGTGTTCCTATTTCTCCACATCCTCTCCAACACCTGTTGTTTCCTGACTTCTTAATGATTGCCATTCTGACTGGTGTGAGATGGTATCTCATTGTAGTTTTGATTTGCATTTCTCTGATGGCGAGTGATGATGAGCATTTTTTCAAGTGTCTGTTGGCTGTATGGATGTCTTCTTTTGAGAAATGTCTGTTCATATCCTTTCCCCACTTTTTGATGGGGTTGTTTGTTTTTTTCTTGTATATTTGTTTGAGTTCTTTGTAGATTCTGGATATTAGCCCTTTGTCAGATGAGTAGGTTGCAAAAATTTTTTCCATTCTGTAGGTTGCCTGTTCACTCTGATGGTAGTTTCTTTAGCTGTGCAAAAGCTCTTTAGTTTAATTAGATCCCATGTGTCATTTTTGCTTTTGCTGCAGTTGCTTTTGGTGTTTTAGACATGAAGTCCTTGCCCATGCCTATGTCCTGAATGGTACTACCTAGATTTTCTTCTAGGGTTTTTATGGTATTAGGTCTAACATTTAAGTCTCTAATCCATCTTGAATTAATTTTCGTATAAGGGGTAAGGAAAGGATCCAGTTTCAGCTTTCTACTTATGGCTAGCCAATTTTCCCAGCACCATTTATTAAATAGGGAATCCTTTCCCCATTTCTTGTTTCTCTCAGGTTTGTCAAAGATCAGATGGCTGTAGATGTGTGGTATTATTTCTGAGGACTCTGTTCTGTTCCATTGGTCTATATCTCTGTTGTGGTACCAGTACCATGCTGTTTTGGTTACTGTAGCCTTGTAGTATAGTTTGAAGTCAGGTAGCGTGACGCCTCCAGCTTTGTCCTTTTGACTTAGGATTGTCTTGGCAATGCGGGCTCTTTTTTGGTTCCATATGAACTTTAAAGCAGTTTTTTCCAATTCTGTGAAGAAAGTCATTGGTAGCTTGATGGGGATGGCATTGAATCTATAAATCACCTTGGGCAGTATGGCCATTTTCACGATATTGATTCTTCCTATCCATGAGCATGGTATGTTCTTCCATTTGTTTGTGTCCTCTTTGATTTCACTGAGCAGTGGTTTGTAGTTCTCCTTGAAGAGGTCCTTTACATCCCTTGTAAGCTGGATTCCTAGGTATTTTATTCTCTTTGAAGCAATTGTGAATGGAAGTTCATTCCTGATTTGGCTCTCTGCTTGTCTGTTACTGGTGTATAAGAATGCTTGTGATTTTTGCACATTAATTTTGTATCCTGAGACTTTGCTGAAGTTGCTTATCAGCTTAAGGAGATTTTGGGCTGAGACGATGGGGTTTTCTAAATATACAATCATGTCATCTGCAAACAGGGACAATTTGACTTCTTCTTTTCCTAACTGGATACCCTTGATTTCTTTCTCTTGCCTGATTGCCCTAGCCAGAACTTCCAACACTATGTTGAATAGGAGTGGTGAGAGAGGGCATCCCTGTCTTGTGCCAGTTTTCAAAGGGAATTTTTCCAGTTTTTGCCCATTCAGTATGATATTAGCTGTGGGTTTGTCATAAATAGCTCTTATTATTTTGAGGTACGTTCCATTAATACCAAATTTATTGAGCGTTTTTAGCATAAAGGGCTGTTGAATTTTGTCAAAAGCCTTTTCTGCATCTATTGAGATAATTATGTGGTTCTTGTCTTTGGTTCTGTTTATATGCTGGATTACGTTTATTGATTTGCGAATGTTGAACCAGCCTTGCATCCCAGGGATGAAGCCCACTTGATCATGGTGGATAAGCTTTTTGATGTGCTGTTGAATCCGGTTTGCCAGTATTTTATTGAGGATTTTTGCATCGATGTTCATCAGGGATATTGGTCTAAAATTCTCTTTTTTTGTTGTGTCTCTGCCAGGCTTTGGTATCAGGATGATGTTGGCCTCATAAAAAGAGTTAGGGAGGATTCCCTCTTTTTCTATTGATTGAAATAGTTTCAGAAGGAATGGTACCAGCTCCTCCTTGTACCTCTGGTAGAATTCAGCTGTGAATCCATCTGGTCCTGGACTTTTTTTGGTGGGTAGGCTATTAATTGTTGCCTCAATTTCAGAGCCTGCTATTGGTCTATTCAGGGATTCAACTTCTTCCTGGTTTAGTCTTGGGAGAGTGTAAGTGTCCAGGAAATTATCCATTTCTTCTAGATTTTCTAGTTGATTTGCGTAGAGGCATTTATAGTATTCTCTGATGGTTGTTTGTATTTCTGTGGGGTCGGTGGTGATATCCCCTTTATCATTTTTTATTGCGTCTATTTGATTCTTCTCTCTTTTCTTCTTTATTAGTCTAGCTAGCGGTCTGTCAATTTTGTTTATCTTTTCAAAAAACCAACTCCTGGATTCATTGATTTTTTGAGGTTTTTTGTGTCTCTATCTCCTTCAGTTCTGCTCTGATCTTAGTTATTTCTTGCCTTCTGCTAGCTTTTGAATGTGTTTGCTCTTGCCTCTCTAGTTCTTTTAATTGTGATGTTAGAGTGTCATTTTAGATCTCTCCTGCTTTCTCTTGTGGGCATTTAGTGCTATAAATTTCCCTCTACACACTGCTTTAAATGTGTCCCAGAGATTCTGGTATGTTGTATCTTTGTTCTCATTGGTTTCAAAGAACATCTTTATTTCTGCTTTCATTTCGTTATGTACCCAGTAGTCATTCAGGAGCAGGTTGTTCAGTTTCCATGTAGTTGAGCGGTTTTGATTGAGTTTCTTAGTCCTGAGTTCTAGTTTGATTGCACTGTGGTCTGAGAGACAGTTTGTTATAATTTCAGTTCTTGTACATTTGCTGAGGAGTGCTTTACTTCCAATTATGTGGTCAATTTTGGAATAAGTGCGATGTGGTGCTGAGAAGAATGTATATTCTGTTGATTTGGGGTGGAGAGTTCTATAGATGTCTATTAGGTCCGCTTGGTGCAGAGATGAGTTCAATTCCTGGATATCCTTGTTAACTTTCTGTCTCGTTGATCTGTCTAATGTTGACAGTGGAGTGTTGAAGTCTCCCATTATTATTGTATGGGAGTCTAAGTCTCTTTGTAGGTCTCTAAGGACTTGCTTTATGAATCTGGGTGCTCCTGTATTGGGTGCATATATATTTAGGAGAGTTAGCTCTTCCTGTTGAATTGATCCCTTTACCATTATGTAATGGCCTTCTTTGTCTCTTTTGATCTTTGATGGTTTAAAGTCTGTTTTATCAGAGACTAGGATTGCAACCCCTGCTTTTTTTTGTTCTCCATTTGCTTGGTAGATCTTCCTCCATCCCTTTATTTTGAGCCTATGTATGTCTCTGCATGTGAGATGGGTCTCCTGAATACAGCAGACTGATGGGTCTTGACTCTTGATCCAGTTTGCCAGTCTGTGTCTTTTAATTGGAGCATTTAGTCCATTGACATTTAAGGTTAATATTGTTATGTGTGAACTTGATCCTGTCATTATGATATTAACTGGTTATTTTGCTCGTTAGTTGATGCAGTTTCTTCCTAGCCTCGATGGTCTTTACATTTTGGCATGTTTTTGCAATGGCTGGTACCGCTTGTTCCTTTCCATGTTTAGGGCTTCCTTCAGGGTCTCTTGTAAGGCAGGCCTGGTGGTGACAAAATCTCTAAGCATTTGCTTATCTGTAAAGGATTTTATTTCTCCTTCACTGATGAAGCTTAGTTTGGCTGGATATGAAATTCTGGGTTGAAAATTCTTTTCTTTAAGAACGTTGAATATTGGCCCCCACTCTCTTCTGGCTTGTAGAGTTTCTGCCGAGAGGTCTGCTGTTATTCTGATGGGCTTCCCTTGTGGGTAACCCGACCTTTCTCTCTGGCTGCCCTTAAGATTTTTTCCTTCATTTCAACTTTGGTGAATCTGGCAATTATGTGTCTTGGAGTTGCTCTTCTGGAGGAGTATCTTTGTGGCGTTCTCTGTATTTCCTGAATTTGAATGTTGGCCTGCCCTACTAGGTTGGGGAAGTTCTCCTGGATGATATCCTGAAGAGTGTTTTCCAACTTGGTTCCATTTTCCCCCTCACTTTCAGGCACCCCAATCAGACGTAGATTTGGTCTTTTTACATAATCCCATACTTCTTGCAGGCTTTGTTCATTTCTTTTTCTTCTTTTTTCTTTTGGTTTCTCTTCTCGCTTCATTTCATTCATTTGATCCTCAATCGCTGATACTCTTTCCTCCAGTTGATCGAGTCGGTTACCGAAGCTTGTGCATTTGTCACGTATTTCTCGTGTCATGGTTTTCATCTCTGTCATTTCGTTTATGATCTTCTCTGCATTAATTAGTCTAGCTGTCAATTCTTCCACTTTTTTTCAAGATTTTTAGTTTCTTTGCGCTGGGTACGTAATTCCTCCTTTAGCTCTGAGAGGTTTGATGGACTGAAGCCTTCTTCTCTCATCTCGTCAAAGTCATTCTCTGACCAGCTTTGATCCGTTGCTGGCGATGGGCTGCGCTCCTTTGCAGGGGGAGATGCGCTCTTATTTTTTGAATTTCCAGCTTTTCTGCCCTGCTTCTTCCCCATCTTTGTGGTTTTATCTGTCTCTGGACTTTGATGATGGTGACGTACTGATGGGGTTTTGGTATAGGTGTCCTTCCTGTTTGATAGTTTTCCATCTGACAGTCAGAAGGACTGTCTGTTGGTCTGTTAGAGATTGCTTGAGGTCCACTCCAGACCCTGTTTGCCTGGGTATCAGCAGCAGAGGTTGCTGAAGATAGAATATTGCTGAACAGCGAGTGTACCTGTCTGATTCTTTCTTTGGAAGTTTCCTCTCAGGGGTGACGCCACCCTGTGAGGTGTGGGGTATCAGACTGCCCCTAGTGGGGGATGTCTCCCAGCTAGGCTACTCAGGGGTCAGGGACCCACCTGAGCAGGCAGTCTGTCCGTTCTCAGATCTCAACCTCCGCGTTAGGAGATCCACGGCTCTCCCCAAAGCTGTCAGATAGAGTCGTTCGGGTCTGCAGCGGCCCCGCTCTTTCCCCTAATGGACTGCAGCTGTGTGCTGTCCGCAGCGGTAGAGTCTACAGAGACAGGCAGGCTTCCTTGAGCTGCTGTGAGCTCCACCCAGTTCGAGCTTCCCAGCGGCTTTGTTTACCTACTTAAGCCTCAGCAATGGCGGGCGCCCCTCCCCCAGCCTCGCTGCTGCCTTGCGGATAGATCGCCGCAGACGGCTGTGTTAGCAGTGAGGGAGGCTCCGTGGGCATGGGACCCTCCCGGCCAGGTGTGGGATATATTCTCCTGGTGTGCCTGTTTCCTTAAAGCGCAGTATTGGGGTGGGAGTTACCCGATTTTCCAGGTGGTGTGTGTCTCAGTTCCCCTGGCTAGGAAAAGGGATTTCCTTCCCCCTTGCGCTTCCAGGTGAGGCGATGCCTCGCCCTGCTTCAGCTCACGCTGGTCAGGCTGCAGCAGCTGACCAGCACCGATTGTCCGGCACTCCCTAGAGAGATGACCCCAGTACCTCAGTTGAAAATGCAGAAATCACCGGTCTTCTGTGTCGCTCGCGCTGGGAGTTGGAGACTGGAGCTGTTCCTATTCGGCCATCTTGCTCCGCCCCCGACCGCTACATATTCTTAATGTCTTTTAAAGTAATACACTTTTAATTTTGCTTTTAAATTGTGTTCTTTGTGTTCGATGTTAAAATTTTATATCTAAGCCAAGGTCCTAAGGATTTTTTCCCTATATTTTCTTGTGAAAGTGTTCTAGTTTAGCTGTTACATGTAGGTAAATGATCCACTCAGAAATAACTTTTGTATATGGTATGAGGTATAGGTTGAGGTTTATTTATTTGTTTATTTCGCATATGGCTATTCAATTATTACAGCACCATTTGTTGAAGAGAATATCCTTTCCCCATGGAATTACCTTGGTACATTTGTCAAAAATCAATGGGCCATCTAAGTACAGTTCTATTTTTTTTGTCTTTCTATTCTGTCTTATAGACTGATATATCTGACCTTACACCGGTAACAGGCTATCTTGACTAGTGTAGTTTTATAATAAGTATGAAAATCAGGTAGTATAAGCTCTCTCTTTTTTTTATTCTTTTCAAAAATTGTTTTAGCTCTTCTAGACCCTTTGAATTTAAATATTCGTTTTAGAATTAGTTTGTTAATTTTACAAAATAGCCTGCTGGGATTTTGACTGGGGGTTTATCGAATGTAAAAATCAAAGTGAGGACAGCTGACATCTTAACAATGTTGAATCATCCCAACCATGGACACAATATGTCACTCCATGGATTTAGAGCTTTAATTTCTCTAGGCAATGTTTCATAGTTTCCAGGGTACAGGTCTTGCACATATTTTGTAAAATTTATTCCTAAATATTTTATGTATATGGGTATTACTGTAAATAGATTTTTAAAATAATTTTATAATTGTATGCTGCTAGTACGTAGAAATGCAATTGATTTTGGGATACTACCTTTATACAACTAATTTTGCTAAACTCATTAGTTAGTTCTAGTAGTTTTTCTTTAAAGATCCCTTAGGCATTATCTGTATAGATGATCATGTCATCTGCAAATAAAAACAATTTACTTCTCCATTCCCTTGATTTGTTGTGCTGTCTAGAACCTCTGTATAATGTTGAATAGAAGTGGTGAGAGCTTATGTTCCCTTTCTTAGGGGAAAAATTTTTGATCTTTTACCTTTAAGTATGATATAGGAATTTTGAAGATACACTTTTCTTTTTTTTTTTTGAGATGGAGTCTCGCTCTGTTGCCCAGGCTGGAGTGCAGTGGCATGATCTCCGCTCACTGCAAGCTCTGCCTCCTGGGTTCATGCCATTCTCCTACCTCAGCCTCCCAAGTAGCTGGGACTACAAGTGCCCACCACCTTGCCCTGCTAATTTTTTGTATATTTAGTAGAGACGGGGTTTTACCGTGTTAGCCAGGATGGTCTCGATCTCCTGACTTTGTGATCCACCTGCCTCGGCCTCCCAAAATGCTGGGATTACAGACATGAGCTACCACGCCCGGCCGATACACTTTTTTGGAGTCAGGAAGATCTCTTCTATTTTCAGTTTGCTGAGAGATTTTCTTTTTTTGTTTTTTGAGTTTCAGGATCAGGAATTGGTATTGAATTCATCACATTATTTTTATGAATCAATTGAGATTATTATATATTTGTTACATTTTAATCTGTTAGAATTGTGAGTTACATTGATTAATTTTTGAATATTAAATTAACCTTGCAATTCCTGGTATAAACTCTCTTGGTCATGATGTATTATGATATGTGTGTGAATGTGTGTGTTTGTGTGTGTATGTGTACATTCATCTGCTAAAACTTTGATAAAGATTTTTGTTTTATTTTAACTTTATTTAAACTTATTGCCCAACATGATCTAGCTTGATAAATGTGTACACCTGAAAAAAATGTACTCTGCTTTTGTTCCGTGGAATGTTCTGTAAATATCACATCAATTTGATTGATAGTTTTGTTTATGTGTTCCATAGTTTTACTACTTCTTAAAATCTATTTGTTCTGTCAGTTACTGAGAGAAGACTTGAAATATTCAGTTATAATTATATATTTGTCTATAATTTCATTTCTATCATTTTCTTTATGTGTTTTAAAGCTGTGTTATAGGTGCATACATTTAGAAGTGTTATGTCTTTTTCAGTTGACCTCTTTATCTTCAGGAAAGGTTTCTATTGGTTCCTGTTAATTTCCTTGCTCTGATATCTATCTTGTCCAATATTAATATGGCTACTCTGACTTGCTTTAATTAGTGTTTGTTTAGTGTATATTTCTGACTGTTGTAGTTTTAATCTATTTGTATCTTTTTGTTTAATAAGAATTTCTTGTGGACATAATGTAAGTTGTTCTCACTTTATCCAATTAGAAAATCTATGATTTTTAATTAGAGTGTTTAGACCACTTGTATTTAGTAAATTCATAGATATAATGGAATTTTCTTCTTTTAATCCAATCTGTTCTTTTTCCTTTTCCTGATTTTTTATTAGAGTAATTGAGTATTTCTTACGATTCCATTTTACATACACTATTGGCTTATTAGCTACATCTCTTTGTTTTAGTTTTAAGTGGCTGCCCTAAACTTTACAACATATACATTTAACTTATTATCACTGCCTATCTCAAAATAATATTATGATATTTTACATATAGTTTCAGAAACTTACAATCTATTCCCACCCTTCCTTGGTATTAATGTTATTACGTATTTTGCCCTAAAAATGTGGTTTAACCTTTCTGGCATTACAGACTGGCTGGTGATAAATTTTGCTAGCTCCTTTATCATTATTTTACCCTTATTACTGAAAAATATTTTCTCTTGGAATAGAATTGTAAGTTGACATTTCTTTTCCTTCCATTTTAAATATTTCATTCCGATGACTTCTGGCTTGCATAGTTTTGAAAGTAAAGTTGGCTATCATTCTTGTCTTTGTTTCACTGTACTTAATGTGTCTATTTTCCCCACTGGCTGCTTTTATTTTTTCCTTTTCTTTTTTTCTTTGACATGGAGTCTCACTCTGTCACCCAGGTTGGAGTGCAGTGGCATGATCTTGGCTCACTGCAGCCTCTGCCTCCCAGGTTCAAGTGATTCTCCTGCCTCAGCCTCCTGAGTAGCTGGGATTAGAGGTGCCCACTGTCACATCTGGCTGATTTTTTATATTTTTAGGAGAGACAGGGTTTCACCATGTTGGTCACGCTAATCTCAAACTCCTGATCTCAGGTAATCTTCCCACTTTAGCCTCCCAAAGGGCTGGGATTACAGGCATGAGCCATTGTGCCCGGCCCCCACTGACTGCTTTTAAGATTTTCTCTTTATTATGGTTTTGTAGTAATTTGATTTTGATGTGTCATGATATTGTTTTCTTTGTTTTTTACTCCTTAGAGTCTTTTGAGTTTCTTGGATTTGAGGGTTTATAATATGAATTTTTTTCAGCTATCATTTGTTCATTTTTTTTTTCAGTCCCACCATCCTCTTCTCTACTTCTGGGAGCCCAATTATATGCATATATGTTAGACTGCTTGATCTTATCCCAGAAATCACTGATGATGTGTTCATTTTTATCTCTTTAGTCTTTTTTTTCTCCCTTTTCTTCATTTGGATTGTTTCTATCACTATGTCATCAAGCTGACTGGTCAATTTTTCAGAGTCTAATCTGATGTAAATGCTACACAGTGTATTATTATTTCAGATATTGTATTTTCTACTCTAGAGATTACATTTGGGTCTTGTTTATAACTTTTACTTCTGTCTTCACTTACTATGTTTGTATCTTTCCCCACCTTCTTGAACATATGGAGCATATACATATAATGGCTGTATTAATTTTTGTTGTTCGCTAATGGTAGCATTTGTCATGTTTTTGTCTGTTCGTATTGATTGATTGATTGATTGATTGATTTTTCTTCTATTTATGGATTATATTTTCCCGCTTCTTTTGCTGCATAGTAATTTTTGACTGGATGCCAGTCACTGTAATTTTTATCTTATTGGGCACAAGATTTTAGTATTTTTTTACAGTGTGTTGGATTTTTTTCCAGCATAAAATGAAGTTACTGGACTCAATTCAATCAATTTCAGGCTGCCTTTTATCCTGTGTTAGAGCAGTCACTTTGCATCCTGGTCTAGCACTAATTTAGACTCACAATTCACACAATGTCTTAATGTCCTGTGTGTAAACACAATGTCTAAGATCTTGTGTATTACTCGTATATTACATGGTCTTTTCAATGTGGCCGGAGGGTATACAAACTATTCTCAGCCTTATTTATGCTCCCCCCCAAATTTTGACCTACTGCTTTTCTGCACTTCTTGCTTCATCCATGGGTAGCATCCTCTTACCATATGATCCATACTAAGCCAAAGACTAAAAGGAACTCTTTTGTACATCTATGGAATTTTCTTTCTGTTAAGTTTCCTTTTTTCAGGCATTCTATCCCACAGATTCTTATAAACTTGATGTTCCCCAATTCTGATTTTTGTCTATTCAACTCAATGAGACGACCACGTTCTGTGGTGTTTTTGTTTGTTTGTTTGACAGAGTCTCACTTTATCACCCAGGCTGGAGTGTAGGGGCATGATCTGGGCTAACTGCAACCTTAGCCTCCTGGGCTCAAGCAATTCTCCTGGCTCAGCCTCAGCAGCAGCTGGGATTAAAGGCATGCACCACCATGCCCAGCTAATTTTTGTGTTTTTAGTAGAGACAGGGTTTTGTCATGTTGCCCAGGCTAGTCTCAAACTCTTGGGCTCAAGTGATTCACCTGCCTTGTCTTCCCAAAGTGCTGGGATTACAGGCATGAGCCCAGCTTTTTCTTTTCTTTTCGTTCTTTTTTCTTTCTTTCTTTTTTTTTTTCTTTCTTTCTCTTTCTTTCTTTCTTTCTTTCTTCTTTCTTTCTTTTTTTTTCTTTCTCTTTCTTTCTTTTCTTTCTTTCTTTCTTTCTTTCTTTTCTTTCTCTTTCCTTCTCTCTTTCTCTCTCTCTCTTTCTTTCTTTTTTCTCCTTCTTTTTCTTTCCTTTTTCTTTTTCTCTTTTTTTCTTTCTTTCATTTTTTTTTCTCTCTCTCTTTCTTTCTTTCCTTTTTACTTTTAACTGTATTGCTTCTTGGAACCTGTCACTTGGCAGTAAGCTGAAGCATTCGTAGGGTTTACATCATTTCTTTCCCTCCTTTTAGGGATCAATGCACTGTATTGCTTGCTATTCAATATCTGAAAACCATTGTTCTGTACATTTTATCTGACTTTTTTTCTAGTTGTTTAATATGTAAGAGTAAATCTGGTCCCTGTTATTCTATAATGGCCAAGTGAATATTATGCTTCTCATGCAGAAAATAGAACACTGTCTCTACTTTTTACAAAGGGAATCTTGCTTCCTCAGCATTCATAAAAATGAAGCTCAGCTTCTAAACAACTAGTAGTATTAACTTATTTATAATCTTATATTTGGGGAGAAGCCTGGGGCATGAGAGAAATAACCAATTTATATTTGTACAATCTCATGCTCTTCTGTAATTAGTGGTTGAAACTTACACCAATAGTTGTTTGGTTTTTAATGTCCGGATTTGTATTCACATATCTAGGATAGTTTCTGATGTTGTTGACTATGTGTTTAACTTAGTTTTTTCACTCAAGAATGACATCCATGTATTTCACTATGCTTCCTTATGAGCTTATTTTTAATAGGAAGTGGCTGAGCTATATTTCCAAGTATAGATATGAGAGAATCAAAGTGACTAATTCTAGAAAATAATGAAATTTCAAAAATAATTTTTATCTGCTTCCATTTCCCCTACATTGTCTAAAAGGACTTTACTGAAAATGCATCATAGCTAAGTTTCCCAATTTGATTCTTTAGTAGGTAGTTGCTTGCAGGAATAGGAATTTTTGACTTTCTTTCTTTCCGCCTGCCCCTTCATTTAAAAAAGAAAATTCCCTTTTGTTCTCTTTCCCTTTTTCCCCTAAAAATGATAAATGTGGTCCTCTAAACTCCTTCTCATTACCACATTTACCATCACGTTCATGTCTCTATATTTTGATTCCATGCTATTTCCTTTGCCTAGAATATCTTTACCATATTTCTTTCTTGGATAACTCTCATGGATACTTTAAGGCTCAGATTAGACACCATCAAATAGACTAATTTGTATCAAGTTATGTGTCCAACATGTATAAATATTTGTAATGAGTAAACAAAAACATAAATAAAGTGAATTATCTGCTTCAGTATCTTCCCTGCTACAGCTCAAGGATAAGAAGTATATAACTGATAATAATGCAGAGTCTAGAATCCAAACTTTTTACTCTTTGGGTTCAAATCCTGGTTCTACCCACTAAATAGCTATGCAAAATTGGCTTTACTACATTTTTCCGCTTGTGACTCAATATCTTTATCTCTATAATTGTGCTTATAGTACTAGTCTTGCACAGAGTGATTGTGAAGATTTGATAATATACAAAGTGCCTAAAATAGCACCTAAAGACTCCAAAAGCAGCTATTCTAATCAACAGGAGCTAATCAACAGGAGCTGTTAATTTTTCTTACTGTACCTGACTCAAAGCCTAGACTTCCCAATGGAGGCATGGTTAAGCTCCATTCTTAATTTTCTTGTTTTTTGGACTATGATTTTTCTGCTAAGGTGATAAACAAATAAGATGTCTCTAATTCTACATCTATATGATTTGTCAATTTTGCAGTTCAGTTGTCTCCTCGTGTCTCCCTTCAAATTATAATTGTTTCATGTTATCACAAGAAAGATTACCCAAATACGATAGAATGAGAAAATTATGCTTTTTATTATAGTCACATAAAATAAAGTCAGTTACACCAAGTTGTCCAAATGCATTGGTGAATTAATGCCTCCAACTCTTACAAATTTTTATACATATATCTATGCATTTATAAATACATACATATGTAAAAGATATATATTTTCTACTAAAATAAAGTACCCAAATCTTGGTGTATAGGGGCATAATGGGGGATAAAAGAATCACAAAGTTTTATCAGTTGTAGACTGTACTTTCAGAATACAAGAATCTGTTTTAGACACATTTATTCAGCTGTAATGAACTTTAATCACTCATTGTTTTCTGAATTTTCCTAAGTGAGTTAATGTATCCAAAATATCAAAACAAGTTATGTGGCAGACTTAATGAATCAGAGGCTAATTTTTCTTACTGTACCTGACTCAAAGCCTAGACTTCCCAATGGAGGCATGGTTAAGCTCCATTCTTAATTTTCTTGTTTTTTGGACTACGGTTTTTCTGCTAAGGTGATAAACAAATAAGATGTCTCTAATTCTACATCTATATGATTTGTCAATTTTGCAGTTCAGTTGTCTCCTCGTGTCTCCCTTCAAATTATAATTGTTTCATGTTATCACAAGAAAGATTACCCAAATACGATAGAATGAGAAAATTATGCTTTTTATTATAGTCACATAAAATAAAGTCAGTTACACCAAGTTGTCCAAATGCATTGGTGAATTAATGCCTCCAACTCTTACAAATTTTTATACATATATCTATGCATTTATAAATACATACATATGTAAAAGATATATATTTTCTACTAAAATAAAGTACCCAAATCTTGGTGTATAGGGGCATAATGGGGGATAAAAGAATCACAAAGTTTTATCAGTTGTAGACTGTACTTTCAGAATACAAGAATCTGTTTTAGACACATTTATTCAGCTGTAATGAACTTTAATCACTCATTGTTTTCTGAATTTTCCTAAGTGAGTTAATGTATCCAAAATATCAAAACAAGTTATGTGGCAGACTTAATGAATCAGAGGCTAATTTTTCTTACTGTACTGACTCAAAGCCTAGACTTCCCAATGGAGGCATGGTTAAGCTCCATTCTTAATTTTCTTGTTTTTTGGACTACGGTTTTTCTGCTAAGGTGATAAACAAATAAGATGTCTCTAATTCTACATCTTCTACTAGCATTCGATAAAGTCAGGGTTTGGTGAAAAGATTTCCAATGTTTTTACATCACCCTGACTTAATGAATAAAGGCCCAGCAGGGTCTGAATTTCCTGCTGCCTTTGTTATAGCAAAAATACTGTTTGAGCCACGGAAGGAGAATTAGGGTGTAATGATCAACAGATCATTGAGAGAACCAACTCAAATTGAAACGAATTATCTGTTATAGTGAAAAACATTAGTGAGAAGATGCTTGAACTTAAGAACAAAATAAAATGTTAAAGAAAACCTAAATGATGTTAGATAATTCAGAAAATCTTCACTTCAGACAGAAACTAGAGTTCTTTCTACTTCCTGTTCCAATAGCTCAGCTTCTTCTCCTGTGTTTTTCCTGTATTTTCTGCTATCTTAGAGTTTTAAGACAATTATTTGTAGTATCTGACAAGAAATTGAATTTTTAAATGCCTTTGAAAAAACTTCAACCTACTTAAGCAAGGTGAAGATGCCTAAAAATAGCTTAATATAAACCAGTCATTTCAGAATCTCTGGTGATTACATGTTCAAATGCCATTAGAGTGTATCTTTATTCAAGCAGGAAAGGAAGAAGTTGTTAGCACTGAAATTGCATAAAACACGCTAAAACTTCCCAACCTACGGGAGGCTAGGAACAATGGGAAGCCCAAACATTTCCCAGAATCAAAACAAAGAATGCAATATTTCGTTTTATTTTTGAAAGGGGAACAGCAGGGGAAGAGTGTTTCCAATTATGTGGTCCACCTCAGCTGGGCTGCCTAACTACTGATTTTGGTGAGCATCTTGTTAATGGCTTGCTTGACGTGCGTGGTGGAGCTGCGTCGCCTCGTCTTGCCCTGCACCATCCTCCGGCGACGCACCTCTCGACACAACTCATAGAATATCTCTGTGATGTTGCCTTCTCCAGTGCAGGCAGAACACTCATAAAAAGCACAAGCCAACTCTGTAGCCAGCTTCTCTCCTTCTTCTGTGCTAACCTGCCTGGAGTGGTCCAAGTCAGCTTTGTTTCCAACCAAGATAAGAGTCACATTCTTGGGCTTTTTGATCTCATCTAGGATGTTCTTAAGTGGCAGCACTTCCTCAAAACTTCCTCGGTCAGTAATGTCGTAGACCAGCACAAAGCCTTCCCCCCATCGCATGTGTCCTTCCCTCTGAATGGTATCTTCCTGTTGGCAAAGAAAAATGGCCGTCAAGAGACCTGGAAATAATCAAAATAGATGGATGCTGGTAATGCTGAGAGTAATCCCTTAATTACTATTCTTTATATCCAAAGTCATTAAAATGTCGTGGTACTCTAATTGTACAAACCTTCTGAATAAGTTTTAAATACATTAATTACTTATTCATCTCAACATATTTCAGGGAACTGAATATTTTCTAATTCAACAGATTTTACCTTTCTGCTTTTATTTTTTTTCTTGCCATATCATTAAATCTGTAATCACAAGAACTAAAAAGAAATTATAATCTTAGTTAAGCACATCACTTTTGAGACTTTTCATCACAATTAAGGAATTAGCATTTTTTTTAACAGACAAGCAGCCCCTATCCCAGCTTTTAAGTATCATAGTTAGAGTCAAAATTTAGCAAGATGCCATTTTGGTTTGTTTATTACTCTTTTGGTTTGTTGTTTGTTTTAATTTTCTCTTTCTTCAGATTATAGACAATTAGCTTCCAGTAAAACTGTGACAAACTATTTAGAGAATCCAACTCAATGCTAAAGGATTTGGCTTTTCTTCTTTTCCTATGTCAGAGCCCCCAAAATGTCATGTAGTACCAATGACAGAAACTCTATTATAGAACTGATTCTCAAAGTGGGTTATCACTCCTTCATAGGAAAGTGGCATGTAGGATTTGAAAAAGCATTGCTTTCCCAGGTTCAGATGACTTCTGGAGGCATGCACTTCCCTGCTGCCTCTCTTCAGAATCAGTGCTCTGTGAAGGTCAGAGAATAAGTAGGTGGTGATGAGATGCAAAAGTGGGTAATTCATTTCGAGAACATTTCTTGGTTTAAACACTTTGATTCATGTCTTTTTGGGTGTCACAGGTCATTGATAAAGTACCATGGAAAACTTCAGCTTTCTGTCATTCCAGTGGCCATTTCTTTTTTTTTTTTTTTTTTTGAGATGAAGTCTCACTTAGCTGCCCAGGCTGGAGTGCAGTGGCACGATCTGGGCTCACTGCAAGCTTTGCCTCCGGGGTTCACGCCATTCTCCTGCCTCAGCCTCCTGAGTAGCTGGGACTACAGGTGCCTGCCACCACGCCTGGCTAAATTTTTGTATTTTTAGTAGAGATGGGATTTCACCGTGTTAGCCAGGATGGTCTCGATCTCCTGACCTCATGATCCTCCTGCCTCGGCCTCCCAAAGTGCTGGGATTACAGGTGGGAGCCACTGTGCCCCGCCAGTGGCCGTTTCTATACCTGAAAACTAAACCTAGTTATGAACCCTTTTGTAATCTCAGAAGTGACTGACCTAATACTGAATACTACAAGAAAGACACCTAAAATAAAGTATTCTGAAACAAACAAACTTATATGACATCATGTAAGTTTAGAATACAATATATATTAAATCTCTTTCTTAAAGACTCACACATACGCATGTTAGAGGTTTTGAGAATTCTTTCAGTAAAGACACCTGTTTAACTTCATTTGAGCATTTCAAAACACATTTGACCATGAAAACTTATTAATATCTTGGTATGCCACAAAATATAGGTGAGTGAGTCTAACCTAGATGATATGTGAATATTATAGTATGTTCAAAACCCTCTTGAAACACTGGGCAGTTTGCATAAGGATGCACATACAGATATTTACAAATACGTTAATATATAAAATGACTAGTTAATTAGAGAAAAACGTTTTAGGCATGCAAAATTTAGTTGAAGAAAAGTGCCTTATTTTTGTTCATAGCATAGATTTCTCAGTTTTATTTGATCCAGAAAAATGTTTTAGCTGAACTCTTTATTCACCTGACCAGCAGTGTCTAGTATCTCCATGGAAACAACTTCATCATCAATGGTTGCTTGGTGTCGGTAGGTTGATTCTAAGGGAATGAGCAAATAAAAAAGGCAAAAAGGTAAATACATGCAAGATTTAATTTGATCCTTAAAACTGAAAATGGGCATGGGAAAAGTATTCCTGATTTTACAGCATAAGGAACTGTGTAGTCTAGGAAGGAGAGGATGGATGTGCAAAAATGTAGAATCTTCATACTTAGCTCCCGGGCATACCAAGTTCTAACATGGGTGCTGCCAACTTTCAGAGTATAGAATAGGGGGAATCTCTTTGCATCTTTGCTACCCTATCCTTTCCTCTTGTTTTTTTGACAGGGCCTAGCTCTGTTGCACAGGCTGGAGTGCGGTAGTGCGATATCAGCTCACTGAAACCCGGGTTTCAAGCGACTCTCTTGTCTCAGCCTCCCAAGTACCTGGGATTACAGGTGCCTGCCGCAACACCCAGTTAATTTTTGTATCTTTAGTGGAGACGAGGTTTCACCATGTTGGCCAGGCTGGTCTTGAACTCCTGTCCTCAAGTGATCCTCCTGCCTTGGCCTCCCAAAGTGCTGGGATTACAGGCCTCAGCCACCATGCCTGGCCCTATCCTTTCCTCTGAAGATTCCATTTTATTTTTCTGAAAAGACAGGTCCCTGGTGCTCTTTTCCTTCTATAATGAGACCTCTACAATGTCAATTGAGAAGGTGATTTTCACAAAATGCCTTGGTGCTTCTAAAAATCTAGTTTCTGGAAACTGCTGTTTCTAACAAGATAACATACCAACTGAAGCTACCAATTTCCTTTCAAACCTCAACTCTGGAAATGTAACAGATAATACCAGGAGTTGAATGGTTCTTGCCAAATGATGTAAAACTATAAGAAACTGGCCGGGCGCGGTGGCTCACGCCTGTAATCCCAGCACTTTGGGAGGCCAAGGCGGGCGGATCATGAGGTCAGGAGATCGAGACCATCCTGGCAAACATGGTGAAACCCCGTCTCTACTAAAAACACAAAAAAATTAGCCGGGTGTGGTGGCGGGCACCTGTAGCCCCAGCTACTGGGGAGGCTGAGGCAGGAGAATGGCGTGAACCCGGAAGGTGGAGCTTGCAGTGAGCCGAGATCGCGCCACTGCACTCCAGCCTGGGCGAAAGAGCAAGACTCCGTCTCAAAAAAACAAAACAAAACAAAACAAAACAAAAAAACAAAACAACAACAAAAAAAACTATAAGAAACTCTAGGGGTAGTAAAAGGTGGTCAGACCCCAGATTGGTGAGGAACAGTAATCCAAAGTAGAGGAGGGTTGGGCAGCATGGAGGGGAGGTGGAACTATATGGAGTCCTCTTGCTCATGCTGCCTCTTCAAAGCAGAAAAATGGCAGATGCTCAGTACCAGCTGGAGGCTGGTGGATCAATAGCAGAGTGGTCACGAAGCTATGTGAGGGGAAGGAGAAGTTAGCAGGTGCAAGAAGACTGGGTGACCCTGAGTATGCCCCTCATCACATAAAATGGAAACCACAGGTCAAAAATAAGTGCCAACTGGTGCTCCTCTGTATGAAAACTAGAATAATAGAAATAAAGAACTGAATGAATGACTGATCTGATGAGAGTCAGATTGAGGAACTCTCTCAGAAGTGTCAGTAAGTGTAAGTAAGTAAAACAAAGGAACATGTAAAAGTAAAATTTAATAAGAGGTATGGATAATAGAACAAGAAATCTTAGTATCCTTTATAAAATGAGCTTCAAAGGAGAGAATAAAATACGTAGGGGAGTGGAAATTATTGAGGTTGTAGCGGCTGAGAATTTCCCTACGTGAGAGAACAAAGAAAGATTTAAGAGTAAAGGAACTAGCAGGACACATGAGGAAAAAGTTCCATATTTAAACCTATTACAACAAAATTTAAGGATATCAATGACAAAAATGTCTAAAGGGATTTAGGGAATAAAGCACATCACCTACAAAAAGATACGACTCAGATCGATGTAGAAATTTTTGCCAGTGAAACTGAATTCAAGGCGTCCATGAAAACAATAAAACTACATCAAAATAAATCCAGCATTAGAATTCTAGATGATTCTATCAGTATATTAGGGTGAAGATGGGGGAAAAGGCCAGAAACAAGTATGTGTGTACTAATGCACTTGTCTGATTCCAGAAGATGATATAACTCTTAAAAATCTAGAAAAAGTCAACTCAATAAATTAGAAGAGAAGAAACAGAATACATTCAAGACAATATAAGAAAAGAAAATAAAAAACATCATGAAAAAGAAATCAAAACCAAAGCATGGTATTTGAAAAGATATAAAGAGAGGGCAGAGCTGTAAAGATCTGACGATACTGCCATTATATTAAGAAAGACAATGCAATTAAAATTTAGCATAAAAAGAGGAAAGTGTACGTTCTGCTGAAATAAAAAAAAAAACAAAATAATGTGAAGTTTATAAGCAATAATTTCAAGCTCATAAATTCTGGGATAAAAATACAGTATCACTAGCATTCCTCTGTATCAGCAAAAGCCATGCACGAGAGGTGAGAGAAAACAGGAAGCTACTCCCAATAGTAGTAAAATAAATAATATTTAGGAAGTAATAAAAATATACAAAACCCTTCAAAACCCTCCAAAAACAAAACCAAAAAATTTCTAGAATAGAAAATTTTAGAACTTTATAACAGAAAACAAAGACTTGAATAAATAAGAAAATCCTAGGAAAATGGAGAAACAACATTTTTAAAGCATGTCAGTTTTCCCCAAAATTAATCTAGAATTTAACGCAATTCAAATGAAATGTCCAGGTGGACTTTTTGAGAAGCTCAAGAAATTTATTTAAAATTATATAATACTATATAACATTACTCCAAACAGTGTGGTACTAATATCAGAATGCACAAATTTACCAAGGCCTTAACAATAGACTCATATTTATATAGGAACTTAGTATATGACTGAGGTAGCACCACAAGTCCCTTAGGGAAATAATAAATGGTTCAAACAGTAGCATTCGGATTAGAACCAATAAGAAAGAATTGGCCACTAAATGCACAAAATAAAGTTGGGCTTCTAGGGCATATATTAAAAGTAAATCTGGATGAATTAGAGATCTAAACTTACCTAGATTTGAAGAGTGAAACCTAAAGTTAAAAAAATTAAAAGAAAATATAAAAGCTCATGTACAGACAAAAAAAAAAAGAGAGAGAGACAAAAAATAAATGGGTTGACTACATTAAAATTAAGAATTTTGTGCAATATTAAATAGGCTAAAGACTGGAAAACATATTTGTAATATCATAAGCAAAAAGTTGATTAATATCTAAGGTATGAAAGAAATTTTAGAAATTAAAAAGATAAGTGAACAGGAAAGAAATACGGCCAAAGTATACAAAGAGGAAATTCACCGAGGAGGATGCCCAATTAGCGAAAACATATATCAAATGATGTTTTACCTGCTTACTTACCAGAGAGAAGCTTATAAAATGATTTTATGACAAAAAGATTGGCAAAAATTATAAAACGAGGTAATACAATGCCTGACTAGGTTACAGGCAGCTTCTCTACACCGGCAATGAGAGTGTAGACTGGTACATCATTTTGAAGAGCAATTCACTAGAATTTGATGTGGGCCTACCTTATGATTCAGCAATCTCCCTCTCAGGTACATGCACTAGAGAAAATCCGGTCCAGGTTCTTACAGCACTGGGCCTCCAAGTGTAGTGCCTGAACCAGTACCATCCAGCTCACCTAGGAACTTGTTAGAAATGCAAATTCTCAGGCTCCACCCGAGACCTATGGGCAATCTGTGTTCTAACAAGTCCCCCAGGTGATTACGGTGCATGCTAAAGTTTGAAAATCACCGATTTAAAGGTATGTTTTCCCTAGTGACATTAGCAGTAGCTCATACTGGAGGCAACTTAGGTGTTTATCATTGGGGAGATTAGTTAAATGTGGCATAGTAAAGAATACCATGTAGAAAACTAGAAGTAAATAGAGAAAAATGCATGGATCTTAAAAATATCAGATTTGGTTCTAATGATTAGAAGTGTATATATATACAAAAATATATAAAATTTATATAAATTTAAAAAATATATATACAGAACACTATTTTCCCTAAGTAAACATATAATAATAGCTAGCACATACTGCTTCTATTTGAACAACTGTTCTAAACACTTTACTTATGTTAACTCATTAATCCTCACAATGAAGTATATATTGCTATTAGCTCCACTTTACAAGAAGAAGCTGAGCCGTAACAAGATTAAATAACTTGCCCAAAGTCACACTGATGACAAATGGTAGAGGTGAGATTTGAGTCAGGGAAGATCAGCTTTGGAGTTCCAGCTTTTAAATATCATGCTTAGTTTCAAACACATCAGACTCTGCACTTAAGGGAAAGAGGAGGGCAGTGGGTGTCAAAATAAGGGATGAAAGGGAAAAGAAAGTGGAATAATGTAAGGCCTCCCATACACTAATAATAGCATAACACCATGAAAAAGAATAGTATGATTAACATAATTATTAACTCAATTCTTTGTACCCAAACTACCCAAATCATTAACCAACCAACCAACCCAATAAACTCAGAAGTTTCTGCTCCCATGGGGGTAGCCTGTAAGCCAGTGGTTTTGTAATTATTTTTTCTATCTACCTCATGTTTCTGACTTTCATTTCATCCACTATTTTGTAGTCCTTTTTCGACCACTGTTTTCTCTTACTTTACTGTAAATATAATCTGTCCAAAATACAAACTGTAGAATGCAGCTTCGCCAGCCATATCCTTGCCTTCTACTTCCATCAGCACTGTGTAGTGATTAGTGATCACTGCCCACAGGCATGGCACATTGCTCAAGTATTTTCCAAAAAGTAACATTTTAAAATTAGATTATGTTCAATATTTTAATAAGTGTATTTTACGTTATTGTCATTCTTCTAGAATATGTAATCCATCCATGGCATATCATAGTGATTCACAATTTCAGAATATTCCGTCCCCCCTACTCTTTTATGTGAAATGGGAGATTATAGTTTTGTATGATTTAATGCTCTAAAATACGATTTGCAGCAGCCACTTGTCTCCAAGTGTTCTCTCAATGATTTTCTTTTTGCATCTTCAGTGCCCCAGCGTGAGGAAGGGCAGCCCAGACGGCATCGCACATGCTGGGGAGCCATGCCCTTTGGCGTCTTCCTCTGCTGTTCTTTAGTGTCCTTTGTACTGACTTCCCTTTTAGAAAGACTGGCATCAGCCCCAGAGACTGGAAAACAGAGTTCTGGGCTCTATTCCATCTCTTTGCACTAAAAGTTGTCTGAGAGACAGGGACATTTTTCTCTGTTGCTTCCATGATAAATAGGATATGTATTTCAATCACAGAATGCCACAGAAGGGGGGAAATGGAATATAATAAAAATTGTATGAAGTTGTGTGATTCTTTGGTTATTCGTTAACTGAAACAAAAAGGATAAAATGCAGGATATGAGAGAATGTCTGCCCCAGACATAGCAGCGGGTGGTAGCAGTGATTTTGTCTAAGCTGAATACTGGTTTCATACCATTTTAAGAAATTTTTCTTTAAGCTTCTCTCTCTCATTAGAAGCCCACTTTCTCTATGTGTAAAACAATGGAAGTATTGCCCCAAAAGGCAAAGTGTCTATGTGCTAATTCTTCCAGAGTTAACTCTAAAAAAATGTACTAAGTATTTTTTGAAATTAGACTCCGCTATGCATCTTAACACATAAAAGAAAATGTGTATGTATTTGTTTGGTGGATATTCTTTTGATTTTGTTCATACTAAACAAAAATAATAAATCAAGCCTTTTTTGTGAAGGGTGGGGGGATGATTATTTAGGAGATAGATCCAAATGAACCAAAATATTGTATACTGTAAGAAAAATATGAGTTTCAAAATGGAATGAGGCATTAAAAGTTACACTTGAATTTCACTGTATATGAGAGATGTATAATTTAAAATCTGCACTCACTAGTTTAATAACTAGAAGTATATTTCATGTACTCTAAGAGGAGTTGATGCTCAAAGGGATGTTGCATGTGGTTAATCTTTTTACTGATTTAGCTTTTGTTTTTGCAAATTTCAACACGTTAGTATGGACACTTAGCCAGCACAGTAACAACAGCAGTTAGTCATGTTGATTTATGACAGAATGGAAATTATACTGAGTTGAGTTCTATTCCTAGTCTAACCACAACTAGACATGTAATTTTGATTAAATTTACTTCTTTGTACCTGTTTCCTTGTTTGTCAAATGACAATCTCCAAGTTCCTTGCAGTGCCAATATTAAATAATTAATAATTCTATGAGTTGGCTAAGCACTTCTGCTTTAGAATCTGGTTAAGATAATTTGTTCTGGGTGTATCTATTTTCATATGAAAGATTCCAAGCTGCAGGAGTTGTAAGGCAGGCAAGAAGAACCAATCACAGAACCAAGGAACGAGTGGGTCTAATGTCTCCTGATGCCCATCATCACTTCTATCTGAGCCTTTTCTAGGCTGATTCAAACACAGTGCCTCCAATGTACCAGTCACAGTAGTGATAGAGGCTGAAATACAGTCTCTCTCTTACTCTCCAAATGCCTCCAACACACACACACACACACACACAGTCACAGGCACACACATTCTAAACCTCTATCTGTATTCTCTGTGGTGACCAGCATGCTTAGAGGGTAATATGTCTCTTGGAGGTAGGGATTCAGTTCTTGGTTGGGATCCATTCAGAACATGGATCCTGTTGTTCGACAATCAGATCATTGCTGCCACCACCATCGGGTTTTTCATGGTTAGATGGTCCAACTCCCACATCTTATGAGCTTCAGTGGTGGTTTTCAAATGTGGTTCATAGACATCCGTGTGCTGGTGTGCTGGCCACCCACAAAGATTTCACTGATCCACAGTATAATAAGGAAAATTAAAATAAACCTAAAATTGTTCAATGTAAAGAACTGATTTTTTTTACATTTTATCCTTCAAAACACTCAGATGTTAAAGCAATTTCTTTCTTTTCTGAAAAGCAAGTACAAGTGGAGGTTTAGTTCCCCCGTCTTTCTTTCCCTTGCCTGCACCCCTGATTGAATGATTAGGATAGGCTTTCTCCGTAAAAATCAAATAAAAAAACACTCGGTCTGAAACCGAAAAGTTTAGGAGTCACTTGCTATTATAGTAGCAAGCATTTTCTTCATTGAAGTATTCCAAAGCAGTAAATATTCTAATTGTGTTAATATGTAGAATGACGTTCACAGTCTTCAGCTTCTCGTGGAGTAACAATTCTGTTCCAGGTTGAAAAAAACTGCCCCAGGTTTCGCAGCAAAGCGCTGACTTCAGAATTCAAGACTGCTTCTTGTATATAAGCCACTTGGCTTTTTAATGTAGTTACGTCTTCTGGTGGTGGTTTTGAAACCTTTAAAGTAGCTGATATGGTTTGGACCTGTGTCTCCACCCAAATCTCATGTTCATTTGTTATCCCCAATGTTGGAGGTGGGGCCTGGTGGGAGGAGATTGGATCATGAGGTGGTTTCTTACGGTTTAACACCATCCCTCGTGGTGCTGTCATCACAGTAGTGAGTTCTAGTGAGATCTGGTTGTTCTAAAGTGTGTTGCATGCCCCCTCACCCTCAGTCATGGTCCTGCCATGTAAGATGCCTGCTCCCACTTTCCCTTCTGCCATGAGGAAAAGCTCCCTGAAGCCTCCCCAGAAGTAAATGCTGCCATGCTTCCTGCACAGCCTGCAGAGCCATGAGCCCATTAAACCTCTTTTCTTTGTAAACTACTCAGTCCCAGGTATTTCTTTATAGCATTATGAGAATGGACTAATGCAGTAGCCATGTATTCAACAAAGAATCCTGTCTTCCCCAAGGTAGTATGAAGTTAAACTCAGGAAATGCTAATTTCCCTTGAATCAAATGGATTGAGGACCCCTTTCTGCTGGAACAAAAGTGACCTCTTGCACACACACATATAGACACACAAATCCAGCCTCCAATGTGAGAGAATTAATGAAGCCCTCACTTGGGAGTGAGTCATATATCCATTACTCCTGAAGACTGATGAGGCAGTGCTTGTTGCTTAGCAGCTGCCATCCTCTTTGAGAAGCACCGTACAAGGTCACTCAATAAAGTTTCCTTCTTCTTACTGAAGGAAGCCTGCACTATACATAACTGATGCAGGCAGATGACTATTAATAGCAGTTGTTTTTCAGAATGAATAAAACAGAAGGGAAAATGGTTTGACTAAGACTAATTAAGAATAATAAGATTAGGTACTGGAACACATTCAGGGAGAGTTCATTTTATGAGATCGTTTTTTTCTAAGCTTCATCTTTCATTGAGATATATGGATACAGCAATAAAAAAAATTTGTATTTTTAAAACTAAACTCCCATAAATCATTAAGATTCTCAGATAATCTCTGTAAATCCTATGTAAGTCATAAAAATATAAGAGCAGAATAAGTATTCACTTTGGTGGGTGAAATAATAAAGAATATATATTTTTTGAATCGGGTGCATTTTTAGATCCAAATATATCATCTTAAAATTAGTGTGGCTACATTTAAAAATATGTTGAAAAATTTGGATGTGAAAACTCTGACCTATTTAAAAGCAAAAACAGAATAATAAATAATAAAGGTAGAAACATGCTATTCTCCAAGATTAAAAGGTGGAATAACATAAATATGTGAATCTTCTCAAAGTAATTTATAGTTCTAGTACAATTCCAATCAAAATCATATCATATTATTACAGAGTTTCTAAACTTGATCTGGAAAAATCAACTGAACAGAGTAGTCAAAATAATTTTGTAAAAAAGTAATAAGGAAAGACGTTCTTTACAAAGCATCAAAATGTTCTGTACAGCATAGAATTAATGAAAAAGTGTGCTTCTTCTGTTTGGTGTGAAAAGCAAATCTAGAATGGTGTCCTGGTGTAAACAACTCAACGCATGAAAAGATTGCATTGGAAGTAGTGGAGAAAGGTAGAGAGTATTTAATAAATAGTAGGAGGAAAACTGGTCAAAGATTTGGACAAAAACGTTAGGTTTTCACCTTGTACTTCTTACTAAAATAAATTTCAGAAATATTAGTCAAATACTAAACTATAAGATCATTCTATATTCCCTTCCTTATTGTTTTCCTTCACAGTCCTTATCGCTATCTCACATATATTTGCTTGTTTATTGACTCTTCTCTCTTTCCTAGACTGTGCACTCAAAAAAGCCAAGGCCTTCTCTGGCTGTATACTGATTTATCCTTAGCACCCAGAACACTTTGACACACAGGAGGCGCTTGATAAATATTTGTAGAATGAATGAATAAAAGCAATAAAAGAAGCCTTGCTCCCTTTTAAACTGAAAATCTTGGAGTGACAAAAATAAAACAAAACAAAGAAATAAAAAAAAAAAAACCAGGAAGAGTGTTTGCCTACATTTTATACATCAACATTATTGCTACTTTTAAGATCCACAGACATCATATTTTGCTGCTTCTTCTCTCCTTCTCTCTCTGCAGCAGACTTTAGTCAGATGTATTGGAGAGAAGAAAAGAGAGAAACATATTTTATTTTTCCCTAAAATCCATATTCAGTAGTTTTATTTTTCTGTTACTCTTCTCAGGATGCCATTCTATTACGCACCAAATTTCTCATGTCCATTTTATCCTCTTTCTCCCATTAGAATGATGCTGCATTTTCCTGATGTGATGGCAGCGTGTTGTACCTACTTCCTTTCTTTGTGGCTGAGGTTTGACCTAACTTCTTCACCTATGCGTTAAAATCCTGCAGGGTTCTAAGCACAGACAGCAGGAAACACACATCAAGCCTCACAGAGGGTTTCTTTGCATGATTTGAAAAGCACTTCCAAATCAGCTAAAAGGAACTTAAAAATGTTGCAACAGAAAATATTATTCTTTCTCTGGGGCCATACATTTTTATTGAAGAAGAGAGGAAACAAAATTTGACCTACCGAGGGTGGGATCATATTCCCAGATGAACCGTTTGGTCAGAAATCTCACTACAAGAGCTGTGGAAGAAAAGAGCAACATTTCAAAAAACAAGTTGTTAATTTGCTTAGCGCATCTATCTTTTTAAAGAAAGTGAAATGCTCCACACAACCCTATAAATGCTTTATATTTCCTTGGTATGTAAACTGAATAAATTCTTTATGTTTATTCAAGTAATTTTCCAATTTCATATTATGGCCTAAAAACCATTGTCATGTTTGAATGGGTTTATTGTGCATTAGTCAACAATTAGATTTGTTGCTTTAGTCACAAGGTTAGAAACAAAACAAACAAACGTATAACGTGAAAATGCTCATGTATAAAATTTTTAGCAAAATGATGAATTCGGATATAAAAGGTCACAATACAGGTATCCAAAGTTTGAATATTGATAAGGATTGGCAAAGGCAAGTTTAAAATGTGATAATTTTTAGTATAATGAAAGATCACCAGGTCATTTGCATTTTAAAAAAGTAGATATTCAAAATTAAGGCTCTTCATTAGAGATCTGTGAAAACTCATCAAAAGTAACACTAATAGAATACAGTCAGAATCAGGTTCTGGAACTACACTACGCAGTTTGCTTTCATGATCTCCTCAATCCTCACTTCATCTTTATGAGGCAGGTACTATGATAATTCCCATTTTTCAGATCAGGAAATTGAGGTGCTGAGGGGTTAACTCATTTAATTAAGCTTATCCAGTTTGTTAGTGGCCTGGTAAGGATTTGAATCCAGGAAGTCTGTAACTTATCCATTGTACCAAACCGAATTTAAGTCGTAGACCATCTGGATAATATTTAACTGGAAGATGGGCTGGAGAAAAGCACTGAAATATATGGACTTATTGTCCTTATAAATTGATGAGACATATGCCAAACATTTTCTTACACTTGTAGTATAGTTGAAAACAGTGGTTTTAAATTTAAAAAAAAAAAAATTGGAGCAGGATGTCACAGACACTTAAGAAATGGAATGAAAGCATTGGATCCTTTTCCTGAAAAAATATACATACACACATTTGGCATATAATTTAGCAGGCTCATGAGCCCTCCATAGACCCCTGATGGTCTCCCTCGGATCCCACAGACCTTAATGAAAGATTCATTGTCTATCATATTTTACAGTTTTAAAATACCCAGTATAATGTGTATTTTTATTTTTACTGAAATGCCCTTAATGTAGCAGCCAAAAGATACTCCTTGAAGAAATAAAACTAGTTGGTGGAAGGTCACTGTCAGTCTTTGCCTATTCTCACTTTTAACAACAACAGAGGTATAACCTTCCTCCTGTAAAGTTTTATATGAGAGATGGCAGTGTAAACTGCAAGAGGACTTCGCAAAACAGAGGACAACGTGGCTTCATGACGGGAGGCAGGAGACGGAAAGTACCAATGTTCTTTGTAATTACAGAGTGTGAGGCTGAATTCGAGCCAAAATATTTGCAGTGCCTAAAGTAGCAAGGCCACTGACCCCGTAATACTTCCCACAGTGACTGTACTTGTGGTTTTATCTGCAGTCTTCAGAGTCTGTCACTGTTCACTCTCTTGAGACTGAAACTTTTATTTTACATACAGGATGCAGTAAGCAGTAAACATATTTTTTCTTTTTTACAATTAGCAACGTTAATAAACACTCAACAGCTCCCATGATTTAAAGAGTTCCATCTTTTGTTACACTAGGTAGTTTTTTTTATTTTTATTTTTTGAGATGGTATCTCCCTCTATTGGCCAGGCTGGAGTGCAGTGGCGCGATCTCAGCTCACCGCAATCTCCACCTTCAGGGTTCAAGTGATTCTCCTGCCTCAGCCTCCCAAGTAGCTGGGATTACAGGTGCGTGCCACCATACCCAGCTAATTTTTGTATTTTTAGTAGAGACGGGGTTTCCCCATATTGGCCAGGGTGGTCTCAATCTCCTGACCTCGTGATCTGCCCGCCTCGACCTTCCAAAGTGCTGGGATTACAGGCGTGAGCCACCGTGCCTGGCCAGACTAGGTAGTTTTAACACTAAAGGCTGCAACCTAGAAAACTTAATTATCTGCCATCATGAATAAATGAGCTTTATTTTTTACGTAAGTGAAGTTTACAGTTCTTCAATTCCAAAACCATTTAAATTTGAATCATTTCTCAAAATCTTTAAAAAATGTATTAGACACTCCATCGGCTTTCAAAACCAAGTATACTGAATATAATTGAATCATTTGTAAATGCCTGGATCTCAGTTAAGAATCTTGGTTAGTGCCTGTGCAGTTATGCAGCAATACTTTCTGAAGCTGTAGAGTGGATGGGGCAAAACAGCTCTAGAGTGCTAGAGGTTTTGAGCATATATATGTATACGAATGTTCAAAAACTCAAAAAAGTTATATATATTGACTATTATATATCAATATATTCACAACAGTTGTATAACTTATTACATTTAAATAATAAATATATATTAAAATTGTTATATAATTTATTAAATTTAATCCCAGTTAAATAATTTATTGTTTATACAATAGATATTAAAATTTATTAAATTTTAATAAAGTAATAATCTAATTAAACTATAATTAATGAAAATAGGTACTCTAAAGATTGATCTAATTTCCTTTTGACTCCCTGCCCTCTCCATCCCGACCATCTTGAGCAAAGTTTGTCTTTGGAAGTAAAATGGTGGTACTGATTTTTACTGCTACCGGAATTCTGATTTAAGGCCTTGTTGCTCCAGAAGTTTTAAGGTTTGACATATTTGATTAGTAGTTACTGTTGAGTCTCTGCCTTCTGAAATATTTTATTTTCTTCCCATTGCCTTGACAACCCATACCTTTCCATTAAACAAGCCAAACATGTCCAATGGCTAATGTAGGGAAGACTGTTTTCCTCCTTTTGCCTAATTTACAACCTACTTGGCTAATTCTTCATCATCTGTGGTTCCATTTTAGTATTACTAGTACTATGAATTTTATGATTATTAATGAAAGTTGGTTTCTAACAAAATGGAAAATTTGGTAAGAAAAATTTAATCCAATAAAATATTTTAAAAAGCCACTTAATGTAATCATTCAGTGGCATGCTATTCCATTCATAAGTAAGAGCTAAAGGTAAATCCATTACATTAAAATAGTCATGTTATTTCTAAAAATTAACCAATCTATGCTGTTTACTGGAAATAATTCCTGACAACATTATCAAGAAGAAGCAGGCATCAGAAGTGCCAGATTTAGTGTCAGAATAATATTTAAAAATGAAAATTAGGTATGATCTGTACAGTAAATCAGCTTCAACAAGAAATCAACTCTTCAAGGTAAATGTAAACTAACACACATGCTATTCCTTATTTAAGAGTCATATTCAAGAGAGATTCAGGCAAGACTTTCAAATGTTACCTTTCAGTAACATACTTGAAAAATATGTCATTACTTTTCTTTATAGAATTCAGGAAGTAACTTGATTGACAATGTATATAATGCAATTTTTTAAAAGATACTTAAGCATACGTACCCTCCTACGCAATTGCGATTGTTCTTTTCCATAGGTCTCCAGGCATAGAGCTATGGCCATATAACAAATCCACCCCCAACACTCTGCAGCATACCACAATAAGTATTTATTATGGAAAAATATTGGAAAACTTTTTTTCCAGCTGGAAAAAGTATTATGTATTTATGGGACTGTGGTGAGTTGATTGCATTGGAAAAATATAACTAAAAGAGTTTAAAATGGCCAGGACAGATTTTTTTAGGTTAGGAAAAGAATTTCTGCTCCAATTAAAAGTGCTTCAAGGAATACTACTCATCATCTCCACATCATGAATACCTTTTGGATTTTGTCTATGATCCTGGTAACACACCCCATAAAGACTCTTGATTTAATATATACTCTACAACAGTACGACATTCATATAATAATGAAAACTTACTATGGATGTATATTAAGTGATTTATATCATTTTCATTTGTAACCTGTAGTGCCTTCACAAAAAATACATACTTTTAAGTTGTAGAATCAGGTAACTTTAAAATACTTTTTAAGGGATTTCTACAGGAGTTTGCCAACTTTGGGACAATTCCGTCACAAAGAGTTTCAAATATTTTTTAAAAACAAAAATTTGTGTTATATAAAGAAAAGGCAAATGTGGATAATACTAGCACAACTTTAGTCCATTATAGGTTGTGATATGTATATTTACCACTTGTTATCTGAATTATTTTTCCCATGTTGATTTATAATAAAAAAGTTAGACATGTTAAAGCTTAAAAACTACATGAATAAATTATAATAAACTTACATAGTATCCTAAGTATGAAACTTTTCAAAGTTGGGATGCCTCCAGGAGATAGAGTAGCTCTCTCCATTTCTCCTCCATTTTCATTTCATTATAGTACTTACAGCATAACTACTTGACCTTATCTTGACCAGCAAAAATCAGGAGGCAATGATATACATTACCAAGTCCACAAGGGTTGTAAAATCAACACTAAATTGTTTTTAGTTTGATTTTTATGATCTACAGCTAAAATGTCACAATAAATAAAGCAAGTGTTTAAAAAATAATGGAAGAGAGAAGAATGAGAGGATTTGATGCAATGTGGGAACTGTTTTCTCATTTCATTAAGCATGACCTCAATTTAAATAATACCATAAAAATTATAATGGAAAAAGTTTAAAAGTAATGCAGTAGTGTTATTATTATTCATCTTCAGTTAGCGTGTGCTCTGTTAGGTTAGGCATTATGGTAAATATTTATACATGTATCTTTACTCTTCACTTCCTTATAGTATGGAATATATGGACATGGACATGAATATGATGTATGTATATTGATGAAGAAACTGAAGCTCAAATTGTTCACATTTCTTCCTACAATGTGGGCTTACTCTTTCCTGGCCTCAGGATCTACATTCTCTTTTTACAGATGAGGGCTTTGCTACCAGGGAGCTTAAGAGTCTTACTAGGGTATTCCTCTATTGTCTAAACCCTTAATCTGAAAAATTCCATGGAGAATGTTGTATATGCCTTATACATATATATAGATTTTTACACATACAAACATTCTTCCATTTGAAAAAAATGCGTAATCTAGTCTCAATCTTCTTTTGTTATAAAAGAAAAGACTAAAAACTCTGGTGAAAATGAAACCGGAAATGTCTATTAAAATCTCATATTTTAGACATAAACTTCTGAACATTTATTACCATCTTTTATTGCCTCGGTGTGGAGCACCAACACTATTCCCTTAATTCTAACAAACATGGTGTGCTAACACACACACAACGTAATTATCCTCATGATACCATTTTGCTTCACCATCTTAATTTACTTGACTGTACATTTCTTACAGGGTTTATTGCTATTATTTTAAATATAGTGCAGGGATCATTACACATGTGGAATGTTCCATAAATACTTACAAGCTGATGTTAGTTTAGCTTAGCGCCCTTAAAAGCCCAAATAAACTAATAGCTTGTCAGTGTTTTAAGCAGGTAACCCAGACTGGAATTAAGTCAAAGAAAGGGGAACAGAAACACATATTTAAAATGTACTAACTCATATCCAGACAGCATTTCTACCTGTGGTATCTAATGAAGCATCCCCTCCTCTTTAAAGTCTCCCTGGCCTTCCCAAGCCATTAATCACTCACGTGTGGCATGAAATACTTTGTAAACATTTATTTATATTCTTGTATGTCTTAGAAATGGTAAATGATCTGAAGTCACAGATTAAGCCTTGTTCATTATGTCCCATGGTTGGCATGGCACTTGATACATATGTGCCCAATAGGTATTTGAGAACTGAATGAGAAAACAATGAACACTTCTTTAAGCTTTGTGGCTCACTATTGCTATTGTGCTTGGCTCTGTACTCTAGTATGTTTTTGTTACTTGAAGACGTGTTCTTTAAAGTGGGACTTACATTTTTTGAAAATATATTGACCACTTCTCTGGTCAGATGTCCATCTGGTCAACCTACGTTGCACACCTGATTGAGAAAGGCAAGACCCAGCACTCTTACTCTCCTAGGCCAGGGAGGAACTGGTACCCCTGACCTCACGCCACTATCAGCCCTAAATTTAACACAAACCCTTAAGTGGTCAAAAGGCTTCAGAGAAGTAAAAATGAGTGTGACTCACAAAAACAGAGAAGACTCTATCCTAGATTTGCGGAGATAGTTTCTTATTGAAAGAATTAATTTTGTAGAACTAAGTATCCATTTATTAATCATGTAGTTGTTGGATTAAAGTGTATATGCTTTTAGAAAATGCCATTAGGTAAGTTTTAGCTGTATCTTAAATAAAAACACTACTGGGATTTCTTGAAGGTTAAATATCAAAAGGGGGCTTAAGTATATATTAAATACTGACTATATGCTTATTTAATTTTCATAAAAACTCTTAAAAGTAGAAATTAATGTTCCCACTTTACATATAAGAAACCTAACCAGAAAAGTGAATAAATTGTCTAATTTACAAAGCGTTTAAGTGATAAAACTGATATGAACCCAACTTTGTTTACCTTAAAACCCATACTTTTTCCAATATACAATACTTCCCACTATATTTTAATATTTCTATGTATATGATATAATTCTACATGCTTGACTTTTTTTAATGTGAGCATACATCTTATGGAGAAGCATGCTTTGAAAAGGGAATATTTTGTTCGTGATTAGATTTATTCTTCCTTAGTGGAGAAAATATCCATGACCAGAAACCATGGCAACACAGAAAGAGAATATGAATTTCGAGAAGCAAGAAGAAAACTTTCAGATAAATAAGATTTTTGTTTTTCTCTTGAAAACGTCTTTAGGAATGCTGCAGATGAGGAAAACAAGTATCTGAAGATGTAGGCGATGAAGCAGTATGCGAAAAGCAAATTTTTTAAATGAGTTTCCTCAGTCATTAACAATAAAAATTAGCATACCGGGAACCATTTTAGGCAGTGAGGAAGTCAGCAAAGAAAATAAGATACAGTTTCTATTCATAAAGTGTTGAAAGTTTGCACCTTTGCATGTCCCAGGAAAAATATAAAGATATGTGGGTAATTTTGAATATTATCCAATTGAAGTCCTGTTATGACGCCTATTCTTATTGCAAGGACTGGGTAAAAGGGAGGCCAGACTGAGGTGAGCTGGATTCACTTGAGTGCCTCACGGAGAGCAAACTTGTGTTTTCCAGAAAAACTTTAGTAGAGAAAATAGGAGTAATGTGTATGGTGTGTCAGCCTTATAATGGCTTGTCTTCCAGCTTAAAGACAACAACGCAGTGGGTCTCCCTAAATAAGAGGCAATTCAGCTCCTTCTTCTTCCCTCCCTCACCTGCATCTCGAGCAACCTCCTGTCAAATCAAGGCTTCAAATTGAATTTTCCAATTCCTTGTCCCCTGGGGCCAACTTTTGGTTCTTCATACCTTGTTCCTGGGTCTTTCTTCTATCACCAACCCTCAAGTGCATGTTCTTTTTTACAGCAGTCCTTCCTCTCTTTTCTGTGACTGTTCTGGTCTCCTCCAAGAAACATGGGTCATTGTGACTCAGATGGAGGTGTGAAGCATGAGATCCCAGCACCGAGTGAGTCCCGGCCTAGAAAGCCACCTGGGGACCACGGCAGCTAGTTGAAGCTTCACTTGCACAGCTGTTGGTGATGGCTGAGACCAAGATTATGCCAGTTTGGAATACTGGAGCCCTTAGTCAAAGGAGATGAAAAACTATTTCTGAAGTGAGGAGCTGTTCTGGAAGGCAATGGAAATCAGTTGGATTGGAAATAAGATGCCAAAAACAAAAACCAAAACAAAAAAAAAACTCAGAAAATTGTGTGATTTGAAATGTTAGATCTTAAAAAAAAAAAAAGGGGGCTCAGAGCAAATATGTGTACACAAAAACTAGATTTCAGATACATTTGCTGATAATTGAATGCAATATTTTCAAGTGCTTATCCATTTTGATCTCCTATCAAATCTATCTCTCTTTCTCCACATATGTGACTTTCACACACTTTCATTTCGCCAATAAATATTTATTGACCACTGTGCAAAGCACCAAAGAAAGCAAGACCGAGCGAATGCCTAGGCACAAGGTCAGAAATGACTTTATATTAAAGCTAAACCATAAGCTGAGTCTTAGAAGATTGAAGCTCACTATTTTAGGAAGAACATTTCAGGCAGAGAGAAAGTCCCAAGACACAAGAGAGCTAGTTCAGTTAGGAATCACATGTGGTTCAGGGTGGGAAGAGTGGCATGTGGGGGGAGCTGTGTTGGTGGGGGGGTCAGGTTGTGACATTCTTTAGAGCCCAGACTATGAAGGAGCTCCTATGTCACATTAAGGAGCTTGGATTTTACTCTGAAGGTTTTTAGCATACAGGGGTTCTGAGTAGGGGAATGGCTCGATTTGATCTGGTCATCTTGGGGACTGTTCATTGATTAGAGGTGGACAATGAGGGAGAGGGATTAGTGCAAAGACTCCATATGAAATGAAAGTCTGGGGGTAGCATTATTCTTTGAGAATATAATGGGGAAACAAATTAAAAATGATGTTGGACTTGAACATGTTGAACATAAGACATTAATGAAAACATCATGTAGAGAATTACCATCCATCCATTCATCCATCCTTTATCCTGCCATTCATCTGCCTATTTATCACACATACACAATTATTGAATGTTTTTCATGCCCCAGGTACTGTGCTAGGCACTGTCCCATAAGCAGTGGACATCAAAGCCTGAAGCTGGAGGGAGTCATCCTTGCCAGAGTGCCACCTTCTGGTGGGTGGTGGCATGCAGTGGGCATGCTTAACATGGTCCAGGTAGTTTAAGTAGAAGACGACTTAACTTAGAATCCTATTTTCAGGTTCATCTCAGGTGGCATCTCTTGCTTTTTATGTTCTCCTCCACCTAAACTCCTCAGATGTTTTAGCCAAACTAAAAAAGTTACCAGATCAAGCCAGGGGACAAATATCTCCTCATATACTGATTGTTTCTGAAGGAACCCTCTCCCTTATCCCCTTATCTCACCTGTCCCCTTTGTCTATTCCCTGTGAAGGTCAAAATAAATTGACATTGAAAAAAACAACCATTTGGCTTTATAAAAAATAAAATCGAGCAATTTAATGGAAATTTAAACTGAATGCTATATAAAATGCATGCTTTATAATGCCAGAAGTTAAAATGAGAAGTAAATTAGTTCCAGATGGGGGTCTAGGGATTGCTTTTAAATTACTGTGTTTGCTTAAGCCTGAAAATTTTGACCACTCTTGCATTCTCACAAAAATATCACTGAGAACACATCAGTTCTCTGTATAAATCATTTCTTAAGGCTAAGTGGTTGTAATCTCCAAGAATTATAGGGAAACACTTTTGTTTTTGAAAATCCAGCTGGGAGTCTAGCTTCAGTGCACCTCAAGTTCTGAAAATTGACTTTTATTTTTTTAACTTGGAAATGGTAAGGTAAAGGTTAATCTGGTCCTGGTAATTTGGTTTTAGGCTGACACATGATGAGGTCAAAAATGGCAGAATCATTGCTTTTAATTCCTAACATGTTTGAAAAGCAGTAGAGATATTGGAATGCTTAAAAATAATGCAAAATCAAGAAAAATGTTAATTTTCTATAGAAAATTAACCTGCATGATTAAATGATAAAATTTTCTTGAATAATTTAAATTGAAAGTAAAAACAAGACAAAATAAATTTGGAATACGGTAATCAACTGATTTGGTTTTATCTTTTCGTTTGTGTCTTGAAGGTTAATAAATCAAAAGGGTTTTGTGTCCGAGATTTCAAAGCAATTTTATATAAGTTGAAAATTTTTATCTATGTTAATTTTAAAAGTGATGGTTAATAAATAAATTACTAAATTTCCCAAGGCAGTGTTTTCAATTTAATAACTTACATTTCATTCCAAACCATCATGTTTAAACAGAATTATTTGTGAGGTATTAAGCATTTTGTTAAGTTGTCAAGGGATCTGGATATAAAATTGAGATTTTAAATTTTTACTTGGAAAAAGAAATACATATGATGTTAATGCCTAAATTTTCTTCCTACACTTATGTTACTAGGGCACATAAGAAATTGACAACTGAAAACATTTGGACTTTAATGTGGACGTAAAAGTGACTCAGAGTGACCAAGTATCCCAGAGAAGCAGAGGAGTATCTGGCATAATCCTCATTGGATGACCTCCTTATACAGATCCAAGGATCTTACGAGTTACTCTTTTCATCATGTCCTTTTCTTTAGACTGATCTGGGTTCCTGTCCATATGGACACATACGGTTCATTTGCAGTTCCTAAATAGGCTGTGCCTATGGATTCCAGGGGGAAAACCTCTAACAGTAGGGTGTCTCCATTTGCAGCCCAAACACCACTCCCATGACTACCTTTATACCCCATAAGAAGCCAGGAAGCCTTAAACATATGGAGAACCAGGGCCTGGTGAAATAAGGGTGTGAATGGAAGGAATTATGGGTGTTTGAGCTGGAAAAGCGCCCCAATTATGAAAAGCTTATAAGCCAGCCTAAGAAATTTCCAATTATGTTTAGGATGCTGGGAAGCCATTAATGTATTATAAACCAAAATATGACATGAACATATTTTTGTTTTATAAAGGTCACTGCTGTTTCAATGCCAAGATGAACTAGGAGGATGAAGGTAATCATGGAGACAAAAGGCCTAGTTAGGAGTCATTTCCAGTACTACAAAGGGAAAGAAAGTAGCACTGAAAGGTTTCCCTTTCACTCCCACCATTAGTAAATGTGTCTAATAATAATTGGAAATATACAGTATGTGACCTATTCAAACTGGCTTCTTTTACTCTGCAATGCACATTTAAGGTTCATCCATGCCATTGCCTGGATTGATCACTTATTTCCTTTCGTTGCTGAATATTCTATTGTATGGATATACCACAGTTTGCTTACCCAGTAAGTAAATGAAGAACATCTTGGTTGCTTCCAGTTTTTGGCAATTATGTTTTGGCAATAAAGACGTGCATGCAGGTAACTGTGTAGACATAAGTCATCAAGTCAGTTAGGCAAATATTTAGATGCATGATGGCTGGATTATGGTAAGACTTTGTTTAGCTTTGTAAGAAACTGCCAAACTCTTTTAAAACTGGCTGTACCATTTTGCATTCCCACCAGTAACGAATGAGAGCTCCTGTTGTTCTACATCTTTCTCAGCATTAGAATATTGCTTTGTCAGGTTTTTGGCTTTGGATTTTAGCCATTCTAATAGGTGTATTGGTATCTTGTTGTTTTAACTCATAACTCTCTAATTACACATGATATTGGGAATATTTTCATGTGATTATTTGCTATCCGTATATCTTCTTTGATGGGGTGTCTGTTAGATCTTTTGCCCATATTTTATAAATGAGACTTGATTTTTTAGAGCAATTTTAGGTTCACAACAAAATTGAGCAGAAAGCACAGAGTTTCCATATACTCCCTGCCCTACCTGCCCCTCTCCCCGCCACACACAGCCTCCCCTATTATTCATATCCCATACTAGTGTGAAAACTTTTTTTTTTACAGTTGATGAATCTATATTGATACATTATTATTACTAAAAGTCTATAGTTTTTACTATTGTTCACTCTTGGTGTTGTATATTCTGCGGGTTTTGATGTGTGTGTGTATATATAAATATATAAAAATAATGACATGTAACTACCATTATAGTATCATACAGAATAGTTTCACTATCTAAAAGTTCTCTGTGTTCTGCCTATTCATCCCTCTCTTTCCCCTAAATCTTAATAACCTCTGATCTTTTTACTGTCTCCATAGTGCTGCCTTTTCCAGAATGTCATATAGTTGGATTATGTAGTGTGAAGCCTTTTCAGATTGCCTTCTTTCACTTAGTAATATGCATTTAAGTTTCCTCCATGTTTTTTCATGGCTTGATAGCTCCTTTCTGTTTGGTGCTGAATGACATTCCATTGTCTGATGTACCACAGTTTATTGATCCATTCATTTACTGAAGAATATCTTAGTTGCTTCCAAGATTTGGCAATTATGAATAAAAGTTCTACAGATATCCATGGGCAGGTTTTTGTAGGGACATATGTTTTCAGACTATTTGGGTAAACATCAAGGAATTTGATTCCTGAATCATGTAGCAAGAGTACCTAATTTAGCTTTTGGTAAGAAACTGCCAAACTGTCTTCTAAAGTAGCTACACCCCTTTTGAGCTCCACCAGCAATGACTGAGAGGTTTTTTTGCTCCACATCCTCACCAGCATTTGGTGTTGTCAGTGTTTTGGATTTTGCACATTCTAATAGGTGTGTAGTTGTATCTCACTGTTGTTTTCATTTGCAGTTCCTAAATGATACATGATGTTGAGAATCTTTCCATATGTTTATTTGATATCTGTATATCTTTTATGGTGAGATGTCTTTTCAGATGTTTTACTCATTTTTTTAGTTGAATTGTTTTCATTGTTGAGTTTTAGAAGTTCTTTGCCTATTTAAGATCACAGTCCTTTATCAAGTATGTCTTCAGCCAATATTTTCTCCCAGTCTGTGGCTTGTCTTATGATTCTCTAGACAGTGTTTCCTCACAGAGAAGTTCTTAATTTTAATGATCTGTTTAAAAATTATTTCTTTCATGCATCATGCCTTTGTGTTGTATAAATAAGTCATCACCATACCCAAGGTCACACAGATTTTCTCCTATGTTACCTTCCAGGAGTTTCATAGTTTTACCATTTACATGAAGGTCTGTGTCTCATTTTGAGTTAAATTTTGTGATTGGTGTAATATCTATATCCAGGTTCATTTCTTTCTTCTTTTTTTTTTGCACGTGGATGTCCAGTTTTTACAACATCATTTGGTTAAAAGATTATATTTTCTCCATTCTGTTATCTTTGCTTCTTTAGCAAAGTTGACATTATTTGTGTGGGTCTATTTCTGATTTCTCTGTTCTGTTCCATTGATCTATTTATCTATTTTTTCACCAATAGATACAATCTTCTGATTACTGTAGCTTTATAAAACTTGAAGTCAGTCCTCTGAATGTCCTTCTCATTTAATATTGTGTTATCTATTCTGGATCTTTGGCCTTTCCATATAAACGTTTTATTTTTATTTTTATTTTATTATATATTTTTTTGAGACGGAGTCTTGCTCTGTTGCCCAGGCTGGAGTGCAGTGGTGTGATCTCGGCTCAATGCAACCTCCATCTCCCAGGTTCAAGCGATCCTCCTGCCTCAGCCTCCCAAGTAGTTGGGACTACACGCATGTGCCACCGTGTCCTAATTTTTGTATTTTTGGTAGAGATGGAGTTTCACTATGTTGATCAGGCTGGTCTCAAACTCCTGACCTCAAGTGATCTGCCCGCCTCAGTTTCCCAAAGTGCTGGGATTATAGGCATGAGTCACGGTGCCCAGCCTCCATATAAACTCTAGAATCAATTTGTTGATATCCACAATACAATTTGCTGAAATTTTGATTTCAATTGCATTGAATCTGTAGACCAAATTGGGAGGAACTGACATCTTGACAATACTGATTTGTTCTATACATGAACATGAAATATTTCACCACTTACTTAGTTTTTCTCTAATTTCTCTTATCAGAATTTTGCAGTTTTCCCCATAGAGGTCTTGCACATATTTTTGTTGGATTTGTGGCTAAATATTTCATCTTGTGATAACATAAATGGTAGAGTGTTTTAAATTTCAACATTTTTTGCACTTGTTCATTGCTGGTATATGGGAAAGTGATTGACCTGTATCCTGTAATCTTTCCATAATTGCTTATCTGATCTGGGAGTTTTTTGTCTATTCTTTTTAAATTTTCTCCATAGATGATCACATAATTTGTGAACAAAGACAGTTATATTTTTTCTTCCCAATTTGTATTTTCCTTTTTTGTCTTATTCCACCAGCTAGGACAGCATTATGATGTCAAAAAGGACTGGTCAAAGGAGTCATTCTTGCTTTCTTACTGATCTTAGAGAGAAAGCACTTGGTTTCTCACCATTAAATGTAATGTTAGCTATGAGTTTTTTGAAAAATGTTCCTTATCAATTTGAGAAAGTTCTCCTCTATTCCTAGTTTGCTGAAAGTTTTTATCATTAATGGGTGTTAGATTTTGTCAAATGCTTTTTCTGTTTCAGCTGGTATGATCATGTGATTTTTCATTCGTTATCCTTGATTTGATACATCTCATTAATTAATTTTTGAATGTCAACCAGTCTAGCATATTTGGAATAAATTCCACTTAGTCATGGCATATACACCTTTTTATTCATTGTTGGATTCAACTTGTGAATATTTTGTTGAAGATTTTTGCATTTATGTTCATGTGTGATATTGGTCTATAGTTTCCTTTTCCCTTAATACCTTTGCCTGCTTTGGGGATTAGGATAATACTGGCCTCATAGAATGAGTTAGGACATATTCCCTTTGCTTCTATTTTCTGGAAGAAATTATAGAGAATTGCTATGATTTTTTGCTTAAATGTCTGATAGAACTCACCAGTGAACCCATCTGGGCATGGAACTTTCTGTTTTGGGAGGTTATGGATTATTGATTTAACTTCTTTAATAGGTATGTGCCTGTTCTGGTTGTCTATTTCTTCTTGTGTGAGTTTTGTAGATTGTGTCTTTCAAGGAATTTATTTCATCTAGGTTATAAAATTTGTGGGCTGAAATATTTGCCCATATAGTATTCCTTTATTATCCTTTTAATGTCCATGAACTCTGTCGTGATATCTATCCCCTCTCTCATTTCTGCCATCAGTAATTTGCATCTTCTTTTTCTTGGCCTGGCTAGAGGCTTGTCAATTTTATTGCTCTTTTCAAAGAATTAATTTTTAGTTTTGTTCATTTTTCTATAGATTTTCTATTTTTAATTACATCGATTTCTGCTCTAGTTGTTATTATTTCTTATCTTCTGTTTATTTTGTGTTTAATTCACTCTTCTATTTCTAGTTTCCTAAGGTGGAAACTTACGTTATTGATTTTAGATCATTATTCCTTTTTCATACATGAATTCAATGCTACAAATGTTTCTTTAGTCACTGCTTTTGCTGTATAACACAAATTTTGATAAGCTGTATTTTTACTTTCATTTAGTTCAAATTATTTTAAATTTCTCAAGATTTCTTCTTTCACCCATATGTTATTTAGAAGTGTGTTGAGTCTTCAAGTATGTTGGGATCTTTCCAACAATCTTTCTGTTATTGATTTCTAGCTTAATTCCATTGTGGTCTGAGAACATTCTTTGTATGATTTATATTCTATTAAATTTTTTGAGGTGTTTTTTATGACCTAGAATGTGGTCTATCTTATGAATGTTCTCTGTTAGCTGAAGAAGAAAAAATGTGTATTTTGCTGTCATTGGATGAAGTAGTCTATAGATGTCAATTATATGCAGTTTATTTATGGTGCTATTTAATTGAATTGTGTCCTTACTGATTTTCTACCTGTTGGATCTGTCCATTTCTGATAGAAAGGTGTTGAAATCCCCACCTATAATGGTGGATTAATCTATTTCTCCCTAAAGTTCCATCAGGTTTTACCTCACACATTTTGATGCTCTGTTTTGAGGCCCATATATATATTAAATATTATTATGACTTCTTGGAGAATTAACTCTTTTATCATCATGTAATGTTCCTTTCAATCCATTATAATTTTCCTTTCTCTGAAGTTTGTTCTGTCTGATATTAATATAGCTATTCCAGTTTTCTTTTTATTGGCATTATCATATTTCTTTCTCTATCCCTTTACTTTTAATCTATATATGTCTTTATATTAAAATACATTTTATAGTGGATGCACTCTGACAATCTCTTTTAACTGATGTATTCAGATCAATGATGTTTAAAATGATTACTGATATATGAAATTAATATCTATCATATTTGTTATGTTTTCTATTCATTGCCTTTCTTTTTTGTTTCTATTTTTTGTCTTTTACTTTTTTTCTATCTTTTCTGGTTTTAACTAAGTGTTTTATTTGATTCTATGTTCTCTCCTTTTCTATTATATCAATTTTACTTCTTTTTTTACTTCATTTAATACTTGCCTTGGCCGGGCGCGGTGGCTCAAGCCTGTAATCCCAGCACTTTGGGAGCCGAGACGGGCGGATCGCGAGGTCAGGAGATCGAGACCATCCTGGCTAACACGGTGAAACCCCGTCTCTACTAAAATACAAAAACTAGCCGGGCGAGATGGCGGGCGCCTGTAGTCCCAGCTACTCGGAGGCTGAGGCAGGAGAATGGCGTAAACCCGGAGGCGGAGCTTGCAGTGAGCTGAGATCCGGCCACTGCACTCCAGTCCGGGCGACAGAGCGAGACTCCGCCTCAAAAAAAAAAAAAAAAAAAAAATACTTGCCTTGGAGTTTGCAAAAGATATAAATTTACAATTAATCCAAGTCCACTTTCAATAACACTACACCACTTTATGGGTAGAGTAATACCTTATAACAATAAAAATAATCCTAATTCCTCCCTCCTGTCCATTGTATCTTCATTGTCATTCATTCAATTTATACATGAGCTATTACAAATACATTGTTTCCTTTACTACATTGACAAACTGTTATTTGTTAGCTTAATTAAGAGTAAGAAAAACTAAAGTTTTAATTTTACCTTTAAAATTACCTTTTTCTGTAATGCTCTTCCTTTCTTTAGGTACAATCCAGTTTCTCAGCTATATCATTTCCCTTCTCTGAAGAATGTATCATATCATTTTTTTTTCCAGGCAGGTTTATTGGCAGCAAATTCAATTTTTGTTGTCCAAGAAAGTCTTAATTTATCCTTCACTTCTGAAGAATAATTTTTCAGGGTATAGAATTCTAGGTCGGTGGATTTTATTTTTTGTCAAAATGCTTCAGATATTTCATTTCACTCTTCTTGCTTGCATAATTTCTGAAGAGAAGTTTTAATATTATATACCTGGCTATCATTCTTTGGCATTTATCCTGCTTGTGTTCTCTGTGCTTCCTGGATGTGTGGTCTGGTGCCTGACATTAATTTGGGGGAAATTCTCAGTCATTATTTTTTCAAATACTTCTCTTATGTTCTATTTCCTCTCCTTCTGGTATTGCCTCTCCATGCATGTTGCATGGAAAATCACGTACATTTGTACCACAGTTGTACCACAGTCCTTGGATATTCTGTTCTATATTTTTCAGTGTCTTTTCTCTTTGCTTTTCAGTTTTACCAGTTTCTATTGACATATCTTTGAGCTCAGAGATTTTCTTCCTTTGGCCATGCCCAGACTCATTAGCAAAGAGACTGAGGAAAAAGGCATTGAAAGATATTCTTTATTTCTGTTACAGACATTTTAATATCTAGCATTTCTTTAGAGGTCTTTCTTAGACTTTCTATTCACATTAACCATGAGTTTTTGCATATTGTCTACTTTTTCCAATAGAGACTTTGGCATACTCTACCCATTTTTAAATTAGGTTACTTTTTTCTTATTGTTGTTTAATACTTCTTTGTATATTTAGGACGTAAGTCCTTTTGCACATACATGTTATTTGCTTTGTGAATAACTTTCTAACTCTGTGGCTCATCTTTTCATACTATTAACAGTGTCTTTAACATACCAGAAGTTTTAAATTTTAATGAATTCCAATTATCAATCTTTTTTTATTTTCATGGATCTTTTTTTGATGTCACTTCTAAAAGGTCTTCATGAAACTGAAGTTTACCTAGATTTTCTCCTATATTATCATCTAGAAACTTTACAGTTTTGCATTTTACATTTAGGTATATGATCTATTTTGATTGATTTTTGTGAAAAGTGTTCACCTGTGTCCAGACTTATTTTTTTTTTTTGCACTTGCTTTTTACAGCACCAATTTGTTTTTAAAAAGCTATTCTTTCTACATTTACTTGCCTTTGCTCCTTGGTAAAATATCAGTTGACTTTATTTGTGTAGGTCTATCTCTGAGCTCTTTATTCTGTTTCATTGAACTATGTGTCTATTCTTTCACGAATACCATGCTGTCCTACAGCCTTATAAATAAGCCTTAGTGATGGAACTCACTCTTCCTCTTTCATATTGTGTTGGCTACTCTAGCTTTTTTTACCTTTCCATATAAATTTTAGAAACAGATTGTTGATATCTACAAAATCAGTTGCTGGGATTTTACTTGAGTTGGATTGAATCTATAGGTTAAGTTCGGAAGAACTGGCATCTTAACAATATTGAGTCTTCCAATCTGTGAACATGGAATACCTCTCCATTTATTTAGATCTTCTTTATTAGATCAGAGTTTTATAATGTTTCTCACATAGATGTGGTATATATTTTGTTAGATTTATACATAAGCATTTAATTTTCCTTGTGCTGTTTTAAATGATAATGTGTTTTTAATTTCAAATTCCATCTGTTCATTGCTAGTATATAGAAAAGCAATTAACTTTTATATATTAACCTTGTATACTGTTATTTGATATAATTACTTATTAATTCCAGGGGTTTTGTGCTAATTTGGGGGAATTTTCTACATAGAAAATCATATCATTTGTGAACAAAGGCAGTTGCATTTCTTCCTTCCCAATCTGTATATCTTTATTTCCTTTTCCTGTCTTATTACACTAGTTAGGTCTTCTGGTGAAATGCTGTATAGAAGTGTTAAGAGGGGATATCCTTGCCTTGTTTATGACCTTAATAGGGGAAAAATACAATTTGTTACCCCTCAAGTATACTATCTTCATCTGGTTCTGCTGCTAGGCTAATGCTGGCCTTATAGAAAATGTTCACTGCTTCTATTTCTGTAGAAAATTATCTCACATCTTTCTTAAATGTTTGGTAGAATTCACTAATGGAACTTCTGTCTGCTTTCTTTTTAAAAAAGTGTTATGAACTGAATGTTTGTGTGCCTCTAAAACTAATATATGAAAATCCTAACCACCAGTAGGTGAAGTCTTTGGGAGACAATAGATCATGGGGATGAAACTCTCATGATTGGGATTAATACCCTTATAAAAGACATTCCTGAGAGTTCTCTTACTCTTTTTCTCCCATTTGGGGGTTAGTGAAAAGACAGCTACCTGGAAACCAGGAAGAGGGCCCTCACCAGATACCAAATCAGCCAGCACCTTGATCTTGACTCCCCAGCCTCAAGAAGTATGAGAAACCAATGTTTATTTTTTAAGCTACACAGTTTATTACACTCTTTTATAGCAATTCAAACTAACTGAAACAGAATGTTATTAATTATTGATTCAGTTTCTATTTTTTCAATAGATATAGGCTTTTTTGGGTTATTGAGTTTTGAAAATTTGTGCCTTTCAAAGAATTGGTCCAATTCACTTCATTTTTAAATTCATGGCCATAAAGTTATTCATATTATTCCTCTATTAAACTTCTAATGTCAATTACCAGCAGTAATTACTCCCTTTTCATTTCTGGTATTAAGTTGTATCTTCTCTCTTATTGGTTAGCCTAACTAGAGATTTATCAACTGTATTGATCTCTGCAAAGGACCAGCTTCTGTTTTTGTTGACTTTATTGATTTCCTCTTTTCAGTTTCACTGATTTCTGCCCTATTTTTTAATTTTTGTTTTTCTTTTGCTTGCTTTAGATTTAACTGTTCTTTCTCTAGTTTCCTAAATTGAAAGCCTAAATCATTAATTTTACATTGTTATTCTTTTTAAACAAATGCTTCCAATGCTGTGTCTCTCTAAACACTGCTGTCACTGTCTATCATAATTTTGATAAACTCTATTTTTACTTTCATTGGCTTCAAAATATTTTATAAATTTCTCTTGAATCTTATTTACCTCATGTGTTATTTAGAAGTGTTTTGTTTAATCTCTAAGTATTGGGGGATTTTCCAACTATCTAGTTTGATTTCTAGTTTAATTCCATTATTGTCTGATAACATACTTTGTATAATTTATATTCTTTTAAATGTGTTGAGGTATGTTTTATGGCCTAGAAAGTGGTCTATCTTGTTGAATATTTCATGTGAATTTGAAAATAGTACGTATTTTGATGTGGTTGGATGAAATATTCTATAAATGTCAGTCAGGTCGAGTTGAATGAAAGTGATTTTCAGGTCAACTATATCCTTCCTGGTTTTTTCCTGCCTCCTTGGTCTTTCAGTTGCTGAAAGCAAGGTGATGTATTCTCCAATCATAATAGTGGGTTTGTCTATTTCTCCTTGCAGTTTGCCTCATATATTTTGATGCTCTACTGTTAAGTGCATGTTAAAAATGTTACGCCTTCTTGGAGAATGAACTCTTTTATCATTATGTAATGACCCTCTGTTTTAATCTATTCAGGCTGCTACAGCAAAATACTATAAACTGGGTGGTTTATGAACAACAAACATTTATTTCCAACAGCTCTGAAGGCTGAGAAGTCTAAGATCAAGACAACAGCAGATCAGTACTCTGGTGAAGGCTTATTTCTTGTTTCGCAGCCTTCTCGCTGTGCCCTCACATGGTGGGAGGGATTAGCTAGCTTCTGAGGTCTCTTTTATAAGGGCGCTAATCCCAATCATGAGGGAAAAGCCTGATCACCTCCCAAAGGCCTTATCTTCTAATACTATCATCTTGGGAGTTAGAATTTAAACATATAAATTTAGTCAGGGGGATCCAAACTATGAGACTATAATATCCTCTTTATCCCTGATAACTTTCCTGTTCCAAATTCTGCTTGTCTGAAATTAATTCAACTAGTACACCTTTCTTTTGATTCATCTTAGCATGGTATATCTTTCTCAATCCCTTTAGCTTTAACCTGTGTCTTTAAAGTGTGGTGTTTGTTTGTTGTAGACAACATTTTTTTAATTCACCCTGACAATCTCTTTTAATTAGTGTGTGGAGACTATTTACCTTTGAAGTAATTATTGTCATAGCTGAATTAATATCTACCATGTTTCTGTTTTCTATTGGTTTCAATTACTCATTGTTTCTTTATTTTCTTCTTCTCCTTATTCTGACTTCTATGGTTTTAATTAAGCATTGCATATAAATCCATTTTTGGACGTCTCTTAGCATATCAATTATACTTTTAAAAAATTTAGTTTGTCCTAGAGTTTGTAATATACATTTACAACTATCTAAGTCTACTTTCAAGTATACTTAATATATACCACTAAGTATATAATTAGTATATACTTAAGTAGTGCAAGTTATTTTATAACAGAATGTTGCCAACTCTTCTCTCTCATCTCTTACATTACTGCCTTTCATCTTCCTTACCATATGCTGTAATCACCCAATACATCATTCCTATTATCATTTGAATAACAGTTATTATTACATCATTTTAAAAATAAGAAACACAAAAGATTTTATTTTACCTTATTTATTCTTTCTCTATTGTTTTCCCCTTTTTAATGTAAATCTGAGTTTCTGACCTATGTAATGTTTTTTCTCCATGAAGAATTTTTTTAACATTTCTTGTAGGGCAGCTCTGCTACCGGTGAATTGTCAGTTTTTGTTTGCCTGAGAAAAATCTTCATTTCGCCTTTACTTTTAAAGGATAATTTCACTGGATACATAATTCTAGGTATTTTTTTTTCTTTCACAACTTAACATATTTCACTCCACTGTCTTCTTGCTTGGGTTCTGATGAGTCCACTCTATCATTCTTATATTTACTTCTCTATAGGAAAGATCTTCCCCCAACACCAACTTCTTTCAATATGTTTTTAGCCTTTTTTTTTTTTTTTGAGTTTTATACGATCCTCCTATGTGTATATGTAGCTGTTTTGGTATTTACTCTACTTGTTGTTATCTGAGCTTCTGGACGTGTGATTTGGTAGTTGTCATTAGTTTTGGAATATTGCTAAGTTATTATTTCAAATATTTATTTTGCTCCTTTCTCTTTCTTCTTTTTATGGTATTCCAACTATGTGTACATCTTTTGACACTGTCCTACAGTTCTTAGATACCCAGTGTGGGGAGTGTTCATTTTTATATTTTTCATTCTTTTTTCCCTTCACATTTTATTTTGGGAAGTTCCTATTATGTATTTTATTTTATTTTATTTTATTCTATTTTATTTTATTCTATTCTATTTTGAGATGGATTCTCCCTCTGTTGCCCAGGCTGCAGTGCAGTGGAGCAATCTTGGCTCACTGCAACTTCCACCTCCCGAGTTCAAGCTCTTCTCCTGCCTCAGCCTCCTGAGTAGCTAGGACTACAGGTGCCCGCCACCACGCTCGGCTAACTTTTGTATTTTTAGTAGAGATGCGGTTTTACCTATTGGCATACCTTAAAGCTCACCGATTCCTTCCTCAGCTGTGTCCAAGCTAGTGATGAGCCCATGAAACACATTCTTCCTGTTAGTTCCATTGATTTCTTATTTCTAGCATAATATCCTTTTGATTTTTTTAAAGTTTCTATCTTTTGCTTATATTACCCATCTGTTCTTGAATGTTGCCTATTTTTAATATTAGAGAACATTTCACAGTCCCATCAGCTTCTGTTCAGGTGAATCGATCTTGGCTATGATTTTCCGTATTTGTCTGTCTTTTTCCAGATGTCCAGGTATGATGAATTCCCTGGGAATTTTAGTATTCTGACGGGTCTAAGAAAAATGATTGTTATTCAGCTTGTTTAACTTTTTCTAAGAATGGAAGTGATGACTTACAAGCTCATTGCATTTCGAGGCTGAAATTAGAAGTCTGTTCCAGCTTACTGTTCTAGTAAGGTTCTAGAACTCCCTTATTCAGCTATTATTCTTGCCTCTTCAATATTTTTTTATATTTATTTGGGCTCAGCCATGTGTTATATATATTTCAGCATTTTTAAAGTGTGCAATACAAAGAGGACTTTATCTTACCATCATTGACACTGTAGGTCTAGAAATAGAACTCAATTGACAAGCATTTAACATTTTTCTATTAGTTTTATTTGGTTTGTTTCTAACTTTTTCAAGTTACTCATATTCGCTTAACTTTAAAGAATATGCAAGAACACATACCTGATTAATACATTTATATTTGATCACAAAATATAGATTATTCTCCATTAATAAATGTGTTAAAAGTTATTTCACAGACTCAAATATTTACATATATTATCTTTTAGCCTTAATAATCCAAGAGTCATTACCTTATTCAAATTAGAAGATTCCACTTCAGATTCACTTTGCCAATCTTACATTCTTTTCAACACAAATGCCACAGGAATATTCTCTTGCTAGCAACTCTAAGAGTAAATTTCTTAGTAAATTGTCAGACAAAACCAAAATCTAACAGCTATACAAACATGGACACAGACCAATGTTTCCATGTAGCACACTGGAGTATTTTATAAGAAAATTTCACTTTGTACCTCATCTATTTTGTTCTCTTTGTTTGGAAATAAACTAATTTTAAAAGCTCATCAAAGCATTGTTATGCTTATTTATTATATACATGATCCTAATATAGCTATATGGTTGATATGGCTCATGCACTGTAATTTAAGCATCGATTTTGGACTGTTTGGTGGTGATTTATCAGTTGGCCTCTTCTTTATTTTGCTTTTGTTTTTTCTAGCATTTGTCTGGATAATAATACTTTGGGTCTCAAGAAAGAGAAGCAAGAGAGGGGGTAGGAAAGAAGAAATAAAAATGTAAAGCTAGTCTCCCTCATAAGATATTTTAGGTAGTTAAACCACCTTAAAAAACCCCTGAAGTTTCTTTATACTCACTTTCTGAAACTATCATCATCTGTTATATTCTCATTTTGAAATAACTGGCATAAGTCTTGATACATATACTGGCAAAAGCACACAACTTAGTTAGCTTTCTTCTAGCTGTTCCAAACCCATTTCTTCACAGTGTGAGGTAGAAAAGCAAATTGCACCACAGGGAGGAGTACATTTGGAGACACAAAGAATAAAAGTGACTTCCCAGAACCCTTCTTTCAAGTCCAAAGGATTTGGTTTAGTGATCTTTCGTACATGCTGTCTGAAGCTCTGCTGGAGGATGGGGGCTGGTGTGTATGTTAATGTAATAGGATAGTGTTAGTAAGTATTACCAAACACATCCACCCTGTCCAGGTGCCAGGCTTTTGCTTAAGAACACTAAAAGAAGGCCGGGCGTGGTGGCTCAAGCCTGTAATCCCAGCACTTTGGGAGGCCGAGACGGGCGGATCACGAGGTCAGGAGATCGAGACCATCCTGGCTAACACTGTGAAACCCCGTCTCTACTAAAAAAATACAAAAAACTAGCCGGGCGAAGTGGCGGGCGCCTGTAGTCCCAGCTACTCGGGAGGCTGAGGCAGGAGAATGGCGTGAACCGGGGGGCGGAGCTTGCAGTGAGCTGAGATCCGGCCACTGCACTCCAGCCCTGGCGACAGAGCGAGACTCCGTCTCAAAAAAAAAAAAAAAAAAAAAAAAAAAAAAAGAACACTAAAAGAAAATTCTACAGTAATTAATGAGATTTTCCCTAGAAAACCTCAGAACAAAGACAACAACTGTGGATAATATAAAGTAAAAACATATATGTATATACACCCATATATGTATATATAATACACATATGTATATATATATATACACTTAGATGTATATATCATATATACATACATATGTAATAATACATATATATTATTTTCTGTGAGTTTTAGAGTTCAAGACAACTGCTCATAGATTTAAGCCATTGTAATCATTCATGAAACAAATATTTATTAATACCCTACTATGTGCATGGCAATGAGCTGGTGGCCGAGTAACTGTACTGGCCCCGAGTTCGTTCATTTTATTCAATATTGATTGAGCAGCTACAATGTGGCAGGCTCCTATAGATCCTAGACATGTAAACAGATGAAATCCCTTCCCTTAAGCTTCATGGTCTTTAGATTTTAGTACAGGAAAACATATTAAAACAAAAACCAAATAAATAAATAGTATGTTATATGGTGGTCAGTGCTATGAAGAAAAGTAAAGCAGGAAGAAGAAAGAGGAGTTGGAGGGGTTCGATTGGTATATTATTTTAAGGAGGGTGATCAAGGAAGGCTTCACCAACAAGATGTCATCTAGGCAGAGACCCAAAGCAAATGATGAAGTGAGCCATCCAGTATCTGGTGATAGAATGTTCCAGGCAGAAGGAAGGACAATTGTAGAGGTTCTGAGGCAGACAGACATGCACTTGGCCTGTTAAAGGAACAAGAGGCTGCCAGTGTGGCTGGAATGGCGAGCACAAAGCAGGGCAAGTGGAAGAAGAAGAGGTAAGTGGGGAGGTGAAGAAGGGTGTGGAGTATGAGAGGAAAAGGGGAGTGAAGGATGACTCCAAGGTTTGTGGGCCAAGAAATTGGAAGGATGAAGTTCCATTTCCTGAAATAAAGAAAGACTACAGGAAAAGCAGGTTGGAGAGTAGGGATCAAAAGCCAGTTTTGTGCAAGATAACTTGGTAATATCTTTTAAACATGCAATGGAGATGCTAAGTGACCATGGAGTGCAAGAGTCTGGAGTTGAGGGCAGAAATTCAGGAAAGAGGTACAAATCTGCAAATTTGTCAGTATAAAGGTGCTATTTAAAGCCACAAGATTGGATGAGTTCACTTGAAGACAGTGTAGACGTAGGAGTACCCTGAACTCTGAGGCACTTTAAACAGTTGGGCTGATGAGGTAAAAACGAGGGAAGGAGATTGGAAAGGGGAAGTAGGAGGAAAACCAGGAAAGTTTAGAACCCTGGAAATTGTGCAAAGAAGGTTTTTCGTGGAAAACGGGATTGATCACTTATTTCAAATGTTGCAAATAAATACGATGAGAACTGGGAACTGGATTTGGCAGTGTGAAATTGTTGGCCGAGTGGTGTGGATGGCAGCGTGGATGGAGTGGGCTTAACAGAATAGGGAGGGGTGACAATGCGGAGAGTCAATCTAGGCTTTCAAGCTATTATCAAATGGTTCTGAATCACATACAATTCATGGAGACAGGCCCATTATAAACATTTATCCGTCATCATTTGATCTGAAGATAACATTGTGAATCACACAAATCTAATGACATATCCAGCTACTATTTAGTAGTGTACCAAATATGGTTTAAATGCACAACGCTGTGAGAAACAGAACTAGAACAAAATGACAGAAAGTTGTAAACTGAGTGGGAGCAATAATGTGGTGAAGCATTTACTTAAGTGTTTTTTAATAGAAAAATTTCCTTTTCTTTTTTCCATTCCTTCTCTTTCTGTTAGATCTTGATCTCCACTCCCCACAGGGAAGGTAAACCAGAGCACAGATGCACATAGAAACCACACATAGTCATTCCTACATTTTAACAGACAAATGTCTTGGCATTAACAATTAGAGTCTAACAAGAACCCTCTGCCCCCCCAGTTCCCAAACAACCCCTTTCTCAGAGGCCTGAGAAAGGTCCTTCCTGGACTAAAAAGGAGAGGAGAGTTAGAAAAGCAAGGGAGAGAAATTTTGATGTGGATTTATACCCCCTCCCTCTTGGACTGAGCCAGTGACTGAGATTAAAGAAGAAGAAAGAGACAGAGCAATTCCTGGTTAACTCTGAAGGAGTTCGAACAAGGGGAACCTCTCCTTCACAGCCTGTCAGGGCCATGAGAGATCTCACCAAATCCCCTTTGATAAGGAGGAACAAGGACCACTCACGGGATGGCCAGGCAGATGGATCTCAAACAGGGTCGCAGAGCCACTCTGCAAATGGGGCCCGGGGCGTGTCCGATGCTAGCTCCCTGGCTCTGAGAGTGCCGCAGGTGCGCCATCCGAGTCACCGGACCTGTTCACGTGCTGCAATCTGACAAGGGGATTTCAACAGCAGGTGTGCTCAGGTGCTTCAGTGGATGGCAGCACGGAGGGGCAGCTGTGCCTGACCAAATGATGAAGGCCTCCCAGCGCTTGGCGTAAGCCCTTGTATCTTACAGATCTCACACCAGGGAGTAAAGAAGCAACAGCAGAACCCCATGGTGGCTGAATTGGCCATAAACCCACTAAGAGAAATCTGAAGTTTTAGGCTGAATTCACATAAAATGGACAATTTCAAGTTTCATGTCAGAACACAGAATAAAAGTTAAGATAGAAATTAGCTCGTTTTAAGAAAAAATAAAGTTACAATTGCTTTCCATGCCTACAGTGGTTGATTGAGAAATTTGCACCAGACACATGAACCCATAATTGCATAGACAATGTGTTTACAAGCCCTTTGGGAGAAATCTGTGGTACAAGGAAAAACAAAATACTATGCTTGGAAACATAAAACTAGATTTCTCCTAGCTCTGTTACTCTCTTTAGAATCTCAAGAAAAGTAGTAATGCTTTTTGAGTCTTAATACTTATTGATAAAATGAAATGCCTCACAAGACTGTTGTGATTATCAAATGCCATAATGCCATAATACACAAAAGTGTTAAATAAACTTTAAATGCTTCAAAATAAAAAATGAAGGAACCGAAACCAACTGCTACAATATGCCAGGCTCCTTATCTTATGGTAAACATGATATATATTTTACATTTAATGTAATAATTTATAGTAATACTGTATTATGTTATTTTATATTATATTCCTGGTTGGCCTGGGATAGCCATATTTTACAGATATCATTCCAGCATAATTTTTATTTTTATTTATTTATTTATTTATTTATTTATTTTTATTTTATTTTTTTTGAGACGGAGTCTCGCTCTGCCGCCCAGGCTGGAGTGCAGTGGCCGGATCTCAGCTCACTGCAAGCTCCGCCTCCCGGGTTTACGCCATTTTCCTGCCTCAGCCTCCCGAGTAGCTGGGACTACAGGCGCCCGCCACGTCGCCCGGCTAGTTTTTTGTATTTTTTAGTAGAGACGGGGTTTCACCGTGTTAGCCAGGATGGTCTCGATCTCCTAACCTCGTGATCCGCCCGTCTCGGCCTCCCAAAGTGCTGGGATTATAGGCTTGAGCCACCGCGCCCGGCCAGCATAATTTTTAATAATGCCCTTTTCACTCTCAAAACTTCTGATTTGCATGATAAATTACATAGTCACTCTATACATTCTTTCCATACAATATCCTTGCAAAGTAAGGTCCGTATTTTATTCCCTTTTCACAGATGAGGTAACTGAAGTTTACATGGCTTGAGTAGCTAACCTGTGCTCTCACAGCTAGTCATGCTGCCCTGTTGGAAATCAAATCTGGGACTGTCAACTTGAAAGGTCAGGCTATTCAATTTAGTATACCATTGTGTAAGGTGCAACATGACTCTTTCCATTTGCGTTAGAACCATAGGCATGTAAAGTGTGTTTACATGTAAAGTGGATCACTCTCTCCCAGGCACAGAGCATGGGACCCATCTAAACTGACAGCTGCGAGTTAAGAGCAGAATGAAGGCTAGGCTTTGAATTCCTGAGCAGGCAGCTTCCTGAGTCCTGTTTACTTTCAGCGATTTGGCCTTTGCGTTGGATTGGAGAGCAGTACAAACATATGCAGATTAGCCTTAAGTAAATCAACTTGGAAATATTACATTAACAACCCCTCTCTTTGGTTTCATTTTTATTTAGGTTTTATTCAAATATTCTTAAAAGAAAAGCCTACATCTCCTTCAAACACACCTTCTTTTTGACATTGTAAAGCTTTTAATTGTGTCCAGCTTCTAAATCTAATTTAGTGAAGCCCCCAAAAAAACAAAAAAAACAAAAAAAAACATTAAGGCTATGTTTATTTCAGTTAAGCCTGGAGTAAAGGTTCATGCCAGATCTCATTTTAGCAAAATGAATTCACCATCCCCTAGTAAACATTGGATGAAACTTATAATTACACTGGTGACAAGAAAGAATCCCTGGCCTTGGTTTGCAAAATTATATGACCTTACATTAATATTAGAAATCTAAATGATTATAATCTAGATTTGCAAATGGACATCATTTCTATTGTAAAATTTGCTTTCAGCAAAAAAAGCATTTTGTAACAGTGTTTCACTAAAACTGTCTTTACAAGCCAAACGAGATGGGTATTTATTTGGGGGAACAATTTTTAGTTAATTCAGTACAAAACAGTCTGAATAAAGATGGAGAAAGAGTGGAATCACTTCCTAACTGTAGTTCTACATATGTATATTTATTTTCAAGAATACTGAGGGCAGGGAAATTGAAACTTTGTTTTAAAATACATATACATATAGAATATGTATCTGAAATTATGCCCACTAATCTAGAACACCTGTTTCAAAACGTGACGACTTGTTTAGGAACATGCAAAAGCAAACACACTATTACCCCAGAATGTTCAACTAAGGATCAGAGCTGAACAAACTAAGAGGTAAATTGTAAGAAATTCATGTATTTAGATGTTGAACCAAAAAGAGAGAGACCATGGAATTGTTTTCTACTTGGGAAAATGTATGTTCATTTAAAATGGAAAGGAATCCTTCTACTATTTCTACACAATCAAAAATAAGTCTCAGGAATTGGACAGCACATCTATGAGTCTCAGTGGATAATATTAACCTGTGTACAGGAAACACGTAAAACATATATCAGATTCTCCCAGAATAACATGGAAGAGTGTCCAAATCTGGGATCTCCACTTACAGAGTGGTTAGACACAAGAAAACACTGCAGAAGTTGAAATGATGTTCATTTGCAGACCTAGATTTTAATCATTTTGATTTATAATATTTGTGTAAAGTCATATTCTGCAAACCAAAGCCAGGGAGTCTGTCTGATCAGTATAATTACATCCTTATAGCCCAGGGAGTGAGTGGAATATATTCTTAGATAATGTGAACTGAGAGAAAAAAGCCAGAGAGAGATGTTTTCCAAAAGACGAGGCTATATATAGGTGGATTCAAAACAAAACAAATTACAAGTGAACTATAGGTAATAAAGTCAGAAGACACCCAGAAGGCTAGGCAGACTGGCCATTATGGGGACTTCTGGGATTTTCAAAAGGAAGACTGGAAATGTTAATTGGAATAAAACAAGAAGGTGTGAATAAAGAAGGTAGAAATGGGGTGGGGATGAGGGTGGGAAATGATCTAGAAAACAAACAGCAAATGAAGGACCATGCCAGTGCTGGTCAGCTACAGTAAGCCTCCTGTTTCTGAAAGAACATGGAGATGAGTGTTGCAAGAATCAAACCTAAGACACTGGGAATATATTTCCGTCCATGTAAGCATAGGAAACTTTGTAAGGAATAATCTAAGTGTATTAATTATTAAGGAATACAAGTTGTGTGCAGTGACTTGTTAAATAAGCCACTGATGCCAAGCAAGTGCAGAGACATTGAGGAGTCACGAAGTGAATGAGAAAAAGTCACTTTTATTACAACTACTATTTGCCCAGGAATTTAGAGATTTTTAAAGACTCGTATATTGCAGCATCATTATTAACATGTCTATTTAGCACTGAAAATTTGGTCTGTACATGAACATCAATCATTTGGGCAACAGTTTCATTAAATTCATTTGTAGTCCTTTAACTCTTAATGTTCAATATCCAATAGTGACTGAGAAAAACAGGGCTGTGTTTATTTGCTTATTTGTTTTTTCTGAAAAATCAAGAAAATTTTCATCTTTTTTAATCACTTCATCTCAGGCTTTCCTTATATAGACTGAATTCTAATACTTAATTCTTAACATATTTTAAAATATTAATAGTAAAATGTATCTTTATATTTAAAGCCAAAAAAATGTATCCACACCTACTATGAACAAAGAAAACACCAGTGCTAGGCACTGGTGGGAGGGGAGGTGGATGATACATGAAAGCACAAGACAGAATTAGCACTCAAGGGCTTTGCAGTTCTGATGGGGAGAAAGATGTTCACTAATAACACTAGCTCATGGCAGAATGTGACCTGTGTTGCATACTGGAGGGGCAGAGTGCTACTTCTATAGAAGAGGGTGGAGACTTTAATGAAAGGAATTCTACTTCCAGTAATTTCTCCCAAAAGATCTACTGGACAAATGCAGAAAGTTACATGCACCTAGGTGATTCCTAGGTTAATATTTATCCTATTTGTACTAAATAGCCAACAGCTTGATTATGCCAACATGCCAATTCACACGGACACTGGATTTAGAAATGATAGAAAATAAAATACTTTCAAGAAAAGTTCTGTTCATAAATGGTGTCTAGGACCAGCCTACAGACCTCCACCATCCTCATTTCGTGCCCATGACAGACATTACTAATTGATCATGGCATACTTTCCTTTGTGCTCTATGGCCTTAGAATCCTTCCTTCCTGAGAGTTACAACTTACTGAGATGAATGCATTTGCATATCCAGGGTATAGACAGTGGTTCTCCTACTATGCAGCTTTGCTCTATGAAACCCTCTGAAGGCTACTGGGGGAAAGAAGGGTTAGATAGAAGGCCAAGACTGCTCGCTTTTGGAACACACCTATGATATTAGAAGGGAGCTTAGTAGTCACTTTTGGATGCAGGCACAAGGAGATTTTTTGGGATCTGGTAAAGATGCGGTGATGGTATCTCAGGCATTTTTCATTTGGGAATATTTACACAGGTTTAAACTTAGGATCTATGCATTTTTATATATTAAGTATATTTTATCCTTCAATACAAATTAAACAAACAAGCAAAATAATAGCTAACCTATCAGAGCCAAAACAAGATGGAGAGCTCAAACTTTACAGACCATCAAATGTAGGCTCATATCTAGGCTCAACATTGTAACTTGCCATGTGATTTGGGCAAGTCATTGGAGCTCTCTGTTTTATTTTCATTACCTGAAATAGGGATAAAGAATATCTAACTCATAGGATTGTTATGAGGAGTAAATGGCATAATAATGAACTTAGTATCATGACTAATATATCATAATATGTTAATAATGATAACTAACATTTATAGAGTCCTTCCCATGTTCCCAGCTCTGTTCTAGGGACTTAATTTTCTCCAAAAACCCTTGTGGGGCAGGGCGTTTATTTTACAATAAAGGAAACGGAAGCAGAGACTTTAATTACTCATCCAAGATCTCTCACCTACTAGGTGGAAAAGCCAGAATTGAAATTCAAACAGGCTGCATATTAATCACTGCATTCTCGTGTGTAATAAGGACCTGTTAAACAGCAGTTATTACTATTACAATAATAAATCTTGGCAGAGATATGGGAAGTTATAGGGAAGAATTGAGTGTGGGCTGAACTGCTGTTCTCCAGGAGGCAAAGGGCAACTCTAGGTTTAGGCTTTGAAATTCTGTGCTGAATAAATGGCTGCTATTATTATTATGCAATCTCCATACCGAATTTGAGACAGAAAATGAAAGTACATAATACACGCAATATTGTTATTGTACTTTATAAATAGAGAAAACAGCTTGTGGAAGGTTAATGCCATGCTCCCCTTTGGTTCACTAGAGCCTGCTTCTAAAATCTACCCCAGGGAAGCATTCTACCTCCGTAGGCTACGTCCACAATCAATCTTGGTTTTGTTGTGACTATGGATGATTTTTTTCCTCTGTATTTTCTACATTTTCTATAATGAACACATTAATTTTATAGTGGAAAACTGACTTTGAAAATAAAACAAAGCAAAACAAAAACCAATCTCGGTAAGGCAATAAGAACCACATGTCTTCTAAATGGAAAACATGCTTATTTCTCCTTTGTGTCGTGGAAGCAGCTTGCCAGATACACAGTCCACAGCTTTGAACCATTTACATAAACACACCCAAGCCAAGCGTTTCCACGCAACAGCCAAATTGCACCCATATTAGCAATTTAATGACTTTGAAAGTAATAAATGGTAGAAACTGATATTCACTTTGCTAGAATTCACCTTAGATATTCCTTACAAACCACAATCCAGTGGCATTTGTTGTAGATGGTAGATGTAGATATTCAAGAAACTTTGAAAGAAAACACTATTCATCCTGAGATGGGGCCGGGGGGCGGGGGGGTGGGAAATGCTAAGTGGTGACAAAAGGTAGAAATCTTTCAGGTGAAATGTAATGTCCAGGAACTGAGTGGTAGCGGATCATTGTAAATCATCCACCAGAGGGCACTGCCAGAATATACAAAGTTTTCTTGGGAAACATTGGACACCCCCTAACTCTAAGCAAAGAGAGCTAATATGGTTAGCTTAACAGAATTCCACTTTTATTATGCTTCCTTTGCCTTTATAAATCAGGTCAGTCTTTTCCTCCTGATGAAAGAATTCATGAACTGCATGCTACCTTTACTGTTATGACTCTTTTAAAATTGCTGCAACCATTTCATTGTAAAAATATTTTACAAGAAATGCTGTGTTCCATGTGCTAAGTACTGAAGTTATTACCATGATGACAAGACCACCTTCTTGCCTACAGTTGGGAGATTAATAAAGGGCTTCTGAGATAACCACAAGGCACATGAAATAACTCGGGAACTATAAATTGCAGAAGGTAGTTGCTGTTTCGTTTTGCACTGTTAAGTAACATTGCTGTTCACTGAAGGGAATATTGCCCACAGATGTTTTGGAAAGCCATCTGAGGAAGGCGCAGAAGGTTGTACAAATAGAATAGGCAGAAAGGAAAGCAGAACACAGCATTAGCAAAGTCATAGGAGTCAAAATTTCATTGCTAAGGAAAACTAGTGCCTTTCGTTCCATATTTCTGGCTGTCCTACTGACTTGGAATGCTTCAAATGCACCAAGTCACCTGCCTTAGATATGGACCGATACTTCAGTCCCATCTGCTGTAACAGGTGGGCTTTTCATATTTTCTGAAGCTATGATCCATAGTGTTTCCCCTCTAATTTCAAAAGCCTACAGAGAAACAAAGTGGAAAAACTCTTGTTTTGGACAGAGAAGGCTCTGAAGCAAGCCACCTCCTAGAGATGGAGAGCCTCATTTTGTCCTGCCTGAGCCAAGATAGGACACAGTAGAAGTCTGCTGCAAGAACACAAACACATCAAGTTTTCATGTAGCAGTGCCCTAAGAAGGAAACTGGACAAGGATGACTCGAATTGAGGAAACCAGTCCAGCTGGAGCACCTCCCTGTGGTTTCCCATGGACTAGGAATAGAAATTTGCTCTGAAGAAATATATTTTTAAAAGTTAGCCTTCACATAGTATTTGAAGTTTCATAGAACTTTTTTGGATTGGAACCAGATCTAGCTTGCATGTTCTTAGGTATTAAAGCCTAATATTATATTACTCATTGAAAAAAATGAATTCTTTCCTCATAATAATTTTCTTCAAAAATAACACTACTTTTTACTTATATTAAAACATCTCTGTTACTGATGTTATGCTACTTAGGAAAATGCCATGTTCTTGTTAAATTAATATGTGCAGACAAGTATTTACTTACCACACATGAACATGACCCCCTAATAAGTCATCACTCCTAATATTTATGGTCTAAGAATGAGGTAGTTCGGGTGAGTCACATTTAGACTTAGCAGAGAGATTAAGAAAAAAATTAGGACCACAATTTCCCTTAAGTAATGGAAAAAATGTGACTTGTTACACATTTGTTTTCTGTGTCAGTGTTTGTCCAGCCTTTCCATAGAGTCTTAAGGTCATCCAAGGTTTCTGTAGGTTTTCCTAAAAGAAAGAATGGGGGAGTTGTGATGGGTGCTTGATTTTAAATGTGGTAATAATTATCTGCGACTTTTAGAGAACGCAACTAACCATTGTGAAGGTTACTGTTCTGGATAGTGAAAAATATAAACCACCAGTATAGGCTTTGAATGTTTGAAAGGGATGATCTTAAATTTCTCAAATAACAGGGCCCCAGACATGCACTTTGCTCACAAAAGAGATCTTTTACCCCAATCTTTAGACATTTGCTTAAAGTGGGAGAGTCTAGTATTTATAAATAGAAGGAAAACAGTAAGATTCAGAAAAATACCATTGAGGTTCATAAGGAAATAGAAAACCACAGTTCCTGGAAAATCAGGAATAATTGAATAACTTTTATAATATACAGAACAAGAATATTCACGGTGCATTACTTTTGGCAGCCTATCATCTAAATATGGCACCTAGAATAAATGCATTGACTGAAGGGAAATTATATGATTTGCATCAACCTTACCAATGGCTAAATCATCCTCTCTGGTGATTTTTCAAGATAGTGTTATGGGTTGAATTGTGTCACCTCAAAGGACACTGAAACCCTAATCTTAGTACCTGTGAACATGACCTTATTTAAAAAGAAGATCTTTGTTGATGATCAAGCTAAGATGATTTCACTGGGGTAAGCCCTAAGTAATTAAATATGACTATGTTCTTATGAAATGGGGAAATTTGGACACAGAGACACACACACAGAGAGAGATGATTTGGAAACATAAGGAGAACACCATCTGCAAGCCAAGGATGGCCTGAGGTTACCAAAAGCTAGGAGAGAGGCAGCGAACAGATTCTCCCTTACAGACTTTGGAAGGAACCAATCCTTCTGACACCTTGCTTTTGGAGTTCTAGCTTCCAGAACCATCAGGCAGTAAATGTCTGTTGTTTAAGTCCCCGAGCTTGTGGTACTTTGTTAAGGCAGTGCTAGCAAACTAGTACAGTTATATATTCTGAATTCTTGTCTTTTGGCTTGCCATTTAGCCCCCGAGTCTCCCTGGCAATCAATAGAGCACAGAAGCTTTGTTCAGATTGCCCAACCACCCGGTTCGGTTCTGGACAACCTCATACTGCCATCCACATAAGGCAAGTTCCTTTTAAAGTTTGCCAGACCAAAGCAATTAAGAGGGCAAATCTGGTGGAAAAACTCACATATGGCATTATGAAGCCAAATATAAATTCTACTTTGATTATTGTTCCTTATGAAGGAGAGCAGTGTCTCCAATAATCAGAAAAAGAATCAGGGATTGATTGTATTTCATTTTCTTTGAGGAATATTTGGCCAAATAGCTAAAGTAACCCGATTAATGAGAAATTTGCAGAATGGGAAAAACACTGCAATTACAAGCAGCAACCATGGACATCTACTGATAGCCAAAGAACATAGCCAGTCTTCTGGTGCGTACATTATGTGGCAGCGCATTGGTCTCCTGCCAAATAGGACAATCAATGTAGGTTGAAATCCATTTCAGTCTCACTCAGCAATCATATTCATAAAGACTGCCTCTGTGTCTTATTTAGGTGAGACAGCAACTTAAAGACTATTATGCAAACAGAATTTTGATAACTAGAATTTTTAAAATACATGAAACTTCAAAAGGGTCTTTCCTAATATTTGATGGAGGAGCTTTAGAATAGTTAATTTAAATGAAATTGTAGTATTATGTATTTTCAGTTTTTAAAATGTTAAGCTGCTAAGTGTGAAGACTTTAGACACTGACACCTCACATTGATTCTTGCTTTACAAAGAGACTTGGAAAAGAAACCAGGGTATGTATAAAATGATTAATTGGGATAAGAAACTGAGCTAAGAGATATTCAGGCTGGAAAAAAAACTAAATAATGAATATAAAACAGGCAATTAAAAATGATGGGAAAAAGCAGGCATAGTGTTGAAGTATATGAAGTAATCTAACACCACTGTGTTTTTTCATCTTCATTTTCCAGTGTCTATACTGCATTGTAACTTTTGGAAAAACATGCATACACCTGGTACCACCTGGGTAGGTGTGACCAGAACCAGTCTGTTGGAAAATAAAGGATTAAAAAAATGAAATGAGAGAAAATGACACTTAAAAGGACAACTTCAGGTTTCCGCAAAGCAAATATCTAACTAAGCTGATCAACCCTCCAGCATAGTCCTTCTGAGCCATGTTTCCACAGGAAAATGAGGGTGGAGGCAATCACAAAAGTCTTGGCTCTCATCCACCCCTGTGGCCTGCTGACACAGGCCCAGCTCCCCAGAGCGCTGGGGTCGCAATGAAGTTGTTGCCAGAAGAGCCGCTTTCATTAAAATTGAGTAAGAAGAACAGATAATGTGGTTGGGCAGAAACTAGGACCTGCAAGTGGGTGGGACTGGGGGACTCCTCTCTTCTAATTGGGAAGGCTGGGTACGGCTGCTTGGTAGTACCTGATAATTCTCTTGTTCTAGCATTGACAGCCTTTCTCTACTCCTGGGGTCACTGCAGGGCCCCCAAGGGACTCTGAAAGCAGCTAGTTGTTAAGTGAGGGTATTCTCCACTAGGGCTACAATGAAGTTTACATTCTAGAACCGGATCCTACACTCTTTTTGTGCTGTGAACCATTTGTGCATAGCCTGTGAACTATTTCTCATAATAATACTTTTTTTTTTTTTTTTTTGAGACGGAGTCTGGCTCTGCTGCCCAGGCTGGAGTGCAGTGGCCGGATCTCAGCTCACTGCAAGCTCCGCCTCCTGGGTTTACGCCATTCTCCTGCCTCAGGCTCCCAAGTAGCTGGGACTACAGGCGCCCACCTCGTCGCCCGGCTAGATTTTTGTATTTTTTAGTAGAGACGGGGTTTCACCGTGTTAGCCAGGATGGTCTCGATCTCCTGACCTCGTGATCCGCCCGTCTCGGCCTCCCAAAGTGCTGGGACTACAGGCTTGAGCCACCGCGCCCGGCCTATACTTTTAAATATATATAAAATATATATCATTACAAATAAAAGCAACTAGGTTGAAATATCTCTATAAAAATATTTAGAAATATTGATATACTGTTACAAAAACATTTTTAAAAATAAATAGGTGATAGTAATTATATTCTTTATTAATATGTTCAGTATAATCTGGTGTTGAGCTTATTAATTATGATTTCACATTAATGATGACTAAAAATAACATTTTGAGATATCAGCAACAACTGATACGAATGGAAATATCCATCATTTCTATTAGGGACAAAGTCACAGGTATTGCTACACTGTGAATTGTTTCTACATTTATCATGGAAGGCAGTGCCAAATGCCATTTAAGGGTGCGTGGAAATGAAGATGAAATGTTTTACCATACAAGTCCACAGACCCCCTGAAATCTACCTGTGGGCCCTTTGCTGGATCTGGAGTTCAGGTTAAGAACCCTGCCGTAGAGGCTTACCCATCCTGATACGGAAGTTTACCATAAAGACCACATCAGCTTTCATGCAATTGTATAATTACCAACTTTTAAAATAGTGTCAATTTAATCTCTATCTCTCTGATGATACAGAAATCACTTCAAAATTTTCACAAGAAGTAACATTGTGAGTATCAAAACATTTGACCTGTAGACTTGAGGAATGCTTGTTAATGAAATTGCTAGGTTCAGAAAATCTCTAATAGTTGTTAGTATTTTCTTTCTAAACAAGAATGTACAACAAATTGTGCAAGAGCCGAATGGTATTATCATTGCTTTGCGAGTTCTCAGGAGAAAGAAGTAGAGTGATCAATATAATCAATAAAGCAAGGCAGTTTAAGCTTAGTCAGACCCTGAAGTCAGGCACATTTTCGTGCAAATCTCAACCCTACTACTCATGCAAATCTCAACCCTACTACTCACATTTGACAAGTTATTTACTTCTCTAAACCTCTAAACCTGTATCTGAGCTACAAAATAGGAATAAACATAGTGCCTATCTCATAGAGATATTGAGGGGATTAAATGAGGTAATACATGATAAAATGCTAACTCAGGCTTTGTCGTTAGAGGATCCATTGCCTTTGTTGCAAAATGGGAAAATGGAAACTATCTTCAAGTCTGTCAAACATCTCTCAGCCTGTCTTTTCTTTCAGCCTCTTTTCTTGGAGTTGCTCTAGATTTTCCACTTTAGTAGATGGCCTCTGTTTTTCATTCTGCATTTTAGGAATGAAACTTGAAGAATAGACAGTTTTTGAAAAGAGACAGACAGTTCCAGAAGACAGGAGAAAACAGAAGAGGCCACTTATTTTGCATATAAGACAGATGCTCAGGGCATACCAGAATAGCTTAGAATTATTTGTAATCAGCAGATATGAGTGTAGGTCTGGTATCGTCTTTAAAATGTTTTGTAATGTTGAGAAATATTTTACAATCCATCCACCCCCAGTTTTCCTATGACAAAATGTCAAGAGGGACATGCAAGAAGCTTGAGAACTAGCAAGTAATTTTTCATATGAATTCCCACTAGTTGGGACTGACTTGAAGGATGTAATTTATGGCCACTCTTGGGAAACGACCATGAAAATGTAGTGTTAAAGCTTGTCAGTTGCTTCCTGTCCCCTAAAGTGGTAGCAATAACTTACCAGAGTGTCCCATTTTTACTCCTTTTGGTTCCCACATTATACTTACAGATACAAACAAATAAAAACAATACAAACATGAAAGATAACCCTAACTTCAAAGCACACAAAGATAACTGATGACTAGGAAATAAGAGCTTTGGCTGCTTATTTGAATAAGCCAGGCTTTTCTTTTCCATCACAGTGAAATGTAAATGACTGCCTTTACTGATGAGAAAATTTTGCTTTTCAACATTTTTTTGTCACTCTTTTGTATATATTTTCAAATGTAGAAAAAAGCTATGAGGAAAGATTACATAACTCTCATATTCTGTTTATCCAAAGCCACAAACTGTTTATACATTTTCCCATTTGTTTTATCATTCACTCTCTCTTCTCTCTATACATATATAAATATATATGTATAAATAAATACATACACACACACATATTCACATTTTTCTGCACCACCTGAGAATAAGTTACAGACATTTTGCCTCCTTACCGTTAAGTGTTTCAATATCTATACCTCATAATAAATATATTTTGTAAGATAACAAAAATATAGTTATCAACATCAGAAAATTTAACATGATGCAATAACATTATCTAATCCACAGTCTATATTTGAATTTCTTCAATTGTCCCAATAATGTCCTTTCTAGTCACTTTCCTCTCCTTGGTCCAGGATCTAATCTAGGACTGAACATAGCATTTAGTTGTTACAACTCTTTACACTCTTTTAAATTGGAATAGTTCCTTAGTTTTCGTTTTGCTTTGTTTTTGGTTTTTGTTCTCGTTTTTTTTTTTTTTTTTTTTTTTTGAGTTGGAATCCCGCTCTGTTATCCAGGTTGGAACACAGTGTTGTGATCTTGGCTCACTGCAACCTCGACCTCCTGGGCTCATGTGATCTTCCCACCTCAGCTTCCCAAGAAGCTAGGATTACAGGCACACACCACCACACCTGGCTAATTTTTGCATTTTTTTAAGAGATGGGGTCTCACTGTGTTGCCCAGGCTGGGATCAAACTCCTGGGCTCAAGCGATCCACCTACCTCAGCCTCCCAAAGTGCTGGGATTACAAGTGTGAACCACTGTTCCTGGCCTCTCAGTATTAAGGATATTTCAACTTTGCCATTTTTGGAGAGTATAAGGAATTTTGAAGAGTACACAGTTTTTGAAGAGAGACAGACTAAACTGTCCCTCAATTGTCTAATAATTCCTCATACTTAGATTCAGATTAGGTATTTTGGAGCAAAAATGCTAGAGTGATGTGTGTCCTTCTTAGTGCTTCATATCAGGAGGCATATGTTGTTGGCCTATCCCATCATCGGTGACATGAACTTTATTTTATTAAGGTGGCATTTTTTTTAGAATTTTCCACTGTAAAGTTATTATTTTTCTATCTGGTAATTAATAAGCAATTTGTGAAAGATAGTTTGAAACTGTGTAAATATCCTGATCCTCACCACACTTTCACTCATTAGTTTCAGCCTCCACTGGTGACTCCTACCTGAATCAATTATTTTGATAATTTCCGAACAATAGTTTTCAAACTTGTCATTTCTTCTGCCTTTATTGGTTGATATTATATTGTAAGAAAGAACTTGTCTTTCTCCCCATTGATTTTTTTATACACTTACTGTTTATATCAACAGGGACCTATGTATTCTTTTTTTTTGTTCAATGGATTGTGATCCATTACTGACATTATTTACTTTGTCTCAGTGAGACAAAGTAAAGCCAGTGAGAGCCCTTTCAAGCTGGCACTTGTGCCCTCTTGACAAGTCCCCACCATTTGTGGTGTAAAACCACATTAGTACTTCATGCTTTTGCCTTATTTTTTTGCCTTACTAGTACAGAAATATATTTTAGTTCTTACATAAAGATGATTCTTTTCTTTTACAGAAGGGAGAATTATTATTGATTTAACTATATATTTTAAACTTCATATTTGGCTTACCAGGATTTTTAGTTTTTAAATAGAAGTTTTTGATTTGGACACATATACATTTATTGATACAATTTAAAAAATCTTAATGGAAACAAAACAAACAACAACAAAAAATCCCAACCAAATTTATCTTTCAAACAATGGAAAAGGGTGAGATTTAATGCATCTTGGCCTAAGACAATTGAGAAAATTTTGATATTCCATTGTCAATATAAGAAGGAAGAGAGCAGTAGAGATTATCATACATTTTGGAAAATAGAGGGAAAAATGAACACAACCATTTAGTATCTATACCAAATTTCTACTTGTATAAAACAGCAAATCTGTTTCATTATAATGGCTAAGTACAGTTCTCCACAGTTGAGCAGCTTTTATTTGTACATGTCTATATGTGTGCGTATATATATGCACACATTTTGGTCATTTTTTGTTTTGAATCCTTCTCTTGATATTGTACTGAAAAGAGTAGTGTTAGATGTTGTATTTCATGAATTCTAAGTACAAAGCACTGTGACCCTCGCTGGGCAGCATGGTAACCAGGCGTGGGTACTGGCCGCTTGACCTGCTGAAATGAGGCACGCAGGGATTGCAGCAGGGGCAAGGCATCTCAGGTGCAGCTGAAACAGGGCTTTTAAGAAAACTTTTGCTAAGCGTTTTTCAAAACTTTTGTTAAGGGCTCCATCTATAAAGGAAACAAGAAAAAAATCACACAGCAGAAGGTATGCAGAATTTGGAGTGTAGCCTTAGATTTGTTAACTTTTCAGTCTCAATTTCTTCATGTCTAAAATAGAAATGACAGTAATATTTACATTATTTTTCCCACAGGGTAATTTTAGTGATCAAAGGAGATATTGCCACAATAAAATACTTTGCATATGAAAAATAATTATATTAATTATGATCATGCTTTGTTCAAGGCATTACATAGAATGCTGGAAGTCAAGAATCAGTGCATCCCCACAGCTTGGATGGCAGCATATTGGAGGTGGAAATGTAAGAACTGAATTGGAAAAATACATCAGGGGTTGCTCAGCAAGCATTAAAGCCTTAGGGAATAATACTCAGAAACAGGGGCATCGGCTGGGCACGGTGGCTCATGCCTGTAATCCCAGCACTTTGGGAGGCTGAGGCAGGCAGATCACCAGGTTAGGAGATCAAGACCATCCTGACCAATATGGTGAAACCCCATCTCCACTAAAAATACAAAAATTACCCGGGTGTGGCGGCATGTGCTTGTAGTCACAGCTACCCGGGAGGCTGAGAAGGGGAATTGCTTGAACCCAGGAGGTGGAGGCTGTAGTGAGCCGAGAGAGCGCCATTGTACTGCTGCCTGGGAGGCAGAGTGAGGCTCCATCTCAGGAAAAAAGAAAAAAAAAAGAAAAATATAAAAAGAAAGAAACAGGGGCATCATTTAGTGTTGAGCTCTATCTAGTACAAATAAGGTATGCCACTGTGTCTGTCACACAATATAATCTCTATGTATGGACCAACCCAAGGAAAACATCAGTCAACAAGTGTATTCTTTGGAGAATGTTCATCTTCTCCTTAGGTCCTCTCCTGTTTCAGGAATAATAAACTATTTCCTGAAAGCCCCTTGTATGGTGCACAGACCTGTTCACCAAACACTCTGGACCTCCCTTCCTCCTTCTTCCCATTAACATTTTGCCTGTTCAGGAACCAGCTAGATCCCCTTCATTCACCATGAAAGCTGATGTACTCAATTAATTCTTGCGGAAGCACATGCATTTTAGAAAGCGATTTTGGAGACTCAGTCATTCACTTGATTGATTATTTATCAAGCACCTATTCTGAATCAGACCCTATCTTAGGAGCCTGGATTTGAACCACACACAAGACCTATGGTCTCTGCCTTCATGCAGGTTACTATCTGGTGGTAAGGATATATAATTAAAGAATCAATACTAACAATACTACTAATAATAACAACAACAAACCATATTATTGACCATTTACCATGTGCCAAGCACTGTTCTAAGTATTCTGCATTAAAAATCCTCTTCCCAAAACATATGAAGTATATTCTGTTATTATTCCCATTTCACAGGTTTAAAAATTAAGTCTTGTGAAGCTTAAATACTTTTCATACAGTTACCAAGAGGCAGAGGAAAAATTTAAACCCAGTATCTTCAGTACCTGTACCCTTGGGTAAGGAGATTCGAGAGCATTGTAGAAATATACTCTAACTTAGACTAGTGGTAGGAATGGAAAGTTTCTCTGAGGAAGTGTTGTCTAAAGAAAGACTTGAAAAATGAGACTACTACCTTAATCAAAATGAATCTCTTATGAATTTCAAGATACTTACACAGAACAAGAGCAAAGCAATGGGAAGAGGAATGTTTGAGGGCTAAAGGACCCAAATCTCATTGCTGAAATGGTAGGCTACTCTGGTTATACACTGAGTGAACCAAGGCCCAGGCACAGCCCTGGCCAAGGACTGCTGCCAGGACAAAGTATGGTTTGGGTCAATCAGAATAGAAAAAGAAATCAGGATATCAAATCTTACAATATATTAGATAAATCCTCCAGCTAAGAGGGTTGGGGAGAGCTTGGGCACATAAATATTAACTATACAGGCTTAAAATCCATAATTAAGAACCCCATTAGAGTTTTCTCTCATTCTTAGAGATAGGTCCTATAGCATTGCTTTTATGATGAAGGAATGATTAAGATCCCTAATTATCATACATGTCCCATTATACATAAGCATCATACATTCATTGGTCAAAAACATAAATGGTAATACTATGGATGGGAGTACTGAAGTGAGAAAAGACAGCAGAGAAGCTTTTCTTCTGTATACATGAAGAGATCTTTTGTTCTCAAGGAAGGAAAATAAGGCATGAAGAATTTTTTAAAAACACAACCAAATAAATTTACGGTGTGATTTCAGCTTTATGTTTCTGCGTTCTTAAAGATGACCTGGTCCAATTCCCTTATTTCACAAATGTGAAAATTATCTCAGAAAGATAAACTTGCCTATCATCACACAGCTAACTCCTGCCACTGTGAAAAATGGAACCTCCTTACAATATTGCTCTAGACCTTAGAGTCCTATAATATACGTTTATATTGTGAAGAGTTTCCATTCTTCCTATTAGCAATAGCTTTTATGGGGATGTTCATGTTAAGCCTAGATTTTTGCTAAGAATTTTTATGATCTTTGCTGAAGCAATAAGAGTATTACTTGCCCTTGAGCCCCTGGTTGTGTTAATGAGGATCCCTAGTTTCAACCTTTTGTTGAAACATCACAGAATGTAGGTGGAGATTATAGCTCTTTCTTTTGCAGCGAGCCAACAATGCCAGAATCACTACACAAAAGCCAAGCAGACATTATCCCTGCCAGGTGGCCTGATATTGAAAAAAGAGAAAGAAATAATATACTAGAAAAATTGGATGACTTAGGGAGCAGGGAAGAAGAAGAGATGAAAATTTAAATTGATAACATCATTTTGTGACTCATAGAGTCATTTTTCCTGGATCATATTTCAAACATTGCCCTTGTTAATTTTCCAATGAATATACAGATTTGAAAGCAAAGGAACAATGACCCAAAAGAACTAAGGTTCGACATGAATGTGAAGAATTGGGTTACACAGGGAAGGTGTTTCCAGTAGGGGATAAGACATACATGTGGAATAGAGGAAATAAAGTAATTTAATAGTCAGATGGTCTCCGCTGCAATTCCAGATCTGCTCAGTGAGAGTCTATCACAGGGCCTAGCCAGGAAAACAGAAACCACTCTAGGTCTTTCAAACTGATGGCATTTAATAGAGGGAAATTATTATCCAAAATGACGAAAAGCCTGAGAAGCCAGTTAGGAGATGGAAGGCAACAGCAGAAAACTGTAACCACATCTACAGGTGATGAAACAACAGGAGGAAATAGATAACCAGAGCCCAGCATCTGGAGCCGTCCAGAAGAAGCTGGAGTCAGTGAAGACAGCCTAGTAGGGGAGAGGATCATTGAAGGAGGAGCTTTCTTAAGGTAATTAGAACTCTAGATGGGACCCAACTACTCCACAGGAATGGAAACATCACAGGAGACACTGCAGGAAGGGGTGTGGAAGAGAAAGAGAGGGAGGGGAAGAGAGAGAGAGAGACAGAGACAGAGGGAGAGACAGAGAGAGAGAGAGAGAGAGAAATTGTGGGTTTTCCTTCCCATATTGTAGTCTTCTGCTACTACCTCACATTGGCCAACGTGCTAGGAATGAAGAGGAGAAGAGAGACAAGGAAATGCAGTTCTGTTGAAAAGAGAGCAAAAAAAGCAGGGAAAGAGCAAGAATGGATGAGGTTACTCAGTTAATTGACCAGCACAGGGCACAGTTAATAAAGTCTGACTCCAGAAGACTCACTGATCTCTAAGCCAGTCCTGACCGAAGCAAGTTTTACATAGGGTCTCCGTTACCATTTGTGGAACCTGGATTCATCCATCCTCCTTTCTAGAGCTTCTGAAGTAAGCTCCAAACTCATTGCCTATTCACCAAACTTTAGACTTCCCCTAAACAATCAAAGTATTTGGACATTCAAAAAGCTAATGTCCAGTTTACCACATGAGCCTTCTCTGAATCTACTATCTTCTTTTGAGACTTTGACAGCCTGTGAAGCTCATTAATTCCCTCTTCTAAGGGACATGAACAAGGCCTGCACCCCCAACTTTGGGCTAGGATATTGATCCAAAAAGGATCAATCATCTGGTGCCTCAGTGCAGCCACCTATTAGATGTTCTGTATCACCACTAGCAAGTTTCTCCAGGCTCTATGTTTCCACCCACCCATTGGACCTCCTTGATATAGTCAACGGCAGAATTTTCTATGAGTTGCCATACCCTGAGCTGTAGACTTTGTCTTAGGGGGCCAACAGAACCACTGTTTAGTTTCCTGGGCTTGGATTACCCATGGTCCACTAAGCAGTCACATTGAATTTTCCTTCTTTATCTCTCCCTCAGTAATTCGCCACCCACAAAAGGTGTTAACTAGCACAAAATAGTCAAAGGTGTATGAGAATAAGATAGTTGAAACAAAATTTCCTTTGGGAACTTGACCTTTTGCACCTGGAGAGAATCCAAAAGGGTGTTATTGAAGTTTTCCAGTGGAGCACTCTCTTCATTAAGCCAGGGTGCCACTCTGGAAATTCTAATGTAAGAGCAAAATTGTCAATAATCCTCTTGGCACTAAAGGTTGTGCTCTCTCTTGGAGGCCTCAAACAGCTTCTCTAGAGCAGACTCGGAGCTAAATGAAGAATAGGAACAAAATGTACCAAAACCCAAGTTGATTCTGAGGACACAATCAGATTCTCAGTCATTTTCCTTGTCTGTGTGGCACTTTAAAGCTGAAGGTTAAGGGAAGGATTCCTGCTAAGCCCTGGCTGCATTAGTCATAGCAGCATGTCTTTGAGTGGCGACCACTCAAAGATAGCAAATTATGGATTTCTGCCTCTGCATGTAAACTGTCTCCGTACAACTAAGGAAACTAGATTGGAACTCATGTACCAAACACTTATTCTAGCCAACAATCTTTTAACTTCTGCCAAGACTTTTTTTTTTAACTAAAATAAAGTTGCTCGGGCTCCAAAAATAACATCTGTTGCTCAGAGTAACATTTTCAAACAACATAATAAATTGTACTTCCAGAAAATATACACTTTACGCTTCCCTAAGGGAACTCACAAATGGGTGATGTGGGATTCTCAGCTCCTTCATTTCATGTACTGCCTGCCCTTGGGTAAGCTGTTTAAGTGGTATGGGTGGTGTTAAGACTCACCATGTGCAATTTACCTTCATTTACAGCATGTAGGGACTGGAGAAGCCTTAACTAACAATCCTCCCCAGATGAGCCTAGCAGGTTAGCAGAATGAAGTTGTAAAAGGGAGTCATGGTGCCCTGGAGTAGGTACCAGGGAGAGCCAGAGGTTAAACAATCGTATTAATAACTGTAACACTCCAAGTATGGCACATTTTTAAATTCCCTGAAAGTTAAATACTTTCTGAGATCAACTAACAGTCTCACTTTTAACTCTGAAACCTGCCAATCTTAGGATCTGATCCTCTCCAACTCTCCCTGTCAACCTTTTAGAGATGGAAGATGGGCTCACCACGGATGTGCTTGGATCACAATTGGCTTAATGACTGTGAGCTCCCCTGACCATTTCCTAGGTGTAGATGACTAGTACAAGAGACTGGGAGAGGTTGTGCAGGTTATGTAAATCATTACCACTACTGGAGGTAATTCAAAACACTCATTTCTATATGCACAGGGTAAAGGACTTAACTCCATGAGAACCCTCATTGCTAATTTGGGAAGAAATTCCAAAGATATTTTTATTGTTATCAACTTCTTAAAAGCATGAGATAGCCCTGCTGTCTGCCTTGGCCAGGATGTGGCTGCCAAGGGCAGAGTAGCAAGGAGGCCTAGACAGTAAGCCCAGGGTTTCTTCTAGATTGAAAGGTATTGAAAATAAATAGCCCATCCTCATGGGCTTGCAAGATTTTTTAGAACTAGAACATAATATTCATACAATTAATCTAATTTAATCAAATTCCTTAATCCTATGAAGGTGTTACACAAAAACAACGGGAAAATGTGAATTTCAGTGTCTCCTTTTTAACTTTGGGACTCTGGACAAGTCATCAAGGTGCTCTGAGCTTCAGTCTCATGCATATTGATGATGATGATGATGATGATGATGATGGGGATGGTAGTGATGGTGGTGGTGGTGATGGTGGTGGCGGTGGTGGTGGTAGGGTGATACCACTATGACTGCTGACCTTCCCTAACGTATACATTATTTGAAATTCATGTCAGCATATATGAAATGACTTTATGGTAAGAAGTGGTGCTTTGAAAGTATTTGTTATTGTTGTTGCATTCATTGTTGTTGTTATTCAGAATGTTGTAGTCAACCACTATACTGCCTGACAAAGGGCTGGACTAGATCACTTTTAAGAACCTTCTCGACCCTAAGATTCAGTTTTGCTATATGTTCATGTGCTTTCTCATGTTCTAAGGTCAAAACATCAATGAAAATATGTCTTACAAGCAAGGCAGGTCTTATTAAGGAGACGATGCATAGGCAAGCCTTGGTGTAGAGGGTACATTTTCTTACCAAGTAAAGGGCATGTATAAAAATTACTGAGGGCTAATCTGACTTGACCTTCCCAATTAAGCCTACCTGGAGGCCTGAGCAAACCAGAATGTCCCAGACACTAGACTTGGCCTGGGTTGAATGTGACTCTCTGCTGGGTTGCCCTGAGAGGAGTCCAGGCTCTAGACTGGCCCTGCCTCTTTGTTCTGTAGTGAATTTAAAGAGGATTTAGGTTCTGCCTCGGAAAAACCACCCCAGCTCTAAGTCAATGCCTGCCTCTTCCGGACAAGTGACTCTCAAAGTTCAGCATCAGCAGAATCACCTGGGGAGGGACTTGTTAACACCCAGATTGCTGGACCCTAGGCCAGGTTTTTGATTCAGCTGGTCTAGGGTGGGGCATGAGAAATTGCATTTCCAAGGTGATGCTGATGCTGCTGCTCTTAGGACCACGTGTTGAGAAGCAATGTTTGGGAGAAACCATCATATATTTTGGTATCTAAATTGACCCTTTATATATGCCAAAAAGACAGGCAGTTTTGTGAGCTGTTTTTGACGGAAGCTGGAATGGAGATACTTTAAAAAAGATACTAGTAGTGGGTGTTAACTTTAAAAATAGATAATCTAGTTATATAAATTACATCCAAATAAAGCATTCCTTGTTTTGCATAGACTTCCCTGTTTAACATTTCTAATAAAGACAAAAAAAAATACGTTTTTGGATTAGTCATTTTTCCCATCTCTGGCTATTAAAAGTGAACAGTTTTAATTGGTTCTTTGCTCAAATTGAGGCAAAAAGCTTTCAGATTGGCGACACAGAGTTACAAATTGCCCTTTGAAAGTTGAATAATAATTGGGAACTATGGCCCTGAGAGAAGGTAATGTTAACTGTACACCTCAGTTTTTCCTTTCATTATGCCTGCAAGTCTGGCTTATGATTGCCTCTCATCTAATTAACCAATTAAGCTTTCCGCCTTTTTGTTGTGACACTCAAATGTCCAAGGCTCTGTTTTAATAGGACATTCCGTCATCATAAAAATGTGTACAATTCCTACTTTCCAAAGAAGATTGCATTTCCTGAGATTTATGTGCTGTTTTCAAGTTCAGCATTAATGATTTGGATGTGGTCCCCTGTAGTTTTAATCAGTCCCCACAAATAAGAGGTGAAGTATAAGCACCATTTAGCCTCTTCATCGAGGTCTGCCTTATTAGCAGGAGAGCAACACAACAGCGAGAGTTCTGCACTGAGTCTAAAGACTCAATTTCCATTCCAGCTCAAATGCTTACTGGTTCCAGGACCTTGGGGAAACCTTTTGACTCCCCAGAGGTTTTCAATTTTGAAATGGGGCCAATAACCTGTGCCTGGACTACTTCAGAGGGTTGTTTTGACAATTAAAATCAAAATGAGATAACGCAAGTGAGAGCACTTTGGAAACTCATAAGTCTTAAAAGAGTCAAGATCTCCTTCTTCCTGGTGTCATGCTATGGGTACAGTGTATTCTCTGTGATGGATTGTTAGTTTGCCCTGGCCTGTGTCTGCAGGTTTCACTCCTGCTCCCAGCAAGCAGTTTCTCAAATGTGTGCTGCTGGTTCCTACTTGAAGACTGACGAGAAACGATGACAACTCCACATCAACTCTCTGTGATAATGCTAACATTTCTCTGTCACTGTAAAGGTAATAAAGTCATTTTCAAGCACATGATGTCTCTCAACCTTTATCACCCTGTGCAGTTAATATTATTTCCCTCAATTTGCAGATGAGGAAACAAAGATGCAGATTCTTATCGTCTTCTCAAGTACACAGTGAGGAGCAGAACCTTTTCTTCTGGAAAACCAGATTTAAACAAGTAGGTAGATACGCAACTCAAGGGTATGGTCTGCTGATACACTAAAGGTTTTTTGTTTTTTGTTTGTTTGTTTGTTTGTTTTTATTTTTCTATTTTCATGACTCTGGGGATGAAAGGTTGCAAATTAAGGGAATCCCAAGGTCAGAAAATAAAACAAGTTCTCGTTGCTTTGCCAGTGAAATGAATGATAAGCGCAAACTTAAACCTACAAGATTGAAGAGATGAAGTTTAAATAGTAAGTTCTATAAGAGCCAACCTATAAAAACAGATCGGTAGTGTTCCTTCTAACTATGCAGGGGAGTGATGGTTAGTTTTGTGCATTAACTTAACTGGATCACAGGATGCCCAGATATTTATCTAAACATTAGTTTGGGTGTGTCTGTGAGGCTGTTTCCAGAGAGATTGGCATTTGAATTGACAGACTGAGTCAAGATCGCCCTGACCAATGCAGTTGGGTATCATCCAATCCTTTGAGGCCCGGACCAGAAGTCAAGAAGGAGGAAGGGAGAATTTGTCCCCTCTGCCTGACTGCTTGAGCTAAACATTGATCTTCTCCTCCTCTTGGCACTTTGGGTTCTCAGGCCTCTAGACTGGAATCTACAGCATCTGTGGACCTTTCCTGGGCCTCCAGTTTGCAGACAGCAGCTCTGCAAAATTCGATCAGTGGATCTGTGGAACTGTACAGCCTCTGTCATCCTGTGAGCCAGTTCCTCATAATAAATCTATTGACATGTATGTATGTATCTTATTGGTTCTGTTTCCCTGGAGAATCCTAATACAAGGGATTCCCTCTCAGATGTGTATAGAAGTTTATTTTTATAAGTTTCTAGCCAGGCATTCATGTGACACCAATTCTTGGCCAGTACTAAACTTCGACTCTTAATGATTAACCCACACTCTTTAGGGAGACCACAATGTGGGGACACATTAACAGAAGCCAAACACCACATAAGCAATGAAATAAGAAGGGCACACGTCATCTGCTAAAAATGTGTGTGTGTGTGTGTGTGTGTGTGTGTGTGTGTGTGTAAAATCAGGGATCAACAATGCATGAGTTTGGGAAGACCACATGATGAGACCTAGCTTACAAGGTATTTTGTATTTCTAATTGTTATAAAACCCGCCAGATTCAAAGTAAGTGGGAAATACATATATAGGAATGGCACTCATAAATGAATTCAACTCCAAAGTGAATCAAACTTAAGACTATTTTAAAATAAAAGTGCAATTTTATTTAAATAAAACAAATGCTTTGAATTATTTTAAAATAAATATTAGAAGAGTGAACCCAAATGTACACTATGGACTTGGGTGATAATGATGTGCAATGTAGGTTCATAATTAACTGTAAGAAATTTACCACTCCCCTACAGGAGGCAGATGGTGGAGTAGTCTGGGTGTGTGTAGGGTGCAGGGAGTGGGAGGACAGAGGGCATATGGGAACTCTCTACTTTCTGCTGAGTTTAGCCCTGAACCTAAAACTGTTCTAAAAATAGAGTATTTTCTTTTTTTAAAAAAAGAAAGAAATTATTTTTTTAAAAACACATTTTCTGGAGTTGTGATCTTCAGGGTTACTGCTAGTAACTGCATTTTGCAAACATGCAGAGGCCAGTGGCTTCCAATCTCTGAGTATTAATATGTTGGTCTGGAGAATAGACTCTGTTTACCTTTTGGATCCAGGCTTTGGTTCTGAACGAACATATTTTGCAGAACATGCAACGGGCAGCCGAGCTTGAGGAAGGCTGCAGAATTCTGCAGTGTGAAGGCACACTGAGCAGAGATGGCATTTCCAGTTTTCACAGAAGATGCCACAGCTCTTGCATATACTCTATCTCCTTCCAACTTAAGTTCGCAAAAGGTAAAGTCACCCTAAACAACCACTTTTAAAAATCTAAATCACTTTCCTAAATACCAGAGGAAATGAAAATCACAGTTAATATAAAACCAACTGCTAATACTTCCTCTTCTACTACATGACTGTGTGCATAAATAAAGCTCTGCAGACAATTCAAGGGAGCTTTAGAAAATCCCAGGTATCTACATAGGTTATTGTTCTCTTTGATTTACCAATAGGGAGAATTTAACTGGTGCATTTATTGTATTTATCACTGTAGTAACATGAATGACAATTTTCAGGTCTCTGTCTGGCTTACAAGGATCACTGCAACGCGATATCACTGTCTTCCTTCAGGATGTGCCCACGTGCTGTGGGATGGGTGCATCCACCCGTTTAGGAGATCGTAATCAAAACTGGTGGTCAGAGCTGGTGTTGGACCTTCCTACTGCACAAGCATGAGTTGATTAATAGCATTAATTTTTACTCCATCTTGTGGTCTTCTGATTTTCCCCCACATGTCAGTACCTTGAATTTACAGTACGATTAGTAGACTTTGAACAAATATTTTAACTGAATGACTAATTGAATAAATGACTTAATTAACACAAGGTGAGTTTGGGGACCAAATAGTTTGGATGATTTACAAGGTTTATGAAAGAACAGCAGATAAGGCTGGACTGTGGATTGCAGATAGAGTGTAGGATATCCTGAATACCCAGCTGAGGAGGTGGGAGGAGAGGAGCCTCCAAAGGTTTCTGAGTGGGGCCGGAGCACAATAAAAGCATGCTTTAGTACAACTGTGATTAGAAGTCATGAGTCAAAGTAAATATCTGAGCGACATACCTAAAAAACAATTTTCTCTTCTTATTTTTCGTATTGTTAATGAATTATTTTTAAATGGGTTTTAAGTTAACCTGAAAAGGTCTTGAAATTTCAATAAAATTAAAACATTCCATTTCCCAGAGCTCATGCAAAAGAATATTTCATAAGTGATGTATTTCCAAGGAAAAGAACATTGACATACACTCTGACTACATGCTCCCTAAAATAATAGAGGTTACTGGTTAAACATATTAATAACAAGAATCATACTAATAATTAATAAGCTTATGTGTAGTTCTCTGACTTTTTTGAAATAATTTAAACATGTGTAAGACCTAACATTTTTACCTGTTCTTTAAAGCTACATACAGCTTTTTAAAAAGAGCTTTATTAAAGAAATATAATTAACATATCAAGAAATTCAGCCATTTAAGTGTACAATTCAATGTTTTTAGTATATTTGCAGAGTTGTACAACCATGAACACAGTCTGATTTTAGAATATTTTCATCACCAAAAAGAAAATCCATATGCATTAGCAGTCAGTTCTCCCTCTACGCCCATCCATCCCCAGCCCTAGGTAACTTAGTCTTTCTGTGTCTATAGATTTGCTTGTGCTGGACATTTCATTAAAATGGCATCATACAATATGTGGTCTTTTATGACTGGTTTGTTTCACTTAGCATAATGTTTTAAAGATTCATCCATGTAATAGCATGTTTGAGTACGTATTTCTTTTTATACTGAATGATATTCCATTATATGAATATGCTATTTTTTATCCATATATTCATTTATGGACATTTGGGTTGTTTTTATTTTGGGCTATTATGAATAATTCTCCTAGAAACTTAAATGCACAAGATTTTATGTACGCAAATTTTTTCTTTCTATTGGATATATATCTAGAAGCAGAATTGCTTGGTCATCTGGTAACTCCATGTTTTATATTTTTAGGAGCTGCCAAACTGTTTTCCAAAATAGCTACACTATTTTACATTCCTATTAACAGTATTTGAGAGTCGCAATTTACCACATCCTTGCCAATGTTTGTTACTATTTTTAACTAAAACTATCCTAGTGGGTGCAGGTGGTATCACATTGTGGTTTTGATTTGCATTTCCCTAATGGCTAATCAATATGAACATCTTTTTATGTGCTTATTGTTCATTGTATATCTTCTGTGGATAAATATCTATTCAAATCCCTTGTCCATTTTTAATTGGGTTATTCATCTTTTTATTATGAGTGTGAGGGTTCTTCATAAATTCTGGCTACAAATCCCTTCTCATATATTTGATTTGAATGTGTTTTCTTCCATTCAGTGAGATTTTCTTTTACTTCCTTTGATAATGTCCTTTAATGCATAAAAAGTTTCCAATTTTCATAAAGTTCAATTTATCAGTTTTTTTCTTTTGTCACTTATGCTTTTTGTGTTATATCTATAAAAACCACTGCCTAACCCAAAGTCACAAACGCTCTTAGGTTTTATTCTAAGAATTTATCATTGTAGCTCTTATTTTTAGGTCTATGATCCATTTTGAGTTGAATTTTGCAGATTGTGTGAGGTACAGGTCCAACTTCATTCTTTTGCATGCAGTTATCCCAGAACCATTTGTTGGAAGTATTATTCTTTCTCTACTAAATCGTGTTGGTACCTCTGTCAAGGATCAGTTCTTCATAAATATATGGGTTTATTTCTGGGCTGTCAATTCTATTCTGTTGATCTATATACCTATCATTGTGCCAGTACCATACTGTTTTGATTAATGTAGCTTTTATAATGAGTTTTGAAATCAGGGAATATGAGTGTTCAAGCTTGTTCCTCTTTTTCAAGATTGTTTACCTATTCTGGGTCCATTGCATTTCCATATAAATTTTAAGATCAGCTTGTGAATGTCAGCAAAAATTCCAGATAAAAATTTTTTTATAGGGATTGCAATGAATCTGTAGATTAATTTGGGGAATACTCCCATCTTGTCATCTTAACAATATTCATTCCTCCAATTCATAAATAAATATGGGCTTTTCCCTTATTTCAGTCCTTTAACATTTATTTCAGTAATATTTTATACTTTTCATTGTACAAGTATGACATTGTTAAATTTATACCTAAGTATTTTATTCTTTTTATGCTATTGTTAATAAAATTGTTTTCTTAATTTCATTTTTAATTTTTCATTGTTAGCATATAGAAATATAATAGAGGTTTGTAAATATCTTGCATCTTGAAACCCTGATAAACTCATTTACAATTTTTAATTGAATTCCTGAATATTTTCTATATACATGATGATGTTGTCTGCAAATAGTTGTTTTACTTTTTCCTTTGTAATATGGATACCTTTTATGATGATGTTGTCTGCAAATAGTTGTTTTACTTTTTCCTTTGTAATATGGATACCTTTTATTTAAAAATACTTTTATTCTGCCTTTTTATTTATCTATGCAGTTACCTTTGCTAGTGCTCTTTATTTATTCACATGGAGCCAAGCACTCCCTATTGCCCTTTCAATTCCGTATGACAGATTCCTTTTAATACATTTTGTAAGGTAGTCTTGATAGAGACAAATTCTCTGTTTCTGTTTGTCTGGTAGTGTTTAATTTTTCCTTCATTTTTGACATATAGTTTTGCTGGATGTGAAATTCTTCTATTATAGTCTTTTTCTTTCAGCACTTTAGATACATCAGCCCCAGTAAAAAGGAATTTGAGGAGAAAAAAAATAGATATGTCATCCACTGCCTTCTGGCCAATGTAGTTTCTGACGAGAAGCTAATTATTAATCTAATGAAGATTCTTTACACATGACAGATCATTCTCCCTTGTTGCTTTTAAGATTCTTTGTCTTTGTTGAAAATTTGACTATAATAATGTATAGGTATGGATGTCCTTGAACTTATTCTACTTGGAGTTTGTTGAGCTCATATATATATATATACATACACACACACACACACACACACACACACATATATATATTTAATCAAACTTAGGCAGCTTTGGGCCATAATTTTTTCAAGTAGTCATTCTGCTTCTTTCTTTCCTCTATTCTCACATTCCAATTACACATACACATTCGTATACTTGATGGTCTCACAGATCTCTGAAGCTCTGTTTATTTTTCCTTTCTGTTTCTCACAATGGATAATATCAATTGATCGACATTAAAGTTCATCATTTTTTTCCTCCTGTCAGCTAAAATCTGCTCTTGGGCCCCTCTGGTGCATTTTTCATTTTAGCTATAATACTTTTCAATACCAGAATTTCTATTTTTTTAAATAATTTTATCTCTTTATTGATATTCTCTGTTCAGTGATATATTGTTGTCATACTTTCCTTGACTTATTTTCATGTTTTCTATTAGTTCTTTAAACACATTTATAAAAGCTGATTTAAAATCTTTGTCTAATAACTCTAAGATTTGGGATCCCTCAAGGACAGTTTCCATTGACTCCTATTTTCCTGTGAATGGATAATTCTTTCTTGCTTTTTTATGTGTCTCATAATTTTTTTGTTGAAAATTGGATGTTTTAAATAATATAATGTGGCAACTCTGGAAATCAGATCAACCCCTCCCAACCAAGTTGTGTGTGTGTGTGCGTGTGTGTGTGTGTGTGTGTGTGTGGTCGCTATCATTTTGTTGTATTTGTTGTTGTTTGTTTGTTTTGTAACTTTCCTAAGCTAATCCTGTAAAGTCTATATTCTTCATAGTGTGTAACCACAGCTCTGTTCAGTTACCTTGTTAATCAGCTAATGCTTGGTCAGAGATTTCTTAAATGCCTCCAAAAATTAAATCTTTTAACCTTTACTCTCAGGCTGTGTGTGTGTGTGTGTGTGTGTGTGGTGTGTGTGTGTTGGGGCATGCTTTCCATGTTCAGGCAGCCAGTTTACAAACTCTACCCTAGACTTCATTTCCTGCTTGCACAGGGCTTCAAGATCAGCCAAAGGTTAGAGACTGGGTCTCTTAACATTTCCTGGGCTTTTTCCAGGTCTTTCCTGGGCATACACACAATCTAACCTTTTCCAGGTCTCTCCTGGGCATACACACAATCTAACCTTTTCCAGGTCTCTCCTGGGCATACACACAATCTTGCATGTAAGTGCAGCCATATAGATCCCCAGGAATATCTTCGAGCTTTTGAAAAGCCCCAGGGACATCTCATTTCCCTTATCTACTTTTTAAGTTTCTGGCCAAGCTCTTGTTTATCTCTCATGTTAAGTAATCACCACCAACTGTTTTTGAAAAATTCCCTGGGGATAGGGCTTTTCCTTTAACATGTGTTGTGAATAAGATCAAATAACAACTGCTCCTTTTGAGTGGGCTTTTCCAGAGGCTGTGAGATAGGTCAAACAGTGACAGTGCTCTGCAGATAGAACATTCTGTGGAGTTACAAACCCCATCTGCCCCTCCAGTGGCTGCATGGCTGTGGTTTCTTATAGCTACTATGATTGTGAGGCTGCTGATTTTCCAGGCTACTGCAGAGCTGGGGAAAGAGTGATAATAGCAGATCAAGTTAAAGTACCACAAACTCTGCAATTCTTAATGAGGTTCAGCAGTTTTTCCTGAATAAGCACTTTTCAGATTGTTACAAGACTTTGTTAATTTCTAGAAGTCTAAAATGTTATTTGTGTTTTCATGGCTTAGTGTGCCAGTGTTTTCATGGTTTTTACGGCAGGGCAAGTTGTAGAGGTCCTCATTCTGCCATTCCAGAAGTTTCTAACTAATATTACTGTTAAAGGAAAACAAAGTTTAACTGAAGATTTTCATACATTATAAATGATTCTTCATCTTTATTTTCAACTATTTTATTTAGGCAATTGCACATTGTAGTTCAAAATTCAATATTAATTTACAGAGTGTGACAGAAGCCTACAGTTTCCTAGTTTCTTTCAGCACCTTCTTCGTATCACGTATTTCCTCATGTTATATAGAGGGCTGAATCTCCCAAGTAACTCTCCTTTTTATTCCCCTTAATTTGGTTTTGCTTTTCTTAACATGTGGTACCCAGAGCCAGACATATTATTTTTTATGTAATCAGATCTTTGCAGGCCATAGGAGGGCTTTCACATTTCCCCTGTTAAGGGTTTTATGTTTTTATTGCTGTTGTTTGTTAGTGAACACACTTGACTGAGTATTTAAACCTAACCAGATTCAAATCAACTTGAAGCAAGACACAAGATAATAGAAATTGTAAGATAAATGCTGAATAGGTTGTTTTTTATCTTCTGGAGTTTGGGGACTTGGGTTCAGTGAGATCTGAAAATACCCAGAGGACTAGCAAAATACCAAAGCATACAAATTTACTTGGTATTTTATTTTGTTATTCTTTAAAACTATTTTATAAAATTTATTTAAAGTAGATTAACAAAAGATTTCTTCTTCCATTGTGAAATGCATTACTTTCAAGTATCTTTCTGATATTTGATCATTTGGCAAAAGAGCTCATTCTTTCCTGTTAACTAGCCACACACATACACTCTTTTAAATATTTTAAATATCAAGAATACAAAAAGGGAAAATATACTTATTTGGCCATTAAACCTTTCTGGCATCTTATTAAAATCTTATCATAAGGCATGAAAATCATTGATTTTATTGAAGATGTCCTCACTCAGTTCATCTATATCTAAGTGATATGCAGTATGCATAATCCTTTGTCAACATTCAAATAAATTTAAGACCATATTTTAGCATGATAAGTTCTACTTTCTTAAAAATTGTACAATTTATGGCCGAGCACTGTGGCTCACACCTGTAATCTGAGCACTTTGGGAGGCCGAGGCGGTCAGGTCACCTGAGGTCAAGAGTTCAAGACCAGCCTGACCAACATGGCAAAACCCCGTCTCTACTAAAATTACAAAAATTCACTGAATGTGGTGGTACATGCCTGTAGTCCCAGCTACATGGGAGGCTGAGGCAGGAATATCTCTTGAACCCAGGAGGTAGAGGTTGCAGTGAGCTGAGATCGCACCATTGCACTCCAGTCTGGGTGACAGAACGAGACTCTGCCTCAAAGAAAAAAAAATTTTACAATTCATACAGAGCAATTTTCCCACTATAATTTAGCCATGTTATTTATGATGTTCATCTGAAATTCATGCCATTGCTTAATAGAATACCTCAAAGTCTCTCTGATAAATTCAGTAGCTCCACATTTGAGCATGAAAAGCAGCAGAAATCATCCAAGTACATTTTAACACTGAAGACAACTAAACTGTCAGTTTAAAGGAACACTTGTTATCAGACTTCTATCTTACAAAACATTTAGGCTCCACCTAAAAATCTATAGCAAAGACCAAAACATTGTTTTGACAGAGTCTAAGAAGAACATGAGGAATAAAGAAACAAGAGAAAACATGAAAAACTAACATTGATATATCTCTGGTTCCCTCTCTCTCTTTTTTTTTTAATCTGTATGACTTACTAAATAATTGTTGCCATTTATAACAAGGATACTATACTTTTCTATTTGTAGTGTTAACCAGAGGTACAAAGCACACAGAAAGAGGGAGCTGGAGGCATACATTTACATATTTAAATTTTATAATCCCTAGATCTCTACTTTTTAGCTTCTTTCTCAAATAGATTGAAACCCTTCCCTGGATGACTGATGGAACAGATAGGAGTTTTATTGCTAAAGGGGAGTAAGAAAGTAGAAAGCTATGTGCTATAATGGAGGCGTACTTTGCAATTCTTTCATTGTGAATATACATTAACAACTTGATTCTATAACGGAATAACTTCAAGAGTAGCTCTAAGCTCTCTACAGAATGGCTAACTATATTCTTCTTATTCATTTCAACCGTTCTTCTAAGTAAAACACGCGACCTCTTCACCCTCACTTAAAATGGCAGCATTGAGTTTTTCTGCAATATTCATTATTATATATGTCTCTGAGCCTCTGTTAAAAATATGAATATGGAACCTTGGCACTAATGAATGAGCTTGATCTATACTATGCAAAAGGTATCAGAAATAATCAGTACACTATCTAGGGAGAAGTCCAAGACAATATCCATTTGGTTTTCTTCCTTAATTTTATAGACTTATTTTATTTGGTGAGAGAAGATTCTTTGCATTCAGAGTGGCCTAGATTTGAGTTTCAGGTTTATCTCTTACTAACTGTGAGAACTTATGCAAGTTACTTACATGTACTAAAATATACTGAGCCTCAATTTCCTCATCTGTAAAATATGGATAATAAAACCTGTTGGCAGAACCAAATCATAAATATAAATTAAATGACTGCACTGAAAGGAGAGTTTGACTCCTACGAACCTCTAAGACATTCATTGCACAGCAACAACCTCCAAGTTTCTCAATGTATATGGAGATTCAATAAAAGGACCATCTCATTAGAGATGTGAAAAAACGTTTTCCTGAAGAGATTACTCCATCAATATAAAATTATTTTATTTTCTGTAGTTACAACTGTGTTAAAAATTACATCAACTGTTTTATCTGTTGTAGGAAGTGAGCATTTAAAGTAAAAGTTTCTTCATTGTCAATACTTTGTATTGAAATCCTAACCTATTACTTTCTCCAGCTGTTCTGCTGCTTAGAACAAGATTGTTTCCCCATGCCCCAGTTAAAGATTTCAGGCATCAGGTATACAGAAATTAAAGAAAGAAGGGAAGGGAAGGAGAAGCGCAAGAGAGAATGTGTGTTTTGAGGTAAGGGAGAGAAATGGGTAGTAGCAATGTGTGTATATGTGTGTAGCGAAGGTGCTGGTAAGGGCGGCTATTTCTCAGCTATCTGAGGATGAAACTAAATCTCTCTATTGTCTTTTAATTCACATAATCCCTTCTGAAGACAAATGTGTTTTTCTTTCCTTATGTTATCAGAGTCACTTTTTGCAATCTCAAAAGCAGTTCAAAACCAAAGGATGTCAAAAGCCAGTGCAGTTCGGAGAAAGTCTGAAACCCAGGGCTCTGCACTGCTTGTCTCTTTCTAAATTGAAGTGCAGAACTGCATTAAGGTTGTTGCCATCAATCACTGTTCAAGTCCAGGATAAAAGATCTGTACCTTCTGGAAAGCAATCTCCCACCCCACAGTGCTGCAATCAAGTGTATAAATTTTGTGAATTTCCACCAAAGCTTTCTAAAGTATCTGGCTTATGCCCCTGATTGTATTCTCTTCCATGTTTAGGTTATATCTTTCCCCCCAAAATTGTTAGGCAACATTTGCTTACTGCCGTGTGACATCTAAAAATATAAAGACATTAAGAGATGTGAGAAAATGCCTACGGGTTTTCGTATTCCAATTGCCATCCCCGAAAGCCACAACAGAGTGATTCACTGCTTTTCATGGAGAAAATTACCAATCAACAGAGAAAGAAAAAGGAGACACTGAGGGATATAGTGTGGGCAGCTCTAGTTATAGTCATTCATTATCACAGCTTCTATACTGCACAGTGGGCGCTTCAAAAGATCACAGCTGGACTTTGCATGAAGCACATGTTACAGGATATCACAAGCTGGGTCCCAGATCATCTGGGTCAGGGGCTAGGCCAAAGTTGTAATGAAAAGCATTACAACAAGTTTAGTAGTTTTCAGAAGAAGGGCGAAGAAGAGATATAAAATTCACACATATGAACCTATTTGGAAGAAACTTGATGGAGGAAAATGAAAGAAAAAAAACATGGAACAAGAGCATTCCTAGTTAGAAATTTAACTTTTTTAAACCAGGAAAACCAAGGAATGCAATAGAATAGAATAGTCCATTTAAACAGAAAAGAATATGACTCCATAAGCAAGGCCTTGGAATTTTACTGCAAAGGGCTGACATATGTAGTGAGCAAAGATCAGAATTACAAAATAAAATATAAAAATGTAGCCCTATTTCCACGCTGAAGCGAGCTGACAAGCCATATCCACTATGTACCTGGGAGTCCCTGTCTTGGGTCATTCAGTCTCCCAGAACTGTTCACAATCCAGTGGACAGTTTCCTTCTCATCTTGGAGAGGTGGGGAGAGCTGGGGTCCTGAGTTGAAATGGCTCTGGCATGGCTCTGACATGAAAATGAGCCATATTTCTCCATACAGGCCCCACAGCCAAGCTACCAGCAAGCAGTACCTCTGGGTACTATAGCCAAGAATGATCAAAAGCAAAACCCCAAGTCCATGAGGCAGATCTAATACATCGTCCACAGCACCCTCTAACTGGAGGCGTAGACTTGGAGATGGAAGTGCACTGGCTGAAGTCAATAGGGATGAGGTAGAGCCCCTTTATCTGCTAGAAACTATGTGATCCTGAATGCTGATTTGTCCTGTGCACTACCGATAAAGAGATCTCTGAAGTGGATCTGTCTGCCCCACTTATAGGCTAAAAGCCTCACTCCTGACTCCATGGGTCTGTATCTCCCAGCTTTCTAAGTAGGAAGCAGAAGTTTTCGAATGCTCTTGCTCCATACTGGGGAGTAAGACCACACAGCCAGGTGGCTTCTAGCTTGGCATCCCCATGAGTTGTGAAGATATTTCATATGCCCTCAGATTCAATTCTTCTCACATGTACAAATGATTAATAGCAGCAATTCTATTGCATCCAGATATTCATTTTTCCAGTTGTTTCCCACCCCTCTCCCCTCACCATGGAAATGTCATTTTAGCCACTAAGAAACCAAACACAGACATCGATAGCTTTAAAACTCTGTTTTTGGTTCACCTTCTGGGGCTGAGACTCTGGTTTCATTTGGAGTAAGCACAGCACACAACATTGCAGCAGTCCAGAGAAAGTCCTCAACCAGCCCTGGATAGTGGAGGCCCTTGGAGAGACTGATAATGACTGAGTCATGTGGATTTAACCCAGAAATCCAACAGCCATCAAGCTAGTCTTCTTCATCTTGAAAAATCTTAATAATCCAAACAATATGTGAAATATTAAGCTAGAGCACTTTTATGAAATTCCATATCTAATTCAGAAACTGGCATGGGATTTCTTTCTTTGTTTGTGTTCACAAATACCCCATTCATCAAGATTGCTAATGGCTGGGCTTTGCAGACTTAAAATGTGAGAAACGAGATATTGTAAGACGACAGTGTTGGCAGTCTGGGCTGCTAAGTTTCAAACCCTGGCCCTGCCACTTACTAGTTACGTAACCTTGGATATCATGCTTAACCTCCCTCTCCTCCATTTCTCCGTCTGTAAGTGGAGATAATGTTGGTTATTTCATAGGATTGCTATGAGAATTAATCACTATATGTAAATTGTTTAGAATAATCTGTGGACATCATAGGAGTTCAATAAATGTGAGATACTATTATGTCTGGGTGAATCTTCTCTCCATTTATAGAGGAAGAAGGCAAATGACTAAAGCCTGCTGCGGTGTTGAAGTTTATATTGATGAGGAGAGAGTAAAGAGTGGAGAAAACAAAGTGAGAAGTGATGTCACACATAGAACCAAGTGGAAAATACCTGCAAGGCATTGCAAAAGGGTGGCTGCAGGGCTTTGCTATTCATAGAGCAAACTCTGGGAGTATGTCACTGCAACCACTGGCCACTGGCAGGAGCCATTTGGAAATTCAGTCATTTTCTCTCTCTCGGACTTTGAAGAATTAAATGACTGTTCACGAGACAATCGTATCTCAGAAGAAGAAGAAGAAAGTAATACTAAACGAATTAAGTTTTTTTTTTTTTTTTTTGAGACGGAGTTTCGCTGGAGTGCAATGGCGTGATCTTGGTTCACTGTGCCTCCACCTCCCGGGTTCAAGCGATTCTCCTGCCTCAGCCTCCCGAGTAGCTGGGATTACAGGCATGCGCCACCATGCCTGGCTAATTTTGTATTTTTGGTAGAGGCGGGGTTTCTCCATGTTGGTCAGGCTGGTCTCAAACTCCTGGCCTCAGGTGATCCGCCCGTCTCGGCCTCCTAAAATGTTGGGATTACAGGCGTGAGCCACCGCGCCCGGCCCTCTAATTAACTTTTAAAAGATCTCCTGGATTCTTGCTAAAATAACTCTCCATCCTCACCAAATACCTCCTCCCAGGACTTAGCCATAATGGGACCAAGGGGCCACTGTTAGCTAGGAAGACTTTCAAAGGTTAAAAATAATTGAATATTGACTCAAAGACATACTATCACATTATAAAGTACAGGTCTTCACAGTGCAATCAAACTAGAACTCAGGACTAAGAAACTCAATCAAAACCGCTCAACTACACGGAAACTGAATAACTTGCTCCTGAATGACTACTGGGTACATAACGAAATGAAGGCAGAAATAAACATGTTCTTTGAAACCAATGAGAACAAAGATACAACATACCAGAATCTCTGGGACACATTTAAAGCAATATGTAGAGGGAAATTTATAGCACTAAATGCCCACAAGAGAAAGCTGGAAAGATCTAAAATGGACACTCTAACATCACAACTAAAAGAACTAGAGAAGCAAGAGCAAACACATTCAAAAGCTAGCAGAAGGCAAGAAATAACTAAGATCAGAGCAGAACTGAAGGAGATAGAGACACAAAAAAGCCTCCAAAAAAATCAGTGAATCCAGGAGTTGGTTTTTTGAAAAGATCAACAAAATGGATAGACCGCTAGCAAGACTAATAAAGAAAAAAAGAGAGAAGAATCAAATAGATGCAATAAAAAATGATAAAGAGGATATCACCACCAACCCCACAGAAATACAAACTACCATCAGAGAATACTATAAACACCTCTATGCAAATAAACTAGAAAATCTAGAAGACATGGATAATTTCCTGGACACTTACAGTCTCCCAAGACTAAATCAGGAAGAAGCTGAATCCCTGAATAGACCAATAGCAGGCTCTGAAATTGAGGCAATAATTAATAGCCTACCAACCAAAAAAAGTCCAGGACCAGATGGATTCACAGCTGAATTCTACCAGAGGTACAAGGAGGAGCTGGTACCATTCCTTCTGAAACTATTCCAATCAATAGAAAAAGAGGGAATCCTCCCTAACTCATTTTATGAGGCCAACATCATCCTGATACCAAAGCCTGGCAGAGACACAACAAAAAAAGAGAATTTTAGACCAATATCCCTGATGAACATCGATGCAAAAATCCTCGATAAAATACTGGCAAACCGGATCCAGCAGCACATCAAAAAGCTTATCCACCATGATCAAGTGGGCTTCATCCCTGGGATGCAAGGCTGATTCAACATACGCAAATCAATAAACGTAATCCAGCATATAAACAGAATCAAAGACAAAAACCACATGATTATCTCAATAGATGCAGAAACGGCCTTTGACAAAATTCAACAGCCCTTCATGCTAAAAATGCTCAATAAATTCGGTATTGATGGAACGTATCTCAAAATAATAAGAGCTACTTATGACAAACCCACAGCCAATATCATACTGAATGGGCAAAATCTGGAAAAATTCCCTTTGAAAACTGGCACAAGACAGGGATGCCCTCCTCACCACTCCTATTCAACATAGTGTTGGAAGTTCTGGCTAGGGCAATCAGGCAAGAGAAAGAAATCAACGGTATTCAGTTAGGAAAAGAAGAAGTCAAATTGTCCCTGTTTGCAGATGAGACGATTGTATATTTAGAAAACCCCATTGTCTCAGCCCCAAATCTCCTTAAGCTGATAAGCAACTTCAGCAAAGTCTCAGGATACAAAATTAATGTGCAAAAATCACAAACATTCTTATACACCAGTAACAGACAAACAGAGAGACAAATCATGAATGAACTTCCATTCACAATTGCTTCAAAGAGAATAAAATACCTAGGAATCCAACTTACAAGGGATGTCAAGGACCTCCTCAAGGAGAACTACAAACCATGGCTCAGTGAAATAAACAAGGACACAAACAAATGGAAGAACATACCATGCTCATGGATAGGAAGAATCAATATCGTGAAAATGGCCATACTGTGCAAGGTAATTGATAGATTCAATGCCATCCCCATCAAGTTACCAATGAGTTTCTTCACAGAATTGGAAAAAACTGCTTTAAAGTTCATATGGAACCAAAAAAGAGCCCGCATTGCCAAGACAATCGTAAGTCAAAAGAACAAAGCTGGAGGCATCACGCTACCTGACTTCAAACTATACTACAAGGCTACAGTAACCAAAACAGCATGGTACTGGTACCAAAACAGAGATATAGACCAATGGAACAGAACAGAGCCCTCAGAAATAATACCACACATCTACAGCCATCTGATCTTTGACAAACCTGAGAAAAGCAAGGAATGGGGAAAGGATTCCCTATTTAATAAATGGTGCTGGGAAAATTGGCTAGCCATAAGTAGAAAGCTAAAACTGGATCCTTTCCTTACTCCTTATACGAAAATTAATTCAAGATGGATTAGAGGCTTAAATGTTAGATCTAATACCATAAAAACCCTAGAAGAAAACCTAGGTAATACCATTCAGGACATAGGCATGGACAAGGACTTCATGTCTAAAACACCAAAAGCAATGGCAACAAAAGCCAAAATTGACAAATGGGATCTAATTAAACTAAAGAGCTTCTGCACAGCAAAAGAAACTACCATCAGAGTGAACAGAATGGGAAAAAATTTTTGTAATCTACTCATCAGACAAAGGGCTAATATCCAGAACCTACAAAGAACTCAAACAAATTTACAAGAAAAAAACAAACAACCCCATCAAAAAGTGGGCAAAGGATATGAACAGACATTTCTCAAAAGAAGACATTCATACAGCCAACAGACACATGAAAAAATGCTCATCATCACTCGCCATCAGAGAAATGCAAATCAAAACCACAATGAGATACCATCTCACACCAGTTAGAATGGCAATCATTAAAAAGTCAGGAAACAACAGGTGCTGGAGAGGATGTGGAGAAATAGGAACACTTTTACACTGTTGGTGGGATTGTAAACTAGTTCAACCATTATGGAAAACAGTATGGCGATTCCTCAAGGATCTAGAACTAGAAGTACCATATGACCCAGCCATCCCATTACTGGGTATATACCCAAAGGATTATAAATCATGCTGCTATAAAGACACATGCACACGTATGTTTATTGTGGCACTATTCACAATAGCAAAGACTTGGAATCAACCCAAATGTCCATCAGTGACAGACTGGATTAAGAAAATGTGGCACATATACACCATGGAATACTATGCAGCCATAAAAAAGGATGAGTTTGCGTCCTTTGTAGGGACATGGATGCAGCTGGAAACCGTCATTCTCAGCAAACTATCACAAGAACAGAAAACCAAACACCGCATGTTCTCACTCATAGGTGGGAACTGAACAATGAGATCACTTGGACTCGGGAAGGGGAACATCACACACGGGGGCCTATCATAGGGAGGGGGAAGCGGGGAGGGACTGCATTGGGAGTTATACCTGATATAAATGATGAATTGATGGGTGCTGACGAGTTGATGGGTGCAGCACATCAACATGGCACAAGTACACATATGTAACAAACCTGTACGTTATGCACATGTACCCTAGAACTTAAAGTACAATAATAATATAAAAAAAAAAACCTTAGCAGAATCACCAAAATAAAAAATAAAAAAATAAAAAAATAAAGTACAGGTCTTATTTTTTCTCATCTAAAACAATTAAAAATTTCTATAAGTCTAAAAAAGATGAGCCAAGTGTTATGTAATAGCAATTGTTAAATTGCAAAACATATGCTTCCTACATATTCATGTTGATTCTAGAATGACATCAACATAAAGTGATATAAACTGTTCATCTTTACATTCTGACTTAACAATAATAATTTTTACTCCCTGATGATCTCAAAATACTTAACAGACATTATCTAACTAAGAAAGTATTAAGCCACGTATGGTGGCTTAAGACTATTATCCCAGCACTTGGGGAGGCTGAGGCAGCTGGATGGCTTAAGGCCAGGAGTTTGAAACCAGCATGGGCAAAATAGGTAGACCTTATTTCTACAAAAAAAAAAAAAATTAAAACACTAGCTGGGCATGGTGGTGTGTGCTTGTGATTGGTCCCAGCTCCTGAAAGGCTAAAAGTGAGAGAATCCATTAAGCCCAGGAGCTTGAGGCTGCAGTCAGCCATGATTGCACCACTGTGCTCCAGCCTGGGCAACAGAGAACTTGTCCAAAAAACAAAAACAAAAACAGAAAAGAAAGTATTAACGAGAGATTTCTATGCAAATATTATAAAAAGTTGGAGTAGAAAATATGGGGATGTAAGATCTAAATTGTGATAAATCTTTGAGACGTAATAATAATAACTCATTATTATATTGTCTTTAATGGTTTAGAATATATCTTCCCATGCATTATATCATTTAAATTTTAACACAAACCTCTAAGATAGCTGGGCAAACATATAATAATCTGTAATCAAGAAAGCTCCAGAATATTGAAATTGAGTAATCAATTTAGTTTCAATTTTAAAAAGTAAATGCAAAATTAAAATAATTTTGTATATAAATTCAAAACTTTGTAATCTTCCTGAAACATATATTAGTACAGAAAAGCAGGCCGGGCGCGGTGGCTCAAGCCTGTAATCCCAGCACTTTGGGAGGCCGAGACGGGCGGATCACGAGGTCAGGAGATCGAGACCATCCTGGCTAACACGGTGAAACCCCGTCTCTACTAAAAAAAAAATACAAAAAACTAGCCGGGTGAGGCGGCGGGCGCCTGTAGTCCCAGCTACTCCGGAGGCTGAGGCAGGAGAATGGCGTAAACCCGGGAGGCGGAGCTTGCAGTGAGCTGAGATCCGGCCACTGCACTCCAGCCTGGGCGACAGAGCGAGACTCCGTCTCCAAAAAAAAAAAAAAAAAAAAAAAAAGAAAAGCATTTCTTTTTTTCAGATAAAAAAGGCATTTATCTCAATTTTTAGTGAAAGAAAATCAATGGAGACATGAAATGCAGTATTCAATCGAAGCTTCTAGTTCAGGTGTACAATTTTTAACCCAGGACGAATATTTTCCCTCATGTTATGTAAAGTTTTATGCCTACAACATATTATTTTACAATCTGTCATTCTGAGATATTAGGAAGTATTAGGGCATTTTCTTTAAATATATGATCTCCATATATCATTTTAGAAAAATAATTTTATTGTACTTTGTCCCAAATCCAGAAAAAGCACAGCTTTTACACAGGCCCATAAATAGTGTGGAAAACAAAGGTCTTCCAGATTTACCCTAAACTTACTTGTTTCAGGGTTAACCTGTCATGAACCCAGCTGGGAGTAGTCCCCAGTTTCATCAGAACTACGTATCTTTTCATCTTTCATAAAGAGTAGAATGAGGAGCCTATAAATAAACACTTAATATCTCTGTTTGCCCAACAGAATTTTGCAGGAAGCCAGATAATCTTTCTAAAAGTAAAACGTGTGATGCGAATTTATGGAAATTCATTCTACATCGCTGTCACTCTCCAGGACACATCAAACCCAGTGACACTCATGAGTCAGAATGTGATGGTGAACACAAATCAGAGAAGGGAAGAAATCAATTACTTAATGTCTTTATGTCCATTTCCTCATTTATACCACTAGTCTCCAAAGATATAGAAGAAGAAAATATTCAAACTTCTATTTTTGTTATTTTAATCTCATTCTTCCAAAATGTCTACATTTTATATTTTTTATAATGTGAATAATATATTAATACAGTAGTGACAGGTAGTAAATCCAAATGAACCTAGTTTAAACAAGAGGGAAAATATTCAATATTCCTTTGCAGATGACAGCAGTCTTGCAAGGAAGAAGGATTTTTTTTATATTCAAGTGGATATATTCTGCTTTTCTAAACTGGCTTGCTTCTTAAGGAAAAAAAAAAAAAGAAATATAACCAGTGAAAAATTTCCTAGAGAATATGTGATAAACCATAATGTCTGAAATTTCTAAATCCAGTAAAGTTTCCCCCCACTTATGCTACGTGATCAGGATGAGTCTCATTTATCAGGAATTCACTGAGATTCGGATCATTATTACAGGCTGTAAACCTGGGAACACAGTGTGTTTGAAGTGATGAATTTAATAGCGTCCGATGACAGCAAATCATCATGACAGAAGATGTGTCATAAAATCAGTCAGAGACGAACTGTGAGAAATGAATATTGCCAAGTCAGCTTGTGGGAAATTATGTGATTTTCCCTGTATTTCTAACATTTTAAGAAGGTCAACCTTCAGGAGTCCTTTCAGAATCTGCACTGAGGTACTTAGGAGGTCTCTCATAGATTCCATAATTTGAAATACCACAAGAAAGAATGGGGACAGGCATAGAGAAGGACATTCTATTTTCCTGTAATTTTATTTTCCCTTAACCTAATAAAACACTCCAACGGAAAGTGACAAAAAAACAGCTCCAGTGATTTGTCAAACGCAGACTAAGAACTGCATAAATAGCCTCAATATGGTTCCGCCAGAATTCACTTCATTCCTGCGCAGGCAAGATCTCAGGGACAGGTGCAGACCCCCAATTTTTTTTTTCTGATGGCTATGTTTATATTAAATAATATTCATTCTCCCTGAAGTACTTAATCTTAGATTAATTGCCACAATTGCCAGAATACATATAAATTGGACCCAAATTCTGCCATGTTTCAACAACTAGAATATAGAACACGAAATATTTAGTTCCTTTGCTCCTGTGATATCAATCTCATATCAATCCTCTTTCACATATTCTTAACCGTGGCCTAGACATCAAGATTTTTAAAGCTCTCACATAATTGTAATGTGCACCCCAAAACTGAGAATCCATGGACAGGGGACTCAGAAACTCACAGAGAAGCTCCTTAGGGAGTCTGCAATGTGATTCAGAGTAGAGTGGCCATCTGCTCTTAGAACCACTCACTCCCCTGGATCTCTTGGAATACCCCTACCTCCCGCTAGGTGAAGACACCTCAGTTTCAAGAAATGCTCCAACCTGTATGAAAGTAATTGTGTCATTTTTTAGCAACAGTAGGGTATTTTAAGGGAAAATTCTGAGGTTGGGCTCTCTGGGGGAAAATAATTATTTTAAACTCCTTCCCATATTATCAGGTTATGGCCCTAGACACCAGGGTCTACTAGAGAGGGAAAGGTAGGAGGAGGGTGAGGCTCAAAAACTATGCTCACTACCTGGGTGATGAGACCATTTGTACACCAAACCTCAGCGACATGCAATTTACCCATATAACAAAACTGCACGTGTACCCCCTAAACAAAAACAAAAGTTGAAAAGAAAAAAAATTAATACAAAACATAAATTTGATAAAACACTAGTAAGGCTGATTAGAAAAAAGAACAGAAGAAAAAACTTAAGAATTTGAGGAATGACTACAGGTAGAGTAGATATTTATACAATTGAGAATACTATGAAGCAAATTATGCCAACATATATTAAGATATAAAAATGGACTATATTTTAGAAAAATATAACATCAAAAATTGAACTGAGAAAACCTGGAAAACTGTTTTTTCAATGACCAATGACCATTAAAAAGTTGAACATACAAGACTTAGAAAAATGTTTCAGTAAATCTTAGAGGAATAGATAAGCTTTCTCTTACATACATTATTTCAGAGGATACCCAAATAGCTATATAAATTATATTTAAAAATACATTATATTTTAGATTGTATAAAAATCAGTAGCATGATGACATCAGGAAGTGAAATTACTAATTTTTTTCCTGTTCAGCATTTATAGCAATTCATTTTGTCTGGATGTTTGCTGGGCCAGGTGCTCTAGTCAAAGATTAACCTTTGTAGGAAAAATATTAAAAAATTACAAATGTACATTTAATTCTAATGTTTTAAATCTTCTCTACTCAGAAGAGGTTAAAATGAAGATAAAAATTAGTTTATATCAATCTAATATATTATTTAGATAGTCTGGCTTTGAGTCAAAGAGATGAGGACGAAGAGAAGAAGAGCAAGGAGGAGAGGAAGAGAAGAGGAGGAGGAAGAAGAGAAGGTGGAAGAAGAGAAGGAGGAAGAGAAAAAGGAGGAGGAGAAAACATTAATTTAGAAGAAGGAATCAAACCAAGAAAGACATGGAGGTTACTCCTTCACAGCCATATGGGATAAATGACAAAGAACAGTCCTTGCTATTTAATGAAAATAAGCTGCCAAAGTACAGGACCATGCAGAAAATAACAAAGCATGTAATTATACAGTGACAGTTGCAGCACTGGGGATTTCCCAGAGATTAATGGAGCAGCTGGGAAGAGTCGATGGCCCTGGGGACAGCCAATATGATCCCAGTCAATGAATAATACTCAGGAAAAGCTTCTTGTTAACTTCACTATTAAGCAGAAAATGGAGGAGAACTTGGGTGCTTGGCTTGTTTTCCTCTTTTTCTTCTTATTAGAAAAAAATTAACATGGGGTAATTTGATTTCAATTAAGATTCCCACAGAGATAATTAGACCATCCAGTTCATCTCACTCACTATGCAACTATCTTAACTGGAAGTTATGATCAACATAATCTTTGAGGAGATGGTGGGAGGAAATAGACTTTGAAAATTGACCTTTCAAGAGCAGAGGGGTAGAACCAGCTCTCAAGGCAACAAGTAGGAATAAAGCACAATGCTGAATACTAATAAAATACACTACTCTTGTTGGAAAGTAAAGCTTAAAATGTGCCGAAGAGTAAATGCAGTACTTAGCAAATCCAAAGTCTAACTATATTAATACAAACTAAATGTGCTTCGACTGGAAGCCAGCAAACTCCTTAAGTCTGGGGTCTTAGCACAATTGCTTGTTCACGCTATATTCGGTGACCAGCCATAACACCGATGGGTCTTAAGTTTGACAATGTCAGCTACAAATGTGAATTAAGGCCATGCATATTTACCACATTTTCTTAGTCATTTAGCTATTCTTAATAGCAAAAATAAATGCTCTGAGAATTTATTTTTTATTATTTTGAGATGGAGTTTTGCTCTTGTTGCCCAAGCTGGAGTGCAATGGCACAATCTCGGCTCACTGCAACCTCTTCCTGCCTCGTTCAAGTGATTCTCCTGCCTCAGCCTCCCGAGCAGCTGGGATTACAGGCACCTGCCACCACACCCAGCTATTTTAGTAGAGACAGAGTTTTGCCATGTTGGCCAGGTTGGTCTCGAGCTCCTGACCTCAAATGATCTGCCCGCCTTGGCCTCCCAAAGTGCTGGGATTACAGGTGTGAACCACCGCACCTGGCTGAGAACCTTTTCTTAGGTTACACTAGATGAATTACAGACTTTATTATAATTTTATGAGACTACATATTGTTCTCCCTTTTATTATCAGGAAGTAAATAAATACTGAACATATGAGGACATGGAGAATGTTTTCCCACCAGAGTACATTATAGAGAACACCAAACTGGGTTATAGAGTTCCAGAGCTAGAATGGGTCCTAGACAGGCAATACTTGTATCTTAAGGATGACGAATAGATATCCAGAGAGATAAATTACTACATTTGCAAGGCCACATGGTTAATTACCGAGAAAGCCAAGACCATAACTCCTGTTCCTTGCCCACCGGTCCAATGTTCATGTATTTCCAGCAGTGTTTTGTTTTGTTTTGTTTTGTTTTTTTCTCACGTGGTTGCCTTTAATGCCTCCTTGGTGAAGAGATATTTATCTTACATGCTCTAATAGAATAGGTTTTTGACAAAGGACAAGACAGAACACTTTGTCCAGGGACCCAAGCTTGGGTAACCACGTAACCACTGTTACTTGGAGAAGGTCACAGTGTCTCTACAGAGATATTCAGAAAGTTACACAAACACACAAAGCTTTCTAATCTATTAACATTCTCTTTGGATTGTCATGCATGAAGAAATCCCCAAAGAGGAGGCAGCATCAAGTACGTCAACAAAAAGTGATGATCTTGTGGATTATTTCATGCTCCAACTCTGACTCCTGCCCTGGCCATGGCATTCATCTTTCGTGAACTCCAGAAATAAAGATATAATATATTTTTCATATTTAATGTAAAGATGAAAATTTTTTAAAAAATTAAGTGTATCTAGCACATAACAGATGGACATGATGTGTGCTTATACCAAAACATATTAAAACTGTATCTAGACTGTAATGGGTGCTCAATAGTATGAGATTATTTGCTCTTCCTTAAAAGGGTTTTTCAGCTGAAATTATAGTCCTTAGAGATAAGTAAATATGCAACTTGGAGAAAGGATGAAATCAGCTGTCCCTTCCATAGCTTTCTGTTCTCTATGGGCAGTAGTTAAAGAGAATGCCTCAGACGCTCATGCACTCTCAGAGTAAGGTGAGAGATCACTTGTTCTTTCTATCAGATTTCTTGATTTCTTCATCAGTCACCAAAAACGCAAGGTGTCCCATATTGTCTCTCATCCCCATGAGTCCACTAGGGTGCATTCAAAACTGTCCTGGGCTATATGCTGTGCACAGCATACAGCTGTGTAATGATGGTAACGTTCTATGTTTGCCTTGCCTTACTTGGATTATTGCAGTAGCCTCCTAACTGGTTTCTACGTTCCTACCCTTGTTTTCAACCTCTCTCCTGTAAACACACACCATATTGTTTTCTTAGCATAGAAATGATAGACTGTTAAATGTGACACATGTCATTTCTTTGCTTAAAATATTCCAATGGTTTTTCATCTTATTCCAGTAATAGTCAAAGTCTTCATAGTGACCTGCAAGAAGCTACAGTTTCACCTGCCCAGTAATCTCTCTGACCTCTTTCTTCTTTTCCATTCCACTCTACTCCACCTAAACTGGCCTTCCTTTTGCAGAAATAGACCCTTTGACTTGCTGTTTCCTTTGCTAAAATACTATTTGTCCATATATCCACACGATTCACTCTCTCACTCTTTTCAGATCTTTGCTTAAATGCAGTCTTCTCACTGAAATATTCTGGTTATTCTGTTAAAAATTGCAACTCTTATTATTTTTAGTCTCATCATTTTTCCCCATTATAGCTATCACTGACACACTGTGCATTGAAGTATTAATTTCTTATTATGTCTCTTTCCCTTTAGAATGCAAATTTCGTTTTTAAAGCTCTTTTGTTCATTGCCATATTCCCATAGCCTTAAACGGTGACTTACATATAGAAAGTGGTGAATAAACATTTGTTGAATAGATAGTTCTACAGCTAGAGGATTAGAAAGAAGGGTCTTCTGGGAAAGGACTTTGCATTACCTTAAACCAAACATGAGGACTAAGAAATGGAGGGCTTACTGAATCTGTTCTCAAAAATTCATGGAAAAGGCCATGGCCTCCTGGTTACCACCTATGTCAGCAAGGTTACAAACCAAGGAGCTTGACATTCAGAAACCTGCATGATTTCTTAAACTCTACACATTCCCAAATATGCCATTTTTACAATTCTCTATCCATTTCTAGGTAGTAATTTACAATGTTACACATCTCAGTAACAGTAAGATAAGAGAGAAGGGTACAGTATATGAAGTCCAGTTTAAGAATAAGATTACAGGTGTGAGAGTTCAATTTCATAACAATTAAAGTAGATGAGGATAGCTTAAAGGCTTAAAGAAGCTTAGGCCTGCTGCTTCTGTGGTAAGGGACAGAAGAAAGCACGGGAAGTCAGTTTGGGTCTACAACAGGTCCTCATGGTTCCAGGGGTGTCCAATCTTTTGACTTCCCTGGGCCACATTGGAAGAAGAATTGTCTTGGGCCACACATAAAATACACTAACATTAATCATAGCTAATAAGCTTTTAAAAAATCACAAAAGCATCTCATAACATTTTAAGAAAGTTTACGAATTTGTACTGGGCTGCATTCAAAGCTGTCCTGGGCTATATGCTGTGCACAGACCACAGGTTGGACAAGTTTGGTAAATAGTGGGAATGTCTTGGGGTGCTCCGATACCCGAAAACAAATGTCATTGGTAATGGCTTAGCATATAACTTGGTTCTAGGTTGACCAAAGAGGGCAAAGATGTTCCTTAATTTGTAGGTCAACCCAGTTCTGATAGAGCCAAAGAGAGTTTTCAACATTCAGAATATACAGGTTAAGTAGCTGAAAACATAAATGATAGGTAAAAACAAGAAGAAAGCCCAGTTTAAAACCCTGATAATGGACAGAGCCAAAGATGGGAAATACAAAAGAAGGAAGAACACGGTATCTGGAGTGAGTATACTCAGTATCTGGAGTGAGTATATTCATTTTCTGTTGCTGTATAACAAATTGCCACAAGCTTAGTGGCTCTGAACAGAACCCTTTATCATCCCATAGTTTCTGTGGTCAGAAGTCCTTTGCTCAGCATCTTGCCAGGCTACAATCAAGGTCTCAGTTGGGATTGCAGCCTCATCAGAGGCTTGACTTAGAAAAGACTTACTTCCAAGCCTCCTCAGGTTGTGAGTAGACTTCAGTTCCTTAAAGTTGTGAGACTAAGGTTTCACCATTTTGCTGGCTGTCAGCTGGCACCACTCTCAGCTCCTAGCAGTTACCCACAATTCCTTGCCACATAGCCCTCCCACAACATGGCAGCTACTTCTACAAAGACAGCAAGGAGGTCTCTCACTTGTCTGCTAAGACAGTCTTATGGAATGTAACTTTTAATTATGTAAGTGGCATCCTGTCACCCTTGCTATTTCCTATAGGTTAGAAGACAGTTACGGATTCTATGCACACTCAAGGAGTGAGGACATGACTCATTAGAGGTCACATCAGGGGTGCCTGTCACACCCACACAAGGATCATAGATCTTCAGACAATCATATTGCAGTCTCAGGCTGCTGCCATACATGGTAGCATGGACTTATGTGTAGACTACAATGATTTACTAATTCTAGATGTAGAATTGAACATTCTAAACAGTAAATCCTTTCTCTCCCTTATTGTCTGTATGCAATCAAGCATTAGCTTTTGTTAATTATGCCTTCCTGAGACCTCTGAAATCTGTCCACTTTCTCTCCAAGCCACTCACTATAGTGTCAAGGCCTCATCTTCCCAGTATAACCTATTCCTCATAGGGAAGCCAGATAATTTTTTTCCAAATTATAAATTTAATAACATCACTCTTGATTCAAGCTCTTTACTAACTGCTATTATATTTAGGTTAAATCACAAACTTCTTAACATGATGTGCACTCTACTTACCTTTCCAGCTTCATCTCTCTCCAGTCTCCCCTTGAACTCCATGATCCAGTCAAGTTAACTTTTTCTTCATTTTACAAAAGTTCCTTGTTTTCTCTTACCTCCACTTCTGCTATGCTATTTCTTCCACTCTAAAGACATCCGTATCATTTATCCCTTCTCTCCTCAGTCAATTCCAACTTGGCCCATTCCTACTCATCTTCAGCTCTGTGACCTCTGATTCCCACAAGCCTAAATTCAGTGTTGCTTCTACACGTTCTCATAGATCCATGCACTTCTCTTATCCTGGCACTTACTGCTTTATCAGGATCTGCCTGACTTGTCAGCCACAAAATCCCTAAGGCTAACGGTGACTTGACCTAGTGACTGCTGAGCTGCTGTTGAATGAACAAATGCCAAGTGTTATGGTGAGCACTGTATTGTCATTGTCCTGGACGCCTAATATAGTTTAGATCTGTGTCCTCGTCCAAATCTCACGTTGAGTTGTAATCCCCAGTATCAGAGGTGGAGCCTGGTGGGAGGTGTTTGGATCATGGGGCAGATTTCTCATGAATGGTTTAGCACCATCCCCCTGGTGCTGGCCTCGCGATAGTAGGTGACTTCTCAAGAGAGCTGGCTGTTTAAAAGTGTGTGGCATTTCGCTGTCTCTCTCTTGCTCCTGCTCCTGCTATGTGAGGTGCCTGCTTGCCCTCTGCCTTCTGCGATGATTGGAAGCTTCCTGAGGTCTCCCCAGAAGCAGGTGCTGCTACGATTCTTGTATAGCCTATAGAATCATGAGCCAATTAAACCTCTTTATAAATTACCCAGTCTCAGGTATTTATATCAATACAACAATAGCCTAACACAACACCTTACAGTTATTTTTCTACAGAGTTAAAATATATTTTTAAAAAACCCTAAATATTGCCTATGCAATACCTTTTATTTTGAGATAATTTTAGACATATAAAAGTTATGAAAATAGCACAGAACAGAGAATTATGTATTACTTCACTTAACCAAAATGCAATGATCAAAACTAAGAAATTAATATTGGTACAATACTATTAACTAAACAACTGATTCAACTGGATTTCATCAGTTTTTTTTTCCAATAATGCTGTTTTTTTCTCTTTCCAGTATATGATTCAACACCCCACACTGTATTTATTTGTCATGTTTCCTTGGTCTTCTGTAATCTGTGACAGTTCCTCAGTGTTTCCTTGTCTTTCATGACCTTAACACTGTTAAAGAGTACTGGCCAGCCATTTTGCAGAATGTCATTGATTTGGGGTTTGTCTGATATTAACCCATAATGAGTATATACATTATTGGAAATAATGCCAGAGAAGCGATGTGCCCTTCTCAGTGCATCATATAATCATGTCAGTATGTCTCATTCCTAACGATGCTAACCTTCAGTATTGCTTAACATGGTGTCTGCCAGATTTTTTTCACCATAAATTCCACTTTTCTCTTTGTAATGAATAAATCTTTATTTAAGGGGAGACACTATGGGACTATGCAAATATCCTGTTTCTTCTTAAATTTCTACCCACTAAATCTACCGATGGCTGCTTTTAGTGATTATTCCTCTGGTATTCTAACATTCTATTCCACTCATGCATTCTATAATCCATTAATTGGAATTGTGTTCTAAGGATGACTTGCTGTTTCTACTGCCTTTATTCAGTTATTTGTTTCAGTATGGCCTCAGGGATATCCATTTTATCCCTTGAGTTATATTCAGTAATATTTTTGGCTTTATGCTGTTATTTATTTTGCTTAAACTGTATAACTCCTGGCATGGGGAACTGTTTTTATTTGAGGTTGGTAGACATGCCTCCACCCTTTCATTTTTCAGCACTTCCTTACTTTCAGACGCCACAAGATGTTCCACACTAATCTTCATTCCATGCCCCAATCTTGAATCTAATCACTTCTCCAAAAACTCCATGTGCCTTCCATTGGAGAATTTATATCTGCGTCTCAGAACACTGTGATGGCTTTAACTCTACACTCATCCCATGCTGCCCACACTGGGACTCTCTGTCTCACTTCTGGTTCCCTCAAAGAAAGATAAACTCAAAATGACAGCTTTAGGAACTCATATGGGTCCACAATATAATAATATAATAATGAACACATGACCATATAATATAGGAGCAAGAGTTCTGTGCTTAGAGCTGGGAGATATTCCTGATCATCTGGTATTTTCACTCTGGGTCCGGTTTGGATGGAAAAATATTGTAAGTAAGAGAAAGTACAAATATAATTGCAAATGAGAGAAATCAGCCTTAGAACGTTTTGGCTATCATTTCCCCTGGATGTGTTATGTTCCTCAGTTTTCAGTGGTAGGCAATGATTCAGGTTATTATTAATCCTATAGAAAGGAGCAAATCAGTGAAAAGAGGTTTGCTTCTTTTTATTTTCTACTTTCCCATCCCTCCCTCCAAAAGGATTTGAATGTGAGATTTCATATTGACAGCAGGAAAAAAAAGTAAGTACCTTTACAAGAACAATCAAAACAATGACTCATAAACTCTGTGCAAGAATTTAAGATTATTTCCCTGTTTTGAAAACCTTTAGGGGATTATGCTAAATCATATGCCGACAGGTGAAAAGGAGAGAGTGTGCGTGCAGCTGGGGGACATCTATGTTTGCATGAAACACATTTGCAGGGTTCAGGCTGGGCTCTAAATAACAAACAGTGGTTTCCTTCAACAGCACATTCCAGGCCTTGCTGTTAGGGAGCAAAGGCAAGACACATTTAAGTAAAATCATGAATGATCATCCAGAAGTCACTGAATGGTCCCTTGAAACACCCTTCCTACTCTCTCACATATTGTCTGCCACTCCTCGGTTCTCAAAATATATACACTCTCCCCTCAGAACATGTGCTTTTGAAAATCAGTTTTATTAGAGCGAATGTTTTTAATTTAAAAAACGAAGAAGAGGAAGAAGGAGCCCGATCTCCCTAAAAAGTTTGGTGTTCAGTGAACTCTCCATTATGAATGCCACACTCTTACTGCCATTCCATCATCTCAGATTCATACACTGTATATAGAGCCTTGGTGTCGCTTAAAATCTTGGAGCCCATCTCTTCCAAGAATGCTTAACATGATGTTCAGCCCTCAGATGCCAAGAAAGGAGTTCTATTTTGCTTTATTGGTTAACAACAGCAGGATCTCTTGCTGTGTTCATTTTTCACCCTCTGGTTGCTGCAGGATGTTGGGCTGAATGTGTCTGACCACTGAGAACTTAATGAAATTCACAGAGGAAATCTTACAGGGGGCATTGGGTTCTCTAGGTGCAATTTCCACAACCACGTCATATCCACTATCTCTATAAGACCAATTTCCAGGCTGCCAGATGGCACATGGTAACTGATGCCAAGGATTCAGTCCTTTATATCCATCAAAAATTGAGAGTATTTTTCCATTTGTTTTGTTTTCTAAATATCTATATATATTACCTTCCAGCAAACACTTTGTGGAAAGGTTTAATCTACTACCCACAAAGCCAGAGAGCTTGTCAAATTAATGCTTGCAAAGTGGCTTGAATAAAGCCCTTCTGAACATCATTATAGTCATGAATAAATAACTGCTGACATGGGAAGATTCTAGATAGCCCCTGAGATATGATGGCAGAGTGGAGGAGATTTCCACAATGCCTTGGGTAAGGTCCAATATGACTGGGATGAGCCCAAGCTGTCACAAATGGAATGACATACAAACCCTGTAAGACCATCCTGCCTCCCCTTTCCACCTCTCACACAAGTGGCACTGCTCAGAATGCCAAGGGTGCCTGATTAGGGAACGAAGAGTTGGAGCAACAGAGAGGCCATTGTTAATCTTTGTCTTTCTTGCCCACTCATTTTCCTCTTGCTAAGTAGGTGGCCTTCACCCTATTCCACAAAGGATTATGTATTCCGGTTCCATAACTTCCCATGGAAAATTTCCACTTATCTTCTTAAGGCACAGCAAGCTTGGCTGTGTGTGTGTGTGTGTGTGTGTGTGTGCATGTGCGTGCATGCATGTGTGTTGTATTCTGTTGGTTTAGTTAATTACCCAAATCCATCAGCATCTATTTGTCTCAAATTGAACTGCGGTCAAAGGATGGGAGGAAATCAGTAACTGCTGCCATATGGCACCAAACCGAGACATGCAGATACCTAGAAGTTGCATCACTAATAATAATTACATTGCTAATATGCCACCCACCTTCCTGGAAGACTCACAGCTTCGGTTCTCATCCTGCTCCCTATTAATATCTCCAATTCATGACTTAAATCAAATGCGTGAATAACTGAAGGTGAAAAGCCAATCCATCATCTGCTTTTGTGTTTTGTGTGTCTTGGGAAAGTTTTTCAAGCCATATGGACAAGCATATGTGGAAGGGACATAGGTGTCCAGCATAATGCTCAATGGTTTGCATATGTGCCCCATCCAAAACGATACCCCAAAGCTAGGTGTGGGAACTTTGACTGCCTAAAGAGTATGATTCGATGACTTCTCTCCCTCTTTCAGGCCATTTAAAATCTGAGAAAGGGATTTCTATTCCTCCTCAAGTTTCCGTGAGTAAGCTCCATCTGGTCAACAATTTGTTGAACTGGATTCATGTTAAGTCAAATGAGAAAGCAGTCAGTTAATATCTATAGATATGTAGGAGTGAGCACATTGCCCATCCCTGTTTAATAGTATGGATGCAGCTCTTATATTTATCTATGGAAAAAGAAAGAAAAATCATTTCATTTTACCCAGGCACAGGTTCTCTGACTGAAGAGATGACTGTGGCTTCAGCTTCGTGAACTGAGATAATTAACACTGTCAGTTTATTACAAGACTGGCATAAACATGCTAGAAATTGACACCTTGCCTTAATCGTTCTTTTCCCCTGAGGAAATATTTCTCAAACCGATGCAACTCCAAGCTAGGGCTTCATATTAACAACTGTGTTCAAGGTCAAAGCCCTGGTGTAAAGGTCAATCAGGTCCTCGGCTCCCAAGACTGTAGGCCTTGCACCAAAAATATGCTTAGGGTCAACTCAAACACATGAATGAGAAAAGCTTTCAGTGATTGGTGAGCATTTAGCTTACACTAAAAATGAAACACATACTCCCTCTCTGGGATGAGAAATCATTTCTAAAGAACTTTAGAAGTGGTGATTCCACAATTACTGTCAGTAATTCATTGAGGTAGGTATTTTGTACATAATTATGCCGTACTAGAGAGGGAAGGCTATTCTTGAGCATTCATAGCAGTTTATATTTTTACAAACGCTGTGCAATCCTTCTTAACTGCTGACATTGAAACAAAACAGTCCTAGGTGAGAATGAGAAGAGAAGTGAGAAAGGCCAGGAACATGCGGGGAGGATTCTAATCATAAAATAACCAAACCTCCTAATTGTTAGCATCTCATGAGACCACAGGTCTACTCGATCACAGGTCCTGGAGCTTTAATTTCATGTATAATGACAGCTAACTTTGAGTATTTATTCGGTGTCAGGCAATGTTCTCAAGCATTCTCATGAATTATTCTGCTTAATACTTACAATGACAATCTGAAGCAGTATTTTATTCTCCAAATATTTACTGAGCAACTAGAATATGTCAGACAAACACACGAAAATGCCTGTGTTCTATAACTTAGATTGTAGTGCAACCAGGAAGCAGAGGAGCCAAGATTTGAATCCAAGAAGTCGGGCTATTGGATTATAAAACTATTATAGTTAGCAGGCATCATAAAATGCAGTCTCTCTTGGAGATCAATGAGAATCTCATAAATCATAAACAATTCAATGTGAAACAATTGGGAGATGTTTGTGTCCTGGGCCTGATATTACTGGATTCCTAAGACTGAGCTATGCTTGACTGGAATAGTCTGAGCAAGGCTAGAAACTGAAAAGATCTGGCATTTGGAGTGAGCACGTATGAGTTCAGGTACTGGCTCTGCCACTTAGTATATGCTTCGGGCAAGTTATTAAACCTGTGTGAGCCTCAATTTCCTCATCAATAAAAGAGGGGACTTAAAATAACAGAATTTAATTCATTGCATGTTGGTGAGCTATTAAAGGAGATAGGTCAAATAAAATAGTCGATAGCGTGCCTGATATTGTATAAAGTAAGCCATTTTTATTATTTGCCTTTATGGACCCTTAAACCTCGACAATAAAATATGAGAACCTAATTTAAGTCATTGTAGAACTGTGATCCTTGCACTTTATAAATTCCTGACTATATGGAAGGAAGCAGAACTGTAGTCTATAGCCACCTGTCCTCAGTATGTGTGTGCACAGGGGTGGATGGTGCAGAGAGAAAGGAGAGGCTGGGCCTGTATTACCCAGAAGCACCATTCAGCTCAGCCTGTCTTGGTTGCTGAGTACTTTTTGCCCAAGGAGACTGGCTCTTTCATCTTGTGTCACCAGCTTTGCTTCCTATAGGTCTTGCCCTCAGAATAACTGTGTCATCCAGGACTCATAGAAAGCAAAGATTCCTGAGAATCACAGACTGATTTGTCTGTAAGGACATCGCCTGGCCTGGCCACTCCACACTTGACGCATTGGTTCTTTTAAGTTCTCAACCTCTGGCGGCTCTATTTCCTTTCCTCTCCATTTTTCCTATCTTGTCTCTTGGTGAAGAGGCATTCACTTATAAATCTAGATGGTTCAACTTACTGTTAGCGACTTCCTCTGTTTTGTGTACAGCTCTCAATGCACCCCCTTCTTGGTCAAAAGGGGTGCAGAACTCAATTCCATTCACACCATGCCTAACCCAAGTGATCTCTCAATGTGATCCTTTAAATTTAGAAATTAACCAGCTATGACTCTTCAGGATGTTGGTCATCTCCATCCATTTGGTGTTCCCATCTGATTAGGGCTCCATTCCTGAGTTTCCAAAGGCTATTTTGAACCTCAGAGTGAGGGGGAATATGTGTGCAGAGGCTCAGAAACTTCACTCGGTATAGAACATGTTGATACTCGGCAGTCTCTTCTTGTTGTAATTTCAGTATACATATGAAATCAAGGCTTCTGGGAGCCACACTCAATGTTTATGTATAAGAATCCAAGTTATCACAAACTTAGTGGCCTACAACAATCAAATTTACTATCGTAGCGTTCTGTAGATTAGAAGTATGACACAGGTCATGAGGACCTCTCTGGAGGCATTTTCCTGCCTCCTTCACCTTCTAGAAGCCACCTACATTTCATGGCTAATGATCCCCTTCCCCTCTCCTCAAAGCCAGTAATATTATATATCTGTGATCATTCTTCCTTTGTCACATCTCCCCCTGGCTTCAGCCTCTGACCTCAGCCTGGCAAGGTTCTTCACCTTTAGGGAATCATGTGATTAGGTTGGGCTCACCTGATAATCTAGGGTAACTTCCCTGTCTAAAGGCCCATTACCTAAATCATATCTGCAAAGGCCCTCTTGCCATGTAAAGAAACATATTTATAGGTGCTACAGATTAGAGCATGAACATCTCTGGAGGTCATTATTCTGCCTATCACAGTCTTCTCTCTGGTCCCTAAGGATTCACATCTGTTTCACATACAAAATATATTCATCTCAAGGTCCTCAATGTTCTCAGCCCATAATAGTGTCTACTCAAAGTCCAAAATCTCGTCAGCTCAAAAATCCCATATCTCATCATCTACCTTGTATAAATCAGGCACGGGTGAAGCTCCAAGTGGCAACATGAGGTACTCTTCTTCAGTGTAAATGTTCTGAAGGAATTGAGTTGCTATTGTTTCTACGGGTTTAGACATTTTATCAAATGTTTCCATTTGATTATGGCATTCTGAGGCATTTTTATCAAAAGGGCCATGAGTGGCTTTTATTTTTTGTTTGTTTTTTGTTTTCTACAGGTTGCCATATGTCTACTTTTTGTCATTTCAATCTTCCTATTCTCGGTCCAACTCTGAGTCTACGGTGGAGATGGACACATGTTTTCCTTACATTCCTATATTCTAGACTGGTATTTACCACAAATGGAGGAAAAAGCTAAACATAAGACTGAATATTGAACCCCTTGGTATTTCAATATTTCCCAAGTTTTAAGTCTAAAAGTCATCAAAATCCATAGATGGTTTAGGTTCTGATTTTCTAGGATAGTAGTTTTAGCCAACATACATATAGACACAGACACATAGACACACACACACACGCACTCACTCATATATACACATTCATCAAATGGCAGTGGAGGTTTGAAAATTATATAATTTAATATAGCAGTTAGTGCAGTGCCTTTAGTGCCTTAGAAGTTTACTTTTATTTCTACCTGTACCAATGCACCTTTATAGAAAAAGCATTCTAAGATTAAAATACATTTCAGATTTCTTGGCAATTCCTTTCTTTTAGTACGTTTGCATTTGCTCCTCTACAAAATGAAACTCTTTCACTGTAAAAAAAATTATTTCACGGTAATTTTTGGGCCATTCATACCAATACATGATAGAAATAAAACACATTAATACTGGGAACAATACTGTAACGCCACACAAAGTGCACAAACAGAATAAACTTGGCTGAATAGACAAAGGTATTTGGGAGATTGTAATGAATACTCTGTAGATGACCAAGAGAGAAATGTTTACTTACTGAAAACTATGGCAATACTACATGGCATAATTCAAGATAATTTTTAAAATCTTATTTCATCATACTTTAAATAAGACACATTTACAAGAGCTCATGTTTTCTTAGTTATGCTTGGCTTGAGGAATTTTTTAATTTGTAGTGAACAAAACTTCCTTTCTACTGAACCTGAAAAAATAACCTGAGAAAACTGTCTAGTAAAGTTTCCAGTTTTTCATCAAAACTACGTGTGCCAATCAGTCATCCAAAAAGCACCATCATCATGTAATTCTGAATAATCAATTACAGAATTAAAACATAGCAACCATAAATGACAGTGATCCCTTGCATTTAGAAAAAGCATCACCGTTTTTAACAGTATTTATTGACCTAGAAGTCATGAATTATTCATAGCAGATAAAAGATCTCTAGTTATCTGATGGGATCCAATTCTACTCAATCTGCCCTCACAAAATGTTTGAAGCCTCCTGGCATTTTGCCCTTTGTAGGGGCTTGATTCTTCCAGTTATTTGGTTCACAAGAACATCTTGTATTTTAGTGAAGAATAAAACATCCTCCTATTGCGATGAATAATGAAGAAAATGTCTGCAATCCAATATTTTGAACACATATCATCACTTAAAAATTCCGACTTGACTATATATTTTCCTTAATGTTGACATGTTAGAACTCTTGTGTTTTTAAAAGGCTTCTGAGTTTTGCTTCTGGGGTTATGCCAGGTCAAATTATTAATGTACCCTCCCTTTCCACTGAGGATATTTGACACGCTTCGCATTTTTTACATATTAAACATTACGCTCTTCTATCTTCCTTTACAATTTCCATCCTCCTCCCTTAACACTTCCTTCACATACTGCTGGGTCCTGAAAGCCAAATAAGAGGTTTTAACATGAAATCATAGGTAGAATTTGGAACAAAAATATTATTTTTAAAACTGAGTTGACTAACAATATAATGTAAGGCCATAAGATATTTTAGTAGTTTAATCACAGTTTCCTCCATTCTGGTTCCTCATTTTTTTCTAGCAATGGTTCAGGTTAAGTACTTTTCATGGATATTGATTAATCTAAATGAGTATTCCTAAGTAACATGGAAGACAGGACAAAGGAGAGAGAAGGGAAGAAAATATTTGTTGAGTGCCTACAATGTACTTGGCATTTTGTTAGAAATTTTTAGAGTACTGTAATCAAATCAGACACTGGAGCCAAATTGCCTGAGTTGAATAGTAGCTCTACTGAAATCCCATCACTGCCTGTAAGATCGTGGGCAACTTACTTACTTACTTTGGACCTCAACCTTCTCATCTATAAGAACAAGGTGAATACATAAAGTAGTTCTGATCAATTTATGAGTTCATATGTGTGAAGTACCATGCCAATGGTTGGCTTATGGTAAATGATATGCTAATATCATTAGCTAATTAATATTAGCTAATTAGCTAATAATTAATATTTGCTAATTATTATGATTGTTAATTACTATTACTATTGTTTTATCTCACTTGGTTTGGGTCCATAAAAGCCCTAATATAAGATGGCTGTTTTCATCAGCATGTTACAGCAGAGGAGACTAGGGTTCACCAAAGTTAAAGAAGCTGATCACTCACACAGTTAATAAGTGGTCTGTCTTATTCCAAACATATGGTCCCGCCAATGAAGGGAAGTGAGGGCTAATGAGTAAGCTCTATAAGGTGTTAAAAGGACCTTTCCTATGACAGAATCAGAAAGATCTCAAAAGTCCTTCTTCCTTCTTAATCATCATTTAGTTCCTATCCCTTTCTTTCATTACTTTGTTGTCCTTTTAAACATTCTTTTTTACAGTTTCATTTGAATATAATTGATAGGTGAAAAAACTATATATTTAATGTTTATAATTTGATGTGTTTGGACATATACATATATCCATGATACCATCACCACAATTAAGGGTAATAAAAATATCCATCACCTTCAAAAGTTTCCTTGTGTTCCTTTCCCCTTTGTGTCTGTTTTATATGTCTGTGTGTATGTTAAGAACACTAGACATGAGATCTAACCTCTTAACAAATTTTTAAATGCACAACACCATATTGTTAATTAAAGGCACTTTGTTGTAAAGCAGATATCTGGAACTTATTCATCATGAATAACTGTAACTTTATGCACATTGAACAACAACTCCTTCTTTCCCCTTACTGTCATGCCTGCCAATCACAATTCTATTTTCTGATTCTGTAAGTTTGGCTATTGTATTTGCCTTATATAAGTGGAATCATGAAGTATTTGTCCTTCAGTGGCTGACTTATTTCACTTAGCAGAATGTTTTCCAGGCCCATCCATGTTGTTGCAAATGGCAGGATTTCATTCCTTTTAAGGATGAATAATGTTTCATTATACATAGCCACTGCAAATTCTCTTTATTCATTTGTATGTCAGTGGGGACATGTGAAGCATTCCCTTAGCCTGGCTATTCTGAATAATGTTGCAATGCACATTGAAGTATAGATTTATCTTTGAGACCCTGATTTCACTTCTTTTGGGCATATATCCAGCAGTGGAATTGCTGGATCATATGGTAGTTCTAATTTTAAATTTCTGAAGAACCTCCATACTGCTTTCCATAGTGGTTGCACCATTTTATATTCTCACCAACAGTATACACGGGTTCTAATTTCTCCATATCCTCATCAATACTTCTTGTCTTTTTGCCATTGCTGTTATTGTTTTTATAATAGCCATTCGAACAGTTATGAGGTGATATCTCATTGCAGTTTTGATTTGCATTGCCATGATGATTAGTGATGTTGAGCAACTTTTCAAATACCTGCAGGCCATATCTATGTCTTCTTTGGAGAAATATCCATTTAAACACTATTCTCATTTTTAAATTTTTTCATTGAGACTTTTGTTTTTGTTTTTGAGGTTAAGTTGTAGGAGTGCCTTATCTATTTTTAAAATTAACCCCTTATCAAATATGGCAGATATTCTCTCCCATTTTTGGGTTGCCTTTTCATTGTTGATTGTTTTCTTTGCTGAAGAAGCTTTGGAATTTGATGTAGTCCCATTTGTCTATTTTTGCTCTGTCATCTGTGCTTCTGGTGGCAAATTCATGAAATCATTAAACACTCAACAAACTAGGTATAGAAGGAATGTGCCTCGATGTAATACTGTATATGGCAAATCCAATGCTAACATTATACTCAATGTTGAAAATCAAAGCTATTTTTCTAAAATTAGGAACAAGACAATGATGATCATGCTTATGACTTCTATTCAACACAGTACTGGAAGTCCTAACCAGAGTAATTAATCAAGAAAAAGGAATAAAAGGCATCCAGGGTTTTTATAAATAGAAAACCCTGAAGACTCCACTGAAAACACTCTTAGAACTAATAAATGAATTCAGTAAAGCTGTAGAATAATATTTATAGAATCAACAAACAAAAAACCCTTGTATATATACTGAACAAATTATTCAAAAAGGAATTAAGAAACAATCCTATTTAAAACAGTATCAAAGAATAAAAAACTTGGGGAAAACTTAAAAACTTAACCAAGGAGGCGAAGACTTATAAATTGAGAACTATAATACATTGACGAAAGACATTAAAGAAGATACAAATAAATAGAAAGACATTTTGTGTTAATGAATTGGAAGACTTATAATGTTAAAATGTTCATCCTACACAAAGAAACCTACATATTCACTGCTATTTGCACCAAAATACAAGTTTCTATTTCTTACAGAAATATAAAATATAATTCTAAAGTTTATATGGAACAATAAAAGACCCAGAATAGCCAATGCAATTTCAAGTAAGAACAAACTTGGAGGCATCACATTTCCTGATTTCAAACTATATTACAATGCTATAGTAATCAAAACAGTATCATATTGGCATAAAACAGGCACATAGACCAATGGAACAAAATAGAGAGCCCAGAAATAAACCCACACATAGGGTCAACTAATCTTCAACAAAGGCACCAAGAATACACAATAGAAAAAGGATAGTTTCTGCAACAAATGGTGTTGAGAAAACTGAATATTCATGTGCAAAAGGATGAAACTGGACCTCTATCTTATATCATACACAAAAATCAACTAAAATGGATTAAAGACTTAAATGTAAAACCTGGAACTATAAAACCCCTAGAAACAAAACAGAGGAAAAGTTTCACAACATTGGTCTTTTTCTCCTTCTAATTCCAACATTAATAACATGTGAATTGCTATGAAGATAATATAATTTTGAAATACAATAAATAAGAGGAAAAGCTTTTCCACTCCTTCTTATAAAAATCCCACTGAACTTACAGTATTTCAAACTTACTGCCTCCCTAAAGGCCTCCCCAAGTATTTCTCATTGATTTTTCTTCTTCCTATTGACTCCTGTGGCATTTATGGCCAGAACAAAATAGCTAAAACTTGGTTATATACAATTTAAATAGCTAAGTTGCACATAACACAAGATGTACATTTCTGATAATAAATAGCTTACCAAATTTCACTTTTTAAAAACTCATGATGAGCTCTACCATTTCTTAAAGTTTCTCCTTCTCTATCCTTTCCTAGTTGTATTTTCAAATAGGTCTTGGGCCTGAATTGAGTCAAAAAGCAGTAATTCTAGGATCTGTAGCTTAATTGCGTATCTACATCAATCTTCTTGTTTTGCTAATGCATTGTGGTCATGTCAGATATCATCACTGAGGGGAATTAGGTATAGGGTACACAGGAACTCTCTATTATTTTTGCAACTCTGTATAATTATGTAAAATTATTTCAATATAAAAAGTTGTAAAAATCATTTATTCTGCTGAACACATACTATCACTGGCTGATTTTGAATTGTAAGTTACACATACTCAGGAAAACACTATGGTCCCTGAGGACAAGAAAAATTTTACATAGTTCTTTGAACCTCTCCCACAAATATTAGCATTTTATTGGGCTTATGGGGGAGGAATGAAGAGAGGGTGGAAGAATTGGGAACACAGTAGGATTTTAATAAATATTTATAAACTGATAAATAAGAGACATAAGAAATCGTGGGTTACATTTTGGGACCTGAAGATTCAAATGTACTGTGTTCTTGATTTTACCCCTTTTGGAGCACCGCTAAAAAGTAGATTCAAGATACGAAATATTTGAATGGAAAAAAAGTCCCAGGTTTTGGAACAGTTCACTATTATTCATACTACCATGTGCGGTTGAGTCTTCCATTAAACCATCAAACTCAACATGTGCTTCCAAATGACTAGGAAGCTGGCTCAGTTGTTAGATTCAGTTGTAATTTATGGGGTTCTTACTGCAAAAATAACTCAATTACTTTTCAGACAAATAGTCACCATTTTTTATTCGTACTTTTTCTTTCTGACTTCACCTCTTAAATTAGTCCAATGGCACAAAACAAGAAAGAAATTTTTTAAAGATTCAAAAAACAGGAAATGCATCATTGAGGAAAAGATGTTATCTTTGTACCTAAAACAGTGGAAACTTAGGAACTTTTCTCAACACTGCTGTTCATTCTATTTACCATTGCATAAGTTTTATAAATGCCACCGTCAAAGAGCAATTCAAAATCATTTTTCCAAATACTGGGGAAAGAAAAACGATCTGACTTTAATTTGGTTTTATCTAAGACTTAACTATATGGAGCAAGGTGTCAATAAGCTCAAGGTTATGGGTTCAACTCCTATACGGCTACTTAGTTTCTATCAGCAGAAAATTTGTAACAGGGACATAGACTATATGTTTAATCCCCAAACACTTACCATGCAATCTAGCTCAATCCATTCCCACTATTACCAAATAGCACAAAGTATCATCTTAAAATCAAAGTTCATCCTGTCACAATTGTTGAGGCTTACATTTTATTTTTAAACAAAATTCACCCTTCTATGATGTAAACAAAAAGTTCTAGTTTTAAGGAACCACAGGAAAGTTTCCCATGTGCTCTGGCCCACAGAATATTTTTTTACTCACGTAGTCTACTCTCACTAGAATGTTAACTCCATGAAGGTAGACAGCTCCTTGTTTTATTACTATAGTGTCAGTATACACCCAACAGGGCCTGGCACTCAATGCACTGAATGTGCAGCTCACAAAAAGTGATACGATTTTCTGAAGCTGAAAACACATGCCTCAAATGGAAATTGAGTACTCAGCAAACTTAACACAATGATTCCCAAAGTGTGGGCCCTAGACTAGCAGCATCAGCGTCACTGAAGAACTTGTTAGAAATACAAATTCTCTGGCCTCAGTGCAGACCTACTGAATCAGAATCTCTGGAGGTGGGGTCCTGAAACATAAATTTTAACAAGCCCTGCTGGTGATCCCGAAGCATGGTAAAGTTTGATATCAACTGTTATAACCCAATAAAAAAAATACATTTCCAAACTCAGCTCTGGTTTGGTTTGCAGCAGCAGTGCTAAATCACATAAATTCAGACATTTTAGTACAAAAGTATTCATACATATCTTGGAACAAATGCCTGGGAAATGAGTTTCTGCATAGGATAGATATTTGGGCCAATAATGGTTGATCATTGTTATGCACTTTCTGTAGCAATGTGTCTTGATTCCTAAGAAAAGCATGGGAGAGAGAAACAAGAGACATAAAATATAATATTAAGCAGGAGATTATAACTGTGAGGCTTCTCCCCAGCTCACCTTGGTTATGGCAAATCTCCTAAACAGAAGTTATTTACTGACCACAGAAGTAATGTGATATAGTGTTAACGTGCCTACACCAAGAACCAAAGACCTATGTTTTTGTTAACCAGTTGTAAGTTATCCAAAAAGTGACATAATTTCACTAGAATTTCTCATCGTTTCAATGAGCTAAATAATACCAAAGTGGAAAATTCTATGATTCAATGAGAGTGTCACAAGGGTCTGTAATGTTCCAAAACAAACATTTCCAGATGATAGAAAGTGGGGAGGGATAATAGACATGCTGGATCCAAAAGGCTCCTGATGCACCAGGATAATTGATTAAATCTAACAAAATAATACTTAAGAGGATGAAAATAAACATCTATACCTGGGTGAAACATACATACATTTCTTACATTGCTCAGGTACAGATTTGGGAAGGTTTGGCTCAGCAATGACATACATTAAAAACAAAAACAAACAAACAAAAAAACAGTCTCCATTTGCAATAAACTCCCCATGAGCCAACATCATGTTGTCTCTCATCCTGACACCAACAGTGACCTTAGGATGCCTCAGCAGAAACAAAGGATCTAGAAGCAAAATCACAGTTATGCTCTGATCTGTTCTGGGTACACCACATCTGAAATGTCTGTCTTCGATTTCAGGTCCACATTTCATGGAGTGCATCGTAGAGCAAAAGAGAAAGGATGATGCTGTGACCTCATGGGGGTAAACTAAAAGACTCTTTGTAGCTAGACTATAGAAGAAGAGACTCAGGCATGAGTCAAGGCATGCTGGCTATATTCAATTTTGTGAAGGGCTGTCATAAGAAGAGGGATTTATCATGCTCCACGTGACACTGAGGGGATAAAGTTAAAGTCAATGCCTACAAGCTACAGAAAAACCTTTGGTTCCAAAGAAGGAAAAGCAACAAACAGGAAGAACTGTTGGAATAATTTTATGTGTGAATTCAATCAAACACTAATGTAAGGGTTTCGTCTATGTAGTTAATACCAGTAGACTGATAGTAGTAAAGGAGACTACCCCTGATAATATGGGTGGGCCTCACCCAATTCTTGGAAGGCCTTAAATGAAAAAACTGAGGTTTCCTAGAGCAGAAGAAATCCTGCCTTAAGATTGCAACATTATCTCCTGCTTGAGTTTCCATCCTGCCAACCTTACAGATTTCAGTCTTGCCAGCTGCCACAATCAAAAGAGACAATTCCTTTGAATGAATGAATGTGAGTGTGTGTGTGTATTCTATTGGTTGTGTTTCCCTGGGGAACCCTGACTGATACAGTTGTGCAAAGGCGGATGTGCAAATAATCTACTTCTGATCATGATGCATTCCTGTCACTGGAGACAGTCAAGTTCAGGCAAGGAAACCACTTTGGTCATAATAAGGAGGCTATTTAAAATACATGACCCTTGATACAATTTTAAAGCACGTGTGCCAAACTAGACAACATAGTCTAATTCAAATTTTTCATTTATTTATTAAGTCCTAGTATGTGTCATATACTGCGTGAGGCTCTAGAAGTATAATGAACAGAAACAGCTACTGCTTTGCCTTTTTGGAAGATACATGTATCCTGCACGATATGCAGGGGTACCAGACCAGCTCTTTTTGAACACAAAATTGGTGCTTAACAGATACTTGTTGAATGAACAACTGAATGAATAAAAATATATTTTAAGACTGTAGAGAAATAGATAAATACACACACATACACATACATGTACATATATGTTAACTGAAAAATCTATCAAAAATATTAAAATGTTTTAAAGTTTTAATTTATATAATGATAAGATTTGATTATTAAAACATTATATAAACACACCATGTTTAATTATCCGATAAGGCATAAGTCTAAGGTATTGTCCTAAACCCTCCTCTCCTTTTTGACTGCCCACTTTACATACTGATACTTAAAAAAAAAAATCAACTCAATGTCTCTTCATGTGACATATTTGAAACCAAAAATTCCTAAGGCATTGAAACTACAACCTCTGGATATGCTGTCACATTCCTCCCTGTTGGGCAGTCCATGGAGGAACACAAACAGCCAACTGCTGGACTGAGTGTATTCATCTGCCCTTCAGTAGCAGACAGCCAAAGAGTTCACCATGCTGCTTCTCCAAACAGAAATGTTAAGAAACATAAGGGGAAAAAAATGAATGCAGATCAATAATAACAGAACCTTAGTATTAAGCCCACATTTGTATCAGACTTGTAATTTTTCAAAGTACCTTCAATGCCATAATTTCATTTTGTAAAATGCATTCTGTAAAAATTTTACCTGCATTCTGTAAAAATTGAAAAAGAACAAATGAATCCATCATTGGGCAGATGAACAAAAGGAGATAAGGATGAAATTAAAATGAGGTTTTAATCTCAATCTTTACAGTCAGTTGTGTGCTTCTTTACTATCAGATCATAAGGACAGGACACAGTGTAATGTAGGCTATTTACATAACAATGAGAAACACATTCTTTAGCAAAAGATGATTCACCAGTATTTTTTTTTTTTTTAACACTTGATCTGAGGCTAAAGACATAGAATACTGCATTGCAAGAGAACGCTCTTTTATATAAAAGTTGCTGAGAATTTTGGCTATTTTGGTTAATAACGCACTTGGTACTCCCAGAGGGCTTTGCCATGCATTGGTTATTTATTAGTTACTGTGAATTCCTTATAAAAACAAGATCCATCAGGTTTTACAAAGTTTGTATGATAAAATTCTAATGGTCATTTCATTTCCTAATATAAAATATCTGAAAAGATGTGGAAAATAACTGAATGACACAAAAGGAAAACCTTTGATAGCAAAGTTGCAAGAGCCTTGCGTTGAGTCATAGACTGGAATTCTAGACTTGGCTCTACCACCAACAAGCTGGGTGATCTCGCCAGGATCTCTCTCACATGTATCTCTCATACGTATGGATAAGCTTTACATATTTGTTTATTCATGCTGAAATTATCTATTTCAGACTGCCTGGCCTTTACAATATAGCAACTCATTTTCCATGGGATGGAAGAAATTATGGCTGTTTTTCTGAAACCACATCAATTTTCAAAGGCAGCTGTAGCAACAGACATGCATTTGCACTGGAATTTTGGCTTCAAGGCCAGTACCACCTTGAAAATCTGGCTGATTTCTGCAAACCCATAATTTGGAGAAATACCAGGAATAAAAAGGGGAATTATAAGGATGATTTAAAATTTTCTTCCCTCCACTTAAAGTTAGTCTTTTAAAGTTGCCAAGAAAACAAGTCGAGATCAAAATGGAATTAATAGATAGCTGGTATTTAACTACAGAAACATTTCAATGAATAAATTAGCCATTAGTTTGAAATAAAGGACAATTCAATTTTAATAATATATTCCAATAAAAAAAGCAAGAACAGAGATACGTCCTTTCGGCTTTGAAAAATAATTCTTGATTTTGTTTTGTTTTCCAGTATTGTTTCCCCCCAATTATATTTTTCTTAAGAGAAAAGCCTTAACTAAGAAATGGTCATTGTCAACCTGCAAAGTACTTAGCCACCTACCAGTAACAATTAATTTTCATTTTTTTCTAGTTTTTTGTTTACTTTTATTTTCCTATGCCATCTCAAGCACCATTTCTCTTTTTTCTTCCTGGGCATACAAGAAAGGTCAGCAATGACTTATAAATTGCACAGAGGTCTATACATACACATGGGCATACACCTGCAATTTGAAAACATGGCTTCATTGGTCTTGGGGTAGAAAAAACAAATTACAATGGACTCATCTAGGCTGTTTGCCTCTTTTTGCTTTTCTGTCTTTGCAGGTAAAGGAAGATACAAACACTGTAAAGCCACAGGTAACCAGAGCACTATATTTTAGGTCAACAGAAAGGCTCCTTTTTCCTAACCACACCCAGACTTGTCTCAAAACCACCTCCCTCCCTTTGGTCCAATTCTTTAAAAACAATTATTCCTCTAACCACCAACTACGCCAGGAATCAATAGGCCTCATTTCTGGTAATCTTTCTTTCAATTTCATAAACCAACTAGGAAAAGCTTCTTTACATACATACATGTGTTAAGGGGCCATGCAAGCTCTGCATCCACAGGGGCAGAGGGAAGCATAATCTGCCCTTTTTCTTATCTTGATCAATGTTTTTAGCAAATTTACCATAAAGATTATATAATCTTATGTCTACACTCCCACATTCACTGCAGAATTTTTCACAATAGCCAAGATATGAAAACAACTTAATGCCCATTAATGGATGAATGGATTTTAAAATGTCATTTTATATTTATATATATATGTGTGTATATATATGTGTATATATATATACACACACACTCATACACACACACACACACACACACACACACACTATGGAATGCTATTCAGCCTTAACAAAGCAGAAAGTTCTATAATTTCCAACCATATGGATAAGCACAGAGGAAATTATGCTAAGTGAAATAAGTCTGGCCCAGAGAAAGAAATACCATATGATCTCACTGATACGTGGAATCTAAAATAAAGTTGAACTCATAGACACAGAGAGTGGAATGGTGGTTAACGTCACTGGGAGAGGTATCAATGGGCCAAATGGGGGCATTGGTCATAGGATACAAAGTTTCAGTTACACAGGAGGAAGAAGTTCTGGTGATCTATTGCACAGCATGGTGACCATACTTCATAACAATGTACTGTACACTTCAAAATTGCTCACGGAGAGGATTTTAAATATTCTAACCACAAAGAAATGACAATTGAGGGGATGGATACGCTAATTCACCTGGTTTGATCATTCCATAATGCATATATGTATCAAAACATCAAACTATATCCCATAAATATTTATGGTTACTATTTGTCAACTAAAAATAAAACAAAAATCTGTGATTGATGGTGAAAAATATATAGAATCTTAGAAAATAATGCTCCAAAAGTTTAATGGCTAGTTGGGTCCTCAAGGAGGTAAAAACTGAGATACAGGGTTGTTGTCTGTGTTCACATTCACGTGGTATGCACAGCCGAGGCTGCTTCTTTTTTTTTTTTTTTTTTTTTTTTGAGACGGAGTCTTGCTCTGCCACCCAGGCTGGAGTGCAGTGGCCGGATCTCGGCTCACTGCAAGCTCCGCCTCCCGGGTTTACGCCATTCTCCTGCCTCAGCCTCCCGAGTAGCTGGGACTACAGGCGCCCGCCTCGTTGCCCGGCTAGTTTTTTGTATTTTTAAGTAGAGACGGGGTTTCACCGTATTAGCCAGGATGGTCTCGATCTCCTGACCTCGTGATTCGCCCGTCTCGGCCTCCCAAAGTGCTGGGATTACAGGCTTGAGCCACCGCGCCCGGCCTCTGAGGCTGCTTCTTAGACCTGTAGTCCTCAAGTGGACCTGAAACCTATGTGATATTAGAGCCACGAATAAACTTGTTATATCTTCCTGAAAAGTTCATTTTAGTCACTGAGTTTTAGGGAAGATTGTTTTTATGTTTAAACAAACAGATATATTAGGAATTCATAGTAAGTTTTGCATACATTTTATATAATTATAAAACATGCAAAATACTTACATGATTCTGAGATGCTTACATATCCCAAACCCCCTAGATCTTTCTTTCTCCTATTAGAAGTACTTTGAAAACAATGTTCAAAAAGCATCATACTATGCCATTCAGTCTGAAGAAGGGGAAAATTGGTATATAGCTACTTCAGTAGAGAAAAAGTTCTAAAACACAAAAAGGAGTTCTATAGCATAAGAAAATTGATCTATCCGAGATGCGACTGATGTTTCTGTTTTTTTATTTTATATATATGAGATCTCATAAATATATCTCAGTCTGAAGTATACATATATTTTAAAGCAGGTTTTGGTGGTTATCTTAAAAGTCACATTTAAAATTAGAATAGTCCCTGTCCCACTTAAAAATAAGATGAAAAAAGCTTTTAAAAACCTTTTTATAATTGACAGAGAATAAAGCAGGCAAGAACAAAAAATAGGACGAAAAATCACTTCTCTTTGTGCCACAGAAAAAAATATCACAAGCTTGTTTGTTTTTGGCACCCAGTTTATAGCCTAGCAATCTGAGTCTATGAACTTAAGCCTTCATGGATGAGTGCACCAATTGGCTTTTGAATTACAGGATAGCATTACTCAATTAACTTTGAGACTAGCCCTTTCAAGCAATATAGTTAGCTGTGGCACACAATATTTCAGTTCTAAAATGAGAATGTCAGCTGTGAAACTAAATTTACAATTTCAGTTGTTTCTCTATCAGCCCCCTCCCACACTTACTACGAATTTGAATAATACAACTACAAGAAGCATTGAAATAAAAATATGTGCATTCTAGGCTTATTGGCAAGTCTTATCACTCTAATTACTTGGAATTTGTCAAAATATAGGCTGATGCACACAAGGAAATCTGTGCCCTGTATGCCACTTTATTAATGCTTCACCCTTAGCCAATGAAAGTAAATGTTTACCCGGCTGGGGCAACAAAAGATAGAAAGGGCTGGGAAATCATGACCCTACACTTTGCAGCGTCCCCATGGGGTTCACCGTACTATCCCTATGCCAGCAAGCTCACTTGAAGACAGAACTGCAAGATGCAATTAGAAGGAACAAGAATTCCCCCAGTACAGCAGGCCATGTAAATACTTATATATTACACACATGTGAGTGCACATACATGCATCCCTCACATGTTTTATCAGTACTCTTTAGTAATTAGCACATTATTAAATTTTGCCTCTGCTGACATGTCTGTGGTCAAACTGTCAATGAAAAAGTTCTGGTAAATGTTAAATTCTGTTTTAAATATAGAGGGCCTATCTATCACCTGGGCTTAGGAAGCCATCTGCCACATACCAGAAGCACTTTCACATTTAAAGGTGTTAATTTATTGGTGACACTAACATATTTCTGGCTTTTTACAAGATTAAATATAAGCTATATGAAGTATTGTTATGATCATCTGTAGTCAAGCTATAGTTGACATTAACCAGATTTTAGGTTCAAGAAAGAGAAAAAGAGAGAAAGTATGTGTGTGTGTGTGTGGTGTGTGTGTGTGTGTGTGTGTGTGTTCAGGGTATGCTGAGCAGGGATATGGAGTTTTTACCTTATAAGCTGTCTGACTTAGTGAAAACCAAAATACTCACTTGAATGCAAGTATATCTTTAATTGTATGTTTTCACTGTGGAACTTACAAATTAAAAAAGCATACCTTAACAAATTATAATAATATAAGCTAATTTTGAGCATTTGCAATGTGCCAGGAACACTTGCATGTAACAACTCATTCAATCCTAGTAACAACTGAGGTGCTATTACATGTTTTTCATAGTTGAAGAAATTGACAGGTTAAGTAACTTGCCAAAGTTGCCAAGTTCACAGGGCTAACAAAAGCTCACACTCCTGACTCCAAGCCATACGACTCCTTGTTAGCAAATGGGCAATAAGGTCTTGTTTATCCTCAATTCCTACTGGTATTAAGTGTGAGGAAAGTAGAGGGGACAAGGAAGACGTGAAGCCTCTGAAACAATTCAGTGAAGAGTTACTGAATTACATTCCAGCAGGTATAATTTCTTGCAGACTTAAACAAGCAAAAGTTACCTATAAGATTGATAAAGTCTCTGCAGTAGAAAGAGAAATGCGTGATACAATGATGAGGCAGAGACATCAAATAGCCATATTCACAAAGAATTAGAATCAACATAAATTCAATATTGTTGTAGTCTATTTTCAAAATGGTTGCATATGAGCCAGGCATGGTAGCACACACTTGTAGTCCTACTTACTGGGGAGACTGAGGTGGGAGGATCCCTTGAGTCCAGGAGTTGGAGGCTGCAGAGAGCTATGATCATGCCACTGCACTCCAGCCTGAGTGACAGAGGGAGACCCAGTGTCTTAAAATGAAATTGGTAGATATGAAGTAGTCTGTGGTCGTTTTCACTGAACTGTGGAAAAAGCCTTCACAATTATCACCCATGCATCAAACAAGTGCTACTTTTAAAATGTGAGGTGCAGTTACAGGTCTCAGAAAAATAATTTAACGTTGAAATAGGAAAACACTGTCTGTTTACAGATGACAGACAAAAAGGCAATTGTTAAAGGTATGTAGTCTGTCATTATCATTTTCACCTAAATGAAAATAAACACAAATGGTGGAATGTATTTAAGGCAAATAGAGAAAACAGTCCAAAGAAGATTTGAATGTTATTAGAGTTGGAAAGAAACTTAGTGAGCAATTTCAACCTGTGCATTTTACATAAAATAAAATGAAGTTCAGCAGAATCTGATCTCCCTGTGCAGGTGTTATCTTCGGCTCTGGGTGAGTCGCACTTCTAGCGGCAGTGTATGGAATAAGGACACAAGAAGATGATATCTAGAACCCTGGAAGCGTCAACTTTGAGAAGTGGGCAGACGAACAGCAAACCCATGAGAACAGCTAGTTAGGAGCAATGGAGAGAGAGCAGCAAAGCCAAAGAGTGTGATGTCATGGGAGCCTGGGAAGGAAGGAATTTCAGGACAGAATAAGCATCGGTGTGATGATAGAAAGAAGTCTAAGAAGATCAGAACTGGAAAATGATCATTAGATGTGTTGGTTATTGTTTGGTAGTGACGTTAGCAAAAGCGATTTCAGGAGCGTGGTTATAACAGAAGATGGCTATGTTTTAAGCAATGAATGAGAGAATAAAAAAAACAGATAAGACCGTAAGGGAAGAACTCATATTCAATAAGCTTGAAGAAAAGAAAAAGATGAAGCAGCGGACAAAGAAATGCCTAAGGAAAAATGGTCAGGTGAGAACGAGAGGAATAATTGAAACCATGTGGGAGAAAGGCAATGAAAACAGGTGTCCCAGCTCAGGCTGATGCATGACCCTTGACAGGAGACACCCAGCTTGCTCCGAGATCATGTAGATGGGAAACGGATGGACACACGTACGGCTACGTGGTTCTCTCAGCTGAGTTTTTTTTATGTTTGATTTCTTAAATCACATGTAGGTTATTTTAACAAACGATACAAGGTTTATTAAAAATCTCCTTCCCTTATTGCCCATGGGAAGTCTGGAATGAAGGAATAAAGGGTCAGCCTCAAGCCTAGACCCTGCACTCACAAGGAGTTAGACAAGCTCTTGCTGGCAGTGCGCGTCTTCTCCCACACTCCCTTCCCTCCATCCTCCACTCACAGGAATCATTTCCTCATTCTCCAGATCCTTCCACCAGCTACGGAAATTAGGTTCTCACGCCATTAGGAAACACTGAGGAGATTAACAGGGAGGAGTTTAACTATCTTCAATCGTGTGAAGGCTGGCAGGTTCTTAGCCTTGCCAACTATCTATTTTCCTTGCGTGGTTTCTGCCAGAGGCAAGAGCAAACAGCAAACAGAAGAAAAGGGTGGTAGCAGGAAAGAGTACTCTTGAAAAAATTAAAAGAAAAAGAAGAAACAAAGACTTAGAAGAGGGAAGATTACTGCTGAAATTAAACCAGAAGCAGGTTACAAAAGAAAGGTTGGTCACAGAATTAAAAAGCTATAATGTGTATTTGTCTAAGATTTTGTGGATTACCTAATGTATTGGATTATACAGCTTATTTCCAAACAGGTTTCCCCCTGCAAACATGCACCTACCAGATATCTGTTTGAGTCCTTCCCTGAGAACCAAAAGCTCTGTGTACAGTTAATTATGGTTCCTTCCTCCAGTAAGAGACTAAGGCAAGAGGTTATCCTGAAAGGTCATGCTGCCCTAATATTTTAGCAACCTCAACTTTGGAATTCTTTAATTGTAAGATCGAAGACATATTTTTCAAAGTAGATATTAGGTACATTTTTCACTTCCACCATTTCACCCTTAATCTTAAAGGTCTGCTAGTGATTTCTCAGATGGGGAACAAAGTCTCTGAATTACTGATGTTAGCCAGAACTTGCTAATTTAAATTCACTGCAGAGGCATTTGCAATAGCTATCTTGCTTGAGGGCATGCACTCCTAAAGTTTCAGGAATCCTCAGGATTTTCGAGTGTTGGGCAATAATGCAATTCTGCTTCTGATAAAGCTAGATTCACTTAAGCATTTTTAAAGCACCTAACACATGCTTGACACTGGACTGTTGGCTGAGAATATAAAAATGAATGATATGTAAAATCAGTCCCTCAAGATCTCATACATAGAGAAAAGCACAAGTATGTATTTTATAATTTCCATGATCTGATTTCTTTGGAGGTTGTTAAAAATCAGAATGCCAAGACCTCTGATATATCCATTATCGTGTATGTTATCAGCAAAGCTACTTCAACATAAATAAGCAAAAGGATATATAACAGTCAATTAGACAAAATAAAAGTTCTAGATGAAGAGACTTTATCTGAAAGAGTAACAAATGAGAATAGGAGAAATACCAACTACCCACCTGCCCAATCCCAAGAAACGATAATAAAGAGACACAGTCACCCACACACACACACTACAACAACCACAATGAAAATCTTACCTGACTTGCCTACGCCTGCTCTCCCAAATATTGCCAGTTTGACCTCTGCACTTTTAGCCATGATGGGTGCTGGTAGACAATTTACTGTTGTTAAAACTAAAACACTGAGCAAATCTTTTCGGTTCCAGTCTTTAGATTCACCATATCATTGTAAATCTTGGAAGAGTCCACAATCCTTAAACAAAAGAAATTTGGGAATTCATAAGAGACTAGAAAATGAATTAATATTTATTAAGCATCTAGTATATGCCAGCCACCATTCATTTTATCAACATTTTCTAGTTTGATCCTTACCACTATCCTGTGAGAAGTCTATGGTAACTTACTGTAAATGATTTAACTAATAAATGGTAGATTCAGGACTTGGATTTTGATCTGGTTGGTACTAAAACATGCATTATCACACACAACAGCATTTCTAAAGTACTTCCTCAAGAAATCTTTTAATGAAGGTATTGATTCTTGGTAGTATAGAAAGTAAATACTTAAGGTATGTGAATACACACATTTACCATCTATCTGTAAACATTCAGTGTACAAACACATGCAGTGGGGCAATGGAAAGAGTCACTTTTGGGCCTCTTCATGTCTCTTTGGGTTGAATAATATATATTCATATTAGTCAATTCCAATGCAACACAATTCAATTTTGCATCTCAAAGTTAAATTTTATCTCAATTCACTCTTGATCACATGATGAAGTCATGTGACAGATACAGATACACAGGTTCTAGGAATCAATATATAATATGTAGATTATATTTTTATATTTTGCTGGGCACCATGCCCTGGTACACAAACAATAAATGCCATGCTCCAAGTTATTATTCCTTTTCTATGATGACTTCAAGTAAATTAGTTTATAATGCTGTCTTAAAACTTGGGAAATAACATTATGTACAAAGTAAGCACATCTTATTTAGTTTGGTGCTTTAGGAATGACATCTAGGTTCTTAGGACCACGGAAACGTAAATTTGGAAAGAGCTTTGGTGGTGGTGGGGGCTGGAGTGGGGGTCATCCGAAGGAATCTTCTAGCCATTCTTCTAGCAAGAATCTTTCCTTAGGACATAACAATCATTCCATATTCCATACCTGACTTACCACTTCCAGGTATGAAAGGTAGGCTCATTACTTCTGAAAGTTGCTTCATTTCTCCAATTAGGAGAAACTATCTTTCTAATATTGAGCTCTAATCTGTCTCCCTGTGGCTTCTACTCATTTGTCCTGGTTTTTCTCTATGAAATAACTCAAAATAAGTCAACTTTGTATTTCACTCAGAACCTTTTAAGAATCCTAGCATCTAGTAGGACCCTTGCTCCATCGTAGGCTTCTTTTTTCTAGGAACTTGAGGCCCAGCCTGTCCACTTGTTCTTCCTGGAATGTACACTCTCGTTTATGTTTTTTTGACCTTTACTCTCTTTTTCATCATGTGCATTGCCTCCTCAACATCTTAATCACTTTAAAAACGTGGTGTCCACTGCATTCCACTTTGAGATATGACCTGACAAACTGACCCAGTATAAATTCCCTGAGATTTTCACTATCGTTAATCTGCACACCATGGCTGTACTGTAGCACAGCCAATCACAATAAGCCTCACATCTTTTACATGGACTGCAGACCCCCTCATTCTGAACTTTTGCAGTCAATGGCTTAAACCTAAATACAACACTGCACTTTTACCCATGTTAAACTTAATCACATCAGTCTTCATAATTCATTCAGTTTTCAAGTCTGGAAAGACGTTTTAAACACAAATATGTTATCTAAATGTGTTAACTGTTCCTGCTAGACTTTTTCCATCTATAAATTTTTACAAAGAGCTTCTTAAGAGAGAGAAATAAAAAAGTGGAAACCCTTCTGAAAAAGTATTTCTACAAAGACATTAACATGTAATTGTTTTCTTCTTTACGTATTTAAGCTATCATCCTGTACCTAACAAGGTTTTGTATTTGCTGATTTTCAAAGTGCCAGAGCTTCCTCTGAAGGAAGGAAAAATCAACATTAACATTAGCTGTTGTTTACTTCATCCTCAATAATGAAAAAGGGTCTAAGTAATCATCAATAACAAAAACCAGAAGCTTAAACATCTGCAATTTGTCCAGTCCCATATTTTTGGCTAAAGATAAAAAGATTTCCTTATTTGTCACTTTAGATGCATTCATTAAGAAAAGGCCCCTATGTCTTCAAGGTTTAGTGCTTCATCACAGAAACATAATATATGGAGATATATTAACTATTTAAATTATAAATGAGAAGAGGTGCTGACAAGTATTTCTTTGAAACATTGAACATGCAAGTGTCTGGAGCTAGTATAAACAATAATTTTCTATTTCATGCAAAACTGTTAATATCCATGGATATAAAATGCAAGTAATTATCTCTCTGATTAATATTTCATGAAAGTAGCCATCAAATGTGATTTAAAAAAAAAATGACAAGTCACATTTTTTAGTAACCCCTAAATGGCCTCAGAGGCATAGGAATTTCACTTAAGAAAGAGAAATTGTGTGGGCTATTTCTTCCATTTATAACCTAATAAAGATACAGCTGGTTATTGTCAACCTAGTGTTATGTTTAGAAAAATCACTTAAAGGAAGACACAAAACTGACATGAGTTCTTCAACATTTTATTTCTCACACGAAAATGTGAAAAGTTACATTTGACAAGATAGAAAACAAACATAAATTTGTAAATTGTTGTAATAAGTAAACTGTTGCCAAGTTTCTGATGTTCACAATAATTCATAATCTGAGAGCTTCCATACATGGATCTAAGAAAATCCATTTGTCCTAATGTTCTGCTGGAATATTCTGAGTAGGGCTGAAATTTGCTATTCACTTTTTATGTGGACGATGCTTTATTAGGACAAAAACATCTCAGCTCCTATCACTCCTAGAGGTAAAGTCCTACCCATTTAGTTTGAAGGTGTAGGTTTTTTTTTTCCTAAACATAAATTAAAGGAAAAAGGAAAAACGCTAGCCTCCAAATCCTGTATTATTAGTGATGCATTCATTGATTTATTCCACACTTACGCTATGCACATACAAATAAAAGTAGTTCCCTTTGAAGAGCTTACACTCTGTTAGACCTATGATATTTAGATCACTGTAACCTTATTTACTTACTTATTTAAAGAAAGTTTTCATTCCTAATAAATCATTCTCAAGGCTATATTTATCAAAGTTCATGCTTTCTGCTTCCTCTTGGGGGTGGGGCAAGCAAGCATCTTTATAAGGTAATCATGCTTGGAACTTCTGTTTTCATGCGCTCATCAAAATCAACTGTAGCTATTTAGGGAAGCAAAGACCCTAGTCTAGTCCTGGAAATGAGATTCTCTTCTTTTTTGGCCTCCCCTTCTCCGGTTCTGAAATCAAGTTTTCCTGGTCTCATTACTAGGAATTCTCCCTCTTCTTATTACTACGCAGTAACAGCAAACCAGGATTAATTGTACAAGCCCCTTGGCTATTTAATGTTGCTCTGAAATCAACAGGTATCTCGCAATAATAAACAAACCCATTGTGGACTGCAAGTCACTTGCTTTCAGGCTAGGGAGAAAATGCAGCTTTAAGTCACAAGGGCATTTTTTCTTCTCAGCTAGGAGAGCCCTGTCAAGCCAGGCTGCCGGTGTTCACATCTCCCTCTCAGCGAACCCTTAAAGCCACCCTGGGAGGAGGACCCGGTGACCAAGAGGACTGACTCAGAGGCCGAGTGCGCTCAGGGGCTCGGAATGGGTCTGCAGGAAGTCGTCCCGAAAGAGCCACCTGGACACGTGCGTGACACTCACCTGTTCACACTCTCCAGGCCAGGAGAGCTACGGTCCTCTGCAAGTTCGGAATGGGTCCCCCAAGATCGCGAAGCCCTCCCACGCTGCGCAGCCCAGGCTTCGGGTTGCGTTTCCAGTTGCTGGGCTGCGGTCGTGGGTGGGACTAGCCGCAGAAGCAAGTGCCACTGGCCCGGCACGGGTCTCCTCACTCTAGCTCGCTCCGACTAGCGGCGGAGGGACTGCGGCAGGACGCGAGCTGAGCCGGACCAAGGCCGCTGCGCTCCGCGGCCAGGATACTGCAGTGCGGCGCTTCGGCGCCCCCTACTGGGTTCAGGGGTAGACTCCTCCCGCCGCGCTGCCTCCCAGGCCTGCGAGCTTGGGTCTTTAACTTGCTGCACCGAAGACGGGCTTCCCTTTTTCATTGGTCATTTCCAGGCCTCTAGGCTCTCACCGAAGGGCAGCTTTCCTCGGTTAAAAGCTTGCCTAAGAAAGCATCACTACGTGGTGTTTTCTATTCCTTACTTCAAATGATCCTCACAATATCTCTTTGAAGTATCTTTAATTATCTTTCCATGATACCCAAGAGGAAACTGAAGGAGAAGGTAATGCAAGGCTAGTAAATGGCTGGAATGAAATCCAGACTGGATTGGAAACTGAGAGATGCTAGTAAAAACAAACACGGAATTCAACTAAAATTCTACTCATATACTTGAGAAAGTTCCAAAAGCTTCTCGTCCTTCTCACAAGATCAGCATTTATAGGATTTGCATTGGAGTCATACTCCATTATTCTCAGACCGTAATAAAGACATTGAATATGCGAGCTGTGCTGGACCTGCTTTCATATCCCTCATCTGATTTGATTTTTACAACCTCTCTTCATGTAAGAACTAGTATTATAATTACCAGCCTTTCACAGATGAGGAGGTGAGCTTCAGAGAGGTTAAATGATCTCTCAGAAACTGAAACTTTTGAGCAAAGGAGCAGGAAACACTTACGTTATTGTTTTTCCCTTACAAATCTGGGTATTCTTACCAAGTTACCAAGCGGCTTCCAGAAAACCAGTGTTATCTAGAACAGACAGGGGCCTAGGGCAAACGGAACGATCTGCAGAATGTCATCAATGGGAAGGGAGGTAACCATGGGGGCAATTTCCAGAGTCCAGGCTGACCTGGAAAGTCACTGCAGCCACGAGTGAATGGCTGAATGGAACAGCTAGATCTATGGCAAAAGGAGGAGTTCCCTTAGCTGAGCAGAAGTTGCCGTGCTCGTTCTTTGAGAAAGCTCAAACACTGTATGGTTTATGAGTTTCCTGATCCCTAATGTATCCCTCCCTCCACACCCACACATCTGGATTAGATGCCTCCCTCTATATCTCACAGGACCCTGTGATCTTATCATTGTGTTTGTGTCGTACTCATTTCTGCTCCTCAGTCCTCTCCATTAAACTGTGAGCTCCCAGAAGCCAGGAATGTACCATGTGTGACTCTGGATTCCCAGCATCATCCATACAGTGTATATACCTACAGCCTGGCATATGGTAGGTAGTTAAAAATACCTACTGAATTGAAGGAATTAAGATAAAGAAGTTGTGACAGGATATGTTTGAGCTTTTTTACATACTGAATTTAGGATACACCATCCAGTAAGAAACTGAATGTATGCGGCTGACATTTAAGAAAGAGGCCTGGAAAAGAGAGAGACTTTGGTGTCTTAGCATGCAGAAGACCTTTGAAGTCTGGGATGAGATAATAATTGCCCAGATTGATTATATAGAATCTTACAGAATTCCAATTACATGGAATTGTGTGGCAGTAAGGTGTTCAGGTTTCACATGTTACCTTGCTTCCCCCATTAAATCTTATACTCAGGGCAAGATTTAATTTTAAAAAAATCTGTGACCCTATATCGATAAATATACTATTTACAGAGACTTGAGTTGGAATCCCCACTTTGCCACTCTTATTTAATAAGAGTTATTGACCAGCCTGGCCAACATGGTAGAGACATCGTCTCTACTAAAAATACAAAAATTAGCCAGGCGTAGTGGCACGAGCCTATAATCCCAACACTTTGGGAGGCTGAGGTGGGCAGATCACCTGAGGTGAGAAGTTCGAAACCAGCCTGGCCAATGTGGTGAAACCCCGTCTCTACTAAAAATATAAAAATTAGCCAGGAGTGGCAGAAGGAGCCTGTAATCCCAGCTACTCCGGAGGCTGAGGCAGGAGAATCACTTGAATCCCAGAGGCGGTGGTTGTAGTAAGCCAAGATTGCACCATTGCACTCCAGCCTGGGTGACAAAGAGAGACTCTGTCTCAAGAAAAGAAAAAAAAAAAAAGAGTTTTCGAAGAGGGCCCAAGACAGGTCCCATTTGTAGTAGTTCTTTTGGAACTTGCCTATGGAACCTGATTCTCTCCATTTTCCTGCTTAGCGCCTATATGACAGCACTCCTCCCTCAACTAGGGAGGCGTTTGCACACACACCTGCAGTTCTTGATGTACTGCTCTAAGAGAGATGAAGTAGCTATCTTGGAGCCTGACACCCACTGTGTTACATTTTCTGTATGTATCCTATATTCTGTAGGCTGCTTCCTTTGTCTTGAAAGCAGCAGAAAGAAGCATCCTCCCTTGTACTGCCTGCCTCATGGATCAGTAGGAAGGGCAGAGGACACTTTGTACTTATGGTTCCATGATATATGTCTGCTGGGCAAGAATTCTCCTGGGGAAAGGGGAAGTCCTTGTCACATTCCAGTCTCTCAGCCTGGCCTTAGGCTTCAGCTAAAACCTCTAACACAAAACAAGTAGATGAAGAGTTGGTATAACCACAAAGCATGTTAGAAACTGGAATTGTGTGTGTGTGTATGTGTGTGTGTGTGTGTGTGTGTAGCTGTTAATCATGTTTGTTATAAATAATTCAAACAGAAGAAAAAATACAAAGATGTAGACAATCACTCCCAGAATCACACTATCCAGAAACAATAACCATTGTTAACATACGGGGACCATCATCATTCCAGATATTGTAGGAAACAGACATCTTGATGCACAGGTATGTGAAATGGCACAGATATGCTAAGTATTATCATACTGTAGATGCTATTTTTAATTTAAAAGTATACTTAATGAAGAAGATAACAAAATTAAAGTGAAAAAGAGTGGCTGAACTTTAGATATTTACTCACTTCATGAGATATTCACCCTAAAGATTCCTTTACAGTTTGAATTATTACATAAAACCAGATCTGAATTCATTACGCTTAAACATATATTTGTTTTAGTCAATATCAACTGACTGTTTGCCATTTAAAAAGAAGAAAATAGCTCTTTTGTTATGTCTCTTTTATTTCTTTTCTTCTTCTATATTTTTACACAGGTTTTATTTGTTCATTGTCAAGATTTATAACATTCACATTCCACTTACAACTCTCATTCCCAAAGTTATTTAAACTTCGTTCTATATTGAAATAGAATAAATTTCTTTAATTGATTCTTTTATCATGGTTTTTCTATTATTGATTATTTTGATTCATCCCTTGATATCTTCATTAAGCAGTGTTTTCAAGAAGGCCTTGCAGGTGCTGTATTGTATAATTGAGAATACCTGTTTCTTCCTTTTCTTGTTGTTTTTAAATTTGTTATTAGCCTACTTTTGCTTACAATGGCCTTCCCCTCCTTTTTTTTTTTTTTTTTTTTTACCTGCGTAGTGTTTTTATGTTTATTATTTGTTTCATTTTAAGATCAGGACTCATATTTGCTATGATACAAATTCAGTTAATTGTGCTTGACTTCATTCCTACCTTATCTGAAGCCTGTTTGTTTTTTCTATAAAGCAATGGTTTGAAGATGAGCATTGTATTCTGTCTACCGTCTCGAGATGAGAAGATGGTAAAGGAAAGAGAAGAGGGCTTCTGAGTCTCTGTGCAGCCTCTGATAGAGGTTACATGCTCTACTTTTGTTCTCAGGTTTTACTAAAGACTCTGTCTCAGGATTTAGTGCCGGCAGTCAGGATCACATACTGTTTCAGAAAGATTCCCTTAAGCCTGAGATTGCATTCTTCATTTATTCTTGGAGCCCTCTACTCTCTCTCCCAAGCCATTTCCACTATGACTACTCACTCTGCCCTCTCCTCCCATCAGAAAAGTGTAGTTGCTCAGTTCATTTCACTCCAAATTTGGGGACATCCTTAATTAGTGAGAAAGAATACTTAGGATTTGATCACTCATCAGTACTGCTTCTGGAAAGCCAGGACTTTCTACATCATGATCTTTTATTTTCTTTATTTCATTTTGAAGTTACATGGCAAGAAATGATACTCCTTTCCTTATTTCGTTGCTACTAATGATCATCTTTTGACTTTGGGATGGACATTTTATTGCTGTTACCATTTATTTAGTTAAATATTAGGCAAAGGCAAGACTGATTTTAGTTGAGATTGAACTTTCCTGTTTACTGGGAACAACTATAAAGGCTAACCAAAATATACAAAATAGCTGTTTGGAAGCATTGGCAAACAACCAAGGCAGGACTGCACATCTGACAGAGGGAATGTGCTAGAGTTTAGCCCCACAGGCACACAAATTTTCTTGTTGGGGTCACCTTAAGGGCCTATATCCATGAAAGTGAAGCCCAAACATCAGTGAGAGGTTAGGGTTCAGAGCTACTAAGGCAGCCGGGTTCAGAAGGCTATCAGAAAGGGCAGCAGCCACAGAGAGAGAAGCTCAGATATTTGCATGGAAATGTCCCTAGGATCTTGGCTAATTTCAGGGCTCCACATTGCGTGGTGAGTCTCTGAGACATCTGGTAAAAAACAACTTCCTAAAGTCTGAAAGCTCCTGAATCCCAAGATCTGAATTCCAGAGTTCTCTGAGTACTGAGAAGACATCAGAGTTTCAGCCCAGTCAGAATTCAGCAATCTTTGTGAAGTAGGAGTGAGGACAATGCCATAGGCAGAAGAGCTGTAACCTAGGACTAAGGGTGGATCTGAAAGACATCCCCCCACAATAAAGACTGAAATGAGACCTTTACAGGAGCAATCTCATCCACCAGCAAATTAACAGCCTGCCAAAACAAAATACAACACTCTTGAAAAAGTTAACAGGATCCAGAGCCTGTATAACCATCATCTACAATGTCAAACCTACTGAATTAGTCTGCTCAGGCTGCCATAACAAAGTACCCCAGAATGGGTAACTTAAACAACAGAAGTATATTTATTACATGTATGGAGGTTAAGAAGTCCAAGAAAGTTTCATTATGAAGCCTCTTATTTTGACCAGCAGGCGGCCCTCTTTATGTGCTCACAGGACTTCCTCTGCATGAGTGTGTGGAGAGACAAAGAGAGCTTTCCAGTGTTTCTCTTTATAAGGACATTGGTCTTATTGGATCTGATACCACCCTTATGACCTCATTTAACCTTAATTCTTTTTGGAAAAGTTCTATCTCCAAATAAAATTACATTAAGAGTATGGCTTCAGTATAAGCATTTTGAGGGTACACAAACATTTAGTTCATAACACAGACAATAAACATTTCCAGATAGGCAAGAAGCACATAAAATTTACCAATACTCAAGAGATAAAAATAGATGATAGATGATCTATATACTGAAGTAATTAGATGAAGACTTCAAAATTGCTAGGATTATTATGCTAAAACCAATAGAGGAAATAATGGACAAAAACAGATAAAAATATAAAGTATTTATCATATTTTTATCCATTTGGGCGTATTTCACAGAGAAATAGAAACTATGAAAAGGATCAAATAAAAACTTTAGAACTATAAATACCTGGGCGACAGAGCAAGACTCCGCCTCAAAAAAAAAAAAAAAAAACTATAAATAAATACTTAAAACTAAGAATGCATTTGAGGGATTTAACAGTAGATTGAAAGATTGGAAGACAGAATTAGTAAATTCAAAGATCTGTCATTAGAAAATGTCCAAAATGGGCCACAGAAAAAATAGACAATGAAAAGATGAAAACAGAGAATGAAAAATGTAGAACATTATCAAAAGTCATAACATACATGTAACTGGAGTTCTAGAAAGAGAAGAATGAAAGGATGAGATCAAAGCAATAGTTGAAGAAATAATAGCTGAAAATTTTGCAAATCTAATGAAAGATAGTAATCTCTCAATTCAAGATGTTTCATGAACCCCAGGCAAGGTAAATAAAAAGAAATCTAAACCTACATACATTTCAGTCAACTTTCTGATCATCAAGATACAGAGAAAATACTAAAAACACCTAGAGAAAAATACAAAAAAGACACACCATTTTTAAGGGAAAAATATAGTAAAAATGGATTATAGCCTCTCAATAGAAGCTATGGAAAACCTAGGACAATGAAAAGGCATCTTCAAAGTGCTGAGCTAGAATTCTATACTTGTTGAAATAAGTTATTCGCAGACAAAATTTGAAATAGTTTATTGGTTGCTGGCAGAACAATGAAAAAAATGATTTCAGATGGACGCAAAAACAAAAAATTCTAGTAGTATCAGCAACTCCTGATAAGGTAAATAAATGGGTAAAAATAAATGAAGATTAACCAATGAAAACCACAAGTATAAAAATGTCTTGTGGATTTATAATATCTGGAGGTTAAATATATGACAGTGGGAAACAAAGTAAGAGGTATAAATCAAGTTACGCTGTTATAAATGTCTTACACATTGAGGGATTTGGCAAAATTACTAACTTAGACTAATAATGTAAGAATTCACTTGCAATTTCTAGGAAAACACTAAAGGTATCCCAAAGTATAACCAAAAAAACCTAATAGAGAAGATAAAATAAAATATAAATATTCCATTAATACAAAATAAGGCAAGAAAGGAGAAATAAAGGAACAAATAGATGGAAACATTTGTCAACAAATAAGAAGATACTAGACTTACATCCAACTATCTCAAAAATTACATTCAATGTACCTGAACTGAACACTCCAATTAAAACACAGAATATGTCAGATTGGATTAAAACTGATGTAACTGTATGCTTTTTACAAAAATCACTTATTAAATATAAAGGCACAAATAGACTGAAAGTAAAAAAAAAATGGAAAAAGATGTTGCATGCAAACACTAGTCAAAGGGAAAGGCCAATTCTGCAACCAACCTTTGTTCCATGTCATTCCTTACGTGAAAGTTAGCCCAAAGCCTGTGTTCTGAATCATAATGCTTCACTACTTTTATAATGCAGTGAAGTTCATCTCCCTTTGTAATATTTCCTTGCCTTGGCCAAGGTTGATTGCCTCTATTCTTCTTTCCCATTCTCAGTTCATTTGGTGTTGTTCTGAGCACGACAACAGGAATACTAGAAATGAGCATGTGTAGAGAAAAGTAAGCTGTAGTCAGTATTCTGTGTCTCTTTTGCAGATTCTCACTCTGAATCCTCCCGCTCATCTGGTCATACCCTATGGTGGGCAGGATTGCTGGAATGACAGCCCACTTTGTTGAGGAAAGGGAGAAGACAGTGAGTGCCTCTATCTTAGCAGATCTTTGAACCATACTCTCTGAACCAAATTTAGTTCTCATTAGTTAATCTCTGTTTAAACTATTTTTCCAGACTATTGAAGATTAGATTATCCTAAAAGAATTGGATTTCTTATTGAATTTTTATTGCTATCACTTTTACTGACTTTTAAGTGGACAGTAGAACAGTTCTAAGATTAGTTGCATATGTCTCCATGTTAGTACTGTGCAATAGGGAAAGAGAGAGAGACTATCTGCTAACAGTAAATGCAGTTTAGTTATCACTAGTTATATAAGTATTATAGTTATATAAGTTAGAATCTTGATGAAATTAATAAATTCAAATAGAATAGTATATTCCATTGGAGGTTAACTCTGCTCAGATGCTATTGGAGGATCTTTACCTAATAAACTGGCAGGGAATTAGAAACACATTTGCAAAGTTCTGACAATTTGTGGGACCTGGAATAACATAATAAAAGCAAAATTTAGCTTACTACAGGGTCAATGTGAAAAACTACATTTACTTATATAGGATAGTCCACATGGTTTTGTACTTCCTACCTTTGCCTTAATGATACATAAAAACAATTCCAAACTGGAACATTTTTTGAACCTCACAAAATCCAATTTATCATCTATGGTTAAAAAAGGTCAAGAAGCCACATGAGCTAGGATAGTTTTCCCTCCATTCTGTCTCTTATATAGGGTTGAAAGTAGAAACTCTTCTTAAATGAAATCATCATTTAATGAATCCAGTTGATACAGAAATACTAATGTTTAATAACAGCCACCAACTGATGCCAATAAGCAACTAACTCAGGGAAAACTGTAGAAGGTGGAAAATATTACAGTTTTACTTATTTACATAGTGGTTGGCGTGGAGATAGAGCCTGATTCATTTTCAGTATTGTTGAATAAAATGAATACAATAAAATATGTATGATCTGTGGATGATTGAGCATGAAACAGATACATAGTAATTTCTGGTTTAATATTTCATCTGGCTAGCTATCCCCAGCTAAGTCTTTCCAAAATGCTGCCAGTATACATAAAATAAGACATTGATAAAAATGAAAACGCATGCCAAAATCTAAAGCCAACACTCAAATAAAACAAACTACTTTAACAGTTTAGGACATATTCTTCCTCCTTTGTGTGTGTACTCACTCACACACACACACACACACACCCTCATAAATATGTATTTTAAAAAATTCTTACATATTGAATCATAATGTACAAATTGTTCTTTTTCTCATTCACTGTGCTTTAGAGATCTTTTCATTTCACTATATACGGATGTACCTCACTGATTTCAACTGTGTTGTCATGGTACTAAGGAACTATATACCAAATATCATTTATGTAATTTTTAACCATCTAAAAGTACATTTTTATATTAGACATATTATTCATCATTTTAATGAGGTAAATCCATATATACTGACATAAAATATCTCCAACACAAAACAAGGGGCAATACATAAAATCTGATGCCATTCACGTGAAGAAAGAAGTCTACATAATTTCTATGTGAAGACACACATGATTTCATAGTAAATGTATGAAAGATAGAAAGCTAACAGATGAAAGTCCCTTTGGAGAAGCGTCTGGGTTTGGTGTGGGTAGATAAGGGGGTGTTAGGCTTATCTGTAATGTTTTAGTCTGTTTTATTTAGCTTATCTTATAATGAAGATATATGTATTGCATTAGCTGGCAAAATAAAAATTATATCATATTTTTAAAACTAAAAGTATATAAACTGGAAAATGAATACATGTATTCTAGAGATGGTTGGAAAAGCTTGTCAAGGGAAACTGGTCCATCAGAAACAAGATCATCAGTGCAAAAATGTAAAATGGTTGGATTTTGCAGTTACATCTTTCAAATGAACACTGTCAAGATGATACCTCATATAATTTTCTCTGGTGGCTGTGAATATTATTTTAGCCAGCTTGTTCATGAAGGATGATGACAGAAAGGCATGGAAGTCAATGAAAAGATGCTGTCATTTATGTCAAACTCTGGGACAGAGCATGAGAGTCACGCTACTGTCAATCATGCTGGTCCTTTGCATATTAGTGTCCCTGCAGGGCTGGCTGCACAGGGGCTCACTTTTATAAAAGCTGGATTCCAGTGCAGTCACCTTTTCAGTTGCCTTGCTATCAGTGCCTTTTTCTCCATTACACATATGGTTTGCCCTTATGTTTTTCCCTTTACCTTTAGCTGAATTATAATATTGAAGGATAGAGTTGCTGGAGCTTATTGAAACACAAAAACCAAAATTTACAATTTACTTTTTAAATGTATCCATGGCTCAGAATTTCAGAGGTGAGCAAAATAAACAAACAAATATAAAGCTGTATCTAGGTGTTTCCCAAAATGGAAGAAAGCAATTTCCTTTCTACATTAATAGTTTAAAGATCTGTAATTAAAGTGAACTTTTAACTAAAACAAGAACTGAGGATTTTTCAATACTGCTACAAAAGAAGTGAATGTTACAGCTGAGAATGAAATAACAACCTAGGACTAATAGAAGAACATCAGCAGAATCTGGATTGTGTATGAAAATACATCTGGAAACCAATAAGCAGAGAGATGGTTGTCTTACCTGCTGCCTCTAGGGCTCTTACTAATCCTTCAACAGGATTGAACAGCAAAGGACAATGATGTCAAAAGACTACTCTGCAACACGTGCAAATGTACATAATTATTCGTGAGTCCACAACATAATGTAGTCATTCTCAGATTCTATAGTTTTGTTTTTATCATAATGTCTTCAGTTAATGAACCTCCTCAGATGTAGCCTTGATAGACCCCATCTAGTCATTTTGTTAAGATTTTGCAAATCAATTAAGCAGATCTCTCATCAAAACTATATGTAAAATTTTTTTAAACATTTAAAATGTACGTGTTGCGCATCACATAGAGTGGTGAATGCATAGCAGAAGAGGAAAAATTCGAGGTTTTCAAGTGTGTTGATCCTGGATGGTGGAAGAAAAGAAGAATGCATGCCTGAAAAGAAGCTCTCACATGTATCTACCCTTGTAGCACACTACAGAGAGCTATAGAAATATTTGCCTAATATTAGCTGACCTGCCACCCCAACCAGAGAACATTGGGAGGCACTGGGTTACACAGGCTCAACAGGACAAGCCAAGTTTAAAACATGCAGATATGAAAGCCTAGGGAGCTGTCAAATGGCAGAAGGGCAGAAAGGAAGAGAGGCAGGTTTATCAAAGTCAAAATCTGAGACCAGGAGACAAGTAGAAGCAAAAACTGGTAGGAGCTAAATGAATAATCTATTTTACAATGATCTGTTCTAGGGATTCCATTCTCTTTTCTATTGACTTCCAGATGCCCAAATCCACCATGCTCTAAGCTGAGTCTGTACTTTCTCTGTAGCATACCCATATCATACATCTCCATTTTCCCTCCTTCCCTTTATACCTCCATCAAATAAACCTGTCTGATGTCTTATTCTCTTAGATTCTGGCTGGGTGACAGAAGCAGTCTGATAAATTAATTCCTGCCAGATGTTAACTGGGGCAATAACGTCATGGATAAGATCAGGAACAGCATAGGTTGGAATCCAGACTCTGCCTCTATTAAATTGTGTGTCTGTGAGATAGGTTCTTTTCTTTTTTAAGGTGAAGTGAGTTTATTGGTGTGTACCCTAATCTAATATGACCACAGGTCTTATAAGGAAAGGTGTTTAGGTCACAGAAAAGCTCAAGAGAAGGTCCTCTGAATATAGAGACAGAAGACAGTCATCTCCAAGCTAAGAAGAGAGGGCTCAGAGAAACCACCCCAGACTGACAGCTTGATGTTGGACTTCTATCCTCCAAAATTGTGAGAAACTAAACTTCTGTGGTCAAGCTCTTCAGTCTGTGTGCCGTATTATGGCAGCTCTAGAAAACTATTCCAGCCTATTAGGACACACATAGGATGCTCCCCACAGAACAGCTGCATGGAAATGGAATCTTATCATGACAGTATCCACCAGCATTGAGAGGTTGACCTGCTATGGGAAATGACTTCCCTTAAGGAATAGTATGATGCCATGTGAGGACACCTCCCCATGGGGCTCCTCCCTGATGGGGCTAGAGGGATGAGTTCTGCGTGATGACCCTTTACAGACAAATGCATGGAGTACCTTCACCTCCTTTTTTGCGTAACCCCCTTACTTTTGTGTAAAAACCTCCCCAGTAAATGTTGGACTGTGAGTCTTGGAGGACATCTAGCAGGGCCATGGAACTGCATACTATATGAGATATCTAGGGTTGGAAGTTAAAACAAAACCGTGGCAACATGCAGAGATACTCATGGGGTTTTCTCTGATCCTCCTACAAGGAGGTGAAAGGGATTTTGCATGTAATCAAGTTGCCACTGGGGAATAATGTCAGCCAGATTCCTCTGTGAGGGGACAGTGAGTTACTCAATTGGGAAAGCCCTAGGACAGAGCCCAGGGAGTTTCCATATTCATTTATATGTGCTGGGTTCACCATCTTCTCACAGGTGGCTGTCTCTGGGGACCACTCGGTGCCTACTCTCACCCTAGAGCACTGCTGGTCATGGTTGCTGGCATGGTACACCTGCCCTTCTTTGAAGGAGATGGAGAAGGTGAATCCATCCAACAGCTCCCGTTTGATATGTCGCATGGAACTCTGAAAAGAGAGTATCCAAAAGCCAGGCCATGTGGCGTCAATGACCAGCCTTGCTGTTTTCCCAGGCGGTCACCCAGATTAGAACTTTCCTCCCAAGATCAGGCACATAGGAGCATCTGCAGAGAATCTCCAGTCAGAGAGGAAGCTAGATGACAGATTGAAGTCTCAGGATGAACATGTGAAAAGAAAAGCTTTGTCCCCAACACTCCCTTTCCCATACTGCCAGCCATGACCAGAGTATAAATCTGACAGACCCACCTGTCTCCCAACCCCTGACAACCTGCTCCTGTTCAGGGAGGACCCCTCATCTCTTGCTTCCCTAAAACACATGGTGATGGGGAGGGGTATGGAACAGCCCTGATTGGATCACAGCTGAGGCCTTTCCTGGAAGGGCCTACCCCTGGGCTGCCCTGTGTTACCTGTGGGTGCCTTCTGCCAAATGACCAGAGGCATTGAGGGTGAGGGTTCAGCTAATGTCCGCAGTCTTTGGAAAGATTCTCACTTTGGCCTTTGTCGAGACAAGGACATAGACAAATTGAGATACAGCAGGAGAACATCTTGCTCCCTTGAGCATCCCCACCAATGGCTGGATATGGAGCTATCCCTAGAATGTGAGTGTCTAGTTACCAGAGTTCTAAATTCTGTTGAGGTCTGTCCCCAAGGAAGTTAGATCACTTCTTCAAGATTCCGTCACCGAGGTTCCTTCCTTCCATAAGACTTACTCAAAGGCCCCACTCGGCTTCTGACCACTCACTCTCCCCTTACCAACTTCTTATTTTTTCTATAAGTTATTGAGGTACAGGTGGTCTTTGGTTACATGAGTAAGTTCTTTAGTTGTGATTTGTGAGATTTTGGTGCACCTATCACCTGAGGAGTATACACTGCACCCTGTTTGTGGTCTTTTATCCCTCATCCCCCTTCCACCCTTCCTTCCAAGTCCCCAAAGTCCATTGTATCATTCTAAGCCTTTGCGTCCTCATAGCTTAGCTTCCACATATCAGTGAGGACACACTATGTTTGGTTTTCCATTCCTGAGTTACTTCACTTAGAATAATAGTCTCTAATCTCACCCAGGTCACTGCAAATGCTGTTAATTCATTCCTATTTATGGCTGAGTAATATTCCATTATATATATATACCACAGTTGCTTTATCCACTCAGTTGATGAGCATTTGGGTTGGTTCCATGATTTTTCAGCTGTGAATTGTGTTGTTATAAATATGAGTGTGCAAGTATCTTTTTTGTATAATGACTTATTTTCCTATGGGTAGATACCCAGTACTGGGATTGCTGGATCAAACAGTAGTTCTACTTTTAGTTCTTTAGGGACTCTCCACACTGTTTTCCATAGTGGCTGTAGCAGTTTGCATTCCCACCAGCAGTGAAGTGTTCCCTGTTCACCACATCCACATCAACATCTACTTTTTTTTTTTTTTACATGTTTTAATTATGGAACAAATTGCAGGAATAAGGTGGCATTACATTATGATTTTGATTTGCTTTTTCCTGATCATCAGTGATGTTGAGCATTTTTCTTATGTTTGTTGGCCATTTGTATATCTTCTTTTGAGAATTGTCTATTCATGTCATTAGCCCACTTTTTGTTGGGATTGCTTGTTTTTTTCTTACTGATTCATTTCAGCTCCCCTATGTTGGAGTCAAGGACTCTGGTGCTTCTGGCTCCTATCCAGAGTTCTGCCTGCCTTGCTGTCTCCAGCTGTCACATAACTGTGCTCCTGGATCTCCAGCTTTCAAGTAACACACGTGATGTTTTAGCTTTCATCAACCTCCATTACCTTAAAGCATTCCACTAGGAATTACCTTTAGTCTTAAGAGACCAGGGTGTTCCTTTCCACAAAGTGTTTACTGTGAATTTTTTTTTTTTTTTTTTTTTTGAGATAGAGTCTTGCTCTGTCACCCAAGCTGGAGTATAGTGGCGCGATCTCAGCTCACTGGAAGCTCTGACTCCTGGGTTCATGTCATTCTCCTGCCTCAGCCTCTCAAGAAACAGTGGTTTCTTCTGGGAAGAGAACTGAGGGCTTGGAGAGGGACTTCCCTTTCATTATACACCTGTTTGAATCTTTTGGATATTTTATTGTGTGCATGCGATTACTTATGCAAGTTTAAAATTTTAAGTCAAATGGCAAAAGTTGATCAGAAGATAGCATAATCCTTTAGAAACTGCTGCTCATTCTCCAGGCTGGAGAGAACTCTTTAACGCTGAACTTCCCACCTTTGCGCTTTTGGCACCACGTAGCCTCCAAGTATACCATTCCTAACTCCTGTTGATGTGAAACTATACTGGCTCCTGGAAATATCAGGGGTCGTTGATCCTGGTACCATTGTCAATAGACAACTCTTTGGCTCGGTTTTACCTCCCTCTTTCCTGGCAATTAAACTATCCAGGTTGACTTAGCATTAACCAAGTCCCCTTCAAATTTACCACTTATGCTTGGATGTGTTCTTCCGCGACTGAAAGTCTAGCCAGTCTTTCTGCGTGACTGGTCCCAATGCAGCACACATGTAGGAAATCTGCAGAAACAAACCAAGATATATGATTGGCGAATGAGTGATTTGAGAACAAAGGATAATAACATTTCAAATGTGAATTCCTACAATTAAGGATTTGAAAGAAAATGGAAATCACGTTTTTCTCTTCATGTTTATCAGAGCAAATTATTAGTGATGTTTATGCCAGCTATCTAGTTAGGTCAAGCTTTACCATGGCCAGAACTGATTTTCATAAACATGCAAGCAGGTGGAAACAACTTAAAAATAGCCTTGAATGGAAATAATTACCACTTTATATTATCATGAAAGGATATCTTTGTGGCAGAAAGCCCCGTTCCTACTTGGCAAAGCCCTAATTACCACTGCTTGCAAGAACAGTGTTGATGCCTTAGTCGAAATTCCTAGGTTCCAAAGTTCAACCTTTTTTTCCCTAGAGTTTAGAAAATGCCAAAAACTGTCTTTTAGTCCAAAATGGCTTCACAGACAATAATTGTTGTTCTAGTGATGCACGAAGTATTGCTCAAGTACTTTCGCCTTATGTCGAAGCCTTTATTTTTTTAAAGGAACATAATGCAACTAAACAAATGTAGAAATTGATCATTAATCATCCTAGTTAAATCTCTATTTAAAACTATATACACAATAGTTGTCTCCACTAGAAGTTAAAATAATTTGTACAATTACAAAGTTAAAACAAAATTTATAATGAAAACATTTTAGGGCATAAGATATATTAGACTAAGTTACACCATATTTCTTAACTAGAATATGATGCTCTACTTGAAATGCAGGAGGAAAAACATAAATTTGACCTTTCAAACATTCTCAAATATTTCATGTTGTTTGAGGTATGGACATATTACACACATTCCTTAATTCATTTATATATTCACTGATGCCAAACAAACATTTCTAAGATTATTCATTTTAAGCTTATTTGGACAGTGAAAAATGTCAGTATACAATATGCTTAATTCTACTTCAGCTTAGAAATTGTTGTCTCAGCTCAAATGTTAACTTTTAAAACCAAATAAAAGAGCCAGCAATTATGTTCTAACATTTAGATCTCAGAGTGAAAATGAATACTGGCTGCCCTCTTAATCGTTTTCTGCTTTTGTTTTTGTTTTTCTTTTGCTTTTTAATTTCACTTCTCCTCCTTGCCCCACAAAACTCGAAGACTGAAATGTGGTAATTTTCTTCTGTAAGACTTTGTTACTGATTTAATGAATTAAAAGCAATTTACTTGTATTTTAAAAGTCAGCTGATATTTTGGTTCATCAATGCTTTCAATCTTCTCATAATGTTACAGCCCATTCCAGTGTTAACATATGGACTTATATCTATCAAGTGTCAACAGCAACAGAAACAAACTTCTTCTCTGGTAGAAAAAAAATCTATCACGATATTGCTTTGCCTTTTACCTTTCAAAATGCTGTGATACCAACCATGTATTTTTCCCCTCATCTCCTAAACTCCCTTGTAAAGTTCCTTCTGTACCTTAACTCTAAATATCAGAGTTCCTTGAATCCCTTAGATGAGATCCCTTTTCTTCTCTCTCTCTCTTCCTCAATGTTCTTGGGCAGACCTATAGTTCAAATGCTATCTCTGCAGATGAATTCTGGGTTTATGTAACACTATGATATCTGTGAGCTTTCCTGTGTCTGCAGCAGAGGCCCCAAACGTTGAAAGCAACACAATATGAGGCAAGTATCTTACATCCTAGAGAAGATGCTAAACCAGATGGGGTGGTCATGCTAAGGGACTGTAAAACCGGTACCGCCAGCATTGGTCTGTTGCCTGCCTTCTGAATCTGTGAAGGAAAGCAGCAGATCCAAAGGAGGTTGAAGCAGCCACTTTCAAAAGACTTTCTTTAAAGGGAATTGTCAGTGCGCTATCCATTTCCCCCATGTGTTCCACACAGCCATGAAGGAGGGGAGGGGTACTCCCCTCTCACCTTCAACCGTGTGAGTTGGAGTTTGTGAGAAGTATTTAGAGTTTAGCACACACTTTTTTTTTGAGATGAGGTCTCATGCTGTTGCTCAGGCTGGAGGGCAGTGGTGCAATCTTGGCTCACTGAAGTGTCAACCTCCTGGGCTCAAGCAATCTTTCTACCTCAACCTTCTGAGGAGCTGGGACCACAGACATATGCCATCCCACCCAGCTAGTTTCTTTAAAAAAATTTTTTTTGTGTGTAGACAGGATCATGCTATGTTGCCCAAGCTGGGGATAAACTGGATTCAAGCAATCCTTCCACCTTGGCCTCCCAAAATGCTGGGACTGCAGACATGAACCACCACATAGGGCCAATGCACGCATGTTTCGAAGAACACTGGAACTAGTACCAGACTTACTTGAAGAGAAGGTTGTGTTGAGGTGTGTTGCAAGTTCACAGACTCAGGACAACAGTACATGTTTTCCAGGTGCCAGATATGGACTTACGAACTACCTTGAAAATAGTCCTGCTGAGGAAGGTTTCCTGCCAGGGAATTGACTAGGAGTATACTAGTTGATCATTTTTGCCCTGCCCACAGGGCACCAATTCCATATTTTAATCATGCCAGTTATTTATCCTCTATCCTCCAAGTCCCTTGGAATCTGCAGAGGCTCAGAACAATCATAAGCTACTGGAAGTATGAGGGCATGTCCCACTATGGGGCTCAAGAGTCCAAATACAAAACAGCTTGGGGGAGAGGAAAAGTTTCAAATTGGATGAGAATCTGGAATTTTTATAGTTTGGAAACTACAGTGGATTTTTAAGTTGCCTGATACTATCTTAAAAGCCATGCGATTTTGCCATTCAAGGGGAGGGAAAGAGCAACTCAACAGAAAGGAATTAAAAGGACCAGTTGGAGAAAATATAAACCTGCTTTCTGTTTGCAACCTACTGTGTACAGGTCCTTCCAAATAATGGTTGCCATTTTATATCGCACGCAGACTTAACCTCTAAGCTCTAAATTAAATATGTAACTGAACACTTGATATCGATATTTAGATGCTTTGTAAGCATCTCTACCTTAGCAAGTCCAAAACGTGATTCCAGGCCCTTTCAATGATGATCCAATTCTTCTTCCTTCTTCCAGCCTTTCTCATCTCTTTATAAGGTACTATCACCCACTCACTCTCCCAGCCTAGTAAACAGAGAGTGATTACTCCCTCTACCCACCATATGTGTCTAGTATTTTAACAAGTCCTGTTTATTCTCTCTGCAAAATACACAGCAAATCCATCTACATTTATCCATAGCCATTATTCCAGCTCTCATCCAGAGCACAATCATCTTTCACCCAAACCACACAGCAAAAAGTCCTCTAACTGGTCTCTCCACATCTATGGTTGCCTTTTTTTCAGCCTTTTAACATAGCAGACACAGTATTAATTAAGCAACCATTTTATTAAGGTGTTCCAACTTGTATAAACATAAGGGGTTTTCTTTTCCTAATTATTGCCGAGCCACTATTTCCCACTGGGAATGTCTTCCTGAGCAATATCTCAGCCTGATGTCCTAAGTTTTCAGTCAGTTCTCACAAGTTGGTCTCATTCCGATTCTAAGACAGACCAGTTTACTTGAACACTTTAACTCTGTATCCATTTCAGATCTTTTTTTTTTTTTTTTTGAGACCGAATCTCGCTCTGTCGCACAGACTGGAGTGCAGTGGCCGGATCTCAGCTCACTGCAAGCTCCGCCTCCCAGGTTTACGCCATTCTCCTGCCTCAGCCTCCCAAGTAGCTGGGACTACAGGCGCCCGCCACCTCGCCCGGCTAGTTTTTTGTATTTTTTTAGTAGAGACGGGGTTTCACCATGTTAGCCAGGATGGTCTCGATCTCCTGACCTCGTGATCCGCCCGTCTCGGCCTCCCAAAGTGCTGGGATTACAGGCTTGAGCCACCGCGCCCGGCCTATCATTTCAGATCTTTTCCACATCTGCTCTGCCCAGGTGACTCTTGTAGTTCACGTGGCCCTGAACAGAAGGGCTCTGTTTCTTATTGGCTCTGACCTGTCTAGATCTGGGGAAGCAGAAGAGGCCAGAGTGACAGAGTGATATTCATTTTGATTTCTTTGCAAGACCATAGCCTTCCCCTTATTTGCTTGGGAACTGTTGCTCTAGCTTTATTGTCCCTGACCTGCAGTGGACAGGTGGCAGCACCCTCCTGGACATTAGCTGTCCCTTGTAAAATTCAGAAATGTCTCTGGCTGTGTCCTTGCCGTGGCAGCCTCATGCTGTAGTTTTATGGCATCTGCACTTTTTGTTCAACATCACGTCCCCAACAGGCCTACAAGTCATCCTCCAAAACCGACACCTTTACACTGTGGCACAGGAGCTGGTAGGATTCAGATTAGGTCCCCATCTAATCAGTCTTTAATTGTAAAACTCTCCTTTCTTACACCTGCCTCCCCTCCATGAATAAATGCCAAGCCTTGTTCAAAAAGGATGTGGAAAAGAAAATGAAAATTATGTAATAACCACATTTCCAGGTTCCCGAGGATCTCTGAAATTTGTTCTAACTCTGTCCTTCCTAGAATGTATGTAAACTAATACATTTCAACTTCTGTCAGTTTAGTTAGATTTATATCACTTAGAAACCAAAAAATAGTGACTACCACAACAGATAAAGCACAGGGTTTATGTCAATGCAAACAGAGCCAAGGACCAAGCACTGGAGCAAATTCAGCAGGACTATTTTCTATTCTAAGTCATGGCTTTCCAGGATCTGTGGCTGATTTTTTGTTTGGTTGCTTTGCTTTCTTTTATTTGAATCCATGTTTAAATAAGACAGTACTACTAAAAGCACAGTCCATGAAAGAATAAACAGAGAAAGCACACAGAATTGAGAGCAATTTGGCACTGTCATGACATCCAAGTATGTGATCAGTGAACTCATCCTGCTGAAAAAGAAATTGACTGGTTTGAGTGTTTTCTTTTAATTCATTTTCTAGTAATCCATTCTTACTGTTTTGTCAAAAGTTGAATTCTGTGATGAAGTGGGAAAGTAAGGTGAAACAGGGGAAGAGGGGCAGAAGGAAGAGAAGGAAAGAAGGAGAGAAGGAGGGAAAAAGAAAGAAAAGGAGAGAAGAGGAGAATAGGAAGGGAAGGCAAGGGGAGGGGAAAGAGAGGGGGAGGGGAGGGAAAAGGGAGGGAAGGGGAAGGGAAAAGGAAGCAGAAAAAAGGGAAGGGAAGTGGCAGGGAGGAAAAGCGGGTAGGGGGGAGAGAGGAGGGTAGGAAAGAATGAGAGGGGAGGGGAGGGGAGAGGAGAGGAGGAGAGAGAACAGGAAGGGAGCTGAGGGGAGAGAAGGGGAGGGAAGGAGAGGAGAGAAGGGGAGAGGAGGGGAGAGGAGAGGAGAGGAGAAGAGAGGGAAGGGAAGGGAAAAGGCTGGTGCTTTACCACAAATAGTTTAAGTATTATTGCACTCAAATATATTTCATGTTCTCTGTAAACTGCCTACGATTCCTTGTAAAAGTGGTAAGTAAAAAAAATAAATACATAAACGCCCAACTCCACAACTTTAGTTATCTGAGCCGATAATTTACCCTCCCTCCCACTGATGTTCTTTTTCCCACCCCATGCAACTATATGCACCTATTCATTTCCCCACCTACCAGCCAATTTCCTCATCACCATACTGCCAACCACTACAGTTTTCTTCAATTTTGATGTTGCTTGAAATATTGTTTAAAATGAAATGAACAAATATCATAGTGCCTAAATGAAAATGGTCTTGTGACCCAAAATGGGTCATGATCTTCAATGACTTTTCACGCCATGTTATTTCCTAAATTTCCTTAGCATTTACAAGAAAATTTAATGTTCACTTCTTTTGAGTCAAACATATAACAGTTTACATAAGACCTCTTTCTTTAAAATAAAAGTTTAGGGAGATTAATGTATCAATTTGCTTTAGGAAAAGCAAGTATTAAGAAGAACATTAAAAATGTTTATGTAATGATGTTATTACACATGTTTCTGAATGCAGTCTGTTCAAAACTCTCCTAATTAAAAAATAAACAATATCAGTTGAGTTTATCTCAGTATGATTATTGTGGTTCAGTAGTTATCAACAATAAAATATTTTGTTAAGGATAAACTGAAGGATTGCCTGTCCCTCAATCACATTTGGCTTTGTGTCAATGTTAGTTCAAGGTTATTTTTCTCTTCCATGTGGAGTAAATATGCCAAAGATGTTATCTATCTGTGAGATAGTAGAACAAAATGAAGAAGTATTGGGAAATATTGGGTCCTTATACATATTTCACTAGGTTAAATATTTTGCTAAAACAAAACCATAGAAAATGGAGAATGTATCTGGAATTCTACAAGTTAAGAAAAAGTGTATTTTATTTAATAGGTTAAGTGTTTAAAAATATATCACAGTAAAACTATAAATACTGACTTCCTGTTCCAAAATGGTGGCATAGAAGCAATCTGACATCACTCCCCTCATCTTACAAAAAACCAAAAGCAAATGCATAGTGCCAAGACGATCATTTGTGATATCCCAGAACTCAAATATGAGGATAAGATGGTTGCTGGGGCCACAGAGACATAAAAATCTTCTGAGCAGATGGAATTTCCATGTCCATGATGCCTTTCCCCACAGTCTGCCTGGCACCAACCATGCAAAATTTTCCTCCCAACTCACAGCTTCTCCACTGGAATAACTGAGATGTAGGTGAATGATCAGCTTCCCATCATCTTGGGTTTTTTGGCAGTAGATCTATTCCTGCCAACCAATTTGGAAGCATCTTGAGTGCCTGAGGGAGAATATCCCTGAGAAGAGCCAGAGACATAGGGAGGATGCAGGACTACCATTACCAGCTCTGAAAACTGCTCTGTAACTCAGCCAGAGACAAAATCAGAATAGCTGCTCAGCACCACTACACTGTGGAAGGTAAGTTCCATGGATACCCAGGGCACAAATCACTACCCAGCCTTGACACACTGAAGAGGTATCCCCTTTGGGACCTCAAATCATTGATTAGAGCTGAGGCAAATCTAGACATAAAGAGCACCTAGAACCTAAAAGTAGGCAGTTAAGTAATGGTAAAGAACCTCTAAGCAAATATATCCAATAAAAAAACAAAATAAGCCAGAGAGAGAAGACTGGAATAAATAGCTAGTCCTTCAGGGCAAAAACATAGACATACTTACACAAGATAAATGAGCAAACAAGGAACCATGACCTCCCCCAAAGGACAAAGCAAGAAACAAGTGATTGTCCTTAATGAGATGGTGAACTGTGAGCTCCCTGACCAAGAATTCAAAGTAGCAGTCTTAGGGAAACTAAGCAATTCCCAAGATAACAACAAAAAGCAATTCAGAAAGTTATCAAAGAAGTTAAACAAAGACATTGAGAAGCAATTTAACAAAACAAATCTTGAAACTGAGAAATACACTTACTGAACTGAAAAATTAATTATAGGTTTTCAACGCTAGACTGGATCAAGCGGAGGAAAGAATCTAAAAGCTCAAAGACAGGCTATTTGAAAATACACTGTGAGGAGAAAGAAAAAAAAGAGAATAAAAGGAACTATAATCATCTACAAGACATGGAAAATTATCTCAAAATACCAAAATTAAGAATTATTGGTATTCAGGAGGGAGCTGAGCAAGAGCAATGGACAGAAAGATTATTCAAAGAAATAATAACAGAAAACTTCCTAAAATTTGAGAAAGATATAAATATTCAGGTACAGGAAGGTCAGAGAACACCAAACAGATTTGACTCAAATAAGACTACCTCAAAGCATAAAATATTCAAATTTTCAAAGGTGAAGGACAAAGAGGACTTTAAAAGCAGCAAGAGACAAGAAGAAAATAACTCATAAAGGAATGTCAATTCATCTGGCAACAGACTTGTCAATAGAAACCACATAGGCCAGGAGGAAGCAGGATGACATTTCCAAAGTGCTCAGAGAAAAAATCCTGCAATCCAAGAATATTGTACCTGGCAAAGCTACTCTTCAAATGTGAAGGAGAGATAAAGTCTTTGCCAGACAAAATTTGAGAGAATTAACCACCACCAGACTGGTCTTAGAAGAAATACTATAAGAAGTTATTTAATCTGAAAGAAAAAAAAAACGCTAACATGCAGAAAAGAAAACATTTGAAAGTAAAACTCACTGGTAAAAATAAGTGCACTGACAACCCCAAAATATTCAAATACTACAATTGTGGTGTGCAATGCATTCATATCTCTAATATGAAGCCTAAAAGACAAATGTATTTAAAACAAAAATAGCTACAGCAAGCTGTAAGAGACAGGCAATATGAAAATATGTAAATTGGAGCAACTAAACATCAAAATGGGGGAGACGGAAGTGAAGTGTAGAGAAGTTTTTTTACTTGTTCCTTTGTTTGCTTATTTCTGTTATCTTTTTTGTGATCTAAGATAAGTTGTCATCTCTTTAAAGTAATTCCTTATATTTCTAATATTTTTGTAAGCCTTATGATAACCACAATGCAAAAACCTACAATATATACTACATATAAAAAGCGACAAATTAAAATATACTACCAAAGAAAATCACTTAATGTCAAAGGAAGACAGTAAGAAAGGAAGAAAAGAGTTCCAGAACAATCAAAAAAACAGGCAACAAAATGGCAGTAGTAAGTCCCTTTACTTATCAACAATAACAGTAGATGTAAATGGTCGCAGTTTTCCAATTAAATGGCACCAAGTGGCTGAAATGGATGAAAAAAATAAGACCCAACTATATGCTGCTTTCAAGAAACTCACTTCACTAATAAAGACACACATAGACTGAAATTGAAGAGGTGGGAAAAGACATTTTATAAAACTGGAAACTAAAAAAGAAAAGTAGCTATACTTAGATAAAATAGATTACAAATCTAAAATTGTAAAAAGAGATAAAATGGTCACCGTATAATGACACAGGGGTCAATTCAGCAAGAGAGTATAACAATTATAAAAATATCTATGCATCTAACACTAGAACTCCCAAGTGTATAAAGCAAACACTAATAGATTTAAAGGGAGAGACAGACTGTAATACAGTAATAGTAGGGGACTTTAACACCCCACTCTTAGCAATGGACAGATCATCCAGACAGAAAATCAACAAGGAAACAGCAGAGTTAAAGCATACAGGAGATCTAATAGGCCTAACTAACATTTATATAACATTTCTCCCAACTACTTCAGAATACACGTTTTGTTGTTGTTTTTTTTTTCCCAGCACATAGAACATTCTCCAGAATAGAGCATATCTTAGGCTACAGAATAGTCAAAACAAATTAAAAAAATAGAAATCATATCAAGTATCTTTTCTGACCACAGTGGAATAAACTAGAAATCAATAATGAGGAATTTCAGAAAACACACAAACACGTAGAAATTAAACAGCATGCTCCTAAAGGACCAGTAGGCTAATTAAAAAAAGAAAAGAAAGAAAGGGAAACATTTCTTGAAACAAATGATAATGGAAATACTGCATAACAAAATCTGTGGCACATGGCAAAAGCAACACTAAGAGAAGAAGTTTATCACTATAAATGCCCATATCAAAAAAGTAGAAAAGCATCAAATAACCTACCCTTAAGGAAGTAGAAAATCAAGAACAAACAAAAACAAAAAATAATAGAAAGAAACAAATAATAAGGATTGGAGCAGAAATAAATGAAACTGAGATTTAGAAAAAAAACAACAAAGAAGATCAATAAAATAAAAAGTTGTTTTTTTGTTCTTGGTTTGAGATAGAGTTTTGCTCTTTTTGCCCAGGCTGGAGTGCAATGACGCAATCCTGGCTCACTGCAACCTCCGCCTCCTGGGTTCAAGTGATTCTCCTGCCTCAGCTTCCCGAGTAGTTGGGATTACAGAAACCTGCTACCACGCCTGGCTAATTTTTTGTATTTTTTAGTAGAGATGGGGTTTCACCATGTTGGCCAGACTGGTCTCAAACTCCTGACCTCAGGTGATCCTCCTGCCTCAGCTCCCAAATTGCTGGGATTATAGGCACGAGCCACCATGTCTGGCCAAGGATTTTTGAGGAGATAATTGAAATTGACAAATGTTTAGCTAGACTAACAACAAAAGAGAGAATACCCAAATAAATAACATTAGAAACAAAAAAGAGACATAACTATTGACATCTTAGGAATTCAAAGAAGAGAATAACTATACATTAGAGTCTATTATAAACAACTATATCCCAAGAAATTGGAAAACCTAGAAGGAATTGATAAATTCCTATATATACAACCTGCCAAGATTGAATAATGAATAAATAAAAAACCTAATAAACCAATAATTAATAATAAGATGGAAGCTGTAGTACATAGCCCAGGACCTGATGACTTCACTGCTGAATTCTACTAAACATTTGAAGAAGAATGCCAATCCCTCTCAAACTCTTCAAAAAAAACGGAAGAAGAAAGAATACATCCAAACTCATTGTACAATAACAGCATTACCCTGATACCAAAACAAGACAAGGACACAATGATAAAGGAAGCCTATAGGCCAGTATCACTGATGAACATATATACAAAATTCTCAACAAAATTCTAACAAACCAAAATCAACACATATTTAAAAAAAAAAAAAGTCACTCACTATGACCAGGTAGAATTTGTCCCAGGGGTGCAAGGATAATTCAACTTATGCAAATCAATAAATGTGATACATCACATTAAAATAACCAAGAACAAAAAGCATATAGACATTTCAATAAATTCTAGTAAAGCATTGATCAAATCAACATCTCTTTATGATAAAAATCCTCATCAAACTATATAGAAGGAGTATATCTCAAAATAACAAAGGCCATGTATGACAAACCCACATTGTATTGAATGAGAACAAACTGAAGGTTTTCTTTAAGGGCTGGAACAAGACGAAAATGCCCACTTTTACTACTTTTATTCAGTATAACACTGGAAGTCCTGGCCAAAGCAGTTAGGCAAGACAAAGCAATAAAGGGCATCCAAATTGAAAAGAAAGAAGCCAAATAAGCCTTGTTTACAGACAAGAAGAGTTTATACTTAGAAAAGCCTAAAGATTCCACCAAAAAACTAAAAACAAATTAATTCAGTGAAGTTTCAGGACACAAAATCAACATACAAAAACGAGTAGCATTTATATATGCCAACGGCACATAAGCTGAAAAAGAAATCAAGAAAGCCATCCTAGTTCCACTAGGTACAAACATATTAAATATCTAGGAATCAATCTAATCAGAGTAAAAGACTTATTCAGGAAAACTATAAAATTCTGATAAAATAAATTAAAGAGGACACAAAAGTGGAAATATATTCCATGTTCATGGATTGGAAGAATTGTTATTGTTAAAATACAATTCTACCCAAAGCAATGTACAGATTCAATGCAATCTCTATCAAAGTACAAGTAGCATTCTTCAAATGAATAGAAAAAAAATCCTAAAATTTATAATGAACCACAAAAGACCCCAAATGGCCAAACCTATTCTGAGCAAGAAGAACAAAGGTCAAGGACCAATTGACTTCAAAATCTACTGCAAAGCTATAGTAACCAAAACAACATGGTCCTGGCATAGACACAGACACATAAACCAATGGAACAGAATAGAGAATCCAGACATAAATCCCCACATTTACAGCCACCTCATCTTCAACAAAGGTGCCAAGAACATACAACGAGGAAAGGCAGCCTTTTCAATAAATCGTTCTGGGAAAACTAGATAAGCATATGCAGAAAAATGAAACTGGATCCCTATCTCTTACCACACATAAAAATCAAAATAGGTTAAAGATTCAAATCTGAGACCTAAAACTATGACACTACTATAGGAAAACTCTCCAGGATATTGTTATTGGCAAAGATATTTTGTGTAAGACTTCAAAAGCACAGGCAACCAAAGCAAAAGTAGACAAATGGGATTATATAAAGCTAAAAAGCTTCTGCACAGCAAAAAAAAAGCCAAACAAACAAAAAAACAAAAACAAAAACAAACAACAACAAAAAACAAACAAGCAAAAATCCATCAACAAAATGAAGAGATAACCAACAGAATGGTATAAAATATTTGCAAACTATCCATTAAAGAAGAGATTAATAACAAGAATGTATAAGGTACTCAAACAACTCAATAGCAAAAAACAAATAATTAGATTTTAAAATGGGCAAAAGATCTGAACAGACATTTCTCAAAAGAAGACATACTAATGGCCAACAGGTATATTTCAGAAATGCTCAACATTATTAATCATCAGAGAAATACAAATAAAAACTATTATATTCTCTCATTTTAGTTAAAATGACTTGTATCAAAAAGACTGGGAGTAATGGATGCTGGAAAGGATGGGGAGTCAGAGGAACCCTTGTACACTGTTGGGAGAATGTACATTAGTACAGTCATTATAGAGAACGGCATGAAAGCTTCTCAAAAAGCTGAAAATAGAATTACCATACGAACCAGCAATCCCACCATATGAGCCAGTTATCCCACAATAACCCCTAGGTATACACCCCAAAGAAAGGAAATCAGTATATCAAAGAGACATCTGTACTCCCATATTTATTGCAGCACTATTTGCAGTAGTGAAGATATGGAATCAAACTAAGTGCCATCAATGGATGAATGGATGAAGAAAATGTGATATTTATAAAAAATGGAATGTTATTCCACCATAAAAAGAATGAGATCCTGTCTTATATGAGTTCGTTCTGAGTCCCCAGCCAAATCTCACCTTGAATTGTAATAATTCCCACATGTCAAGGGCAGGACCAGGTGGAGATCACTGAATCATGGGAGTGGTTTTCCCTGTGCTGTTCTCATGATGGTTAGCGAGTTCTCATGAGATCTGATGGTTTTATAAGGGGCTTCCCCTTTCACTTGGCACTCATTCTGTCTCCTGTCACCCTGTGAAGAGATGCCTTCCGCCATGATTGTATGGTTCCTGAGGACTTCCCAGCCATGTGTACTGTGAGTCAATTTACTAAACCTCTTTTCTTTATAAATTACCCAGTCTTGGATATTCTTCATAGCAGCATGAGAACGGACTATCCACTGCAGCAACATGGATAAAACTGCAGGTCATTTAGTTAAGTGAAATAAGCCAGACACAGAAAGATAAATATCACATGTTCTCACTCATATGTGGGAGCTTAAAAAGTGGATCTCATGAAGATAGAAAGTAGAATGGTGGTTACCAGAGGCCAGGAAGTTTGATGGTCCATGAGGAGATGTTGATTAATGGGTATAATTATATTGCTTGATAGAAAAAACAAGACCTAGTGTTCAATAGATCAGTAGGCTGATTATAGTCAACATTAATCTACAGTACATTTCAAAATAACAAAAAGAATAATTTGAATGTTCTAGCATAAAGAAAAGTTGAATATTTAAAATGATGGATATCTCAATTATCCTGATTTGATATTTACAAATTATATTACTGTATGAAGTTATCACATGTATCCCCAAAATATGTACATCTACAAAAACTACAAATATTTAATACAGTTAAAAGATTATAGAAATCAGGGAAACAAGAGGAAGCTAGCAGTGCAACAGGAAAGATAATGGCAAAGAGAGATTGTGTGTGTGTGTGTGTGTGTGTGTGTGTGTGTGTGTGTGTGTGTGTATGTGTGTGTGTGTGTGTGTGTGTGTGTGTGTTTGTGTGTCTGTATGTCTGTGTCTGTGTTTCAGAGGAGGAGGAGAACAAAGAGGAAGAGAAGGAAGAAGAAAACTGTGAGGACGAAGAGGGAAGCTACACAGAGAGACAGCTCGTAATTTTTTTTCACAAGATTTAGAGAAGCTGGAACATTCTTTATCTCCTAGTCCTCTAATTTTGTAATGTTTTCCGTTTTCTGTACAACCTCCTTGCTCCTTACTATTTACTACCTGAAAGGGCATTGCTAAAGAAGAGATCCAAGCAAGTTTTCCAATCTCATTTCGATAGCAGCAGCAGCTGCTGCCTGGAATTTCAGTAGCAAGTAACTGAACACATCAACTTTCTGCAACCTTTCCAGTCCTTCTATGCTCACTTGTGATCTCCCTGGAATTCTTCCTTTTCTCCTTCTCCCCAAGTTAAAGTTAAGGTAAAGGTTATTGTGAGGAGATTCATAAAAATACACAGACTTAAAGAGAGCCTAGACTAACCTATGGGTTAGCCCATATGTTTCTCCTGTCCTCACAAGCATTTCTGGACCATCTAACATACTGGACACGCAATGCTCTCTCTTTCTCTCCTTTGCAACTGTGGCTGTTTATCTTCTTCCACTTCCACCCAAGCTGGTAGTTTGTAATTGAACTGATGGATGGTAGGAACTGTATGAAGCCAGTCATTTGTATCTTATAAAAGCCTAGACTCATTAAAGAAATTATTACATGCATCCACAATATGGAGAGTAAAAGGAGAAGATCTTTGTGGACAGTAAGAGACAGAGAGAGAAAAAAAAAGAGCCTAGCAACAGGGTGAGAAAAGGATGGAATTTGGTAGGCAAGAACAACGCAAACTCACTCTGCTTCTAGCACTGCCCTGGGGATGAAGGAGGAGAGAGTTTGGGCAGCTGAGTTTTAGCACCAACAAAGACTAGTCTGCAAAGGAGCACCAGAGCTCCAGGTATCTTGAACATCAAAGGATTGTGAGGACTTAGAAGCAACAGGCATCTGAAAGGGACCAGCATGAATCCCATACTGGAAGTGCCTCCTAAAATATTTGCTTTGCATAAAACTCTAGGACCTTTGCACAATCCTAGAGGAACATGGAGGATTTTGTCAGACAGACTGGTGGCATAGGAGCTTAGGTTTGGATTTAAATTCATTTCATGAAATGAAGAAATGTGATGTTTCTTACTCTGACTGCTCTACAAGTATTATTAATATAAAGAGGTACACATACAAAAAATACACAATCATGATATATGTTTATATGTGTATGATTATATAATCATCAAAAGCATTATTTCTGTAGATTACATGTGGAAGATAACAATCCTTTTAAACAAATGTTAGTCTCCCCTTTGAGGGTTATGAGCCTCATTACGGTCAGGAATTCCTCCCTAACGGAGTCCTTTGCCCCAGAGCCCCTTTTGTGGGCATGCAGAATTCTAATACTCATGTTCTTGGCTCTCCATCTAATTAGAAACTAAAGAGAGGTTTTTGTTTTCAGCTCTCATAGTGCAATTCCATCTAAAACAGTTGCTACCTTAATTCTCTGAGGTGGAGTGCAAGCCTATGTCAGCCTGTTCAATATTTTAAGACACAAGTTCCTCAAGTCTCAGCAAATGGAAACCTTCAGGGTTGTGGCAAGTCTTCAACATGTATGTCTCTCCAATTCTCCATTTCCTCTATTTAGTAGCAAGTTGTGTGTGTGTGTGTGTGTGCGTGCGTGCATGTGTGCATGTGTATGCGCGTGTATGTGTCTGGTGGATTATTCCTCTATTTTTGTATAGCATTATCATTTCTCATTTTAAAACACTATTTCCTGTTACTGACCCTCCGTCCCAAAAACACATTGCTTTCTTTCTCTGTACTGGAGTGTAGCAACACAAAAACTCAGCCAACAATTTCACTTGGTGGTCTGATGAACTCTCATAAATGCCTTGTTTACAGCATAAGAACGTAAGTACATATTTATGTATATCTCTGACAAAATATCCTTTCTGTATATCTGATGGCCATTAATTTGGACTTAACTAGTTTTGTCCCGAAATGAAATTCCAAGGGTCAGGAAAGAATATTAGGTACTTGAAAAATTTCTTCTGCCTGGTACAAATATTAAATTAAATTTATATGCTAATTGGAACAATAATGGTCCTTTGGATGATTCTGCATTACAAGCATCAACTGAAATAAGGTCCCCAGTTGTCACTGAAAACATCAAAGGGATCTTACTTTGAGGAATAAATATGTGATTATAGTGATTATGTGTGAATTGTGGTTATATTCTTCAATAAAGAAACATGCTGGGATTTACAACTCTCCTCTGAGACTTAGTCAAACAAATTAACACATATTGAACACCCACAGCATTCCTGGAGCAGAATAAACAAATTATTTCACCACCCTGCAAAACATCAGCTAGTGGACTAAGCTGCACAATGAACTCAGCTGAGCATGGCCCCAAGCAGAACAATTAAGCAGGCGGAATTTATTTTCACTGGGGATTACGTCTCCATTGTGCAATCTAGAATGGTTTGGACTGGACGTCAGAACTGGATTCTGTTTCCAGCTGTGGCATCTGATAGCTGCATAAGGGTATCCAAGACACTTCACCTTCCTGAGTTTTAATTTCCTAATTTTGAAATGGGAAATCACTGCTTCTGTCTCAAGGAGAGTTTCAAAGGAAACAACAAGTGGGAAATTACTATTCAAATTGCTAAACATTCTACAGTCATAAAATATTGTTTATCTGCTTCATTTTTTTCTCAATACTTTCCTAAAGCAGTTTTTATTTTCATGATCTAATCCCTCTTCTCCTTTTTCTTCTAAATCTTCTCTCCAATCCCCTCTACATTGCTAAATCAGAATGCTGTCCAATTCTCAGTTCTCATCTTAACGAATCAGCAGCGTTTGACAGAATTCACAGACTACTTTATCTTCCTTAAAACATTGTCTATATTGAAGAAATAACATTCCAAGGATACAGTGCACTGTATACAGATATATCTTCTAACATATTTATCTATATCTTCTATCACTTTATATCTTGGGAAATAACTTTTTTATTGTCTTTCTGCACATTAGAATGATTTTTTCCTTGGAAACAAAATGCATATCTTTATGTTTTGGTACTTTTTCATCCAAAGCAATGAGAAAAATGCCTGGTATGAAATAAACAGACAATAAATAATTTTTAAATGAATGAATAAATGAGTATCCTTGTTACTGAACCTGAATATAAAACTAGCCTTAATAATTTGGTTCTGCTGAAGAGATAAGGAGATAAATGGGATTATACTTTTCAGAATTTATCATTGCATTTTTACCTCAGGATCACTCTTCTTTTTTCTAAATTTCAGAGGTTTTTGTGTGATGCCTGAAATCTTCTGTGTGATGCCTGAGCCAACCCTTACTCATAATTCTTTTCCCCCTAGTAACTTAAGGAGCCTCTCTGGAAGTGGGGAGAGACAGAAGTGGAAGGGCTGCTTTGAAAACTTTTGCTTTGTTGACACAAAGGGATCTTTTCTGCTTGTACAGAATGTTGTGGAGATGTTGGCAGGTGTGATGCAGCAAGCATGGGGACTAAAGCAAATCATGGATTGTGGAGCAGAACTTGGACCAAATCCAAATCCCAGTAAGCATTGCTGAACACTTGCATCAGCTCAGGATTGCCTATCTATAGACTCCCACATCACACACCATTAGATGCAGAGGCTACATCCTAAGATGTATTCCAGAAATGTTAGAACATAAAAATTATTTCTCACTCTGTCTACCTGTAGAAAAATAGAGGCCATTGTTGTAGGGCCCCATCCAGGGGCCTATGTCATATAAATTACTAAACAACAGTTTATCGATCCATTCTCATGCTGCTATAAAGAACTACCCAAGACTGGGTAATTTATAAAGAGAAGAGGTTTAATTGACTCACAGTTTCACAGGCCGTGCAGAAGGCACGGCTGCGAAAGCCTCTAGAAACTTACAATCATAGCTGAAAGTGAAGGGGAAGCAGACACGTCTTCATATGGCAGCAGGAGACAGAGAGAGTGAAGGGGGAAGTGCTACACAATTTTAAACAACTAGATCACATGAGAACTCTATCACAAGAACAGCAAGGGGAAGGTCCACCCCCATGATCCAATCACCTCCCACCAGGGTCCTCCTCCAACACATGGGGATTACAATTCAACATGAGAATTGGGTTGGGACACAGAGCCAAACCATATCAGACAGTCATTTGAAATTTGACTTAAAATCAGTAAACTACCTAGATAAGAGATTATAAATAACTTCAAAAACAATTTGGTAATGAACTCCCGATAAGTCATGTATTTTTTAAAAATCCAGCTAAACTAAAACTAAACAAAAATGCTAATAATAGAGAGGCTTTCAAGTTCAGAAGAGATAACACTAGTTTAATTCCTCATCTTTATTCTCTCTCTCTCTCTCTCTTTTTTTTTTTTCTTTAGACAGAGTCTTGCTCTGTCACCCAGGCTGGAGTGGCGTGATCTGGGCTCACTGCAGCCTCCGCCTCGTGGGTTCAAGCAATTTGCCTGCCTTGGCCTCCCAAGTAGCTGGGATTACAGGCGCTGTGCACCATCACACCTGACTAATTTTTGTATTTTTAGTAGAGAGAGTATTTCACCATGTTGGCCAGGCTGGTCTTGAACTCCTGATCTCAGATGATCCACCCGCCTCAGCCTCCCAAAGTGCTGAGATTACAGGTGGGAGCCACCGTGCCTGGACTCCTCATCTCTTTTCTTACCTTAAAGAAGTTAACTAACATTTTAGTCTCAATTACTTTATCTGTTAATTAGTTAGTAATACCTTTTTTACAATATTATTGCTATACACGGAAAACAGCAATTACATTTCTAGTACATAGTACTTTTTCAATAAATAGCAGCTATCATTAAAGCTCACAAAATCATGTCATTCCCTAAAGTCACTAGCCATGTCAATTGATCCTTCTTGGGGCAATTGATTCTTCTTTTATATAATAAGTGGATTAGACAAAATGACTCTAATATTCTATAACTACATAAGACAAAAATTGTCCCTATAAACCAGCATCTCATACAAGTGGAGTTGCAGAGACAGAAAATGATCCTTGAGTTCTAGTCCTAATTCTACTGCTGCCTACCAGGTCAACAGAGAAACCACAGATCCCCTCTGTGTAGAATTACGGGGTTGAGTGAATATGATCTCTGATAGTCTCTGATGCTGTTGGTATCAGACAAAAATGTCTGATACTTTTGGTCACGGTGGGCAGAAAACATGTGAAAGCAGAAGTGAGTTCAAAGCTGGAAGAGTTCACCATATTTCAGGATCAACTGCTGAGAGTTGGATGTCTGGCACCATTTTGATCAAAAGCTCAAACCTGTGCCCCTTGACTCTGGTGTCCAGTGCTGGGAAGTCTATTTGAGACAAAGTTGCTTCCCTTGCTCTAGGATAAAAGGGAAGTTATAGGCTCGTATTAATTAAATGTCTATAAAGTGTGAATGAGTGAGGCACATATACAATGAAAGCGAAAAGGGATGTAACCAGCCTAAGGAAGGAGTTCCAAATTCCATCAGCACACACTAGGCCTATACGAAGAGGTAATACAATAATTATAGAAAAGGGATTATAAGCACGAGGACCTGAAAATCCCCTTTGATTTTTTTTTTTTTTCAATGGAGACGGAGTCTCTCTCTATCACCCAGGCTGGAGCGCAGTGGCATGATCTCGGCTCACTGCAAACTCCGCCTCCTGGGTTCAAGCAGTTCTTCTACCTCAGTCTCCCAAGTAGCTAGGATTACAGGTGCCACACCCAGCTATTTTTTTTTTTTGTATTTAGTAGAGACGGGGTTTCACCATGTTGCCCAGGCTGGTCTCGAACTCTTGAGCTCAGGCAATCTGCCTGCCTCGGCCTCCCAAAGAGCTGGGAAAATCCTCTTTGAATGTAAGGGACAGGTTACCTAAGAGAAAGGCACAGCATTGCAAACATAAAATTAAGTAAGTAGCTAATTTCAGAGGAAAAGACTGAGTTTTAGAAAGCCCCTGTTCACTAGCAATAAAAAATGTGACCATACAAAACAGCCTGTAGCATCATTTCCAGCTTAGGCCAGTTAGTAGGGAGGAAATCATGATGTGTTGTGTGTGTGGTCTGGGCCTCAAGCCATTGGAAAATGCTTAGAAGTATTTGATCTACTATGTTTGTAGTCTAATTTACTTGATTTACAATTTCAGTACTTAGCAAAATGTTGTTAGATCTGTATTTGAGTGTTTAAAATAAAATCTGTACGTATCTTAGTCAATTAAACATTTGAGATAATACAGATGTTTTAAAGTTGTCATTGTAGTGTAACATTTCCAAGGCAATTTTATTAAATACATAAAATGGTTTTGTTTGAAAAAGAATTTGATCTCAAATATCAAATTCAGAAAAGCATTGTTTCAAAATTACTGAACGTAAAAATAAAATAAGATTTATAATTCAAACTTAAAGTCTTGAAAATTTTTAATTTAAAAATTGTACATTTAATCATAGGAATATTGATTAAAATCCAAGTTTTGGATGGAATTCCTGTTCCTGAACAAAATCTCCACTGGTATTATTCCTTTCAGTATTTGTCTTCCTCTAGTCTGGCTACCCTAGGCAAAGTGCAGCAGAAGGTAGAAGAATCCCATCATCAGTAGGTAGGCACAAATCTAATAAATGTTTCTGCCCATGCCTGCATCTGTAGTGCCACCTAGTGTCAGAGAGGGATGATAACATTTTTAGAAGTCAAGCGTGGAGCATGAAACCTATTTCAATTATCAATTTTTTCTTAAATTCTTAATGCGTGAAATTTTCCAAAATCATGGTGTCTAAAGCCCCTTTTTCCCCTTCTGTCTCATGGCATTTTGTGTTTTCTTGTTTATATTCCCATAGCACATTCTATTCATATCACTGAGTATATTTCTTCGCTTTGCATTTAGTGAAACCTCTGCCTCCATGCAGCTTGTGCACTAGTAAGATTTTCACCTCTGTCATACCATTTATCACAGTTGTTTCATATCATCATCCTTTATATATGTCCACCTCTTTTATTGCCTGGGAGTTGTTTTCTCAATAGCGCCTCATTACTAAAGAGGGCCCTGCATTGTGTTCAATGAATACTTATGGAATTAAATAGATGTGCAAAAAAAGAACATTGAGCATGATGTACAAATAAATTGATTTTATAGATTTAATGTTCCTTTCGTCTTTGTGTGTTTGGTCAACAACTATTTTCTTCATCTGTTTTATGCTGGAAGTCACACTGTTGTATAGTTTCTAGCTAGAATAAGATACAAGATAATGGAATTTCTCTTATTTTGCATGAGAATGATTAGATGTTTATAAAAGAAAATGACCAAGTCTATGATTTTTACAAAATAACATCATTTAGTCATCTTTTCTACTGTATTCTATTTCCTAATTTATCAAATGTTATGTGTCATGTGAGAAAAATTATTCAAGTACTACATATACAAACATCATCTTCCACAAACATGTCATACTGTTAAATAAACATATCATTAAAGAATCACAATGTTCAACTCATTAAAAGAAATTATAATTTTTTGGCCGGGCGCGGTGGCTCAAGCCTGTAATCCCAGCACTTTGGGAGGCCGAGACGGGCGGATCATGAGGTCAGGAGATCGAGACCCTCCTGGCTAACACGGTGAAACCCCGTCTCTACTAAAAATACAAAAACTAGCCGGGCGAGGTGGCGGGCGCCTGTAGTCCCAGCTACTCGGGAGGCTGAGGCAGGAGAATGGCGTAAACCCGGGAGGCGGAGCTTGCAGTGAGCTGAGATCGGCCACTGCACTCCAGCCTGGGCGACAGAGCGAGACTCCGCCTCAAAAAAAAAAAAAAAAAAAAGAAATTATAATTTTTTAAAAAGATAATTAATACTGGATGAGTTGAGGTAGAAATAATAGGTAATAATAATAGTAGTAGAATAATAGAAATAATAATGAATAAAAAACAATAGAAATACTTTATTTGATCCCAGGATACCTGATATCAAATGTACCATTTTAAGGAATCTTATATACTAGTCTTTTAAAAATGTAAACAATATTAACTAGATTCACAATAAAGAAGCTGGTCTCCATAATTTTCATGTATTTGAAGTTCATGCAAATACAGAATGTAAAAACACCCATGATTTTTGTTTCCTCATTCTCACCCCTAGAATGTGTGAATATGCAATATAACATAGCAAAGTCAGGCTAAGGTTGCTGATAAAATGATATTTCCTAATCAGCTGACCTTACAAAAGAAAGTTTAGCCTGGCTTATCCAGGTGGGCCCAATGTAATCATGAGGATCCTTAAAAGTGGAAGAGAGAATCAGGAGAGAGCACCAGAGGTGGTAGCATGAGAAGAAACTCAGCCTGACTTTGCTGGCTTTGCAGATGGAGGAAGAGGGCCAAGAGTGAAGAGCGCAGCCTCTAAAAACTGGAAAAGGCCAGAAAACAGATTCTTTGTAAGAACTCTCAGAAAGAAACACTGCCCTGAGGGCACCTTGATTTTAGCCCACTATGTTAGTCCGTTATTGCACTGCTATAAAGAAATGCCTGAGACTGGGTAATTTATGAAAACAAGAGGTTTAAGTGGCTCGTGTTTCTGCAGGCTGTACAGGAAGCACAACAGCATCTGCTCCACTTCTGGGGAGGTCTCAGGAAACTAACAATGATGGTGGAAGGTGAAGGGTAAGCAGGCATGTCTCACATGGCTAGAGCAGGAAGAAGAGAGTTGCAGGGAGGTTCGTGGAGGGGATGGTACTAACCCATTCATGAGAAACTGCCCCCATGATCCAATCATCTCCCACCAGGCTCCACCTCCAACACTGAGGATTGCAGTCTAACATGAGATATTGACGAGGACACAGATCCAAACCATATCACCCAGTGAAACCCGTGCCAAACTCCTAATCTAGAGAATTGCAAGTTAATAAATCTGTGTTCTTTCTTTGCTACTAGATGTGTGGTATTGTGTTGTGGCAGTGATAGGAAATTAATTCATTCCTACATTCTTCTACTAAAGAATGATAGAAACTGTTAAAATTGCATTCCATTCGCTGTCAATATTGTTTATATTAAGTATTTAAATTAGGCTGCAAAAGTCAGGCAAAGAATAAACAATCCAGCCTTTTGATAGCAATACCAGAAGGAGTTCATTAACTTGGGATTTCCTAACATCCAGTTAGTAATATATTGAGAAAGACCAAAGATCAAACCCCTATTATGGAGTAAGAGTTATAGTCATTTATTTAGTATATATATATACAAATCGTTCGTACACAATATATAGTATATATGAGCAATTTATTTCATAACTTCACTCCATATATATATGTGTGTGTGCACATATACATATACACATATATGCATATTTTTTCACATACATATTTTATACAGATGCATGTGTACATATGTGTGTGCATACACACACACATATATATAAAATCAGGAATGTGTAAAAATATAATATAGCAGACAAAACATCTTAGTTAGTTACTGGCCAATCTGCATTTGACTCTTTTCCTGTGCTTTAAAAGTGATATTGAATTTTCTCTGGATTTTCTATGCTGTTCTGATCCAGTTCGTGTTGCAACCCCATTTTCTTGTACCAAAACCTTTATCACAATTTGTAAAAGAGTCTCAGTACATAAAATTTTAATTGATTCTAGATTTTGTAATAAATACTTTTATAAGGTTTTGCCTTCTCCAATAGATGTGAAAAATGCCAAGTTCTTACTTTGCCTATTATCCCAGAGTGACTTTGCTTTTAGTTTTTTCAGTGCTTCAGCTCTGCACTGAATTCTGATGTCTCTCCTAAGTCCTCTGTCTGTGTGCACTCACAACATTGGTAGAGCGAAGTTAAATCCTCCAATATGATATCGGGTCAGGAGCATAGCTTGAGACCTGTTTTCCTCACGGCTCTGCTACTTATTACCTATGTGACTTGGAACAAATTTTGTTGTCCTCCTTATTACTCCATTTTCTCATCTATAGAATGGGAGATATTAATACACACCTAACAGAGTGGTTGTCAGGATGAGATGAGTATATATAACACTCATCCACACAAACATCTACCATATAAAATACCATTCCATGGTAGTGAATGCTACCATGAAAGTTGTGCTAACCAGAACTAGTATTATCAAGAAGTACAGGGGGACTTAGCTTCTACATGTATGAATATGCGTACTGGTATGATATTGTCAAGACTCTCTTCCTCCCTTAGATCTGCTTTTCATTTGCACTTATCTCATTTTCAGGGTCTCTTTGTGGTAGTAAGATGATTGGCAATAGCTTCATCTTCTGAGCAAAGATAGCAGGATAAAAACAAACAAACAACAGAGTATATCTTTATAAGCGCTTCAATAAAAATCCCAGAAATAGTTCTGATTGGCCCCAATGGAATCATGTGACCAGTCCCTAAACCAATCACCATGTCCAGAGGAATACAAGACTCTTTTTGGACAGCCTGGAAACAGAAGCAAAATAAAATCCAGGGAAACAGAAGTGAAAAAGCTGACACAAATAACAAGCAAAAGCTTCCAGAAACATCTCTGCATTCAGCTGCATAGATCCTGTACAAACGAGTCTGGTGAGGGGCCCAAGCAGCTGCTGAAATCCAGTCATTTCCCTCTTGTCCCACCTGACTGGGACCTGAAGACCATCAGGTGTCGTTTTGTGCTAGCTGTGGCCGGGATCACATTCCCTTCTCCACTGCATGTCCCCAGGCCATGAGTAGGGCCAAGCTGAAAGAAGGAGAAATGCTTTGAACTTTGTCAGATGAGTAGGTTGCAAAAATTTTCTCCCATTCTGTGGGTTGCCTGTTCACTCTGATGGTAGTTTCTTTTGCTGTGCAGAAGCTCTTTAGTTTAATTAGATCCCATTTGTCAATTTTGGCTTTTGCTGCCGTTGCTTTTGGTGTTTTAGACATGAAGTCCTTGCCCATGCCTATGTCCTGAATGGTACTACCTAGGTTTTCTTCTAGGGTTTTTATGGTATTAGGTCTAACATTTAAGTCTCTAATCCATCTTGAATTAATTTTCATTAAAGGAGTAAGGAAAGGATCCAGTTTCAGCTTTCTACTTATGGGCTAATATCCAGAACCTACAAAGAACTCAAACAAATTTACAAGAAAAAAACAAACAACCCCATCAAAAAGTGGGCAAAGGAGATGAACAGACATTTCTCAAAAGAAGACATTCACACAGCCAACAGACACATGAAAAAATGCTCATCATCACTCGCCATCAGAGAAATGCAAATCAAAACCACAATGAGATACCATCTCACACCAGTTAGAATGGCAATCATGAAAAGTCAGGAAACAACAGGTGCTGGAGAGGATGTGGAGAAATAGGAACACTTTTACACTGTTGGTGGGATTGTAAACTAGTTCAACCATTATGGAAAACAGTATGGCATTCCTCAAGGATCTAGAACTAGATGTACCATATGACCCAGCCATCCCACTACTGGGTATATACCCAAAGGATTATAAATCATGCTGCTATAAAGACACATGCACACGTATGTTTATTGCGGCACTATTCACAATAGCAAAGACTTGGAATCAACCCAAATGTCCATCTGTGACAGACTGGATTAAGAAAATGTGGCACATATACACCATGGAATACTATGCAGCCATAAAAAAGGATGAGTTTGCGTCCTTTGTAGGGACATGGATGCAGCTGGAAACCATCATTCTTAGCAAACTATCACAAGAACAGAAAACCAAACACCACATGTTCTCACTCATAGGTGGGAACTGAACAATGAGATCACTTGGACTTGGGAAGGGGAACATCACACATGGGGGCCTATCATGGGGAGGGGGAGGGGGGAGGGATTGCATTGGGAGTTATACCTGATATAAATGACGAATTGATGGGTGCTGACGAGTTGATGGGTGCAGCACACCAACATGGCACAAGTATACATATGTAACAAACCTGCACGTTATGCACACGTACCCTAGAACTTAAAGTATAATTAAAAAAAAAAAAAAAAGAAATGCTTTGAACTGAAGGGGAGATTAAAGTCTTATTTTGATTTGACGAGGTATTTTAATACCTAAAAATTACTAGTAATATTCTTTATGTCTTTAAAAAAGACATAAAGAAGAACATTAAAATTACTCGTCATTCCATCTACCCGTATCATTCTTTTTTTTTTTTTTTGAGATGGAGTCTCGCTCTGTTGCCCAGGCTGGAGTGCAGTGGCGCGATCTCAGCTCACTGCAAGCTCCGCCTCCCGGGTTCACGCCATTCTCCTGCCTCAGCCTCCCGAGTAGCTGGGACTACAGGCGCCTGCCACTACGCCCGGCTAATTTTTTGTATTTTTAGTAGAGACGTGGTTTCACCGTGTTAGCCAGGATGGTCTTGATTTCTTGACCTCGTGATCCACCTGCCTCGACCTCCCAAAGTGCTGGGATGACAGGGGTGAGCCACCGCACCAGACCGTAATATTCTTATAATACCTAAAAGGGACTGGAAAACCGTGGAATCACCCAAGATACATTAAGGGATGAAGAGAGATAAGACAGAGCAAACCCGAAGATCGTAGTTGGAACAAACGCATAAAACTGTGTTCTGGTCGTGCCTGTTAAGTCAGCTCACTCACTAAAGCTGGTTACTTGTGGGCATTATGGTCTCTTTACACCACTGCTGAATTTAAAACTTTGTATCAAGAATATATCACTAGGCACGCACCAGGAAAAAAAAGTTTCATTTCTCTGAAAAACTGAAGAAGGAGGCCAAGAAAGGAAGCCAATATTTATTGATGTGAACTATGAACTCAGCCCTGTACCTTCTTGATCCCCTGGAATGCTCTCGAAGATCCTGAGACACGTTATTGTTTCACAGTTGAAGAAACGGAAGCTCAGAGATGGTAAGTGATTTAACCCAATTCAAAGCAATGGTATATGGTGTGGGGAGGGTCAAATTTAGTCCATTTTGATGAAACGGTATTGAATTTCTCATCTCCTATTGTGTGAAAGTGAAAGCAGTTGTACAATGGGCCCCATCTAAATCTCCACGGTCATTGAGCACTTCCTTGGGAACCCACACATTGGTCCCTCAAACCTTAACCTGCCTGGAGTCACCACACAGCCTTGACCTAGGTTAAAGTGAACTGAAGCTGATAAGGGTGTTGCGTAGTCCAGTTTCTAATCCAAACAGCTGAAGAACAGGGTGCACGCCATAAATCACTGAACTTCACAACAGTGAACTTTTAATGTGGAGGCAGAGAATTTTTTTCATATTTGTGCAAAAAAAAAAAAAATTAAGTTAAATTTTTGCATTCAAATTCCATTCTTGTTCCTGGGGAAGGTGTGCATTCACTGGTGGATACATCCTCCTTTTCTCTTTGCGGGAACTGCAAAACCTACAAAGCCAAAAAATCTACTATCTAGCCCTTTTGTTTAAAAAAAAGAAAGAAAGGAATGCCAATCCCTGTCCTAGAGTGTTGGTTGTTAAAGTTGATTGCATATTACAATCACCTGAGGAGTTTTTAAAATTCCAGCTGCCCATGCCACAGGCCAGACCAATTAATTCAGGACTTCACAGGGGGTGGAACTCACGTCATTTTACAAAGATCTCTACTAAGTTGAGAACTCCAGAGCAATGGTTTTCAAATATTGGTGAGCACAGCAATCACCTGGCCTGACTGTCAAAAATGCAGTCCAGGGCCACGTTTCCAGATTGTCTGATCTGAGAGGACTGGCAGGGTTCCAGGAACCTACATCAGCATATCAGGACTTCTGACATAGGAGCCTGGGGACTTTATTTCAGAATTGACCAAGGCACACGCCTTCTAATTTCATAAAACTTGCTTTATTAAAAGTTTCACATCAACTCAAGTATTTACAGAACCACGATTTACAAGAATGAGTCATTATTACAAAGTACAACCTGTACCAGCAGTCCTACTCCTTTCCATTAAAAATGATCCTGCACACAGAAAAAATTTCACCCACATCCTATTTTACTTAACCTCTGAGTGTCATTACTGCTGTAAATATCAGGCAAAAAAGACGAGTTTCTCCGGAACAATTCACAGTCTCTATGATTGCCCTTAGGAGTCTGCTTTTTATTAGCATAGAAAGAAGGAATGAATAACTGTTAATAATTTGAAACATCTAGAAAGATTTTTATTTCTCTGACTGTGCTTAAGGTTGCTTTAAAAATTAGCAGGACTAAAAGATCATTTTTATTTAATCGTAACATTTAAAAATTAATAATAACTTACCTTTTAGGGCAGCAATGTCAGTGACCAAAATTTCTAATCAAATTATGATAAATGTGAACCAAACCTGTTGTTTTTACAGGGTCACTGCACTATCTGCCTAATGGCAGGGACCTTAAATCAGTAGTTCCTACATGACTTCACTTTCTACATTTGCAGGACCTGTGTGTGGCAGTGGCTTTTCAGATTCCTCCTCCTTCTTTGAGCATTACTAGGATAAATGTAATTAAAGTAGTCAGTGAGCTCCTCATTAAGCCTGCCTTTCACATCTACTGAGATCCTCGTGGAGTTTCACATAGGTCTTTCAGTCTCATGGAACAATCACCATCTGATCACTTATTTTCCTTTTTTTTTTTGACAGGGTCTCACTCTGTCACCCATGCTGGAGTGCAGTAGCACAATCTCAGCTCACTGCAACCTCCCTCTCCTGGGTTCAAGCGATTCTCCTACCTCAGCCTTCCGAGTCATTGGGACCTACACCCGGCCAATTTTTGTATTTTTAGTAAAGACAGGGTTTCACCAGGTTGGCCAGGCTGGTCTTGAACTCCTGACCTCAAGTGATCCACCTGCCACAGCCTCCCAAAGTGCTAGGATTACACTCCTGGCCTATTTTTATTTCATTTATCCTCATGTCTCCTAAAGGCTTGTTAGGATCCTGATCGATATCTGTGCAGTCAGGCAACGGGAGAAAAGTGAAGGAAAGCACACGTGAGATATTGATTGATTGCTTTCGGTTCTAAAATTCAAAGAAATCAAAATATCCAATACGGTTCTAAAGAAAACCTAGCACGTCCCTTCTAGTAGCATAGTCATTTGGCTGCATGGATTAACAATCCAACCTTCCACAAGATGAAATAACTTTTGGAAAAAATGAATTTTTTTTCTAGAAGAGGAGATGCTAAGCACCAAAGAGATGAGCGGGAAGGAAGGTCAGTTTTTCCTCAGTGCAGTGAACAGGACTGATTCTAAAGCAAGGAACTCCTGGTAACTTGCGGTTCCTCCCTCAGTGTCAGAATTTTAAAAACCAACAAATGCCATATTTCAGTTAGTCACAAGATGGCAGAATTTCAGCACATTCACACAGATAATGGCCTCCCCATCAGGATTAATGGATGGCAGTGATTTAAGCGTGACACTCTCCTCTCAAGAGACTTCATACTCTCATAAATGAAATACGAATATGGTTCAAGGGCTTATGTTTTATAGTCTTAAAATACCGAGAGTCAGCGATTCACATAATGTAATTGGCATCCACAAATGTTAAAGCTATGGAAAAGGTTCTAGTTTTGTTAATGGGCCTCTCATCTATCTCGCTGGATGAGGCCTGGGAACCACCTGGACTTTATTTTCCTTTGCTAAGCCGTTCTCAGAAGGAACAAGTCTTGCTGCTACTGTGGACGCACAGCTTCCGGGAGTTCCACAGGACCACGTGCGGACAAAGGAAGGGACGCAAACTTTGACGGTAGAAATAAAGGAAAAGGGGCTGGGTGTGGTGGCTCACGCCTGTAATCCCGGCACTTTGGGAGGCCGAGGCAGGCGGATCACGAGGTCAGGAGATCGAGACCATCCTGGCTAACATGGTGAAACCCTGTCTTTATTAAAAATACAAAAAATTAGCCGGGCGTGGTGGGGGGCGCCTGTAGTCCCAGCTACTCGGGAGGCTGAGACGGGAGAAAGATGTAAACCTGGGAGGCGGAGCTTGCAGTGAGCAGAGATTGCGCCACTGCACTCAAGCCTGGGCAACAAAGCCAGATGCCACCTAAAAAAAAAAAAGAAAAGAAAAGAAAGAAAGAAAGGAAAAGGTTGTGGGGGGAAAGAGAATGTTTTAGCTTTGAGTTAAAGAAAGATGGACGAAGAATTGTCCAGTAGGGTACAATCTGTCAGAAAACCGTAGACTGTGATATAGCTCTAGCACATTCATTCATTCGTTCATTCATCTGTCCATCCGATATTGATTGAGCAATTGTGTCTCACTAGGCAGTATGGTGGTCTCAAGGGATGGGAAAAAGGGGGAAAAATATTCTACCCTCAAGGAGCCAGCCCATTAGAACATTTCTTGAAATGACTGAGAAAAAGAAAAATTCCATATGATAACTAGACTAAAACAAAACTACAGAACAATTGGAAAAGGAATTGGTGGAATTACAAGCCATGTGAAAAATGCCAAGAGGGCACCCTGCAGCGATTATCAATAAGGAGTAATAGGGGGCCATGAGATCAGATAAAAAGTCAGAAATGGGGTGCTTCTGGGGAGTTAGGGGTTGGACATTTATTTGTAGGAAGGTTGGGACCCTATGTGGTGGAGGAACTTGGGACTGGAATTAGAAACAACAAAAAATAGTTGAGTTTCATCAGAGATTTCAGAACTGGCTCCTTGTACGACCTTGAGCGATTAGCTAAATCTTTGTAAGCTTCAATTCCTTCATCTGTAAAATGGATCCTGCAATAACTAACTCGGGGAGCTAATAAGGATGATAAAAGTGAAACATAAGGGAGTGTGCCTGGAATAGAATTGTTCATTACGTAATGTCAGTTGTTCTTTTTCCGTGTCAGACCATTTGAGAAAGTTAGCAGAAAATACAGGGAGAGCAGGCCCTCCAGGCTGCATAGCTAAACAAACACACTTTCATCCCAGAAGCCCAGATCCTCCTTGGCACTCATACCTGCAGTAAAGGCAACCGTGATGGATTCCTGGGCTTAGAAATCCGGAGCTAACTAGATAGAGGCCCCATACTGCATTCCACCAAGGGACATGGAAACACACTGTTTGCCTTTTTACACAAACATGGATACATGCTCCTCATGATAAAGAGAAAGAGAGAGAGAGAGAGTTTAAACTATGAACCCTCTTTACACAGTACAATCACATGCTCCTGTTCATGTAACTACACAACAGTCTGGGATGTGATCTCCTAGCTTTTGACGGATGCGTGTGTGTGTCTGTCTGTCTGTGTCTGTGTATGTGTGTGTGTGCATGTGTGTGTATGTGTATGTCCTCATATATGCATGTCCGTGTACCTATACCTGTAACTCAGATGCTGGCCGTCTCCAGAGGAACCCATCTCTTTCCCTTTCCAATCTGGAAGCTGATGGTAGCATTTTTCTATACTCTACAAAAAGGAAATTCACTCCACAGAGCATTAGGGAGTGATGTAGAATTTGCTGAAGTCTCCTTCACCCTATGGCAATTCTTTTCTAAGTCTTCCTTCACCACCACCACCAATTGGGAATTCACTTCTCTTTTCCCTAACACTGCACCAAGCCTTGAACCTGCCCACTGCCTTTCTTTATCATACTGAGCCTCTGCCTCCTTCCCCGTGAACTTCAGTCCTCAGGCTGAGGCACTTTTCTGATGTACAAGGGTCTTTTCAAAGCTTCTTTTCAACAAAGACGATCCCTTCATCAAAATAATTTCTGTGCCAGTTATCATAAAGATTAATAATTTTCTCCATGTTATAATATCTATATGACTATAACTGCATACATTATTACATATACGAATGTTTTTAACATGAAACGGAATCATACGATCATATCATGTACATTGTTTTCTGATTTTCAGTTGCTTCTCAATTATATATTTTGTGTATCTTTCCAAGTCATTAGAAATAAGTCAAACTCATTTTTTAAATTACTGAATAAAATTAGTACTTTAATGTGAGACATGGTCAATTTCTTTGTGCTGTAATTTTGTTATTGACAAGATAGAACATAATAACACAGAGCTATAATGAGAATTCCTCAGCTACAATATTAGAGACCTTCAGTTGCTTAGAACAAGTGAGCTACATAAATAATAAAAATTACGTTAGCTATATAAACAATGCTAATCAAAGTTGCTAATACTTCATCAGCATTTTTCTATGTGCCAGGACCTATTCATAGTCATTTATATGCACTAACTCATTTAATCCTCATAGCAACCCTATGAAGGAGATACTATTATTATTCCCATTTTATAGATGATCTTTCTGAGTCATGGGAAAGTCAGTAAATTGCTCAAGGCAACACAGCCGATAAGTGACATTGCCAAAATGCAGTGAGTCTGGCTCTAGAGTCTGTGTTGTTAATCACTAAACCATCTATCATCATCTCCAACAGGAAATACTTTGTACAAGCTTGCTTGCCAGGGACCCGAACTGGCTGTCATTGACCAAATTTAATAAACATGCTCACTGCAAGTGGCGCTCCAGCTGATCCTGGCGTGGGGCTCTCTGCACTGCTCCAAATTAGGCAGCCAGGCCAAAAGAAGATATGTAGCATCCATGGGGAACAAAGCGAGGCAAGGTCTGCTGAGCAAGGCATGGTTTGGAGGGAAAAGTGGGGTTGCCGGGAGAAGCTACAAGGAGTCAGAATAAAATAATTAAGAGGAATACTGCCAGGCACCTGGCCCAGCTGAGGAAGCCTCTGAGGTGTGCATGCCAAACCTCAGCAGCTCCAAGCCCAGCTCCCAGAATAGCTGGAAGGAGGCACACTGCCAGCGAGCCACTTATTACAGCCAGAGCTGGGAGCACTTAATCAGATGCATCCGGTTTGTGTTCACAAGATATTAGGCGGAAATATGTGGTCAACTGCAATGAATTGGCATGCCGTGTAGTGGGCCAGCCGTTGCCGGAAGCCATGTCTCCGGCAAATTGAAACCTAATCTTTCTCTCCTCTAAGTGCCTGCCACAACTAACTGATTATGTACATTTTATCTCTGTATGATATACTATCTAAGGAAGAGGAAATATTTCTTTTTTTGTGATGGCCCAGTGGAAATTGAGAATGCATAAAGCTAGTAGGACCAAATCCATGGAATACCCAAGGCAGGTACCCATCAGATAAGGCAAGTCTCCTACCTCCGGCAGGTTACTACACAGCGAATGTCATCTGATGCATCAGGCCCAGGGAGGCTGGCATAGAAAACATGAAGACATTATGGAGAGGGTTAAAACGACCCTAAGTATTGCTGAACTTCCTTTTCTGCCAGGAATTCCCACAAATGACATATCATTGTTGCTAGTTGGCTCCAAAGTCTTCCTGAATGAAGAGCTACCAGTTGGCGATCTCAGTGTACTTGGGGTGTTTAATATTCTTTTGAGTATTTTTTTTCTCCTAAAATTGCATTGCAGACACTCCTGGTGTCCTGTCCAGATTCCCTTACCAGGCAAGTGCAGTCATCATCCAGTTACTGTGACTGTTCCAGAGGATTGCCACCTCACCAGGACATGACTGGAAAATTGTACTAATCCTACAAGTGTCCTATGGCCTGTGGCAGACTGAAGTGAGGTTACAACAGTTCAGCCACCTTACCCACAGGCAATGCAAACTTTTTGTTGCATTTAAACTTCAAAATTCCTTGGGGGATCAGTCTGAAGCTAATATTCTCCTAAAACCTTGATTTGCCTCATTTCTTATCGTGCCCTATCTCGTTTCCCTTCCTCCCTCGTTTCCCTTTCTCCCCTATAGGTTTATCCTGAAAGTGTTCCCTCAGTAATTCACCTATACAAAAATCCCTGCCTCAGGCTCTGCTTCTCAGAACCCTGGCCTAAAACAGCATGTAAAATCTTTGTCAGCAAAAACCTTATAGTAAACACATGCCACCAGAGCAATACAATGCAGTTTTCCCAATCTCAGCTGTTCATACACTACCTACATTATTTTCCCATAATTGCATATTGCTTATACAGCTATTTACCTAGCAGTTATTTGTAAATAGTTTTCAAACTAACTTCTTTTTCAAAAAACTAACCTTACTCTAGAAAAATCATAATTCTGCAACCATGATTTTGAGGCATTAATGAGATATATCAATTACATATTGAAATAATGTGTTTATATATGTATATTTACATATGGGCATTAATCTATGTATAACTTAAAATTACTCTATCTTTCACCATGAATTATATGTACATGAACCACGTCTTTAAAAACATCATAAAATGAAAAGTATGGTTTGTAAAAATCTGTTTTTCTACTTTATAGCGCTACTGCAGAGCCATCTCATATTGAAGGTAGAATAAATTCTTGCTGATGTTTCTAAATTCAATAAATACTTTTTAATTTTCTCTTAGCCCCTGATCTTGCCAATAGTTCTAAGGGGATGCACAAAACATGAACTAAAAAGAGGAAAGAAGGATCAATTTTTTAAAATAAAGAAATAATTTAAAAATCCTTAGCATTCTATCTTCAGTGCTTAGATTTTTCTGGGATCATCTGCTAATCTGCTCCTGTCACACAGGAACATTTTACTCAATGATTGAATTGACAGAGACTTGCAAGGAAAGAGGAGCTTCCAGAAACTTGAAATTCCTGTTGCAAGGATGATTATCTGATATCATGAAACTCAGATACTCCTCTCAGAAAAGGAAGAGCCATTGATGGCCATTACGGCAGGTTTTGGACCATACAAGAATGCTTTACATTGCACCTTTTCCTCCAAGTTGCAGCAATGCATTAAACCACATGACCCTCACACAGAGTATTTCAGTGTGGAAGGTAAAAGGTCAACTGTCAACAAAATACTTTAGGGTCAGGATTTTGATTCTCATCTCCAGCATAATGTCTTTTCTGATCCATTCATCCTTCATAAATTCTTTCAGGAACAATCTAGTATTGAGGAAGTAGAAGCCTGAAGACCACTGTGTCTTGAAATGCATGCTTTGCACAGTTGCAAAGATTGCCAAAATCATACGTTTCAAACCTGACAGGACAAGTTTAAAATTAGACACTAAGGAAGCATAGCACCTGTAAATCAGGGAAATGAGTGCAAGCTTGGTATTAAAAAAACCTACTTAACTAAGTCATAAAATTATTTCCAAAACTAAAACCTGTTCTTTAAAATGTAATTCCTCATGTTTTTATCCACCTGAGCATGCTTCATTGAATGACAAGATCTGCTGACAGCAGAACTTCAGCTCCATTAATATATCGATTAATATATCTGTGCATAGAATTTCCTGGTACTGGGTATAGGATTTCTCTGATGCAGGAAAGTACATCATCTTGGTCTTATTCTTTAACTGGCAAGGAGTTTTCTTTTACAAGAGATTTGGTTATATATTCCAGTAGTAGTTATATGAGTTTAATTTTTTTAACACAATCCCTATATGTCCCTTCATTCTCAGAGGGTTTTCTTCGTAAAGGCTCCTTATTGTGAGAGTAGCTGCTTGAGTGGTCTGTCTGCTTCCATTACTCAATAGTTACAGCCTCAGAAGTCTAATTCTGTCCTTTCTTGTAGCTCTCTAATTTAGCTGAGTATATCAACAAGAGACATTATACCTTAAAACCAAGTCAATCCTCTCTCCGTGGTGGAATGTGGACCAAAATATAAGAACTTTTAATTATATACTTTAAATAAATAGGAAAGTAAGCTTTTCTAACACATCATATATGGATTTATACTGGTGTCCTAATATATTCATATGGAAAAGAGGCAAGTGTCACATATGGTCACTGAGGCATGCTGGGAGAAGGGCAGAAGTTCTAAGTACAGAGGAGGGGTCAGTCCTGGCTTCATGCCATAGACTTCATGTCATCTTGCAAAAAAACATGGACTAAACATAATAGCAATAATCCACAGACAAAGAAAAATTGGCAGAAACTTCCACTTCTAGTTTGATCTCTTTACCAAGCACATCAAAAGGTTGAAAACAATGAGGATGTAATTAGATAAGACAGGAAGTAAACCAAAATGATTTGAAATTATCCAGGTTGTTTGAATCTCATGCTAGGTGTGTTTGCTGCCTTGAAATGTTTGCAAATGATAATACAGAGTCATCATGATTAGTGAGACATTTGGGATCTGAGCATCCAGAGAATGCAGACAAACCTTTACAATTTTTTCCAGTGATGTTTCAAGTTGCATTAAGCCCAATTTGCTAACCTGTTCAGGGAGAATTAGTGATTGTCAGTAATGTGCTACCCAGAAGATCTATTTCTCAAAATAAATATATAATCTATTCCTACAAGGTAAAGGTGAGTTTTTTTTAACAAAGAGTGAGAACCTACCTGTTTTTAAAGGCACTTGTCATGCAAAATATATTTGAGAACTGCTATCCGTTAATGTTTGGATCAGTACGTGATTTTGTTGCTGAAAATTACATCACTTATGAAAACTCTCATATCTGCATGCTTAAAAATACAGCCATAAATGTATTATTTAACCTATATCAAAAATATCCCAAATAGTTTTGATGGATTTTGAATCGTATTTTTAAAAAGAGAAATGCAACGTATTACTACTTATTTTCGAGAACAATAATCAACAGAAATACAATAACTGAATTTTAACAAAAACTTTTGTGTAATTGATGGGTGGAATATAAAAATCAGTATCATAATACTGATTTCCAAACCTTTGGAAATGGAAACAATAGCACCCATAGTGAAAAATAAACTAGATAGGAGAAACAAGAGATTAGATAGTGCTGAAAAAATGCTACTGAATTTAAAGACATAGTAATGGAAACTTCCTGAAATGAAACAGAACAGAAACATAAAAAAGCACCACTGATCTGTGGGACAATTTCCTAATATTCATGTAATTGGAGTCCTCAAAGGAGATGAGACAGAGGAGAAGAAATATAAGATGAAATATGGACAAGTTTTTCTTCCACATCTGAAGAAATATATAATATAAATGCACAGATCCAATAATCTCAATAAATGCTAAGTATATGTTGAGAGATATGAAGAAAATCACACCAAAATACATCATGTGCAAACTGCTCAAAACCAATGATACATAGAAAATTCTAAAAGCAGCCTGAGAAGTGAGACATGTTAGGTACAAAAGAACAAGAATAAGCATAATGGTAGATTTCTCATTAGAAACAATTAAGCGAGAAATAAATGGAGTGAAATCTTTAAAGTACTGAAAGAAAAATACTGCCAGCCAGATTTTATACTCAGATAAAATATATTTGAAAATGAAGACAAAATAAAGACTTTTTAACACATAAAAATTTGAAGAATTTATCTACAACTACTTAAACTTTAATTGATGTTCAAGAAAGTCCTTTAGGAAGAATTAAAATTACAGTAGATGGAAATGTGGGTCTACACAAAGATACGAAGAGCAATGGAAATGGTACGTATGCAGGGAAATCTGTAAGATTGTCTCCTTATTATTTAAATGTCCTTAAAGAGTAATAGATCATTTAATCAAAAATAATTACAATGAACTGGTAATAACATATGTACAAATAAAATGTGTAACAGGAACAGCATAAGGATGGGAAAAGAAAAATGAAAGTATACTGCTACTGTGTTTCTTACACTATACATGAAGTAGTATGATATTACTGGAAAAAAAGACTGTGATAAGATAAAGATGCCATTATGGAAAACAGTATGGCGATTCCTCAAGGATCTAGAACTAGATGTACCATATGACCCAGCCATCCCACTACTGGGTATATACCCAAAGGATTATAAATTACTCTACTACAAAGACACATGCACACGTATGTTTATTGCGGCACTATTCACAATAGCAAAGACTTGGAATCAACCCAAATGTCCATCTGTGACAGACTGGATTAAGAAAATGTGGCACATATACACCATGGAATACTATGCAGCCATCAAAAAGGATGAGTTTGCATCCTTTGTAGGGACATGGATGCAGCTGGAAACCATCATTCTTAGCAAACTATCACAAGAAGAGAAAACCAAACACCGCATGTTCTCACTCATAGGTGGGAACTGAACAATGAGATCACTTGGACTCGGGAAGGGGAACATCACACACTGGGGCCTATCATGGGGAGGGGGGAGGAGGGAGGGATTGCATTGGGGAGTTATACATGATATAAACGTCATGCACATGTACCCTAGAACTTAAAGTATAATAAAAAAATATATAAATAAAAAAAAAGATAAAGATGCATACTATAAACCTTAAACCAATCAGTAAAGTAATGCAAAAAGAATTATAGCTAATAAGTCAAAAAGTTGATGAACTCAAATTATAGAAATTTATAATTTATTCAAAGGAAGATAAGAAAGGGATAAAATGGAAACAAAGAACAAATAAAACAAAGATAAAATAAGATCATACATTTAAACCCAACTATATTAATAATCTTATTAAATTCAATTTATGTAAACACCCAATTATAATGTGAAGATTGGCACATCTGATTAAAAAAGCAAACCTATCTATATGTTTTCTGTGAGAAACACTTCAAAAATAAAGATAGAATAGGTTAAAAGTAAAAGGATAGAAAAAGATACACCATGCGTCCCCTAATCCAAAGAGAAGGAAATGGCTATGTTAGTATAAAGCAGAATATGTTTCAGAGCAAATAGTATTAACATGGATAGAGTCATTTCACAATACAACAAGCTCAGTCTACCCAGAGAACACAACAATTCTAAGTTTTTGTACCCTTAATAACAGAGCTTTTGTATACATGAAGAAAAAATTGATAGAATTGTAAGGAGAAATAGACATATCTATAATTATTGTTTGAGACTTCAACACCACTTTCTCAATAGCTACTAGAACTATAGAGAATATAAGTGTATAGAAGACTTGAACAACACTATCAACCGATTTGACCTATTTGACATCTATGTGATATTCTACCCAACAGCAACAGAATACACTTTATTTTCAAGTGCACAAGGAATATTTACTATGATAGACCACATTCTGGGCTTAACTTTTGACAAAGTTAAAAAGATTTAGGTCATAAAAAATACTTTCTCTGGGCACAATGGCTTAAATAAAAAACTAATAACAGAACAGGAAGATCTCTGGAAAAATACTCAAATGTTTGTAAAGTAAGCCCACGGATCAAGAAAAAAATCAAAGGCGGAAATTATAAAGTATTTTGAGCAAAGGTAAATGAAAACACAATATACCGACCGACATTCATGAGATGCACCTAAATCAGTGATTCTCAGCTCGGGTAATTTTGCCCACTTGCCTTCAGCGGACATTTAGTAATGTCTATAGACATGTTTGATTGTCACAATGGTGAGGAAGAGGAGAGATGCTATTGGCATCTAGTAGGAAGGAATCAGGGATTCTGCTAAACCTCCTACAATTCACAGGAGAGCTCCCTGTAATAAAGCAGTATCCAGTTCCAAAATGTCAATAGTACCTCTATCGAGGAATTTTGATCTCTACCAATAACAAGGGAAAACGTTATAGCACAAAACACCTATATTTAAAAAGAACAAAAATCAAATAAATGAATTCAGCTTCTGCTTTAAGAAACTAAAGGATCAAATTAAGCCCAAAGCAAAAGAAAAGAAATAATAAAGACTTGAGCAGAAATCAATATTTTTAATGGAAAAACAATAGGTAAAATCAATAAAACCTAAAGTTGGTTTATTCTGAAGATCAGCAATATTTATAAACATCTAGCCAAACTGATCAGGAAAAAGAAGAAAGAAGACACAAATTATCATATCAGAAATAAAAGAGATATTCAAATGATAATAAGTTCATTCAAGAAAAAATAGATACCTTGCATAGACCTATACCTATAAAAGAAATTAAAATTTTAATTACACGACTTCCAAATAAGAAAATTGTAGGTCTGGATGGCTTCACTCGTAGATTCATGCAAATATTTAAGAAAGAGATAATACTAATTCTATACAAACTCCTTCAGAATATAAATGGAACTTCATCACAAATTGTGCTATGATAACATTACTCTGATACCATAACCGCACCATGATATTACAAGAAAATAAACTATATTACAATATCCTTCATGAGCATAGGTGTTAAAAAATCCCAGAATTATTTTTAAAACTCTTAACAGCGTTTATGTATTGGAAGACTCAATATTATTAAGATTTCAATCTTCTCCCAAGTTAATTTACAGATTCAAGGCAGTCTCAATCAAATTGCAGCAGGCTTTTATAGAAATGTACAAGCTCATTCTCAAGTTCACAGGAAAATGGGGGAGACTAGAATAGCAAAGCAACCTGTAAAAAGAATAAAGTTGGAGGACTAACACTACCTGTTTTCAAAACTTGTAAAGCTACAGTAATCAAGATAGAGTATTATTAACCTCAAAATTGACAAATAGATTTGTGGGACCGGTAGGAAGTTCAGAAATAAACTCTTGCATATAAGGACAACTTATTTTTCACAAAAGTGCAAAAGCAATTTATTGGAAAAAGGGTTTTTTTTTTTTTTTTTTTTTTTTTTTCAGAAAATAATGCTGGAAAAATGTTCCTTTTTTTTTTTTAAAAAAAGAACTTTAATCCATACTTTATATACAAAAAATAATTCAAAATGGATCACAGTCTAATTGCTGGAAGAAAACATGTGAGAAAATCTTTTTGACCTAGGGTAAGGCAAAGATATTTTTGATACAACACCAAAAACATGATTCAAAGATTTAAAAATATGATAACTTGAACTACATTAAAATAAAAAACTTTCTATTATTTGAAAGACACTGTTAAGAGAATGAACAACAAGGAATAGACTGGAATAAAATACTTGCAAATTGCATAGGATAAAGAAATTTTATCTAAAATATATAAATAACTCTTGGAACAAATAATAAGAAAATTAACGACTTAAACAAAAAAGGGAGAAAAGGACTGAACAGACAGTTTACCAAATGAAAGAAATGGATGGCAAATAAACACCTATGGTAAAATTAAATTTATAATTTAGGTACAGTAAGAGGTTAGCAATAATAAATAATAAAATGAAAATTATAATACACTAATAAAAACTATGTTAGTGTAGTATCTCAATCTCTCTCTCTCTCATACACACACATACACACACACACGATATCTTATTATACAGTGCTCACCTATTTTTGGACTGTGATTGACTGTGGGTAACTGAAGCCACAGAAGACAAAGCCACAATAAGAGGTAACTACTGTATATTTCTTTCCTAATCATTCTGGTTCTGCAGAAATAGCTATAGAATAGGTCTCAGTCTCATTGGACCAACTGTGAGATAGATTTGACCAAGGTCAGTCTGTTTAATTAGATCTTGTCCTTCATAAACCTCCACTCTGATAATCATACTGATGTGCCATTATGAGCCTCCAAGTGTTAATGTCTATTCTGTCAGTATCTAATAATTCCTGGGAGCCCTGGACATTTTCCTGTTCCCATTTCACAGCTGCTCTAGTTAATGGCCATAACTCTCTTTAGAGAAGACTTGGGACTGGCTGTAAAACATGGTCTCCACTTTATTTGAGAAGTTTAAAGCTTGTGAACTGAGTGAAAACTAGCTGAGAAGCTGTAAACCCTTTTTGAAGGCTCATTAATATTAAAATTTTAATTTTAACATTTTCTGATGTAGAGAGTCAAAGTCTAGGTTTAAATTTAATTTTGTTTAAATATTGCTTTTTGGGGCGGAGCAAGATGGCCGAATAGGAACAGCTCCAGTCTCCAACTCCCAGCGCGAGCGACACAGAAGACCGGTGATTTCTGCATTTTCAACTGAGGTACTGGGGTCATCTCTCTAGGGAGTGCCGGACAATCGGTGCGGGTCAGCTGCTGCAGCCTGACCAGCGGGAGCTGAAGCAGGGCGAGGCATCGCCTCACCTGGAAGCGCAAGGGGGAAGGAAATCCCTTTTCCTAGCCAGGGGAACTGAGACACACAACACCTGGAAAATCGGGTAACTCCCACCCCATACTGCGCTTTAAGGAAATAGGCACACCAGGAGAATATATCCCACACCTGGCCGGGAGGGTCCCACGCCCACGGAGCCTCCCTCACTGCTAACACAGCCGTCTGAGGCGATCTATCCGCAAGGCAGCAGCGAGGCTGGGGGAGGGGCGCCCGCCATTGCTGAGGCTTAAGTAGGTAAACAAAGCCGCTGGGAAGCTCGAAGGGTGGAGCTCACAGCAGCTCAAGGAAGCCTGCCTGTCTCTGTAGACTCTACCTCTGCGGACAGCGCACAGCTGCAGTCCATTGGGAAAGAGCGGGGCCGCTGCAGACCCGAACGACTCTGTCTGACAGCTTTGGGGAGAGCCGTGGATCTCCTAACGCGGAGGTTGAGATCTGAGAACGGACAGACTGCCTGCTCAGGTGGGTCCCTGACCCCTGAGTAGCCTAGCTGGGAGACATCCCCCACTAGGGGCAGTCTGATACCCCACACCTCACAGGGTGGCATCACCCCTGAGAGGAAACTTCCAAAGAAAGAATCAGACAGGTACACTCGCTGTTCAGCAATATTCTATCTTCGGCAACCTCTGCTGCTGATACCCAGGCAAACAGGGTCTGGAGTGGACCTCAAGCAATCTCTAACAGACCAACAGACACTCCTTCTGACTGTCGGAAGGACACCTATACCAAAACCCCATCAGTACGTCACCATCATCAAAGTCCAGAGACAGATAAAACCACAAAGATGGGGAAGAAGCAGGGCAGAAAAGCTGGAAATTCAAAAAATAAGAGCGCATCTCCCCCTGCAAAGGAGCGCAGCCCATCGCCAGCAACGGATCAAAGCTGGTCAGAGAATGACTTTCACGAGATGAGAGAAGAAGGCTTCAGTCCATCAAACCTCTCAGAGCTAAAGGAGGAATTACGTACCCAGCGCAAAGAAACTAAAAATCTTGAAAAAAAAGTGGAAGAATTGACAGCTAGACTAATTAATGCAGAGAAGATCATAAACGAAATGACAGAGATGAAAACCATGACACGAGAAATACGTGACAAATGCACAAGCTTCGGTAACCGACTGATCAACTGGAAGAAAGAGTATCAGCGATTGAGGATCAAATGAATGAAATGAAGCGAGAAGAGAAACCAAAAGAAAAAAGAAGAAAAAGAAATGAACAAAGCCTGCAAGAAGTATGGGATTATGTAAAAAGACCAAATCTACGTCTGATTGGGGTGCCTGAAAGTGAGGGGGAAAATGGAACCAAGTTGGAAAACACTCTTCAGGATATCATCCAGGAGAACTTCCCCAACCTAGTAGGGCAGGCCAACATTCAAATTCAGGAAATACAGAGAACGCCACGAAGATACTCCTCCAGAAGAGCAACTCCAAGACACATAATTGCCAGATTCACCAAAGTTGAAATGAAAGAAAAAATCTTAAGGGCAGCCAGAGAGAAAGGTCGGGTTACCCACAAAGGGAAGCCCATCAGAATAACAGCAGACCTCTCGGCAGAAACTCTACAAGCCAGAAGAGAGTGGGGGCCAATATTCGACGTTCTTAAAGAAAAGAATTTTCAAACCAGAATTTCATATCCAGCCAAACTAAGCTTCATCAGTGAAGGAGAAAATAAATCCTTTACAGATAAGCAAATGCTTAGAGATTTTGTCACCACCAGGCCTGCCTTACAAGAGACCCTGAAGGAAGCCCTAAACATGGAAAGGAACAACCGGTACCAGCCACTGCAAAACATGCCAAAATGTAAAGACCATCGAAGCTAGGAAAAAACTGCATCAACTAACGAGCAAAATAACCAGTTAATATCATAATGACAGGATCAAGTTCACACATAACAATATTAACCTTAAATGTCAATGGACTAAATGCTCCAATTAAAAGACACAGACTGGCAAACTGGATCAAGAGTCAAGACCCATCAGTCTGCTGTATTCAGGAGACCCATCTCACATGCAGAGACATACATAGGCTCAAAATAAAGGGATGGAGGAAGATCTACCAAGCAAATGGAGAACAAAAAAAGCAGGGGTTGCAATCCTAGTCTCTGATAAAACAGACTTTAAAACATCAAAGATCAAAAGAGACAAAGAAGGCCATTACATCATGGTAAAGGGATCAATTCAACAGGAAGAGCTAACTCTCCTAAATATATATGCACCCAATACAGGAGCACCCAGATTCATAAAGCAAGTCCTTAGAGACCTACAAAGAGACTTAGACTCCCATACAATAATAATGGGAGACTTCAACACTCCACTGTCAACATTAGACAGATCAACGAGACAGAAAGTTAACAAGGATATCCAGGAATTGAACTCATCTCTGCACCAAGTGGACCTAATAGACATCTATAGAACTCTCCACCCCAAATCAACAGAATATACATTCTTCTCAGCACCACATCGCACTTATTCCAAAATTGACCACATAATTGGAAGTAAAGCACTCCTCAGCAAATGTACAAGAACTGAAATTATAACAAACTGTCTCTCAGACCACAGTGCAATCAAACTAGAACTCAGGACTAAGAAACTCAATCAAACCGCTCAACTACATGGAAACTGAACAACCTGCTCCTGAATGACTACTGGGTACATAACGAAATGAAAGCAGAAATAAAGATGTTCTTTGAAACCAATGAGAACAAAGATACAACATACCAGAATCTCTGGGACACATTTAAAGCAGTGTGTAGAGGGAAATTTATAGCACTAAATGCCCACAAGAGAAAGCAGGAGAGATCTAAAATTGACACTCTAACATCACAATTAAAAGAACTAGAGAGGCAAGAGCAAAACATTCAAAAGCTAGCAGAAGGCAAGAAATAACTAAGATCAGAGCAGAACTGAAGGAGATAGGGACACAAAAAACCCTCCAAAAAATCAATGAATCCAGGAGTTGGTTTTTGAAAAGATCAACAAAATTGACAGACCGCTAGCTAGACTAATAAAGAAGAAAAGAGAGAGGAATCAAATAGATGCAATAAAAAATGATAAAGGGGATATCACCACCGACCCCACAGAAATACAAACAACCATCAGAGAATACTATAAATGCCTCTACGCAAATCAACTAGAAAATCTAGAAGAAATGGATAATTTCCTGGACACTTACACTCTCCCAAGACTAAACCAGGAAGAAGTTGAATCCCTGAATAGACCAATAGCAGGCTCTGAATTGAGGCAACAATTAATAGCCTACCCACCAAAAAAAGTCCAGGACCAGATGGATTCACAGCTGAATTCTACCAGAGGTACAAGGAGGAGCTGGTACCATTCCTTCTGAAACTATTTCAATCAATAGAAAAAGAGGGAATCCTCCCTAACTCTTTTTATGAGGCCAACATCATCCTGATACCAAAGCCTGGCAGGACACAACAAAAAAAGAGAATTTTAGACCAATATCCCTGATGAACATCGATGCAAAAATCCTCAATAAAATACTGGCAAACCGGATTCAGCAGCACATCAAAAAGCTTATCCACCATGATCAAGTGGGCTTCATCCCTGGGATGCAAGGCTGGTTCAACATTCGCAAATCAATAAACGTAATCCAGCATATAAACAGAACCAAAGACAAGAACCACATAATTATCTCAATAGATGCAGAAAAGGCTTTTGACAAAATTCAACAGCCCTTTATGCTAAAAACGCTCAATAAATTTGGTATTGATGGAACGTACCTCAAAATAATAAGAGCTATTTATGACAAACCCACAGCTAATATCATACTGAATGGGCAAAAACTGGAAAAATTCCCTTTGAAAACTGGCACAAGACAGGGATGCCCTCTCTCACCACTCCTATTCAACATAGTGTTGGAAGTTCTGGCTAGGGCAATCAGGCAAGAGAAAGAAATCAAGGGTATCCAGTTAGGAAAAGAAGAGGTCAAATTGTCCCTGTTTGCAGATGACATGATTGTATATTTAGAAAACCCCATCTCTCAGCCCAAAATCTCCTTAAGCTGATAAGCAACTTCAGCAAAGTCTCAGGATACAAAATTAATGTGCAAAAATCACAAGCATTCTTATACACCAGTAACAGACAAGCAGAGAGCCAAATCAGGAATGAACTTCCATTCACAATTGCTTCAAAGAGAATAAAATACCTAGGAATCCAGCTTACAAGGGATGTAAAGGACCTCTTCAAGGAGAACTACAAACCACTGCTCAGTGAAATCAAAGAGGACACAAACAAATGGAAGAACATACCATGCTCATGGATAGGAAGAATCAATATCGTGAAAATGGCCATACTGCCCAAGGTGATTTATAGATTCAATGCCATCCCCATCAAGCTACCAATGACTTTCTTCACAGAATTGGAAAAAACGGCTTTAAAGTTCATATGGAACCAAAAAAGAGCCCGCATTGCCAAGACAATCCTAAGTCAAAAGGACAAAGCTGGAGGCGTCACGCTACCTGACTTCAAACTATACTACAAGGCTACAGTAACCAAAACAGCATGGTACTGGTACCACAACAGAGATATAGACCAATGGAACAGAACAGAGTCCTCAGAAATAATACCACACATCTACAGCCATCTGATCTTTGACAAACCTGAGAGAAACAAGAAATGGGGAAAGGATTCCCTATTTAATAAATGGTGCTGGGAAAATTGGCTAGCCATAAGTAGAAAGCTGAAACTGGATCCTTTCCTTACCCCTTATACGAAAATTAATTCAAGATGGATTAGAGACTTAAATGTTAGACCTAATACCATAAAAACCCTAGAAGAAAATCTAGGTAGTACCATTCAGGACATAGGCATGGGCAAGGACTTCATGTCTAAAACACCAAAAGCAACGGCAGCAAAAGCAAAAATTGACACATGGGATCTAATTAAACTAAAGAGCTTTTGCACAGCTAAAGAAACTACCATCAGAGTGAAGAGGCAACCTACAGAATGGGAGAAAATTTTTGCAACCTACTCATGTGACAAAGGGCTAATATCCAGAATCTACAAAGAACTCAAACAAATATACAAGAAAAAAACAAACAACCCCATCAAAAAGTGGGCAAAGGATATGAACAGACATTTCTCAAAAGAAGACATCCATACAGCCAACAGACACATGAAAAAATGTTCATCATCACTCGCCATCAGAGAAATGCAAATCAAAATCACAATGAGATACCATCTCACACCAGTTAGAATGGCAATCATTAAGAGAGTCAGGAAACAACAGGTGTTGGAGAGGATGTGGAGAAATAGGAACACTTTTACACTGTTGGTGGATTGTAAACTAGTTCAACCATTATGGAAAACAGTATGGCGATTCCTCAAGGATCTAGAACTAGATGTACCATATGACCCAGCCATCCCACTACTGGGTATATACCCAAAGGATTATAAATTACTCTACTACAAAGACACATGCACACGTATGTTTATTGCGGCACTATTCACAATAGCAAAGACTTGGAATCAACCCAAATGTCCATCTGTGACAGACTGGATTAAGAAAATGTGGCACATATACACCATGGAATACTATGCAGCCATAAAAAAGGATGAGTTTGCATCCTTTGTAGGGACATGGATGCAGCTGGAAACCATCATTCTTAGCAAACTATCACAAGAAGAGAAAACCAAACACCGCATGTTCTCACTCATAGGTGGGAACTGAACAATGAGATCACTTGGACTCGGGAAGGGGAACATCACACACTGGGGCCTATCATGGGGAGGGGGGAGGAGGGAGGGATTGCATTGGGGAGTTATAGATGATATAAACGTCATGCACATGTACCCTAGAACTTAAAGTATAATAAAAAAAAAAAAGAAAAGAAAAAAAAATAAATATTGCTTTTTATTCTCAGTACTTGGGTGATGGGCACTGAGAATAAACTCCAAGGTTGGAGTCAGCATCATGCAATATATTCAGGCAACAAACTTGTACATTTACCCCCGAATCCAAAAAAACAGTGAAAACTAAAAAAAAAAAAAAAAAAAAAAAAAAAAGACACAATGTTTCTAATATATTATTGGAGTATAGTTAATATACATAAAGGGGTTACATATTAAAATGCACGGTGTAATATTTTGACCAATGTACATACCCATGAAGCCATCACTATAATCAAGATAATGCAAACATACATCATATTTTTAAAGTACCAGGTATCCCTTGGTAAGCTCTCCTTCCTGTCCCTCCTCCTTAATCCTAAGGCAACCACTGGTCTACTTTCTGTTATTATACATTTGTTTGCATTTTCTAGAATATTCTATAAATGGAATCATACAGTACATACCGTTTGGTATAGTTTCTTTCACTCAGCATAATCATTTTAAGATCATTCACGTTATTGCTTCTCTCAATAGTTCAATGCGAAATAGAATTCCATGCACAAATATGCCATCATTTGTTTATCCATTCACATGTTGATGAACATTTGGATTGATTCCAGTTTGTGGGCTATTACAAATTAAACTGATATAAACATTCATGTACAAGTTTTTGAATGGACGTACGCCTTCATTTCTCTTGAGTCAAAACAATAGGGACATGTTCTAAGAAATGCATCATTAGGTGATTTTGTAGTTTTGTGAAGACCATGAAGTATTTACACAAACCTAGATAATATAGCCTACCACACACCGAGGTTATGCTGTATAGCCTATTGCTCGTAGGCTGCAAACCTGTACAGCTTGTCACTGTACGGAATATTGTAGGCAACTGTATCATAATGGTATTTGTGTATCAAAATATGTCTAAACATAGAAAAGGTACAGTAAAAATACGGTACAAAATACAAAATGGAGGCTGGGCAAGGTGGCTCACACCTGTAATTCCAGCACTTTGAGAGGCCAAAGTAGGCAGATAATTTGAGGTCAGGAGTTCAAGACCAGCCTGGCCAACATGGTGAAACCCTGTCTCTACTAAAAATACAAAAAAAAAAAAAAAAAAAAGAGTCAGGCATGGTGGTGTGCACCTGTAATCCTGGCTACTTGGGAGCCTGAGGCATGAGAATAACTTGAACCCAGGAGGCAGAGGTTGCAGTGAGCCAAGATCATGCTACTGCACTCCAAACTGGGTGACAGAGTGAGACCCTGTCTCAAAAAATCTCTCTCTATATAAATGGTGCCCCTGTATAGGGCATTTACTATAATGGAGCTTTCAGGACTGGAAGTTGCTCTGGGTGAGCAAGTGAGAGAGTGGTGTGTGAATGTGAAGGCCTAGGACATTATTACATGCTAATGTGGACTTGATAAACACTGGACACTTAACCTACATTAAATTTATGAAAAAATGTTCTTCAATAATAAATTAACTTTAGTTACTGCAATGTTTTTTACTTTATATACTTTTTAAATTTTAACTTTTGACTCTTGTAATAATATTTAGCTTAAAACACAAACACATTGTACAACTATAGAAATATTTTCTTCCTCTATGTGCTTTTTCTATACAGTTTTTTCTGTATTTAGTTTTTTGTTGTTGTTAAAAACTCAGACTCAAGTGCACATATTAGCCTAAGCCTACACAGTGTCAGGATCATCATCATTGTCTTCCAACTCCACATCTTGTCCCATTAGAAGGTCCTCAGGGGCAATATCACTCATGCACTGTCATTTCCTATGATAACAATGCCTCTCAGACGAATACTCCTGAGGAACTGCCTGAGGCTGTTTTACAGTTAACTTCAGTTTTAATAAGGAGAAGGAATACACTCTAAAGTAGCAGTAAAAAGTACAGTGTAGCATTACCAGATGGTAGGAAATTTGCAATGGAGCTAACCATTACAATCTTACAGGACTGCATCATATCTGTGGTCCATCATTAACCAAAATACTGTCATGCAGAACATGACTCTATATGGGGTTTGGAACTATCCATGGTTCAGGTATCCAGTGTGGGCCTTGGAAGGTATCCTCCACAGTAAGAGGTCGGCAGGGGCGGGGTACTATTGTAATTGGTAAAAGACGGGACCTTTAGGCTCGTCCCCTGATTCATGACTATCACGATATGAAGGATCAAGTGAAAGTTCCTCCAATCAACCCCCGTCCAACTCCCCCACCAAAGCAGTAAGTCAAAAACAACACCATGTCCCTAGGTGTAGTAAAGAGATTAGTGCTACCGTCTAAGAACTGAACATCTCTGGGTACAGTTTTTACCATTTAACTTGCCCATTTGGCTGGTGCAGAGGTTAACAGGTTCTGGAAGAATGACGGTGAATTATTGGCAAATAATCAGAGATAATCCTAATCACAGATGTAGCTCAGAATGTGGTATCTTTATTAGAGAAAATTAGCATAGCACCTGGCTCATGGTATGCAACTATTCTGGATATGGAAATGTCTTTCCTGTCTGCAGGGTTTCTATCCAGTACACATTTGTAGACTTACAGAAAACCATCTTCATTGTTGTGATATCTCGTCCAACATCACATCCAACTGGGATACTTTAATGCCTAGAAAGTACAGCAATGAGCTCTACTTACAATTCACTGATGTTTCATGTATCCTATCACCCAGAAAAACCAAGCAGTAGAATGGTCTGTTGAGAATTCATTATGGTACCAGCTGGCATGCAATTCCTTAAATATGGGATGCTGTCCTTTTGGATGTGGTATGTGCCATCACCCAACCAATGGACGATACATGGAATGCTTTTAAAATCTAACTCCAAGATTCATAATACTTACGTTTTTAATTGAAAATGATGTTGCAACATTGTTTTCAAATAAAGAGACAACCAGAGTATGCACTAAAAACTGTAGCAAAAATTACAATAAAGATGTGACGGATACAAATATAGGTTATTTTTCTGGATTTTTAATAATGTTTGAGGTATTTATTAACATTTGTTTAATTTATTGTGATTCTGTCCTCATTCAAAATAAATATTTGCTTTTACATGTAATATTGTATTTTCAGTTGTGTATTCTTTTTCTTAAAAAAGGCTTCCCAAACTCTATAAGCCTTAAGGCTGTATATTTACCTTTGCCTCTAAAGTTGCTCAATGTCACTTGACCAAGTCATTTCTCCCACACTAACACACAGTTCCAGGCTGGCACCATGTAAAGGGTCTAGGATGGTCACTCTCCTTTGCTCTATTATTAAGGTGATTTAGGAATTTGACATTAGCTACTTTCTAGAGGATTCAAAGTAGATTTTTTTTAAACCGAAGCTTCACAGGACCCAAGTATTCTAAAGCACGAGAATATGACACATCACCCACTAATAAAACTGACTTCATTTTAATATCCCGACTGGAATACTGCAGAATGATTTTTAGGTAGTTGTTTATTTATTTAGTTTTAAATATAAGCCTTGTCTACATTTAACTTGTTTCCAAAATGCATGTGTGCTTTCAGTCATCAGCACCAAAAATCTGGACTCTTATTAATTACTTAGAAACATTTCACATAAAACACGGAGATGCCAAAGTATTTTAAATTCTCTCTGATATAATTTGAGAGTAGATATAAATAAATGACTCCCTTTGTGATGAAATAGATTATCAAGTCCTCCAGTCTGAATATCAGAAATACTAATAACACACACACGCACACACAAAATGCCCTAGAGTGAAAACGTGTGCTTGATTGAATCAGAAATATAAAAAGGCATTTTGTTCTTTTTATATTTGTCTTATAAATTACAGAATCAAATTACAGGATAGAATTGGATGTGTATGTGTGGAAGGAAACAGTCAAAATACAGTTCTTGTTTCCTCATCATCCTTATCTCTGCTTAACCATGGTAGGTTAATGGAGATATCTTACTGGATCCATTATTTCAATACAGATGTCACTAACTTCTCTCAGACATAGTTTAATTGCTGTTAGTTTCTAATGAAATTTATAATCCTGAGGGAAAGTGAGCCTCCTTCAATAAAGTTCACTAGCTCACTACAGAATACTAAGCAGCACAAATTACTGATACTGACATAATTAATAATACTGCTTAGGAAGAAATTTATTCCAAAGGATTGGCCAAGAATTAAATGTATTAGATACTATACAGAATAATATATTTTCTAACCTATCACTATTCTAATGTAATATGCTACGATAATATTGATCATTTTTCAAAATATAGACTAAGAATCCCTTATTTGCAACACTAAAATTCATAGCAATTCTGACGCCTGTATTTTGTCATAGCTGCTGAACTGGAATTTTGCCAACCGAGATATGAACAACATTGTTCTTAATGTGTAGTAAGATCAAGGGACTTTTTCCTACTGATGTTTATTTTGATAAAATGTTATATAAAATGGGAAGCCAAGCAAGATGGCTGAATAGAAGCCACCACCGATCATCTTCCCCACAAGAATACCAAATTTAACAGCTATTAATATCTTCATTTAAAAAGCACCTTCATAAGCACCAAAAATCAGACAAGTGATTGTAGTACTTAGTTTTAACTTCATATCACTGGAAGAGGCCCTGAAGAGGGTAGGAAAGACAGTCTTGAATTGCTTAGGCCACCCCTCCCCACTCCCTGGCAGCAGCTGTGTGGTACACAGAGGAAATTGTGGGACCTTGCGTTAGAACTCAGTGCTACAAACACCGGGTGGAACTCAGTCAATGCCCATGGAGGGAGCATTTAGATCAGCCCTAGTCAGAGGGAAATCACCCATCTCATCAGTCAGAACTAGAGTTTTGTCAAGCCTCACCACCACAGGTTAAAGTGATCTGGAGTCTAAATAAGCTTGAAAGACTGTCTAGGCCACATGACTGCAACTCCTATGCAAACAGTAGTGCTGTGCTGTGCCTGGAGCCAGTGGACTTGGTGGGCACGTGCCCTAATGAGACACCAGCAGCGAAAGCTAAGGGAGTTTTTGCATCACCATTCCCCAAAGTCAGGCAGCATGAGTCACAGCTCCAAAAGAGTCCCGTTTCTTCAACTTGAAGAGAACAGAAGGAAGAGTAAGGAGGGCTTTGTCTTGCACATTGGATACTGGCTCAGCCACAGTAGGAGAGGGCACGGGACAGAGCCATAAGGTCCACATTCCAGGCCCTAGCTCCTGGATGACATTTCTGGACACTTGCTCCCTTGAAAGGAGGGGCCCAATCTTGCAGGATTTATTACCACCTGATGACTAAAGAGCCCTTGGTCCCTGAAAATCAGCAGCAGTACTTATGCAGTACTCACCATGGGATATGGGTTTGACTCTGGCATGTGCTGACTTCAGGTTTGACCCAGCACAGTTCCAGTGATGGTGGCCACAGGAGTAATGTGTCACCCCTGCCCCAGCTCTGGGTGCTTATCACAGAGAGAGACTTGGTTTGTTTGGGAGAAAGTAAAGGAAGAATGTAAGAGTCTCTTCCTGGTAATTCAGAGAATTCTTCCAGATCTTATCCAAGATCACCAAGGTGATACCTCTGCCAACTGGTAAGAACCACAGCATTACTGGACTTGGAATGCCCCCTATTGCAGATAAAAATGCGGTGAACAAAAACTTAAATTCCAACACCGAAGTCCTTTTCAATACCTGGAAAACCTTCCAAAGAAGGACAGTTACAAAAAGAGTTCAGACTGCAAAGACTATAATAAAATACTGAACTCTTCAATGACCAGAAGCCAGCTAACAATCACAAGCATCAAGACCATCTAGGAAAACATGACCTCACCAAACAAACTAAATAAGAAATCAGAAACAAATTCTGGAGAGACAAAGATATGTGACCTTTCACACAGATAATTCAAAATAGCTGTGACAACATTTAGCTCTGTATCCCCACCTAAATCTCATGTCAATTGTCATTCCCAGTGTTGGATGAAGGGCCTGCTGGGAGGTGACTGAATCATGGGTGCAGACTTCCCTCTTTCTCTTCTCACGATAGAGTTCCCATGAGATCTGGTTATTTGAAAGTGTGTAGCCCCTCCCCTTTCTCTCTTTCTTCCTCCTGCAGGCCAGGTAGGATATGCCAGTTTCCCCTTCACCTTCCGTCATAATTGTAAGTTTCTTGAAGCCTCCAGAGCCGTACTTCCTGTACAGCCTGAAGAACTCTGAGTCAATGAAATTTTTCTTTGTAAATTACACAGTCTCAGGTAGTTATTTACAGTGGCGTGAGAATTAACTAATACAAGCTGTTTTGAGAAAACTCCAAGAAATTCAAGGTAACATAAAGAAGGGATTCAGAATTCTAACAAATAAATTTAACAAAGAAATTGAAATAATTTTAAAAAATCAAGTAGAAATTTTGGAGCTGAAAATGGAAGTGACCTACTGAAGAATACATCATGCCTATACGATCTACAAAAAGCCTTAAAAGGGGAAATCTAAGAATTATTGGTTTTCAAGAGGAGGTAGAAAAAGCTAGGTAGAAAGTTTATTCAAAAGGATAAACAGATAACTTCACCAACATAGAGGAAGATACTTAATACAAAAAGGTTATAGAACACCAATATTTGAGTACAAGAAGGTTATAGAAACCCAAGAATATTTAACCCAAAGAAGATTAACTCAAGGCATTTAATAATCAAACGGCTAAAGGTCAAGGATAAATAAAGGACTCGAAAAGCAGCAAGAAAAAAGAAACAAGTAACATAAAATGGAGCTGCAATACACCTGGCAGCAGACTTTTTAATGGAAACTTTACAGGCCAGGTGAGATTTGCATGACATATTTAAAGTGCTGAAGGAAAAAAAATAAAACTTTACTCTGAAATAGTACATCTGGCAAAAATATCCTTCAAACGTGAAGGAGAAATAGACTTTGCCAGACAAACACAAGCTGAGAGATTTCATCACACCAGACCTCTCCTACAGAAATGCTAAAGGGAGTTCTTCAAACTGAGAGAAAAGAACATTAATGAGCGATAAGAAATCAAGTGAAGATAAAAAAACTCACTGTTAATAGTAAGTACACAGAAAAACAGAATATTATAACTCTGTAATTTTGGTATGTAGACTCCTGATACCTTCAGTAGAAAGATGAAAAAATGAAACGATAAAAAATAACTACAACTTTTCAAGACATAGCACATAAAGTTAAAATAGAAAAGACAAAAAGTCTAAAAGCAAGAGGATGAAAATTAAGGTGTGGAGTTTTCATTAGTTTTCTTTTCACTTGCTTCTTGTTATGCAATCAGTGTTAAGTTGTCGTCAGTTTAAAATAATGGGTTACAGGATAGTACTTGCAATCCCAAATTGAAAAACATACAATGAATACACAAAAAATTAAAAGCAATAAATTAAAACATGCCACAAGAGAAAATTACCTTCATTTAAAAAAAGACAAGGGCTGGGGGCGGAGCAAGATGGCCGAATAGGAGCAGCTCCAGTCTCCAACTCCCAGCGCGAGCGACACAGAAGACCGGTGATTTCTGCGTTTTCAACTGAGGTACTGGGGTCATCTCGCTAGGGAGTGCCGGACAATCGGTGCTGGTCAGCTGCTGCAGCCTGACCAGCGTGAGCTGAAGCAGGGCGAGGCATCGCCTCACCTGGAAGCGCAAGGGGGAAAGGAATCCCTTTTTCCTAGCCAGGGGAACTGAGACACACAACACCTGGAAAATCGGGTAACTCCCACCCCAATACTGCGCTTTAAGGAAACAGGCACACCAGGAGAATATATCCCACACCTGGCCGGAGGGTCCCACGCCCACGGAGCCTCCCTCACTGCTAACACAGCCGTCTGCGGCGATCTATCCGCAAGGCAGCAGCGAGGCTGGGGGAGGGGCGCCCGCCATTGCTGAGGCTTAAGTAGGTAAACAAAGCCGCTGGGAAGCTCGAACTGGGTGGAGCTCACAGCAGCTCAAGGAAGCCTGCCTGTCTCTGTAGACTCTACCGCTGCGGACAGCGCACAGCTGCAGCCCATTAGGGGAAAGAGCAGGGGCGGTGCAGACGCGTACGACTCTGTCTGACAGCTTTGGGGAGAGCCGCGGATCTCCTAACGCGGAGGTTGAGATCCGAAAACGGACAGACTGCCTGCTCAGGTGGGTCCCTGACCCCTGAGTAGCCTAGCTGGGAGACATCCCCCACTAGGGGCAGTCTGACACCCCACACCTCACAGGGTGGCGTCACCCCTGAGAGGAAACTTCCAAAGAAAGAATCAGACAGGTACACTCGCTGTTCAGCAATATTCTATCTTCGGACCTCTGCTGCTGATACCCAGGCAAACAGGGTCTGGAGTGGACCTCAAGCAATCTCCAACAGACCAACAGACAGTCCTTCTGACTGCCAGACGGAAAACTATCAAACAGGAAGGACACCTATACCAAAACCCCATCCGTACGTCACCATCATCAAAGTCCAGAGACAGATAAAACCACAAAGATGGGGAAGAAGCAGGGCAAAAAAGCTGGAAATTCAAAAAATAAGAGCGCATCTCCCCCTGCAAAGGAGCGCAGCCCATCGCCAGCAACGGATCAAAGCTGGTCAGAGAATGACTTTGACGAGATGAGAGAAGAAGGCTTCACTCCATCAAACCTCTCAGAGCTAAAGGAGGAATTACGTACCCAGCTCAAAGAAACTAAAAATCTTGAAAAAAAAGTGGAAGAATTGACAGCTAGATTAATTAATGCAGAGAAGATCATAAACGAAATGACAGAGATGAAAACCATGACACGAGAAATACGTGACAAATGCACAAGCTTCAGTAACCGACTCGATCAACTGGAAGAAAGAGTATCAGCGATTGAGGATCAAATGAATGAAATGAAGCGAGAAGAGAAAACCAAAAGAAAAAAGAAGAAAAAGAATGAACAAAGCCTGCAAGAAGTATGGGATTATGTAAAAAGACCAAATCTACGTCTGATTGGGGTGCCTGAAAGTGAGGGGGAAAATGGAACCAAGTTGGAAAACACTCTTCAGGATATCATCCAGGAGAACTTCCCCAACCTAGTAGGGCAGGCCAACATTCAAATTCAGGAAATACAGAGAACGCCACAAAGATACTCCTCCAGAAGAGCAACTCCAAGACACATAATTGCCAGATTCACCAAGTTGAAATGAAGGAAAAAATCTTAAGGGCAGCCAGAGAGAAAGGTCGGGTTACCCACAAAGGGAAGCCCATCAGAATAACAGCAGACCTCTCGGCAGAAACTCTACAAGCCAGAAGAGAGTGGGGGCCAATATTCAACGTTCTTAAAGAAAAGAATTTTCAACCCAGAATTTCATATCCAGCCAAACTAAGCTTCATCAGTGAAGGAGAAATAAAATCCTTTACAGATAAGCAAATGCTTAGAGATTTTGTCACCACCAGGCCTGCCTTACAAGAGACCCTGAAGGAAGCCCTAAACATGGAAAGGAACAAGCGGTACCAGCCATTGCAAAAACATGCCAAAATGTAAAGACCATCGAGGCTAGGAAGAAACTGCATCAACTAACGAGCAAAATAACCAGTTAATATCATAATGACAGGATCAAGTTCACACATAACAATATTAACCTTAAATGTCAATGGACTAAATGCTCCAATTAAAAGACACAGACTGGCAAACTGGATCAAGAGTCAAGACCCATCAGTCTGCTGTATTCAGGAGACCCATCTCACATGCAGAGACATACATAGGCTCAAAATAAAGGGATGGAGGAAGATCTACCAAGCAAATGGAGAACAAAAAAAAGCAGGGGTTGCAATCCTAGTCTCTGATAAAACAGACTTTAAACCATCAAAGATCAAAAGAGACAAAGAAGGCCATTACATCATGGTAAAGGGATCAATTCAACAGGAAGAGCTAACTCTCCTAAATATATATGCACCCAATACAGGAGCACCCAGATTCATAAAGCAAGTCCTTAGAGACCTACAAAGAGACTTAGACTCCCATACAATAATAATGGGAGACTTCAACACTCCACTGTCAACATTAGACAGATCAACGAGACAGAAAGTTAACAAGGATATCCAGGATTGAACTCATCTCTGCACCAAGCGGACCTAATAGACATCTATAGAACTCTCCACCCCAAATCAACAGAATATACATTCTTCTCAGCACCACATCGCACTTATTCCAAAATTGACCACATAATTGGAAGTAAAGCACTCCTCAGCAAATGTACAAGAACAGAAATTATAACAAACTGTCTCTCAGACCACAGTGCAATCAAACTAGAACTCAGGACTAAGAAACTCAATCCAAACCGCTCAACTACATGGAAACTGAACAACCTGCTCCTGAATGACTACTGGGTACATAACGAAATGAAAGCAGAAATAAAGATGTTCTTTGAAACCAATGAGAACAAAGATACAACATACCAGAATCTCTGGGACACATTTAAAGCAGTGTGTAGAGGGAAATTATAGCACTAAATGCCCACAAGAGAAAGCAGGAGAGATCTAAAATTGACACTCTAACATCACAATTAAAAGAACTAGAGAGGCAAGAGCAAACACATTCAAAAGCTAGCAGAGGCAAGAAATAACTAAGATCAGAGCAGAACTGAAGGAGATAGAGACACAAAAAACCCTCCAAAAATCAATGAATCCAGGAGTTGGTTTTTTGAAAAGATCAACAAAATTGACAGACCGCTAGCTAGACTAATAAAGAAGAAAAGAGAGAGGAATCAAATAGACGCAATAAAAATGATAAAGGGGATATCACCACCGACCCCACAGAAATACAAACTACCATCAGAGAATACTATAAACACCTCTACGCAATCAACTAGAAAATCTAGAAGAAATGGATAATTTCCTGGACACTTACACTCTCCCAAGACTAAACCAGGAAGAAGTTGAATCCCTGAATAGACCAATAGCAGGCTCTGAAATTGAGGCAACATTAATAGCCTACCCACCAAAAAAAGTCCAGGACCAGATGGATTCACAGCTGAATTCTACCAGAGGTACAAGGTGGAGCTGGTACCATTCCTTCTGAAACTATTTCAATCAATAGAAAAAGAGGGAATCCTCCCTAACTCTTTTTATGAGGCCAACATCATCCTGATACCAAAGCCTGGCAGAGACACAACAAAAAGAGAGAATTTTAGACCAATATCCCTGATGAACATCGATGCAAAAATCCTCAATAAAATACTGCAAACCGGATTCAGCAGCACATCAAAAAGCTTATCCACCATGATCAAGTGGGCTTCATCCCTGGGATGCAAGGCTGGTTCAACATTCGCAAATCAATAAACGTAATCCAGCATATAAACAGAACCAAAGACAAGAACCACATGATTATCTCAATAGATGCAGAAAAGGCTTTTGACAAAATTCAACAGCCCTTTATGCTAAAAACGCTCAATAAATTTGGTATTGATGGAACGTACCTCAAAATAATAAGAGCTATTTATGACAAACCCACAGCTAATATCATACTGAATGGGCAAAAACTGGAAAAATTCCCTTTGAAAACTGGCACAAGACAGGGATGCCCTCTCTCACCACTCCTATTCAACATAGTGTTGGAAGTTCTGGCTAGGGCAATCAGGCAAGAGAAAGAAATCAAGGGTATCCAGTTAGGAAAAGAAGAGGTCAAATTGTCCCTGTTTGCAGATGACATGATGTATATTTAGAAAACCCCATTGTCTCAGCCCAAAATCTGCTTAAGCTGATAAGCAACTTCAGCAAAGTCTCAGGATACAAAATTAATGTGCAAAAATCACAAGCATTCTTATACACCAGTAACAGACAAGCAGAGAGCCAAATCAGGAATGAACTTCCATTCACAATTGCTTCAAAGAGAATCAAATACCTAGGAATCCAGCTTACAAGGGATGTAAAGGACCTCTTCAAGGAGAACTACAAACCACTGCTCAGTGAAATCAAAGAGGACACAAACAAATGGAAGAACATACCATGCTCATGGATAGGAAGAATCAATATCGTGAAAATGGCCATACTGCCCAAGGTGATTTATAGATTCAATGCCATCCCCATCAAGCTACCAATGACTTTCTTCACAGAATTGGAAAAAACGGCTTTAAAGTTCATATGGAACCAAAAAAGAGCCCGCATTGCCAAGACAATCCTAAGTCAAAAGGACAAAGCTGGAGGCGTCACGCTACCTGACTTCAAACTATACTACAAGTCTACAGTAACCAAAACAGCATGGTACTGGTACCACAACAGAGATATAGACCAATGGAACAGAACAGAGTCCTCAGAAATAATACCACACATCTACAGCCATCTGATCTTTGACAAACCTGAGAGAAACAAGAAATGGGGAAAGGATTCCCTATTTAATAAATGGTGCTGGGAAAATTGGCTAGCCATAAGTAGAAAGCTGAAACTGGATCCTTTCCTTACCCCTTATACGAAAATTAATTCAAGATGGATTAGAGACTTAAATGTTAGACCTAATACCATAAAAACCCTAGAAGAAAATCTAGGTAGTACCATTCAGGACATAGGCATGGGCAAGGACTTCATGTCTAAAACACCAAAAGCAACGGCAGCAAAAGCAAAAATTGACACATGGGATCTAATTAAACTAAAGAGCTTTTGCACAGCCAAAGAAACTACCATCAGAGTGAACAGGCAACCTACAGAATGGGAAAAAATTTTTGCAACCTACTCATCTGACAAAGGGCTAATATCCAGAATCTACAAAGAACTCAAACAAATATACAAGAAAAAAGCAAACAACCCCATCAAAAAGTGGGGAAGGATATGAACAGACATTTCTCAAAAGAAGACATCCATACAGCCAACAGACACATGAAAAAATGCTCATCATCACTGGCCATCAGAGAAATGCAAATCAAAACCACAATGAGATACCATCTCACACCAGTTAGAATGGCAATCATTAAGAAGTCAGGAAACAACAGGTGTTGGAGAGGATGTGGAGAAATAGGAACACTTTTACACTGTTGGTGGGATTGTAAACTAGTTCAACCATTATGGAAAACAGTATGGCGATTCCTCAAGGATCTAGAAATAGATGTACCATATGACCCAGCCATCCCACTACTGGGTATATACCCAAAGGATTATAATTACTCTACTACAAAGACACATGCACACGTTGTTTATTGCGGCACTATTCACAATAGCAAAGACTTGGAATCAACCCAAATGTCCATCTGTGACAGACTGGATTAAGAAAATGTGGCACATATACACCATGGAATACTATGCAGCCATCAAAAAGGATGAGTTTGCATCCTTTGTAGGGACATGGATGCAGCTGGAAACCATCATTCTTAGCAAACTATCACAAGAAGAGAAAACCAAACACCGCATGTTCTCACTCATAGGTGGGAACTGAACATGAGATCACTTGGACTCGGGAAGGGAACATCACACACTGGGGCCTATCATGGGGAGGGGGGAGGAGGGAGGGATTGCATTGGGGAGTTATACATGATATAAACGTCATGCACATGTACCCTAGAACTTAAAGTATAATAAAAAAAAAAAAAAAAAAAAAAGACAAGAAGGAATGAAAGAAAGAAGAGATCAAACCCAAGCAAAAAAACTAACAAAATGGCAGGAGTAAGGTTTTACTTATCAATAGCAACATTGAATGTCAACGCAATAAACTCTCCAGTGAAAAGACACAAACAGGTTGAATGGATTATAAAAAGCAAGAGCCAACAACCGTTATCTACAAGAAACACACTTCACCAATAGAGACACATATAGATTGAAAATGAAGGGATATAAAAAGATATTCAATGCTGATGGAAATCAAGAAAGAACAGAAGTAGCTACACTTCTATCAGACAAAATAGAATTCAAGAAAAAAGCTATAAAAAAGACAAGTTTGTTTTATGATAAATGGGTCAATTCAGCAAGAGGATATAACAACTTTAAATATTTATGCACCCAACATTGAGGTACCCAGATATATAAAGCAAATCTTGCTAGGGTTAAAGAGAGAGAGAGACCCCAAAAGAATAATAGTTGGAGACTCCAACACCCCACTTTCTACATTGGTCAGATCTTCCAAACAGAAAATCAGCAAAGAAACATTGGACTTAATCTGCACTATACAGCATATGAACCTCATAGATATTTACAGAACATTTCATTCAACAACTGCAGAATACACATTCTTTTTCTCAGCAAATCGATCATTCTAAAGAATGAATGATATATTAGGTCCCAAACACGTCTCAAAACGTTGAAAAAATTGAAACATTTTCTCTGACTACAATTGAATACAACTATAGATCAATAACAAGAGGAATTCTGGAAACTATACAAATACAAAGAAATAAAACAATATTCTCCTGAATGTCTAGCAAGTCAATGAAGAGATGAGGAAGGAAATTGAAAAATTTCTTGAAACAAATGATAAGGGAAAGAGAACATACCAAAACCTGTGGGATAGAGCAAAAACAGTAATAAGAGAGACGTTTATAGCTATAAATGCCTACACCTAAAAAAGAAAAACTTGAAATAAACAACTATCAATGCATCTTAAGGAACTAGAAAAGCAAGAGCAAACTGAACCCAAAATTAGTAGAAGCACGGAAATAACAAATATTAGAGCAGAAATAGTGAAATTGAAATAAAAACAATAATACCAAAGATCAGCGAGATAAAGAGTTGTTTTTTTGAAAGAATAAAAAAATTGACAAAACTTTAGCCAGAATAACAACAAAAAGAGAGAAGACACAAATAATTAAAATCACAGATGAAAAAGGAAACATTACAACTGATACCACAGAAATTCAAAGGACCATTATAGGCTATTATAAACGACTATATGCCAATAAATTGGAAAATCTAGAAGAAAAGAATAAATTCCTAGACACATACAACCTCCCGTGATTGAACCAGGAAGAAATATAAAACCTGAACAGATCAATAGTAATTAATGAGATTGAAGCTGTAATAAAAAGTCTCCCAGTAAAGAATATCCCAGAATCCTATGGCTTCACTGCTGAATTCTACCAATCATTTAAAGAAGAACTAATACCAACCCTACTCAAACTATTTCTATGTATTAATCCATTCTCACATTGATATAAGAAAATGTCCAAGACTGAGTAACTCATAAAAGAAAGAGGTTTCATTGACTTGCACTTTTATGTGACTGAGAGGCCTCAGGAAACTTACAATGATAGCAGAAGGCACTTCTTTACAGGGCAGTAGGAGAGAGAATGAGTGCAAGCTGAGGAAATGCCAGACACTTATAAAACCACCAGCTCTCATGAGAACTTACTATCATGAGGAGAGCATGGGGGAAACTGCCCCCATGATCAATTACCTCCACCTGGTCCTGCCATTGATATGTAGGGATTATGGGGATTACAATTCAAGGTGAGATTTGTGTGGGGACACAGAGCCAAACCATATAATTTCACCCTGGACCCTCCCAAATCTCATGTCTTTTCACATTTCAAAACAAATCATACCTTCTCAACAGTCTCCCAAATTCTTAATTTCAGCATTAACTCAAATGTTCACAGTCCAAAGTTCATCTGAAACAAGGGAAGTCCCTTCTGCCTATGAGCCTGTAAAATCAAAAGCAAGATAGGTACTTCCTAGATACAATGGGGAAACAGACATTGGGTAAATGCTCCCATTCCAAGTGGGAGATTTAATAAGGCAGTCATTAAACCTTAAAATTCTTTTGACTACATGTCTCACATTCAGGTCATGCTGATGCAAGAGGTGGGCTCCCCCAGCCTTGGGCAGCTCCACCCCTGTGGCTTTGCAGGGTACAGCCCCACTCCTGGCTGCTTCCACTGGCTAGTGTTGAGTGTCTGCTGATTTTCCAGGCACACAGTACAAGCTGTTGGTAGATCTGGCTTTCTGGGGTCAGGAGGATGGTGGCTCTCTTCTCACAGCTCCACTAGCTGGTGCCCCTGTGGGGACTCTGTGTGAAGGCTCCAACCCCACATTTCCCTTCCACATTTCCCTATCAGAGGTTCTCCACAAGGGGCTCTGCCCCTGCAGAAGAGTTCAGCCTGGACTTCCAAGTGTTTCCATACATTCTCTGAAATCTAGGCAGAGGTTCCCAAACCTCAGTTCTTGTCCTCTGTGCACCTGTAGGACCAACACCACATGAAAGCTGTCAATTCTTGAGGCTTGCACCCTCAGAGGCAACAGCCTGAGCTGTACCTTGGCCCTGTTCAGCCATGGCTGGAGCAGCTGGGGCACAGAGCACCAAGTTCTGAGGCTGTACACAACAGGGAAGGGGGCATCCCAGGAAACCATTTTTCCCTCCTAGGCCTCCAGGCCTGTAATGGAGGGGCTACTGTGAACATCTCTGACATGCTCTGAAGACATTTTCCCCACTGTCTTGGTGATTGGCATTTGGCTCCTCTTACTTATCCAACTTTCTGCAACCAGCTTGAATTTCTCCCCAGAAAATGGGATTTTTGTTTTCTACTGCATTGTCAGGCTGCAAGTTTTCTAAACTTTTATGCTGTGTCACCTCTTGAATTTCTAAGATTTGCTCTTTAGAAATTTCCGCCCCTGGATATTCTAAATCATCTCTCTTAAGTTCAAAGTTGCACAGATCTCTAGGGCAGAGGCAAAAAGCCTCCAGTCTCTTTGCTAAAGCATAGCAAGAATGACCTTTACTCCAGTTCCCAACAAGTTTCTTATCTCCATTTGAGACCACCTCAGCCTGGACTTCATTGTCCATATCACTATCAGCATTTTGGTCAAAGCCATTCAACAAGTCTCTAGGAAGTTCCAAACTTGCCCACATTTTCCTGTCTTCTTCTCAGTCCTCCAAACTGTTTCAACTTCTGCCTGTTACCCAGTTCCAAAGTCACTTCAACATTTTCAGGTATCTTTATAATAGCACCCCACTCTCCATGGTACCAGTTTACTGTATTTGTTCATTCTCGTGTTGCTACAAGGAAATATCTGAGACTGGGTAATTTATAAGGGAAAGAAGTTTAATACTCACAGTTCTGATTGAGTGGGAAGGCCCCAGGAAACTTATAATTATGATAGTAGGCACCTCTTCACAGGGTGGCAGGAGAGAGAATGAGTGCAAACAGAGTAAATGCCAGATGCTTATAAAACCATCAGATCTCTTGAGAACTCAGTCACTGTCATGAGAACAGCAGGGGTGAACCACTCCCACAATCCAATTACCTCCACCTGGTCCTGCCCGTGTGGCGATTATGGGGATTACAATTCGAGGTGAGATATGGGGGGGAGGGGAGGGGACACATAATCAAACCATATCATCCTATAAATAGAAGAGGAGGGAATACTTTTAAACTCATTTTATAAGGCCGGTATTACCCATATACCAAAACCAGTCATAAATGCATTGGAAAAAAAAAAAAAAAAACTACACTCCAATATCCCTGATGAACATTGATGCAAGAATCCTCAACCAAATACTAGCAAACAAAATTCGACAGCACATTAAAAAGATTATTGAATATGATGTAGTGAGATTTATCTAAGGGATGCAAGGATGTTTTAACATATGAAAATCAGTCAATGTGACATCATATAAACAGAATGAAGAATAAAAACCATATGATCATTTCAACTGATACTGAAATTGCATTTGATAAAATTCAATATTCCTTCATGATAAAAACCCTCAAGAAACTGGGGTTAGAAGGAACATACCTCAACACAATAAAAGGTATATATGACAGACGAACAGCTAATGTCATACTGAATGGGAAAAAACTGAAAGCCTTTCCTCTAAGATCTGTAATATGACAAAGATGCCCACTGTCATGACTATTGTTTAACATAGTACTGGAAGTCCTGGCTAGAGCAGTCAGACATGAGAGATATAAAGGCCATCCAAACTGAAAAGGAAGAAATCAAATTATCCTTGTTTGAAGATGATATGATTTTATATTTGAAAAAATCTAACAAACCTATTTCCTTAAAAATTATTGGAACTGACAAGCAAATTCAGTACAGTTTCAGGACACAAAATCAACATACAGAAATCAGTAACACTCCTATATGCCAACAGCAAACAATCTGAAAAAGAAATCAAGAGAGTAATCCCATTTTAAAAAGCTATGAATAAAATTAAATACATAGAAATTAACTGAACCAAAGAAGTGAAAGATGTTTACAATGAAAACTATGAAAAGGGGGCGGAGCAAGATGGCCGAATAGGAGCAGCTCCAGTCTCCAACTCCCAGCGCGAGCGACACAGAAGACCGGTGATTTCTCTCGTTGCGTTCAACTGAGGTACTGGGGTCATCTCGCTAGGGAGTGCCGGACAATCGGTGCTGGTCAGCTGCTGCAGCCTGACCAGCGTGAGCTGAAGCAGGGCGAGGCATCGCCTCACCTGGAAGCGCAAGGGGGAAAGGAATCCCTTTTTCCTAGCCAGGGGAACTGAGACACACAACACCTGGAAAATCGGGTAACTCCCACCCCAATACTGCGCTTTAAGGAAACAGGCACACCAGGAGAATATATCCCACACCTGGCCGGGAGGGTCCCACGCCCACGGAGCCTCCCTCACTGCTAACACAGCCGTCTGCGGCGATCTATCCGCAAGCAGCAGCAGCGAGGCTGGGGGAGGGGCGCCCGCCATTGCTGAGGCTTAAGTAGGTAAACAAAGCCGCTGGGAAGCTCGAACTGGGTGGAGCTCACAGCAGCTCAAGGAAGCCTGCCTGTCTCTGTAGACTCTACCTCTGCGGACAGCGCACAGCTGCAGCCCATTAGGGGAAAGAGCGGGGGCGGTGCAGACGCGAACGACTCTGTCTGACAGCTTTGGGGAGAGCCCTGGATCTCCTAACGCGGAGGTTGAGATCTGAGAACGGACAGACTGCCTGCTCAGGTGGGTCCCTGACCCCTGAGTAGCCTAGCTGGGAGACATCCCCCACTAGGGGCAGTCTGACACCCCACACCTCACAGGGTGGTGTCACCCCTGAGAGGAAACTTCCAAAGAAAGAATCAGACAGGTACACTCGCTGTTCAGCAATATTCTATCTTCGGCAACCTCTGCTGCTGATACCCAGGCAAACAGGGTCTGGAGTGGACCTCAAGCAATCTCCAACAGACCAACAGACAGTCCTTCTGACTGTCAGACGGAAAACTATCAAACAGGAAGGACACCTATACCAAAACCCCTCCGTACGTCACCATCATCAAAGTCCAGAGACAGATAAAACCACAAAGATGGGAAGAAGCAGGGCAGAAAAGCTGGAAATTCAAAAAATAAGAGCGCATCTCCCCCTGCAAAGGAGCACAGCCCATCACCAGCAACAGATCAAAGCTGGTCAGAGAATGACTTTGACGAGATGAGAGAAGAGGCTTCACTCCATCAAACCTCTCAGAGCTAAAGGAGGAATTATGTACCCAGCGCAAAGAAACTAAAAATCTTGAAAAAAAGGTGAAGAATGACAGCTAGATTAATTAATGCAGAGAAGATCATAAACGAAATGACAGAGATGAAAACCATGACACGAGAAATACGTGACAAATGCACAAGCTTCAGTAACCGACTCGATCAACTGGAAGAAAGAGTATCAGCGATTGAGGATCAAATGAATGAAATGAAGCGAGAAGAGAAACCAAAAGAAAAAAGAAGAAAAAGAAATGAACAAAGCCTGCAAGAAGTATGGGATTATGTAAAAAGACCAAATCTACGTCTGATTGGGGTGCCTGAAAGTGAGGGGGAAAATGGAACCAAGTTGGAAAACACTCTTCAGGATATCATCCAGGAGAACTTCCCCAACCTAGTAGGGCAGGCCAACATTCAAATTCAGGAAATACAGAGAACGCCACAAAGATACTCCTCCAGAAGAGCAACTCCAAGACACATAATTGCCAGATTCACCAAAGTTGAAATGAAGGAAAAAATCTTAAGGGCAGCCAGAGAGAAAGGTCGGGTTACCCACAAAGGGAAGCCCATCAGAATAACAGCAGACCTCTCGGCAGAAACTCTACAAGCCAGAAGAGTGGGGGCCAATATTCAACGTTCTTAAAGAAAAGAATTTTCAACCCAGAATTTCATATCCAGCCAAACTAAGCTTCATCAGTGAAGGAGAAATAAAATCCTTTACAGATAAGCAAATGCTTAGAGATTTTGTCACCACCAGGCCTGCCTTACAAGAGACCCTGAAGGAAGCCCTAAACATGGAAAGGAACAAGCGGTACCAGCCATTGCAAAAACAAGCCAAAATGTAAAGACCATCGAAGCTAGGAAGAAACTGCATCAACTAACGAGCAAAATAACCAGTTAATATCATAATGACAGGATCAAGTTCACACATACAATATTAACCTTAAATGTCAATGGACTAAATGCTCCAATTAAAAGACACAGACTGGCAAACTGGATCAAGAGTCAAGACCCATCAGTCTGCGTATTCAGGAGACCCATCTCACATGCAGAGACATACATAGGCTCAAAATAAAGGGATGGAGGAAGATCTACCAAGCAAATGGAGAACAAAAAAAAGCAGGGGTTGCAATCCTAGTCTCTGATAAAACAGACTTTAAACCATCAAAGATCAAAAGAGACAGAAGGCCATTACATCATGGTAAAGGGATCAATTCAACAGGAAGAGCTAACTCTCCTAAATATATATGCACCCAATACAGGAGCACCCAGATTCATAAAGCAAGTCCTTAGAGACCTACAAAGAGACTTAGACTCCCATACAATAATAATGGGAGACTTCAACACTCCACTGTCAACATTAGACAGATCAACGAGACAGAAAGTTAACAAGGATATCCAGGAATTGAACTCATCTCTGCACCAAGCGGCCTAATAGACATCTATAGAACTCTCCACCCCAAATCAACAGAATATACATTCTTCTCAGCACCACATCGCACTTATTCCAAAATTGACCACATAATTGGAAGTAAAGCACTCCTCAGCAAATGTACAAGAACAGAAATTATAACAACTGTCTCTCAGACCACAGTGCAATCAAACTAGAACTCAGGACTAAGAAACTCAATCCAAACCGCTCAACTACATGGAAACTGAACAACCTGCTCCTGAATGACTACTGGGTACATAACGAATGAAAGCAGAAATAAAGATTTTCTTTGAAACCAATGAGAACAAAGATACAACATACCAGAATCTCTGGGACACATTTAAAGCAGTGTGTAGAGGGAAATTTATAGCACTAAATGCCCACAAGAGAAAGCAGGAGAGATCTAAAATTGACACCCTAACATCACAATTAAAAGAACTAGAGAGGCAAGAGCAAACACATTCAAAAGCTAGCAGAAGGCAGAAATAACTAAGATCAGAGCAGAACTGAAGGAGATAGAGACACAAAAAACCCTCCAAAAAATCAATGAATCCAGGAGTTGGTTTTTTGAAAAGATCAACAAAATTGACAGACCGCTAGCTAGACTAATAAAGAAAAAAGAGAGAGGAATCAAATAGACGCAATAAAAAATGATAAAGGGGATATCACCACCGACCCCACAGAAATACAACTACACCATCAGAGAATACTATAAACACCTCTACGCAAATCACTAGAAATCTAGAAGAAATGGATAATTTCCTGGACACTTACACTCTCCCAAGACTAAACCAGGAAGAAGTTGAATCCCTGAATAGACCAATAGCAGGCTCTGAATTGAGGCAACAATTAATAGCCTACCCACCAAAAAAAGTCCAGGACCAGATGGATTCACAGCTGAATTCTACCAGAGGTACAAGGTGGAGCTGGTACCATTCCTTCTGAAACTATTTCAATCAATAGAAAAAGAGGGAATCCTCCCTAACTCTTTTTATGAGGCCAACATCATCCTGATACCAAAGCCTGGCAGAGACAACACAAAAAGAGAGAATTTTAGACCATATCCCTGATGAACATCGATGCAAAAATCCTAAAAATACTGGCAAACCGGATTCAGCAGCACATCAAAAAGCTTATCCACCATGATCAAGTGGGCTTCATCCCTGGATGCAAGGCTGGTTCAACATTCGCAAATCAATAAACGTAATCCAGCATATAAACAGAACCAAAGACAAGAACCACATGATTATCTCAATAGATGCAGAAAAGGCTTTTGACAAAATTCAACAGCCCTTTATGCTAAAAACGCTCAATAAATTGGTATTGATGGAACGTACCTCAAAATAATAAGAGCTATTTATGACAAACCCACAGCTAATATCATACTGAATGGGCAAAAACTGGAAAAATTCCCTTTGAAAACTGGCACAAGACAGGGATGCCCTCTCTCACCACTCCTATTCAACATAGTGTTGGAAGTTCTGGCTAGGGCAATCAGGCAAGAGAAAGAAATCAAGGGTATCCTTAGGAAAAGAGAAGTCAAATGTCCCTGTTTGCAGATGACATGATTGTATATTTAGAAAACCCCATTGTCTCAGCCCAAAATCTGCTTAAGCTGATAAGCAACTTCAGCAAAGTCTCAGGATACAAAATTAATGTGCAAAAATCACAAGCATTCTTATACACCAGTAACAGACAAGCAGAGAGCCAAATCAGGAATGAACTTCCATTCACAATTGCTTCAAAGAGAATCAAATACCTAGGAATCCAGCTTACAAGGGATGTAAAGGACCTCTTCAAGGAGAACTACAAACCACTGCTCAGTGAAATCAAAGAGGACACAAACAAATGGAAGAACATACCATGCTCATGGATAGGAAGAATCAATATCGTGAAAATGGCCATACTGCCCAAGGTGATTTATAGATTCAATGCCATCCCCATCAAGCTACCAATGACTTTCTTCACAGAATTGGAAAAAACGGCTTTAAAGTTCATATGGAACCAAAAAAGAGCCCGCATTGCCAAGACAATCCTAAGTCAAAAGGACAAAGCTGGAGGCGTCACGCTACCTGACTTCAAACTATACTACAAGTCTACAGTAACCAAAACAGCATGGTACTGGTACCACAACAGAGATATAGACCAATGGACAGACAGAGTCCTCAGAAATAATACCACACATCTACAGCCATCTGATCTTTGACAAACCTGAGAGAAACAAGAAATGGGGAAAGGATTCCCTATTTAATAAATGGTGCTGGGAAAATTGGCTAGCCATAAGTAGAAAGCTGAAACTGGATCCTTTCCTTACCCTTATACGAAAATAATTCAAGATGGATTAGAGACTTAAATGTTAGACCTAATACCATAAAAACCCTAGAAGAAACTAGGTAGTACCATTCAGGACATAGGCATGGGCAAGGACTTCATGTCTAAAACACCAAAAGCAACGGCAGCAAAAGCAAAAATTGACACATGGGATCTAATTAAACTAAAGAGCTTTTGCACAGCCAAAGAAACTACCATCAGAGTGAACAGGCAACCTACAGAATGGGAAAAAATTTTGCAACCTACTCATCTGACAAAGGGCTAATATCCAGAATCTACCAAGAACTCAAACAAATATACAAGAAAAAAGCAAACAACCCCATCAAAAAGTGGGGAAAGGATATGAACAGACATTTCTCAAAAGAAGACATCCATACAGCCAACAGACACATGAAAAAATGCTCATCATCACTCGCCATCAGAGAAATGCAAATCAAAACCACAATGAGATACCATCTCACACCAGTTAGAATGGCAATCATTAAGAAGTCAGGAAACAACAGGTGTTTGAGAGGATGTGGAGAAATAGGAACACTTTTACACTGTTGGTGGGATTGTAACTAGTTCAACCATTATGGAAAACAGTATGGCGATTCCTCAAGGATCTAGAACTAGATGTACCATATGACCCAGCCATCCCACTACTGGGTATATACCCAAAGGATTATAAATTACTCTACTACAAAGACACATGCACACGTTTGTTTTTATGCGGCACTATTCACAATAGCAAAGACTTGGAATCAACCCAAATGTCCATCTGTGACAGACTGGATTAAGAAAATGTGGCACATATACACCATGGAACTATGCAGCCATCAAAAAGGATGAGTTTGCGTCCTTTGTAGGGACATGGATGCAGCTGGAAACCATCATTCTTAGCAAACTATCACAAGAAGAGAAAACCAAACACCGCATGTTCTCACTCATAGGTGGGAACTGAACAATGAGATCACTTGGACTCGGGAAGGGGAACATCACACACTGGGGCCTATCATGGGGAGGGGAGGAGGGAAGGGATTGCATTGGGGAGTTATACATGACATAACGTCATGCACATGTACCCTAGAACTTAAAGTATAATTAATAAAAAAAAAAAAAAAAAAAGAAAACTATGAACACTGATAAAAGTAATTGAAGAGGGCACAAGAAATGGAAAGATCTTCCATGTTCATGAATTGAAAGAATCAATATTGTCAAAATGCCCGTACAACCCAAAACCATCTACATATTCCTTGTAATACCTATCAAAATACCAATGACATTCTTTACAGGAATACAGAAAAACCCTCTTAAAATTAATATGGAACTGCAAAAGACCCAGAACAGAAAAAGCAATTCTGAACAAAAATAACGGAACTAGAGAAATGACATTATCTGACTTCACATTATACTACAGAGCTATAATTACCTTTAAAAGCATAGTACAGGCATAAAAACAGACACATGGACCAATGGAACAAATAAAAAACCCAGAAACAAATTCATACATCTACAGTGAAGTCTTTTTTGAAAAAGTTTCCAACAACATACATTGAGGAAAGGAAAGTCTCTTTAATAAATGGTTACTATCATGAGGAGAGCATGGGGGAAACTGCCCCCATGATCCAATTACCTCCGCCTGGTCTTGCCATTGATATGTAGGGATTATGGGGATTACAATTCAAGGTGAGATTTGTGTGGGGACACAGAGCCAAACCATATAATTTCACCCTGGACCCTCCCAAATCTCATGTCTTTTCACATTTCAAAACAAATCATACCTCCTCAACAGTCTTCCAAATTCTTAATTTCAGCATTAACTCAAATGTTCACAGTCCAAAGTTCATCTGAAACAAGGGAAGTGTGTTGGGCTGTGGGGGATATGTTTTGGGATATCAAAACAAGCCATCCAGTCTCCCTGGCTCCAGCAGGGGAAAAGCACAGCCTGGAACTATAGAGATGGATGCTGCCATTACCCCACCCAGGGAGCTTAGAGTGTTAGGCAGTTGTGAGTCCCAATGCTGGCTGCTGCCCCTCCCCCAAGGAGCTCAAATGGCTTAGAAAGCAAGCAGTAGCAGCTGTGGTGCTGGTTGCACCTCCGGCCAGGAGCTCAGTAGGCTTAAGCATATTCCAGCTGAGAGGCTGTTGAGCTGAATGGCTCCGGGGTTAGGACGCTAGGACTGGATGGCATGGGTTCACAAGTGGGATCTTCCAATCCCTGGGTTGCACAGTTCCCTGGAATAAGCATGGTTCCCCGGTTCCCCGGTTCCCCAGCTGGGTAGCATGCTCACTTACCGCCTCTCTTAAAATGACAGTGGGGTGGGGCTCTCCTGCCCCGTGTAGCTCTCACAGTGGCCACTGCACCACACTGTTCCTTCCTCTCCGTGGATCATGCCAGCCTCCTAGTCAGTTCTGATGAGAGAACCTGGATACCTTGGTTGCCAGTGAAGGATTCACAGGCTTATTATGTTCTTTTCAATAGGAGCCTCCGAACGCTGCTCACCTCTTTTCTTGTAAATTACCCAGTTTCGGGTATTTCTATTTTTCTTTCTTTCTTCTTTTTTGAGATGGAGTTTTACTCTGGTCACCAAGGCTGGACTACAATGGCGCGATCTCGGCTCACTGCAACCTCTGCCTCACAGGTTCAAGCGATTCTTCTGCCTCAGCCTCCCAAATAGCTGGGATTACAGGTGACCACCACCATGCTGGGATAATTTTTGTATTTTTAGTAGAGATGGGGTTTCACCACGTTGGCCAGGCTGTTCTCGAACTCCTGACCTCAGGTGATCCACCAGCCTGCACCTCCCAAAGTGCTGGGATTACGGTCATGAGCCACCAGGCCCTGCCTCAGGTATTTCTTTACAGCAGTACAAGAACAGCCTAATACAATACCATTATGGAAAACAGTCTGGAGGTTCCTGAAAAAAATTAAAATAGAATTGTCATGTAATCTGGCAATCCCACTACTGGATATATATCTAAAAGAAATGAAATCAGTATGCCAAAGACCTATCTTAACTTCCATATTCATTGCCACATTATTCACAAAAGTCAAGATATGATACAATCAGCCTAAGTGTCCATTAGTGCATTAATGGATTGATAAATGTGATATATGTGTATATACAATGGCATATTATTCAGCCCAAAAAAAGAAAGAAATTCTACCATTTGCAACAATGTGGATGAACCTGTAGGACATTATGTTAAGAGAAAAAAGGCAGGCCCTGGAATACAAATGCAACATGATCTCACTTAAATGTGAACTTAAAAATTCAAACTGATAAAAGCAAAGAGTAAAATGGTAATTACCAGGGGCAGTGGGTGGGGTGAGGGTGGGGGTAGGTTTTAGGAAATGCTGATGAAAGAATACAAAATTTCACTTAGGAGGAATAAATTCAGGAGGTTTATTGTAAAATATGGTGAGTACAGTTAATAATAATATATTGTGTATTGAAAATTACTAAATGTAGATTTTAAGTCTTCTCACCATGAGAAAAGATCAATATGTGAGGTAATACATGCATTAATTAGCTTGATTTAGCCATTCTACAATGTATACATATTTTAAAACATCATGTTGTATATCATAAATTACACTACTTTTATTTGTCAAAAATAAATTTACTTTAAAAATAAAAGTAAAATTAATTTGTCAATTAAAAAATTTTAAAACACAATCTACTATATAAATTCATCAGTTCAAAAATCAGAATGAAAAGTTAAAAATTGTTTTAACTTTAATAACATTACAACTTATGAGTTATAAATAAGAGAAAAATTTGTAATATAGAAAAATATACTAAAAGTTAAAAGTAAGACACTGAAAGTTGCATCTAAGTTTTCATATAAATTAGTTCTTTATAATATCCTCAAACTTAAAAAAATCTGGGAATCAAAAAGCCGCCTAATTTTTTGTTTTCAATGTTTTTTCTTTATTTATGTTATCTTAGCCCATCTTACCAAAAGTTGTTTTTTTATTTGTCTTTTCAAAAACTAAACTTGCATCTTCTCTTTTTAAATTTTGTTGGTATATGGCAGGTGTGCATATTTATGGGGAAGATGAAGTGTTTTGATACAAGCATGCAATGTGATATAAGCACATCATGGAGAATGGTGTCTCCATCGCCTTAAGTATTTATCCTTTGAGTTAGAAAAAATTCAGTTACACTCTTTAAGTTACTTTAAAATATACAGTTAAGTTTATTGTTGACCATAGTCGCCTTGTTGTGCTATCAAATACTAGGTCTTATTCATTCTTTCTTACTACTGTTTTTGTACCCACTAACTATCCCCACCTTCCCCACCATTTCCAACCTCACCTTCCCACTACCCTTCCCAGCCTCTGGTAGCCATCTTTCTACTCTCTATGTCCATGAGTTCAATTGTTTTGACTTTTAAATCCCACGAAATGTGAGACCATGTAATGTTTGTCTTGTTGTGCCTTGCTTATTTCACTTATCATAATGATCTCCAGTTCCATCCACATTGTTGCAAATGACTGGATCTCATTCTTTTTTATGGCTGAAGTACTCTGTTGTGTATGTATACCCCATTTTCTTTATCCATTCGTCTGTTAATGGACACTTAGTTTACTTTCAAATGTTAGCTATTTTTTTTTTTTTTTTTTTTGAGACGGAGTTTCGCTCTGCCGCCCAGGCTGGAGTGCAGTGGCCGGGTCTCAGCTCACTGCAAGCTCCGCCTCCTGGGTTTACGCCATTCTCCTGCCTCAGCCTCCCAAGCAGCTGGGACTACAGGCGCCCGCCACGTCGCCCGGCTAGTTTTTTGTATTTTTTAGTAGAGACGGGGTTTCATCATGTTAGCCAGGATGGTCTCGATCTCCTGACCTCGTGATCCGCCCGTCTCGGCCTCCCAAAGTGCTGGGATTACAGGCTTGAGCCACCGCGCCCGGCCTCAAATGTTAGCTATTTTAAACGGTGTTGCAACAAACTTAGGAGAGCAGATAGCTCTTCAATATTCTAATTTCCTTTCTTTTGGGTATATACCCAAAAGTGGGATTGCTGGATCATATAATAGCTCAATTTTTAGCTTTTATGAGAAACCTCTAAACTGCCCTCCATAGTGGTTCTACTAATTTACATTCTTACCAAGCATCATATGAGGGTTTCATTTTCTCCACATCCTTGCCAACATATTTTATCGCCTGTCTTTTGGATATAAGCCATTTTAATTGGGATGACATGATACCTCATTGTAGTTTGGATTTGCATTTCTCTGATGATTAGTGATGTTGAGCACCTTTTCATGTATCTGTTTGCCATTTGTATGTCTAATAATTATTAGATTTTTTAGGTTTTTTTATAGAGTTGTTTGAGCTCCTTACATATTCTGGTTATTAATCACTCATCAGATGGGTAGTTTCCAAGTATTTCATCCCAATCTGTGGGTTTTCTCTTCCGTTTGTTGATTGTATCCTTGGCTGTGCAGAAGTTTTTTAACCTGACATGATTCAATTTGTTCATTTTTGCTTTGGTTACCTGTGTTTGTGGGGCATTGCTCAATAAATTTTGCCTAGACTCATGTCCTAGAGATTTTCCTCAATGTTTCCTTGTAGTAGTCTTATAGTTTGAGGTCTTAGATTTAAGTCATTAATTCGTTTTGATTTTTTTTCCAGTAAATGGTGAGAGATGGGGCCTCGTTTTATTCTCCTGCATAAGGACATCTAGTTTTCCCAGCACCATTTATTGAAAAGACTGTCTTTTTTCCCAGTGTATGTTCTTGGCACCTTTGTAGAAAATGAGTTCACTCTAGGTGTGTGTATTTTTTCCTGTGTTCTCTATTCTGTTCCATTGGTCTATGTGTCTGTTTTTATGACCGTATCATACTGTTTCAGTTACTATAGCTCTATAGTATAATTTGAAGTCAAATTAATGTGAATCCTTCAATTGTGTCCTTCTTGTGTAGGCTAGCTTGGTCTATTCTGGGTCTTTTGTCGTTCTGTATAAACTTTAGGATTGTCTTTTCCGTTTCTATGAAGAATGTCAGTGGTATTTTCATAAGAATTACATTGAATATGTAGATTGCTTTGGGTAGTATGAACATTTTAACATATTAATTCTTTCAATCTATGAACATGGAATATTTTTCCATTTTTGTGTCCTCTCCAATTTCTTTCATTTGTGTTTTATAGTTTTCATTAGAATCTTCTACTTCCTTGGTTAATTCCTAGGTATTTAATTTTATATGAGGCTATTGTACATAGGATTACTGTTTTGTTTAATTTTCACATTGTTCACTCTTGGTATGTAGAAATGCTACTGATTTTTTGTATGTTGATTTTATATTCTACAACTTGACTGAATTCATTTATCTGCTCTAATAATTTTCTTGTGGAATCTTTTGTTTTTTCCAAATATAAGATCATGTCATCTGCAAACAAGGATAATTTGACTTCCTCCACTCTAATTTGAATGCTTTTATATCTTTCTCTTGTCTGACTGCTCCAGTTAGGACTTCCAGTACTTTGTTGAGTAACCATGGTAACAGTGGTCATCCTTGTTCCAGATTTTAGAGGAAATGCTTTCAGTTTTTCTCCATTTAGATGATACTAGCTGTGGGTTTGTCGTATGCAGCTTTTTTATGGTGAGGCATGTTGCTTCTATCCACTTTTTAAGTGACTTTGTCATGAAGGAAAGTTGGCTTTTATAAATGCTTCTTCAGCATCAATTGTAATGATGATATAGTTTTTATCCTTCATTCTGTTGATGTATCACATTGACTGGGTTGCATATGTTGAATCATGCTTGCATCCCAGGGATAGATCTCATTTTATCGTGATACATGATCTTTCTAATATATTGTTGAATTTGACTCGAAAATTTTTGACAATTTTTGCATTGATATTTTTCAGAGATATTGGCCTATTTTCATTTTTGATATGTCTTTTTCTGGTTTTGGTATCAGGGTAATACTGGCCTCATAGAATGCATTGGAAATATTCCCGCCTCTTCTATTTTTGGAAATAGCTTGGGTAGAGTTGGTGTTAATTCTTCCTTAAATGTTTGATAGAAGTCAGCAGTGAAGCCATCAGGTCCCAGGCTTTTCCTTACTGGTAGACTTTTTATTATGGCTTCACTCTCATTACTTGTTATTGTTCTGTTTAGGTTCTAGATTTCTCCCTGCTCCAATCTTGTTAGGTTGTGTATATCTATGAATTTTTTCATTTCTTCTAGATTTTCCAAATATATCAGTATATTAGTTGCTCATTGTAGCCACAAATGATCCTTTGAATTTCTGCAGTTTTAGTTATAATGTCTCCTTTTTCATTTTTTATTTTATTTATTTGGATCTTATCTCTTTTTCTCAGTCTGGCTAAAGTTTTGTCAATTTTGGTTTTCAAAAAAAAAAAAACCTTTTTGACTCACTGATCTCTGTCTGGTATTGTTCTTATTTCAATCTCATTTATTTCTGCTCTCATCTTTTCTTCTACCAATTTTGTTACTCTTTTTAAATTTTTTTTCTTCTACCAACTTTGGGTTGGGTTTTTTCTTGCTTTTCTAGTTCTTTAAGATGCATTGGTAGATTTTTTTTTTTGAGGATTTTAAGTTTTTCTCTCTTTTTATTTTGATCTAGGCCCTTATAACTATAAAATAGTCTCTTATAACTGCTTTTGCTGTATCTCATAGGTTTCAGTACATTGTGTTTCCATTATTATTTGTTTCAATAAATGTTTCAATTTCCTTCTTAATTTCTTCATTGACTTCATTTAGGAACATATTGTTTAATTTCCATGTATTTTTATAGTTTCCAAAATTCCTCTTGTTATTTATTTCTAATTTTATTTCACCGTAGTCAGAGAAGATGCTTGACATTACTTCAATTTTTTTTGAGTGTTTTAAGAATTGTTTTGTGGCCTAATATATAATCTATCCTTGACAATGATCCATGTGCTGAGGAAAAGAATATGTAATCTTCAGCTCTTGGATAAATTTTTTTTTTTTAATGGAGTCTCGCTCTGTCACCAGGCTAGAGTGCAGCAGCATAATCTCGGCTAGCTGCAACTTCTGCCTCCCAGGTTCAAGCGATTCTCCTGCCTTAGCCTCCCAAATAGCTGGGATTGCAGGTGCTCACCACCACGCCCAGCTAATTTTTTTGTATTTTTAGTAGAGATGGGGTTTCACCATTTTGGCCAGGATGGTCTCAATCTCTGGACCTTGTGATCCACCCATCTTGGCCTCCCAAAGTGCTGGGATTACAGGTATGAGCCACCACACCTGGCTGGAAGAAATATTTTGTAAATATCTATTAGATCCATTTGGTCTATAGTGCAGATTAAGTCTGATGTTTCTATGTTGATTTTCTGTCTACAAGATCTGTTCAAGGCTGAAAGTGGGTTGTTGAAGTCTCCAGCTATTATTTTATTGAGATCTATCTCTCTCTTTAGCTCTCATAAGATTTACTTTACATATCTAGGTGCTCCCAGTGTTGGGTGCATATATATTTAAAATTGTTATATCCTCTTGTGAAATTGCCATTTTATCATTATATAGTGACCTTCTTTGCCTCTTCTAATAGTTTTGGTCTCGAAGTCTATTTTGTCTTATACAAGTATAGTGACTCTTGCTCTCTTTTTATTTCCATTGTCATGGAATATATTTTTTCATTTATTTGTTTTCAGTTTATTTGTGTCTATATAGGTGAAGTGTGTTTCTTGTAGGTAACAGATCATTGGTTCTTGTTTTTTTTATCCATTCAGTCTGTCTATGTCTTTTGATTGGAGTGTTTAGTCCATTTACATTCAATGTTTTTATTATTATTATTATTATACTTTAAGTTCTAGGGTACATGTGCATAACGTGCAGGTTTGTTACATATGTATACATGTGCCATGTTGGTGTGCTGCACCCATCAACGCGTCAGCACCCATCAATTCATCATTTATATCAGGTATAACTCCCAATGCAATCCCTCCCCCCTCCCCCCTCCCCATGATAGGCCCCCATGTGTGATGTTCCCCTTCCCGAGTCCAAGTGATCTCATTGTTCAGTTCCCACCTATGAGTGAGAACATGCGGTGTTTGGTTTTCTGTTCTTGTGATAGTTTGCTAAGAATGATGGTTTCCAGCTGCATCCATGTCCCTACAAAGGATGCAAACTTATCCTTTTTTATGGCTGCATAGTATTCCATGGTGTATATGTGCCATATTTTCTTAATCCAGTCTGTCACAGATGGACATTTGGGTTGATTCCAAGTATTTGCTATTGTGAATAGTGCCGCAATAAACATACGTGGGCATGTGTCTTTATAGCAGCATGATTTATAATCTTTGGGTATATACCCAGTAGTGGGATGGCTGGGTCATATGGTACATCTAGTTCTAGATCCTTGAGGAATTGCCATACTGTTTTCCATAATGGTTGAACTAGTTTACAATCCCACCAACAGTGTAAAAGCGTTCCTATTTCTCCACATCCTCTCCAGCACCTGTTGTTTCCTGACTTTTTAATGATTGCCATTCTAACTGGTGTGAGATGGTATCTCATTGTGGTTTTGATTTGCATTTCTCTGATGGCGAGTGATGATGAGCATTTTTTCGTGTGTCTGTTGGCTGTATGAATGTCTTCTTTTGAGAAATGTCTGTTCATCTCCATTGCCCACTTTTTGATGGGGTTGTTTTTTTCTTGTAAATTTGTTTGAGTTCTTTGTAGGTTCTGGATATCAGCCCTTTGTCAGATGAGTACATTGCAAAAATTTTCTCCCATTCTGTAGGTTGCCGGTTCACTCTGATGGTAGTTTCTTTTGCTGTGCAGAAGCTCTTTAGTTTAATTAGATCCCATTTGTCAATTTTGGCTTTTGTTGCCATTGCTTTTGCTGTTTTAGACATGAAGTCCTTGCCCATGCCTATGTCCTGAATGGTACTACCTAGGTTTTCTTCTAGGGTTTTTATGGTATTAGGTCTAGCATTTAAGTCTCTAATCCACCTTGAATTAATTTTCGTAAAAGGAGTAAGGAAAGGATCCAGTTTCAGCTTTCTACTTATGGCTAGCCAATTTTCCCAGCCCCATTTATTAAATAGGGAATCCTTTCCCCATTTCTTGTTTCTCTCAGGTTTGTCAAAGATCAGATGGCTGTAGATGTGTGGTATACCATTCCTTCTGAAACTATTCCAATCAATAGAAAAAGAGGGAATCCTCCCTAACTCATTTTATGAGGCCAACATCATCCTCATACCAAAGTCTGGCAGAGACACAACAAAAAAAGAGAATTTTAGACCAATATCCCTGATGAACATCCATGCAAAAATCCTCAATAAAATACTGGCAAACCGGATTCAGCAGCACATCAAAAAGCTTATCCACCATGATCAAGTCGGCTTCATCCCTGGGATGCAAGGCTGGTTCAACATTCGCAAATCAATAAACATAATCCAGCATATAAACAGAACCAAAGACAAGAACCACATGATTATCTCAATAGATGCAGAAAAGGCTTTTGACAAAATTCAACAGCCCTTCATGCCAAAAACGCTCAATAAAGTCAGTATTGATGGAATGTACCTCAAAATAATAAGAGCTATTTATGACAAACCCACAGCCAATATCATACTGAATGGGCAAAAACTGGAAAAATTCCCTTTGAAAACTGGCACAAGACAGGGATACCCTCTCTCACCGCTCCTATTCAACATAGTGTTGGAAGTTCTGGCTAGGGCAATCAGGCAAGAGAAAGAAATCAAGGGTATTCAGTTAGGAAAAGAAGAAGTCAAATTGTCCCTGTTTGCAGATGACATGATTGTATATTTAGAAAACCCCATTGTCTTAGCCCAAAATCTCCTTAAGCTGATAAGAAACTTCAGCAAAGTCTCAGGATACAAAATTAATGTGCAAAAATCACAAGCATTCTTATACACCAGTAACAGACAAACAGAGAGCCAAATCATGAGTGAACTTCCATTCACAATTGCTTCAAAGAGAATAAAATACCTAGGAATCCAACTTACAAGGGATGTAAAGGACCTCTTCAAGGATAACTACAAACCACTGCTCAGTGAAATAAAAGAGGACACAAACAAATGGAAGAACATACCATGCTCATGGATAGGAAGAATCAGTATCGTGAAAATGGCCATACTGCCCAAGGTTATTTATAGATTCAATGCCATCCCCATCAAGCTACCAATGAGTTTCTTCACAGAATTGGAAAAAACTGCTTTAAAGTTCATATGGAACCAAAAAAGAGCCCGCATTGCCAAGACAATCCTAAGTCAAAAGAACAAAGCTGGAGGCATCATGCTACCTGACTTCAAACTATACTACAAGGCTACAGTAACCAAAACAGCATGGTGCTGGTACCACAACAGAGATATAGACCAATGGAACAGAACAGAGTCCTCAGAAATAATACCACACATCTACATTCAATGTTTTTACTGATCAGTAAGGACTTACTCCCACCATTTTTTTTTCTGGTTGTTTTGTCATCTTCTCTTCCTTCCTTCTTTCCTTTCTTTTTTCCTATAGTGAAGGTGATTTTCTCTAGTGATATGATTTAGTTTTTTGCTTCTTATTTTTTGTGTTACACTATATGATTTTAGTTTGGGGTTACCATGAGGCTTGCAAGTGCTATTTTATGACCCATTATTTTAACCTGTTAACAACTTGACACCCTTTGCCAAACCAAACTAACAAACAAGCAAAAAGCAAATAAAACTCTATGCCTTAACTTCATCCAGAAGGTTTTTAATTTTTCATTGTTTCTATGAATATCTTAATGCACTATCTGTGTCTTGAAAAGTTTTTGTAGTTATTATTTTTGATTGGTTTGTCATTTAACCTTTCTACTTAGGATAATGTAGTTTACACACCACAGTTACAGTGTTATAACATTTTGTGTTTTTCTGTGTACTTACTATTACCAGTAAGTTTTGCACCTTCAGATGATTATTTATTGCTTATTAATGTCATTTTTTGACAGAAGTACTCTCTTTAGCATTTCTCATAGAACAGGTCTGATATTAATGAAATCCCTCAGCTTCTATTTCCCTGGGAAAGTCTTAATTTCTTCTTTACGCTTAAAGGATTTTTTTTTGCAGGATATAATATTCCAGGTAAACTTTTTTTTTCCCTTCAGAACTTTAAATATGTCATGCCACTCTCTCCTGGCCAGTAAGGTCTCTACTAAAAAGTCTGTTGCCAGATACATTAGTGCTCCATCGAGTTTTATTTGTTTCTTTTGTCTTGCTGCTTTTAGAATCCTTTCTCTATCCTTGACTGTTGGGAGTTTGATTATTAAATGTTTTCAGATAGTCTTCTTTGGGTTGTACTTGGCTTGGCGTCCCATAATACTCTTGTACTTGGATATTGACATACTTCTCTAGATTTGAGAAGTTCTCTGTTATATTATCTCTTTGAATAAACTTTCTACCCCATCTCTTTCTATAACCCCTATTTAAGGCCAACGACTCTTAGATTTGCTCCTTTGATTCTATTTTCTAGATACTGTAGGTATGCTTCATTTTTTAAATCATTTTTTCTTTTGTCTCCTCTGACTGTGTATTTTCAAATAGCTATCTTCAAACTCATTGAGTCTTTCTTCTACTTGATCCATTGTTTTATTAAAGGACTCTGATGCACTTTTCAGTATGAAAAATTACATTTTTCAGCTCCAGAATTTTAGCTTGATTCTTTTTATTTGTTTCAAATTCTTTGTTAAATTTATCTAATAGAATTCTGAATTCCTTCTCTGTGTTATCCTCAATTTCTTTAAATTTCCTCAACACAGCTATTTTGGATTCCCTTTCTGAACAGTCACATATCTCTGTTTTTCTAGGATCAGTCCTTGGTGCTTTATTTAGGTCACGTGGTAAGGCCATGTCTTCCTGGGTGGTGTTGGTGCTAGTGTATGTTTTTCAGCATCTGGGCACAGAAGAGTTAGATATTCATTATAGTCTTCACTATCTAGGTTTATTAGTAGCTGTTTCTCTCGGGAAGGCTTTCAACATATTTGAAAGGACTTCGGTGTTGAGATCTAAGATGTATCTACTTTAGTGGCCACCCCAAGCTCAGTAATATTGGGGTTCTTTCAGACTCATAGAGATACCACCTTGATACTGTTGGACAAAATCTTAGATAATTCTCTGGATTACCAGGCAGAAACTCATGTTCTTTTCCCTTACTTTCTCCCAAACATACAGAATCTCTGTCTCTGTTTTGAGCCACCTGAAGCTAGGAATAGAGTGACACAATCACCCCTGTGGCCTCCACCACAATGACTGTGCTCAGTCAGATCTGAAGCCAGCACATAGCTAGGCCTCACCTAAAGTCTGCCAAAACCACTACCTGGCTACTTCCTATGTTCACTGAAGACCCTGGGGTTCTGCAATTAGCAGGTGCAAAGCCAGGCAGGCCTGTGTCCTTCCCTTCAGTGTGGCAAGGTGCCCCAGGCCCCAGGTGGGTCCAGAGGTGTCTGGGAGTCAGGGAGTAGAGTCCAAAACCTTAGAAGTCTACATGGTGTTCTATTATATTCTGACTCAATTGGCACTCAAACCACAAGAAGAAGTACTTGCCACTCTTTCCACCCCTTTCCAAAGGTAGAGGAATCTCACTCTGTAGCAGCCCCTTGCCCCCCACCACTGCCCCAGGCCACAAAGAGTACTGCTAGACAACTAGCCAATGTTCCGTTAAGGACCAAGTTTTCTTAAGTCAGCTTGTTCTGAATGCTGCCTGGCCTAGAACTCACCCTCTGGGGCAATGGGTTCCCCTCTGGCCCAGGGCAGTCCCAGAAATGCTATCCAAGAGTCAAATCCTGGAAATGAGGACTCCAAAAGCCCCCGTGGTGCTCTGCTTGTTTGTGGCTGTGGTGGTACTGAAAGTGCAAGACAAAAGTTCCCTTTACTTTCCCCTCTTCTTTTCTCAAACAGAAGGAGTTTTGCCCTGTAGCCACTACAGCTTGTAATGTGCTGCATCCCACCTGAAGCCAGCAAGTCTTAGAGGCTCACTCAAAGCCCTCAACATAGTACCTAGGTATTGCTGCTCGTTGCTCGTGCCCCAAGGGCTCTTCAGTTACACCATAATGAATGCTGGCAGGACTAGATCCTTTTCTTCAAGGCAGCAGTTTCACTTCTGGTCCAGGGTGTGTCTAGAAATGTCCTCTGAAAGCTAGGGCCTTGTACAGGTGCCTCATGACTGTGTTTGGTGCCCTATCCTGCTATAACTGAACTGGTATCCAAGATGCAAACAAAGTCCTTCTCACTCTTTTCTTTCCTCTCCTCAAACAGAAGGAAGGGGTCATTTTGGAACCATGAGCTGTGCCCCTGGGGTTAGGGAAGGGGTGATGCCATCACTCCCTTGGCTGTCCCAATTGGTGTCTCATCCCCCCACCTCCCCACACACCCGCCGGTTCATTGTCTCTGGGCCTAGCTCAGCATTAGTACTCGCCTAAGATTTGCAGTATTTATGGCCTAAACTGCCTTTCAAGTTTACTGGGAGACACAGAATGCTATAGTTTTCAGTGGCAAGATTTGCAGGCACTCAAATTCTGACCATTGGGATCCATGATTCTCCTCTGGCTAGGGCTGGTTTAAAATGCTTCCTCTGTGGATAGGCATCAGCTGAGTTTGGTCCAGTTTTCCCTTCTGCTCTAACAGGACGGCACTGAGTTTAATTCCTCACAATTACTCTGCTCTCCCTGCCCTAGTGTCCAGAGATGCTCTCCTTTCCATGCCATGCTGCCACTTCCAGGGGTGGAGGAGGAGTTACACTGGTGATTCAGGGAGTGTTTTCTATCTCTTCAGTGCATCTTTCAGGGATGTGAAGTAGAAACCAGGTACTATAGTGCTCACCTAATTTTGGGGCTTATGAAGGTGTTTTTTCTGTGTAGATAGTTGTTAACTTGGTGTCCTTGCAGGGGGTGATGATCAATGGAGCCTTTTATTCTGCCATTTTGCTCCTCTTCAACTTGCGTCTTCTTAAGCCATGCTGTCATTATGTGACTTTTATGTATAATTTTAGTAACTTTGTAGTTTATGTTTGCTTGCTTTCCTTTCATTGACACCTGATAATTGTACATATTTTGGAGGTACAAGGTGATGTTTCAATATGTATATATACATCGTGTAACAACCAAATCATAGTAATTATTATATCCATCACCTTAAACATTTATCATTTGTTTGTTATGAGAACATTCAAATTCCTCTCTTCTAGCTATTTGAAATATATAATAATGCATTATTGTTAGCTATAGTTACTCCACTGTGTAATAAAGTACCAGAACTTATTCCTACTAACTATAACATAGTACCTATTGAGCAATTTCTCTCCATCTCCGTTTCCCCTCTATTCTCCCCAGTCTCTGGTAACCAATATTCTACTCTCAACTTCTATGAGACCAATTCGCAAAAACATGGATGAGCCTAGAAAACATTATACTTGACTGTCTGTTATTGCCTTATTTTAACTTCTCTTGACTTTATTTATGTTTGTTAATTGGTAAGTTTGGATATTTGGCCCCTGCAAATCTCATGTTGAAATGCCTCAATTTTGGAGGTGAGCCCTGGTGGGAGGTGTTTGGCTCCTGGTAGTGGGTCCCTCCTGTATAGCTTGGTGCCCTTCCCGAGGTAATGAGTGAGTTCTCACTTGATTAGTTCATGCAGGAGTTGGTTGTTTAAAAAATTCTGGCATTTCTCTTGCTCTGTCTCTCAGCGTGTGACATGCCTGCTCCACCCTTGCAACCCACCACAATTGTAAGCTTCCTGGGACCCTCACCAGAAGAATATTCTGGCCCTATGCTTCTTATACAGTCTGCAGAACTGTGTACCAAAATAAAATTCTTTTCTTTATATATTACCCAGCCTCAGGTATTTATTTGTAGCAACACAAAATAGACTAACACATTCACATTTAAAGTTAATCTATTTTCTAAGTTTCTGAATTACAAAAATTCAGACCAACAAATTTCAGGACATCCATTATTTTGCACAGTTCAGTAGGTAGATGCAAATTTCATGAACATTTCATGGAAAACTTGACATTTAGTTATTGATTTCTCAGCATTCCTAAATATGTGTTTCTCATTGAGTGCAAGTAATGACATTTAAATTTTTTTGGTTTGGGATTGACTTACATTTTCCGTAGCAGAATTTTCCTATATTAATACTTTCTAAACTCCATTGCCCAGAAGCATGAAGTTACTAACTCTTTTTTAGCAGAACATCTTTGCCACTTTCTCAGGGCCTGGCATATGTTTGAGTTTTTCTTTGAACATCTGTAAGTAGAAAAATATTCTACTTCACATTAATATGGAGCTCTACTTTTACTTTATGCTCCAGTTCCATTGCACAACTCAGTAACAGGCAGTAATTTCATGGTTTATAAAGAACTTTGAATGGTGTTGGGTATTTTGTTTATAAAAATTGAAAATGTAAATCTTGTAGTTTCTGCAGTTACTGATATCATGTGACATGATAATTTAGAGTAAACTTCGTTTTTCTACCATTTTAAATTTCAAAGATCATAAGGAAGATTAAGGAGGGATGTATACTACCAAAGCAAGTGAATCATCTTTTTTTGGATCATCATCCACAGGGTCTATTAATTTGTAAAGCCCTAGAGTCTAGAAACAAATCTTCTGTAGCTCTTTCTTAATGTTTATGTAACTTTGCTATTAGAATCTGGAAAATGACCATAAGTAACACTAAGTCTTTATATTTAGGTAAACAAAAACAACAGAGGTTTTTAGTACCAAGAACAGGCCAGTGTATTTAATTTAGGATCAATAGCACAACAGTAGTTGATGTGGATCAGTAGAGATCTACAAGAATTAGTAGCTTTGAGAGTTAGCAGTGAGATTCCCAGGATATCCTTTAGCTCTTCAAGGTCATTGCTGAAGGACCTCATGGCACCAATATTTAATTGGCTTCTTAAATTCAAAGTAACTTGACTCATTTTGCTTTATAATAGCTTTGAGTGTATCAGTAGTTGGAATTTTAAAGAATCATTTTCTTATAAAAAATTTCTGAACATGAAATTTTGCCGATATTGCTACAGTTATAAAATAGTAGATGCATGCATATTTGATTTTTTGCATTTCTAACTTCAACTCTCTAAAAATAACAATATTCACACTTTCTTTCTACTTAAATAAATCCAAAGAAAAGTTTTTCAAAACATAAGGAATAGAAACATAATAAAACCAACAAGGTTTAAAGCTATAGGACTTAGCCGAAAATACTTAACACATAATAAACACTTAATAAGTTCCTAATGAATAAAATAATAAATTATTCAGTGAGAGTCTTTGCAAAACTAAAGATTATGTAATGATAAAAGAAATATTAAACCAAATAAGACTGAAATACTATTGACAAAATGATTAATAAATCATATATACACATAGAAATCTTTATGTTGGATTCTTACTTATATTTACATATTCAGATTGCTCCATTAAGGTAGGCTGTGATACTTATCTTATAAACAGATTATACCATCATAGCTATGTAAGAGAAGCCCTCTGCAGACTTATGTATAGGGGTACAATTTGTCTTCATTCTGATGAAGGGAGAGAAGGAGAATTTTTCCCTCCATCTATTTCTAGAGAGCCTACTGCTACATTCTGAAAAGCCAGAAAATGAAAATCAGCCTAATTCTCAGTCTTTAGATTTCCTCTTTTCAGTACCGACACTCTCCCTTAGTGATCTCAGACACTTTCACAGTTTTAAATATCATTTAAAAAATTGAATATGCCTAAATATATTACTCCGGTCCAGACCTAACCCCTCATTTACAGAATAATTCGTCTGATTCCTATTCAGCATCATCATTTAGATGTCTAATAAATATCACAAAATTAACATATGCACATGTCCACTTTGAACTATTATTTCCTCAAAACCTGCACTACTTCTTCCTTTTTTTAAAAAAAATTTTTAGAGACAGGATCTCACTTTGTCACCCATGCTGGAGTAGAGTAGCACAATCATACTCAACTGCAACTCAAACTCCTGGGTTCAAGTGATCCTCCCATTTCAGCCTCCCAAGTGTCATTCATTTTCAAATGATGGCAAGTTCATCATTTCTGTCCAGGCCAAAAATATGAGTTTCATCTTCCTTCCTTCTTTACTTCCTTTTCCCCTTCCTCCCTTCCTCCCTTCCTCCTTTCCTCCATCCATCTTTCTTTCTTTCTTTCTTTCTTTCTTTCTTTCTTTCTTTCTTTCTTTCTTTCTTTCTCTTTCTTTCTTCCTTGTTCTTTCTCATCCTCTTTCTTCTTTTTTATTTTTTTTATGTGCCTTTGTCTGGGTTTTATATCAGGATAACACTGGTCTTGTAGAATGAGGTTAGAAGTATTCACTCCTTCTCTATTTTGGGGAATAGCTTTGAGTAGCACTGGTATTAGTTGCTCTTTAAGTGTTTGGTAGAATTTAACAGTAAAGCCATCAGGTCCTGGACTTTTATTTACTGGGTGACTCTTTATTACACATTCAATCTCATTACTTGTTATTGGTATATCTATATTTTGGGTTTCTTTCTGGTTCAATCTTGGTAGGTTGTAGGTATTTAGCAATTTGTCCATTTCTTCTTGATTTTCCAATTTGTTGGCATACCGTTGCTCATGATAGCAACTAACTATCCTCTGAACTTCTGCAGTATCTGTTGTAATCACTTCTGATTTTATTTATTTGGATCTTGTCTCTTTTTACTTAGCCTGACTAAAGTTTTGTTAATATTGTTTAACTTTTCAAAAAAGCAACTTTTCATTTTGTTCATCTTTTGTATTTTTTGTTTCAATTTCATTTATTTCTGCTCTGATCTTTATAATATTCTCTTTCTTCTACCAATTTAGGGTTTGGTTTGTTCTTGCTTTCATAGCTCTTTAAGATGCGTCATTATATTGTTTATTTGAAATTTTTCCTCTTTTTCAATGTAGGCACTATAAACTTCCCTCTTAGTACTGCCTTTGCTGTATCACATAGGTTTTGGTATGTTTCGTTTCCATTATCACTTGTTTCAAGAAGTTTTTCAATGTCCTTCTTAATTTCTTCATTGACCCACTGGTCATTCAGGGGCACAGTGTTTAATTTTTATGTATTTATATAGTTTCCAAAATTCCTCTTGTTATTTATTTCTAATTTTATTTCTTTGTGGTCAAAGAAGGTGCTTGATATTATTTCAATGTTTTTTAGTGTTTTAAGAATTGTTTTGTGACCTAACATATGGTCTATCCTTGAGAATTAACCCCGTGATAAGGAAAACGATATTTATTCTGCAGCCCTTGGATGAAATAGTTTGTAAATGTCCATTAGATCTATTTGGTTTGTAATGCAGATTAAGTCTGATGTTTTGTGGTTGACTTTCTGTCTGGAAGATCATCCAATGCTGAAAATGGGGTCTTGAAGTCTCCAACTATTATTGTATTGAACATATCTTTTTCTTTAGTGCTAATAATATTTCCTTTTTATATCTGGGTTCTCCACTATTGGGTGCATGTATGTTTAAAGTTGTTATATCCTCTTGTGGAACTGACCCCCTTTAATCATTATATAGTGATCTTTGTCTCTTCCTACAGTTTTGATCTTGAAATCTATTTTGTCTGATATAAGTATAGCAACTCGTGTCCTTCTTTGGTTTTCATTGTCATGAAATATATTCTTCAATCCCTTTATTTTCAGTCTATATGTATCTTTACAGGTAAAGTGAATGGAGTCAAAATCTCATAAGTCTTCCTGGTGGTCTATTGTTTTGCAGCTGAGCTGGCATACAAGCAACTATATGCAATACCTGCCACTATTCTCTCTGCTTTCCAAAGGCAGTAGAACCTCAACCCATAGCCACTGCCACCTTGGCTGTGAGGAGCACTGCCAGACTACTGCCTGTGTTCCTTTAAGGCCCAAGGTCTCTTAAGTCAGATTGTAGTGAATTCTGCCTGGCCTGAGACTCACCCTTCAGGGAAGTAGGCTCTCCTCTGGACCAGAACAGGTCCAGAAATGTCTTCCAAGGGCCAAATCCTGGAATAGAAAACCCCAAGAGACTACTTCGTGTTCTACTCCACTGTGGCTGTGTTGCTACCTAAGATGCAAGACAAAGTCCCCTTCACTTTTCCCTCTGCTTTTCTCAAGCAGAAGGAGTGTTGCTCCACAGCCACCACAGCTGGTAATGGGCCGAGTCTCATCTGAAGCTAGCAAGTCTCATCTGAAGCTAGCAAGTCTCACTAAGGCTTGATGTAGTACCTGGGTACTGCTACTGGTTATTCAGAGCCCAAGGGCTCTTCAGGTAGCAGATAATGAATGCTGCCGGGACTGGGTCCTTTTCTTCAAGGAAGCAAGTCCCCTCTGACCCAGGGTGTGTCTAGAAGTGTCTAGGAGCTAGGGCTTGGAACGGGGACCTCAAAACTGTGTTTGGTGACCTATCCTGATGTGGTTGAGCTGATATCCAAGATTTAAGACAAGTCCTCCCCACTCTTCCCTCTTCTCTCCTCAAGCACAAGGAAGGGGTCTCTTTTGGAGCCATGAGCTGTGCCACCATGGGTTAGGAGAGGGGTGATACCAGAACTCCTTTGGCTGCCGCAACTGGTGTCTCAGTGCGTCACATATCCCCCAGTCCACTGTCTCTGGTCCTAGTTCAGCTCTAGAGCTCACTTAAGAGTTGCCATCCTTATGGTCTAGACTTCCTTTCAAGTTTATGTAGAGATTGAGAGCACTTTGGCCCTTGGAGGTCCAGGTTTGGACCACTGGTATTGGTGATTCCCCTCTGGCTAGGGCTGGTTTAAATGTTCCCTCTGTGTGTGGACACCAGCTGAGTTTGGTCTGGCTTTCCTTTCTGCCCTAACAGGATAGCACTGAGTTCAATGAGTCATAAATTACTTTCTTCTCCTTCTGTCAGCACCCAGAGATGCTCTCTGCACCAGGCCGCTGCTGCTCAGGGTTATGCTGGGAGATTTAGGACTGTTTTCTATCTCTTCAGTGTCTCTTTCAGTGATATGAAGTGAAAACCAGGTACTATGAGAGTTCACCTGATTTTTGGTTCTTATGTAGGTGTTTTTTCTGTGTAGATAGTTTTTAACATGGTGTCCTTGTGGTGGGGGCAACAGGTGGAGCTTTCCCTTCCACCATCTTGCTCTGTCTCTCTCCTATACAGAATTCTTGCTTGGAGTTTTCATTTTGTTTTTCTGGATTTTTATTTTCTTAATTTAAAAAAATGCATTAAAATTCATGCTTTTTAGTATAAAGTTTGATGGGTTTTGACAAATGATAAAGTTATATAGCTGCCAATGAAATAAAGATTTAGAATATTTTCATTACCTCAAAAGTTGTGTGTGCCTTTTAAGTTAACCTCTTTCATCACTCCAGTCCTTGGCAACCATTGGTCTGGTTTTGTTCTCCATAGTTTTGCCATTTCTAAAGTGACTCATAAATGAGTACATACAGATTGTGACTTTTTGTGTCTGACTTCACTTAGCATAACACATTTTGAGAGTCATTTACATTGTTACATGTATCAGTGGCTCAGTTACTTTTATTTCCGAATAATATTCTGTTGGATGCATGGACTATGGTTTGTCTACCCAATTACATTTGAAAGATTGCCTGGATTTTGAGTAAAATTATCACCCTCATGAAAATGACTTTCCCTTATGTGTTCCTCTCCTTGATCATTCACCAACCTTTTGCTCTGCACCCAGTTCCCCAGGATCAATCATATGCAGATATTGTTACCTTGTTGTCTCCTACTTGTTGTTCCCTTAAAAAAGTGGACGTTAACCTAGGGTAAAGTTTAATATCTCACCTTAGACAATTAAACCAAAACATTAAAATAAACATTTTATATTTCAATATTGGATGGTATAATTACCACTGGTAATTATTCTACTTTATTCATTCAACCCATACTCTCTGTGTAGCTACTTATTTTCTGGAACTAACTTAAGTGCTCAGGAGAAATTGCTCAGGAAGTACCTGACATAATCTCTGCTCTTTCAGAGTTCATAGTGATGAAAAAGAAAACAAAATGTCAATACTAAATAGACTAGGTGGGTTATGAAAACTCTAGAAGTATGCTGAGGAAGTAAAGTTTGAGCAGAAATAAGACTACATTTGGGAGAGGAACATTCCAGGCAAAGAGAATAGCACACATCACAGTATCAGGAAGGAGCATTGTATGAATGAGTTTTAGAAGTTCAGAGAGCAAAGGTGATGAAGATATCACAAGAGATTTGAGATTCAGGTAAGAGATAGATTGTTAGGGCCCATGGACCAGAGGAATTTTTTTTTTTTTTTTTTTTGACAGATTTTCACTCTTGTCACTCAGGCTGGAGTGAAATGGGGAGATCTCGGCTCACTGCAACCTCCACCTCCCCAGTTCGAGTGATTCTCCTGTCTCAGCCTCCTGAGTAGCTGGGATTACAGGTGCCTGACACCATGCCCAGCTAATTTTTGTATTTTAATAGAGATCAGGTTTCACTATGTTGGCCAGCCTGGTCTCAAACTCCTGACCTCAGATGATCCACCTGCCTCGGCCTCCCAAAGTGCTGGGATTATAGCCATGAGCCATCACGCCTGGCCCAAGCTAAGGAATCTTACTACTATCCTAGAAGCATTTGGAAACCATTGGTTCGTTTTATGTAGAAGAGTCTGGTTAATCAGACTGAAGTTACAAAAACTGGTTCTACCTTGATGCAGTTGGAAATACTTTTTTGTTGTACTCCAGGCTGAAGTGGAGGAAGCCAAAGAGGATAGAAGTAGGCTAGGCTCATACAAATAGGTATTCGTGAAGATATTGCAATAGTTCGAGCAAAAGATAAAGATAATTTGAACTAAAGTACAGGTAGGGTGGGATAGAGAGAAATGAATTGACACAACAAATATTTCAGAAGCAAGAGAAGAGGACATTGAATCACGCTGGATTTAGTGCTGTTGGAGGTGAGTAGATGGAGAAAGAGGCATAAGGAATGATACCTGGGTTTCTGACTTTTGTGGATGGTTTGGGCTTGGTATAGTTTACAGAGCTAGAAGTTTCTGGGGGAAATTATTGAGTTCAGTTTCAGACCTGTTAAGTTTGAGAAGTTCGAAACACTTACAAGGAGATTCAAGCATGCAGTTAGCTTTGTGAGTGTGGAATACAAAAGAGTGTTTTACTAAGGCTACTGACAGGACTCTGTGGTTCATCCGCATAGGTAGGTATTGAAGATGTGGCCAATGATTAGACTGGCAAAGGCAAAGATTCAGAGGAAAACAGGGAAAGCCTAGGATTAAGAATTGAAAATTGCAACATTAAATGGACAGGAAGGTGAAAATGAACAAGCAAGGGAGATACAGAAAGAACAGTCAGACATATAGACACAAAACAGGGTAGTGTAAGATTACGGAAAGTTGGAGAAGAGAATGCTTGAGGAAGAAGAGAATAGCCAACATAGCATAATCTCCCAAGAGGTTCCCAGTGGACTTTGGTGAGAGCAGTGCTCAGGAGATAATGGGAACAGAAGCCCTACAGAGTGGTTTGAAGAGCAAGTAGAAGCTGAAAAATACGGAGACCGAGTATACACAACCCTACAAAAATCATTGCTGTGAAGGGGCAGTGTCTGTGGCGAAAGATAGAGAGAAAGAAAAGGTGACAGCCAAGGACAAGCAAGGTCCAGAGAAGACCTTCTTTCCTTCAGTTGTGAAGTTATGAACATGGCTAAAAACCCAAAGGATGGAATCCATCAAAATAGTGCAAAAAAAGCTGGAAGTAATGAGCTCCAGAAAATAGGTGGTAAAATTTGCTTTATATGGTTACAGAGAGAGAGAGAGAGAGAGAGAAAGAGAGAGAGAGAGAGAGAGCGTGCTCCTTGTGCTCAATAAGACAGAAAGGAATTGAATATGGGTTGGAGTTATGTTTACTGTAAAGGAAGATAAAAAAAGTTGTCACCTCTGTTTCCTCTGTAAGGTAGAAGGTGAAGCCAAAACACTGAAAAGTTTTGCAGGGGAGAGGGTTGAAGCTTTGAGATGAGTAGAAAAGACAGAAAGTGGTCACTGTAGAGTGAGATAGTGAGTTAGCAGAGAATGGCCATAGCCTTCACATATATTGATCCCTGATCAGATTTCACTCAAATCATCCTAAGATACATTAAATGCTTACTCTTATAATTTTTCCACATTATCAAATTATTAACTGAAACAGGTGAAATCTCTACATACAATCCCCACTCCCAAACTGCTTCTCTTACAGATATTCACACTAAGCAAGCATATCTAGAAACGTGTGACTTTCCTGTTTTGCGTTTTCTTTTTGTGTTTTGATGAGGAGGATGTTTTAGTTTTCCCTTGGGTACTTCATTTTCTCTAGAATTACTGTGCCTTGTTTAAATTTTTTCTCCTAAGTCCCTCTGCTAAGACAGGTAATAACACCAATCTATCAGTGGCACCCCCTCATCTCTTCAGAGCACGGTCTTCTTTACCCCTTCTCTCACAGTTACATTTGAATATATCATTAGCTTTGGAATTTCAGCATAAAATTGATTTAGTGTAATTGATTTGAAGTATGATTGTCAATGCAACGTTGCTATACCTGCTATAGTACTATAACTGCTGAGGTACAATCCTTAGCAGTTAAGGCAGTGGATTTTCAAAATATGTGATTAATGTTTTCATAGTTTTTACATAGCACCTGAAATCACCATCACCACATTTTTCATAATTAGATATTGGTAGCTGCTTTTAAGTGGCACATATGTAGGCACTATGTGTGACACTGAGTTGACTGTAAATGTTGCATTGCACCTTTAACTTGAAGGGAAGTAAAGAAGGAAGGGAAGGAAGCATGAACAGATACCATTTCCACTTAGCAAACACTACGTCTTGCTTTAGCTATAAATTACACTCAGGTTCTGTTCTTGCTTTTTATGCCAAGCTAAAGTGAATCAGCCAGTGCAGCGATGCTAATAGTTTAAATTATAGTTAGCCAAAAAACCTAGTTAGGAAGAAAGGCTAAATTAGTAGATGATAGCAATGTCTGGAATATTCAGAAAAAAATATTTTAGAAGTTCATTAGTCAAGACATTTCATATAAATAAAATATGGGATAAAATTGTATAACTTAAGGCTGTCTAATGTCTTTTATTAAAGTTTTAGGGCAATTAAATGAAATGCTAGCAACCAACAGAATTCTAGTATATGACTGAGTGAAGGTATAATATCTAAAAACATGACAATCTGCATTTCTAATGTAGGGTTGTTTATCCTGTAGCCTGTAATTTGTGTCCGATGATACATATCTGCTCACGCTTTCTATGTATGTTTCCTTATTTCTTTAAGTATATAATTTTGTGTTATAAAACATATCTTGTAATGCAATATTCTTATTTGATTTTCTTTAAACACGTAAGAATCAAGTACAAATAAGATAGGTCTCTTAATAGGAATCTTGCAGTGGGGGGAGTAAATATAATGGGAAAAGTCTCTCTGTGTAAAAGCAAAAATGACCTTTAGTGTATTTCCACTGTTTTTCAAGTGTAGCAAGAGTAATAAGCCTTGGCAGTTGGAACATGCCATTCACCTGAGGGCTGGCTGTCAATCATTCTAATTTTGAAAGACACAAAACGTATGGATTGTCAACACATCATTTAGGCGAGAAACCAGTGCTCATCATGAGAAAAAATTAAAACAAATGCTCAAATAAACAGAAAATCAAAATGCTTCCTGGTCATTTTCTTCTAAGAGCTTAATACAGATAATCTACAGTTTATATGCTATAAAAATTGTAACATGTGAGATACGGACAAAAAACTGAATGGCTATTAGTTTTCCAGTGGAATATGGTCTAGAGATCAATTGCTTAAATTTTTCTCTTTATTCCATAAAAAGTAAATTATTTGTCATTGAACATCCCCCATAAATACAACTATCTAATGCTGAAACTGCTGACAGTCTCATAGGCTATTTCAGTAGTGGAAGCCAGGACTAAACACACTGAACTACATTAGAGTCAGTCCCTGGAGGACAGAATTGAGCTTCATTGGCAAGGGCACTGTAAGAGTTCCATTTGACTCCTCATTAAACATCTCACAGGGATTCTAGCTGCTTCTCTGTGTGGCTCTTGCTTTTCCATAGAAGAGATAGATGTGAACCACATAGGCAAAGACACATTTCTACATATTTAGGAAAAGATCTCTTTTCTTGGTAAAAACCAAGCCTCCTATAGATTTTAAAAAGATCTTCCAGTTTCACGATCATTAACCACCTTTTTACAATTTTCAAAGAAAGTAGAGAGCTTTATTTAAAGTTGTGAGAATTTGTTTTTCAATGATTGTTTTATGGCAGGTAAGAGATTTTATTATTTTTCTGTGTTTATTTTTTCTCCAGGAAAAGTAGCATTAGGGGAAAATAGTTGGTGATAACGATCTCAGCCTTCTTTACCTAACAGTGGGGTTGTCATAATGAAATCTGGACCAATATGTAGAAGCAATTGGTGAAACATAAATTACTATATGCACTGTATGTTGCCACTGGCTGTTTTGTTGATTTGGAGTCTTGAGAATAGCATAAAAGATTTATCATACTTTGGAAGTATTGTACTGAAAAATCAGTCAATAGTTCAAAGAAACACAAAACATGCTCTATGAATTGAAAACCCCACACTGCGGATGACACAGCATTCACATTCTTTATGAGAGTCTCTTCTAGGACAATTCAAAACACTGTTATGGTTTAAGTGCAATAAAAACAAATGAAAGTATTTTATCCAGCAATAGCAATGTAAAATACTTTTCTCTAGAGAGGAAATTTTCTGTGATTATAAAATAATACTTTCAGTCTTCAGCCCATCTAACCACAATGTTACTAATAAAATAACAACAATGCCAATCACTAATGCTTTACTACTTACTGTTTACTGTTATTGTTCCTCCAAAGTGGTCCACATATACATATGCACAAAGACAGAAAGAGCTGAATGAATTGTGATATATGACTAAGAGAAAAACAGAAAGACACAGCAAAATATGATTATTTAAAAGTGTGCCTCATTATGAAAATTCTTTTAGCATTTACAAGATTAATTTACGATCAGAACTGTTTTCAAATGCCCTACACACATCAGGCAACATTATATCCATGTGTAAACACACACATACACAAACACGCAAATGAATATCATCATACAGACGCATAATTCACAGACACATTTTAAAACTAAAGGCTACTCCAAAGAGAAATTGCTGGCATCCTGTGAGTGTAACTGCTGCCCTTGCCCTATACATACCTTATGTTCTAGAGGTTAGATCACTTTACAGCCACTTCTGAGGGTTAGTGGGAATAAAATGCTGCTTCAGGAGAATCAAAATAAAAAGAAAACGTATTAAACCAAAGTTCCTGTGAGTACAATCCCAAGGATTAAATGTTCAGATAGCTTGTAAGTCTGACCCAGAGGGAGGGAAGAGCAGCTAACATTTTCTCAAAAGAAGAAAATGTCCAAACCAATGAAGAGTGGACACGAAGGACCTGAAGAGAGCATGTGATTGGAAGAAGGCGAACACAAAAGAAGCTTCTAAAAGAAGACACCACGGACAATATTTTCATGTAAATTGAGACCATCATTCTCTAGTTTCATGCATATGAATTTTGGTACATGTATACATATATATACATATACATATATTCACACTTATGTAAATATACTCAATCTAAAACTTTCTTAAGACACATACATACAACAACCAAATGATTAGTGTTTGGCCATTGCTCATGCAGCAAAAGCTGAGAAAGCACAGCCCTGGGTCCTTTACTCAGGCCACCACTCCCTAGCTGTGTGATTGACAAAGTCTATGCCTGAATGCCTACATTCATGACCAGGGTGGCCTTTCCTGTCTCCTGGTGCCCAAGCATGTCTCCGGTATAAATAAGTTCCAATACTGACAGGGCACAGCAAGGGTAATTTACATGACAATAAGAAATGATTTCTATCTGAATGGTGCATAGCAGAGTTGATTTGGACGGATTTTTTATCTTTAAAAAAATATACATAACAAAAAAGGAGACAGGTAGGAGATTGGGGACTACAGCTTGAAAGTCATTGCTGTGATTCTAAAACGTCCCAGTAAAATTATTCACAGATAATTGTTAAAAAATGTAACTGCGGTGGCTCACCCCTGTAATCCCAGCACTTGGGAGGGCAAGGTGGGCGTATCACGAGGTCAGGAGATGGAGACCATCTCTGCTAACATGGTGAAACCCCGTCTCTACTAAAAATACAAAAAAAAAAAAAAAAAAAAAAGAAAAAGAAAATAGCCGGGCGTGGTGGCAGGCTCCTGTAGTCCCAGCTACTTGGGAGGCTGAGGGAGGCTGAGGCAGGAGAATGGCGTGAACCCCGGAGGTGGAGCTTGCAGTGAGCTGAGACTGCCCCACTGCACTCCAACCTGGGCGACAGAGTGAAACCCCGTCTCAAAAAATAAATAAATAAATAAGTAAATAAAATAAAAAACCATATATATATATATATATATAAATCTGTACGTACCGTTGACACTTGGACAGCACAGAGAATCATGCAGTTGAAAATCCACATATAACTTTGGATTCACCAAAAACTTAACTACTAATAGCCTACTCTTGACCAGAAGTCTTACTGATAACATAATAAACAGTTAATTAACACACATTATGTGTTGTATGTACTGTATACTGTATTCTTACAATAAAGTACGCTAGAGAACAGAAAATGTTATTAAGAAAACCATAAGGAGGAGAAAACACATTTGCATTCATTGAGTGGAAGTGAATTATCATAAAAGTCTTTAACGTCATCCTTTTCAGATTGATCAGGCTGAGTAGGAGGAGCAGGGTTTGGTCTTGCTGTCTCAAGGCTGGCAGAGGTGGAAGAAAATCTGCATGTAACTGGACCCAACAGTTCAAACCCGTGTTGCTCAAGGGTCATACATGTAAAATATTGTGACTTTTCCCCCCTTCCATATTCAGCTTCAGGTGACCCGACACACTTTGCTATCAAAAGAGAATCTGAAATGTACAAGAACTGGATTTCAAATGGAAAACGTACATAATTGTGCTATTTGTTCCTGGGTGAGTGAGGGACGGAGAGGGTGCGAGTGTTTAAATGGGATGGAGAGAATGGAAGCAGTGGGGAAGGAGAAAAAATATCCTTCCTATCACACACACACTCACACTATACACTGTATGTCTACAGTCACAACTACCCAAGTGTTATTGATCCTTTATAACTGCAACTGAGTACAGATGTAGCAAGACTGAGAGGAAACTGGGATCTGGCGCCCAGATTGCTCAAGAGGGGTCAGGGAAAACCCTCAGAACTCCTGAGACCCAGAGATTGTGGGAAGGGTTGAGGCGGAGTCTGCAGTGGGGGCTGTCCAGCAGTAGTAGGCAGTGGCAGACCCTGGTGGAGGGTTGGGAGGCCGCTGTCATTTTATGGGTTGGCAGCCAGCGTGAGAGTGTCCCTGCTGCCAGAGGACCACGGCGGGCTGGGCGCGGGGCCTCCACCTCTCGCTCACCACGCGGACCCTGCGCCTCCTCCGGCAGCCGCGGTGGTGGCGGCGGCAGAGCCTCGCCCACTCCAATCCCCACCCTCTCCATCCTTAGTTATTAAAGAACAGCAGCGCCTGGCACGTTCTTGGAGGACCCCCGGCGCAGAGGAGGAAAGGGAGCAGGCGCAGGGGGACTGGAAAGGCAGCATGCGCCCGCCAGGAGCAACCTCGGCGCCCAGGGTCTGAGGCTGCAGCCCCAGTTCGCCATTGTGAGCCGCCGCCGGGGGAGTCCGCTGGCGCAACCGTGCCCCCGAATCCCCGTCCGCGCAGCGATGGGGCACCTGTCCACCGGGATACACGGCGGCCGCCGCCTCCTGCCTCTGCTCTGGCTCTTTGTGCTGTTCAAGGTAGGGGAGCCCCGCCACCCTCCTTCCCAGCGGTCCGGGCTGCATCCGCGCTCCGGCGCCCTCGCTCTGCCGTGGGGAGCGGCGCGCCCCAGGGCGCGATGGCCCAGCCGCGGGAAGCGACTGCCGTGCAGTCTGGGCGCACGCTTTGTTGTCCTTGCGTGTGCGTGTTCCTGGTGGTCTTGAGAGGTGGGGGGCGGCAGGGGAAAGAATAAGGGAAGTTTGCTCTTTCCAGCTTTCGCCCTTTGTGCTCTTTTATCGCCGCTGAAATCCACATCAAAGGTGGGCTTGTTGAATAGTGCTTTCTCAGGCAAAATGAGGTCACTTTCTTTTCTGGTTTCCACTGCACCCCAACGCTGCTTAACCTTTCCGCCCTCCCTCTCACAGAATGTGTGGCTGCTTTGTCTTAATTTTCCTTACTGCTGGAATTACACACTGGGGAACGGAGGGGGACTGAGCTCCCTGGCCACAAATGGACTGCCAGGGCTACGTTAGGGCAGACTTTTATTTGAATAAGGAGTGTCAGGTAGAGCTTGGGAAGGATTCCTCTCCCCAACTCCTATCAACATCTTTAGAATTCCTTTTAAAAGTCTCTAGACTTTCTCTACTGTATTTACAGATGATAGTACCCCTAGATTTAATGGTGGAAAATATATCATAATTAACTTTTTCCTATCTTCTTTGGAATGTGCTACCCTGAGGTTTTACTTTGAGAAAAATGAAAAGGAAAGGAGGTGCTTTTGAAAAATCAGTTTGACAACTCTATTGTACATACATTTTTTTTGAAGAAATGTCAGCTAGATGTTTTTCTTGGACGGCGATGTGAAGTTATGAAGTGATTGTCTATCACTCATGTCTTCGGTGGATCTACGTTAGTTCTGTCATTCGTCCTTTCCCCTCTCCGCAAAGCAAACTCAAGAACGTCGACAGGTGACTCGGAGCTATCCTTTCAGGACCACAGTGATACTTACCCTAGAAATGGATGCCAGGTTAATGGATCCAGAGGTTTTCTTATTTTAGAGTCACTTCTTGCTTATATGCACCATTAATTATGAATGCCTGAAAAGAATATAGTGAAACAGGACCAATGGATTCAGAACAGCATTAATTTTAAATACTCCATACTTTCATTTATCTTAATGAAAAATAGAAAAAAAATTTCAGGGTGAAACAGCAACAGAATGCCTAAGTAAGACCCTAAATTATATTTAATATGTTTTTACATTTTTTCTTAAGTTATCAATAATCATTAATTTTAAAAATATGATAATAAGCTCAGTTATATGTTTTTACTGTAGGAGCTTGTTCTTTTGTACACACCACACATGCATTAGACTTATTAGGTTGTCTATCAGTCATTTTCTAACTATCAAACTGTCACAACCATTTTACCTATGCAATAATTGTCATGAACCAAAAATGAGAAACCAAGTCACTATGCATTTTATCCAACAACAGCTAAGAGTGATATGTATGACCTCTGATCCAAACCTAATGTTTAGCACAACTGCAGGTTTTTGCTTGAGTTCTTCATAATGAGATAATTCCAGAAATAAGAGAATGACTTGGTTGGGAGTGAGGGTAAGGTTTTGCAATTAAAATAAAATAAATGTGGCCATTGTTTGACTTAAAACTCGATATTGGAATGAGAAAATGCAGTTAGTGACGGCGTAATGAAAATGTTAGTGATTGTCATAGAAGTCCAGCCTGCTTCACGTAATAGGTATATTCCTGAACATTGCAGGTAAATGTAAATTATGACGAACTGCTCTCATAGTAAATACATTGTCAAAGTTTGCCATTTCAATAATAATTATTGTAATGGGACACATAATTTTGTGAGAAAAATCATTGTCCTTTATTTTATGTGAATGTAATATTTTTGTCACCTGAATATAAAATATATCAAAGGAAAGAAGAAAAGACTGTATATATTAAATATCTTCTATGTGCCGGTTTTTTTTAGGTATTTTACATATGTTATTTCCTTTAATCCTATTTTGCTGCAGTTGACAAGAGTTGTTCAAAGTGGTAAATTGGGCACATAGTGTAATGTCTTACATTTAGGGGATAGTATATTACATGGTGCATTGGGCACAGGGTATAATCTCTTTAAAATTTGGAGATATTTTTTAATTAAAGGTCCTGATTAAGTGCCAGTAAAATAGATCTACTCAAGCAGATGGTGACTGGAAGATAAGAAAAAAATCCATTATTAAATACCAAACTGCTAACTGTATCTCAATAATAAAATCCAAAATGTTCCACATGTGCCGAGTCAGAAATAAAACATTCTCTCAACTGTCCCTTGCCAAAAAAATTTCCATAGTTTTCACTATAGTTAATACATTTTTCATTACTCCCTATGAGTATCCTTTATATAAGAGTGAAAATCCTGAAGGAACATAAGACAGAGAAATTCAAGTATGAGGCTTAATTTATAGGTTTACATTTTCCACAACTCAAAACTAAGCAGTTGGATATCAGTGGTGGAAAAGTAGGAAAGTTTGAATGTGTATGAATGGCTATAACCAGTTCCATTGAGGGACACTAAATGTGACTGGCCAAGAAAGTCTTTGTGCCATCATTCCTTATCCATGAAGTGGTGATGAGCACATATAATCGGGCATCTCAGACTGTCTAAATCATCCACTGCACATTATGAAGCTAATATCTACATTATTTATCTTGCCTAAACATAATGTTGGTTATGAAAATTTTTATTTTTATATCAATATTGATGGTGTATATAAAATAGAAGCGAAAAATGGAACTCTATTATTAAATTGAAGGCTACTAATTTCAAAGTCTTCTATGGATGAATGCAAGTGAGATATTTATCTGGCGAGCCTCGCTGTTGTGTGTCTTCCCATAATTCCCAGTGAAAGAAATGTAACTTCCCACACTTGTCCTATCTTTACTAAAGCCTTTCTAGAAAATGTCTTCCTGTATCAGTTTACTCAGTGTAAGTACTTTGTGTACTAAAGCGCAAATTGTGGAATATGACATCATAGGAATTTGAAGTTGGCCTTCCCTGAAATGTTGCTTTTTAGTAGTCAGCTGGAATGTATTCCTAAACTCATGGGCTTGGCGTGTGTCCTTTTTAAACTCCTTCTCTTTATTTCTTTCTATTTCTGCTTTTACCAGAGATATCATCAAATAATATTAAATTTAAAAAGAGTCTTAATATTGTATTTTCTGAAACAAGTTTATATTTAATTCTATAATACGTGAGTATTATGATACTGGCCATTCTACTCTTATCCAGGGGAAATATCTGCTTTTCACGGTCTGTCTGCCTTTCTCCCCTTTGCTATGTCTCCCCTTCCAACCCCATACACACACATAAAGAAGTTTCACTTTTCGTGGTTGAGATTTCATCCACATATTGCACAGTGTTGGCAGGTGAACCATAATCCTTTCATTTTGCTGGAGTAGCTTAGATCCTTTCCATCACAATGAAGTTTGCTGCCCTAACTCCCATGTCATCTGACTCCTTTAATAAATCATATTGCCAACCTTTTGGAGAAAGCTTTTTACATGCGACATCTCCAGTAGGTTGGCAAAGGCTCCCTGGGCCATGCTTCTACAGATGATCGAGTAATAATCCTTCCCACTGTGAACATATGTTTGCTTTTGTTCTTTGTTTTGTGAGAGACCATTGTTGTATGAAGGAATGGAAAATTCACATTACACCTCTGCCTCATTTTGGCCCAAAAGAAAATACACATTTATATGGATAACTGATTAAAAACAATATGAGTTGTACTTTATTTTAAAATATAACACTATTTCTACTATCTAAATATCCAACTTAAAGGTATTGAAACGTATAAACAGATTTACTCCTGAACTTTATAAATATATTTCTAAGTTGAGGCTTGAGGGGTTGTAAAAGAATGTTTGATGTCAGATGCAGTTGATGCACCTAAATAAAACATTGTAACTGGTAGCAGTGTGGCACAATAGAAGGCTTAACAACAATGACCACAGATATCAAGTTCTCATTTTCTCCCTAATTTAATGGCTCTCTGTACACAGTTCCAGTGATGTTGCATTTTCAGAAACATAGCCCAGTGCAATAATGAGCTTTACTGTAAAGCACTTAATGTTTTCATTTAATTACTCCAAATATATTGTAAATATTTTTGAAATAAAGGAATGTCTACTGTAATATTTCTATCTTCCATGGTGCTACTATGTGGTGTTAGGAATTTAATAGAAGGTTAATAAACAGATTTAAATTTTCTGCATTATATAAAAGCTCTGAGAATTATGAAATATTATAATAGTGACTTGTGAACACATCTTTAAAGAAAATATAGGGAAATTATCATTATGGGAGTTAAATAATCATAATTACAATGCATTCGTTACATTAAAAGAGTAAAAATTTTACCAATCACTTATATTAGGATCTTATTAAAACCACAAATTAAAATATCTATGTGTTATTTTTTTTCCGAAAATGTAATACTCTCAACTGCTCATTTATTCTTTAATGTTGCCTCACCTCTCATAAATGTTATTAATTAAAAGGTAGCAAATAACATACTAGGAGAAATTGATTGTTTTAACCTCTATGGGTGACCTACAATTTCAGATAGTACCCAGATATACAGGTAATATTTTTGCCTCCTCTTGCGCATCACCACTCCCATATGACCACAACCAACCAGAACTGACCAAGATTTCTGTGTTCCTAGTAGAAATCCTCCTAATGTTTTGTCAGACATCACCCTTAAGAGATGAAGTCTTTTCTACACCCTGGTCTTGGTTATACCTATGGTGGTGTTTAATCCAGGGTCATATAACCCAATTTCTTACAGAACAGTTCTATAGTCATTTTAAATACCCATTATATCAGCTCTTTTTGCTTCAATAAGTATGTAAGTTTTTTGTGTGTGCGTGCATTGTTGTCATTAATTTGAGGAACCCAAACAAGGCCAATGTGGCCCAAGTAAAGTGAGCAAGAGTGTGAATGGATTGGGATGAGTGTGAATGGGTTCCTTCTCTCCTGGTACTATTGACTCCAGCAGGTCCCATATGGTTTCTGTCAGCCAATAAGGGTGGCTCACGCCTGTAATCCCAGCACTTTGGGAACCTGAAGCAGGTGGATCACCTGAGGTCAGGAGATCGATACCAGCCTGGCCAACGTGGTGAAACCCTGTCTCTACTAAAAATACAAAAAATAGCTGGGCGTGGTGGCAGGCACCTGTAATCCCAGTTACTCGGGAGGCTGACGCAGGAGAATCGCTTGAACCCGGAAGGTGGAGGTTGCAGTGAGCCAAGATCACACCACTGCACTCCAGCCTGAGCGACGAGAGTGAAACTCCGTCTCAAAAAAAAAAAAAAAAAGTATATGTGAATAACCTCCTTAATTGAACACCTCTCATATAATCTGCTATCACAGATTACTCCTAATGTTTCCCTTTTCCAAGCTCGTTCTAGGTCTTCAGAACACCAATTCTTAAATTTTTTTTTCTTCTACACATTGTGCCTTTGAATTTATTTCTATGAGTAGGATCATATCTTATCCTTGTGCCAGAAAAGCGTTCGCAACTCTTTCAGCATCTAATTCTCCAGTGAAAGATTTCTTCTTTCCTTAGACATTCTAGTTACTTAAAGGCCAGCTCCTTTTTCTTCTGAATATATTAAAACCACCAAACAAACAGAAGATGTTTGAAACAAGGTTGCAGGGATTTCTTGATAAAAGGCTTTTTTTTCTTTCCTTTTTTCAGAAAATTGAGATGAAAGGGAGAAAAGTGATATATGCTTGGAAAAATATTTCAGAAACAAAGAATCAGAAATGGAAATAGGAATTCAAGCTTGAGAGCGGTATTGCAAATTATGAGTATGAATGGTAATTTCTGCAAGAAAATGAATATAGGGAAAATTAGAGAATGAAATGAAGAACATTTGATGAAAACAAATACACTGCTATTCTATTTATATGCAAATAAATGTATTTTCTTATCAAATACTCTTTATCTATTTGGTTTTCCACTCTTTATAAATAGGAATGCTGCGCAGTTCATTTTTCTAATGAACCTATTCCTATCTTAATGACAATTTAAACTAAATAAACCTGTTTTTTAATGTAGTTTTTGGTACATTTACTAGCAAATTAAAAGAATAAGAATGCAATTTATCTACAAATAGTGGTTCAAGATCAGAATTTTATTAATAATAATCTACATGAGATTTAAATGATGTTTCTCTTTTTTGTGCTATTTCATTTTACTGTTTTCAGATAACTGAGACTTTTGTTTTATTTTCCTCTTTCTGCTAAGTTTTTAATATCAGTGATTTATGTAATGGGTGAGGAAGGGCATCATATGACTGTACCATGCCCTCAATACTGTTCCTTCGTTATTACCCGCCATTGACCAAATTAAGTGCAGAGAAATTTTTGACCCTGGTTCTCTCAACCTTTAACCCATATCAGAGACCAGTTATGAGCCTGCTGTTCTGATCCATGTCTTGTGATTCTCCCTTGGTTCCACCCATAGGAATTTGTGATCGGCATGTACAAACCAGATGTCAGAGAATTCAAAAGAATGTTCAGTGCCCTTTGTGTCTTCGGTCCTATCTGAAGTCTGATTCCCACCTCCCGTACTTACTTTCTGAATCAATATTCCATTTTGATAAACTCTAGTATTCCTGCTTTTGGATCCTGGCATTAATTATAATGAACCTCTCCTTGTCTTTTAGTTTCCTTGAAAGAGCATCCTATAAACATTTTTTGGCTGACCAATCTTTTCCCAATGCCAAAATGGCAAGATTGAGAAGCTCCTTTTCTTCTTCAATACTGTCTTTTGTATTCCAGAATGAAGACTTACTGCCCAATTCCATTTAGTTAATCAAACATCCATTAAGCATCTAATAGGTGCCAGGAATTTTACTAGATATTTTAGGTACAGAAGTGGATAATACTCAGTTGAATCCCTGCCATTGGCATAGTGGGAACATGGACACAGAAGATGGTCATTAAAATATGGTGTTTTGTTTAAAGGAAGAAAATGTGGGCTGCTAAAGGACAGACACTTAACTATTTAGTGGTTTGGGAAATGATTTCTTTTAAGATGATTCCTGAGCTGAGTCCTGAAACATACGTATGAGTTAGGTTTAAAAATACACACACATTGGCAGAGAAAACTGCACGAGCAAAGGCCCAGTGTTGTGAAAAGCATGGCAGAGTTTAGGAAAAGGCAGATATATATATCAAAGGCAATGAAGCAACAGGAGCCAGATCAGGGAGACTTCTATATGCTGAGCCAGAAAGTAGGATGTCCATATTCTCTAGGTGAAGAGGCCTTATTGAAGGGTTTAATCAAGGCATTAGTGAGGTAAGAATTGCATTTCAGATAGAGCTCTTTGCCTGCAAGAAAGGCTATACCAAAGGTAGAGCAAGCATGGAAGAATTACACTAGTAGTTATTGTAATTATCCAATTAAGAGATGATGAACATTGGCATTAGGGTGACAGACAGTAAAAGAGTGGCAATGCTGAAAAACAGCTGCATTGGCAAGACTGATTAGATGTGAAAAATTGGGGAGAGTAGGATGTAGGGTAATTTCTTGGTAACCAACCCTCTTGCCTGGAAGAGTAGTGGTCTCAAGATAGCATGTGTGCTGGATAGTCTACTCTCGAGATCAACTCACCCCTCCACTGTGCCCAGTGCCAGGAAGCTTCTCTCTATGGACCATTTCTTCCTGTTCCCTTGCCCTTTGGCTCCTAGTGAGTTTGGCCGATAGAAGGCACTAGCCAAAGATTACTGCTAGAAGGAGGGAGAAATCAAGTCGTTTATTCTCCTGGCCTCCATGCTGGCCAGCCCCCATTGAGGCAGTGGCTTCATTCTCTCTTCCAATTCTATAGTCAGCCCCTCTTACAAGGCTGATATTCTGGCCAAATTCCTGAAACAGTTCTCTGTCCTTATCCCTTGAGATCAGTAGCTTCTCCCTGCTTCTAGACCGTAAGTATGTTTTCTCCATGCTTAATACAGTATTTCTGCTCCACACCTTGATGCCTTCGGCAAGTCCATCCCTTCATTTCATTCTCTGGGATTTTCTTCTTGAGTGTCCTGCTGAGACCCTGAGTGATATAAGACATGGTGGTTTAGTGGTAGACTTTTGAGTTTGAAGCAGCTGAAAACAAGGAAACAAATAAAAACAGGTACTTGATTATGAGCCTGAAGGGTAGAGGAGATGGAAGGCCTGGAGATGTGAATGGGATCCCCTAGCAGAGAGAAAGGGAGAGAAGGGCAGTGGGCCAGAAGGGGGTCTTGAGAGGCACCAATTTTTAATGTCAGGCAAATAAGGAATCTAAGAAGCTGAAGGCGCAGTCAGAGAGGTACAGAAGGAAAGCAAAATTAAGGAAACCCAAGATCTAGGAAATTTCAAGTGGAGGACTTGGCAAACAGCATCTAATGCAACAGAGAGGTCCTATAAGCTAAGATCTGGAAAATATCTTTGCATTAGGAAATAGGTAGGCTATTGGACTCTATGGAGACTGGGGAGTACAAATGCTTCTGGGAATTGAAGAATCAAAAAGCACCCCATTATCTGAGAAGAGCATAGGTGCCAGGTGAGATCAGAGAGACCTGAGGTCAATATCAATTCTCCACTGTGCTATTTACTGGCAGTAGGATGTTGGGACAGTTATTTCACCTCTCTGGATTCCCTTTTGGTCATCTCTTATACATATGTCTTAGAATTATTGTCAGGAATTATTGGGAAAATGACCATAAAGTACTGGGAACAGTGCCTAGAATACAGTAAACACTCAATTCGTGTTATGTACCACAATAAACTGAGGAGAAAAATAGTAAAAATAGGCAAAGCAAAGTCAAAGAGGTAGGGCAATAAAAATGTGTACAGAGCAGCATTTCCCAAAACATGCTCCACAGTATATTGGAGAGGCTGGCAATACTCTTGCATTGAATGTTATTAAAAATGAATACCTTTGTGGTGACATGAATTTGGGAAATTATTAGTTTAACTGTGTTTAAACTAGAATTAACTTGTTTTTGTGTGCCAGAATTTCTTAGAACTTTTAATATGTTAACACGTATTGTGTCATCCACAGGAGAAATATGGTGTATAACATTTTCAAACTTGTTTGATTATAGTATCCTTTTCCTTTTTTTTTTTTTTGAGACGGAGTCTTGCTCTGCCACCAAGGCTGGAATGCAGTGACATGATCTAGGCTCACCGCAACCTCTGCCTTCCAGGTTCAAGCGATTCTCCGGCCTCAGCCTCCCAAGTGGCTGGGATTACAGGCATGTGCCAGCATGCTCAGCTAATTTTTGTATTTTTAGTAGAGTCGGAGTTTCAAGATGTTGGGCAGGTTAGTTTTGAACTTCTGACTTCAGGAGAATAATGAATATGCTCTAAGAAACAATATTTATCCTCATACACTAGATCCTTTGTTTATCTTTCCTTTGCTTAAAAAATGATAAATGTAACCTTAAGGATAAAGAAAATATAGCAGCAAGATCAACTATAACTTAAATCTCAGGATCAGGAGAAGTTACTTGGAAAGCAATCATCCCAACTTTCTTATAAAACACTGATGTTCAGGAAAATGCTTTTGGAAGAAAATATGTAGATATCCTCTTATTTTATGGATTGTACTAACTCTGGCTTCAGTAACTGTACATGTAAAATGGTTGAGTTTTGAATCAAAAAATGAAACATACATTTTAACATCATTTTCCAATGTGATTTTCTTAATATATAGCTTTGCAGACCAATCAATTTTGTTCAGTATATGTCGTTGAATCATAAAGCCATATTTTTTCAAAGACCATCTAGTTCAAAATGTAAGCTGATGCTTAGAATTGTCTCTAATATCACTGCCAATTAATCATAAATGGTGACATTACCAACAGCTGTAAAGTAGCTGTTCCACCTTTAGACTAAACAGTTTTGTTGTTTTGTTGTTTCTGTGTTTTGGTTTGATTTGGTTTGGTCTTGAGATTAACTATTTCTGGTTGTAGCATTCACATTTACTTCCATCTCTGCTTGACTTTAGTAGAGCACTATATAGTGACTGCTCTCGCTCTCATGGATGTTATGAATAAATGCTTTGCCAACAGACCTGATGGCTTTTAAAGATAAAATGTGAGAAGCTTGTCATCCCACCATTCTGTCCTCATCCTCCATCACACCACTTTAAGCTATTTACAACAGCCCAAATTTTCTGCCTATTGCCATTTTTTTCTTTTTTGTAGTCACAATAACAAATTGAGTGGAAGACAGTTTTTATTCTTCCCAAGGGAGTTCCATGATGAACCATGGTAACGAGTTGGGGATGCTAGTGTGAGAAAAATGCATGGCATGTAGTAAGCATTCTATATATGCAGATTTTATATTATTCCAATCTCTGCTCAGAAAACGTTTTTATTCAGCATGTCTTTCTGAACAGCCTATCTAAAATCATCCCTATCACTCTAACATTTTACCACTCTTACCTAAGCTTCTTTTTCTTCAGAGAATGTATCATTCAGTACATGACATTACATTGTATTTTTATGATAACTTAACTCCTCTACTGGAATATTTATAGGCTTCATGAGAGCAAGGACTTTGTTCATTGTGTTCATTGTTGTATCCTCAGCACCTGGAAGAGTGCCTGGCCTATGGTAATGTCTAGGGAACATTTGTTGAATGAGTGAACAAATGAGTGTTGAATAAATAAATGGAGTGAGGGAGGTCAAACGGAAGGTATGGGACAGACTCGATCCAGAGGAAGAGCAGGATGCAGGCATGCAAGCACAGGGAGTAGAGAAGCTGCAGTCAGATGAGCTAGGAAGGAGAGTCTATCAGGCAGGCACTGCTGAGTCGGGCTGGTGAGGCAGTGGCATCAGGGTGGAGGATGACCTGAAGATGCCATTTTGCTCTGGTGGAGGGAACAGAGGTTTTATTACCACAGGTGAAAATGAACTTGTTTAGACGTCAAGATAATGTTCCTGACACTTTTTTCTTCTCTTTATTTTATCAGGTTAGAGTAAACCACTGAAGACAAATGATGGGTGCCCAAGTCATAAATAGGTTCCCTTGTGTAATGAAGCAGAAACATAGCTTTTCTGATCATTTATTCTCCATCTTATTCATTGACTGTGCCTATAATTTACTTACTTATAAAAAGAAGTTTTCTGAGTTTTTAAAATGTAAAAATTTGTTTTTGTTTTGGCTCTACAGTTTGAAAATATCAAATTGAAAATTAATGTGTAAATACTTTTTCTCTCTCACCATGCATGTCAATATAACCAGATTGTCTCTAGACCTCAAAAGGCATTTCTGGAAACTCACACAACTAACAGAAGCTCAGATGATAAATTATTATTTTTCTTCAAAACTTAAAACTTTTATGATTTCCTTTACTTTTGAAAATTTTATTTTTATTTTTTTAAATGCATATAGATACATCACGGAAATTTTAAAAATGACTTTTTCAAAATGATTGTCTTTTCTTGAATAAAATTCCATCAGGTAACTTCTTATAGAAGCAACTGGTAATTTTTATACTCAGTTGAAATACTAGGTGATAAATATTTTATAATGCAACACAGACAGTGAGTTAAACATGCTGATTCATGGGTGCTACATACATTAAAGTGTTAGTATATATAGACCAAAAACCTGGATTGTCAAGATTTTCGAGTGACTAACATACAAAATATATGCTTAAGACAATTGCTATTACTTAAATAATTCAGTATTTCTCTGGTAAGTTGAAAGTTATTACATAATCTTGTAATGCACTGATCTATATCCATAGTCTATTAACTGTGCTGAAAAAGTACTGAAGTTTGGGTTAGCTGTATTTTTTATTCTACAACTTTAATTTTGTTTTCGTTTGTTGGCAAATCAATATATTATCCAAAGCCAAAAATAGAAGGAAAATTGTGATCAAATTATTTACACTCTCACATACATGACTGAAAGGAGTTTTTGCTCTTCCCTTTATAAATTTATGATCAGGAGACTCACTTCTGGAGAGTATAAAAATAACATTAATAATTCTTTGATTAATGAATTGTTTTCCTTAAAATTAATAATCTTCTTTACTTAACATCAAATCAAAATGTCTGGAAACATTTGAGAACACATTTGCACAAGTCTTTTTCTGTCTCTGCAGTGGCTACACTAGAATTAGGCTAATTGTCACACATTACCCTGTCTCTGAGAGAAGCCAGGTGTCCGGAGCCGTGAGGCCCGGAAATTGCCGCGGCCTCTGTTGCTTAAGCTCCGCATTGCGGAGACAAGATGGCGCACTTCCTGGTTCTTCATCATCAACTTTTCCCGCGCGCACGAACTTTTCCCGCGCGCGCGTAGATAACTTCCCACGCCCGGGAAAGACTAAGTCTACCGAGCATGCGCCTGGTGACATCTCTCATTATTCTCCTCCCCGCCTGCTCTGCCGCACTTCCTCTTCCCTGCCAGCCTATATAAGGCATTGCACCGCCGCCATTAAACGAGACTTGATCAGGATACTGTCTTGTCTCCATTTCTTGTGTCTCTTGTCTCTCTAAATTCCCACCCCCTCCTCCAAGGTCTGTGTTAACGATCCCGCTGGTCGGGACAGCCAGGAATTTCCAATTTAAGTCAAGTTGGTGATCCATAAAATAGATATCCTAGTAAAATTACTATGAGCTTTCTACTTACTTTGATATCGTGCTGATAACTAAAGTGTAATTATAAAAATTGAAGTGTTGTTACTGCCAAATACCACAAATATAAACATCACACTTATAATAGTAAATACTGACACCATCACCTTAAGAAGTATCTTCTCATTTGGATGTACTTAAAATTCTTAGATCTTTATCTAGGAAAAAAAATTGGCTTCTAAAGTTCGTGAATGTTAAGTTGATTAACAAGATAAATAGTAAAAGATCAAGGGAATGGTGTATTGTCTGCATGTATTATTAAACATTGAGTCATATGGTCATCTTTTAAAGGATTATAGGGAAAAAAAGGTTATTATGAAATGCATTGGTGTAATAGCCTTATTTACATATAAACATAGGGATGAGATGTGGCCAAGTGTGTTCTGCATTGTCATGGGGGAATTTCCTCTGCAATTTTCCCTAACTAAATTATACTTTTTAATCAGTCTTTCAGAACTGACGATAGGCCTTATTCAAAGTGATTAGATACTTGAGATTTTTCATATGGAAATTGTGGTATTGACAAAGCTTTGCTAAAATAATTGTAAGGACTTAGAGCTAAATACTTTGGAATTCATTCTAAAAACTTAGTTTATGAAGTTTTGTTAATTTTTTTAATTAACAAAATTTGCTAAAACTGAGCCACCCTTACAATGTGTCTCAGATTTCTTCCTTGGATTTACATTTTGTTTATTTGCAACAAATAAAATACAGTTGCATCTTTAAACCTTTTTCCATCTCTGTGCTATTACCTTGGTTCATTTCCACTGCTAGATTGATGCAACATCTTTCTTTTCTGAAGGATAATTGAGAAACTAATGAGAATCTTTCCATTGAAATTCTTGTTGCTACACTGAGGACTTCAATTAGCCTCTTTACTACATAGCTGCTTATGGTTCTTAAGTAAGGCATTCTTAATTTGATATCTTTAAGCCTAAATCAGGTGTGCATCATCATGCATTACAATTCTGTAATAACATACAAAGAACTGGAAAACTGATAGATGTTCACAGTGGAAGATGTATAAAATACAACAGGCAGAAAAAGAATATCATCATTCCCAAACACTGCATTCCAAAATAGCTACCATCTGGAGACATATATTTCCAAATCTTTTCCTATGTCTGTGCATTTGAGGGTGTATGTTTAAAAAAAAGTATAAAACTTCCCTACTATACATGCTTTCTTCTCTTAAAGGTGTTGTGATCATTTTTTCAAGACCTGAACATTTTCACTCTTCTGCAGTTTAGTACATTAACCCATATGTCCTGGTCAAATTGCATGCAATTCCCAAGTGTATTTGTGTTGTTTAAAGACATAGATGATCATAGATACAGACTGTAACCATGAAGTGGGGAAAAGGAATTTGTTGAGCAAAGAGATTGTTGTCTATGTGTGTGGCCACCATTAGTGTTGAAGAGTTACTTAAGAAAAACACACATACAAAACTTCAGATGCTATATTGATGGGCATTTATTTTCTTTTTTTCACAGCTAACTACTGTGCATAAGAAACTTAAGTGTAAAGGCATGCCGGTAAACAAAAAAGATACAGGATTGAATTCTGGTTGTATTCTTTACTAGCTATGGCATTTGGCAGTGTACTGATCTCTTCATAGAAGACAAATCACAGTGGCTGCCCAGATCACTATTCCTCTAGCAGCCCAGTCTGCCATCCCACCAGGTCAGCCAATGCCCAGTCTTGCTAATATCTTGCTAATCTTGGAGGAAAATTTCTTCTCCTCTTTGATCCACATTGTCGGAAGTGGGGATACCAGTCTCCTACTTGACCTCACTGCTCTGGGCAGAGCAAACAGCCAAGAGGTGAACACCTGACCTAAGTCCGTGTGGGGACTGCACCTCGCTGACCACTGTCTTTGGAATTGGCATGTGGTCTAAGCCAGAACTATCAGAACCTAGTCCTACAATTGTCTTCAAACCGGCAATGGCAGGGGAGGTGAAAGAATATTTTCCTTTCCAGTTGTGGAGCTAAGGCATGAACTTGGACAGTATCCTCAACCATAAAACTGACTTAGGAAGAAACATTTTGTAGGAAGAAATATTTTGTAGCAGAAAAGAAGCCGGCAGGAACAGTAGAGACTCCAGTGAGACTATCATTCATTGCAGGAAGATGATCTCATTCCTCAGACTCCAGTGAGTCACTCCACAGGTACTTAGAAAAATTACAAATTTACTAAAATTCAATTCCATCATAACCAAGCAGGCCTAATAGTGATACTTGGGATCCTTATGTAAACTGAATCAGAGTGATTATGTAATTTATCATACCAACCAGAACACTTCCGGGAGTGAAGGGATCCTTATGCCAGGACAGAAGACACAAATCAGCCTGTTCTGGGAAGACCATGAAGGATGGTTACCTCTTCCTGAAAACACAAACAAGCAATACATTTTGTGCAGTATGCAGTCACTAGTTCCTCACCCGTCTCACTCATCCATGAAAATCTCTGCTCTAAGTAAGATGAACTAACCGTAGAAGAGGGATTGCAATTATCTTAATCAAAAACTAAAACCTGTACACACATATTCCCAGAAACTTCATACTGCTCCCAAACTGAGAATAACCAAAATGTCCTTCAATAAGTAAAAGGTTTAAAAACCGTGGTGCATCCATGCCATAGAATATTACTCAGCAATGAAAAGGAGTGAACCATTGATACACAGAGCCACTTAAGTGAACTTCAGGAAAATTATGCTGAGTGGAAAACGTCCATCTCAAAAGGTCTCATTCTGTGTGATTTCATTATAGAACATTATGATGAAGGAAAGTTTCATGGTTGCCAAAGACTAGGGATTAGGGGAATGGGGAATAGCTGCATGTAGCTAAAAGGGGGTAACATGAGGAAGCCTTGAAATAATGAAACAGTTATATACCTTGATTGTGGTGGTAATTACATAAAATTATACATGTGAAAATTGTAAGATCTAGACATACACTCACAAATGAGCACATATGTAACTGGTGAAATCTGTATATGCTCTATGAGATGTACTAATGTCAATTTCACAGTTTGGATTTTTCTTGTTTTAATACGTAAGATATCAACATTGGGGGAGGCAGGGTCAAGGGTACCTGGAACTTTCCTGTATATTTCTTTGCAACTTCCTATAAATCTTTAGTTATCTCCAAGAAAATGTTTTTTAAAAGCTTCATTAGGTTTTTCAAAGCTTGCTGTTTTGTTTTTTTTGTGTGTGGCACTCTGCTACGTATTTTAATAGTGGATAGATATAGTCTTTGTCCTGTAGGGACTGTCTCAGAAAAACAATAACTACAATTGCAAGGAAAATAAGTTATCGAAACAAATGTGGAGCAATTTAGGAACATACACAAAATACACAAGGACCTCAATAAAATACCATTTGCTTTAAACTCAAATTTATTATGAAGCAGGTTGTGGACTGTATTATATTGGACTGTATTCTTACAAGGTTTATCTAGAAAGTTCTTGAAGGGACCAAGCGTTAAGGCATTCCCCTTCATAATTCCCACAACATTGTTAAAGGCAACATTTTAATGACTCTTCAGAAAAACAGATAAAAATAGAAATTATCATTGTAGGAGATAAGGGCAAAATATTAATTGATGAAGTAATATTCTTTCATTCTTTTAGTAATTATTAAGTAGCATATCTGGAAATAGTATAAATAAGTTTGAAAAAAATAGAAAGTATAAGATAAGCTTACAAGGTTTGAGTAAAACAGGAGCAGAGTAGAGGGAAAGGATGGATGAAGTATTAATGTGAAGATGAATAGATGTTCAGATATTTCCACCAATCAATCATCAAACATACATTAAGGTACACATGTGAGGAAGGCACTGCGTTCCTCATTTTTATGAGTATAAAACAAAGCTATTTTCCTAAGAAATCTATAAGTGTAATAACATAAACATGTAAGAAGCTAAAGGACAATATATGAGTTAATACTATAATAGAAGCTTTGAAGTATTAACCTATTAATTTGTAAATGAATGAGAAAGAGAACTGTATTCAAATAAGTGTCCTTGCATTCAGATAAAGGAAAAAGCTCTTGGGCTGGAGGGAGCACTGATTTCATGAAGGAAGACAAAATGTAATATAAGTCCAATAGAGTTTAAATAGTTAGAGTACGTTAAGAAAAACATTTCACATTGGAGAAACAGAAGAACAGAAGTAGAAACACGAGAAAATGTAAGTTACGTTTAGGAGGCTTGAATAAAACGGTGGGGATAGATTCAGGTCCTGAGGAGGATGAGTAGTTGGAAATGAGGTTGAAAAGGTGGTTTTGCCCACCCATGAACTTCTATCCATAATAATCTACTCAATAATGCTACAAAGGGAAACATTAAAATGAGCTTTAGTTCAGCAGTGGTGTGCAGGAAAAAAAATTATCATACCTCATTTTAGCTTTAATTGCTTTTATAATTCTGAATTTGCCGTTTAATGCAAATGCTTAATTCTAAATACGTGTGCTCTGTCTTAATTAGATAAAATAATCCTCTGTTGCTTGGGTAGTTCAGCAAATTAGTCCCTAGACTTAAACTCCCCTGGATCATGTTGTTTATGCATTAATCAGTATGCACTCTTAGAGATAAATGAAAAATAAATGGATTTTTTCAGAGACAAGTTGTAACTGTCAGCATACTTTCAAATTTTTATCCTCTGCATGTGACTAAAAATTTGCCATTGTTTACTATAGTAATTACAATTCATATATATATGCCCCCATACTTGTAGAATTTCTTCTACATGTTTATATTTTATTTAAAACTACATGTTGCTAGCCAAAGCTAAGTAGAGAATCTAAATCTCACTATTATGTACAAAGCCATACCACCAACTCAACAATCGAGATTCTATCCGCGTTTGTATGTATGTCCCAAAGGAACTAATCAGTATAGGTAACTCAAGCAGAAGTTAAATGATTTAGTTCTTCCAAGCCTCACTGCCTTATTGATAATGATGGATATGATACTGATGATCACTACCATCAATTGAGTGACTGCTGTTTATCAGGGACACTCCTAGGAGCTTTACATACATTGTCTCATCAAATCTTTACATACTCCTATATATTATAATCATTTCAGTAATGGGGAAGCTGAGTTTCAGAGAGAAACTAAAGGAGTTAGGAGTGCAACCTTGGTCCATTTGACCACAGAACTCTACACACACCGTAACATACCATACTTCTTTGTGTGAAAACTCTGACATGGCTTGTATTGCCCCATTTATTGGTTTATCACTTCTTCCTCTTCCTCTTGCTATAGAAATATCTCAAGACACAGGTGAACTGAATCAGTCCTTGGTTGGGACTGCCTTTTGGACAGAAATGGGGTAGGGATTACTCCTGGAGGCAGCTGATTCCTGCCCATCCAAAATCATTCTTGCAGTTTCTTTTTTCTGTCCGTCAATCTGTCAGGCACATGTTCCCAGAAAAAAAGCCTGCTATCGGGGGATTCCTATATATTCATAAATGTCAGACTTATTCTTTTGTTTTTTATCTTCTTCAGTGTAATAGATTTGATGCTTCTGTACTTTGTAAGATAATTACACAGAGCTGAATGTAATGTTATGTGCTGATGGGGAGAACTGGTGTTTTAAATTCTTATTTTATTTTTATTTTTATTTTTTGAGACAGAGTCTCGCTCTGCCGCCCAGGCTGGAGCGCAGTGGCCTGATCTGGGCTCACTGCAAGCTCCGCCTTCCGGGTTCACGCCAATCTCCTGCCTCAGCCTCACGAGTGGCTGGAACTACAGGCACGCGCCACCACGCCCGGCTAATTTTTTGTAGTTTTTAGTAGAGGTTTCACCGTGTTGGCAAGGATGGTCTCGGCCTCCCAAAGTGCTGGGATTACAGGCTTGAGCCACCGCGCCCGGCCTTAAATTCTTTTAAATCTGGAGCTTTTATGGTCAACTATAGAAGCACCATGCCAGACTCATGCCCTGGCTTTAGAAGCCTACATGAGATTTTGTGATTTGCTGGCTTTATGAGACTTTTACACCTCAGATTGGCCTTTCCCTCCAAGAAAGATACCACCAGACAACAACAATTTTAACACTAATGTCTTCCTTTTGATTACATTAGATTTGCAAATTAAACAGATTAATAGTAGTGTTCTGTGTTCCTCTCAGCTCTTCTGTTTAATACTCTTATCTGACAAAGTGTAAATAGAAGACATAATTAATTACTCATGACTTGCATGTCAAATTGCATAAAAAAATTACAGCCCCAGGAGGCCCATTATTACATATCTGACTGTTCAGTGAAATTAGTTTTGCAAAGAAAAAGCATACCTTAAGATAAGCGTTTTGTTTGTTTTTCTTTTCTTTTTATTTAATTTATTAGAGTATCTGCAAAATAAAGTGAAAGAACAACATTAACTCTTAATACAAAATTAAGGAGCTTAATTCATTTGCCCAAGGATATGTTATTTTTGCTTTTTTTATTTTTTAGTTTGTCCATGAGATATTAAACTTTGCATATGCAAGTTATAAGGTGGTGACGCTTCTATAAAAGGAAGACCCCAGAATTTGCCTATTTTCTCTTTAGCATATGTCCCACAGAGAAAGTTATTAGTCAAGCAGGCTATGCCATACTCCCTCCTCTGTCAATTGTCTCAACCTTGAGCTGGGAAATGTACTGCCGTGACTGAAAAAAAAATGGAATAATTTTCTAGCCACTTCTTGTCTTATCTGTCTAGAGTTGATCTGAATGAAATGAGGTTTCTGCTTCAACCGGAGAGCTCAGCATTTCATATTTAGCTCTCAATCTGTTTCATGATAATTTTTGAAGGAACAGACCGCTTATGACAAAATGTGCTGTACTATTATTAAAGGCATACTGCCTTTACAGAGTTCCATCACTTGCAACAAAGTGTTGGCTGGGAAGAATGCTTGAATGTGCACATCTTCTGAGGTTTTTCTAACAGCTATTAAATAAAATATAGTATGTGCCTCAGGTAAGAGAAAACCAAGTACCTGATTAGGAAAAAAAAAAAAAGGTCATAGCATTGTCAGTAGAGCAAAGCAGCATAAAGCAAAGATTACCTGCCTGCAATCATTAGTCACTTCACCTCTCTGTAAAAATGAGAACCGTAATCACTTCTACCTTGCGGGATTACTGTGAGGTCTAAATGAGCTAATCTGTGAAAGCACTTTGTAAACTGTAAAGCACAATTTAAATACATATTATCTTATCAAAAATGTCTGCATCACCTGTTTCATTGACTCTGGGATGGAGAGATTTTCTTCTCCACATTTTTGTGTATCTGTGCATGTGTATAGCGTGTTTCATGGAAGCCTATAATTAACACGGTAGTACTTTCTTTTTCTTTTTATAAACTAAAGTTTGCCATAGCCCAGTGCATTTTCTGTCACCTGAAGCCACAGCTTAATTATGTGTCTGGAATGACTTAATATATAAAAGTCATACAATATTTCTGTCTAATGGCAAATACTTTTATGTTAGCCCCGTCTTTTATATACTGACTGGATCATTCTCATTAAAAATCATTGTTTATCTAATTTCACACCTATACCATCCAGCATTGTTTGTACAGTGTTTTATGTCTATGATCACCAATCATCTTTCATATGTTATATTGGAGCATAATTTATTCTTTCTTTCCATGAACAATTATAGAGCATCAATTGTATGCCAAATACTGTGCTAATAATCATTCACTGTCTCCTTGGATTTCACTTACCTGTAGGTAAAAATGGTTACATATTTATAACAGTAACTCCAATTACAGTGCAGTTGGCTCAACCCGTACACACCCAATATCAGCCTTTTTCCTGTGAAGAGCCTTCACAGGAGTTGCTCAGTGCCCAGTGGGGCTTGGCTGTGGAACCCTCGTTCTGTGTCCTTCTATCCTCAAAGGTTTCCTGTTAGACATCTGCCCTGCTCAACCAGGTGCTGCCAACCCCAGCACCTTCCTTGGGATGTACCCAAAATCTTCCCATCCTTGAAAACTAAGCCTTTCTTAGTATGTCAAACTGTTGCTTTGGTTTTTTTTTTTTGTCAGCTGTGGGCCAATAGGTTTCTGGAATTTCAGTGCCACTAATTATTCAGTTATGTGTCCCAGCATAATTGTATGTGAAGGTGTGTGAAGTCCATTTAGGCACAAGCTGGGATCTCCACTCCCGACCCCATCACATTAAGAATAGCAAAAATTACTTATCTCATTTTGTCTTCCTCTCATTTGCCTTGTCCATCTTCTAGCGGAGTTGAATAAACTAGTGGACCATGAAATAATCAAATGCAGGATAGCATACAGGAAGATGAAAAACATAAATATAATAGAATTTTTAAAGCCTGTGTTACGTTTATTATGTGTGTAAAAGTTTTGACATCTTGATTGAATGTGAAAATAGATACAAGGTAAAAGGTTTATTTTTGTTTGATACTGTGCTCCATGTATTTATTTCTAATCTCCACAATGGATGAGATATTACAAATTATTGAAAGTCCTAATTATCTCAAGCATATTTGCATTTTACGTTAAATGTCCTCAATAAGCAACCATTTAATATGAATTTAAAATTAAAATGCAAAGGCTGGACACGGTGGTTCATGTCTATAATCTCAGCACTTTGGGAGGCCAAGGCGGAAGGGTCACTTAAGTCCAGGAGTTCCAGAATAATCTGGGCAATGTGGTGAGACCCCTATCTCTACAAAAAAAATCAGAATTACCTGGGCATGGTGGCACGCACCTGCGGTTCCAGCTACTTGAGAGGCTGAGATGGGAGAATCGCTTGAGCAGGGGAAGTCGGGGTTGCAGTGAACGTGATTGTGCCAGTGCACTCCAGACAAGATGACAGAGCAAGACCCTGTCTCAAAAATAAATACTATTTTTTATTTTTATTTTTTATTTTTTTTTGAGACGGAGTCTAGCTCTGTCGCCCATGCTGGAGTGCAGTGGGGTGATCTTGGCTCACTGCAAGCTCCGCCTCCCGGATTCACGCCATTCTCCTGCCTCAGACCACGGGCACCTGCCACCACACTTGGCTAAGTTTTAGTATTTTTTAGTAGAAACGGGATTTCACCCTGTGAGCCAGGTTGGTCTCGATCTCCTGACCTCATGCCTCGGCCTCCCAAAGTGCTGGGATTACAGGCGTGAGCCACCGCACCCGGCCATAAATAAATAACCTTTTTAAGAAAAGTTTCATTCTTTATAGAAACATATCCTACGTTGAAGGAGAGTTTTAATGTGAGTCTATATAATCATTGTCAGGTTCTAACTAAAAAGAAGGCAAATATAAAAACCGGGCTTTGTGACTTGAAGAACACAAGAAATAATAATGAGAACTATGCACCACTTCACAATTCTCACACTTGAACATTGTTAATGTTGAAGCCCCGGGATTATGGAAACATTGGAAATATGCCACACTGTGATCACATTGATTCGTAGAATTAATAGTAGGTATCATCCGAATGGTTCTAAAATACATTTTTAAAGTGTGAAATGTCTCTCACAAAGATGGTCACGACTTTTCAGAGCACTCTTTTGCAAATAAATAATTCTGGATAGCCAAATTCTGCTAGACCTCCCTATACAGAAATCTCATAAAACTCAGAAAAATGCAAATAAGTCAATGAAAAGAATACCTGTCTATCTTCCTCCTAACTCAGCCACTTAAGACTAATATTACCTCAATTAAAGCAATGAAAGCAGATGTGGTATACATTATTGATATTGCTCCACACTGAAAGTTAAAACTTTTATATATGTTCTCTCAGATTATATAAAACTCATATAAAATTTACTTAATGAAGTTTTCAAAATAGTATATGGAAAAAAGGGTAAGTTTGTGATTTCATGGCTGTTTTCATATGCTGATCTCAATTCAATATCGTCTCTCTCTTTTCACAAACCATCTGGGAGATTGACAAGTTGCATCTCACCAGATGGCCTAGCATACCAACCTCACACTTCCGTGGCACCATCATCCCTCCATGATAAATCCTGAAATGCTTTAATACAATGTTCCTGCTGGGGAAAAACTCCACAGCTCATGTCTTAAGAACCAGCTCATCGTCGCCCACTTCATTTCCCAAGGTTGAAATGGGATATGATTTCCACTGGGTGCTAAATTATTCTATGGCTCAGAGGAATTAAGTGATTCCAGCTGAATACACCACTGAGCTCATATCATCCTATTTTTCTACAATCTTTTCTTATTCTCTGTTTCCCTTACTACTCCCTGGCTTATTCTTTTACAACTTACACTTTACAGAGAGATTCCATTCTTTTTTCCTCTCCTTTTCCACATACATAAATCACTGGAATGTATACTTCAAGCGTCAGAAAGCAACTACAGTTTTGAGCTGCGGTTCATGTCTTCCTGAACCTAGCATGCAGAGAGTTGATACTGTACAATACAAAACTGAATTGTCGGTGTCAATTATTTTATAGTATAACTACATATTTAAAAGACACATGGGCGTGTGTGTTTATTGTGGCACTACTCACAATAGCAAAGACTTAGAACCAACCAAATGCCCATCAATGATAGACTGGATAAAGAAAATGTGGCACATATACACCATGGCATACTATGCAGCCATAAAAAAGGATAAGTTCATGTCCTTTGCAGGGACATGGATGAAGCTGGAAACCATCATTCTCAGCAAACTAACGCAAGAACAGAAAACCAAACACCATTTGTTCTCACTCATAAATAGGAGTTGAACAATGAGAACACACAGATACAAGGAGAGGAACATCACACACCAGGTCCTGTCGGGGGGTGGGGGGGTTAGCATTAGGAGAAATACCTAATGTAGATGATGGGTTAATGATGCAGCAAACCAACAAGGCACGTTTATACCTGTGTAACACACCTGCACGTTCTGCACATGTATCCAAAACTTAAAGTATAATAATAATAAAAGACACTGCCTGGGAAGAGATTCTTAAGACCCTTCCTTCTTCCTTTTGCCTTTACAAATGTCAGGGAGGCACTAAAGAACAAACTGTGGAGGAAAAAGACCTGAAAAAATATCTTTTTTTCCCCTAGCTTACAGATCAAATCCGACTTCAATATCTTCCCCCATTCCCTCCCCTACGTTTCCCCTCTGAGCCTCTCTCATAAGTTTTATAAATTCTTCCAGTCATTTAGTGTTCAAGAAGAGAGTCCAAATCAGAAACTTTGATGAATATGATAGGTCTTACTTCTCTGGTGCCTTGATCATCTTTCTTTAAATACAGTGAATTTTAGCTTCCAAGTTACTTTTTCTTCTCTTTTTCTTGACTTTTAGACTTCACTGTGTCTGTATTCTCTGACAAACATATAAACTGCTTATATCTTCACCTTCATGTTTTGCATATCAAATCCAACTCTCTGCTAAATTTTTCTTTTCATTTAGTAGTAACTGACTACATAAATGTACTATCACTGTAAGAACAAACCATGTCATAGAGAAGTTTGCCTCTAGGAACTTTATTTCAACTCTTTTTACTTAAGTTTTCAAAACGCTACTTTATATGTTATTTTATTTCTCCCATTGCATCCCAGGTTGGGTCAGATGACAGTATACCTGCATCATCTTTATACGTGGATATCAGCTTCCATTTCCTGTTCTCCCAGATGCAGAGCTGTAGGAAGTTGTCTGCAGCTTGCCGGGCACATAAAGATCTTTATGGAACAGTCTCTGCACAATCCAACATAATACTGACCTCAGAGAAATGTGGTACTTTCCTTGGGTATGACTTTGTCGACTAGAAGATTAGCCAGTGTTTCTCAAAAATACTGAATGGTCTATTTGGTGTAGATAAAAAGGGAAATTGTGATGATTAATGAAAGAGGAATTTCTTGATATGGAAAGAATAAGATTAGTTCTTTCATGAAGATAGGGAGACCAACAGCTAATTCAGTTAGTTAAAGGATAATGGAATAGAGCAAGATGAAAATCTGTCATCTGACTTCCCTGCTTAAAACATACAAATAGTTTTTCATGGTTCTTCAGAAAATGTCCACAATTCTTCAAGGGTTTAAAGTCTTTCATGATCTGATTTATTATTACTTTGTTAGTATCATCTCTTATCAATTCCTCACTTTTTTATGCTGTAATCATTCTGAATTCTTCTCCATTCCTCAAACTTGATACTCATTCTCACCTTCCTCTAATCCTCTCTAATCATTCTCTCTGCCTGGAAAATTCCTAACTCTACACTGTCCCCTTAACCCAACAAGTGGCTCCTCATCCTCCAGGTCTCAGCTAAGATGACACTCTATTCACACACGCATTCCTGACCTCCTCTCCTTTAAAACTGGGAGAAGTACTTCAGTTTTTTTCCTCCTGGCTAGAAACCTTCCCCACTCCATCCTTAATTGGCTATCTGGAAAAGTCCTATTTATTTATCAAGACACAACTTAAAACAATTTTCTATTCTTTGAAACCATCCCAGCCTCATTCAAGTGTAGTTGACTCTTTTCCTTCTTAATATATTGCTATAACTTGAATTTATCTATTATTGATTAAATTACACTGCTATGACAAGATTTCCCTGTATATTTGTATTCCCAACCAGGTAACAATATAATCTCCTTAAAGAGAGAGACTGTCATATATACACTATTACCATTTTACCCCCAAATATACTCTTTCCTCACCTGCTCGTCTTCCAGATGTAATTAATGTTTAGTTACCTGTCTGTTACTCTGTAAGCCTTCTAAGGGAGGGACCACGTTTAATTCACCACTCTTTACCTACCACTTTTCACAAAGCTTGGCACATACAGACACTCGGATACTTTTAGAATGAATGTATGAGCTTGCATTTGTATACAGAAGATAAATTTTTCTGCAAGTATTAACAAAAAAGGGCTGAACCAGAGACTCTTGGTAGTTTTCTGTAGCCTTTACTAATATTGATAATATGTGATAAATTGGAGGTCATAGAAAATGCATCTGGTCTATTTAGTTATAATGTATTTGCCTGGTCCATGCATGGCAGAGATCTAGAAAAAATAACACTTATGAAAAGTTATGACAAGTAAATCAGATAAGAATACCAAATTATACAATTTACCTATGACCCTAAAAATGGTCTAATATACTTAAAAGATATACGTAATATCCTCTACATACATTTATTTTTTTCAACAAGTATTGTTTAAAGATCATCTAAAATGTGCTAGGCTGTGTTGATAGAAAAAACAATGCACCGCAAAAGATGTCCATACCCTAACCCTAACCCTAACTGTGGAAGCTGTAAATGTGTTTTCTTACATGACAAAAGAGACTTTGCCAACTGGATTAAGATTAAGGACCCACACATCTACAATCATCTGATCTTTGACAAACCTGACAAAAACAAGAAATGGGGGAAGGATTCCCTATTTAATAAATGGTGCTGGGAAAACTGGCTAGCCATATGTAGAAAGCTGAAACTGGATCCCTTCCTTACACCTTATGCAAAAATTAATTCAAGATGGATTAAAGACTTAAATGTTAGACCTAAAACCATAAGATCCCTAGAAGAAAACCTAGGCAATACCATTCAGGCCATAGGCATGGGCAAAGACTTCATGACTGAAACACCAAAAGCAATGGCAACAAAAACCAAAATTGACAAATGGTATCTAATTAAACTAAAGAACTTAGAGCTTCTGCACAGCAAAAGAAACTACCATCAAAGTAAACAGGCAACCTACAGAATGGGAGAAAATTTTTACAATCTATCCATCTGACAAAGGGCTACTATTCAGAATCTACAAAGAATTTAAACAAATTTACAAGAAAAAAATCAAACAAAATCCATCAAAAAGTGGGCAAAGGATATGAGCAGACACTTCTCAAAAGAAGACATTTATGCAATCAACAGACACAGGAAAAAATGCTCATCATCACTGGCCATCAGATAAATGCAAATCAAAACCACAATGAGATATCATCTCACACCAGTTAGAATGGCAATCACTAAAAAGTCAGGAAACAACAGGTGCTGGAGAGGATGTGGAGAAATAGGAACGCTTTTACACTGTTGGTGGGACTGTAAACTAGTTCAACCACTGTGGAAGACAGTGTGGCAATTCCTCAAGGATCTAGAACTAGAAATACCATATGACCCAGCCATCCCATTACTGGGTATATACCCAAAGGATTATAAATCATGCTGCTATAAAGACACATGCACACGTATGTTTATTGTGGCACTATTCACAATAGCAAAGACTTGGAACCAACCCAAATGTCCATCAATAATAGACTGGATTAAGAAAATGTGGCACATATACACCATGGAATACTATGCAGCCATAAAAAGTGATTAGTTCATGTCCTTTGTAGGGACATGGATGAAGCTGGAAACCATCATTCTGAGCAAACTATCACAAGGACAGAAAACCAAGCACCATATGTTCTCACTCATAGGTGGAAATTGAACAATGAGAACACTTGGAAACAGGGTGGGGAACATCACACACAGGGGCCTGTCATTGGGTTGGGGGAGGAGGGAGGGATAGCATTAGGAGATATACCTAATATAAATGACGAGTTAACGGGTGCAGCACACCAACATGGCACATGTATACATATGTAACAAACCTGCATGTTGTGCACATGTACCCTAGAACTTAAAGTATAATGAAAAAAAAAAAAAGATTAAGGACCTTACAACAGCAAGATTATCTGCAATTTCTAGCCGGGCTCTCCAATCACATAAGTCCTTAAAACTAGAAGAGGAACGTAAAAGACTAGGTCAGGGAAATGGACACAGAGAGACTCCACCTGCCATTGCTGGTTTTGAAGATGCAGGAGGAAGGTTATAAGCCAAGGTAGGCAGGCAGTCTCTAGAATCTGGGAATAGTTCTTAAAGAAATTGTGTCCTCAATCCTTATAACAGGAAGAAACTAAATTCTGCAAACAACAGTGAATGAGTTTAAAAAAAAAAATTATAGAGCCCTTAGAAAGGAACACAATTCTTCTGATACCTTGATTTTAGCCCAGTGAGACCCATGCCAGAATTCTGACCTGTAGAACTGTAGGATAATACATCTGTTTTAAGTCATTATGTTTATATAAATTTGTTGGGCCGCAATAGAAAACTAATGCAGCACTGGGCTAAATGCTTGGGAGAGAACAATAGATACTCTTAATTACTGTCTCTTTTTTATGGCATTTTTAAAGACCATTGAATAATCTCACCTGCAAAACACATTTATGGAACAAGTAATATTAATACAGTATAATAAAACTTATAGTAGAGGTATATAAGTTTTATACTTCAAGAAATAGTGATGGAATTAAGGAAGGTGTCAAATCTATTCGGAGTGGGATCAGGGAAAATTTCAGAGAACAAACCATTTTAAGATGGGTCTTCAAGTAATAAATACTAGTTTTCCAATTGTATAGATGGGGGATACGATTTAGTACAATGTTAAGGTAAGAAGGAGTGCAACTGGAGATGGATGAGTGATAGATGAATGAGTGACATGAGGACTTGTTGGTCACACAAAATATATTTGGATGTATAATGTGGAATAATTTGCATCTAGAAAGTTTGCTCCAGCTGCAATATGTGGAGAATGGAAGAGGGGCAACACTGTATACAGAGGCTGCTACCATAGGCTAAGTAAGAAAGGATGAGGTCTCTGTTTCATGATAGCCACCATTTATTGGAACTTGGCTATGTGTCAGCAACTGTAACAACACTTTACATATATAATTCCATTTAGTCTCTATTAGTTAACTCTGCAAAGTGGATGTCATTCCGTCTCACAGATTAAGAAACCAAAGTTTAGACAGATGTGCCCCTAAAAAAGAAATACCCCACAAAAAGCTAACAAAAGTAGGATTCAAACCCAGTTGGTAATCACATTAAAACCTGTGCTTTAATTCACTCTACCATGGCAGGAATACGGAATCAATATAAGAAGATAGAAAGAGAGAGATTGACTTAATAGGCAAAATTACCTACGCTTATTGTTGATTACACATAGGACAAGGAAAAGAGAAGAATTGCGGCCTACTGACAGTTTTTGGATTTGAGTTATAGGGGAAAGGAGTTGCAACTAAGATAGGAACCAAAGTAGAAGACATCTTCTGAGTCAGGAATAAAAGTTAAGCTCTGGGTGAATTTAAGGTGTGTATTGGATAGCCAGGTAGAGATGCCCAGAAGCCAGTCTGGAATTTGGAACTGGGACATGGACTGAACAGAAAGATTTGGAAATCATCTACCTGTAGGTAACTTTCATGGTCTGGAACGCTTCATGTAAAAATGTTGGAGAAATCTCCCGCTTCTAATGAATAGTGAAAGAATCTATCCTTATCTGTGCTCTGAAAGAAACTTTCATCTGAGACTCCCTGAGAAGATGGCTCAGCCTAACACCAACGCTGACTACCAGACTGGGGGTGCTGGCAAAATGGCAAACTGAGAGTGTCAAGGGCTTTGCCTGTGTCCCGCTTGGAAAGGTCAGAACCTTGTTCCCGTGGAAGACCTACTATGCCATACGGCTCTGCTGCATCAACAGCCAGTCTGAACGTAAAATACTTTGCTTTAGACACTGTTTTTAACCTCTTAATGAGCATACTGACTTCCCACCCTACCCCCCCAATTGGCTGCATATCAATCAGTCAATTAGCAGATTGACAGCTCAGCCAAGGAACAGTGAAGGCTGGTGTTGCCATTGATTGTTAAATCTGTCTTGAATTTGCTACTGGAAAATGAGAGAAGTTTAGAGTAAATACTGCTCCCTGTATTCCTGACTGAAATCTTTTAGACAAAATAATTGCTATCAAATATTCTGATATAGGAATTCTTGAAACTGCCTGGTTACTTTACTAGAGAGGGAAGCAGCCACTAACTGCAAAAGACTACCTCTGTTGTACCAGACGCACAAGAAGAGATTTTCACCATTGCAGAGCTATTTATACACAGCCAACTTCTGTCCTCAGTTCACATATACACACAACTCCCATTGATATCAATGGAAGCTGCGGACATGTGGCTGAGAACAGAATTTGGCCCACTGAGCTGCAAGGCTTGGCATTCTTTTGCTCACTATGACAACTTCAGAACTGGATCTCTTAGCACATGTGCATTTAGAAGAAGAGTTCTTGATTTATTTTCTTTTCTTTCTCCCCTCTTTATCTTGGCCTTGAAAAACAAAACGGAAACTTGAGAAACTACTGGCAGCAATGGGTTTCTTGCATAGAATGAACTGTATGGGGGACTTGGAGAAACAGAGACCATACAAGTATTTGGATTCAAAAACTTGACAAAATAGTTTTATGTTAAGTGTGCTGCCACTCGCAGGATGCTGACTAACAGCTTGGTTTCACAGTCATCCTTGAAATAAAAGCAAAAGATGCCATGAAACAACTTTTACACACGTAAAATTATCAAGTCCAATATTTAATTTGCAGATGACATATTCCAGAGAATATTTGAAACCTGTCATTAATATGTACTTTTATTCTTCTTATAGGAATTGCCCTTTCTCTAGTCCAAGTGATTTTAGTAGGGCTATCAGGAAGACTCCTGCCTCCTTGTAAGTGTACATGTCAGGCTAGGCAATCAGTGTATTCAGTCCTCTTGGAAACAAAAAGCCTATTAACCAAGGAGAGACAACCAGCATATGATATTTCAAAGATTATATGGAACAGGGAAACAGGCTCTCCTCTGAGGTCAGGAGATTAAAGGATACAAAGTCTTTTAGCTTTGGGGGGCCAGTTTTGTACCACTTGGAGAAAAACGGCAGGTAATGAAGCCAACAGGGAGGAGAGTAAAGAAGGAAAAGGAGAAAACATTTTTATAATATTTAAATCCCCGGATCTAGCCATGCCTTACTGAATTTTTCCACTATGAGCAAAAAATTAATCTCTTTATTCTTAAACTGGTTGGAGCTGAATCTCTAATAACTTGTAACCTATAGGGATTTAACAAAAAACATTGCTCCTTCATTCACTCTAGAGATTTTCTCTGCCAAAATATATTTTCTTATTGTGTTCAAACACTCAGATTTCACCATCTTTGTATATACTGAAACTTTCCTAAATAAATAGCCTCAGGAAAAAACATGTGATTTGCAATGACTGTGGATGCTCTGCACACTAAGAAGATAAACAGGAAGATTATACTAGAGAATGCAAAGCACACAATGTCTCCATGTCTCTGCTCTGTTGGGAAAGAGGAAGCCAGTGGAGGGCCCTCTTTGTGGATGCACTTTGAGGAAGCACCTCATTATCTGGGCTCTTGGCTGTTGCCCAGTGTGGTGCCCTGATGGAGTCTGAGCCCAGCATGTAGCTCTGGTAATGGATCCAGTGACAGGTAGACTGTGCTACAAGGTGCATTATACTTGACCAGCCATCATTACATTGGTTCTCCCCAAATTATTTGATTGACATTTTTAGAGAAAGTCAGGAACTGTTCATGATTGGTAGCCAGGAAGCCACTATTTTCAAATAAGTGAACACCAAGAATGAAGGTGCAAAGGAAGAGACTTAAAGAAATGGGAAGGGTCTAGGGAAATGGGTCTTCTGCCATTGTGAAATTTAGATTTCACATTTTAGGATGTGTGGGCCATCCTAAAATTAGGAGAATGTGATTCAGCCTTGATACACAGGAATTGGAAGAATAGCTTATATAAGCAGCCTTAGTTATGTCTATTTGGCATAGCAATAAATCTTATGCAAAACCTTAATAGTTTATTGTGCAGTGGATTCCCATCAGTTACCCAGAAAATATATGTCTTATATGTCAATATATCATGCAGTAGATTCCCATTAATCATCCAGAAAATATGTCTTAGGAATAAGTTATCTACTGCCTGAGGAATTTAACTTAATTGTTGAAGAAACTGTTTGCCTTCAGCATGGACTGATTTGTTGCATCATTATCAGTGAGTGTTGCCTCACATATAATAACCGATTTTCCAGACATTCACCTTATTACTCCTATTTATGTGCAGGCTACAATATTCATTAGACATAGAAGTCCCCCTTACCACACATGAAAACACATACACCTACCTACCCACTTATCTACCCCACCCTACCCACCACACACACATAAGAGGACTTCAAAAAGTTCAAGTACAAATGGAATTAAAAGATAAAAACTAAAAAGATGAACTTGCTTTTCAACATGTCATCAAGTTCAAGACACTTCTTATAAGTTATGTTACCAGCCGTTTAATCCGTCCCTAAAGAATTGAGGCTCCTAAGAATTTAACCATGTTGTCACGGTCTTTTTTACATTCTTAAGTGAGGAAAGATAGGTACTCTTTACAGATTTTTTTTTTAACATTAAGAAACAAAAAGAAGTCAGAATGAGCCAAGTCAGGACTATAAGTTGAATGTCTAATGAATTCCCATCAATATTCTCACAATATTGCCCTTGTTTGATGAGAAGCATGAGCAGAAGCATTGTTGTGGTGGAGAAGCATTGTCATGAGGAAGCTTTCCTGGGCATTTTTCCTCAAAGGCTTTGGTTAACTCTCAAAACACTCATAATAGGCAGATACTATTGTTCTTTGGCCATCCGGTATGTCAACAAGCAAAATGCTCTGAGCATTCCAAAAAACTGTTGCCATGACCATTGCCTTTGACTAGTCCACTTTTGCTTTGATTGTACTATTTCCACCTCTTGGAGCCATTACTTTGATTCTGCTTTGTTTTCAGGATCATACTAGTAAAGCCATGTTTCACCTCCAGTTCTTCAAAGGAATGCTTCAGGGTCTTCATCCCACTCGTTTCCATAAAAGCTCTGCTCTTGTCTGCAGCTGATCTAGGCACATTGGTTTTGGCACCCATCAAGTGAAAAATTTGCTCATTTTTTTTTCAATCAGAGCTGTGTAGGCTGAACAAACTAAGATGTCTCTGGTGTTTGGTTATTTGTGCCGTTAACTGTTGGTCCTCTTCAAACAGGGCATTAAATGTAAAAAACAAAACAAACAAGTAGGGCACTAACAAGATTACGTTTTTGCACACGAATTGATGTAGATGGTCTGCCACTGTGGGCTGCATCTTCAACATTGTTTCATTGCTTCTTTTTTTTTTCCGTCTCCACTGCTCCGCCTCCCAGGTTCACGCCATTCTCCTGCCTCACCGCGCCTGGCTAATTTTTTTTTTTTTAGTAGAGACAGGGTTTCATCGTGTTAGCCAGGATGGTCTCCATGTCCTAAACTCGTGATCCGCCCGCCTCAGCCTCCCAAAGTGCTGGGATTACAGGCGTGAAACACTGCTCCCGGCCTGTTTCATTCCTTCTTAAAATTTTTGAGACATCCATTTGTAAACTGATTTCTCTGTGGTATTGTCCCCACAAACTTCTTATAAAACATCAATGATTTCACCATTCTTCCATTCAAGCTTCACCATAAATGTGATGTTTGTTCTTGCCTTAATTTTAACAGAATTAATGTTATTTTCACAGGGGGTCTTTTCAAATGGATGCCTTATCTTTCTTCCGGCTTCAAACTAGATTGTATTTATGCGCATTATAACAAGTTAGTAAGAGTTTATTTTGGTGCAAAAATTTTTTGAAATCCATCTATAGTTTTTTCGTAAACGCATTTTCCATGAACTTTTCAAAGACCTCTTTTCCGTCATGGATCTAAAAAATGTTAAGATTTAACTAGCTTCACTCATCTAAGAGAATCACTAAGCATTTATTTGACTGCTTGTTTTTCTTCTACTTCACAGTGTGCATTTGTTTCTTACTGCATATAATAAAAGGAACCATATAAAGAAAGTTTTTTATATGGTGTAATAAGCACCTTATATACATTGTCTTTCTGGATACTCACAACAGCCTTGTGAGACAAAGACAACCCCATTTTACAAATGACAAAAACAAGGCTTAAGGATATGAAATAACCAAGCAAATGAGTTTGATTCCAAAGCTCATTCTAATAACCACTAAGTAAATGTCAGTGCATTGTTGTTTATTTTTACCAAATTTTATAAAAGGTCTCTAAAGACCCAAATCCTCTGTGCGTTTAGTTATAATCACCCTTCTACATTTCCCCTCAATACATTTTCCCCTGGTCTATACCTATCTTCTTTGTTCTATTATTTTTGAAATTTTGAGTAGTAAAGAAATTTGGGAGAGGGAGGATGAAGAGAGAGAGAAAGGAAGACAGAATCACACCGATTAAAATGAATTTACAACGTAAGACAACTATAGCTCACACTGGTGGCATTTCCCTATGTGTCTGTGCAATGCTCTTACCTGAGATGGGCCTTTTAAAGGTTGTGTTGAACATCTGTTCCTCAGTTATTGCTCCTTCACTCCCCAAACTCTTCCCCTACAAAGGACTGAATATAATCATCAGAAATGACCTTTCCTTCCTTAGTCCCAGGTTTGTTTGGGATTTCATGTAATAAACTAGAGTATGGGCACCTTCGTCCAGTGATTGCCATGTTCATTTCATGGCCTTAGTCAAGTGCCTTGGCTGCGAATTTTCCCTCTCGGCACTGAAAACCCAGTTTTGCTGGGCAATTTTAGTTCCCAATATAAAGAAAACCCTTCCAGCATGTAAATGTAATGCTTGGTGAGGCCTTTCCTGAAAAGCAGTGTTGCCTTCCCATACAAGATGAGACATGTGGAGATTAACTTTAATGTCTAATCTGTTGCAAAGGTGAAACTAAATTCTATTTCTATCTTTCTTCTCATCTGAAATGAAAAGGAAATGCTTGAAATTTTGCCCCCCAAAATAGAGCACTTTGATCAAACCATTTTAATGTGATATTCCTATGTCTTCATTAAGTTTCCAGACAGTTTCAATGTTTATTGAACTAAATTGATAGGGTTAAACCTCTTTGTAAGTATAAACTAAAGTTTTTATGCCTATTTCTATTATTGTATAAAAGAAAAATAACAAAAAAGTATCTATTCGTTTGAGGAGGTAGCTGGTATTTGCTAGCAAAGGAGAACAGCCATATAATTAACTGTGTCAAAATGTTTTCTTTGTTCACAGTTAATCTAACTGCAGCTGCTAGGAGGCAGAATGCATAAATATGACTGTGTACTTTTAATTACAGAAAATGACAGGCGTAAGTTGTGACTGGAGCCTTGCCTGAGATTGTTATGTGCAAAAATGTTGCTCAGAGACTCATTGAATTAATAAGTAGCCTTTTGTTTTTGGTGTCCAAATTGTATAGATGTTACTAGCAACTAAAATAAAACTAAAATTCAGAATTTTAATCAGCCAAAGAAAATGTAAATATAATCTTGTAACATATTTAGAGAAATCATGGCACATAATAACCATTTGATACTGAACATTATATACAATAATACTTCATACATGTGATTTTGTCTTGGAGCAAGAAATGCTCTACATAAGTGAATTTTCTAGAGGTACCTTTAAGAATTAAATTCTTTCTCCCAATTTTCCTCTCCATTCTATGCAAATAAGTCACTCCCAATTCTAATTTTTTTCTCTAGGTGCTCTAATAATAATGAAGACAAAATATCTCATACTTGCTAATTTTTCTGTTTTGATAATACATAGTAATGCCTGTAAATGGAGGGGTGGGTAGCTCTGGGCCCTGGAGTTCATTATTCTCTAAGTGTTGATACTTATGAGATAGTATGAAAGAGAAATGAAGCAGCACTTCAGTATTTGGGACATTGTTCTTTTCCTCTTTCCCTTTGCTCTTCTACCTTTATTGGCTGAATAGTATAGCAGAATGTTCACTGGGCTTTATATCAAATGTATTTTATATTCATTGTAACTCTGAGCAAAGAACATCTCTGAAAATCAGTTCATTTCTTTATATGGATGAAACAGGATAATCAATGTTTAAATTTTAAATATAACGATTGCTCAGAAATGTTATTCCTTTTCTTTTTTATTTTTCTCCTCAATAATATTTTTTAATCACCTTTTTATTATACATCTTTTCTCCTTTCTGTGCTATGGTAGACAGGTGGGGGGTGTGGTGGTATTGGCTAGGGAGGCTTAAGGGGTCACGGTCAATGCTGTAGATAATTGCTGTTTTCAGCTGTCTTGTTGCCTTCATTCTATTGTTTATCCCTGCACGCAGCCACTGTGGGGGTGGCTGTCACCTTGGTGACAGCAGTTTTGTGCTGTGCATGTGGTGTGAACACTGGCTTAAAGCAGAGTATAAACAGGTCCTGCCGCCTCAAGTAATTCGGTGTAAGCAGACAGACTCTTGCCTTTGTTCTCTTAGCAGCTCTGCTGCTGAAATACACTAATAATAGAACATGTTAGTTGAAATTATGCCTCTCCATCTCTAATTACTGCATGCCAAACTATTCTGACTGCTACTGTCATTTCCCAACAACTGATGGCTGCAGGTGATTGTTTCAGATTGTGCTCAAGGGACTTCTTCCACTCATTCTCCCTTTGCCCCACTACGTCATGTGTTCAATAACTTGACTGATTAATTTCAGTATGCTGAATGGTTTGAATGAAATAGAAATGAACATTAAGAAAATATTTTAAAATCAGCAGATGCTCATAGTGGCTTTTCTCTGTGTAAAGGGAAGTGGAACAGTCATAGAAATTATTTAGTTAAGATGATCTATGCATTCCTCAACCCAATTTTCCTGATGTTGGCAAAGACAACTATTCAATTCCATTCCTACTCCTAACTAACTCCCCCACGTCTCCATGCATTTCAGACACACCTTCAACCATGACCTGATATTCTTCCTGCTGCCTGCTGCAGACAGCCAGCTCTGTTCAGTCAGGCTTTGGATCCTGGAGACTCTCTCATCTAGTTTCTAAGTTTTACAGATGAAGAAATTCTGTGTTACATGAACTGTCCAAGATCTCACAGTCGTTTAAGCAAAGATAGAAGACAAACCCAGCATTCCCAATGGTTGATATCGTATGCTCTGTGCCTCATTTCATTGTATCATTTACCTGTTATTTAATCTAACAGATGTTGCTGAACAGAAGTTGTTAGTGGCAGGTACAAATCCCAGGCCAACATCGAAAGTTTATCACTGTCAGAACTTCTGTTCAATTTTAGTTACATCTGCTAAGGATTCTAAGCACAGTGTGCATGAACCTTCCAAAAGATCCTTGGCATTTTTACATCACTTTTGTTTCCTCCTGCTTTTTACATTTTATTGAATGAGGTCAAAATGATCAAGGCATGTACAGTTTACATAATTGTGCACTCAAACTTGAATTTGACACACATCCAGAATTGGGTCTAATTCTGTAAAATAAAACCTCAGTTGGAACTGGGCTATGCTGAGAAGCAAGTTTGATATAAATGACACTCAAGATCACCATGTATTTTCCAGATGATCAGACCTGCTGTTTCTAAAAGAGTACATCACTTTGTAGACCACTAAATGCCAATTGTATTTTAAACTATAGATTTAGGGGAGGAGGGGTAATTAAGAGTTACAATAATATTGATTCTTACCCATGTATGAGTACAGATGATATTTTCATTTATTCAGGCATTCTTTTATATCTTTCACTATTATTTTACTCATTTTTAATGCCCTTATTAGATTCATTCTCAGATATTATAAAGGTTTGCTCACTCTTGTGAATTGATCTACTTTTCTTTTTCTTTTTCTTTCATTTTTTTTTTTTTTTTTTTGAGATGGAGTCTCACTCTGTCGGCCAGGCTGGAGTGCAGTGGCATGATCTCCTGGGATCGAGTGATTCTCCTGCCTTGGCCTCCTGAGTAGCTGGCACTACAGACACCCACCACCATGCCCAGCTAACTTTATTTATTTATTTTGTATTTTTAGTGGAGACGGAGTTTCACCATATTGGCCAGGCTAGTCTGGTCTCAAACCAACTCTTGTGTGCGGACCAAGTGATCCGCCTGCCTGGGCCTCTCAAAGTGCTGGAATTAGAGGCATGAGCTACTGCACCGGGCGATTGGATCTACTTTTCTGTCGTGGTTTTCAAGTTTGTGTTGGCTGACTTACTAAAGAAAATTTTATGTTTTGATACTGATTCTTTGTTCAGCATCTTTCTAGGACTTTCTTCTCAGTTCATGTAGTTTGTCTATCTTTCTAATCTTATCTTGAACAGTCCCCTTAGCTTTGTTCCAACGACAGGGACCTTCAAATACTTCCTAAAATTCCCCAAGCGTTTTCCTTACCCAGAGCCTTTGCTTTTCCTATGTCTCAAATGTTCTTCATTTGAGAAGAACCCAAGTGGTTAGCTCCATTTTCTTTATCTTTCAAGCCTCCACTTAAAAATCAACTTATTGCAGAGATTATTCCTAATTATACCATCAAATGTGGGCCCTTCCCTCTATTGTGCTTTTTCAAAATCCCCAGCATCACGTTTTCACCCTTCTTAAAATGTATCAAAAGCTGGAATTGTTTTATTTACTTGCATTTTTTACATTAAAATGTGTGTTTCATCAGGAAAGGAGCTTATCAGTGTGGCTTACTATTAAGCCTGGTAATAGCCAGGTACTATTACTAGCACCTGAAGCTGGGTCTGACAAATTGTAGGTGATCAGAAAATATAAGAATACAAGAAGAGTGACCTGAGACTCATGATTTAACATCTCTAATTATAAGTAGAAAATACATTTCAGAGCATATAGTGATACACTCTGTCTCCATTGTAAAAGAATAAAAATAAGATATAATCATAATGAATATCCATGACAATGAAACATTGTGAAATTTTCTGGTACAAGTCCTGTCCCCAAGTGCCACGCAGGAACAACAACAAAAAGTCAAGAATAATGCATAGGAACTCAGAATCCTAGTACTGTATGAGCCAGCTGAATTGTATATATATAGAGCGATATATATAGTGTATATATATACACACACACTTGTATATATATATACAAATACACACATTGTATGTGTGTGTTTTAACATATAAACATATAGGCATATGTTTAAACATACAAATATAAGAGAAAATTTGTATATGTTGAAACATAAACCAATATAAGAGAAATTATGGTAAATAATACATAGTTCAAGAATCACTTGCTGCAGAAATTCAGAACATGGGCTGGGTGTGGTGGCCCATGCCTGTAATCCCAGCCCTTTGGGAGGCCAAGGCGGGCAGATTAAGAGATCAGGAGATCAAGACCAGCTTGGCCAACATGGTGAAAACCCATCTCTACTAAAAATACAACAAAAATTAACCTGGCGTAGTGGTGCATGCCTGTAATCCCGACTACTCAGGAGGCTGAGGGAGGAGAATTGCTTGAACCTGGGAAGCGAAGGTTGCAGTGAGCCGAGATTGCACTACTGCACTCCAGCCTGGGTGACAGAGCAAGACTTAGTCTCAAAAAAAAGCAATTCAGAACATGTATCCAGCACCCAGTGTATCAATAGAAGAATAGGGCTTATTTGACTAAGGGTCATTAACAGTGTTCAGTTAATGAACCTTGAATTGGTCACAGAAAACAATATTCTGATCTGTCAAAGAAATGTTACCAAGTGCTTACTGCATTCAGCATTGTATTTAGTGTGTTGAAGAGCAGAATGACTAAATGAATGAATGAATTTTAAAATTGAGTTAGTTATGTGGATGTTTGGCAAATGTACAAAAAGAATCAACAAAGTTTTATTACTATGCAAATGTTATGCTGCATTTTAATTTCTATTTAGCCTCTAATATGCAACATTAAATCAAACTATTGTGTACAAGAACCTTAAAGTTCATTTAATGTGATTTTAATTCATGTTATAAATTAAATGATTTACAATGTAAATGGAGAAATGTCTTATATCTTAGTTTAGACTCGTCAGCTTTCCAGGCTAATTTTGTGCACAGTAATACTAACTGTAGACAGACAGAGTACATGAACTACAGTGTCCAATCATAGATCGAACCTACAATAAACTTCTGTGTGGAGGAGAACACATTGTCCTCCTTCTCTCCATTCTCATATCAAGCTCCTCTGGTACTGCATTGCTGGTTAGCACAAACTCTCCCATAAACAGCATTTAAGGGTATGCTGCTATTGCTGAAGTACACACTGCTATTGCATCTCATTCTTCAAGCTTCTGATGCATCACTGAAAGTCATTCAGGACTCTGGATTCACCAGGAACTATAAAAGCCACCAGCAACCACTGAGAAGGCAATGCAATTGAAGTGTAACCCTGGTTGGAAAGTAAATAGGGAATTGGGTGTTGAGTCCCTGTGTATTATTCTTGGCCAAATACATCAGAGCTAACATGCCAGGTTTTGTCCGAAAGTGTTATATTCGCTTTTATTTTCACAAGTTCAATATAATTCCATTATTACAAATTCATCTATTTCTTAATGTTTTAAATACATTTTATCTAAGTGTTGTTTTGTGTTAGATTTACTCTGAATATGTCGGGCCTTTATAGAGAAACAGTAAATAGGAAATATGATATAATATTTACAGAAAATATTCTCCAGTTAATGTATCTTATTATTATGTGCTCTTCCTTATGTGGTAGAGTTTATAAAGTTATTGAGTTCATTAGAAAGTGAATTAAGAACATGAAATAGGTCCAGTAAAATATGAACCCATACATCAAAAAAAATCTCATCTCCAAGTGGCTTGAAGTTTAGTATAAATCCAGTATCGCTCCAAAATAAAGAAAAGGATATTATAGTATGCATATTCAAATGTATTAATAAAATTGTGTGAAACCTTTTTTTTTAAAGAAATGTAAATCTGAGTTAAGTGTTCTGGCTGTTACAGATTAATAGGTACACAACTCTCTAATTTAAAATTTGAAAAGCTAAACTTGTGCACCAAAATATTTTCAGCTAAAATATTTTTAAACATTATGTTTTTTCTATTATTACTCAAGCTTTTTAAACTTAGTAATTTAAACTAATCTTGGAACACTTGCAAAGTGTGGTGGAAATGAAGAAGAAATAAGCTGTAAATTCAATATGGCTGAAGTTTAATTTCTGTGCCGTCCTTGAGTATGTCTAGGGAGGAAAATTGGCACTCTCTTAACAAAACAAACCAGAGCTTAGTTTCTACATAGAACAAGGTTTGAAATGAATATGGAATGAAAGTAAATATTTAGAAGATTAATTCCTTGAGCTTCCTCAATACCTTAGTTTTGCAAGACTTTGAAACCATCTTCTCTAGGGACAAAAGAAAGTAATTACCTCTCCTCCACATGATGTTTAATCATGCTCTATTTTTCAAAGAACAGCTGTGCAACACTGGCTGGGCTACAAATTAAACACACCTCCTTCAACTTGCTTAGATTTAAAAGATAATGAATATGTTGGGTGACAGAATCTGAATTCAAAAAGATTTTAATAGACCAGAGCTACAAGCTGAAAACAAGATCAAAGTAATCAAGGATAAATGTAAGGTCCTATACTTGAGTCCAAGAAACCAAGTGAGCAAATACAGGGTGGGGAAGATATGACTTAATGGCAACAATGAATTAAGCACCACAGAATTTAGAAGCTATATTTTGTAAGAAGCTAAATATGAGTTCATGGTTTCATCTGATTAAAAAAATAGAATGCGGCACATGGTACATAAGTAAAAGCATTCATCATTGAAGACCTAACCTAGTTTGATATAACATAACATAAATTTGAGGGACTTACAGCTCTTTGCAAACAAATGCTATCACTGTTATTTTAATACTTGTTCAAGCAGAGATCAAAGGATCTACGCTGACACAATCTTCCTTTTACTAGTTGTGCTAAAACTCTGACAGTTTCTGTTATGATAGAATTTGTAAATGCTTAGAATGGCATCAGAATATTATGTATGTCAAAAATTAGCATATATACCACACATGAATGAATGAAACAAGGTGTAGCCTAATGAAATTATGTTGTAGAACTATTCATTTAGCTTATGTCACATTTGTTAAATCTAGATTGCTTTCATAGTTCTGGCAAAGACTAACAAGTGACCATTGTGTAATAGAGAAAGAAAATAGAACCTATGTAAAAATCACAGGGTCTAGAAATATGATGTATAAAATATTTTGAGACTTCAGTGTAGGAATATGATATATGAGACATTTTGAGCCTTCAGTTCAAAGCATAAAGAGTGAAACATGATACATTTACCAGAAAATTAACTAAACTTCTAAACACAAGTAAAAGAGAGAAGTTATTATTATCTTTGTGAATATTCATTATTACAGAATTGGTAAATTTCCCAGGTAGAAAAAGTGTTTTCTTGGCTTCTCTCTCTACAGATAAATCACTGTAGTAAAAACTCTCACGGGACTGTCGGGTGGGTTTTCTAGAAATATTTACCACAATTGATTTTTGTGGGTTCCTAAATGCTGTAATCCAAAACCTCATTTATCAACTTTCTGTCTGCTTTATTGTAATTGCAGAGTTTTCTATTACTATATCATGACAGGTCAGAGCAGTGCTGTGACAAGGAGCCTCTGTATTAGTAAAGATACACATTCCACACACCAGCCCAGCAATCCAGATTATTGACTGTAATTAAACTCACAGGGGAGTTAAACTTGTTTGACAAGAAAGGGGGTGGGATGATTTGCAGGATTTAATAAGTCATAGCAACAATGACACATGCCTGCCCCAAAATTTTCCCTGAATTTTTGCAGGGTCTGTACACATTTAGAAAAGATCAAATAATTTTGTTCTGCAAGAGAGTAGTATATATTTATAAAGCACTGAATCCTGGAATCACTGGTCCCATTAATTGAACAACATAAGCATGCTTCTTGAAGAAATTCATATACCAAATTTTGTTATTCTAATATCCGTTCATTACAGTCAGACTTCTGGCCTGGGTTCAGAAACAATGCCATTTTTAATGGATTGTTTGCTAAATCTCTTGCTTTCTGTAGTTTAACTCATTTTGTATCATTTCTTCTTCTGATTTTGACTCATTTTTCTTTCCACAATTAGGCTTTGTCCCCCTTCTGCATCACTGCTCCAGCTTTGACCATTTTCTTCTAATTTTTGCCAAGAATTCGGAATCTAATTTTGATGACATTGATTTTGCTATGCTGCACATATCCCCCGACCATTCAATGAAGAAGGTCCATAGGAACCCTACATTCTGGGTGTCCTGATCTCTTCCCATTTCTTCCACCTATCTTCCTGCCTCTTTCTCCCATATTTGGCCAATCCACATGATCGTCCAATGTATGTAAGTGAGACTCAAACAAAAGCATAGAAAATTTTCTTTTCAAAAAGTAAAAACCATTCACTCTTTTGAATATTACTGTTTGAAATGTGTTTAGGTCCTTTGGGGGAATGGCTATATATGTATATATATGTACGTATGTATCTCCACAGTAGCAAACAAAATCAATAAAGTGTATTTTTGATGACTCCCTTTTATTACAGGATAAGACCAATAAACATTAGAATCATTTAAACCTACAGCACAGAGATTGAAATACTTGTTTTATGTAGGTCCAGTTTCTATTCTCTGAATTTTTCATTAGCTATAGAAACTTTACTGGATACTGGATACAGTAAGAAAAAAAAAAAAAAGAAGAAGGAAGAGGATTTCAGAACAATGTGAGCAAAATTTCAGATGCAGCAAAATAGAATCTTGAGAAGAATAAATAAAGCAAATTAGCTAGTAGAGTCATGGACTTTAGCTAAGGCTAAAGTGGGACTGCAGTGAGGGTAAATTTTTTCAGACCCCTAAATTAGTATCTTCAGCCTGAGTCTCCCATGGAACTCCAGATTCACATACACAACTGTATACTTATGTTCTCCACTTAAATGTATAATAGATGTCTCAAATGTAACAGACCTGAAACTAGGCTTCTCAAATTCTCTCGCCAAACCTATAGTCTTCCCTGTCTCAGTTAGTAACAACTCCACCCTCCCAGTTGGTCAGGTTAAAAAGTGCGAATCATCTTTGACATCTCTCTTCACATGCCACAATGCCCACCCCAAATGAAATGAAGTGGACAGAATGCCCCATGGACCTGACGGGCTGTTGTTGGGGTAACCACCATGCTCATAACCTTAATCCTGCACTGAGCCTGAACTGAAGTGAAGTCTCCTCTGCCCTGGGCAGTAGTGCCTTCTCTTCATGCCTTTCTGGGTCACAAGGTAACTAAAGAGGCCATAAAGACTGCTTACTTTACTCATTTAATCCATTCATGGATCAGTCATCTAAACATTTCTCAATAAAACCTTTTAGTAGCTTCACTTCCCATTCAGAGGAAAAGTCATTACAATAAGCTGCAAAACTCGCCAGGGTCTGGACTCCTCCGTGTTCTCCTACTTGATACCTGGTCCACTCCATTCCTGCCAAACCTTTAGCTGTTCCCCCAACGTGCCAGGCTTGCTCCGGCCCATGGCTTTGCCCTGGCTCTTCCCTCTATCTGGTACTCCCACTCTCACCACCACCACACCATGCCCGGGATTATTTCCTTACCATATTCGGCGATTGACGCAAATTCAATCTTCGGGAGCCTTGTCTAGCTGCTTTATATAAAGGTGTAATTAAACCATCTCCATATCACCTGCAGCACCTTCTAGCACCATTCCTATATTTATTTTCCCTGTTAGCACTTTTGCCACTGAATCACTGCATGATTGATTGATTGATTGATTGATTGATTTTTATTGATTGTCTTCCTTTCTACAATGTAGGCAAGGGTTTTTTCCTGTTCCCAGGATAGCTACATCCACAGCAGTTAGAACATGTACAGTCCTGAGTAAAACTCAAAAAGTAGAGTTGAATGAATGTGGCATTTGAAAGGAATGAATACATGTTAAGAATATAGATAAATATGAATTTTATTTATAAGCCCTGGATTTATCCTCTAGATAATTTTCTCCAAAGTGTTTATTCTCTGCCTATCTTATTTGTTCCTTTTAAAATATATCTCCTGGAGGGGGCGGAGCAAGATGGCGAATAGGAACAGCTCCAGTCTCCAACTCCCAGCGCGAGTAACACAGAAGACCGGTGATTTCTGCATTTTCAACTGAGGTACTGGGGTCATCTCTCTAGGGAGTGCCGGACAATCGGTGCTGGTCAGCTGCTGCAGCCTGACCAGCGTGAGCTGAAGCAGGGCGAGGCATCGCCTCACCTGGAAGCGCAAGGGGGAAGGAAATCCGTTTTCCTAGCCAGGGGAACTGAGACACACAACACCTGGAAAATCGCGTAACTCCCACCCCAATACTGCGCTTTAAGGAAACAGGCACACCAGGAGAATATATCCCACACCTGGCCGGGAGGGTCCCACGCCCACGGAGCCTCCCTCACTGCTAACACAGCCGTCTGCGGCGATCTATCCGCAAGGCAGCAGCGAGGCTGGGGGAGGGGCGCCCGCCATTGCTGAGGCTTAAGTAGGTAAACAAAGCCGCTGGAAGCTCGAACTGGGTGGAGCTCACAGCAGCTCAAGGAAACCTGCCTGTCTCTGGACTCCACCTCTGGGGACAGCCCACAGCTGAGGTCCAATAGGGAAAGCAGCGGGGGCGGTGCAGAGGCGAACGACTCTGTCTGACAGCTTTGGGGAGAGCCGTGGATCTCCCAACGCGGAGGTTGAGATCGAGAACGGACAGACTGCCTGCTCAGGTGGGTCCCTGACCCCTGAGTAGCCTAGCTGGGAGACATCCCCCACTAGGGGCAGTCTGACACCCCACACCTCACAGGGTGGAGTCACCCTGAGAGGAAACTTCCAAAGGAAGAATCAGACAGGTACACTCGCTGCTCAGCAATATTCTATCTTTGGCAACCTCTGCTGCTGATACCCAGGCAAACAGGGTCTGGAGTGGACCTCAAGCAATCTCCAACAGACCAACAGACAGTCCTTCTGACTGTCAGACGGAAAACTATCAAACAGGAAGGACACCTATACCAAAACCCCATCAGTACGTCACCATCATCAAAGACCAGAGACAGATAAAACCACAAAGATGGGGAAAAAGCAGGGCAGAAAAGCTGGAAATTCAAAAAATAAGAGCGCATCTCCCCCTGCAAAGGAGCGCAGCCCATCGCCAGCAACGGATCAAAGCTGGTCAGAGAATGACTTTGACGAGATGAGAGAAGAAGGCTTCAGTCCATCAAACTTCTCAGAGCTAAAGGAGGAATTACGTACCCAGCGCAAAGAAACTAAAAATCTTGAAAAAAAAGTGGAAGAATTGACAGCTAGACTAATTAATGCAGAGAAGATCATAAACGAAATGACAGAGATGAAAACCATGACACGAGAAATACGTGACAAATGCACAAGCTTCAGTAACCGACTCGATCAACTGGAAGAAAGAGTATCAGCGATTGAGGATCAAATGAATGAAATGAAGCGAGAAGAGAAACCAAAAGAAAAAAGAAGAAAAAGAAATGAACAAAGCCTGCAAGAAGTATGGGATTATGTAAAAAGACCAAATCTACGTCTGATTGGGGTGCCTGAAAGTGAGGGGGAAAATGGAACCAAGTTGGAAAACACTCTTCAGGATATCATCCAGGAGAACTTCCCCAACCTAGTAGGGCAGGCCAACATTCAAATTCAGGAAATACAGAGAACGCCACAAAGATACTCCTCCAGAAGAGCAACTCCAAGACACATAATTGCCAGATTCACCAAAGTTGAAATGAAGGAAAAAATCTTAAGGGCAGCCAGAGAGAAAGGTCGGGTTACCCACAAAGGGAAGCCCATCAGACTAACAGCAGATCTCTCGGCAGAAACTCTACAAGCCAGAAGAGAGTGGGGGCCAATATTCAACGTTCTTAAAGAAAAGAATTTTCAACCCAGAATTTCATATCCAGCCAAACTAAGTTTCATCAGTGAAGGAGAAATAAAATCCTTTACAGATAAGCAAATGCTTAGAGATTTTGTCACCACCAGGCCTGCCTTACAAGAGACCCTGAAGGAAGCCCTAAACATGGAAAGGAACAACCGGTACCAGCCATTGCAAAAACATGCCAAAATGTAAAGACCATCGAGGCTAGGAAGAAACTGCATCAACTAATGAGCAAAATAACCAGTTAATCATAATGACAGGATCAAGTTCACACATAACAATATTAACCTTAAATGTAAATGGACTAAATGCTCCAATTAAAAGACACAGACTGGCAAACTGGATAAAGAGTCAAGACCCATCAGTCTGCTGTATTCAGGAGACCCATCTCACATGCAGAGACATACATAGGCTCAAAATAAAGGGATGGAGAAAGATCTACCAAGCAAATGGAGAACAAAAAAAAGCAGGGGTTGCAATCCTAGTCTCTGATAAAACAGACTTTAAACCATCAAAGATCAAAAGAGACAAAGAAGGCCATTACATAATGGTAAAGGGATCAATTCAACAGGAAGAGCTAACTCTCCTAAATATATATGCACCCAATACAGGAGCACCCAGATTCATAAAGCAAGTCCTTAGAGACCTACAAAGAGACTTAGACTCCCATACAATAATAATGGGAGACTTCAACACACTGTCAACATTAGACAGATCAACGAGACAGAAAGTTAACAAGGATATCCAGGAATTGAACTCATCTCTGCACCAAGCGGACCTAATAGACATCTATAGAACTCTCCACCCCAAATCAACAGAATATACATTCTTCTCAGCACCACATCGCACTTATTCCAAAATTGACCACATAATTGGAAGTAAAGCACTCCTCAGCAAATGTACAAGAACAGAAATTATAACAAACTGTCTCTCAGACCACAGTGCAATCAAACTAGAACTCAGGACTAAGAAACTCAATCAAAACCGCTCAACTACATGGAAACTGAACACCTGCTCCTGAATGACTACTGGGTACATAACGAAATGAAAGCAGAAATAAAGATGTTCTTTGAAACCAATGAGAACAAAGATACAACATACCAGAATCTCTGGGACACATTTAAAGCAGTGTGTAGAGGGAAATTTATAGCACTAAATGCCCACAAGAGAAAGCAGGAAAGATCTAAAATTGACACTTTAACATCACAATTAAAAGAACTAGAGAGGCAAGAGCAAACACATTCAAAAGCTAGCAGAAGGCAAGAAATAACTAAGATCAGAGCAGAACTGAAGGAGATAGAGTCACAAAAAACCCTCCAAAAAATCAATGAATCCAGGAGTTGGTTTTTTGAAAAGATCAACAAAATTGACAGACCGCTAGCAAGACTAATAAAGAAGAAAAGAGAGAGGAATCAAATAGACGCAATAAAAAATGATAAAGGGGATATCACCACCGACCCCACAGAAATACAAACAACCATCAGAGAATACTATAAATGCTCTACGCAAATCAACTAGAAAATCTAGAAGAAATGGATAATTCCTGGACACTTACACTCTCCCAAGACTGAACCAGGAAGAAGTTGAATCCCTGAATAGACCAATAACAGGCTCTGAAATTGAGGCAACAATAATAGCCTACCCACGAAAAAAGTCCAGGACCAGATGGATTCACAGCTGAATTCTACCAGAGGTACAAGGAGGAGCTGGTACCATTCCTTCTGAAACTATTCCAATCAATAGAAAAAGAGGGAATCCTCCCTAACTCATTTTATGAGGCCAACATCATCCTGATACCAAAGCCTGGCAGAGACACAACAAAAAAAGAGAATTTTAGACCAATATCCCTGATGAACATCGATGCAAAAATCTCAATAAAATACTGGCAAACGGATTCAGCAGCACATCAAAAAGCTTATCCACCATGATCAAGTGGGCTTCATCCCTGGGATGCAAGGCTGGTTCAACATTCGCAAATCAATAAACGTAATCCAGCATATAAACAGAACCAAAGACAAGAACCACATGATTATCTCAATAGATGCAGAAAAGGCTTTTGACAAAATTCAACAGCCCTTTATGCTAAAAACGCTCAATAAATTCGGTATTGATGGAACGTACCTCAAAATAATAAGAGCTATTTATGACAAACCCACAGCTAATATCATACTGAATGGGCAAAAACTGGAAAAATTCCCTTTGAAAACTGGCACAAGACAGGGATGCCCTCTCTCACCACTCCTATTCAACATAGTGTTGGAAGTTCTGGCTAGGGCAATCAGGCAAGAGAAAGAAATCAAGGGTATCCAGTTAGGAAAAGAAGAAGTCAAATTGTCCCTGTTTGCAGATGACATGATTGTATATTAGAAAACCCCATCGTCTCAGCCCAAAATCTCCTTAAGCTGATAAGCAACTTCAGCAAAGTCTCAGGATACAAAATTAATGTGCAAAAATCACAAGCATTCTTATACACCAGTAACAGACAAGCAGAGAGCCAAATCAGGAATGAACTTCCATTCACAATTGCTTCAAAGAGAATAAAATACCTAGGAATCCAGCTTACAAGGGATGTAAAGGACCTCTTCAAGGAGAACTACAAACCACTGCTCAGTGAAATCAAAGAGGACACAAACAAATGGAAGAACATACCATGCTCATGGATAGGAAGAATCAATATCGTGAAAATGGCCATACTGCCCAAGGTGATTTATAGATTCAATGCCATCCCCATCAAGCTACCAATGACTTCTTCACAGAATTGGAAAAAACTGCTTTAAAGTTCATATGGAACCAAAAAAGAGCCCGCATTGCCAAGACAATCCTAGGTCAAAAGGACAAAGCTGGAGGCGTCACGCTACCTGACTTCAAACTATACTACAAGGCTACAGTAACCAAAACAGCATGGTACTGGTACCACAACAGAGAAATAGACCAATGGAACAGAACAGAGTCCTCAGAAATAATACCACACATCTACAGCCATCTGATCTTTGACAAACCTGACAAAAACAAGAAATGGGGAAAGGATTCCCTATTTAATAAATGGTGCTGGGAAAATTGGCTAGCCATAAGTAGAAAGCTGAAACTGGATCCTTTCCTTACCCCTTATACGAAAATTAATTCAAGATGGATTAGAGACTTAAATGTTAGACCTAATACCATAAAAACCTAGAAGAAAATCTAGGTAGTACCATTCAGGACATAGGCATGGGCAAGGACTTCATGTCTAAAACACCAAAAGCAACGGCAGCAAAAGCCAAAATTGACAAATGGGATCTAATTAAACTAAAGAGCTTTTGCACAGCAAAAGAAACTACCATCAGAGTGAACAGGCAACCTACAGAATGGGAGAAAATTTTTGCAACCTACTCATCTGACAAAGGGCTAATATCCAGAATCTACAAAGAACTCAAACAAATATACAAGAAAAAAACAAACAACCCCATCAAAAAGTGGGGAAAGGATATGAACAGACATTTCTCAAAAGAAGACATCATACAGCCAACAGACACATGAAAAAATGCTCGTCATCACTCGCCATCAGAGAAATGCAAATCAAAACCACAATGAGATACCATCTCACACCAGTTAGAATGGCAATCATTAAGAAGTCAGGAAACAATAGGTGTTGGAGAGGATGTGGGAAATAGGAACACTTTTACACTGTTGGTGGGATTGTAAACTAGTTCAACCATTATGGAAAACAGTATGGCGATTCCTCAAGGATCTAGAACTAGATGTACCATATGACCCAGCCATCCCACTACTGGGTATATACCCAAGGATTATAAATTACTCTACTACAAGACACATGCACACGTATGTTTATTGCGGCACTATTCACAATAGCAAAGACTTGGAATCAACCCAAATGTCCATCTGTGACAGACTGGATTAAGAAAATGTGGCACATATACACCATGGAATACTATGCAGCCATCAAAAAGGATGAGTTTGCGTCCTTTGTAGGGACATGGATGCAGCTGGAAACCATCATTCTTAGCAAACTATCACAAGAAGAGAAAACCAAACACCGCATGTTCTCACTCATAGGTGGGAACTGAACAATGAGATCACTTGGACTCGGGAAGGGGAACATCACACACTGGGGCCTATCATGGGGAGGGGGGGAGAGGGAGGGATTGCATTGGGGAGTTATACATGATATAAACGTTATGCACATGTACCCTAGAACTTAAAGTATAATAAAAAATAAAAAAGAAAAAATAAAAATAAAAATAAAAATAAAAAAAAAAAAAAGGATTAGGGCTTTACATATGAAGGGAGGGGACAAAAAAAAAAAAAAATAAAAATAAAATAAAATAAAAATATCTCCTGAATTGTTAGATTAGATTGCACATTGAGAATGTTATATCACATAATTCCTGTTGACTGCTGAACCTTTAATTGTTGGAAGTGCTTAAGTGGACCTGTTATATTTTTAAGATGACATAGAGGGTTGTCTCTTAGTTGAAAATAAAGGATGTTTGCTCCAGGGGCTGGAAAGCATACAGAGGTAACAACCTCTCATTCTACGAGCAACTCCCGTGGGGGCTGTGAAATCTTAGGGCGGAGAATCACTGAGGTGGCAAATCCTCCTCTCACTAAGGAAGCTTGTTGGATGGTGCTTAGCTTGCCGATGTGCTTCTTCATTAATTCTCTAAACCACTGTGAGGGTGTGAGGGAGACTGCTGAATGTTTTGAAAGGAGTTTTAATTGGGCCTTCAGTCAATACAGTTTTCTAAAACTAAAATTAAAAAAACCTTTCCCAGTGGATAGGGTCAGTGACACATAATCTGGAACAAGAAGGAATGATTTCTTTGAGTTAGTGTGTTTTAGGGGAACACACCCTATGATTAAAAGCAATTCTCAGCTTAAAAGATGAGGCAGGAGATGAAGCAGCCAGTTTTTTCTCTCGACTTTAGGGTCTTCAACCAGTTTTTCATTCACCTGCTCTTACAGATGTATCAACAATCAGAGGTACAGAGCTCAGTCTGAACCTAGCAGGTAGGATGCGAAACCTTCTCAGTCAAATCCTCATAGTTTATTTAAGCTAAACAATCCATCCAATTTTACCTTCTTTGTAAGCCTACCTAAAGTCAAAATAAATGATGGACCATTAAATAAAATATGCAATTGGAATTACTAGATTCTCAATGTGATACCTAACATAAACTATAAGCTTTGTCATTGCATTAACTCATGTCTCTTTCCTCATATGCCCAAGCTTTTTATGAAACTAAAAATGATTTTCAGCCTCTAAAGTCTCCCTTCATATATATTGATTATATATCCTAGAATATGGAAAATTATTTCAAATGAAAACTGAGTCATATCAATCAACAACAAAAAACATATTTCTGCCCGGGCATGGTGGCCCGTGCCTATAATCCCAACACTTTGAGAGGCCGAGACGGTTGGATCACCTAAGGTCAGGAGTTCAAGACCAGCCTGACCAACAAGGAGAAACCACGTCTCTACTAAAAATACAAAACTTAGCCAGGTGTGGTGGCGGGCACCTGTAGTCCCAGCTACTCAGGAGGCTAAGACAGGAGAATTGCTTGAACCCGGTAAGTGGAGCCGAGATCGCCCCACTCCACTCCACCCTGGGCGACCAAGCAAGACTCCATCTCAAAAAACATTTTTTTAAATGTATTTCCTCCTCAATGAAGTATATGTTATCTCAATTATATGACACATATTTTAACAGAAGGTTTTTGAGTAAATTTCTTGCAGACAGCCTTTGTATGAATTCTAGATATTCACAGAAACTAGTGTGAGCCTTTAGAATATTTTAAAGAAAAAATTATAAAGCTTTCCTCCCTGTTGCTCTACATTCTTAAAATCCCAGCCTTAAAGAAAAAATTATAAAGCTTTCCTCCCTGTTGCTCTACATTCTTAAAATCCCAGCCTTAAAGAAAAAATTATAAAGCTTTCCTCCCTGTTGCTCTACATTCTTAAAATCCCAGCCTCCTTTATGTCTAAATTCATCAGTGAAATATACGAAAAAAGGTAGTAAATACAGCTCTTAATACCAACTTAACATCTGTCATAACTAATTCAGTGAAAACAAATCTGTAACCCCCAAATAAATTCCAAAGTGATTAAAGTCATAATTGCAAATTAGAACTGTAAAATAGTGAAAAGGAACTATGTGTGAATATTAATTTAATTATAGCATATAGAAAACTTCTCAAAGCATGAGTCTAAAGGTGTAGAATTTTAATCTCCTGTATATCAAATTTCATTATAAATATGTAGGAAGGCCAAAACAATTCAGGCAAGAGGACAATGGTAATATATGTATGAGAGGTGTCATATTTTTTGTATTGTTGATATTCTTAATCCTTAAAGCATTTTTGCAAATCAATATAGAAGAGGAATATTTCAATAAAAAAACATAAAAAAATTGTTAAAAATCAAAAGCCATGAAAATATGCATATATTTAATCTAATAAATCCACTTAGGAATCTAAACTGAAGAAATAATCAAAGATAATACAAAGCTTTTGTTAGAAACAAATGCAATTTTACCTATGAAAAATGTTCATTGAAACACTACTTAGAATATCAAAGAACTAAAACAGCTTAAATTTCCAACAATCAGAGATTGTGAGTTATGGCATATTCATACTCTGCAAACCAGAACAGTAATGCTGCATAAAATATCCAACAACATGGATAATGTACATAACGTATTGCTAAACAAAAAAAAATGGATTACATAATACTAGTTATAATCTGGATCTTCAGCAAACTATTCACGTCAGCTTTTTCTAGTTGGTGAGATAATGATTTTCCAAATTTTCCACAATAAGTAAGTATTGTATTTGCAATTAGAAAAGATGATATATTATAAAAGTTGTAGTACTTTATAACCAGCAAATATTCTTCTAATGTTAAATAAAGAACATAACCTCAAGCTCACTTTTTTTTTTCTTTTTTTTTTTGAGACCGAGTCTCACTCTGTTGCCCCGGCTAGAGTGCAGTGGCACAATCTCGGCTCATTGCAACCTCCACCTCCTGGGTTCAAGAAATTCTCTGCCTAGCCTTCTGAGGAGCTGAGATTACAGGCACCCACCACCATGCCTGCCTAATATTTTGTATTTTTAGTAGCAACAGGGTTTCACCATCTTGGCCAGGTTGGTCTTGAACTCCTGACCTCGGGTGATCCACCGGCCTCCGTCTCCCAAAATGCTGGGATTACAGGTGTGAGCCACCGTGCCTGGCAAGCTCACTTTGTTATTTTAAGCACTGATTACAATAAAATGATCAGCCCTACGCATTCACTAAGGCTGACATAATATTGTATATGTGTGTTTGTGTTTGTGATTTTATTATGTATATGTACAATCTTTTTTATTTCTTATTAATATAATTAGGCTTTGTTCCCCACTCAAATCTCATCTTAAACTGTATTCTCCATATCCCCATGTGTTACGAGAGAGACCAGGTGGAGGTAATTTAATCATGGGGATGGTTTCCCCCATGCTGTTCTCCTGATAGTGAGTGAGTTCTCACGAGATCTGATGGCTTTACAAGGGGCTCTTCCACATTCAGTCGGCACTTCTCCTCCTGACCGCCTTGTGAAGAAAGTGCCTTATTTCTGCTTCACTTTCTGCTGTGATTGTAAGTTTCCTGAGGCCGCTCCAGTCATGCTGCACTGTGAGTCACCTAAACCTCTTTCTTTTATAAATTGCCCAGTCTCAGGCAGTTATTTCTAGCAGTATGAAACCAAACTAATACACTTACATTTTGCAAACTGAAATTGTCTTTGAAGGCAATTTTACTTTGCAAAATTCTTTAAATTGTGAACTCCTCTAAAAGAAAATTGTGTTCACTAAATGTGGATCAAGAATTATTATATGTGCCAAGTGTCTGCGGCATATTAGTGATTGTATATACCCCTAATGAATCATTTATATACCCTGAAAATGTTTTCTGCCCTCTTAGCATGTAGGGGTACAGTTCAAAACTTGAGATATTTGATTACCATGAATCTTGGTGCCTGAGGAGAATAAGCTAGAAAGAGCTTTCCTCTTTACTGTCTATAGCAGGAACCACTTATACAGTATATCTCTCTAATTCCATAATTCCTTTCATCAAAAAGACCCCTAAAGTCTATTATGAAGCTAATTAGGAGACTCATTTATTTTTAAAACCCTGTCCCTCTTGTTTACCCACAGCTACTATGTGGCAGCGAAAATGCAATTTGATAGTTTCTTGTTTCAGAAAGGAGTGAAAGAATAACTTCTCTAATTAAAACCACTATGATTTTGTGGGATTTTATTTTTCTTTAAGTGGGAGGACAGTGTAATTACACAGATTGGAATGCAGCCAAAACAGTAAAGTTAACTGCCTAAAAGTGAAATATCAGGCAAGACATTGCCTATATTAGTAAGTTGTTGCAGATGGAGTGGAGGTACATGAGGATACGGAGGACACTCTCTAGTGGCCTGTGAATTGAACCTACCACTAAAAATAAACTAAATAATTATTATTATGAAATGTGATAATCACACTCAGTTTTCCTCTATAGTAGACAGAGAATAAATAGACTGTCTTAGTCGACGTCCATAATTTATATAGGCAAAGCTGCAGAGGATATTATTTTGTGCTGGATTTGGACTAAAACTAGTGTAGGCAAATGGACCATCTATTTTTGTCAGTTGATTAATTGGAAGTTGGTTCTGAGTCAGTTAATGGCATGACTGTCACAAGGGCAAATTGGAGTGTAAGTTTATAGGACAGGCAGCAATTAGTGTTTCCAGATGTTTTACATGGAATCAAGTGAAAATACATGGAAAAATTAAAGTAGAAGTAATTACAGTACCCATGAGATGCTGTTACCGTATTCAGATCCATAACTAAAATACTAGGTAAAGTGGTATAGGGGCTTTATGGAAACAAACATAAATATGAGATCATGAAGTTGAATTTAGGCTTTGCTGCTCTGTACCATTAATGCTAGCATGATGACAGCAAATTGTCTTGTGAGCAGCATACTATAGGACAGGAAAACAAAGCAATTTGGATGCTGAGATTGACATCACAACTGAAGGCCCTGAGAACAAATCTTCATCAGTCGTTTTACGTAGTTTCATACTGAAGGATTTTTTTAAGAAGCAGATCTTAGGTGTGGTGGAAATGGAGAGATTTCTTAAGTTTCCAAAAGTCTATATGAATCTATTATTAATGTCACCAGCACTTTTTCATCTTTCCTCCCCACCCACTCTGCTGTTTCTTGAATGTAAGATATTATCAAGCTATTCTAGTTTTTTGTGGAGGGAAATGTTTAACTGGCAAAAGCTGAGGAGACAGGAAAGCTGAAGGAATATATTTTGAGTGGTATTTATTCAAAATATAATTATTAAACACCTACTATGTGCAAATCATTTTACATAACATAGAAATTGACAATCAACACTCAATAAGTATTGACTTCACCCTTCTTGTTTACTAGCAAGGATACATTTTCTCAGATACAAAGGTGGTAGACTATATAAGAACAAAGATTATCAAAAAATGTAATACAAAATTCTAAGATAGGAATTCATAATCTGTGTTCCAGGGGCTTGTTTGGGATTTGGGCCTATGACCCTATTTTAAAATGAGTCATTTTGTACTCACAAATGTATATTTTGGGGGGTATGGGTCTCTATCTTGAAGGTAAGTTCATCGTATTTTTTCAAGACTCGGTCACCTCAAAAATTCTAGGACAATTGGTTGAAGAAAAGGAATAAGCATGCCTAATAAGTAGAGAAAATGCTGATAAGTACAGACATTTGCTAATAACGGCTTTGAAAATGTTTAAACACGATATATTTATTACCTAGTTTTAGAATGGCACAGAAAAATTTTAAGGCAAGAGTAATATCCATAGGAAGCACATAACTTCTCCGAAATGGAAACTGGCTCACTGAAATACTGGGAAGGAAGGAAGTTAAAAATAACAGTTAAGATTCAGTCAAGGGGCTTGAAACTTCTGAGACTTCAGAGTGAGGATTTCCATAAATCCACTTCTTCATGAAAACACTGAAAAAAATTTCCTTCAGAACTCTGAAAATTAGTCAAATACATGTAACCATTTGAGGAGTGTTTTATTTATTAAAAAACGGCTGAACTTGAGTAAGAACAAGAAAGTTTATGGCTTTTTAACTTGACCTAAACCCTTGCCCCTCTCCCCAGTTTTGAGTAGCCTTAAAAACCAACAGTCTTGGAGCACGGGAAGAGGCAGTGCAATTTTGGAACTCCTCAAATAGTAACATCCCCAGAGTATCACCACTATTTAATCTGTCTTGAAGCTCTCTGGAAAAGCTGTATTCACAGGGCATTGTCATTATTTGACCTGATTCAGAAACCAAAAGCCCTATCTGCAGGGCATTGTTGAAAACAATTACCACAGCAATTGTTTAACATCACAGATGACATAATACCAGCTGGGGTGAACAAGAGCCTGAACAAAAACATAAAAGGAAGACCTGCCAATGAGCTATCCATAGGGGTCTTTGTAAAGCCCTGATATATTGTGAGGGATTTAGAAGCCACATGTATAAGTAGGGCTGTGTGCATGCTGAGGAAAGACCAAAGAGTGCCCCAGTCTCTCAACTCTGACTGATGTTGAGCCCCTGTACCAGGAGGAAGTGAAGGCAAAGGCAGAATTTAAAACTGTCTGAGCATTGCTGAAGTGCCCCAACACACACAAAGCGCCTCGGCAAAGGGTTGTCTTACTGGTTCACGGTACTCTAAAAAATATCTAAGCAATCACTAGCTGACCACTTAGCTAATCAGAGACTTCAGTGGTTGCCCAGTAGAGTAAATACAGACTTTACAGAATTAGCCCTAGAAAATCTCTAAATAACAAACAGCAACAAGAACAAAAATCAACAACAAACCCTAGGGAAAACATCTGACTTTCAGATTTGCCACATTTTATGATTTGCAATGTCCGATTTTTAAGAGGAAAATTGTGGTGCATACACAGGGGAAAAAAAATTTGTCAGTAGAAAATCTGTTCCCCGAGGGGACCCAGATTTTAGACTTACTAGAGAAACTTTAATTAAGCTCTTATAAATGTGTTTAAAGAACTAACAGGAATCCTTTTCAAAGAATTAAAAGACAGTATGATAATAATTCACCCGATAAAGATTATCAGTAAAGAAACAGAAATTAGGCCAGGTGCTATGACTCATGCCTGTAATCCCAGCACTTTGGGAGGCCAAGGTGGGTGGATCACAAGGTCAGGAGTTCGCAACCAGCCTGGCCAAGATGGTGAAACCCCATCTTTACTAAAAATACAAAAATTAGCCAGGTGCAGTGGCGGGCACCTGTAATCCCACCTACTTGGGAGGCTGAGGTAGGAGAATCACCTGAACCTAGGAGGCAGAGGTTGCAGTGAGCTGAGACCATGTCACTGCACTACAGCCTGGGCAACAGAGCAAGACTCTGTCCCCCCCCCCCCGCAAAAAAAAAAAAAGAAACAGAAATTATTTTAAAAACACAAACAGATATTCTGGAGCTTTAAAGCGTAATAGCTAAAACAGCATATTTGAGTTGACTCAACAGCATATTTGAGTTGGCAAAAGAAAGATCAAAAGACAGAAGGATTAGTGAACTTTAAGACAGGTCAATTGAGATTACCCAGTCAAATGAACAGAAAAAAAAAATGTTTGAAGACAAATGAATACAGTTTCAGGGACCTGTAGGACACCATCAAGCATATCAACATACACATTATGTGAGCTCCAGAAATAGAAAAAGGAGTGAACGGGGCAGAAAAAAATATCTGAAGAAAATCATAGCCATAAACTCCCCATATTTGATGAAAAGCATAAGATAAAGTCAAGGAGACCCACACCTAGTCAGACTGTCAAAAGACAAAGCAAAAATGTTGTAATCAACAAGAGGAAAAAAAAGACTCATCCTGTAGAAAATATTTAATGAGATTAATGGCTGATTTCTCATCAGAAATCAGGGAGGCCAAAAGGCAGTGGAACTAACATTCAATATGTTGAAAGAACAATACTGTCAACCAATAATTCTATATTCAGCAACACTATCTTTCAAAAATGAAGGAGGGATTGAGATATTTTCAGGTAAATAGAAACTGAGAGAATTTGTTACTAGCAAATTTTCCCTACAAGACTTACTAAAGGGAGAATTTCAAACTGAAATGAAAATACACTAGCCAGTAACTCAAATTCACGTGATGAAATACAGAGCCTCCATAAAGATAACTCTACAGAAGTCTTAAGTCATTTAGGATGCTATAGTAAAAATACCACAAACTTGATGGCTTAAACAACAAATACTTATTTCTCCGGTGGCTCAAGCCTGTAATCCCAGCACTTTGGGAGGCCGAGACCGGTGGATCACGAGGTCAGGAGATCGAGACCATCATAGCCTACACGGTGAAACCCCGTCTCTACTAAAAAATACAAAAAACTAGCCGGGCGAGATGGCGGGCGCCTGTAGTCCCAGCTACTCGGGAGGCTGAGGCAGGAGAATGGCGGGAACCCGGGAGGCGGAGCTTGCAGTGAGCTGAGATCCGGCCACTGCACTCCAGCCTGGGCGACAAAGCGAGACTCCGTCTCAAAAAAAAAAAAAAAAAAAAAATACTTATTTCTCACAGTTCTGGAGTCTGGGAAATCCAAGATCAAGGTGCCAACAGGTTCAGCATGTGGCAGGGTCCCACTTACTAGTTTACAGACAGCTATATTCTTGCTGTGTCCTTATATGACAGAATGGGGTCAGAGAGTTATCTAGGATTCTTTTAAATAAAGGCATTAATACCATTAATGTGGGCTCCACTCTCATAACCTAATCACCTCCCAAAAGTCCCACACCCGAATTCTATCACATTGGGGGTTAGTACTTCAATATATAAATGTTAAGAGGACACAAACATTTAGTCCAGTGTAATAGGTAAATAGAAAAAGTTTAAATGTAATTTTATGTAACTCTTTTCTTCTTTCTTATGATTTAAAAGACAGTTGCAGCAATTGTTAAACTGTGTTGATGGGTTTATAATGTACAAAGATGTAATTTCTATGAAATAATAATACAAAGAGATGGGGAGAGTAGAGCTATATTGGAGTAAAGTCTCAGTATATTATTAACTTAGTGTTAATATGAACTAGGTTATTTTAAATTAAGTTGTTAAGTATAATTCCAGAGCAACCACTAAGAAAATAACTAAAAAATTAGAGTAAAAGAAACAACAAAATAATTAAAATAGTACACAAGAAAATGTCTACTGAGTACAAAAGAGAGTAGTTTTGGAAGCATGTATAAACAAAGACATAAGAACTGTAGAGAAGAGCTACTATAATGACAAATGTAAATCCCACCTTAAACTCTCTAATAAAAAGGCAAATGATTTCAGAAAAGATTTTAAAAGTGAGTCAACTATACACTGTCTACAAGAGACACATTTTAGATTCAAAGAAATACATAGGTTGAAAGTAAAAAAGTGAAAAATATTCTATACAAACAGTGACCAAACTTAAAATTGAGAGAATTAAAGGAAAATATAAATAATTTAAAAATTATAGCTGGAAAATTCAATATCTCACTATCAAAAATAGATAGAATACCTGAGCAAAAGGTCAACAAGGAACTAGAAGACTTGAACAACACTATACACCAACTAGCCTTAAACATCTATAGGATACTCCATTCAACGACAGCAGAATACACATTTTTCTCAAGTATACACAGACTATTTTGCAAGATAGACAATACACTAAGTCCTTAGACAAACCTCAGTAAACTTAAAAGAATTTAAGTCATACAAAATACGTTCTCTGACCACAAGAAAATAAAATCGGAAACCAATAACAGAGGGAAATTTGGGGAATTCACAAATATGTGAAAATTAAACAACACACTTCTAAATAACCAATGGGTCAAAGGATAAATAACAAGTGAAATTTTAAAATACTTTGAAATGAATGCAAATGAGAATGTAACATACCAAAACTTATGAGATATAGCTAAAATAGTGTTTAGAGAGAAATTTACATCTGTGAATGTCTATATTACAAAACAAAATAGATCTTAAATCAATAGCCTAATGTTCCACCTTAAGAACCTAGAAAAAGGAGAGCAAACTAAACCTAAAGCAAGCAAACAGAAGTAAATAATTTCAAAAGTTAGAGTAAATGTAAATGAAATGGGGAATTAAAAAAAAAAAAAACGAGAAAAATCAAAGAAACCAAAATTGGTTTTTTGAAAAGATCAACAAAATGTGTAAACTGTAGCTAGACTGACCAAGAAATAGAGCATACTCAGATTACTGAACTCAGGAATGAAAAAAGAGACAGCCCTATTGTCCTTATAAAAGCCAGGATAAGAAAATACACTATTATCATATATATTCTTATAAGAAAATACACTATTATCTTCTAATAAGAAAATACACTATTAACAACCCCATACCAACAAAGTGGATAACTTCGGTGAAACAGATAAATTTCTAGAAAAACACAAAATACCAAAGGTAACTAAACAATAATGGAAACCAACCAAAGATGAATGGAGAGGATCAGGTGTGCCGGCTCATGCCTGTAATGCTAGCACTTTGGAGGCGGAGATGGGTGGATCACCTTAGGTCAGGAGTTCAAGACCAGCCTTGCCAACATGGTGAAATACCTGTCTCTACTAAAAATACAAAAAAAAAAAAAAAAAAAAAAAAAAAAAGATTGGCCAGGCGTGGTAGCACACACCTGTAATTCCAGCTACTAGGGAAGCTGAAGCAGGAGAATGGCTTGAACACAGGAGGTGGAGGTTGCAGTGAGCCCAGATCGTGCCATTGCACTCCAGCCTGGGTGACAGAGAACAACTCCATCTCAAAAAAAAAAAAAAAAAAAGAAAGAAAGAAAGAAAAAGAAAAGAAAAAAAGGTGAATGGAGAGACAAATATAATTTGGTATAAATAATAGAATACAATTTGGCAATAAAAAAGAATGAATTACTGATACATGCTAACATGTATCAACCTTGAAAATACAATGTGTCAAGGATGCTGATCACAAAAGTACACATATTATATGATTCAATTTATATGAAATAGGCAAATTTATACAGACCAAAAATAAATTAATAGTTGCCTAGATCTGAGAGGCTGAAAGAAATGGGGGATGACTGATAATGTAGGTAAGGTTTCTTTTTGGGGTGATGAAAATATTCTAAAATTAGGTTGTAGTGATGGTTGCACAACCCAGGTAATACACTGAAAACCACTTTAGTATATCATTTAAAGTGATTGTGCACTTTAAATGAATAAATTTAATGTAATGTGAATTATATCTCAAAATAACTGGTTTTTTCTTTTTACACCAATGAAGAAATGAAGTGCTGGTTTTTATGTTCATTGCTTCCGTGAGAATATTTTCGTCTAGAATAACATGTAATGTATTGAGTGTCAAACTCTAGCATATCACCTAATAATCACTTGGCCTCAAACAAGTTACTTGAATGTTCTCAGATCCTGGTATTTCCACTTAAAAATGGAGGAAATAATACATCACAGGGATTTTGAGAGACTATATATTAAATAATGGCACACTTTAGATCCCTAATGAATATTAGTTGCCTTCCTTCCTTCCATCAAGGGCCGTAGGCTCAAGAGAAAAATAATAGTCATGGACAATTCTTAAATTACAAATAGGGAATTCAATAAATCCAAGAAACCAAAGATTATATGTAAATTTTATGTTTTTGTCAATGGAGGGGAAGGATAACTAAATGAGGCAAGGAGAGGAAGAAAAGGTGGATAGGGAAACCTGCATGAAAAGAGAGAGAGAAGTCGAATGAACAAGCACAATGAAATAGACTTAAAGAATAGCAACTTATGTATATGTTTAAAGACATATTGGGCCAAATTAAATGGGATTTGGATCATTCTAATTAAAATTAAAACCATGATGCATTTGCTTGTTCAGAAAAATTCATCTAAAGGTAAAATTTTGCTAGTGGCCCACAGGGCTTTATATCTCAATTTGGTTTGGAATCTGATGAGGTGATGAAGTAGAAAAATCATAGAAACATAAATGTCACCAATAGAACTAAGAAAATAAGTAACCTCTACTGCACTGTCAAATTTTTTCTTGTACTAAAAATTTAAAGGTTTTTTAAATTAACTTTTCAATTGTATTAATTGTATGCTAAAGAAACTTAGATCAAAATATACTTTCATTTGAGTGAGTTTCAATCACTAGTCTTAGAAAGAACATTCAGTAATATTTGATAGGATTTTACTTCTGTGAATGGATTTTTTAAAGAAGAAGACATACTATATAGAATAGCAGTATAAAAGAATATAATCACTGAAAGACTAATTTGTAGTTTTCAAGATATAGCATAATAAAGTTTTTACAATATAATAGCCTAGTACATCATAGGCTGATACCATGCTAGACAGTACATTATAGGCTGAATACTGTTCTTTCATGAGGTTTATCTTTGAAAATAAAAATCATCTAGTTTCTACAATTAATTAATGGTGTATCCTTACAGTTTATATTAACTAAATATTCTCAGAATATAATTTTTAAGATTCTTGTTTTATCTACATCACAAAGTTTATTCTTCAGTTTTTGCATTTTCAGTTGCATTAATATTATTTGAATGTAGGATAGATAGACTTTGTTTTAAATTCTTGCTATAAAGCATTGATATTTGGGCTTAATAATGGTTTCTCTCAATGTCCTACTCAGAGCAATTTAAGTCACATAATCCCGACCAGAAGCATAACTCCATGGTTGTTTTCTATATCCCTCGTATAGCAGTGATAAAGCCATGAATGCTGAATGTACTGTGTTTTTTCAGCCAACAATGGGCAAATGACATTTCTAAGGCTATGTATCAGTTCCTACTTCTCATCATTAATCCCCTGTCCCTTCCAAACCTCAACTGTTGCTTTACAAATAATTAAGAAGACAATAACAACCTCTTAATGACACCCTGCAGCAGCTTTACGACGGAAAGGGAAAGAGGTCATGTTTATTGGCATATATTTTCTCTGGATGTTTTCTCCTTTTCTCAACTCCCATGGAAAATTTGCTAACATACATACTTGCTTTTGTTAATGGCAATAGTAGACTTAATGTGTTTAATTCCCTGCTCCTTTTCTTCCTCTAAGTGAAAAAGACCTTTCTAGCAGTGTTTAGATTTCACCTTCAAAGTTTTAGTTGGAAAAATGATTTTCCATATTTAATGAAAGTTTGGTGACTTTCTAAATTTAAGCAATTTTTAAACTCTGAGTTTAAAATTCCCCCATCTCTAAAAGAGAGGTATACCTAACAATGATAGCCTTTTATGGAAGATTAACTGAGCAAAATAAATTAGAAATATCTAACAATATTTGTTGTTATTTTTATAATCTTCATTCTGAGCCCAAATTCTCTAGCAAACAGAGACCAAGATAAAAGCTCATTGGCTATTATTTTATTCAAGAATATAATTTCAGGGAAATAGGAAGAGGGAAAAAGAGAGATGGCATCGAAAAAGTGAGAAATATATATATATATAAAATATATCTCCAAACCAAATTGAGAAATATATCTCCAAACCAAATTGAGAAATTTTTTCTCCAAATGGAGAAAAAAACCTCCAAACCAAATTGAGAATATATATATGGGATTGCAAAGCCTGCTGCATCTTGGTGCCAAGCAAACTGCAGACATTTTTGACAATCTTTCTAAAGCCTAGATGAATGACTGCATCTCAGGGCAATCCATTTGGGGAAATAAACAGAGAAGGATTGATCTGCTAGTTCCCATTTCCTTAAGTTCAAAGATTCACCTCAAGGGACATTAACTTCCCCACACTTCCAGGTGGCAAGTGCCTGGATTCTGAGATCCCTGGAATCTGACATCTCAATACCAACAGGGAGGCCCTGGGACAGGAGGGAAGAATTTCAAAGCACAGGCCGTGGAGACAGAATTTCTCTCAGAATGGTGCATCTTGACCTCTCAGAGCCCATGCAGAGCTGGTCACACCACAGTAACAGGGCCCTCCAAGACAGATGAGGCTGAAAGAAATAGGGCAGGCACAGAAGTGTCTGATTCATTCTCCTTCAAAACAAAGTTTTGTAGGCAATATATTCATTTGTCAAGTGACAGGAAGTCTTTTGAATCAATATATTCTTGTTCTGTTTTGGGGTTACAGGCAGTATGAAAAAGCTTGATTATAATCACTCACAAAAACCTATAAAAACCAGATTTTTTAAGACACTGCAACTAAGTACAACATCTGGCTTTTATTATAAGTCTTTTTAGAATTGTATTTTTAGTTGACAAATAATTGTACATATTTATGGGGTACAGTGTTATGGTTTGATATACATATCCATTGTAGAATAGTCAAATCAGGCTATTTAATGCATTCATCACTGCACACACTTATCATTTCTTTGTGGTGAGAACATTAAAATTCATTCTTTTAGCAGTTTAAAAATATACAATATAATATTATTAACAATAATCACCATGCTGTGCAATAGATCAGGAGGTCTGATTCCTAACACCTAACTGAAGCTCGATATTCTTTGACCAACATCTCCCCTTTCCTTGTCTACCCCAACCATATCCTGCAGGACCTGGTAACCACTATTCTACTCCACTTCTGAGTTTAACTTCTTTTTGATTCCACTTGTAAGTGAGATCACGTAGTAATTGTTTTTCTGTACCTGGCTTACCTCACTAAAAATAATGTCCTCCATATCCATCCATGTTGTCACAAATGGCAGAATTTTCTTCTTTTTTAAGACCAAATAGTATTCCATTGTATGTATATACCACATTTCTAAAAACCTGTTTGTCTATTGATGGATGCACTCTGTTTCCCTTTCTTGGCTATCGTGACTAATGCTGCAGTGAACATGGGAATTTTACAGCGTTGGCTTTTTTATCAACATAAATGACTTAATGTTGATGATAAAAACCAATGCTGCAAAATATTTGAAGAGGTTGATTCTGAGTGAAATATGAGAACCAGGGCTTATGATACAGCCTCGGGACATCCTGAGAACAAGTGCCCAAGGTGATTGGGTTGGTTACAGCTTAATTTTAAACATGTGAGGGGCACAGAAGCTACAGGCAAAGACATAAATCAATACATGCAAAACATACGTTGTTTTGGCCCAGAAAGGCGGAACATCTCAAAGCAAGAGCTTCCAGGTCATAGGTGGATTCAAAGATTTTCTGAGTGACAATTAGTTCAAAGAGTTAAGGTTTGCTGGTAAATATCTCTTATTAGATCTTAAAAGGTGTCAGACTCTCTGGAAAAGACCTAGTAAGGGAAAGAGATACTCTATGGAATGCAAATTTCCCCTGCAAGAGATGACTTTGCAAAACCACTTCAAAATATGTCAAAGAAGTCTATTTTGGGGTAAAATACTTTGATTTCCTTCAGGATCTGCTGTCTGTCGTGTAATGCTATACCAAAGTCAGGGTAGAGTTAGGTATCTTATTTCTACAAAGAGTCTGTTTTTCAGTCTTATGATCTCTATTTTAATATTAATGCTAGTCAGTTGTGCCTAAACGCCAAAGATAGGAGAGTATAATAAGGCATGAAAGACCTCCCTTCCAGTCATGGCTTGAACTAGATTTTAAGTTTTCTTTGGGATCCCCTTGGCCAAGAGGGAGGTCCATTCAGTTGGTTGGGGGTCAGGGGGCTTAGAATTTTATTTTTGATTTACAATACTGATTTCAATTTCTTTGAATATGTACCTAGTAGAGGGATTGCTGGGTCATTATAAATCTTTATATGTATTACAATTTTGTTAATTAGGTCACTGTCTTAGTTAGTTTGAACTGCCATAACAAAATACCATAGACTGGGTGGCTAAAACAACAGAAATTTGCTTTCTCATAGTTCTGGAGGAATGGAAAAGCTAAGATCGAGGTTCTGGCTGATTTGATGGCTAGCCAGAGCTCTCATTCTAGGTGGTAGTCAGCTACCTTCTCTCGAATTCTCACATGGCAGAGATAGAGACTTCTCTCTCTCTTCCTCTTCTGATAAGGCCACCAATTTTATCAAATTAGGAACCCCCCACTTTATAACCCTTTTGACCTTAATTATCTCCTTAAAGTCCTATCTCCAAATGCAGTTACATTATGGGTTAGGGCGTCAACATATGAATCTGAGAGGAACACAATTCAGTCCACAGCATTTGCGTATCACAGAAAACAAATCCATAAAAATGTTAATACAATAAAGAATTTGAATGGTTCAAAACCTTTTTATTTTTGTGAATTAAATATTTTTGTGAATTAAAATATTTCTGCATGCAAAAAATTGTGAGGTTTTCTTGTATAGAGTAAAATTTTCTAATCTTAAAAGCAAGACCTATGACAAATAGAAAATGTTACTTAATGCTGAAAGCAATATATCCTTGTCATTTTCAGGTAAGAAAACTGTGACTAGTGATTATCTGAGCCTAAACATAATGTCATAACCTTAAATTGAATAAGTTTGATTAAATTATTTTTACCAGAAAATTTATGACTGATTTCCGTAAAATAATCCATTTAGTCAATTCAACAATTTACAGGGCTGAAAATATTTATTGTAACTTGAAATTCATTTTATTTCAAACAATATGGCAGATTAAATCACCCAGAATCCTCCAGAACAAAGTGTGTTAAATGTAACCTTTAAAATGAATGAATGAGCTGAAGACAATAAGGGAAATCCAGGGAGTGGAGGAAAAGCCAAGAACAGGGTACCAAGGAGAAGTATAACGTTGATGCTTCCTCACAACTTGAGGGCAACTACGGATTCAGACACTTGGAGTTTGATGTCAGTATAAAGCAGGAAATCAGACTGGAGGTCAAGTCATACACAGCTGGAACCCAGAAAGGTATACACTTGGCCTTGGAGAGGAAGGAGGTTAGGAGAGAGTGACTTACAAGAAAAATTGACCAGCAGTGGTAAAGAGTATAGAAGGATAGATGCGGCCGGGCGCGTTGGATCAGGCCTGTAATCCCAGCACTTTGGGAGGCCGAGGCGGGCGGATCATGAGGTCAGGAGATGGAGACCATCCTGGCTAACACGGTGAAACTCATCTCTACTAAAAATACAAAAGGTAGCCGGGCATGATGGTGTGTGCCTGTAGTCCCAGCTACTCAGGAGGCTGAAGCAGGTGAATCTGTTGAACTCGGGAGGTGGAGGTTGCAGCAAGCAGAGATCACGCCACTGCACTCCAGCCTGGGCGACAGAGCAAGACTCCATCTCAAAAAAAAAAAAAAAAAAAAAGAAGAAGGACAGATGATAGATAGATAGATAGATACATACATACATACATACATACATACATACATAGATACATAGATTTTTAAAAAGGGATATAGAGATTAAGGTATACTTCTCTTAGCCTTGGCTCTGGGTGGAGGTTTAAAAATAATATTTCCTTTAGATTTTATAAATGCAAACTAAGTCATATTTAGGGTTATGGAGCCAGAAATCACACTAACTGTAGAGTTCACAAAGCTGCAGAGAATATTTTGTTTGTGATGAATCTAGATCTTTCAAGCACCTGAAGAAATATATCCCTCACTCAAGCCATCCAGAACTCACAAATATGAACTCAAGTTCAAAGACACACAAAAAAATAAGGAAACAAGCCTCAAAGTGCTAGAGTCTACAGAAACAACAAGAAACATAACCAGTTGCATGAGATTTCAGATATTTGCCTTATCAGATGCAGAATTAAAATAAGAATAAATGAACAGATGTTATATTTAAATAAAGAAGAAATAAAGAGACTATCAAAACTGGTCACTTATATTTGAAAAAGAACAAAAAATAACTTCTACTTCTGAGAAATTTTAATGAATAATATCAAATGGAGCAGTTAACTGGTAGAATACAACTGACAAAAAGATTATGAAATAAATATAAACAAATATACATATACATATATGTATCTCTGATAACCTGAAATGTATTTATTGATATATGTATTACCTTATATGTATGCATGTGTGTATCATGTTGAACTATGTGAAATTGCCATGTTGTATGGCAAAAACAGTCACATATAGGCAATTTCATATGGTTAAGCCTATATATGAATATTGGATTGAAGATGCACTATATGATATAGGTTTTCCATATAATGGTGAAAAAAATTTCTTTTGCTTTAAGAATTCTCAGAGTTCTGTCTCACAGCACATAGTCTACATGACAGTAACTTTTTTATCAGAATTGTGGAATTCATACACAGGTCATATACTGCTCATGATAATGATGCTCAATAGTTAATTGACTTTGTCAGGCACTCGCCTATATCTTCCCACTTTCCTCTCTAACAGTCAAGTTTCTAGACCCAAGACTCTTGTTTCTCCAAAACTGCTTGCAGAGATAGCTATGCCTTCTTTGCCATTTATTTAAGGCCACCACTTATTAGTGACATCTGATATTAGATTCTTGTAAGATGAAGATTGGAGACTGGCTTGAAGTATCTGTCAGGAAGCTTTTCTATTTTCAGATTATATTGCATACAAAAACTCTTGCAAGCCAAATCTGTTTCGGAATTAAAATAACATGAGCAACCTTAAAAAAAATTATTCCATGTATGCACATGTATCAAGAAAAACACTGCTTCCATCATGCCACCCCACTTCATTGTTTGCAGGGTATCATTGAAATTCATGTACTCAGTGATCAGAATCTCCTGAACCCTGCCTCTAGACCTCATTTCCAAACATACACCCTAACCTCCAAAACAAATTTGGTCTTTAGCCTCCTCCAATAACAATAGTTATTTTTAAAAGTCCAAACTCTTTAACATGTTGTTATATTTTAAAAGCCCAGGGAGGAGGGGGTAAGAGATCTCCTTACTCCGCAGAACTTCTAAGTTCCCAGACAATCAGTTGTTCAAGAACACAATGCCATTCCTCACGCTTTCTTTGCCTGTAAGCTGTTCTCACCCACCTGGTGAAATCTACTTCCCTCTTCATATGTCACCCCCTCAGTGAAGTCCTCCTTGATGTCTTCAGGAGCATTTAATGGTTTTTCCTCTATGTCCCCTTAGTACTTTCTTCATATCTCTACTTGTCTCTCCCACTAGACCGTAAATTCACTTTTGTCAGCACCATGCCATCTGAATACAACAGTGTCTAAAACATAACCTGGTACTATATATGTCTGCTGAATGAATGAATTAAAAAACAAATGAATGCAGGTTATTTACATCAGAGTAATCATGATAGAAACACTAATATTTTACTGTGCAACAAGCCAGAACAATGTTAAAAGAGTGGTCTTCAAACTCAAAACTGTATCTTCCCGATGACACCAGCCTTAGAAGAACAGTTTCTGTGTTACAATTGTTGTGCTGGAATTCAAAGGGTTTTTCTTGGTTCTTATAGAGACTACAGCTGTACATCTCCAAGGCTAATTATTCTTCTGATCTCATGGTTTGATTCATGTGAATTGTGACACCCTATAAGGAAAGTAGAAAGAGATCCCCTTAGTTATAAACAATGCTCATTATAGAACAACCTCCAGCTGAGCCAATGCAGAAGGCCTCAGGGAATACTAAAAAAAAGATAGTGGATTTTTTTTTCCTTGCAAGCACAAAATATTTTTTAACCGTAAAAAGCAATGTGAAGGTTTGTCATCCTGGTGAAAGGATGATTAATTTCCATTGTGTTAGAATATAACATATGGATTACCTGAAAAAGTTTTAAATTTTATCGAGGAAAAAAAAGTAAATTTAAGAATTACTGCATATAAATTTTATATACTTCTTTTAGATAATATAGAAGAGCTAGCCACTCACCCACCCTGAGTTTTATTGTACAATTCTGGCTTTTTTATTGAAACTGCATTGAAGCTTTCTTCTTCCCATGTTTTAAACTGTGCTGAAATTATAAGATTTGAAAAGCCTTTGTTAATAGCTAGAGAGTCCTGCCATTACCGAATGCCAAGAGAGTAATGAAACACCTAAAATGATAAGGTGCTAGTGTCTGAGCAGAATAGACCTTTAATTGGAAAAAGTTCATGCATTAATATTCAACATTAAGCAGTGATTAATAGATACACCATGTGGATTTTTTTAAGGAGGATAGATAACAGTGTGTCCAATTTTAATGTAATCTAGTGACAATTTCAGCATGTTACTCTAAAATGCTCTATCTGATTAGTTTCAGAGGCATAAAAAGAAAATCTTTTCTAGTGAGCACATCCTCTGTGTTAACAGCAAAGCTCCTTAAAATAATTTTATTCTCTGAAATTGTTGCCATAGCTAGCTGGAAGATTTTCATGTTTAATAACCACGTATTTTATATATATAATGAAATCTGCATAAGGTGTTCATTCTTTTCTCTATTCTAGAAAAAAAGAAAATCTACTCTTATTGACCTCTTTCCTTACTCTAACTGACTGATAAAGGAAAAAGGTTTTATTTTCTCTGCCTTTTAATCTATTTTGATAGTATTTGTTTTTTCTCCAGGGAATCTTTTTTTTTTTTTTTTTTTTGAGACGGAGTCTCGCTGTCTCCCAGGTTGGAGTGCAGTGGCACGATCTCGGCTCACTGCAAGTTCCACCTCCCAGGTTCACGGCATTCTCCTGCCTCAGCCTCCTGAGTAGCTGGGACTACAAGCGCCCGCCACCACGCCCGGCTAATTTTTTATTTTTTTTATTTTTATTTTTTGTATTTTTAGTAGAGACAGGGTTTCACCGTGTTAGCCAGGATGGTCTTGATCTCCTGACCTCATGATCCACCCGCCTTGGGCTCACAAAATACTGGGATTACAGGCATGAGCCACTACACCCGGCCTCTCCAGGGAATCTTTAAATAACCAGGTAATAAGAATTCTCAGAGTGGATAGTACACTAATGTGAAAGTGAAGAATGACACCCAGGATAACTATTCTCCGTTTGTATTCAGGGGGCTCAGTCTATTAATAAAGAGATTTTGTCTAACCATATTCCTCAAATATTGCTGTCAATAAATTGCTGTTATCCATTTAATGTGAGAAACTCATATTTCTCACACCTTCATCTATCACCCGATCCCATCCTTTCACCTTAAATCTAGACTTCTAATGCCAAACACCTTCTGGATAAAATTTGTGTTTAACTCTACATCTGGGGTTAAATTTTAATCTACCCAACCAATGTAGCTCTCCTTCCAACATTGCCTGTTTCTCATTAACACAATCAGTTAGTTACCCTGGCTCAAGAAATTGAGAGGAAAATTGGACTTATTTGCTCCTTCACTTCATGTTTCTAGAGTCTCCAAATGAAAGTTTCCTTAAAAAACTTTTTCAAGCCCTGTTTTAATCTAGATCCCACACAAAAGCAAAACAAGAGACCAAATCTTGTATAAAGTTAGTTTATTTGAGAACATAGTTATAGAGAACATGCATGAGAGGCAGCAGTTTTGACCAGAGAAGGAGAAAAAAAAATTCAAAAACATGCTATTGATGAGCTTCCCCAAGAGCAAGCATTGCTCAATCTCACAGGATTTTTCTGGGGAGCCTTATGAAATAAGTTTGAGAACGAATAGCTTAGGGGCAACAGGGGAAAGCATTTATCCATTGGTCTCCATCCCCATTACTTAAGGTTGGAATTTAAGTAATGCATTTCTGCTTGTGCATGAATGAAGGCCAGATGTGGTCCCATGGTGTATTAGTCCGGTTTCATACTGCTGATAAAGACATACCCGAGACTGGGTAGTTTATAAGGAAAAAGAGATTTAATAAACTCATGGTTCTGTGTGGCCAGGGAGGGCTCACGATCATGGCGGAATGCGAAAGGCACATCTCAAATGGCGGCAGACAAGAGAAGACAATTTGTGCAGGGAAAGTCCCCTTTATAAAGCCATCAGATCTCATGAGACTTATTCACTATCAAAGAATAGCATGGGAAAAACCTGCCATCTCCCAGTGGGTCCCCCCCACAACACGAGAGAATGATGGGAGCTACAATTCAAGATGAGATTTGGGTGGGGACACAGCCAAACCGTATCACATGGGTATCGCATACCATGGTGCCAGAGAAGTCTCGTGGCAGAAAATAAGAATTATATGGTGTAGGCCCAAAGTGAGATACTATAAGGGTGGACTGGGGCAAAGCTAATTGAAACATTTAATGGAACTAACTAGCACAGCAGTGGCTGGGTAAGAGATGGTCTGAGAGGATATGAAACGGCCAATATACCCTTAGTCTGCTCAGGCTACTATAACAAAATACCATAGACTGAGTGACTTAAACACCAGCAATTTATTTCTCACAGGCATGAAGTCTGGGAAGTCCAAGGTCAAGGTGTCAGACCATTCAGTTCCTGGTGTAAGGATCCTTCTGCTCGTTTTCAGACAGTTGTCTTCTTGCTGTATCCTCACATGGTGGGAGAAAATGAGAGCAAGCTCTCTAGTCTCTTCTTATGCAGACACTAATCCCATCAATGAAAACCCTACCCTCATGACCTTATCTAAAGTGCCTTCTGAAGGCCCCACTTCCAATACCATTACATTATGGGCTAGAGTTCAACATGGAATTTTGGGAGGATGTAAACATTCATTCTATAATGCAGCCCATCCCTTGCACCATTCAGATCCAAAATGTCTTTTATAAAGTGCAAGCAATCATAGAGTTCCCCTTCAAGGTAATTTAAGTCACAATCTCTGAAAAGGCTTAGTACCAGTTATTATTGGGACAAATTCCAGTCTTCACTATTGCAGCCAATTTCAAGGTCATAATTCATATTTATAACCTCCCTTCTTTACTATTTATTCTATTCATTCCCCTCACCATTTGTAACACTTTGGCTGGCCTAGGGTTCTTTGCTAGTTGGATCCAGACTTTTATACTTGAGAGATCTGGGCCCTTAGTTGAGTTGCATTTGTTATATTTGTCCACTCACGTTTTCCCTACATCTGGAAACACAGATATTCACCCCTCATGAACACTGTGATTCCACACACACTCCTTCATGTCCCCATTCCATATCACCAATCCTAGACTTCATAGAAATTAGGGTCAGTCCCTCCCTTAGAATAGTCATTACTCACTCACCTTGGCTACTGCAATGGCATGGGCAGCCCAAAGTGATGAAGTGGTAGCTGTAGTCTCAACTTAAAGTGAGACAGAGTAAAGGTTCCACTTTGTCTCCTGGTAAAACAATCTCTTCTAGAAATTAACGCCATGAATCCTGCAAAACCTGTTTGTGGGGATGGGGAGCACAGATTTCACAAGTGAGTCACTGGGAATGATAGTGAGATGAGCCACTTCTACTTGTATTTTAGCTACTGCAGACAGCACCATATAACAGCCATCGATTTAGTGCATGTACCACATCCAAGAGAACAGCAACCCAACCCATAGGATATTATACTCAAGTTTTTGTCTTCACTGGGCCTCTAGTAACCATTCAATTATTCTGGTTCTAAGTGATGAGATATAGACAGACAAGTGAGCTGTGTGTTAATATGCCCATTCTTCAACCTGCTGTATCATAAAACTAGTCCCCGAGACTGAGAAAATTTAGTGTAAGAAACTATACAAATATATATATCAGATGTTGTATGAGCCCTAGGACAATAATGGTATTAGCAGTGACCCCAGAGGAAGAAAAGGCAAATCTCTATGAGAGGGTGTCAATTCATGAGAGGATTAACTTCTGCTCTTCCAGGGAAACTAAGTCTAATATAATCAACCTACCACCAACTGGCTATAGACATGTTCTTGAAGAATTGGTGTTACAATGAGGGCTTAGCATCATTTTGTGTGCCGGCTAGTTGGCAGTAGTTAGATAAGCTTTAAAGAAAGGGAGCCAAGGCCAGGCATGGTGGCTCACACCTATAATCCCAGCACTTTGGAAGGCCAAGGCGGGTGGATCATTTGAGGTGAGGAGTTCAAGACCAACCTGACCGATATGGTGAAACTCCATCTCTACTAAAAATATAAAAATTAGCCAGGCATAGTGGGTGCACGCTTGTAATCCCAGCTACTTGGGAGACTGAGGTGGGAGAATTGCTTGAACCTTCAAGGCGGAGGTTGCAGTGTGCTGAGATGGAGCCACTGCACTCCAGCTTGGGTGACAGAATAAGACCCTGTCTCAAAAAATAAATAAATAAAAAGAAGAAGAAGGAAAAAGAAGGGGAGCCCTGCTGTGGAACCTGCATAGATATCTCCCTGTTATTGTAGTAACTCTGTTCGTGGCCCCATCCTGCTAGCACTGGGGTTGTTAAAGGAAGAGGCTTGCTGACATCCACAGGACAAATCCTATGTACCTGGTTACTGAGTGCCTCTTCTGAGGTAGATGCTCACTGATGGACATTAAAATGAACACATATACACACTTTGTGGCCATTTCATAGATCCAATTGCATGTATCTTTCTATGATTTTTTTGTTTATTTCTAATTGTCTTTCTTTGGAGTCTTAACCAACTAGCCAAACCATTAACCTCCCAGAAGCCCAAAACTCAGATCACTTTTTCTTGCATGCAAAGTGAACTCCCTATTGTTATCTTTGAAGATCTGCCTTCACCATGTTTTCTTAGAGCCATCCCTGGATGAACCTATAGTGTAATGATTATCCGGTAAAACTAACATAAAAAAAATCACACCAACATATCTGTGAATCAAGCTCAAATTTCTGATTCCTTTGTCATTTAGTCACAGGGAAGCCAATGATGCCATAGCTATGAGTGGTGGGTAAGGGACTGGTACCTCACAGATACCTTAGGAGTTTTCCCACCTATTTGTATAATTTACTATGTCTTCTGGAACTTCTCAGGCCCAATATTGAATAGTACATTCATAATGGATCATTGCTCTTCCTGCTCACCTTTATGACATAGTAGATTTGATAATATCCAGCTCAGTCCCATAGTCAATTTGTGTTCCAAGATTGTGCATGCAGCCTCTACCAGAATTCAGTATCATGTCAGGTCAGGAATTATCTTTCAAATGTTCCATAATTCTCTGTTATAGGAGGAATGGCCTTGCTCTAGTACACTAGGACTTTTTTTGCTGAGAATCTTCTGTTTAAGTTTGTCTTCTGCAACATATAGGCAACTTGCCAGGACAGCTAAAACCTAGCCAGTTCTTCCTAATTATGTCAAGTACCATTTATGTCACTGTCTTAGTCAGTTTTCTGTTGCTATGACTGAATACCTGGGACTGGGTAATATATGAAGAAAAGAAATCTATTTCTTACAATTTGGGAAGCTAGGGAGTCCAATATCAAGAGAGCCCATCTTGTGAAGGCCTTCTTGCTGGGTGAGGGGGACTCTGCAGAGCCCAGAGGCTATGTAGGGCATCACATGGCAAGCGGGCTCAAGAAAGAGGGCCAATCTGGCTTTTTATAATGAAACCACTCTTGTGACAACCAGCCAACTCTTGTGATAACCCAATGATCTATTAATTCATTAATATATTAAGCCATGAATGGACTAATCCATTCATAAGGCCAGAGCCCTTATGGCCCAATCATCTCTTAAAAGCCCCACCTCCCAACACTGTTACGTTGGATATTATGTTTCAACAGGAGTTTCAGAGGGCACAAACATTCAAACCATAGCCAACATAGTGAGCCAATAGGATGTGTTTCAGAATATTAAAATGATGAAAGTCCTGATGACTATATAGTGACAGAGAGCAGGAGACTTAACATAGCTCTGAGATAAAGCAACAAATGTATATTATTCTTCATCTGTGTAAGTCATCTGCTTTTTAATTTCTCTTACTGAGAGGGACTGAGGGATCACATCCACCAAACCAGTAGTACGAAGCAGCAGTATACCAAGTGCCAGAGGCTGAGTTGATCCTTTCTTGAAAAGATACTACGTTCAACTGGTAATTTGGATGATCGTTTAGTTACTTTTTAGAGTTCATTGTCATATGCCCTGATCTATTGGGTTTATTTATAAGCTGAACAAGAATTAATTAGTGTTATGAGGGGACTAATAACTTATGCAACTCTTAAGTATTTCATAGTTGTGTTAACCTCTGAAATTCCTTTCGCCGTGAAGTATGATTTCTGATTACCATCTTTGCTGGAATGGAACAAGATGGGGATGCAGATTAAGGAGATTTTACTTGGCCTTTCCAAATATAATGGCTGCTACTTCATAATCAGGTAGTCAATGTAAGGTTCTTCCATCTATAGAGTATATTTATCCAAATTATATATTTAGGTGCCTAGGGAAGTAACTACAGGGCTTATCTATGTTCCTGTTAGATTTATTTGAGATAGACTCCAACCCAAACTCTGCTTATCAACTGAAGACACCACAGGAGTGGAAGAAATTACACCTAATAGAACAGATGAGAACTCTGGTAACACTACTATTTAAAAAAGCGGCAAAGAAAAACACTCAGCAAAAGGACAGAGGAAGAGAGATCAGAACAGAGAATGAATGAGAGCAATATGCAGCAAACCTAGGAAGGAAAATATTTTAAGGAGAAAGAATCGGTCACCAATGTGAAATATCACTGAGTATCACAATGGGATAAACAATGAAATGAGGCAAATAGTTGTGGAAAATGGGAAGACATTATTTTCCTTTGCTAGAGCAGTTGAAGCAGAAGAGCAGGAACAGATGTAGGATCACAGCAGGGTGAGAAGTGTCTGGAAACTGAGGAAATGTAGGCAACTGAGTTTAAATATTTCAGTAAGTTGGCCCTTGGAAAGAGGAAGGGTGAAGGGATGATGGCTTGAAGAGCAGGAAGAAACAGAGCAAGATTTTTGTGGTTCTTCCTGCTACTGTTGTTTAGGACTGGGATGGTATTAATATGTCTTAATCAGATCACAAACAGAAATCAAAATATAAGAGAGTTCACAGAGATTCTTCTTTATCCCCAAAGCCTCCATTCTTCTAATTCTAATATTAATGATAAAATAAAAATCTCTATAGCCTCCTTCTTGTATTAGAATCATTGATCTCTTATATTGGCTGTTTTTATGTCCTATACCTTAATTTTATTTTCTTATTGCTGGTGACTTAATGTAGTAAAATTCGTAGTAAAATTTGCAAAACTACTAGACTACAGCATGAGAGAAGAAAGGAATAGTCACCATTACCTGGCCTAAATTGAAGCTGCTCACATTTGAATTGTTATTGCTTTTGAGGAGACAGCAACCTATTTCAGTTTATTGTTCCTTAATATATGAGAGCACTGGACAATTAAAGATCATACACACACACACTGATGATGGAAACTCTTGTATTGCAAAATGGGATATTCTGGTGTGCCAGAAAAGATTGATTAAGCAGTGAACCTCAGACAAAGTGTATGGTTGTTTCCAAATAATCAGGCCTTTGGAATTATTGAGGTTATAAATGAAAGCAGGTGTCTAATTTCTGATGAATGCATTTACCACTGTGAACACAGATCACCAGTGTGCACATGCATACATCTGTGTGTGTAGTACACCATTTTTAGAAGATCCTATATTCTATAGAAGTTAATTTCCTTTATTGCTTTTTATTCAGAGTGACTCTGAATGTGTTCTCATAGAAATAAATCTGAATATATGTGACGTGTGTTGTGAAGATATGTGTAAATTTGTACAGAAATACATAGGTTCAGGTATGTAAATGAACATATTTGGGCATATATATTTGTGTTTGCAAGTGAAAATTAAGGTATAGTGACAGGTGCTGAACTCAATTGAATTGTACTTGTGTCTTTAAATATAATAAAACATTTTCTTTTAAATGTTGGAAAATAATTATTAAGTATGCATAATTAACTGATAATAACATAAATTTCTTAAGAAATATTATAGCCTTAAATGTTACTATATTACAAAAAAAAACTGGAGTTATTGGAAAAAATTGCTCTAACTCAGCCCTCTTTTTATAGTAAAGAATTAACTATAAAATATGTGAATCCAAAATATTATTCTTACCTTGATGTGATATTAATGTATGTTTAGGAAAAATCAAAAGGGAATTCTTTATTGAACAAGGAATCCAGCAACAGCAATTCGTGGAGCCAGATCAGGTACCTACAGGCTCATCCTCTATTAAGTTTTTCATCTAACATAGGCTCGCTCTTCAACACTGTATGGACTTTTATGATTCTATAGAGGAAGAAAATAAAATGGAAGTCAAGGAAGCATTTTTATTAGGCCATTTACTCCTCTTAATATAGTCTTTCCCTTTGAGCATTTACAATAAAAATGGACTTAATCTTTTGCCTTCCCACGGGAAGTCTAACAAAAGAAAATGGAATTGTAGAAAGACCACACATATCACAGACAAAGTATTTTTAGAAACTGCTCTCTCAGGAAGTGGCTAAGTTTTATGGCTGATATAATTAAGTCAATCTCAGGGAACTTCACCATTTTTTGACACCCAGAAGCTTAGCTTTAGCATGAGTTGAATTTTTTTTTCTTTTCTTATAATGCATCACTAAATTGTAAGAACATTCGATAATTGTCCTCAATAGAAAGTTCCTATAATACATTGAAATCATATAATATTTTAGCCACTGGCATATCATAAAAATTTATAACCCAAAGACTACATTTATTTCTAATTATATTTGCTTTCCTTAGCCACCAAGATCTAAGTAACAGATAATATTTATATTTCTAACAACTGTGCTTTATTTATGCAAATGAAGAACAGAAATAAGCTTTCATTATTAAGAAACAACTATGTGCCTGTCACTGCGAAATATGCTTTCACATATATTGCTGACTCCTTGCAATAACCCTAAAAGATTAATATCAGTAACCCATTTTATAGACAGTACAACCAAAAAGTTAGATTCAGATCCAGATCTTTCTGATTGAAAAGCCCCTACTTTGGACTGACAGAGAGAATGAAGACTTACTTCAGTTTGATTGTCTTGAAGGGGCTTCAGTTATTCACTGTTCTCCAAGCCAGCCACACTTGTCTGCAACTAGATTTCACAGGTTCATTTTACCTCCAACTAAGTGAGAATATGGACATCCACAACCCTCAGTGCTGGCCCTTGGAAGTCTCAATGTCCCACAAGGCGTAGGGTTTGTGGCTTTGGTCCTGGTTCATGTATCCATCAACCAACCGTTACTGAGCACCTAGTATTTTAGGGACTAGGAAGAAAACACAGAAAGTTTCAGCCTTTGTGGATCTTACATTCTATCCGTTCTATGTGGTTGGGTGTAGGGAGATATAGCGAAATGCATAAATAAGTCTCTGAATACTCTTTGACTAATATCACCAAAACCATACCTGCTTAAGGACTTAAATCTTTTTAAGATAGGCCTTATGGAAGTTGGGGATATGCATTATTATAGCAATGGATTACCATCTGCCTTGACCCCACCCCAGTTCGTAGTTACCCTGAATAATTTAAGAGTCAAAGGAATAAACCCCAAGTCAAAACCAGTATCCACAAAACAGGAGCATGAGGCGAGGCAAGGGTTAATTGTTGCTCCCAACATAGAGCTGCTCCCATCTTTAATGTGAAGATAAATATGAAAACGAAAAGGAGAAATCTAAAGTGGTCCTGATGGGTCTGATTTAGGTGAATGGGAGCCACTTCAAATGCTAACAACATCATTAGGAGCACATAAATAGGCTGCTCATTGTGTTGGTGAAAGCGGTTGTTCGCAGCAGCACAATATTGTTTAAATGTTCAGAAACAATCTCTTAATATAACTCCCCACCAATTTTTGTTTTGGTTTAGTGTTTTAAAATCATAGTTTTTTGGCACCCTGAAGTCAAGTCTCGTTCCCATGTGCATTTTTACTTTCTCTCGTTATGTTTCGTCTTTGACCCTCAGTGTAGAAAACGGACGTGTTCCAATTCCAGGGCTACTATTTATATGCTAGCTATAGCTATATTTTTTACCAAAAAAAAAAAAACTCTCTGAATCTTGGCTTGTAGGAAGTTCATTTTTACTGTAGGAACAATAATGCCTACCATAGAGTGTTTTGAGAATCCAATGAACCTTAACTTGCCTAAATGCGTAAGTAGGCATTTGGTAAATTTAGCTAAATCCCTGGAATATCTGTTCGGTTTTAACACTGTATGAATGTAATATTTTACAGAAACTCTTTTTTTCTTTTAATTTTGTGCCTGATTCAAGTAGATCTTCAATGAATACTTGTGAATTAAATATTTTCAACATAATGCACATAATGAAAGTAACTATGTACAACTTGATGGTTGTCATATTTGTGGCATATCAAATCATTGTACCACGAGTGTTTTAATTCAGAATAAAAACTCAGTTTTCTTAGTAGTTTTTCTCTTTAGAGTGTGGCTCAACACTAGAAGAGCTCTTTAAACATCAGAGCTGCTCCACAATGGAATGAATTGAATTGTTCAGCGGTAAACTCCACATTTCTGCAAATATTAACAAAAAGGCTGAATGAACACCTATCAAGAAGGTGGTCAGAGAGGATTTCCAAATTGGCCCCAAGTGACTTCCAAGTTATCCCCTCTCGATGATCTCATAATACTAAATATGAAGTGTTTCATTTAAATGCAAGTAAGAAAAAAGAAGCTTTGATTTCCTATTGCATATTTCACCGGGGTACTTTGAGCATTACTCCATTCCAAATTCCCTTTGTAGAAAATAATACTTACTCACAATAAAATTGCCCTGCCAAGGCACTATTCTGAGTTTTGACATGTATTAACATACGTAGTTCTCACAAAAACGCTAAGAGGTATGTACTAGTGGTATTGCTCTGTCACACATAAGGAAAATGAGGCACAGAAAAGCTAAATAACTTGCCCCAGGTAAAGTAAGAAAGAAAATGTTGGAGCTAGGAGTTAAATCCAGGCAGTCCAGCTCTGAAGCCCACTACTAGCATGCAGTACCAAGGGCCTCACATAATACAATCTTGTTTCTCATGAATCCAGACTTTGTCCCACTAATCTAGAAGCACTTTGAAGGCAGGGGCCATTTCTGTTTTCGTTCACCACTGCACCTATAGTACTTGACATATAATAGTTAAATAATGAATAATTTTGTTTCATGTATAAAGATTATCACTTATTTTTCGTATCTTGTATCATAGAAAAACATATTGCTTAGCTTTCATACCAAGGTATTTTTTACTATTTAGAGGTAAGAAGTGGTTCAGAAATATTTGTTTGTACTATATTCAGAATCAAAAGACCTTTGGCTGGGCATGGTGGCTCTCACCTGTAATCCCAGCACTTTGGGAGGCCGAGACAGGAGGATCACTTGTGGTCAGGGGTTCGAGACCAACCTGGCCAACATGGCAAAACCTCATCTCTACTAAAAATACAAAAATTAGATGGGTGTGGTGGCGTACACCTGTAATCCCAGTTACTCAGGAGGCAGAGGCAGGAGAATCACTTGAACCCAGGAGGCAGAGGTTGCAGTGAGCCCAGACTGCACCACTGCACTCCAGCCTGAGTGACAGAGTGAGACTCTGTCTCAAAAAAAAAAAAAAGAATTGGCCAGGTTCAAGCAATTCTTCTGCCTCAGACTCCCAAGTAGCTGGGATTACAGACATGTACCACCATGCCCAGCTAATTTTGTATTTTTAGTAAATACAGGGTTTCACCATGTTGGCCATGGCTGGTCTCGAACTCCTGACCTCAGGTGATCCAACCACCTCGGCCTCCCAAAGTGCTGAGATTACAGGCGTGAGCCACTGCACCAATGTGCCCCATTTTCTTAGGCTAAAGCCTGAAGTCCTATACAAGACCTACAAAACCCTTTATGATGAAACCCCAGCAGCCTCACCTGCTGCACCTTGTACCGCTGTGCCTGTTGTTCCTTGCCTTTAGTCTATCTCACCATCATTTCTTCTTCATGCCTGTGTCATTCCCACGTCAGTGGCTCTGCATGCCATTCCATTGGCCTAGAACATGCTTTCCTTTCCTCCACTGCCATCCTTACCTAGTTCATTCCTACTCCCCAAAAGCTACTCTCTGACAAAGACATAGTCTCCAACTCCTCCACCTGGGGCACCTTGCATGGTGACAGGCTTTCATCATACTCTATACGTTTCCATTGTGCAAAGTACCAATATTAGAATTAGCTTATTCTGTTTCTTATTCATTTGTTCAACAGATACTTGTAGATGAGCACCTATTTTAGACTGGGTACTTTTCTAGTCCCAAAATATAGCCATGAACAAAATATACCAAAACTCCTACCTTCATGTATCTTCCATTCTAGTGAGAAATACTAAGTATCCCCACTAAAATATAAGTTACAGATAGTCTGTGACTATTTCTGTCTTGTTCACTGATGCATCCCCTAGCACCTAGCACAAATTGTTGTTTATGGTATATTTCAGCAAAAATAGCTGGGGTAATGATATGGAACACAAAGAACCTTAACATTTTAGTGGCTTGAAGCAATGCAGAGTTTTTGGTGGCTTTTTTTTTTTTTTAAGTCATTCTACATGCCCATCAGGTTGACTGGGAATGCTTCCTATCTTGCCACAGTCATCCAGAAACATGGGCCAGTGGTACAGACATTATCTCAAATGTTGCCAATCACTATGACAGAAGAGGGAAAACTCTTCAGAGATTTAACCAGTAGTTAAATGACTCCCCAGAGTTTTAGCAGAAGTTAAATACTCCAGCTTAGACATGCGCAAGACACTTTTGCTTACGAATCACTGCTCAAAATTAGTCATCTCCCCATAGCCAACTATAAGTGACCAAAAGGAAAAGCCATATTTTAATTGTCAGCGGTACTACTGGCTAACTCAGATGGAAAACAATAAATATTTGGGGAAAAGATGACTGAATCACAATGAATAGTAGTTGTGATATAGATAAAAGCCCTACCTCTTTCTCTATGAAATATACCTGTTCATAGGATGTGCATAGCATGGATAGATTAGGCTAATGATAAAATGAGTTTGCATTCTTTCAGCTTACAAAATCTACTGATAGTTTGCTTAAACACAACCAAGAATAACAAATTTGCTATCCACAACATATGGAGTAGACATCCTATAGACAAATAACTGAGAATTCACTGTATATTAAAAAATATTTCTTCATATGAACTACACCATATTTCGTAGGTCAATTTCATTAGACTGGCTCACATGGCTGGTCTGACTGAGACACAGTCTGCAGAGTTGATTAAAAAGTAAGATTGATTGCACATCTTGTTCTTCTTGCTGACTATAATTTTGTATTTTGCCTGAACATTCAATTTTCTATGTTTAATTAAAAATTAATTAAAATTTGTTAGAATATAAATTGCATCTCATCATTTCATTGAATCCTAACTATAGGTCATGCCTCTTAAACACAGAAATGGTCTAGCATTTTATTTCAATATGAAGCAGAAGAATTGTCAGGATTATTTGGTGCCCAGATGGGGATTTGGTATTTGTTTAACTAAATTCTGCTCTAATTTAGGGCATGAAAGGAGGCTTTTGGACTTAATTTAGAAGGTTTAGCGAGAGTGACAAGAAAATCCAATAGGGGGCTGGGCACAGTGGCTCACGCCTGTAATCCCAGCACTTTGGGAGGCCGAGGCAGGCAGATCACAAGATCAGGAGATTGAGACCATCTTGGCCAACATAGTGAAACCCCATCTCTATTAAAAATACAAAAATTACCTGTGTGTGTTGGTGTGCACCTGTAGTCCCAGCTACCTGGGAGATTGAGGCAGGAGAACCCCTTGAACCCAAGAGGCAGAGGTTGCAGTGAGCAGAAATTATGCCACTGTACTCCAGCCTGGAGACAGCGTGAGACTCCATTTCAAAACAAAAAGAAAGAAAGAAAAAGAAAACCCAATAGGAATTCCTCCTCAAGGTTTACGATTTTGTAAAAATCTGTTTGTGTCTGCTTAGTGGAATTCTCAACTACAAAATTCTGATGATTATAAGCCCTTCTGAAGGAACAATTCATAATACTATGTCTTAGATCAGTGCTTCCCATCTATGGTCCATGGACATATACTCAGGAGCCTAAGTATTCTCTATATAAATTGTTAAATGTTATGTTTCTATTTGATACAATGTATATTGTTCAAATTGTATATATTCTACATAATCAGGGTGACAAATGTTGACATTTGCTTTTATGCTTGTTATTTCACTGACACCAAGCAGTACTATACTACTTTAGTTATTCTAACCATTTAATATATGGAGAATAATAAGAGAAGAGTGGATTCAAGCCAAGTATCATGTAAATGACAAGCTAAGTAAAGGATAGTTTTAAAGTAAGAAGATTAATGTCAACATAACTACATAAAACTAAAAAGAACCTATACTGTCACAGTCAGTATTAAATATACCCACCAAATGTGGTGTAGAGTCAGCAAAGATCATCTGCCATGTTAAAACAATGTTGACAATTTGTATCTTAAGTGTTTTAGTTTTATATGATTGGTAAATTGTGTTATATTCTATATGCACCATAAACATTTGGTTTCTTATTCATCTGAGAGTTTATATCTGATTTGACTTCACTAAAAATAAAATTCAAATCCCTTACTATGATATGTAAGTCCCTGAATGACGTGGCCTCTTCCTACCTGGCTTGTTGCCACCTTGCTACATTATCCTTTGACCATCAAGCTCCTGCTTCATCCGCATTTCTGGCAGTTCTTTTTGTACTGGTGTGTCTTCTGCCTGGACAACTCTTTGGACTCTTACTAAAAATACTTCCTGGCCTGCCGCAATGGCTCATGCCTGTAATTCCAGCACTTTGGGAGGCCAAGGCAGGTGGATCACCTGAGGTCACGAGTTCGAGACCAGCCTGGCCAACATGGTGAAACTCTGTCTCTAGTAAAAACACAAAAATCAGACTGGCGTGGTGGCAAGCACCTGTAATCCCAGATACTCTGGAGGCTGAGTCAGGAGAATCGCTTGAACCCGGGAAGCAGAGGTTGCAATGAGCCAATATCATGCCACTGCACTCCAGCTTGGGTGACACAGTCAAAAACATACAAACAAAAAATACTTCTCACTTCTCCAATTTTAGCTTAATTATCCCCTGTTCGGTGTGTCCCTACTTGACTTCCCTATTTAAAGGGAAGCCCATTTACTCCCCTACCATTACTTCTTAGCAGTGTCCCTTGTTCATTTCCTTCGTGGTACTTAGTTCAATTTATAATTTTTTATTTTGTTTACCTGAATATTGCTAGACTCCCGCCTAATCACCAAACATAGAATAGGCACACACACACACCAGAATGTGAATTTCATGAGTACAGAGAGTCCATGGTATTATTATTTATTTTATACCTATTTCATAAAAGAGTGGGGCCTGGAGCAGTGGCTCACGCCTGTAATCCCAGCACTTTGGGAGGCTGAGGCGGGTGGATCACGAGGTCAGGAGATCGAGACCATCCTGGCTAACACAGTGAAACCCCGTCTCTACTAAAAATACAAAAAATTAGCCAGGCGTGGTGGCGGGCGCCTACAGTCCCAGCTACTCGGGAGGCTGAGGCAGGAGAATGGTGTGAACCCGGCAGGCAGAGCTTGCAGTGAGCCGAGATGGCGCCACTGCACTCCAGCCTGGGAGACAGAGCGAGACACCATCTCAAAAAAAAAAAAAAAAAAAAAATGTTTGATACATAAAATGAGTAGTATTTGACCAAATAACAAAATCCATCTCTCACTCATGTCCAGAACTATATTCCTTAAAGTCTTTGCTAATTTTATGAGATGAAAATGGCATGTTATTATTTTAATTTGCCTCTGTGATTACTCATGGTATTGGACATCTAAATGTATTTATTGGCTATACATAATTTGTCACGGAATTTCATATACTGTACTTTCTGTTGGGAAATTATTTATTTATTTGTGTTATTTGTGTAATCAGAGGAATAATATTTTAATCAACTTGTGTATTTAAAAAATGTCTCCACTTTGCTCTTTGGCTTTCAATATGTTGTGATTTCTTTTGGTACCCAATGCTCTCCTTTTATGGCATGAAGGCTGTTCAGTGTTTTTCCAGTGGAAGTTGTTAATCATATTTCATCAGTGAATAATCTGAGACTAAGAGAAAAAAAACCTTACAAATGACTCATGTTTGGTAGGATCTATCTAACTCTAAAATCCATATTCTTTTCGCTCTACATGTCAACTGACTTCCATACAGTTGGAGAGGCACCTTACCTCAATATTTGCAGCAGATAGTTGTCTTAGTTTGAGCTGCTATTCCAAAAGCACCATAGACTGGGTAGCAGAAATTGATTTCTCATAGTTTTAGAGGCTGGAAAGTCTAAGATCAAGGTGCTGGCCAATTTGGTTCCTAGTGAGGGCTGTCTTCCTGATTTGAAGATGGATGCCTCCTTGCTGTGTCTCACATGTGGAGAGAGAGATCATCTCTCTCATGTCTCTTCTTATAAAGGTACTAATCCCATTCGTGAAGGTTTCGCCTTCATTTCCCAGTTACCTTCCAAAAGCCCCACCTCCAAATATCATCACATTGGGGATTAAGGCTTCAACATATGAATTTGGGGCAACATAAACATTTAGTCCATAGCAGATAGTTAAGTAAAGCTATATTAAATCTATATTTCTGTGCATATGTTTAAGGGAGGAAATATGTTTCATTGCTTTATTGTCATAGTCACATGAATATGTCATGAATATCATCTAACAAAAGGGATCCAGGGACCCTGAACTTTAGGAAGCCTATCTTGATGGTTTCTAATGGAAATTGCTTATTTGCCTGCATTAAGATTGTGCCAGCCAACTGAAACTTTACATTTCTGAGCTTTGGACCAACCTTTTATCATTTCAGTGTGGTGACAGTGTATCTCATATTAATCAGAAATTCTAATTGATCAGAAACTCTAATTGATATGAGTTCTAATCAGAACTCACAGTTCCATATGCCTTTGGTTAATACAAATGGGAAAAGGCATTATTTCCTAGTTACCTATTAGGTAGACAAAAATGTTTTCTAATATAGAATCCATGAGGGGAGAAGATAACAATATTACCCTTTGCAAAAAAAGTTTTAAGTCATTATCTAGGACCACCTTTATTCCCATCTGACTGTACAAAGTATTGGCTGTTAAGAGAATGCAGGACTTTAAAATGACTTTCTCATATTTAATTTATTAGAAGTCACTTAATTGTTACATCCTGAACCACAAGCTTATTTAATACTAGAAGATGAGTTAATAATAAACTGCTCCATTTCATCAAGAGTGATGGGCCTATACCGTTACCAATGAAGCAGAACCAAGGGAGGAAGACATGAGGTACAGTGACAAAGAAGTGGGAGAGAATTGCAATATAATATGTTCAATTGTGAAATCAAGTGCACATTTAAATATTTTTGTGTTATTGCTAAAGGAAATGTTATTTTTGATTAAGTTATTAAAGTCATTAAATTTGATTTTTTTTATTCTCTAACTAAATTATTTTATTTTAATCTGTGGTTTGGTCAAGTTGTCTTTGGCCTACCATCCCACAAGATATCAGTGTCAATGTTGGCACCAGAATTCAGGGGTCACCAGAGTCCATTGTAGTATTCTTGTAACCATACTTCACTACATTTTTTTTTTTTTTTTTTTTTTTTTTTTTGAGACAGAGTCTCGCTCTGTCGCCCAGGCTGGAGTGCAGTGGCGCGATCTCAGCTCACTGCAAGCTCTGCCTCCTGAGTTTACGCCATTCTCCTGCCTCAGCCTCCCGAGCAGCTGGGACTACAGGCGCCCGCCACCTCGCCCGGCTAGTTTTTTGTATTTTTTAGCAGAGACGGGGTTTCACTGTGTTAGCCAGGATGGTCTCGATCTTCTGACCTCGTGATCCGCCCGTCTCGGCCTCCCAAAGTGCTGGGATACTTCACTACTTCTAACTCAGAGGATGATTTGATTTGTAATTACCAGAATTACATGTGCAATCTATCTTCTGCTGGCACTTCTGTGTATGCGGCCATTGCACATGGATACTGTTAAAATAAATTGAGTAACACATGTAGGGATACATGCAGAGATAAACGATTTCTGTAAGTCCAGAAAAGATACAAAGAGCCATGAAACTTTAAATGAAATCCGTGTTTCTGGAGCAGCCAAATCAATCATGATCCCCGGCAAGAACATGCTTTGATCAGCATCAATTTTTCATACAGTCTTACATACAATGGTCACCTTGAAATACTGTCATTTAAAAAAATTAATTTCCATAGTGATTTTTAACCTTGTTTTGGTGTTATAGCCCCTTTATTTGTTCAATTTCTGATTAGGCTATATTATATGCATTTATTTCTCTAATGGACCTCCTTAGTTGAACAGGCAATAATGCGATAATATGAGATTAAATACAATTATGACTGCCTTCTCAATGGCTTGAAATATACTCACAGTAAAAAAAAAATGCTATAAATGCAAAGTGCCCTGGTAGAATTTTGCTTATAGAGGGAGACAGCACAAAATGTCAGATAAATGATGAGGCTCAGAAAGGATCTTTATAACATTTTGTTAACTTTCTGTCAGTTTTCATTTTACATAACAAGATAGACTAAAAAACAATAATATGAGAACAATTTTGCATCAATATGAAGAGAAATAGAAGAACATTTTGTTTTTCCAGAATGTTTTATCTCATCACTAAAGTAGCATCGACTTAGCAATTAAATAGTATAAAGCTGATGAAATTAAGAGCTAAAACAAAGACATGGAACTAGCCCATGGTTTGGTACATAAAGTGTGGTTCTGCCAGTTGTTCTTTGCACTATTTAATTCAGTCACAATCTCAGTGATTTCCTCGAGCTTTTGGATCACAGAAATGAGAATGTTGCTATTCCTCCACTGCAGGGCTGTGGACCCCTCATTGTTTACCTGAAGACAAGCTTCATCTCTCAGTTAATGGCAAAATTATATTCTGGCCTCCAATCTAGTGCTTTTGCTAACTCAGCATTATTTAGAAAAATCTAAGGACAAGAGTCAGTCTGGACCCTGGTGTGGCTTCTATGTGAAATTCAGTTTATTTGAAGGCTCATTGAAATTCATTTTGTACATAAACAAAACCTACCAGGTTTTTTCCCTCAAATTCATTTGATCACCAGATCTGAAAGTATTGAATACATCCCTAAAACCTAGTGCAGTGTCTAATCCTGAAGACACTTCAAAATACTAGTCTTGGGGCAATTCTGGGTTCTGTGAGAGAAACAGAAAAATCAGACAATGCATTTCTTCCTTCAGGTACTTTAGCATCTACTTGGAATGCCAAAGCAGAACAACTAGAGAATAAAAGCTATGTGTGTATTGCGTAACCAGCTTATGTACTATAACCCACAACCAAAATCCAACCTGCTATTACAGCTAGGGTTTCTAACTTTTCTCTTAAAAACATATCTACTCCTCTTCTTCTGATTATGAAAATTGAACAATATAACAATTTTAAAAAGAAAGGGAAAATGAAAACTAGAAAGGAAAAGCATACAGATGACTATTTCTTTAAATTTTTCTCTGATCTTTGTGTGAGAGACTTGAAACGAATTCTTTATTTATCAAGCTCATTCACTTTACCTTCCTAGCAATTTCAAAGTTGACTGCTCCTACAAGATGAGGAAATTAAATGATGAGAGAGAAGTAGGCACTGATGGGATGGGATGAAGGATTTGATGATAAGGACTGATTTGATCTCCTTAAAATCCTAGACTCTAGCCCAGGATTATTGTCTTAAGCATTCTCTTCTGTTATCATCCAATTCAGTCTCTAGGATTGAGATACTATTGTTCTAAGAAACAATGTATATTTTCTATCTACTATATGAATCTTTCCCTCCTTTGGATATGCCTGGATGCTTCTCTGTGTGGGTGGGTGATTTTTAAAGATGTTCGTTATTATTGGTCTCTACTAGAATCACCTGCTCTTTTTTTTTTATTATGCCACATTGGAAAAAGAAAGATAAATTCAGTTATTTTTCCTTTATACTCTGTGGAAGGCTGCATTATCAAGTATCTCTCCCCAAATAAGATCAGTCATATCCTGTTTTGATAAAATGGCCAGTGTTACTTCACCTTCTTTCTTTATGTCATGTTGAGGAAGTTTTTTAACTTCGAGGGAAGTCAAAGTTTTTGTTGTTGTTGTTGTTTGAGACAGAGTCTCACTTTGTCACTCAGGCTGGAGTGCAGTGGCATGATCTCCCTCACTGCAAACTTCACCTCCTGGGTTCAAGTCATCCTTCTGTTTCAGCCTCCTGAGTAGCTGGGACTACAGGCGCCCACCACCACGCTTGGCTAATTTTTGTATTTTTAGTAGAGACGGGGTTTCGCCAGGTTGGCCAGGCTGGTCTTGAACTCCTGACCTCAAATGATCTGCCTGCCTTGCCCTCCCAAAGTGCTGGGATTACAGGCGTGAGCCACTGTGCCTGGCCAGAAGTCAAAGCTTCTGTGTCAGTGTTTTCACAAACATTATCTCTGAGGTGTGGAGATGTGTCTTATTTTCCATTTTAAAAGTGATATATAACACTGTTAGCTCCTCTTAGCCTCGGTATTTTTACCTGTAAAATGTCAATACTAACATCTACTTCTTTGGACTGTTAAGAATGTCGGATACTTTTAAAGTAGTAAGTTTGGCACATATGGGTCCAATAATGGTACTTCCTATTATAATTAATATCTTAAGTGTACTTTTCCTTCAGGGTTGAATTCAAGTTCTAGTGTCCTCTAGAAGACCTTTCCTGAGAACTCAATCATTTCTAATGATTTCTCACTTTAAGCCCTTCTCCATTTGTTATTTATCTTTTGGTATATGCTACTTTGTATTTATGAAGTATAGATATAAATATTTGTCCAATCTCTCCAACTAGATTATGAACCTCAAGAGATGATGAATAATAAATAATGCCACTTTGTACCTCTAGTACCTAACAGAGTGCCTACTGACTAGTAGATGCTCGATGAAAGTTAAGAATAATTATATTTCTATTTCTTCATTTCTTGAATAAATTGGATTTCTGTATTATCCCAGAATTATTATTTTTAAAATAATATATTATTTTATAGTGATAACTAAGTCAGATGATCTAAGTTAAAACTTTCATCAGAATCTAAGAAAACAAGGATTTGATGGAAGTCAGCCAATAAATATTGCAGCTGTGTCAAAACAGCGTAGCTGTTTCTCACTGTGCCAATTTATTTTACCCAAGGTGTTGCAATTTTGAGATACCTGACAAAAAAAGGGTCAAAGGTATTGTCAGTCTACACAGACAATCATATGTTGGTCACATCTGCTGAAAAACATGGGTTTATGTGGAAGTTTTCCCTGACACTTAGGAAACAGCATAAGCCAAGATAAAATTTGCTTTCATTTGTCAATGCAGCATCAATACTTCTACAAGCAGTAGACTTGAGTTTTAAAGTAGTGACAACCCACAGGATGTATTCTTCCACTGTCTTATATATAACAAGCTGTTTCTCTCCCTGTCTATTAGGCTATTCTTATATTGCTATAAAGAAATGACACTGGATAATTCATAAAGAAAAGAAGTTTAATGGGCTTATGTTTCTGCAGATTGTACAGGAAGTAGGACACTGTCATCTGCTTCTAGGGAGGCCCTGAGAAGCTTTTACAATCATGGCAGAAGGGGAAGCAGAAGCTTACATGTCACGTGGCGAGAGCAGGTGCAAATGAGTGCAAAGAAGGTGCTACACACTTTTAAATGACCAGATCTCATGAGAACTCACCGACTATCTCAAGGACAGTACCAAGGGGGATGGTGCTAAACTCTTCATGAGAAATCCACCCCCATGACCCAATCACCTCCCACCAGACCCTATCTCCAACATTGGGGATTACATTTCAATATGAGTGGGGACATATGATTTGGGTGGAAACACAGATCCAAACTATGTCACCCTGTTACCCTCTGAGTGGGGACCTCCAGATTTAACAACCTTAGGGAAATGGAGTAGGAGAGCATCATGGTAATGATTCCTGCCTGACTAAGGTATAACAAAGAGTTACTAAAGAAAAATGAAAAAAAAAAAGAGACAGAAAAACAGAAAGCAGAAATAAAAAGTTTTGTAAATGCAAGAAAAAATATGTTTGCATGAAAATGTCACAAGAAGTATCAAATGAATAAACACAATTTATGAAACATACATGTCATAGTTAATTTTATGTGTCAACTTGACTTGGCCATGGATGCTCAAATACCTCATTAAATATTATTTCTAGGAGTGCCTGTGAGGATGTTTCCAGGAGAGATAAGTATTGGAATGGATGAACTGAGTAAAGCAGATGGCACACTCCAGCATGGATGGGCATCATTCAATCCACTGAGGGCTTGAATAGAGCAAAAAGACAGAAGAATGCTGGGTTCACCTGCTCTCTGCTGGACTACTTGGGCTGGGACATCTATCTTCTTCTGCCTTTGATGCTTCTGGTTCTCAGGCCTGGGGATTTAGCCTGGAATCTACACCATTGACCCTTTCGCTTTCAGGCCTTTGAGCTTCACCTGTCCTTCCTGCATGTCCAGATTGCAGACAGCAGATTCTGTGATTTCTTAGCCTCCATAATCATGTGAGCCAATATGTTATAATAAATATCTTTAAAAATATAGAGTTAATAAAATTTGCATCCTAATATAAATGTAAGCATTGTGACAGAGAATACTTTAGTCAGTCTCAAATCCTAAATTTGAGATTGAAATTTAAAATGGTTTAGGATGAGGAAACCACAGCGTCCTTATCGAAGGAGTGACTTACTGACTTCTACATCCAGTATAGCTCCTCGTATTTGACAATAAAATTGAAACAATAGTAGTTTAAATCTTGGCACATAGAAATTACATGTCCCTGATCCGCTAATTTTCTGCAATCAGGATGCTAGACAATTAACTTCCTAAAGAAAACACATGGACAATTATGCAATGTTTTTGATAATGAAGAAATGTTAGTTCACTAAATGAAGTAAAATCTGAGGAAGCTATGAGAAGTATGAAGTTAATTATTATGAAAAAGAAATTTGAGCTATATCTTAAAATGAATACTCCTTAGGTCAGTTAGTAATTTTTAAAATTACTTAACTGAAAAAATTATTAACGTGTATCTTTACTTCCAGAGTCAATTAATTATCCAGATTTTTATCCCACTGTTCTCTAAATTGTTCTCTTCAGACAACTATATATGGTCAACGTTATATTTGCCTAAGTTTTCCTCCATGTTTGCTTCCATTGTTTACACAAAAAACTTAGGCTATTTTTTTATGTGAAAATAAAAAATAGGGAGTTACATGCAGTTCTTTTTCCTGCTGACCAAGCAAGTTTTCTTCAGAAAGAGCAGTCCCATTTTCAACTTCTTTAAAGAATCCACTTTCTTTGTTCTTCCTGGACATATGTCTTTTGCTTGGAATGGGAACAGAAAAGGTGAGACTGCCTCCGGAGAAGCTAAAAGCAAAGTAGTGGGTCTGTAAGATCTCAACATAATCAACAGTAGCTGTGTATCCATAGGTGTGATACAGAATGCTGTCATACATCTCACCACCACTCCAAAGCTTTACCATGCTGCTTAGCACATTCAAGCCTCATCTCAGATCTTGCCGGACTCATTAAGATGGAGAGTCTAAAGGACAAAACTAAATGCTTGCATGATGTTTAAATTGGGCAACAGAAATACAATCTACCTAGAAAGTGGTGTCGTGTTATTCCATTTTTCAAGAGTTTAATCCTCACATTGGTTGTGATTTGCTATGAAGACTCAAGTCTTCATTTCACTTGATTTAGCCTAGCCCTACCACAGTGATGGCAAAATAAGTTATATTAGCCCAGCAGCATGCATCAGACAGTCTGAAAACATTCTAAATGATTACCACTGAATAAGAGAAAAGAGAGCCATCAAGCCTCATTGACAGAGGCATGTCAAATCATCTACCAAGATCATTTACCACCCTGTTTATTGTTTTACTCACCAGAAACCCTCACGCAGCTCTCTTCAGACCCTGTGTCAGCGAAATTACAAAATGTCCTTGGGATCATTCACACGCAGTTGAAACTATGAATCTTTAATCTGGAAATGCCAAATTTTCTGGGAAGAAAAGCATTTGAAAAATGCCTTACAATGTCATTATTTCCTGCCCTGAGGGCTGCTGCCCCTTTTGAAAACCAATTTTTAGAAATCAGACTTTTTTCAATACTTTGTAAGTCCTTGAACCAATGTACCATGTCAGCTACAATATTTTATGTGTTTCAAGACAAGTAAAATTCTTTTTTATTAATAGTTCTATGTCTGGCCCTTAAAATGCTGTAAAATAAAATGCTTCACTGTAGGAAAGGCTATCATGGGGTCATTGGATAAGTTACTAAAAATATTTTTTCGTTTTTAGGACATTTTAAGTTTAGCTTCTGCTGCTGTTGAAATAAAGAAAACCCTTAATTAACATTTCTGCAACTTCTCATTTTTTTGTCATCTTCTGTATAACTAGTTGAGTCATTACATGAGGGCAACTTTAGTAAACAAATCTGGTAATTTTTTTGGATAACATTTTATTTTGTGTCTTCTTATAAATGAATATTTAATGATCTTTACATTCTGCAAAAAGATTTACACTTTCAAATGCTAGCCATTAATTAATGGAAGCAGCACAACATTTTATAAAACACCTTTGTTTATTTTTAAAAACACCCCAGTGTATAGAGGTTTTTTGTTGTTGTTTTGTTTTTGTTTTTGTTTTCTGAGATGGAATCTCACTCTGTCTCCAAGGCTGGAGTGCTGTGGCGCAATCTTGTCTCACTGACAACTTCACCTCCCAGGTTCAGGTGATTCTCCTGCCTCAGCCTCCCAAGTAGACAGAATTACAGGCATGCACCACCACACCCGGCTAATTTTTGTATTTTTAGTAGAGAGAGAGTTGTATCATGTTTGCTAGGCTGGTCTTGAGCTCCTCACTTCAAATGGTCCACCTACCTTGGCCGCCCGAAGTGCTGGGATTACAGGAGTGAGCCACCGTGCCTGACCTCAATCTTTTAAAATACCTTAAAATCTTTTTTTGATCTTAAAGTGTGATTTAAAAATCTATTAATGTATTCTTATTTAAAGCATTTAAAGCATTCACTATATAAATCACACCCAATCATTAATTGTATCAAGGACCATTATCAGGCCAGGATCAAGCCTGTAATCCCAGCACTTTGGGAAACCCAGGTGGGCGGGATCACTTGAGGCCAGGAGTTTGAGACCAGCCTGGGCAACTTGGTGAAACCCCATCTTTATAAAAAATACAAAAAATCAGCTGGGCGTGGTGGCAGGTGCCTGTAGTCTCAGCTACTTGGGAGGCTGAGGCACAAGAATTGCTTGAACCTGGGAGGCAGAGATTGCAATGAGCCAAGATGGTGCCACTGCATTCCAGCCTGGGTGATAGAATGAGATCCTGTCTCAAAAAACAAAAACAAGGCCGGGCATGGTGACTCATGCCTGTGATCGCAGCACTTTGGGAGACAGAGGCAGGCAGATCACCTCAGGTCAGGAGTTCGAGACTAGCCTGGCCAACATGGCGAAACCCCGTCTCTACTAAAAATACAAAAATTAGCTGGGTGTGGTGGTGCATGCCTGTAATTCTGTCTACTTGGGAGGCTGAGGCAGGAGAATCACCTGAACCTGGGAGGTGAAGTTGTCAGTGAGACAAGATTGTGCCACAGCACTCTAGCCTTGGAGACAGAGTGAGATTCCGTCTCAGAAAACAAAAACAAAAACAAAGTAGTAGTCCCAGCTACTCAGGAGACTGAGGCAGGAGAATCACTTGAACCTAAGAGGTGGAGGTTGCACTGAGCCAAGATCGTGCCACAGCACTCCAGCCTGGGTAACAGAGCAAGACTCCATTTCAATAAAAATAAATAAATAAATAAATAACATAAAAGACTGAGACTTTTTTTAAGTGGTGAGAATATTTCATTTGAGCAACGCATTCCTCAGCTAAAAAAAAAAAAACAAGCTTTGAATTTTCTGACTTAGGAACAAGTAATGTACTGAAAACTGAAGTTTAAGTGTCAATATGCTAAATAAATATTTACATTTCCCTAAGTACAAGTCATAAATTGCGAAGTAACTAGAAAGGAAACTATTGATCTTCAGCTTATCTGCCTTTGTGCAGATATTTATCAGGTTCAATATTTGACAAACTTGTCTAACCATAAGAACCGTCTGGGCCCCTTGTTAAAATACTGATACCCAGAAGTAATTTAACATGTCATGATATATGTTTAGAAAGGTCTCCTGGTTGAATCAGAGGAGTGTGCTTCAACTTTGAATCACATAGGAACAATGTTCATAACATTTAAGAGGTCTTGTTAAAATGCAGATTTAGATGTATGTATTACAACATTTTGGGTGATGTTGTTCTGCAGACTCCATCTTGAGTAGCAAAGCATTGCAGAAGCATGCAAGATCCCGGAACAGAACACCTTATCTAGCAAGTCCTCCACAAATGTTTATTACTCAATCAGAATCTAGCCAGGTGCAGCGGCATTAAATGTCTTTTTTTCTTTTCTCCTTTCTTCTCCCTTGCCCTAGCTTGGAGCTGTGCATAGACATTATTTTATTTTATCCTGTAAATTGAGCAATTCTTTTTGTTTTATAGAGGTGTGCACTTTCTGTTGAGTATCTTTCTAAGAGCCATTATAGTGTGACTCATCTTTCTGATAGTATTTATTTCAAATTTTAATTTATTCAGCTGCTTCAATCACATTCATAAGTTATATTTTAGAATACCTTCTCACCTTCACACTTACCTTGGCCAGAAACCTAACTATCTGAATACTTGTAAGAGAACCAAGAAAGTATGGACTAATGGTTTATTTTAAAAAGCACAAAGAAGGAAGAAATGGATGTGATTTTTTTCTTGGAAACAGGAATTTAATCACCTAATAGAGTCTCTTAGAAAAGTATCATTCCCAAATCTGTCCTTGATTTTGAATACTAAATTGCCTAAATCCACCTAATTGTTGTTTAAACCTAGGACACCAAGGAGAATGTGAGAACAATACCGTCTATTAATCTCTTCAAGAATAAGCTCAAAAACGAACTCCACCAATTGATGTGGAAAGCATTTCATGCATGGGACGTTCTAACCCGGGAAATGGTAAAAAGCTGGCATAGCAAAGGTGGAGGGGCTAAGGAAGAACACTGAGAGATGGGACAGAGATGACTTGCCATTCACGCGTCACATGAAAACACCCACAGGTTTTGGAAAATCCATAAATAACCTAAATTCTCTTTTCTCCTGGCCCGTCCAGCTACCGAAAGTCAAAAAAAAAGAAAGAAAGAAAGAAAGAAAAAAGCCCTAACAGCCTCTTTGCTATGTCTCAGCTAATCAGCAGCTCACATAAGAAAAAGTAAATAATATTCACTCTTTCAAATTGTTCCTCTCTCCACTTTTCCTTACATAAATCAGGATTTGTTAGGTGAAATGAATTTATTACACACTCTATTGATTGTATAAGTAAAATAATGTGCTAAAAATTAGCTACATGTCTTTTTATTACTCTTTGAAAAAAGAGAAGGGTTTAAAGTATCTAATTAATGACAGTCAGCCTGAACTATTAAGAGGATGTCAGGCAGAACAGAGCAAACATGTCCTTTTTGCTACAGAATGCCAACATTATGTCAACAGGTAACAATCACAGGATAAACCTGTTTGCCTAACAAGATAAAGAACTTTCTTAAAATCAGAATTCCAATAAAGTCTCTCATTCAAATTCAGGGGTTATATAACTTAGAATGGGACAAATAGCACTTATATTTTAATCTCTAATTTTTGTCTGTCTGCACCACTTCAGGCCAGGAACTATTTCTTATTCATTCTTCCCTCTCCTGCACCTAGGAGAGTGTCTAGCTCATCTTCATTACACAAATTTTATTGAGCAGTTCTGAAAGGCACAGATTTAAGACTTCGGAACCTTTCCCAATACCATGCCCTTGTCGTGTTGAATGAACAAATGAATCATGAGTTTCAAGCTTACTTAATATTTCCCACATGTCATGATTAATGGTCAGATTAAATCTTGATTCCTCTCTCTCTCTCTCTTTTTTTGGAGACAGAATCTGGCTCTGTCACCCAGGCTGGAGTGCAGTGGCACAATCTCAGCTCACTGAGAGCTCTGCCTCCCAGGTTCACACCATTCTTCTGCCTCAGCCTCCCAAGTAGCTGGGACTACAGGCGCCCGCCACCATGCCTGGCTAATTTTTTGTATTTTTAGTAGAGATGGGGTTTCACCATGTTAGCCAGGATGGTCTTGATCTCCTGACCTCGTGATCCGCCGACCTCGGCCTCCCAAAGTGCTGGGATTACAGGTGCGAGTCACCGCGCCCGGCCGGTTCCGGTCTCTTAATCCAATTTCCCAGGGTCTTTACTGAAAGCCCTCTATTAAGGACTGAGCAGTTCCTCATATCCTATCAGTGGTTTTGTCACTTCCTTTTTTTTTTTTTTTTTTCCTACCAACATGCTCCTCTCTTTCTCTAAGTGAAGTTGGGCAGTTTTTTTTCTCTAAGCTATAAACAACTACACTTGGGATCCCCGGCCTTCCCTTCATTACCTTTATGACTATGCCTTTGTGTCAGTGATTGGCCAGAGACAAATAGTAATAATCGAAAATCAATACACTGTATAGGGAGAAGTGGAAAAGTGGCTGGATATAACTTTTACATTAAGGTTCAGTCTATACACATTTATACAGATTAGATGTAGTTGATAGATTATCTTAGTATTATTCACACAACATTATTTGCACCTTCCTGAGAGGATTCTACCCTCCCAAGATTCGTGGAACTGTCTAAACAACTTCCTAGGAATGATCCTCTCCCTTACTCCTACACAGTCCAACTACATGCAAAGGTGCCCAGCACATGGTTAAAAAACATTACTACCTGTGCAAATACAGATGCTACTCAACTTATAATGGGGATACATCCTGATAAACCCATCCTAAGTCAAAAAATACATTTAATACCCTGATAAGCCCATCGTGAAGTCACAAAAGCATAAGTAAAACCATTGTAAGTCAGGAACCTTCTGTATAAGATATCAAGACAAATAAAAGAGAATACCACACATACTACTTGTGAACTTTTAATAACTCTGAACACAAACATCTTGAATACAATAATCGGATAGATGATCTTTAATTCATGTCTTTATGAAAATAGCAAAAGAATATATTGAGAATGATTGAATCAAATTTGCTCTAACAAAACCTTGCTTCTCAGTGTGACCCCTGATCGTCAGCATTGAAATCACCTAGAAGCTTCCTAGGAATGTAGAAACTAGGGCCCACCCCAGACTTACTAACTCAGAATCTGCATTTTTAACAAGGTCCCAAGAAAATCAGTACCCGCATTATATTCAAGAAGCCACTGTAATGAATACGCCTTAAGTATTGATCACACTCCAGTTCCTTCTTAGAAAAGAACTCATGGCAGGGCTTAACCAGTGTGACTAAAGGAATGATCTCACTGTTGGTCTGTCCTAAATTTTCCTTTGTGTCTACCCTGAACTGAGATTCATCAGGGCCTTTAATACTAGGATTTAGTCTTTCTTTATGCATGCACTCAAATTAGAGCCTTTGTCATCTGAGTCTTTACAGATGATATCTCTCAACAATGCTGGGAGTGTGGCCTAAAGCAATGTAATACTAAGTGAAGTCAGAAAACTGGCTGCCCATCTGCAAATTGTTTGTTACTTGTCTGCCATAAGATAGCAACTTTGGTAGAATATGCATGATGACATAAGAAGCTTGTGCCAAAATGTAAATCACCTACATCACTAGGCACACTCTTAATTTCAGCTGCTCTTTTTTCTTAGTAAAACTTCTCAATGAAGGAAGTAGCATGTTGATTTCTACTCAAGCATAGCTTGTTACCTCCTTGTGGACAAGAACTTTGAATAGCACAGGCAAAGTGATTAAACACAGAAGGCTTCTCTACTTGCTACAATGTGAACGTGGTTAATCACAACAGGCCCTACATATTAGAGCACAAATTAATTATGACTACAGATTAACTGCTTTGTTAACTCCATAATTTCTCTTGGGTTCACAGCTAGATTCCCAGTACCTGGCACAGAGATGGCCTTCAGTGTCTGTTGAGTGAATGAACTGCCTAGCTCAACTCTCACTGTTTACCTGTTGTTGTAGTTGTGGCTTCTGGCTTGGGTTTATAAAGTTCCTGAGGTATGGGTACTGTTGGTTTACCTAAAGAGGCTTCAGCAGAAGAGAATGCAGGAGCAATCACACAAGAACTAGAAAAGACAAGGAAGATTTTATGAGGAAAATGAAGATTAATCTAGAATTTGAAGGAAAAATGGGACCCACATCAACAGCATAGAGAAAAGGGGATTCCTGGCAAGGAGAACATGGAATTTTGTGGAATGCGCAGAATGTAGGAGGTAGGAATACATATGGCATTTCAAGGAATGAGTGTGCCATATATCAACAGCCAAAGACAAAGGCAATGGAGTACTGGGAGGAAGTGTTAAGAATTATGAATGGACCAGATTCTTACTTTAACATCTTTGTTTTTTTCCCTAAGCCTAATGTGCTTCCAAACTTGCCTCTTTTATTAAATGATATTCATAACAAAATAAAAATTAAAGTCCTTCCTTGCCTGTTTCCTCTATACACATAAAAATTAAACATTTAAATAAAAGGAGAAAAATTGTGACTTTTTTTAAAGCTTCAGAAGTAAGATTTCACGTACAGATGACACATTTTCTACAATGTAAAATTTAGAACATTACTAATGAATATTAAGTACTAGATCAATCTTTCAAGTTAGAGTATACAGAAGATAAAAATAGGTGCAATTTGGAAAGAACAAAGGTGAACTTGAAGCATACAGTGAATAGGCACGGATCAGCTACAAATTTTAGCAGATATTCATGTGCATATTGAAATAAGCCTCCTTTTCCTTCATTTGTGCCAACAAGTCCATTTATCCTTTTTAAGATGCTCCAGTAATGATAGGGTTGTGGGGGGCGCTAATTGATGTGATCTAATTTTTCAGACTCAGGAGTTTTGGAGAAAGGTCAGTGTAACAAAAAAACTGCCCGTTAGAAATAACATACATAAACTGTCAGAAAAGAGTGCAAGCCAGAAGATAAAGCAATTCAGATTGCTTCGCTTCTTTTCCCAGATTCTTGGGGAAAAAAAAAATTTCATTACGCATAGGAAGTATAGCTAAATACTTAACTGAAGCTAAAACAAAATCATGTTTTCTAACAGTTCAGGCGAATTTCAAGCCATCCAGGCCACAGGATAATGATGTCCTCCAAGTATGACCTACAGGGAACTTTTCTTCTAGTTAATAAACAAACTACAGCAAGAAAATTAATTTATGCAACGCATTTACTTGTTGGTGCCCTTCGAGAGTGTAGCATTTCAGCAGGCACTGTGTACACAAGAAAAAGTAGAAGAAAATGTCAAAGCTAGTTATTTGATGTTTGTTTGTTTGTTTGTTTTTTCCCCAGAGAAAACAGAGGTAATCCAACATTAGACAGAATTTGTCAAGATCAGTAGATGTACATTCAAAACATCCACTCAACAAACCAACTGAGTTAGTTACATGTAAGAGTGTCACCTCTGACTCATATTCTTCAGGACTCCCTGGGTGCCTTTTTAAAATTTAAGTCTGATATTGCCTGTTTCATAACTTACGAGGCAGCGCCCTCATTCCTTAGCATGTCATGAGAACTTCTAAATCCCAGTTCTGCCTGATTATTCAACCTGGTTCCACTCTTGTGCCAGCCACTTCATACTTAATCCTCTACCATTGCTACCACCAGTGTGTGAATGCATATCACCTCTGTGCATTGTACCACGATTCTCCTACTGCCTAGAATAAGACCACACTTTTTTCACCCTGAAACAGAGCCATTCAGTTGTGGAAACTCAACTCAGGCACCTCTTCCTTCCTGTCTTACTGCATTTCCTGACTAACCCATGCCACCATTGAATGGCTCCTTAAGACTTAAGTCCTCTTATTTTTGCAATGATTATATGAAATACTATACGTAAATTATTTAGCACCATGCCTGAAAGTAGTAAATAACCATCATTATATAACACGTTATTATAATTACACTGGAGAGACAATATAACATGGTGGTTAAATGAGTAAAACTTGCCATTACACTGCCTATCTTTCAGTACTTATTGTTCTGTGAATTTGGTCAAGTTAACGGGCCCTCCCCTCTGGGTCAGTTTTCTTACCTGCAAAATGGGTACAATAATAGTTTCTACCTCACGGGGTGTTTGTAAGAGTTGAATGAGTTAGTACAGAGAAAGCACTTAGTGTCTACCACATAGTAAGTATGCAATAAATGTTAACTGTGCTGCTGCTACTGATGTTCTTTTTAAACACTTTAATAAAAGATTTCAAATATATGCAAAATTAGAGACAATGGTATCCATATACTGAACACCCAGCTTTAGCAATTATCAAATTTTGCCATTATTGTTTATTTATCTATTTCTCTTTGGTCTGTTTTTCATTAGTGTAGTATTTTAAAGCAAATTCCAGACATTATCATCAGTTTCCCTTTAAATGCTTCGCTAAACAATAATGACTTTCAACATAGAACCACAGTACCTTTGACATCCCTATCTTGTAAATACGTCTAAATAGGATATTTAATTGAACTTATTTATTTTCCTATCTTTCCTTCTGGGCTGTAAATCCTTGAAAGCAGTTGTTGTGATATTTAATTCATTTAAGCTGTAGCTCACTGACTAGAACATGGTGGTAGTGCAATAAATGTACTTTTTAAAGAGAGGAAAGTAAAAAAGAGAAAAGGGAGAGAGTCAAGGAGGGGAGGAGTAGGAAGGGCTCATGTAACAAAATAAGACATTAAACAAATGTTGACCTTAAAATAGATATAGTACAACTAGTGCCAGAATAGCAGTGAGTACCAAATGCTGTGATCCTAGACAGGTGTCTCAGAAACCTATGCACGGCCAGGTTTAAGTTGCCAGCAGGTTGTTACTTCATTGACAGGTCAGGTAGAGAAGAAGAAAGCAAAAATAAAAGAGTGTATTATTCTGTATCACAATGGTCTCAGAGTGTTTATTTTGGAGTCTGCGTCTATTTCTCATTTCCAATAATTTACGATATTACTTATCATTATTAAAGGAACCTTATTTTTAAAGCCCTATGACACCTAGTGTGAAGCAGAGAGTTTGCAAAGTTTAAACATCAGATTGTTAAATTCTGGAGTGGCTTTAACTAGCTCTGTGATCTCGGGCAAGTTACTTGCTTTCTCTGCTTCAGTTCTTCATTTTTAAAGTGTGACAGGATTAGCACCTATCTTACAGGCATGACATGCTTAGAACAATACCTGATACATGAAAAGAATTTTTAAAATTTTATCTATTATTATCTGGTTATAAGAGAACAACAAAATAAAACAAATATGAAGCTCGCCCATTTAAAGAAAACAAAAAAGAATGATTTTATTTAAGATACTTCCTCTGCCATGGAATTGCTAAATGCTAAATGCTAAATGAAACTTTGCAGCAATTCCAGAAGAACTTGCCCCAGGGAGTAGGATTGGATTTTGCCAAACTGAAGATTTCAGATTTACCAGCTTTTTGGTTGTAATTCATCCTTACCTCTGTCTAATGTGGTTGCAAAGGGAAAGAAGACATCATAATTGTACGAAAGGGTTTTAACTGGGTTTTTTTGTTTGTTTTTACTAATTGTTTCAGGGCATTTGAGGCAATTGTAAAAGCTTACACATGGTAACCACTACATACATACTAAAGTGATGGCTTGGTACAAAAATGGCTTTATGATGAATAAAATCACCAAAAGACTTGAAAAAGAGTTATAAAAATCATCCATAATTGAGTGCCAACTTTGGGCCTAATGTTTTATGTAGTAGGTAGAACCCAATAACTGCCAAATAATTGACTTTAGAAAAGTTTGGACAAAATACATTTTCTCTATTCCTCCAGATAGTTGAGTTCTCATTTTTCACAGAGGAAATTAGGGTTTAGATAGATAGGGGACTTGTATAAACCACGTGCTGGGCCCAGGTTTTCAGGCTCATCTTATTAGTGGCTAATTCCAATGTCCTTTGCATATGTAGGAAATGTTTGCTACCATGAAGAAGAAGCTGAGCAATAAGATATTAAATATTTTAAAAAGGGTAAATATTTGCTGATTTATCAAAGGAAGCACAAAGCATTGAGTACTTTAGCAGAAGAAATGGATTAAAGATGTGAGAGTCATGTCACATAAACCGAAGACCATTTCTCCTCCGGATAATAATGAGATTGTCACATCTATGAATTTCTATGTATGTATTCCATTGTACATCCTCTCTCTAAATTTAAAAAGTTACTATCATGGCCGGGCGCGGTGGCTCACGCCTGTAATCCCAGCACTGTGGGAGGCCGAAGCGGGCAGATCACGAGGTCAGGAGATCCAGACCATCCTGGCTAACATGGTGAAACGCCGTCTCTACTAAAAATACAAAAACAAGATTAGCGGGGCGTGGTGGCGGACTCCTGTAATCCCAGCTACTCGGGAGGCTGAGGCAGGAGAACCGCATGAACCTGGGAGGCTGAAATTGCAGTGAGCGGAGATCGCGCCACTGTACTCCAGCCTGGGCGACAGAGGGAGACTCCGTCTCAAAAAAAAAAAAAAAAAAAAAGGTTATGATGATGTTGATATGCAAAAGGAGTTTGTGTGTTTGTTTAACTTTTTGAGGAGAAAGTGAGAAAGAGAAAATATTTTACATTCCAAGAGAAAAGCACTTTAGAGAAATTGAAGCAAAAACTGGGAAGAAGGCAGGGCCAACTGGTGGAAAGTCCCCCAGGCTGAAAGAGAGGAGCACTGAGCCCTGACCTACTTCTCACTAATTGCTGTGAACCGCTCAATTCCTTGCCCTTCCTGGTCTTCAGATTCTTCTTCTATAAAACAAGATGGCTGCAGAAAGACTCTCTGAGGTTTCTTGGAGTTTTTACAATTTACCAATCTTGTGAAATTAGACCATTACTTATCTTTAAATGTTTTTGCAAAGTGTTAAGATGGAAGACATAAACTGGTAAAATATAAAATAGTTTGCAATCACAAATATTTTCCATATTTAATTATAGTTTATTTTTCATAGAAGTGTAAATTGAGGTGGGTTACAGTGTTAAAACAATATTAGACCAGTTTGGAAAAAAAAAAAAGCTAGAAAGTTCTATGCACTTACATATTTTGTGATAATCAGATATTATCACCATTCTTTACATAAACCCAATGTTACTAATTACTTAAGCTTTAAGATGAATGCCAACATTTTGATTTATTCACATCCATAATGTAATTTGGAGAACCTAGAAATTTTTGTTTTTACATTTGTGCAATGACGTTTCAGGTTTATTTGGTTTTAGAGTTCCTTCTTTTCTTTCAACATGATGCTGAGAAATACAAGTAATAGGATAATCACAGGTTCATTCCTAGCCATCACTTTTGCCTGTCAATATCCTAATTACTTCCCTACTCCACTTAGATGACTCAGAGTCCATGCCATGAATACTGATGATGAGAGATGATGCAATGGAAAGAACTTATTGTAACTCCATCCTGTCCTTTAACTTTCATTGTTTCTCCAGCCAAGAATTTAAGGGCACAAGTTAGAGGAGAGTCTGGTCATCAAAATAAAATTCATTAGCCTTTTAAAATATGTCAGGCTAGTAAGACAAGCAGCCTGCAAGGAGAAGCATCTCTGACTTTGCTGGACAGCATTTCCAATTATCAGCATCTTCTGGCATTTTAAGTTATAACTGAATATTCTCAAAGTAAATGTTGCAAGAATATGAAGTGTAGCATAAGTATTATCTTTTCAGTGACATCTAATCTTATTTATTTACAGAGAGTGTATTCTATTTTAAATCATATATTTATAGAACATCAAAATTCACACATTTGACAAGTTTTTTGAAGAGCCTTTTCCATTGGAGTATAAAGATGGAAATTTTGTTAATGGCATTTGATTGATATTCCATTTTCCTTTAATATTTGAAAATGTTATGTTGCTCATATTTTAAGTAGGAATGGATCTATTAACTACCATGGAATCAATTTATAGTTACTCATGAAAATAAAGCAGAAAGAATTTTTAAATAAATATTCACTCTTTATTTGCAAAGATTTATTAGGTCTCTGCTATGTGCCAGTCCTAGAGAAATAAACTAGTGATGGCCGGCATCCTTTAGAAGCTTACAATGTCTTGGGAGAAGTACACATAGAATGATTAAATGAATCAGGAGATGGTGAGCTCCATAGCTGATGTATACACACACAAAAAATGGGTGCATGAAAGAGGGTCACCTTATTTCTTCTGATAAGGTTATGAAGGTATCCTAGAAGAAAAACATCTGAGCTGAGTCTTAAAATGGTGAGAGAATATTCCCAGATGAAGAAAGCGGAGCAGGCCATCTCAGGCAGAGGAGACATCAATAGATTTTCAGCAAAGTGTGTAGAGTGTTTAAGGACTGATTGTCAGGTCAACGTGGCCCAAGGGAAAATGGTGAAGGTTAGTTGGGCCCAACTGTTCAGGTCATGAAGTCAGATGGGAGGATGGTTCCCATCTCATCTGGGAGGGAGAGATGCCTTCCTTAGGCATCAAGTGCTTTCTTCTTAAAGCTGCAGTTACTTCACCACTGTTTAAATTTGTGTTTTCCCAATTGTCAGAGACTACAGTCAGACTGCCTCTTGGATTTCAGTAATCTTTGATTTACCTGTTTGCACCTTTCACATACTTGTTATTGTTTGCATTTTAACTTGTAGAAGCTCTTTATAAATATGAGTAGTCATCCTTTGTCATTTTTGTTATGCTCATACTTCCATAGTACTTTGCTAGTTTTGTTATTTTTGTCTATGATTTTACCCCATACACAAGATTTATTTTATGAGTTTAGCTAACAAATACTTATTATGTGCAAGGTTTTGTCCTAATGTTCTTTACAAATGTTAACACATTTAATCTTCATAACAACCCTGTGGGGAAGGTATTAATATGCCTACATTACAGGTAAGAAAACTGAGCCACATCTCGAAGGCCACATAACTTCCCAAGCCTCAGTGTGGTAGGTGTGAGGCCAGGGAATGCTTTAAAGTCCTGCTTTGAGCCTCCGCTAAGCTGTTTTCTTTCAAATTTGTCTTCTGTTCCTTTATGGTACCTGTATTTTACATCTTATTAAAGAAGGCCTTGCCCAACCCAGATTATAAAATAACCTCCTAGACATTCTTCTAATAATTTTATAGTTCTGTGACTTTTGGGTTTAGAATTTTAATCAATCTGCAATGTATTCTTGTGCATGATTTGAGTTAGAAACCTTCTCAAATGTTGTATTATTTATTGCAATAACCACTGTTTCTCTCATTTATTTGAAATGATAAATTCCTTATTGTAAAATAGATTTTCATATATGCATGCATTTCTTTATAACTTTTTAATTATATTTCACTGTTCAATTTGTTCATTCCTTCACTAATACCATACATTGTTCTAATTACTGTTACTTTTTAGCATTGAAATTGATGTTTAAGTGCTCCCTTTTAAAAAAAATTTGTCACTGTTCCCATTTATTTATAAACTCCTCCAAATAAATATATAGAATTAGTGTCATACATTTTATAAAGTTGGTTTGTTTTGGTGGAGGGAGTTAAATATTGACTTGGGATGCAATAAACTTATAACATTAATTTGAAGAAAACTGATATTGTCAAAATAATTAACTTTTTCATACTAGAATATGGGGTGTCTTTTCATTTATTAAGGTCTTTCTTGTATTTCACCACATTTTTAGTTTTTTTCTTAAGTCTTACACAGTGTTTGGTAAGCTTATTTCTAAGTATTTTATCATTGTTTTCCACTTTTAATGAGATTTCAAATTCCATTAAAATTTCTAATTGGATCCTGCTGATGTATAGAAAAACTATTAATATTTGCATGTCTTTCTTGTGTATAATTGCTATATTAAATTATCTTATTAATTCTAGTCGTTTTTCAATTAGTTATCTTGGAATTTTTCTTAGTCATATCCATGAAAATTGTTAGCTTTATCTCTTCTTTTGCAATGTTTACACTTTTTAATTATATCGTCTCATTGTGGGTAGGTACTTATAATGAAAACTATTCGTGATAATATTCTTAATTTTCTAGTTCCTGGTTTTAATTGAAATTCTTTGTATATTTCACCAGTTAGATTGTTCTTACACAGTAGTTTGATTTTTATTCCTGGACTAGTTATTCCATTTTCACATTTAAATGACACTTTGGCTGCTTTAGATTCTCAATCCTTTGTCTCAGAACTTTCTAGCATCTTTCCAAACATAGTATCCTGTGTTTTAGGGAAGTCTGAGACCAATCTGAGAGTTTTTCCATTGTGCTACCTTAGAATCATCCACTCCCTTCCTTGGTTTTTAAAATTCTCTTCATTCTTGAAATTCAAGGATTTTATCCAAATTTCACCTAAATGTGTGTAGATTTGGAGTTAGGTTTTCCAGATAAAATACCAGACACTCAGTTAAATTAAAGTTCAGATAAATAACAAATAAAAACTATTTCCCAGCTGTATGCATTCTTATTTGCCCAATCTGATAATTCTAATGGGGTATTGACTGTTGTTATGTTATTATTATTATTAATTATTGTTATTACTGTTTGGTAGTCAATGGGCTATTTTAAAATAAAGTCCTTTTTCAGATCAGACCAATGTCTTTCAGTTACTTCTTTGACACAGTGTAGCAGGTCAGAAAACTAGTTCTTAAAATCATTGTGTATATTGAATGTAGTCTTACATTTAACTCCCAGACAAGCTGTTTATGATTTGATAGTATGTCTTAGGCTCTTAGATGCTCGCATGCTAGAATAAGACAAAAAATATTAGGCCGTTCCTTTTTCTCCTTTATTCTCTGTTCTTTTCATCTGGAAAAACAGATATTGGAAATTCTTCATCTATTCCCTATGTCTCATAACTTTTCTATTAAATGTATATATTTTTGTCTTTTATGCCTCATGTTTTGGGAGTTTATCTTCACCCACATTAATTTTAATACGTATGCCTAATAAATTTATTTAAAATTTCTACTTTTAATGAGATTTCAAATTGCATTAAAATTTCTAATTGTGTCTTGCTGATATATAGAAAAACTATTAATGTTTGCAAGTCTGTCTTGTATGTAATTGCTATATTAAATTATTTTATTAATTCTAGTGGTTTTTCAATTAGCTGTCTTGGGAATTTTTCTTAGTCATATCTATGAAAATTGTTAACTTTATCTCTTCTTTTGCAAAGTTTACACATTTTAATTATATTGTCTCATTATGGATATGTATTTATAAAAACTATTTGTGATAATATTCTTAATTTTAAATTAAGAATTTTTAAAATATATTAACCTTACATGTGTAAATTTATTAGGTCTGATAATTTTATTATTAGACCTTCACTAAAATGTTAAATTTTAGCTATCATGGTTTTAATTTCAAAAATCCTTTTTCTTGATCTTAGGTTATTTCTTTTTCATAGCAATTTGTTCTGGCTCTATGACTTTTGAGTTCTTTTCTGTTTTAACATTATTGTGAGTTCCTCTAAGCTCGATCAACTTTCTCCTTTTACACAAACGTATTGGATGATTTTCCTCAAATATCTGGTGAATCTTGATTTCCATTCTTATTATGTTATTAATATTTATAAATGAAGTATTGGTTTATCAATATAGGTAACTAAAGTGATTTTAACAATAGTTATGAAAGGATGATTTTGCACTATGCTTCTTCCCTGAACAGGAGAGAGAAACGTGTGGGTCTGGTTTTCCTTTTCTTATTATGCAAGCAGGAAGAACCAGAAAAGCAGGGGCACTTTCAGTATTGCCAAAGCAAGTGCTCGTCTGGGTGGTACTTTTAAGATCAAGTGCTTTGGCAAAGGATGAGGTAAAATTCAAAGACAATAGCATCACTGTTTTCAGAACTTCATTCACAGCCATTACGACAAATAATTTTGTTGCAAGGGTGTTTGATACCTGAAATAACATAATGATACTTAGCACTCTCTCTGTCTGTTCACAATTGTCTGCAAAAAGCAAGGGAAAGCCTAGAGGTCATGCATGGTGTTATTTTTCATTTGTGGGAGTAGTATACATGTTCTTATTTTGATATTAAAATTAGGAAAGATTAGTGGTCAAAACTGAAAGTATACAGCTTTAGTGTGACATAATTCAGTTTCTTATAAGAGTACCCCAAAGTACTTTGTATTGTGCTTGCAATGTTTCTGTAAGTTAAAATTATTTAATAAAAAAGGATTTTTTTATAATCAAGGACTCTAAAGATGGAAACTTATAATTAGATTTAGGTTTAACTTAAAGTGACAGAAAACACAAAATATTACTGTTTCAAATAAGATAGAATTTATATCTTACCTACATAATTTAAGTGGTCATCCAAGCCTGGAATGGTGCTCCTTGGTGCCAGAACTTGGGTTCGTTCTGTCTTGCAGCCTCTCCATGCAGGAATTCCATGTTCGGGTCAGCCGATGGTCTAAGACAAATGCTGGAATTTCAGCAGTTCCATTCACATTCCACGCAGCAAGAAGGAGCAGATGATTGCCAAAAAGTGCACTCCTTTCCTTTAGGAACACTTTCTAAAAGTTTTACTTTCTTCCTGCATCCTGGTGTCTAGGAACTGGTCACATAACCATATCTAGCTACAAGGAAAACTAATAAATACAAAAGCTGATAATTACTCCTCAGCATTCCTGTGCCTACTAAAAATCATAATTATTGTAGAAATTGGATATTGAAGACAATGAAGAGTATTTCCCACACCATTTGAACAGGGCAGTGTTTGTCAAATCTCGTGAAACTCATAATCATCCATTCCAAAGACATCCGTGTGTGCTTATCATGTACGAAGCACTGTGCTAGGGCTTGAGATTAAAATGTTGAGAATGACACACTTGGTCTCTGTGCTCATGGAGTTTTAGGCTAACGGGAAAGGTGGGGATTCAAGACCTAATGAAACATATTTGAATATTAATAAAAGCTAAGAGACTGTGAAGAGGGAAATTATCACATGTCCTGAGAATGTTTCACGGGAGGACTTTGCCAAGCCAGGGCAGGATGATGATGATCTAAGAAGGCTTTCCTGAGGACATGATACATGTACTCAAATCCAAAGGATGAATGGGAATATGCAAAGGAGAGGCTAGAGTGGGAATATCAAAGAAGACAGCATACACACAAATCTCACAGTGAAAAGAATAATAATCCAGTTAAGAAACTGAAAGATCTTTATGGCTGGAATACAGCAAACAAGGGGGAAAGCAGGAGAAAATGAGACTAGAAAGGTTCTCAAGGTTAAAATCATGTAGAGTCAAATGCAGGCCACATACAGTTATTTGTGTCATTAAAGGGTTTGAGGCAGAGAGCAACGTGACCTGTTTTATACATTGAAACAATGTTCTAAATGCAATGTAGAAAACAACTGGATGAGTGTAAAAGGAGACTATGCTGGAGTTCAGGCAAGGTGGGAGAGCGAGCAATGTGGACAGAATCAAGAGATATTCAAGAGATTAAAAACAGTAAGTCTTGATGATAATTTAGATAGGAAAGAATGAAGGGAAAAGAGGAGTTGAAGGTGAGTCCCACATTTCCAGATTGTACAAACGGATGGATGGTGGACCATTTATTTCCTGAAAAAGAGAAATCTCAAATACCAATTAGGGGCAAGATGTTGATTTTTAGTTTGATTTAAGAGCCTTGAGTTTGCAGTGCCTTTCTGACGTTCAAGTAGGCATTTCAGGTAGGCACTTAAACATACAAATCTGGAACACCGAGAAAATAGCAAGCTTAGAGATACAGATTTGAGAGGTTTTTGCACATACGTAGTTGGTAACTAAACCACAGTTTCAGAGAGGAGCCTCTACAGAGATAGCAGGGAGAGAGTTGAAAAAAGACAAGGATCTAGGACTTGAATATGAAAGGCAGGCAGAAGAAGGGTGGCAGAAGGCAGCAATGGAGACTGAGGAGGATGGGTGAGAAGGTAGGGCTCTGTTGGGGGTTTGTACTGTGATAGAAGCCGAGGGATTCTAAAGCACTAAACAGGCAAATTCTTCCTTGACTTCTTAAGTCAAGGAAGAGGAGGGCTGAAAGAAAAAATTGAGAATACAGAAGGGATCTGAAATGTTACTGCAAGGATGATATGTGACAAGTATCTCTTTTTTTTTTTTTTTTTTGAGACGGAGTCTCACTCTGTCTCCCGGGCTGGAGTGCAGTGGCGAGATCTCAGCTCACTGCAAGCTCCTCCTCCCGGGTTTACGCCATTCTCCTGCCTCAGCTTCCCGAGTAGCTGGGACTACAGGCGCCCACCACCTCGCCCGGCTAGATTTTTGTATTTTTTAGTAGAGACGGGGTTTCACCGTGTTAGCCAGGATGGTCTCGATTTCCTGACCTCGTGATCCGCCCGTCTCGGCCTCCCAAAGTGCTGGGATTACAGGCTTGAGCCACCGCGCCCGGCCGACAAGTATCTCTTAAAGACGGTGGTGGTGGGTGTGTCTGTGTATCTTTGTTATGCATCAATATTTGAACCATTTGGGGAGATGTCAGTCAAAGAATACAAAATTTCAGTTTGGCAGGAGGAATAAGTTTAAGAGATCTATTGTATATCACGGACGCTTAGTAACAATATATTGCATACTTGAAAAATTTCTTAGATCCTAAGTATTCCCACCACACACACAAAAAACTGTGTGAGGTAATGCAATGTCAATTAGCTTGATTTAACCATTCCACAATATACACATATATCAAAAAATTATGTTGTACAATATAAACATATACAATTTTCATTTGTCAATTAAAAGTAAATGAACGAATGAATTAACTAAAATATTTGGATCACTCTGAAACTGAATTCTGAAATGATGCTAAAAGGACTTGACTTTGTTAAAGACAGAATTTTCTTAGCATATATGGAAATAGTAATTAGTGCCTAAAAACTGCATTCAATATTTTGATATTGACCTCAATAAAAAATGTATAATCAATTTTTGAACTTCTAGTCACTCAGGGGACAGACAGAATGGTTACTATTTGTTGTCCTAAAGCAAGGGTAGCATATGGGCTTGTCTCAGGAACAACCAGTTGGTCTTCAACTAAAAAAGTGGATATTTCCATCAGGGACATTTGCCTGGACACCACCATGTTAGATTCTAAAAATTAAATGTGTGTCCCACCCCAACTTTGCCTTTAGTCCCTGAAAGAATGGATCTGGGGGCCAGGCGCGGTGGCTCACGCCTGTAATCCCAGCACTTCAGGAGGCCAAGGCGGGTGGATCACGAGGTCAGGAGATCGAGACCATCCTGGCTAACACGTGAAACCCTGTCTCTACGAAAAAAAATACAAAAAATTAGCTGGGGGAGGTGGAGGGCACCTGTAGTCCCAGGTACTGGGGAGGCTGAGGCAAGAGAATGGCGTGAACCCGGGGCGGAGCCTGCAGTGAGCCAAAATTGCTCCATTGCACTCCAGCCTGGGAGGTGGAGCGAGACTCCGTCTCAAAAGAAAAAAAAGAATGGACCTGGGTTTGAGAGAGGAGAATAGTGAGGGTCATCCCTCTTCATCTCAGGAGGAATTAAGTAGCTATTTCACTAACTCTGGGAAGAGTTTGCCTTTAAAATTATACCTTTTGGAAAACTATACCATATAATTATCTTCCTTCAAAATGTGAATTATTTGATCTTTTTCTCACTTCAGCTTTTCAAAAATTTCGTATAAGGAGCCCTATTCAATTATCTTCTTCCGTAATTAAAACATTTTAGTAGGTGTGCAACCAAATTGCCAAACTAAGACAAATCTTGTTATTTTAAAAGAACATTATAATTTCAATTGTTCTAATAATTATTATTTTATAGAGCAAATTATATATGAATGCAATTTTCAAAGCAAATGAAAACATGATAAAACAAATTCATGGTTTTTCTATACTGCTACAAATTTGGATAATTTCAAAGTGATTATCTTACATTCGGCTTTTTACCTTGGAAAATATTAATATTAGAAAAACTGCAAAATTTTGGAATCTAGACTAAAGAACAATAGATTATGATAATAACTGTTTACTATTCTTATTTTATGATTTCTTCTAAACCTGTTCTTTCAATCTGGAGAAGCATGTCTAGTCTCTCTCCATATTCACACTGCATATTATAATATGGTGTTAATAATCTGAATATTCCATGGCCAATCAACCTTCTTTAGACACTAATATTCATTATGAGACTGAGCTTAACAACTGTTTTTTGTTTTTGTTTTGCTTTTTTAGCTTTTAAGTTTAGGGGTATGTATGCAGGTTGGTTATATAGATAAACTCATGTCATGGGGGTTTATTGTACAGATTATTTCATCATCCAGATATTATAATCCTAGTACCCATTTGTTATTTTTCCTGATCCTCTTCCTCCTCTCACCCACCACCCTGATGTAGGGCCCAGTGTGCATTGTTCCCTTTATTAGATCATTGTTCTTATCATTTAGCTCCCACTTATAAGTGAGAACATGCAGTATTTGGTTTTCCATTCCTCCAATAGTTTGCTAAGGATAATGGCCTCCACCTCCATGCGTGTCCCTGCAAAGGACATGATCTCATTATTTTTTATTGCTGTATGTATTCCATGATGTATATATAACACATTTTCCTTATCCAGTCTACTGCTCAAGGTCATTTAGGTTGATTCTGTGTCTTCGCTATTGTGAATAGTGCTGCAGTGAACATACGTGTGCATGTGTCCTCATGATAGAACAATTTCTATTCCTTTGGGTATATACCCAGTAATGGGATTGGGGTTCAAGTGGTAGTTCTATTTTCAGTTGTTTTAGGAATCGCCACAGTGTCTTCCACAATGATTGAATTAATTTACACTAGCATCATCAATGTATAAGCATTCTCTTTTCTCTGCAACCTTGCCAGTATCTGTTATTTTGTGACTTTTGAATCACAGCCATTCTGACTGGTGTGAGACAGCATCTCATTGTGGTTTTGATTTGCATTTCCCTAATGATCAGTGATGCTGAGCTTTTTTCATATGCTTGTTGGCCAAATGAATGTCTTCTGTAGAAAAGTGTTTACTCATGTTCTTTGCCCACTTTTTAATGTGGTTGTTTATTTTTTGCTTGTAAATTTAAGTTCCTTATAGATGCTGGATATTAGACCTTTGCCAGATACACAGTTTGCAAAATTTTTCTCCCATTCTGTAGGTTGTCGGCTTTCTCTGTTGATAGTTTTCATTTGTTTATTTTTGTTGTTTTTGCTGTGCAGACACTCTTTAGTTAGATACCATTTTTTAATTTTTGGCTTTGTCACAATTATTTTTGATGTCTTCACCATGAAATCTTTGCCATTCCTATATCCAGGATGGTGTTGCCTAGGTTGTCTTTCAGGGTTTTTATAGTTTTGAGCCTTTTTTTTTTTTTGACAGAGTCTCACTCTGTCACCCAGGCTGAAATGCAGTGGCACTGATCTCAGTTCACTGCAATCTCTGCCTCCCGAGTTCAGGCAATCCTCCTGCTTCAGCCTCCCGAGTAGTTGGAACTACAGGCTCGTGCCACCATGCTTAGCTAACTTTTTGTATTTTTTTTTTTTTTAGTAGAGACGGAGTTTCACAGTGTTAGCCAGGATGGTCTCGATATCCTGTCCTTGTGATCTGCCTGCCTCAGCCTCCCAAAGTGCTGGGATTACAGGCATGAGCCACCATGCCAGGCCAGTCTTGGGTTTTGGGCTTTACATTTAAGTGTTTAATCCATGTGGGGTTGATTTTTGTACATGGTGGAAGGAAAGGGTCCAGTTTCAATCTTCTGTGTATGGCTAGCCAGTTATTCCAACACCATCTATTGAATGGGGAGTCTTTTCCTCATTGCTTGTTTTTGTCAGCTTTGTTGAAGATCAGATGGATGTAGGTGTGTGACATTATTTCTGGACTCTCTATTCTGTTCCTTTGGTCTACATACCTGTTTTTGTGCCAATACCATGCTGTTTTGGTCACTGTAGCCTGCAGTATAGTTTGAAATTGGGTAGCATGATGCCTCCCGCTTTGTTCTTTTTGTTTAGTATTGCCTTGGCTACTCAGACCCTTTTTTTATTCTATATGAATTTTAAAATAGTTTTTTTCTAGTTCTGTGAAAAATGCCATTGGTAGCAGCTGGTTTTTGTTTGTTTGTTCATTTGTTTTTGAAACAGAATGTTGTTCTGTGCCTTAAGTTTGAAAATCTTCCAAAATTTTCTGTCCTTTTGCTGAGTATGTGGTCTATTGGTCATAATGCAGCCACTGAATTCCCTGTTAACATGCATATCGTGGGTTCTTCTTTCTATTCAGTATGCACAGAAGTTGCTCTCTTGAAAATGAGTAGTTCAGTAAAATGCCCTTTGCAGAGTTATATCCCATTTTTCTAGAAATAAATTCTACCAAATATTAGCACAACTGAATAACACTTTTAACAATGTTTAAACTATTGCCTTTTTAGTTGAAAGCAAACATAAACTCAGCTGAAATATCTTAAGTTCAAATGCACTAATTTTCAATTTCATATCAAATTTCAGAATACTTTTAGGTTTCTATTCAGCACTTCCGTTTTCATACATAAGCAACAGAGTATCACTAAAACTCATTTGGGTGGCATGTCTCTCGTATAAGTAAAGGTAAAGACTAAGGACAAGTAAGTTCTTTATTTTTGATCAGAGTGAATGGTAAAATAGTAAAGATCAGTATTTCCTGGAAAAGGAGAAATTTTTTTTTCAGCAGGAGTTTACAAATCTACTTGGCCATTGAACATTTTTCACAGATGACATCAAAGGTATTATTCACATAAATGCATGGAAATTTTTTTCCGACGTATGTAGGTGTTATTATGTTAAATAAAACACAGACCTACTTAAACATCACTTAATTCATGGTAGGCCTTTCCACAAGCTGGCCAGATTTGGTTGATGTTTCAAGAACTACTAAAATTTCAACCAAGTGAATGTCTGTGAAATGTTCTGAAATTTAAAAGAGCTGTTGAATGTGTGCAAAGATTTAGCTATAGGGATGTTCAATGAATCACTGATTAGCACAATGAAAATGTGAAACAACCTAAATAAGCAATAATAGGAGTTTGATTAAATACATTATACTGTATCCATAATAATTTGGCCCTTTTGGTTGCAAGAATCACAGATACAGTCAGTCAATTTCAAAACAATAGGTGCTTTTGCAAAGAAGCATTAGCATCTCTGCTGCAAGACATAGCCCTAACTCCTACCCTTCTTCTGTCAAGGTGGTCTATTGGTATAAATTTTAAAGACACCAGTGCCCCCTGTTTTTCCCTAACTTAGCAGAGAAGATCTGACAGACTTATTCAGTCACTATCATTTATGAAGCATCTCCTGTATTCACAATGTGTGGGCAAGAGGCTGATATGGGGTAATAGACTTTCTCAACTATAATAGGGTAAGAGTGATTGTAGCTATCAAAAATATGACAGATCTTTCAAAAGTATGTGAAATTACTAATTTAATGATGACCCATAAGTCATGATTTTCTACTGTTTGGCATAGCTTCACAAAACACAATTTTCATATGTACTGAAAACTAAAACAAAGGAAAAGTATGAAAATGTTTGTGTAACTGAGCTGACATGACATCAGTCATAAAATCTCTGCTTGGCAATCTCATCTGTCATTCTTTCAAAAATAACTTATTTATTAACGTCAACAGTGATGCTGCTTTGCACTCTATTGAATATAAATCTGTTGTTCTTTTGGCATTTTGGCTAAGGTTGGCTAAATTATCTTAGTAAATAAATTAGCAAAGCACTTTTTTTTTCTTTTTGGCAATCTCTCTATAATTCCTCTTTACCTGTGTCAGTTTTTCTCTTTTCCTCATATTTCGCAAATATATATCACCATTGGTTCTTCTTTCTCTTGATTTGGAATTCCTGGGAAATGTTGGTCTGTAGTAACCAGTATTCTAAGGTTAGATGAAATAACCAGGCCTTAGTGAGAAATTATTGTTCAGTACCATGGATAGCAGAACACTTATTTCTCCAAATACTAACACATACTCCTCCAAATTGTAGCTGCCTTATCACTGAAAACATTCCTATCAACATGTCTTTGGCTCAGGCTATTATTTTCAGGCCAAGAAGTTCTAGTCAGACTAGCCAGATTGGCTATCCTTTTTAAACTATCTGTGGCAAAAGATCAAGGTTTTTCCCCTGCTCAATCTACTGTGTACCAATATGTTCATCAAAAATAAATTTATAAAAAGTTAAAGCAAACACACAAAATACAAGCAGTAATTTCTTTTTATTATTACATAAAAAACAAACATAATATAGTCTGGCAAATTGCTATGACAGTTTTAAACAGCCCTGTGATGGCATCCGGTTGATAAAAGTGAGTGAAGCCCCAGTATGTGCGTGAGGCAGAGAGTTTCCCTCTGTGACTTACCTTTCCACTGGAGATTCAAGCAACACAGGCCGAGAGAGCACTTTGCTTCTCCTAAGCCCTGGAGTTAATTTAGGGAGAGTTTTGGAGATGCTGTGAAGGAAAGACACCAGGAAAAGTGGCAAACATTTTCTCAGACCCTGGATGAGAGCAGGATGCCATTTTAAATCTGGGTGCATACAAAGTCAGCCATTCTTTGGTGCCCTAGCAGCATGGCTACAGAGGCACTTCAGTCTTAGGCCAGAGATGGAAGCATCTTCTCTGGAGTGGGGTGGGGGCCTCCACAGCCAGAACTGTGAAAAAGTGTCTCAGCAGTAATCTCTGAAATTGTGCTCTCCCCCATCACAGGCAGGAGGAGAGCTGCTACAGTTGCGGTTTCTTCTGAGCAGCAAGACTTGCAGCCAAGGCCAGCTTGGCAATCTGGAACTGATCTGTGTATGCCATTGCTGAGTGCCGCATCTTCCTCCCCTGAGATTGTGGTACAACAGAGCCCTCTCTGCTCCATCCCTAGGCAGAAATCTGGGTATTTGGAACACCTGCTTGTCTGAACCAGCAGCCTGAGCCACATCACCCTTCCTTGACATCTATTGTGGTACAGAGAGGGTCTCTCTGCTCCATGCCCAGCCAGATCTCTAAGCATTCAGAGCACCCATTCACCTGGTTCAGCAGCTGGAGCCACCTATCCTTCCTGTGCAAAGACTGGTGCAGAGGAACCCTCTCTGCTACATGCCCAGGAAGATCTCCAGGCATTCAGAGCACCTGCTTGCTTAGTTTAGCAGCCAGAGTCACCCCACCCTTCCTATGCAGAGATCTTTGTGCAGCAGGGCTCTCTCCAGACTTTTGGGGCATTGCTCACCAAAAGTCTCCAGACTTTGGGGGCATTGCTCACCAGGACCATCAAGACTGTCCAAAGATCTTGGTGCAAGGAAGACCTCTCTGTTCACACTCAGGCAGATCGCCAGACATTCTGAGCATCCAGTCATCTGGTTCAGCAACCTGAGCTGCCCCACCATTTATGGACATAGATCATGGTATAGCAAGACCCTTTCTGCTCCATGCTCAGGCAGATCTCCCGGCATCTAGAATACCTGCTTGCCTGGTGTTCTAAACACAGAACTTGGAGCAAAGGAGATTTCCTGAATCCACATTTAGACACACCTCTGGGTGTCTGGTAGCCACCCACTGGATTCTCACTTGGTACTGGTGCTTGTGCCTGCATCAGGGGACCTACAGGCAGACCTGCCCAACTGGTCCCATCCTTTGTGGGTCCTGCCCCCACAGGGCTGAGCAGGGACCTCAGACCAATGTGTATTCTATGAATCAACCCATTTCCTGGGACAACAGAGAACTTCCACCTCTAAACACAGATCAAGTACATACCCAGCCACTTTGGCCACAGCTGGCTCTTACCTATAAGTGCTATCTACAGGCTTGTAGGACAAACTCCACAGCCCAATATAAAACCTGTTGAAAGAAGCGCATACTGCTACAGAAGCAAAACTGAAAGACCCTACTCAGCATTCATTACAGTCACACCCCATAGGGAGTAGGGAAGGGAAAGAGAATAATAGTAATTATATTTGTTATAAGGAAAGAAAGATAAAGGAAAAGTCCTACCTGTATAAAACAAAATACAAAATACAAAAATTAGAAGTGCCAGTGTCTCCAGGTGAGAAGCAACCAGCACAAGAATTCCAGCACCATGAAAAACCTGAATGCAGTGAAACCGCAAAAAGATTCTCCACAGCAATGGTCCCTAGCCAAAAATAAAAACTCGGAAATAATAAATAAAAATTCAAAGCATGGATTGCAAGGAAGCTCATTCAGATCCAAGGCAAGGTTGAAAATCAACAAAAAGAAATTTCTAAAGCAACCCAGTGAATGAAAAGATAAATATCTTAAAAAGAAATCAATCAGAGCTTCTGGAATTGAAAAACTCACCCAAGGAATTCCAAAATACAAATGAAACCTTTATCAATTGACTGAACCAAGCAGAAGAAAGAATTTCAGAGATTGAAGACTGTTTTTTTGAACTAACCCAATATGGCAAAAATAAAAAAGAAGAATTTTAAAAATGAGCAGTCCTCATGAAATATGGGGTTATGTAAGATGACTAAATGTATGAATTACTGGCATTCCTGAGAGAGAAGGAAAAAGCAAACAACCTGGAAAATATAGTTGAAAGAATAATTCAAGCAACATGCCCAATCTAGGTAGGAAGATAGATGTCCAGACACAAGACATTCAGAGAATACCTGTGAGACACTACACAAAACAAGTATCAAGTCATGTAGACTACAAACCATGTAGTCCCCAGACTGACCAAGGTCAACACTAAAGAAAAAACCTTAAAGACTGCTAGAGGAAAAAGGACAGATCATGGACGAAGGGAACCCCATCAAGCTAATAGAGGACTTGTCAGCAGAAACCTTACAAGCCAGGAGAGACTGGAGCCTATTTTCAGCATTCTCAAAGAAAAGAAATTCCAACCAATAATTCTATATCTCAACAAACTAAGGTTTATAAGTGAAAGAGAAATAAAATATTTTCCAAACAGGCAAGCCCTAAGGGAATTCATTACCACTAGACCAGCCTTAAGAGAGATCCTTAAGGGAGTTCTAAATACAGAAATGAAAGAAGGATACCTGTGACCACAAAAACACATTTAAGTACACAGTCTGCAGACCATGTAAAATAACTACATGATAGAAACTACAAAGCAACCAGCTAACAACTTCATGGTAGGATCAAAACTTCACTTATCAATATTAACTTTAAATGTTAATGGTCTCAATGTACCACTTAAAAGACACAGAGCGGCAAGGTGGATAAAAATACAAGAGTTGCTTCTTCTCCAAGAAAACATCAAATGGTGGATGACGCCTGTGCAGCGAGGGGGCCAGGAGGCCCCAGGAGCCCTGGGATGGGGAACCGCCGTGGCTTCCGCAGATGTGTCAGCAGTGGCATCTGGGCTGTGGTCGCAGCCGTGGACGGGACTGGGGCTGAGGCCACGGAGCTCCCTGAGGCAAGGCCAAGGATGACTGGATGCCCGTCACTGAGCTGGGCCTCCTGGTCAAGGACAAGAAGATCAGGTCCCTGGAGGAGATCTATCTCTTCTCTCTGCCCATCAAGGAATTTGAGATCATTGACTTTTTCTTGGGGGCCTCTCTCAAGGACAAGGATTTGAAGATTATAATGGTGCAGAAGCAGACCCATGTCGGCCAGTGCACCAGGTTCAAAGCATTTGTTGCCATCGGGGACTATGATAGCCATTTCGGTCTGGGTGTTAAGTGCTCCAAGGAGGTGGTTACTGCCATCTGCAGGACCGTCATCCTGGCCAAGCTCTCCATTGTCCCCATGTGCAGAGGCTACTGGGGGAACAAGATCAGCAAACCCCACACTGTCCCTTGCAAGGGGACAGGCCGCTGTAGCTCTCTGCTGGTGCACCTCATCCCCGAGTTCAGGGACACTGGCATCATCTTGGCCCCTGTGCCCAAGAAGCTACTCATGATGACTGGTATCGATGACTGCTACACCTCAGCCAGAGGCTGCACTGCCACCCTGGGCAACTTTGCCAAGGCCATCTTTGATGCCATCTCTAAGACATACAGCTACCTGACCCTCGACCTCTGGAAGGAGACTGTATTCACCAAGTTTCCCTATCAGGAATTCACTGACCACCTCTTCAAGACCCACACCAGAGTCTCCATGCAGAGGACCCAGGCTCCAGCTGTGGCTACAACATAGGGTTTTTATACAAGAAAAATAAAGTGAATTAAACCTGAAAAAAAAAATATACAAGACTCATCAGTCTGCTGTGTTCATGAAACCCATCTTACATGTAAAGACACCCATAGGCTCAAAGTACAGGGTTGGAGAAAGATCTACCATGCAAACAGAGAAGAAATAAAAGCAGGGGTCACAGGCCAGGTGCAGTGGCTCACACCTGTAATCCCAGCAGTTTGGGAGACCAAGCAAACAGATCGCTTGAGCCCAAGAGTTCAAAACAAGCCTGGACAACATAGGAAGACCCCATCCCTTAAATTAAAAAAAAAAAAAAAAAAAAAGCAGGGGTCGCTATTCTTCTATCTGATAAAACATACTTTAAACAAACAACAGTAAAAAAAAGACAAAGAAGGGCATTACATAATGATAAGGTTCAATTCGACAAGAAGACTGGACTCTCATAAATATGTATGCATCAGCTTTGGAGCAACCAGATTTATAAGCCTGCTAAAAGACTCAGACAACCACACAATAATGGTAGGGGTCTTCAACCCCCAAATGACAGCATTAGAAGGTCATGAAGGCAGCAAACTAACAAAGAAACTCTGAACTTAAACTCAACACTTGACCAAGTAGACCTAAAGAAGGTCTACAAAACACTCAACCCACAAACCACAGAGTATGCATTCTTCTCATCTGCACATGGAACATACTCCAAGATTGACCACATGCTCTACCATAAAGCAAGTCTCAATGAAATAAATATCAGATAAACCATACTCTCAAACCACAATGGGATAAAAACAGAAATCAATACCAAGAAAATCTCTTAAAACTACACAATTACATGGAAATTAAACAACTTGATCCTCAATGACTTTTGGGTAAACAATGAAATCAAGGCAGAAATTTAAAAATTCTTTGAAATAAATGAAAACAGAGATACAATATACCAAAATCTCTGAGATTCAGCAAAAGCAGTATTAAGAGGAAAGTTTATAGTGGTAAATGCCTACCTCAAAGAGTTAGAACGATCTCAAATTAACGATCTAACATCACATATATAAGAACTAGAGGCCGGGCGCGGTGGCTCAAGCCTGTAATCCCAGCACTTTGGGAGGCCGAGTCGGGTGGATCACGAGGTCAGGAGATCGAGACCATCCTGGCTAACACGGTGAAACCCCGTCTCTACTAAAAAACAAAAAACTAGCCGGGCGAGGTGGTGGGCGCCTGTAGTCCCAGCTGCTCGGGAGGCTGAGGCAGGAGAATGGCGTGAACCCGGGAGGCGGAGCTTGCAGTGAGCCGAGATCCGGCCACAGCACTCCAGCCTGGGCGACAGAGCGAGACTCCGTCTCAAAAAAAAAAAAAAAAAAAAAAAAAAAAAAAAAGAACTAGAAAAACAAGAACAAACTAACCCCAAAGTTCTCAGAAGAAAAGAAATAACTAAAACCAGGGCAGACATTGAGAATAAAATTGAGACCCAAAAAATTCATACAAAGTATCAACAAAACTAAAAGTTGGTTACTTGAAAGAATAAACAAGATCAGAAGTGACAAAGATCAGCACAATCAGAAATGACAAAAATGACATTACAACTGATCCCACCAAAATACAGAAAGTCCTCGGAGACCATTATGAACCCCTCTACACACAAAAAGTAGAATATCTAGAGGAAATGATGAATTCTTGGAAACACACAATTTCCCAAGATTGAATCAAGAAGAAATTGAAACATTGAACACACCAATATCAAGTTCTGAAACTGGACCAGTAATAAAATAAAAACTACCAACCAATAAAAGCCCCAGACCAGACAGATTTATAGCCAAATTCTACCAGATGTACAAAAAACTTGTACCAATTCTACTGCAGCTATTTCAAAAAATCAAGAAGGGAGTCCCTTCTAACACATTCTAAAAGGCCAGTATCAGGCCAATACCAAAACCTGGCAAAGACACAATGAAAAAAAAGAAAATTACAGGCCAATATTCCTGATGAACATAGATGCAAAAATCTTCAACAAAATGCTAGCAAACTGAATTCAGAAACACATTAAAAAGCTAATTCACCATTTTCAAGTAGGTGTCATTCCTGGCATGCAAGGTTGATTCAATGTACACAAATCAATAAATGTGACTCACCATCTAAAGAATTAAAAACAAAAACAATATGATCATCTCAGACACAGGGAATGCTTTTGATAAAATCCAACAACTTTTTGTGATAAAAACCCTCAACAAACTAGGCATCAAAGGAACATACTTCAAAATAATAAGAGCAATCTGTGACAAACCCACAGGCAGCATCATACTGAATGGGCAAAAATTGGAAGCATTCCCTTTGAGAAATGGAACAAAACAAGGATGCCCACTCTCACCACTCCTATTCAACATAGTACTGGAATTGGTAGCCAGAGAAATCAGGCAAGAGAAATAAATAAAAGGCAACCAAATAGGAAAAGAAGTCAAACTATCTCTTGTCATGGACAATATGATTCTATACATTGACAACCCTAAAGACTCCACCAAAAGCCTCCTGGAACTGATAAACTACTTCAGCGAAGTTTCAGCATACAAAATCAATGTTCAAAAATTAGTAGCATTTTCATACACCAATAACATTCAAGCTGAGGGCCAAAACAAAAATGCAATCCCATTTACAATAGCCATACACACACACACACACACAAAATACCTGGAAGTACATCTAAACAAAAGAAGAACTACAAAACACTGCAAAAAGAAATCAGATGACACACACAAACGAAAAAACATTCCATTCTCATAGATTAGAAGAATCAACATCATTAAATTGGCCATACTGCCCAAAGCAATCTATACTTTTAATACTACTCCTATCAAGCTACCAACATCATTTTTCACAGAACTAGGAAAAAAAAAACTATTCTAAAATTTATACAGACCAAAAAAGAGTCCAAATAGTCTAAGCAATCCTAAGCAGAAAGAACAAAGCCAGAGGCATCACATTACACAACTTCAAACTACACTTTATGGCTACAGTACCAAAACAGCGTGGTATTCTTACAGAAACAGATACGTAGACAAATAGAACAGAATAGAGAACCCATAAATAAAGTCTGTGCCATCTGATGTGTAGAACACCTAAAGCCATCTGATCTTTGACCAAGCTGACAAAAATAAGCAACGGGGAAAGAATTGCCTATTCAGTAATAAATAGTACTGGGATAGCTGTCCAGCCATATGCAGAAGAATGAAACTGGATCCCATATAAAATATACAAAAGTTAACTGAAAATTGATTAAAAATTTAAACATAAGACTTCAAACTACAAGAATTCTAGAAGAAAACCTAGGAAACACCAATCTGGTCATCGGCCTAGGGAAAGTATTAATGACAAAATTCTCAAAAGCAATTTTAACAAAAACAAAAAATGACAAGTGGATCTAGTTAAACTAAAGAGCTTCTACGCACCAAAATGAACTATCAACAGAGTGAACAGACAACCTAGAGAAAGGGAGAGAATGTTCACAAACTGCGTCTGACAAAGTTCTAATATCTAGAATCCATATGAAACTTAAACAATTGAACAAGCAAAAAACAAATAACCCCATTAAAAATAGGCAAATTACATGAACAGACACATCTCAAAAGAAGACACACAAGAAACATGAAAAGATGCTCATCATCACTAATCATCAGAGAAACGCAAAACAAAACCGCAACGAGATAGCATCTCACACCAGTCAGAATGGCTGTGACTAAAACATGAGAAAACAACAGATGTCGGCGAGGCTGTGGAGAAAAGGGAATGCTCCTACACTGTTGGTGGGAATGAAAGTTCAGCCACTATGGAAAGTAGTTTTGAGATTTCTCAAAGAAGTTAAAACAGAAGTGTCATTTGACCTTGCAATCTCATTAATGGGTATATATCCAAGAGAAAACAAATCATTCTACCAAAAAGACACCTGCACTCACATGTTCATCGCAGCACTATTTGTGATAACAAAATCAAGGAATTAACCTAGGGGCCTATGAGCAGTTGAATGGATAAAGAAAATATGGCACATATAGACCATGGAATACTATGCAGCCATAGAAGAGAACAAAATTATGTCCTTTGCTGCAACATGGATGCAGCTGAAGGCCATTATCCTAAGCAAATTAACACAGGAACAGAAAACCAAGTCCTGACTATTCTCACTTATAAGTGGCTGATAAACATCCACTACGTACAGACATAAAGATGGCAACAATAGACAATGGGGACTACTCCAGGGGAGAGGGAGAGAGGAGGGCAAGGGTTTAAAAACTAGCTGTTGGGTACTGTGATTAATACCTAGGTGATGGGATCATTTGTATCCCAAACCTCAGCATCACACAGTATATCCTGATAACAAACCTGTGTATGTACCCCCAAATCAAAAATAAAAATCAAAAAAGAAAAAAAGAAGTTTTAAAGGCAAATCCTCCATTGATATACTTACTTTGTTACGTATAACGCCATAGACAATTTGTTCCCCTGCTCCACCCAAATTTGTTTGCCGAAACATAATCCCCGATGTGACAATATTTGAAGGTAAAGCCTTCAGGAGGTGATTTGTTCCCTTATAAAAGAGGTCCCAGAGAGATCTCCCTCCCCTTCCACCATGTGATGACACAGCAAAATGATGGCCATCTATAAACCAAGAAATGGGTCCTCATCATGCACCAAATCTAATAGTGCCTTGATCTTTGACTTCCCAGCTCCCAGAGCTGTGAAAAAATAAATTTCTGTTGTTTATAAGCTATCTAGTCCATGTTTTTTTTATAGCAAGCTGAACAAACTATAATAGATGACTTATAAACAGTTTTCAGACTGGCCTTATTCCACAGACCAGTCTTTGAATAGTAATCACTAAAAAATTAGGACTTCTTGTCTCTCAATGGGTTCTACAATTAGAAACCACAATAATGTTTCAAGTACCCAAAAAATATGATATAAGGCAGTCACTTAAAATGAATATAAGCAAAGAATATTTATTGACATGCTAAGTTTTTTCCATACATTAATGGGAAAAAGCATATTAGAAAGCAACAAGATCCCACTTTTATTAATGAACAACAGCAGGTTGAAAGAGTCAGAAAGTATAAAGGTGGTTACTTCTGGGTAATGGACTTACAAGAATTTTATTTTCCTTTGTTGTTAATGTTTTATTAGCTATATATGCTAATTTGTACAGTGGTCATATATTTCTTTTATCTAAATATTAGGACTCATTGAAATGGATTATTATTTTAAAATTGATTATTTATTCAATATTTTTATATTTCAATCTAGGGTCTGTTACTGAGTCCCTATGTGCTTTTATAAATGGCTGGATAGGCACCTCTGTAAATAAAGTACATAGCCTTAGAGCCTGACACAATGTAAGTGCACAGTAAACATTTATTGTAAGAAAATGAAAGGAGTGAAGTTCTTTGGTTCTTATTTTTAAAGCATTGAGTGTCAAAAATGTATTTGGTTGAGTACCATCAATTTCATGTGGCCTAACCTAATGTTAAGTGGAGTTACAGCTAAGTAAAATGTTCCGTCCTGCTTTGAGTTAACAACCAATCATGTGCTTACACCAAATGGTGGATAATCATTACTTTTATTTTATAAAAATGTAGTTTGGTATCTCCATTTAGAAAAAAAATTGCTTCATTAAAGTGAATCAACTTAAATTGACTTGGATTTGTTACTCTAAATTTCTGCTTGATTTCCTTATTGTAAATTATGTTCAATAAATTAATCCTTATCTCCCTAGGCCAGGTCTGGAACAAAACTCAGCCAAATATTAAAATGGGAGGACGGAAACAGTTCAACTGAAACATATTAGCAAAATCTAAGTTAGATGAATTTATGCTTTTTAGGATGCAGAGCACTCATGAAATTGACATTTGTAAAGCAGCATTTGTAGCATATTGATTAAAAATATTCAATATATGGATTTTTTAAAATAGTGAATCACTCATTACTCTAATGCCTCGTTAATATAGTGTCAATCTATTCAGAACAATGCATAATAGCAGCGCACTTTCTCAGCATGTTATTCTATTGTTCAATTTGAAAAACAACAACAACAGCAAATAATCCCAAGCCTTTTCCTTAAATTTTGGGGGTTTGTTTTCCAAATTATACAGGTTTTGTGGTACTAGAAGTTTAAATTTTACTAATGTAAACTACATTTCTCTAACTAAAGACTCATGGTCAATGTAAAGAAAATTATTATTATAGAAGAAATTGAATCAGAAAAACACCTTTCAAAATCTCCTAGTTCCCCACCCTATTCACCAAAGAGATGGAAGGCAAGGAGGTCACCACAAGATACTCAGAGCAGCATTTGCTACAGCAACTAAAATAATGGGAGACTCAATTCATTCTTCCTTATGTACCTGGAAATATAAGTAGGAAAACATATTTTATTTTATTAATTAAAGTATTTTATTATAATATTTGCTAGGGACAGGAAGACAGAATAGGGAAGAAGGCAAATATAGGATGCCCGATGGATTCTTTTGAATAAAATTCCACAGGGAAAGTTCCTAGTATTGGGAAAAATCATTTTCAACATACGGTGTAAGCAAGTTACTTGGGATGTCATAAGTAAGATAGAAGTCAGATAAAAGTTGTAATAGAAGTCCTTTTTTCTTAGGGTAAATAAATATAAGTAGGAAAAGATATTAATTTTATTTTATTAATTAATTAAAACATTTTATTTGTATAAAATATTTTATTTTTTATAAAATACAAGTAGGAAAAGATGTCCTCAAAATCCATCTCACTCTGCCAGCAGGGAGTGGTTGAGGAAAAGTCTACCCTCAGTAGGGAAGCTTGGAAAGAGTTGGCCAAGTTGCAATTATGTCAAGAAAGTAACACCTGCAGAGAGCACACATTACTCATATTTGGGATACTCATGACACATCATCTAGCCCCGTCCTCCCTGCATGTTAGCACACAGTGAGCACACCCACTTCCCAGTGACTTCTTGGTATTTTGCTTACTGAAGCCTACATTCAGCATATGAATCATCTAGCCCTCTGCAAAGAGCTGCCTGGAAAGAATAAGGTTTTAGAGAACCAGCCCTATGGATTGATCATTGGTTCTGACCACACAACTTTTATGACAAGTGAAACAGAATAACAACAAATGGCTATGATTTTTTTTCTTTGTGGATGGATTTCATGGGGGGTGGCAGTAGAAAGTATAAATGACATACAAGAAAGAATATTAAGCTCCAAAATTGTGCTTAAGTAAATCTGGAATAAAAAACTGCAGCAGATTCTTATTGCTCATTTCCAGCCCATTTGCAGAGAATAAAAAGGCAAAGCAATGTGAGTGAAAAGCAAGGAATTTGCCACCTTAGCTTTGAATACTATTTCATTTATGAGTTTAATTGTTTCCCCACCAGTCTTCACTAATTTCACTTGATCTCCATCAAGAAAGATTGAGAAGGTTTTGATGAGCAAGGCAGCACTGACAAAATTAGATGTAGGATTAAAAAAGAAAACCAATCCATAATGTAAGGAATTACTAAATTTAAAGACAACTAATGAATTCCTGGGCAAGCATGTTGGATGCATTCAAACATAGATTCGTGAATTTGCCACAATCCTATGCCTCATAACTATGACTTTTCACCAAAAAGCAAATTTTTAAGAGCCAAATTTGCCATCCATGTTAGTTGGTTACATCTTATAGTCTTCGAACAAAAAGGACAATTATAGGCACATTGAGTTCCTGGTTCTTTGGAAACTAATGGTTTCATTCTGTGCAGATTAATGGTCAAATTCATCAGGTTCATTTAAAAAAAAAAATCCCCTGTATAAGGGAAATTGTAGATTTCATGTCAGTCTTCTCAGGAAATATTTATTTTATTTTGAAATATAATTCCAGTTGATCTGCCTAGCAGAAACAAGTGAAATTGCTTCTGTTATCATTGAGATAGAGTGATTTCCATTTTCAGATATTCTAAATGGCATTTACTTATGGTAACTGTAACAATAGAGTAACACATTTACAGCAATATGATAACAATATAGAACTACTCTGAAACATATGCTGTATATCTCATTTCTTAGTCTATAAGATACTGAAATGCCAAACATTCCATACATGTGTACTTCTCCTACTTACCACATTCCTGGTAACTTTCTTACACTGTATGTTAAAAATGATTTTTTCCTAATACTAGAAACTTTCCCTATGGAATCTTATTCAAAAGAATCCACCTGGCATTATATATTTGCCTTCTTCTCTATTCTATCTTCCTGTTCCTAGCAAAAAAAAAGCACTGATTAAGAAGGAAGTGCGATAAGGAACAGAAAATAGCATTATCTGCCTGCACTTATAGAAAAGTCTTGCACTGTAACTATTCATCAGACATTTGTTGGATGTTTTCCACAATCACCTCATACCTGTTAGGAGGGCTATTATCCAAAAGCCAAGAGAAAACAAGTGTGCGCAAGGTTGTGGAGAAAAGAGAACCCTTGCCCACTGTTGATGGGAGTGTAAATTGCTACAGCCATAGGGAAAACAGTATGGAGAACTCTCAAAAAATTAAAAATAAAACTACCATACAATCCAGCAATCTTTTATCTGGGCATATGCCTAAACGAAATGAAACAAGCAACTCCAAGAGGTGTCGGCTCTTCCATGTTCACTGTAGCATTATTCACAATAGCCAAGACATAAAAACAATCTCAGTTTCCGTTGATCAAAAAATGGATTAAAATAATTGGGGTACTATGTATATATACAATGGAATATTATTCATCCTTAAGGATGAAGAAAGTTCTATAATGTATAACAACATGGATGAACCCGAAGAACAAGACATTACGCTGAGTGAAATAAGCCAGACACAGAAGGACAAATACTATATGGACTTACTTGTATGTGGAATCTGAAAAAAAAAAGGTGAATACATATAGAATATTGATAAAAGAAAAACTTTGGCAGAATTAAATTTAAAGTTTAATTGAGCAAAGAACAATTTGCAAATCAGGCAGCCCCCAGAATCACAGTAGATTCAGAGACTGCAGCGCAACCACGTAGTGAAAGAAGATTTATAGACAAAAAAAAAAGGAAATTATATACAGAAATCAGCAGTGAGGTACAGAAACAACCGGATTGGTTCCAGGTTGGAATCTGCCTTATTTGAATACAGTTTGAACACTTAGCAGTCTATGAGTGGCTGAAGCATGGCTGCTGGGATTGGCCAAGACGCAGTTATTGCTACAGGTGCATACTCCTAAGCTTGGTTTTCAGTTTTGTCTGGCTTTTAAGTTAGGTTACAGTTCATCCACATGGACTCAAATATAGAAATATGGAGTCCTTCTCTGGCCATATTTAGTTTTCTTTAACAGTCTAAGGGTACATACCATGGGCAGGGAAGAGGAAGAAATGAGGAGACATAGGTCAAAGGGAACAAACTTGCAGTTATATAGGATGAACGGGCCAAGAGATCCACTGTACAGTAGGAGGACTATCATTAATAACATTGTATTGCAATACTGAAAATTTACTGAGAGTAGATGCTCTTACTATAGAAATAAAAATATGGAAAGTGATGGATATGTTAAATTGCTTACCTATAATAATCATTTCATTGTGGCTATGCATAGCAAAACCTCATGTTACACACCTTACATTTATACAATGAAAACAGTATTGTACCAATGTTAATTTCTTAATTTTGGCAAATGCATCATGGTAGTCTAAGATGTTACGGTAGGGCAAATTGAGTAAAGAATATACAGGAACTCTCTGTACTATCTTTGATACTCTTCTATAAGTCTAAAATTACTCTAAAATAAAATGGTTCTGTACTTAGTGCTATTTGCCCCTAATAAATTTTCATCACCATTTTCACTGCCCCAGAGGATCTGACTAAGTCACCTCCAAGGCTCCTTTTAATTTTAAATTGATGATTTATGATTCAAGTAAGGATCACTTCCTGTGTGAAACATTCTTTTATTTATCCAGCTAAATACAATCTCGTTTTTTTAGTTCCCTTCCCTTTTTCTTGTCATGCTCTATATGTTATACATCTATGTCCATGTCTTATGGCTCCTATTATATTTGCTAGTTCTCTAAGCAATGCTGCATTTTTGACTTGATATTTCCTACAGTCCTATGGCAGTGGCCTGCATTCAGGAAATTCCCTCTGAAATTGAATGAATTACAAAAGCAACATTCCTGCCAATAAAGAGGTTTTGTACTATGAGGTATTTACCAGTTTTTCCTCTCCTGAATATTAGAGACCCTCTACCAGAAGTAGCTTAAGGAAACAACTCTTTCCCAGTCTCTATTCAGATCCTCTCTACCTTCGCTTTCTAGCCCTTCATCCTGTGTTGGCCAAAATGATTTGACAACATTATAGAAACCTGTCGTTATACCAGGAACACAATTTTTAAGCCTTTCTACCCATAATTGTTTGATTTAATTGTTAAAGTTCAGGCCAGGCATGGTGGCTCATGCCTGTAATCCCAGTACTTTGGGAGGCCGAGGCAGGTAGATCGTCTGGGCTCAGGATTTCACGAACTGCCTGGGCAACATGGTGAAACCTCGTCTCTACAAAAAGTACAAAAATTAGCTGGGTGTGGTGGTGTGTGCCAATAGTCCCAGCTACTTGGGAGTCTGAGGTGGAAGGATTGCTTGAGCCTGAGAGATCAAGGCCACAGTGAGCCATGATCACACCCCTGCACTCTAGCCTGGGTAACAGAGTTACATGCTGTCTCAAAAAATAAATAAATAAATAAATAAACTACCAAGCCAGCACTCCAAGAACTGCTAAAAGGAGCTCTAAATCTTGAAACAAATCCTCAAAATACATCAAAACAAAACCCCCTCAAAGCATAAGTCTCACAGGACCTCTAAAACAACAATAAAGAAAAAAAGGTATTCAGGCAACAAATAGCACAATGAATAGAATGGTTCCTCCCATCTCAGTACTAACATTGAATGTAAACAGCCTAAGTGCTCCACTTAAATGACACAGAATGGCAGAATGGATGAGAATTCACCAAGCAAGTATCTGCTGCCTTCAAGAGACTCACCTAACACACAAAGACTATAAACTTAAGATAAAGGGATGGAAAAAGATATTCCATGCAAATGGGTACAAAAAGCAAGCAGGAGTAGCTATTCTTATATAAGACAAAGCAAACTTTAAAGCAATAGTGTTAAAAAAGATAAAGAGGAACACTATATAATGATAAAAGGCCTTGTTCAACAGGAAAGTATCATAATCCTATATATGTATATTCATCTAATGCTGGAGCTCCCAAATTTATAAAACAATTACTATTAGACCTAAGAAATGAGATAGATAGCAACACAATAATAGTGGAAGACTTCAATATTCCACTGACAGCACTAGACAGGTCATTAAGACAGAAAGTCAACAAGAAACAATGGATTTAAACTATACCCTAGAACAAATGTACTTAACAAATATTTACAGAACATTCTCCCCATCAAACACAGAATATACATTCTGTTCATCAGCACATGGAACATTCTCCAGGATAGACTGGATTATAGGCCACAAAACAAGTCTCAATCAATTTAAGAAAATTGAAATTATATCAAGCACTCTCTCAGACCACAGTGGAATAAAACTGGAAATCAACTCCAAAAGGAAATTTCAAAACCATGCAAATATATAGAAATTAAATAACCTGCTCCTGAATGACCATTGGGTCAACAATGAAATCAAGACACAATTAAAAATTCTTTGAACTGACTGATAATAGTGACATAACCTATCAAAACCTCTGGACTACAGCAAAGGCTGTACTGATAGAAAACTCCATAGCCTTGAATGCCTACGTCAAAAAGTCTGAAAGAGCACAAATAGACAACCTAAGGTCACACCTCAAGGAACTTGGGAAACAAGAACAAACCAAACTCAAACCTAGCAGAAGAAAAGAAATAAGATAAGAGCAGAACTAAACAAAATTGAAACAAAAAATACACAAAAGATAAATGAAACAAAAAACTGTTTTTTTGAAAGGATAAATAAAACCGATAGACTGTTAGTGAGATTAACCAACGAAAGAAGAGAGAAGATCCAAATAAGCTCAAATAGAAATGAAAAAGGAGATATCACAACTGACACCACAGAAATACAAAAGATCATTCAAGACTACTATGAACACCTTTATGTGCATAAATTAGAAAACCTGGAGGAGACGGATAAATTCCTGGAAATATACAACCCTCCTAGCTTAAACCAGGAATAATTAGAAACCCTGAACAAGTCAAACAACAAGCAGCAAGAATGAAATGGTACAAAAAATTGTTGCCAAAAACAGAAGTCCAGTACTAGACGATTCACAGGTGAATTCTATCAGACATTCAAAGAAGAATTTGTACCAATACTGTTGACACTATTCCACAAAATACAGAAAGAGGAAATTCTCCCTAAATCATTCTATGAAGCCAGCATCACCCTAATACCAAAACCAGGAAAGAACATAACAAAAAAAAAGAAAACTACAGACCAGTATCCCTGATGAATACACATGCAAAAAGTCTTTAACAAAATACTAGCTAACTGAATACAACAGCATATCAAAAAGGTGATTCACAATGATCAAGTGGATTTCATACCACCTCACAGAGATGCAGGGATAGTTTAACATATACAAGTCAATAAAAGTGATACACCACATAAATGGAATTAAAAACAAAAAAATAAATCTTAAAGTCTAGGATTTCTGCCTTTACTACACAGAGTCAACCAACTCTATCTGCTACTTTTTCTAGGTCTAAATCTGTTTCACAATCATTACAACCCAGGAAACATAATAGGTGCAACACTCTTTTCTGACTCTTTGATAGGACATTTTCATTTGGAAAAAATCTCATTTAATTGTCTGATATGGAAGCGGTTTCATGAATTTTCCAGATCTGAGCGAGAAAAAGAATATTTAAGTCAAGATTACCCATAAAATTTTGAAACACACATTCCTCTTTTTTTCTTGATAGAAGAATAAGATTTCAAATTTTATTTTCAAAAACCCATTATAGAAAATAATTTTTTATTTTATGTATGCCTAACAAGGAGAAAATCTGGACCGGCTAATTTTTGTATTTTTAGTAGAGATGGCATTTCACCATGTTGGCCAGGCTGGTCTCTAACTCCTGACCTCAGGTGATCCGCCCTCCTCAGCTTTCCAAAGCTCTGAGATTACAGGTGTGAGCCACCACACCTCCAGCCGGGGTGATAGAGCGAGATTCAGAAAAGAAAGAAGGAAAGAAAGAAAGAAAAAGAAAGAAAGAAAGAAAAGGAAAGAAGGAAAGAAGGAAAGAAAGAAAGAAAGAGAGAGAGAGAAAGAAAGAAAAGAAAGAAAGAAAGAAGAAAGAGACAAGAAAAGAAGAGGAAGAGGAAGAAGAAGAGGAAGAGGAGGAGGAAGAAGAAGAGGAAGGAGGAGGAGAAGGAAAGGAGGGAGGGAAGGAAGGAAGGAAGGAAGGAAGGAAGGAAGGAAGGAAGGAAGGAAGGAAGGAAGGAGGGAAGGAAGGAAAAGTTTTTCCTGACTTTTTTGGTAAAACATGCCATTGTCACTTTGGTAGGAAGTATGCTAAACTTGCAGATTGCACAATAAGAAGTAAGGACATTTGAACAATAATAAGTCTCCTGGTCCATGTACACAGGACACCTTTCCAATAGTTTGTGTCTTTTTCTTTCATTAATGTTTTGTAGTTTTTAGTACAAGTCATTGACCACTATAATTAAGTTTATTCCTAAGTGTTTTATTCTTTTTAAAGTTATTATAAATGGGATTGTTTCTTTTTTTTTTTTTTTTTGGAGACGGAGTCTAGCTCTGTGGCTTAGGCTGGAGTGCAGTGGCCAGATCCCAGCTCACTGCAAGCTCCGCCTCCCGGGTTGATGCCATTCTCCTGCCTCAGCCTCCTGAGTAGCTGAGACTACAGACGCCAGCCACCTCGCCCGGCTAGTTTTCTGTATTTTTTAATAGAGACGGGGTTTCACCGTGTTAGCCAGGATGGTCTGGATCTCCTGACCTCGTGATCCGCCCGTCTCAGCCTCCCAAAGTGCTGGGATTACAGGCTTGAGCCACCGCACCCGGCCGGGATTGTTTCTTAATTTCCTTTTCAGATATTAAAAATGATTCATTGTTAATATTTAGAAATACAGCTGATTTTGTATGTTGATTTTGTGTTCTGTGACTTTACTGAACTCATTTGTTACTTCTAACAGTTTTTTTTTTTTTTTGGTGGAAACTTTAGGGTTTTCTATATATCAGGTAATGTCATCTGCAAACAGGGACAATTTGACTTCCTCCTTTTCAGTTTGAATGCCTTGTATTTCTTTTTCTTGCCTAATTGCTCTGTCTAGGACTTCCAGAGGAGAAATACCTAATGTAGATGACAGGTTGATGGGTGCAGCAAACCACCATGGAACATGTATATTTATGTAACAAACATGCACATTCTGCACATGTACCCCAGAACTTATAGTATAATAATAAAAAAAAAAAAGAGTGGTAAAAGTGGGCATCCTTGTCCTGTTTTAGATTTTAGAGAAAAAACTTTCCATTTTCAGCATTGAGTATAATGTTAACTTTGAGCATTTCATGTATATCCTTTACTATATTGAGTTAATTTCCTTCTATTGCCAACTTGTTGAGAATTTTTATCATAAAAGGGTGTTGAATTTTATCGTGTTTTTTTTCTGCATTTATTGAGATGATAGTGTGGTTTTTACCCTTTATTCTATTAACGTGGTATATCACATTAGTTGATTTTCATATGTTGAATCACCCTTGCATCCCAGGCATAAATCTCACTCGGTCATGGTGTCTGATCCTTTTAATATGCTGTTGCATTTGGTTGGCTAGCATTTTGTTGAGGATTTTTGCATTTATGTTTTTCAGGGTTATTGGCCTGTAGTTTGTTTTCCTTACAGTGTCTTTGTTTGGCATTGGTATCAGAGCCAAAGTATTTTACTTAGTATTTTATTATTTGGCCTAATAAGATGAGTTTGAAAGTACTCTGCTTCCTAGATTCTTTGGAAGAAATTGAGAAGGATTGATGTTAGTTCTTTAAATGTTTGGTAGGAGTCACCGCTGGATTTTTCTTTGTGGAGAAGTATTTGATTACTGATTCAATATCCTTACTAGTTATAGGTCTTTTCCGATTTTCTATTGCTCAATAATTCAGTCTTGGTAGGTTGTATGTTCCTAAAAATATAGCCATGTCTTCTAGGTTATCCAGTGTACTGGTATATCATTGTTCATAGTAGCCTCATGATTCTTTTTATTTCTAAGGTATCAATTACAATGTCTCTGCTTCTGTTTTCATTTATTTGAATTCTCTCTTTTTTCCTCAGTTACACTATGGGGAAAAGTTACACTAATATCTTGTTAATCTTATCTTTTAAACAAACTAATTCATTTATTAATTTTAAAATCATTTTTCTATTTTCTATTTCATTTGGTTCTGTTCTAATCTTTATTATTTTCTTCCTTCTGCTTATTTTGGGCTTAATGTATTCTTTTTCTGGTTCTTTGGGTTGTAATATTAGGTTGTTTACTTAAGATGATCTTTTTCCCATGCTGATGCTTCCCTCCATTTCTCCTCTCTTGGACATCAGACTCCAGGTTCCTCAGCCTTTGGACTCTTGGACTTGCATCAGTGGTTTGCTTGGGGCTCTTGGGCCTTCGGCCACAGACTGAAGGTTGCACTGTTGGCTTCCCTGCTTTTAAGACTTTTGGCTTCAGACTGAGCCACTACTGGCTTCTTTTTTCCCCAGTTCACAGACAGCCTATTGTGGGACTTTGCCTTTTGATCATGTGAGCCAATTCTCCCTAATAAACTCCCTTTCATATATACACGTATCCTATTAGTTCTGTCCCTCTAGAGAACCATGAATAATACAGCATATAACTGGAACTTGAGGTTTTTAAAATCCATTTAGCAATTTCTAAGTCTTCATGGAGAGTTTAATCCATTTGATCATTGCTAAGGGAGGATTTACTATTGCCTTGTTGTTAATTGTTTTCTGTCTGACCTGCAATTCTTTTCTCTCTCTTTTATCTCTGGTTGTCTTCCTTTGTATTTTTTTAAATTTTTTATATTGATATTTTATATTGCAATTTTATATTGGTATTTTATGTAGGTATTATCTTTGTGGTTACCATAGGTTTACATAACACAACTTTTATTATGTTGTCTATTTTAAGCTGATAACAACTTATTTTCAATCACATACAAAAATCCCCACCCCCACATACTTTGTTATATTATTGATGTCACAATTCATACATTTTTATATTATGTATCTTTTAAAATATTTGTATAGATGTAGTTACTTCAGTACTTTTCTGGCTTTTAACTTTTATCCTGAAAGTAAAAGTAATTTATACACCACATTACAGTATTACGGTGTTCTGTATTTGTCTATGTATTTATCTTCACCAAAAATTTTTGTACTTCCCTTTGCTTTTGTTCTGTCATTTCACATCATTTTGTTTCAACTTAAAGAACTCCCTTAAGCATTTCTTGTAAAGCAGCTCTCATAGTGATGAACTTCCTCAACTTGTGTTTCTTTGGGAAAGTCTTTATCTCTCTTCATTTTTGAATGATGGTGTTGGCCATAGATAGTATTCTTAGTTGACAGATATTTTTCTTTCAGCACTTTGAATATATCATCTTGCTCTTACTGACATGCAAGGTTTCTGCTGAGAAATCTGCTGACAGCCTTATGCAGATTCCCCGTATGTGATAAGTCATTTTTTTCTTGTTGCTTTCAAAATTCTATTTATCTTTGGTTTTTGAACAATTTGATTATAATGCATCTCAGTGTGGATGTCTTTGGATTTATCTTATTTGGAGCTCTTAGACTTCCTTTTTAATCCAGATTTGGGTAATTTCCAACCATTATTTCTTTGAATAAACTTTCTTTCCATTTCTGTCTCACTTCTTCTTGTGAAATTCCTATAATGCATATATAGGCCACTTGATGGTGCCCTGTAAGTCCCTTAAGTGAGCTTTTATCACTCTTTTTCATTTTCATTTTTTTGGTAGTCTTTTTTAATGTTTTCTATCTCTTTGTTGAAATTCTCACTTTGTTCGTGCATGTTCTATTGACCTCATTGAGCATCTTTCTGATGGTTATTTTGAATTCTCCATCAGAGACATAATATATCTACATTGCAACAAGTGTAATTTCTGGAGATTAATCTTGTACTTTGTTTTGGACATATTTACCTGCTGGTTTTTCCCTTGGTTCTTTATTTTATTATATCTGAATATTAGACAAAACAGCTACCTCTTCCAGCCTTCATGGACTGGCCTCGAACAAAAGAAGACCTTCACCTATCAGCCTGACCAGAGATTCTGGGGGCTTCTCAAATCTGCACGCTAGTCAAAACCACCAGCTATGTTCTTAGTAGCTCCCAGATGTCTAGAATGTACTGGGTCTCGTCTGCATTCTAAGACAAGTGAGACAGAAGCCAGTTCCTCAGGCAATCTCTAGAAAAATTGAAATGTTGAACATGTGGTCCAACACTTTCTTTCCTCAGGAAGTAGATGAGATCTGTCATTTTTCTCCCACTTGCTCTGTGCTGAGCAAGACCCTCCCAGGTCTGTGATGGCTGCCGGCATGCTAGTTCAAACAGCCATCTTTATTTTTAGTAGCTCCAAGTATCTAGAATATGCTGATTTTCATTTGCACTCTGAAACAGGTGAGACAGAAGTCAGATCCTTGGGCAACCCCCAGGAAAATCAGAATGTGAACACATACTGTAGTTCTTTCCTTCCCTCTCCAGAGAGAACCTGGGAGTTGGGAGTTTCCTCCCAAGCATATGGCAATAGGCTGAGGGTAGGAATTACGGTTAGAGGATGTCTCAAATTTTCCTATCGCTTCAATGTGGTTAGTTTTCTGTTCACCTCAAATCCAAGAGCTTCTCAACTGGTTTCTGGATTTATTACAAAGGGAATTGGTCTGTGTATGGTTGTTGAATCATTGAGTTTATGATGGGAAGGAAGATCCAAGTCTTCCTATTCTGCTATATTGCTGATGTTACTCTCCTCTAATACTTGAATGCCTTCTATGTAACAGAGAATTTTCGTGCACATTATCTCGTTTCCTTTTCTTACAATTCTAAATATAAAGTTGACAAAAACCATATCATAAAGTATAAGATTTAGTAAAAACATAGGCTCAAAATTTTTAATCACAAAGCTGGTAAGAGGATTTGAACTCAGGTGCCCAAAGCAGAGTGTAGTGCTCCTCTACCCAGGGTGTCAAGGAGATGTGTCAATGTGTGGCACATGGTTTATGTTCCTTGGGCTTATTTAAAGCTTCTGAGCCTCATGTGTGTGTTGCTGTAGTGGTGGAAACCACCATCTTGCTAAGAAGGCTTCACACTGGATTGACAGCAAATTACCTTTTCCATTGATTCACCTATTTTCACACTGAAAATAATTCTCGGTATTTTTGAGTCAATAAACAAGAATGACTTGTTTATGCCAGGCTTAGGCCTAGATGGCTCAGGGTCTTGCTGATGGAACTGTTCACGCCTGCAAACTATGAGATAAAAACTTTGAAAACTAAGGCCTTGCTACCAGCACGTGTCTTGTGGACCAGCAGCATTAGCACCACATAGAAGCTTATTAGAAATGTGGAATTGCAGGCTGTATCCCAGACCTCCTGATTTCATATGCCTTTTAATTTGAAAAAACCCTACTCTAAAGCACAATATATATTTTGATGCTTTTCTCATGATGTAATAATTTTCTAGTATGTTTGTGACTAAATGCAGTACAGAAAGCCCTCAATTTCTTATTTTTCTATGTTCACTAATTTTAAAATAATAAATAATGAAGGAAGAGTCTTCATTACCTCTTAGAAAACAATCACTTATTTACAACAATAGCTTTACAACTCCAACAATTCATCTAAATGCCCGATTTTCCCTGTACCTCTACAGCAGGCACACAGAGCCAACCTGGGTAAGCTATATTCTTTATGGGAAAAAAAAGAGAAAAATAAGTTGATTTGGTAAATTTTTGAAGTTGAAACATTGTAATGGAAATACCACTGGACTGGGTTCAAGAAGACCTATGTTTCAGTGAGAATTTTCCTCAAACCGTCAAGATATTCTTGGACAGGACTCTTCCCTTTTCTGGGTTTGGGTTTCCTCATGTGTATTAAGAAGTTGGTACAACCTGGGTTCCAAGGCCTTTTCGCACTCAGAACACTTGCTAATTTTTCTTTAATAGATCTCTCCTTGTTCCCCTTGGAAACCAAAAATAAAATTCTCAGGCCCCCCAACCATCTGAACAGACTTCCTCCTCAGCCAGGGCACTCTTAAATTTTAACCTGAAAGACCAGTTCTGGTCATGACAGGAATCATGACAGGTAGAGTCAGACATGCCTCACTCTACCTCTCTGGTATTAACATGAACACAGACTTTAAGCCTGATAAGAAACATTTTACAACCCAATCTCTGAACCCTGCTACCTGAAGGCTTCCTTTGCAAATAAGAACTTTGGTCTCCACAATTCTTTATCTTAACCCAGACATTTCTTTCAATTGATGCCAGATCTTTACATAAACTCAACCAATTGTCAAGCAGAAAATTTTCACATCTACCTATAAGCTGGAAACACAAAGCTCTGAGTCGTCCTACCGTTTTGGACCAAACCAATGTATTTCTTAAATGTATTTGATTGAAGCCTCATGTCTCCCTAAAATGTATACACCAAGCTGCACCATAACCACCTTGGACACATGTTCTCAGGGTTTCTCAAGGGCTGCGCCACATGGTCACTCATATTTGGCTCAGAATAAATCTCTTCAAATATTTTACAGAGTGTGACTCTTTTTGTCAACATCTTCATTTCCTCCACCACTGCTATTTACTAGTCCAAATCACTCTTCCTTCATTTATTGCTACAGCAATGTGTTTTGTTGTTGTTGTTGTTGTTCTTGTTGTTTGTTTCTTTTTCTTTTGTTTTGTTTTGTTTTTGAGACGGAATCTCGCTCTGTCGCCCAGGCTGGAGTGCAGTGGCCGGATCTCGGCTCACTGCAAGCTTCGCCTCCTGGGTTCACGCCATTCTCCTGCCTCAGCCTCCTGAGTAGCTGGGACTACAGGCGCCCGCCACCTCACCCGGCTAGTTTTTTGTGTTTTTTAGTAGAGATGGGGTTTCACCGTGTTAGCCAGGATGGTCTCGATCTCCTGACCTCGTGATCCACCCGCCACGGCCTCCCAAAGTGCTGGGATTACAGGCGTGAGCCACCGTACCTGGCCTGCTACAGCATTTTAACTAGTCTCTTCATTCCTGCTCTCTTGGTTTCCTGCTCCCTCAATTCAACTACTCGTTCCTTTGTTCTAAAAAGAAAAGCTGACCATATTCATCTTATGTTTGGAACACCTTAACCGCCCCAGGGCCCTTTTTGTTCCTTGAAGGTGCTATGCTCATCTTCTGTCCCTGACCACACTGCTACTTCCCATCCCCTCTCGCCTGAAATACACCACACACACCAGCCTCTTCACTTAGCTGAGTGTTGCTCATCTTTTTTCTTTTGAGATGGGGTTTCACCCTTGTTGCCCAGGCTGGAATGCAATGGTGCAATATCGGCTCACTGCAACCTCCGCCTTCTGGGTTCAAGTGGTTCTGCCTCAGCCTCCCAAGTAGCTGGAATTACAGGTGTGCTCCACCATTCCCGACTAATTTTGTATTTTTTCAGTAGAGACGAGGTTTCATCATATTGGCCAGGCTGGTCTCAAACTCCTGACCTTAAGTGACCCACCCACGTCAGCCTCCCAAAGTGCTGGGATTACAGGTGTGAGCCACCACACTCAGCCTTGCTCACCTTTTAAGCATCATCTTCACCATCACTGGGAAGATACTCTTGTTGCCACGGTGCTCTGCCCTTTTAGTCATAATATTTGTTGCTTCTTACTATTATTGTTTATTTGTAACTTATCTCTGTGTGGGCTGAGACCCGTTTCCCATGCTCACAATCATATTCTTGTAGATAACACCAAGTAAGCACTAAAAATAATTGCTTGAATTGCCTATGCGAATTCTTGTCTCCCACTTCCTTTGTTGATTAAATAATAATAAGCTCTAAATATTGCTTTAAGGAATAGGCATAATTCACTCAAGACATGTAGAAAAATTCCTGGCATTTATTATTCACTTAATATATGCTAGCTATTACAATTGTTATTATCCTCTTCTCTCTTTAATTACAGCAGTCAGTATGGGCTTAATTATAATTACCTGATAACTAAAAATCTCCTTCTCACTTTGAAGCTAAAAAAGTAGATGCATTAATCAATTAACCAAATGCATCAGTTTAATAGTATTTCTTATTCCAATGAAACAATCATACTGTTATATGCTATATACATAATTCATATTTATTATAAATTATGCACCAATATATTTGCAAAATAATGCATTGAATTATTATAAAATATTATTACATTCTTCTGAAAATGGTCTGTGACTTGTTTTCTCAAAGCTTAACGTAATGGGAAAGGCTTGAGAGAAATTGTCATTTTAAAGAAAATAAATCCTGGATACTTATGACCTAAAAGGAAATCTGGCATGCATCTCTTAATATTCTTAGAAATTACTCAAAGGTTCAGCTTTTATTAATTCATAACTCTTCAAAGTTATGAATCAATAGATCCTAAATCTCCACCCAATCTCCCACCCAATATTTGAATCTCCGTGGCACCACCTTAGCCCAGCGATTGAACAGTCACTGCATGGAAAGGGAGAATATTAAAGCTCTATTAGTTCCCATAGTAACATGTGATTTATTAAGATTTTATCTATTTTTTTTAAGAATGCATTCTCTGCAAATCAGAAACAAATTATAACACAGTCATAGAAGAAAAAAAGGAAGATGGATGGTGGATAAGGAAACAACTGAGATATTTATATTAGTTTCTTTCTTTGTCAGGCACTAAATAATTATATAGGTAGGAGTTATGACCAGAAAAGATGCAAAATATCAGTCTTATTCTGTCACTATTATATCATTCAACATTACTCTTATTCCCAATTTGCAAGCTTTCTTCATTGTCTCCTAGCTATTCTTTGTTTATATTCTTTCTCTCCATCTGATTCCCCCTTCCTCCCTTTTTATCTTCATGCTTCTCTTCCTACTAGCTCTCTTTGTTTGTCCAGGTATTCTTTCATTTCTATAATACAATAATACAGTTTTACCTTAATAACCCAGAAACTGAACTATAATAATAATAAAAAATATTCTGACATAGGAGGGTAGGCTGGACAGTCACAGTGATAATATGTGGTTAAAAGCTCAAAACATGTAGGTTGGGTAGATGGATGGATAGATAAATAATTTTACAGATATTCCTCAAGTTCCAAACAGTAAAGTACTGTGCTGTATACTGTGATAGATAATAGGTGAGGTCTCATTCTCTGTACTTCAATAGCTAAAATCTCCCAGAAATTTTATATACAGGACTAACTAAACATAGCACAAAGGAAATGGTAAGAAACAATGCAAAGAGAGGAAGAAGTGAGAAAAAAGAGGCACAGCAGAACAGAGAAGGGGAATTTTATGCAGGGAGGAGGAAATAGAAATAAAGTAGTTAACAAATGGAAAATTAACATGGACTACAAGAAAGGCATGTTTCAGAACTTCAAGCACATTAACATTGGTTTTCTTCAAATCATGTGGATCCAACACATGGCCACTGGTGAAAATGCTGCATGCTATGACTTAAGGTTTTTTTTTTTTTTTTTTTTTTTTTAAGACTGAATCTCACTCTGTCACCCAAGCTGGAGTGCAGTGACACAATCTTGGCTCACTGCAAGCTCCACCTCCTGGGTTTAAGGGATTCTCCTGCCTCAGCCTCCTGAGTAACTGGGAATACAGGCACACGCCACCACACCCAACTAATTTTTTTATTTTTATTTTTTTTTTATTTTTAGTAGAGAGGGGGTTTCACTATGTTGGCTAGGCAGGTCTCCTGGCCTCAAGTGATCTGCCCGCCTTGGCCTCCCAAAGTGCTGGGATTACAGGTATGAGCCACTGTGCCCAGCTGACTTTATTTAGTCTTTATTATAAATTGAATAAAACCTTGGTAAATAGAGATATTTTGTTTCTTGTAACCTGGGTGGATTATTGTAAATTAGCATCATATGCTTGTTTCAGACCACCAATAACAGCCATCTTTATGAACAGAGGCTTTCAAATAATAGGCAAATGTGGGAAAAGAGACTTAAACATTTCTGTAAAGAATTCTATGAAAATTTTCAACATGGTCATTAGAATTTGTACCATTAAAATTTTCTAATAATAAAAATCATTTTAAAACATTATTTTAATGATGCTAAATTTCTACTTTTTACTTTTTGAAATACATACGGTAGCAAGCAATGAGAAAATATTTAGATGACATGCCAATTAACGAGTTCAATATGTCAAGTAAAAGTAATAATGTTTCCTTAACACCAAATAGTACAGCATGATTTATATAAATGCCCATCCTTCCAAAGAATGGAACCCTTTCACATGATGCAGTAAATTGAATACTGTCTTTTTACAGCTGTTCACAAAGACAAAGATATTTTTGAGCTTCATTTATAAAACATAAATATCATATTGTTGTTCCAGCCTTCTTCTAATTCAAAATAGCATCAGTGCTGGCTGAACATATTATTCATGCATTGGAAAGTTAGAAATGGTGACAATTTGAAGTTAACATTGTGAAATGAAGATGAATGTGCAAAATGTTCCAGCTTTATTCTGTTTTCTATGAATAATCTGAACATATTTCTTCTTTATATATTGGTTTAAGAAGATGTTATAAATACCTAACTTGGGGACAGAAGGATTTTAGTAAAGAAGAAGAGACATTTAAAATTACTTCTACGTCTTACTCTAAGAACAATCTGACAATTAGTAGAGCTGTATGTTTCCAGGTACAGAAGGATGTGTCCTAAGATTCAGACAGAAGGTTGTGAGTTTACAGGAAGAAAGAAACTGATTCCTTCTGGGGTGTCCTAAAGGCTTCTCACAGAAAGTGGTACTTGAATAGTGTCAGATATTTGAAGCAGGGACAGGATATTTCAACAAGAAGGAATGCATAAATAGGACATAGGCAGGGAAGCAGCCAGGGCATATGGAGACTGAGGAGTTTGGCTGTTTAATGGAGTTCATGGAGGTTGTGACAGAGAAGTAGTGGCAGATAAGATGGATGGTAAATTGGAGGCTAATTGTGGAAGGTTTTGAGTGCTAAGCTAAGTGATTTAGTTTTTATTTGGTAATGAATAAGAAACCCTATGGTTTATTTTTCCGTAAGTTTTAAAATGCTGAATACTCACATGATCAGAGCTGGCTATTTATCGGATACCTAGAAACCACCCAGCTATGTTAGATGGTTTATAAATATTATCCAATATGATCATGACAAAAGTATGGCTGAAAGATGTATTAACCCCATTTTTCAGATGAGAGAGCTGAGTCTCAGGCTATATAATTTGCCTGTGTACAATAATCTAACAAGCAGATTTTTTAATCAAAATCATTTTGCTCATTACTCTACATAATCCTGTTGTTTTCATAATTCTATTGTTTTAACAAAATCCTATTCCACTATAATCCCATTATGCTTCATAATCTAGTATTTTGAAGAAGATAAAAATAGAAAAGATTGAGAATATGTCAGAGGCTATTTTAATAGCACAAGAAGTAATCATTCTGATTCAATTATGTTTGTCACTAGTTCAAGTAACAGCAAATCTGAGTTATCATGGTTTCTGAAAAAATGCACATTGAAAAATTGTATGATGGTTATTTTAGATTTTTAGCATGATATTGAGGGTTCCTATGCAAGGGAAAATTTAAATTTGTTTTTTGACTGTTGAGTTTCTTAGGTTATTCAGAAAGTTTTGCAATGCCTGTAATGGGAACTTCCCTAGTAATATGCATTAAACATAATTTCCACTTTTTTAAACCATCAAAATTAAGCATATACTGTGTATAATATTTAAACTATGGCAAGCACCTTAATTACATTTTTTCATTTTAATCTCACAACAATCTTGTAATGTTGGTGTTCTTCTCCCATTTTATAGATGAAGAACCTAAGGCTGAGAGAAATTTTGTCTGTATACGACGCAACCAACATTCATATTCAGCTCTATTTGTCTTTAAATCACTACAGTTTCCACTACAGCCGATTGCCCTGTAACTCCTCATGTAATAAAAATGACTGATCTTAAAGTGATATTCATATCTCATGATTGAAAAAGAATAAGAAATCATCCGTGGCACAAACCTGCAATGCAGGGAGTGTAGAATCAGTTTTAATACATAGGCTTTGGGATCAAAGGAATGTGAGATTAATTCTCATATCCACCATCTTAAAGCTGTGTGGCCTTAGATATATTACTTAATCTTTCAGAGGCTGGACTACTATTCTGAAAAGTGCAAATAGTAATATCTGCTTCAGGGAGTTGTTAAGAGGATTAAGTGAAATAATGCCTAAAAAGTACTTAACACAAAGTAGGCTCTTAATAAAAGCAAACTCTAGGTGCATAGCAGACTATGCTATTTCCTTGATTCTCATAGCTTCATCTCTGAGTCAATCACTTCCAAATATTAGATTCAGACCTCTCTTCTGAATTCTGGATCCATGTATCCCATCACCTACTTGGCATCTGCACTTGGATGCCCACAGGCATCTCATACTTTGTATACATCAAACTGAACTAATGATATATGTCACCCTCCCTCCTTCCCAGTTAGTATCTGCTCCCCTGCAGTTGGTTTTTTTTTTATGGTAGTGAGGTAGGGGTGAGTGTGTGTGTGTGTGTGTGTGTGTACAAATCAACACTGTAACCAGCCCACAACTAATCCATTCTTAAGTAACTCAGCGCTAAGGGATATGCCTTCTAAATTCCCCCGATACTACCCTAGTCCTAGTGGCCATAATTTCTCTCCTAGCCTAATGCAGTCACATCCACTGCTGCCTATACTCACCAACCAGTTAGCCATACTCTAACCAGAGGGACCTTCTTAATGCCCCTTGAGTTTTAAGATTGGCTTAAAGTCTCATTCCACTTTGATGGAAATCCAAATCCCCCTTGCAGTTTTTGTTAACTTGGTGTAAACATTCATTCTTATAAATTCTTCTTCCCTCAGGAGCCAGTTTCCACAAATACTGCTTCTGTGCCGTAACACCTCCAGATGAAACTCAGCCCCTTCTACAATCCATCCATGGATGATCCACTCATACAAAGCACTTGTGAGCATAGCCAACTTTAGTGAACATTGGGACTCAGAGAGATGGAGAACTATTTGCTATTCATAACGTGAACTCCAATGGTGCATTAGGTATTTCCAGTCTTGAATGTCCTCTGCCTTCCTCACCATCTGGATGTGTCCACTGGCAGATTGCCTCTTCTTCATTCCAGCATCATACCATCTTGGGGGCTCTTATCTTATACCCTTTCTTTAATCCAGATTTCTTTATTCTTTATTCAAATCCTTTGTGATTTGAATCCCAGTTTGGATGCCTGGTTTTTGTTTGTTTGCCTGGGTTCCTCAACTCACACCATTAGTATTTCCTTCTATCCCAAGTTGTTAGTTACCAAGTATTTTTCCAATAAAAGTTTCCACCCCCAGTAGGAATTCTGGAGCCAGCAAGTAACATCATAAACTTTTTGCTTCTATTACATAATGTAAATCAGATCATCCCACTTCCCTGCCAAATAACCCGTAAGTGGCTTCCCATTGCCTTTAGCATAAAGCCTCTAACTTTTTTAGAAGGGTCTACAAAGTTTCCCATGATGTCTCCTCTACTGGCCATTCTAATGTTGTTTTGGTTTCTCATCCACATTGTGCTTTCTCCAGCACCCAGGCCTTCATATTCACTGTCCTTAGTCCTGTACTTTCTCTAACTCATCATCAGGTCAACTCTTACCAGCCCATAGGTCTCTGCCTAACTAGCACTTACTCTAGGATAGAGCCACCTGCTAGGAGCTCCTTGATCATCAGGTATTTCTTAACAATACTTTCTCTACTTGCAGTTATCTAGTTATTTAAAATAATGTATTTCCTCTCTCTCCACAAACTGAAAACACTACTAGGACAGAAACCAGATTTCTTGTCTTAACTATCACGTTCTTAGCAAGAAGCATACAGCAGGCACTTAATTGTTAAAAACTATCTGAAGGTAAACGTTGAGTCAAGCATCTGTGTAAAGTATTGCCCTAAATCTCCCTTAACTTCTAGGCTTTAATTTATTCTGCATATATAGGGATCAGTCTTTCAGAAGACCCAGAAAACCTTAGTAAAGCTGGAGGGCTCAATAAACTATTTGCTTTAAAGCTCTGACAATTTTGTTGTTGCTGATATTAACAACTCAACAAGAAGGGGAGTTAAAGGGCAGTGCGTACAAAAGGTCACAAGTGTACTGCCTAAATATGCTGTGAGCTTCGTAAGTAGGCTGCACTCTTGTTCACTATCATCAGGATTTAATTAACTGGTGTCACAGCTGAATTGACATTTCATGCCTGTGGGGAAATTTGACGGAACTCATCCATTCCAAAATAAATGATTAGCACCACCATCTTTCACATGATCTTTCAATAAGTGGGACAGCTACATTTTCACAACTTGCTGGGGAAAAACCATTTTTAAACTTGAAATACCAGTAAGCATGGAAAAGAAGGATGGGAAATAATAAAGTCAGGCAAAATGATATTTGTGGGTGCTTCATTTTATGAAAATAAAACTTGTTTCAGAGGCAAAACGAACCTGTCAGGAACCCCTGTTTTTCATAACAAATTATGCCAGAAGAATGTGGCACAGTTTTGGAATTTGCCTGATCACTGAACTGTTGAGAACAAATGTATTTTTATGGGTTGTTGGGTTGTGGGCCGACCCCCTACCCAGTCAGTCACCAGCCAAGCACAGCTTCCAAGTCTTTAAACTTCTCAGCACAGTAGGCCCTAAAACTGTTCCCATGGTAACCTTCCATCAAACAGGTGAGCTGTAAAACAGGTGAGCTCAGGCTGTTATTTGCAGGCAAAACGAGAAAAAGAAATACTGGCTGCTCTTTTTCGTGATGCCACAAATAGAAGTAATACTGATTACTGAATAAATAGACTGAAAGTCAGAATAGTTGTTGAACCAATTAGGAATCATGGCGTTAGTATCCTGACCAAAAAAAAAAAAAAATACAGCTTCTAAAATATATACGTCTCAAAGAAAATCAATGAGAAAACAGATCACAAATTGTGTAGAAACATTAGTCATTGTTTTTGGAGGATCTCCTAAATATCCGGTCCTTGGATAGAAAATTTGTACATATGATTTCATTTGTCCCTAACCCCCAAAAAAACTGTCATAATAAGCTTTTAGTATTTCCATGATTTACCTTAAATAACTGAGGTTCAAAGAATAAAACTGAGAGACTGTCACTTAAGTGGGATTTGAACCCGGGTCTCTGTGTCTCCAAAATGTCTTGTTTTTTTCATGATGCTACACTTTTTGAGCATTTATCAAGCATATTTTAAAAGAAGTCAGTCACAGTTTGTGCAGAGGGAATTTGCCACCAATTAAGTACAGATGTGAAAGGCAGCATTTGGGAAATCATCTTGGCTCCAGGATCTTACAGTCTGGGGACTGTAGTATAATAGAGTCACAAAATCTGTAGTTATAAGAATTGCCTTGAGTGCTGTCTCCTCCACAATATAATAGGGTAGCCTTGAGAAATCCATTAAATTTCTTGAACCTCAGTTTCTTCTTCTGTGAATTGAGATAATAACTTAATGGAATGTTCTGAGAATCAAGGGAGAAAATATATTTGAAAGTGCTTTCTAAAATATAAAATGTGATATATGACTATTAGTATTACCCTACATATCACATAAAATCTTGGCACATCTCTTTGGCACAACAGTTTCTTTTCACTTAAAACTGGCCAATTGAATTCTTTCCTCAAGCGTGTTTTATTTAATCTCCAAAATTAAGAGTTGTGCAGAGCTTCCAGTCTGAGTTCATTTTAGAAGTCAGGAAATAATTGTTACATTATTATATATATTGAACTGTCATTATACACATGCACACACATATGGCAACTTGATAAGAAAATATCATTTGTATTTATTTTAAACTAATGCTTAACTGGTGACAGACTTTAGCTATCACTTACACTCTGGTTGGGCCAAGAAAATAGTGTATGATTTAGAAACTGAAGGACAAAAGATGAGTAATGGTCAAGGAAATGGCAGTGCAAGGAATTCAAGGGTTGTAATCCGGCAGCCTACAGGCTGGGGCTGACCTGCCAATGTATTTTCTTTGGCCAGCAGGGGTTTATTTTGTTGTAATTGTGCTTTTTAATGATGCTCTTAAACAATGCATGTACCCTCCAGTTTGCTAACATCCCATCATTTGTATCCTCTTATACCTGGCTGCCTCTCACATGTATATTACCTGCCTGACAGTAATAGGGAGTTGGGAGTCCCTTTACCAAATAACAGGCAAAAGAGATGAGTCTTCTTCATTCTGAAACCATAAAGAATGTTGGGAGGCTGAGGTAGGCAGATTGCTTGAGCTTAGGAGTTTGAGACCAGCAGGGGCAACATGGTGAAACCCTGTCTCTACAAAAAATACAAAAAAATAAGCAGACTTGGTGGTGCATGCCTGTGGTCCCAGCTACTTGGGAGGCTTACCAAGATCTACTTACTGAGATCCAGCCACTGCATTCCAGCCTGCATCTGACCATTTAACACAGGAAAGACTGAGCATGCACTGGGCTCAGGCACCAAATCCCGCAGGAGTAGAGAACTGGCATACTGTATCTGAAGAGATACATTTAGGATACATATTAAAAAGTCTAGTATTACACAGCAGGTTGTAAATATTCTAATTCAACAAGCATTTAAGAACCTGCCATATGAGCTTCAGGAAAGTTTCTGGCACACAATAAGTATGATATAAGTGGATGTTCTTTGTTATGTCATCATCATCATCATCCTTATTATCATCATTGCTATTATTATTGGTCAGACACAATTCTAGGAAGGGCAAAGGCTCCTAACTCCTGTTTTCCTCTTTACTCCCAAGTAGAGGGTATCCCCAGTGTTCTGCTCAGTTTCTGATGCATGCTTGTTGCCCAAAATATATCTGAGGAATGGCTGCATAAATAATGGAAGATTAGAGAGAGGCCATCCCTGGCCTTTGAGATCAACAGTCAAAACCTGCTCTGACAATTTCTGAGAGCTGTGAATAATTCTAGCCAAGTGTCAGAAGGAGCCTGGCAAGTGTAGCTCTGGGACTCTGATTTTCCTGAAGGAACTGAAAAGAAAGAATACCTGGGTGGAAAAGGTATCCTGGTAGCTGGACAGGAAGGATGTTTAGTGGATGCATTACGTAATGTCTGCAGAGAATCATGGCCATAAGTGCTATGTAAGCACCAAACATCATTAATATTACTATTTAAAAGAACTGAGCAGCCTATTCCTTCCTAGGTGGTAACCTGAGCACAGCAGGATTTTACTAAGTCTGATCATCTATTGGGTTGCCAGCTGGAGCACTGACCATGCTGTGGATGTACGTCACACAGTCTGATTTGGTGCAGCCAGCACTGGCTCTGACTCAGCATCTTACCTGCCTGAACTATTGCAACACCCTCCTTACTGTCTATTGGCCTTACATCAGCCCAGTCAGCCTGTTATTCTGCATACTCCTAATTATATAAGTCTTGCTAAACTGTAATCGAATCATATCACTTTTCTGCATTACAACAGTTCATGATTTCCTTTGGCCTAAAAAATGGCCAAACTCCTTAGCAAGGCACATCTTGGTCTTGGGCCACCAGCACCCTATTCTGAGCATCCTCCGTTGATCTAAACACTCTAGCGGTCTCTGGATGTTCTTCCCTCTTAACAAGTGACTTTTCTGACCTGCGTTCCCCTGGCAAACTCATGAGCATCTTTCAAACATCGCTTGCTCCCTGAAGCCTTCCCTCACACCCATCTGCAGAAGCAGAATTGAGGGCATTCTTGTCTACATGTCCGTGGCACTGAACAGTTCTTTTGTATTGGCCAGGATATTTGGATGCAAATCTTGGAAGTCTAGATCAAACAAATTAAAGAATATGTTGGGATTTATTCACTCATGTCACCAAACTGCACAGTGACTGGGTCTTTGGATGAGTGTGACCAGGGCCTCAGACCAAATCAGGGAGTCTACCACTAGCAACTATCTTCATGGGGCAGAAATGACAAACACTTCAGCTCTGCATTCATACATACTTAAAGCCAGAAAGGAACAAGAGCTCCTTCCCATGAATTCTAGTTATAAAACTTCAGAGGAACCACTCTGGATGGCCTGGCTTCATCCATATGAGCATCACAGGAAGGGGACCGGGTGCCATGATTCCCCTAGACTGCTTCAAGGTACCTGCTCAGACCCAATGACGGGGTAGCATGATTAGCAACCCTCGTCAGGACCTCATTAGATTGAGAGTGGGAAAGAAGCAGTGTCCCATAAGAAGGTGCAAGCTCAGATAGAATTTCAGACAGGCAGAAGAGTAGGTGTCATCTGGACTGTTATTCAAATTCGATAACTAATAACACTTCAGATCCTAACTGTATTTGAGTTTTTGAGTTTGCCTCTCACTACAGAGTGAGTGCCTAGAGTGCAAGTACCCATCTGACTCATGTGCCTCTGCTCTCACCTAGCATGATGCCTGGTGCCTGGTTGCCCCTTAGCTCATGCCTGTATGTTCTTGAATTAACAAATGGATAGCTCTCCAGTGCTCTGTGAACAAAACATCCAGTGAACATAATTACAGAATTCCGTAGTGTTTCGAAGTTAGTTAAACAAATGTTTATGGAACTGCTATAATTTAAAAGACATCGAGTGGCTCACACCTGTAATCCTACACTTTGAGAGGCTGAGGCGGGCAGATCACCTGAGGTCAGGAGTTCGAGAACAGCCTGGCCAACATGGTGAAACCCCATCTCTACTAAAAAAGTACAAAAATTAGCCGGGCATGGTGGTGGGCACCTGTAATCCCAGCTACTCAGGAGGCTGAGGCAGGAGAATTGCTTGAACCTGAGAGACAGAGGTTGCAGTGAGCCGACACAGTGCCACTACACTCCAGCCTGGGCGACAGAGTGAGACTCCATCTCAAAAAAAAAACAAAGAAAGAAAAAAAAAGACATTGAGTGACTCAAAACTAAAATATAACACAATAACCTTTGAAATACAACTAGTATTTATTGAGTTCATAGTGTTAGCATTTTTACAGAAGATATTTAATCCTCACAAAAATTCCATGAGTTTCAGGAATTAACCCTATTTTATAATTTAAGAAGATGAAATTAAGAGATCCTTGGACTTCCCCTAGTTCTTACAGGTAAAAGGCTACAGAGGCGGAATAGAAACCCAGGCCTTCTGATCTCAAGTCTGTTGCCTTGCTCTTAAGCAAGTTATTTAACCTGTCTGGGTAAAATGGAGATAATAACACTTGTTTCTAAGGATTGCTGTGAGGAGTAAAAGAAAAAAACATATACAAACAAATTAGCACATAGCCTGGTCCAGATGAGAGGATTAAAAGACAATAGTGCTACATATGTCAATGATGGCAGGCGATTTCCTTTGATTCTGACTGGTACATATCTCTGGCCAGTTTGGTTCCTTGTCCCACAGCCCAGGGACTCATCCTGTGTTAGTCACCTCTTTAGTGCTACCCACTCTGTCTCCAGTAGCTTCTCTCCCCGAAGACTGCTTCTAGAACAGGTCAGAGGCACCTGGGCTCCCCCTTCGTGCTGAAGCCAAGTGCCCAGCCCCCTTTTGCTGCCTCAGTTAGCTGGCCCCACTGGTTATGGAAAGATAAGTACCAAGAGGCATAAGGATATATGGATCCTAGACCTCGTCCTGACATCAATTAGCTGTATGACATTTGCACTGCTGTTCTCTCAAGCATACAATGAGAGCTGGACCAGAGAAATCACTATATTAAATTTGTTATGTAAAGGAAATTTCAGCAAAAATATTTTTCCTGCAGAGTCAAGCAATACTATTATTTTGTCTCAAAAAAGTTTTACATTTTTTTTTACTGTAACCAAGTAAATCAGCATTGGACTTTCCTACATTTATCAGATCAATTTCTATTACTTTTAACTGTTCCTTCCTGCTCTACTTCTCAGCAGGGATTACGTGCCTGCAGTGTACTCTCAAAATTTTCTCCTGAACATAGATTCCAGGAAAAACTAAGGTAAAGACGACAGAGTAGAAAGCAAGAGCACAGATGACACTTCTTTTAGGCGCACTGCCTAGATCTCACTTGGCCTGCTGCCTTCCTCTCATTAGTTGCACCAGCTGAATCTGATTAGCCCACTCTGATTTATTTTTGGCAACCTGGGAGTGCATGGGCCAATGCTTATTTTCATGGCTGATACAATCATCCCCAAAGCTGTCGTTAGCATTTGGAAGATTAGTACCTTTCTCTGGATGATTTTACTGCCTAGGAAGCATCATGACACACATTAGACATATATTTCTTAAACACTTTACAAAATTGAGTCTATTTACTCCTCTTCTTATTATCACAACCACCTTCTGTTATTGGCTGCTAAAACATAGAGAAAAAAGTATTGATAATTACATATTTGATGCTTAAAAAACGTATTGTTTTCTGAGTTAGTGAATCACCCGCTATAATCAATAAGAACCAGAAGCCAGATTTCAATGCTACTGGATACTCAGTGCCTGAGTTGTCGACATTTTGCTTAATAAACTTTCCCATTATGCACCAAACAGTACTATCTATGTGAAAAGTGAATAATAAGGAAATATGAATAAACATTTTCTCCTAAAAATGCAACTTTCAGATATGAAGCACAATATCTATATGATTTCTATTTATGTTTGTTGATGGTAAGATTTATTAGTAAGGATCATTATTTTTAGGTCTTTGAGATACAAAAATTCTGAGATTCCAAATAAATCCTAAAATATACTTAGTATAAAAAACATTACCATGAAAAATGAAACACTTTGGCAAATTTTCCAACAGGTTAAAAGTAAAAGGATTTTTTCATCAGCTCTCAGTTAATTTGAAAGCGTATTTGTAATCAGGATTCCCCATTCACTAAGCATTTCATAAGTAAACAACCACTGGCCACCACCAAACTTGCAGCTCCTGGAGGCAGGATTTTGGATCCCCAGTACTTAGCAGACTGTGTGATTCTTAGTAGGTTCTTAATTTGTATCGACTAAATGAGTATTTCAATTAGTAACTTCTATCATGGGTGTGATTACTCTTTCTTTACCTCGTTCCCAAGTCTTCTCTATCCAATGAGGACATCCTAGCTGTTCCAGATACCCTCTTGTAAAGTCTGTCTATAGAAGATTCTAAGGAAAGCAAAAGGATAGAAGAGAAGAAAAGATAAAATTTGCAGAGAGAGAAGTTTAAAGAGAGAAGGGCACTATGATAGGGCGAAAATGAGAAGTTTAAGAAGTATTGCTGGAGACCTCAGGTGCACTTAAGAATTGGGGTCTAATTTGTTTGTTGTTGTTGTTGTGCCAGAATTTTAGAAGTATTTCAATGCTGATGAATTTTCCTTAAGAGGAAGGGAAGATGAGGAGGCAGAAGATGTTGAGGCCAACCTACATATTACTTGTGTTCACTGCTTGATCCTGGCAATGTATTCACCGTGAGATAAGGGAGGGCTCTTTGTTTTGCTTAGGAAGGCTAGAGGGAGGGCTCTTTGCTTTCCTTAGGAAATACATTATATTCCCCACACTAAAGTAAGCTGATGATGCTAGAGGAAGAATTGGTGTGCCTAGTAAACCGAGGATCCAACTCCATCGGGTCAGCTGTAGCAGCAAGGGTATGGGGGCATTCAAGAGCAGCAGGAGTTAGCTTCAGAGCATGAGTGGGAACAAAGTGGCAGGAACAGGTGCACCCTTGGGCAAAGTAGCCCACCAGAACAGGAGCTGATGACTTCACTAGACTGTCAAGTGTCCCCACTGCACTTTGGGCCTGTCCATCATAAGCACACGTTGTGCTGATAGCCTCCATGGCACCATCACAGGGATGGGAGGGCATCCCATCTACCTTTGAGGCCTGGAATCTCTGGGTGCATGGGTATCTCTTGCACACCTGTGACCCAGCACCACACTACACACTCATCAACAAATGTTCCTCACCCATGTGCATTGCTCAGGGCTTGCTCCTGGACTGCTGGCACCGCCCTGCTCCACCAAGCAGGGGACAACCCTGACCCAGCTGCTCTGTGCTTCTGATGTCCAAGAAAATTGTTCCCCACATTCTCAATTCATTGTTCACACCCTCCATTGATCCGACACCCCCTTGGGACACTGACAGAGCGAAGTTGGAGGGTATGGGTACAACAGCAGACTGCACATAGGGCCACGAACCATTAACAATGCAATACTTCTAGATTTGGTGCAGGAGGCTAGGATGTCTGTGATCCTCAGCTAATAGGTTTTACAAGAAAGTATAGTAAGGGAAAAGAGATCATGCATCTATGATAGCAACCTGGACCTTTCTAGTCATATTAAGGTACCGACAATTGCTTGAATTACTAATAGAAGTCTATTAATTTCAAATCTTAGTTGATGAAATGCTATGGTTGAAAATGTCAACTGTCTTTTAAAAATTCTACAGGTGAATGATCCTGACTTAGTCAGGTCTTAATGTGCATTGGTGTTAATCCCGATTTACATTATACAGGTAATAAGCTAAGATCATTTTTTCTTTTTAAGCATTAGGAACCTTTGTGCATGTGTGTTTAATTTGGGTATGGGGAAGGGAGAAGAAACAGTTAGAGAATTTTGTTCACCCTATTGGCAGAAAAGGGCCAACAGGCACAGGTCACACCCACAGGCAAAAGGAGGTTATAGTAGCCTATTATTAAATTTAATTTTTTAAAATACAAACCCTTCTCTCACGTTCACCCACTCTGAGGAGGAAAAGAAGATTCCCAACCCCCAAACCCCTCTATTCTAGTGTTTCCATATGTAAAGCCTGAGATGGTGAGGGTAAGAATTAAAAAATTATTTATGAAGGGGAAAAAGACATCTGTTGCTATCTTAACCTTCAGACACTCCCATCCCCAGCCCCTTTTGCTTCTTCAGAAGGAGCCCCTGGGAATCAATATGAGTATAGAACAAGCCCTTCCTCTAGAGGGGCACTCAAACCCCAACATGGTATTGGAAGCTCTGGGGTTAACTGAGGAAGAGGGGGAGAATGGATAGCACCTCAACCTAGCAGGGGACGGGGTCTGCCCTTCATTACCATATAGTCAGCCAGCTGGACAGACGGCAGCCTGTGCCTCAATTGCTACCGTCTAATAACGACTTTTTCCTTTTATGTGTTGTCCTCCCCAGTATTTCATAGACAGCCTCCCTCGCCTCCACTGGAGACACTAGGTTTCTTGATCTTTTCTTCAAAGAGAAGGGAGGGGAGAGGAGGTTGTAGGTGGGGCAAAGCCCATCTCGTCTCTTCATCTAAGTCAGAGCATTTGCTCTCCTAAACAGAACCTAGAAGGGAAGTTCTCCAAGTTCTTGCTCAGATAGGAGCAGATTTCTCTCCCTCAGCAGAAGGACAAGACAGTAGCAGAATACACTGGTCTTGATGAGTGATGCCATCAGTACTGAGTAGCAGAGAGGGAGATTTCAGGAGGCAGGGAGGTAGGGCACGTCTGGCGCTGGTCTCACCCTGATGCAGAAGCCTAGCCCTGCACTGTTCTCCTCTTTAGATGAGTATGACAATCACCACGGTCCTGTTCACTGGACTGAATGTGCGGGAAGACCAGGCACCCATGAGGCAAGGGGTCTTCCCTCAGTCTTGGTGTGGAGGCAGCACACTACTTGAGCACTAAATATTTTTAAATTCCTTTCAGTTGTGTGTCTGTATTCTTCAGGACATTGGCTAGGACTAAATGACTGAGGATGAAACCAAATATGTCTATACTGCAAAGATTCTCTTGATTTTTTTAAAAAAGTCCTTTGAATAACACAGAACTATGTTCAGTTCTAGAATTACTTTTTTTTGTTTCTATTTCTCTGGTGAAATTTTCTACCCTTTCATTCATTATGAGCATACTTTTAGTTTATTAAGCATAGTTATAATATCTGATTTAAAGTACTTGGCTACATCCAAAACCTGGATTTTCTCTTGAAAATTTGTCACATTTTCTTGGATATTTGTATATGGACTAATTTTGGACGATTTCTTGAATATTGTGAGTATTATGTTATAAAGACTATAATATTTATGTTTCACGATTAAACTAATACTTTTGTCTTAGCAAGAAATTCACCTGGTTGGATGAAAACTACACATGCTTTTTCGTGAGTGGCAGCTTGAACCTTAGGACCATTCTTTTAGCTTTGGCTGGGCTACCTGCAGCCTGACCACCCCATGAATGGCTCAGGAATCAGCCTGAGGTTTGGACAGACTTTAGGACCCCCTCGTTTTGGCTCACTCCTTTCCAGGATTACCCACTCACTTCCCATTACTGGTGGTTGCCAAGATTCTCTTATCTTTTGCCTCAGGCCAGAAAGACTGAGATTTTGACAGAGTTTTAGCTCTCTCACACTGCGCTGAGTGAAGCCTCTGCCCTCTGGCTATAAGCTGAGATAGAAGATGGATGGACGGACAGGTGGATGGATGGATGGATGGATGGATGGATGGATGGATGGACAGACACACAGACACAGACAGACATAGATAGATAGATAGATAGATAGATAGATAGATAGATAGATAGAAAAATAACTCATTCTGTGCCAATACCTTCTGCCAAGTGTCAACTTCCTTCCAAAATCTCTGCTTTGTTCATGATTCAGTCTTTAGTTGTTTATTTGGTAATTTGTCCAGAGTGTATGGTTATTATTTGCTGGAGGAACAGTCAGAGAGGAACTTTCATGGCCATAACTGAAGCAGAACTTGCAGAAGCATAATTCAAAAGAAAGAAAAGGGTAATGGAGAAGGAAAAGAGCTAGCATTTGTTAAGCTCCATGTATAGGCAACATATTAAATACTTTTTCTGTTCTTTTTCTGTTTTCTTATGTTTTATCCTTCTTGCCCAAACAGTGAAATGCTCTTATGAACTTTAGGCTCACAATTCCACCTGGACCACTGACAATATAGCATGGCTCATAGTTTGTGTTTAATCCCAGAAGTACGTTGCTCAATGTTAGAAACATGCCCACGTGTCTGGAATAACTGCCTTGATACATTCTCCTAGAATTTTTCTAGGACGCCGCAGCCCCACTCATATTTTTTCAAAACATGTAATTTCACCAGCATAGCTGAAACCAAGAACTTCCCTAGTACCTAAGTGTCAAAACGACTTTCATTCATTATTGACTCCTTCACAAGATGTTTATTTTGTTTCTTACATGACATAGTCCAATAAAGGAACATTTTAAAAGTTCATTCTCAATGCCTAGCTCATATTACAGAAATCTGCCTAGGATCCCCCACATCAAAAGCACTTAGCATATACCAGGTACTGATCCTAGAGCTGGAGATGCAGCTGGAAATAACATGCAGTTCCTGACCTTAGAGGACTTAATGGTCCAATATGATGAGATTATCGGGAACACAATTTAGTCTATTCAGTGTTAAGACAGAATTAAATTTGTTTATGCCAGACATTCTTTATAAGTACTAGGGCCTGTAAACACTGGATTTCTAAAAACTAAAATAAGAAGAAAAAGTCAGTACATTTTTTGGTCTATAAAGCCTCTTGGAGAGTAGTGATGCATACTGTGTGCTTCATTTGGTTGCTGAAAATATGTGAGAAACCAAAATCAATAAGCTAAACTGTTGGTGGAAATGTAAATTAGTTCAGCCATTATGGAAAATAGTATGGAGGTTCCTCAAAAACCTAAAAATAGAACTACCATATGATCCAGCAATCCCACTAATGGGTATCTATCCAAAGGAAAGGAAATCAGTATGTTGATGATTTCTCTGCACTCCCATGTCTATTGCAGCAGTCTTCACAGGAGACAAGATACAAAATCAACGTAAGTGTCCATCAGAGGGTGAATGGATAAGGAAAAGATTATGTGTGTGTATATATATGTATATATATATGGAATATCATTCAGCCTTAAAATAAAAAGGAAATTCTGTCATTTGCCACCACATGGATGAACCCAAAGGACATTACATCAAGTGAAATAACCCAAGCACTGGAAGATAAATACCACGTTTTTAACTCACATGTGAATGCAAAAAAAAAAACTTGCAAGTTGCTCTAGCAGAAGTCGTTACTAGAGTCAAGGAAGGGAGAGAGAGGGGGACAGCCAAAGGCTGGTTAAGGGATACAAAAGTATATGTAGACAGGAAGAATAAGTTCTAATGATCTATAGTACTATAGGGGGACTATATTAACACTTTATCGTGTATTTTCAAATAGCTAGAAGAGCGGATTTTGAATGTTCCCAACACAAATAAATGACAAATATTTGACGTGGTTGATAAGCTAATTACCCTGATTTGCTCATTACACAATGTATATATGTATCAAAATTTCACACAGTACCCCACAAAGATGTAAAATTGTTATGTATCAATTAAAAATAAGAATAATAAAACCAAAATCAATAAATTGAGTAATTTGTTAGAGGCAAATGCCCATATATCATTCATTCAATCAGCCATTCCTTCATTGATGTAACAGAAACTTACCAGTTATGTGTTATGTGTTATGTGACAGACTCGGTGTTAGGAAAGTAAGTTAGGAGATGAAGACAAATTAACATGTGGAACAATAATTAGGCTGATTTTTTGTACTTGTGACCATGGGCAAGTGACTTTATCTTTCTGAGCCTCAGTTTCCTCAGCTACAAAGTGAGATTAAAAATAACGATACCTATATCAGGAGGTTATTTTCAATATTAAATGTGATATTTTTATATAGAGAGCACCTGGCATACTGGTTGGATCCCAGTAGATTCTTAATGAGTTTCAGCAATTTTTCCATCCTGCTACTATAGAAGAGAAATTTGAGGCCCATTGCAGTGAGTAACTTACTCACCCGGGGCACTACACACCTAGAAGATAAATTAAACACAAGCATGTGGTACAAAGTACACGAGTCTTGTTTGAGACCAGAAAGAAAGATTAATTCTGCCTGTGGAGTCTGAGACAGAATCAGGGAGGAATATTTAACCAATTCCATGGATGACTTTCCAGATATGGTCCATAAACATATATCTGGAGACTTGGAGCAAAGTTTTTAAAAAGTCCATCAACTGCTGATCCCGTAGACACCTGCAGATCTTCCATCTGATCTCTTCCTCACTAATATAGCTTCCTTCATCTTTAAGAGATTATGCTGGTTAATCTTTAATGACAAGGATCAACACCAGTTTCTCAATCCTGACTTCTTTATAATCTTCAGAACTAGCAGGTAAGAGGAAAAAGAGGAAATAACTGCCTTGATATGTTCTCCTAGCATCACCCCCTCTAAAGTAAAAAGAGTACTTCTTTAAACCATGTAACTTTGCCAGCACAGTTGAAACCAAGAACTTCCCTAGAACTTGAGTGTCAAAATGACTCATTCATTATTTAATCCTCCACAAGATGTTTATTTTGTTTATTACATGACATTGTCCATAAACTGGAAGCAGCTTCAGTGGAAAAAAATCCTCAAAGTAAAACTCTGAGAAGATTATTAGTCCTAAGAAGGATAATCTCTTTCTGATTTTCCTTGTGTAGCTAAAATACCTATGTAACTCTATTTTAAGAAATAAGACTTATCACAAACATTAGTTTATGATATACAATAATATGTAAAAATTATCTTAGTATAACTTTATTGCCAATTATCTGAATATAACCTCCATCTCTTTTTTTCTTTCTTTCAACAGAACGCTACACCTTTCCATGTAACTGTCCAAGATGATAATAACATCGTTGTCTCATTAGAAACTTCAGATGTCATCAGTCCAGCATCTGTGTATGTTGTGAAGATAACTGGTGAATCCAAAAATTATTTCTTCGAATTTGAGGAATTCAACAGCACTTTGCCTCCTCCTGTTGTTTTTAAGGCCAGTTATCATGGCCTTTATTATATAATCACTCTGGTAGTGGTAAATGGAAATGTGGTGACCAAGCCATCCAGATCAATCACTGTGTTAACAAGTAAGCATCATGTGTAATATTCTCCCCTCTTTCTTCTTATTGTTTCCCTGTTTCTTCTCATATGGCTTGAATTGAGAGAAGCCACCCAGAATGGCAAAATCACTTGCCTTGACGCCAAGTGACATAGATTCAATGTTATGAGCTATATTAGCAATATAGCTTCTTGCTGGAGTTTGATGTTTACTCTTTACCTTGTGATAACAAAAATATTTTTAAACCAAAAAAAGTAATCCTCAACGAAGGAGCATATTTTGAGACTGAATGGCGATTTCAAATTCATGATTGAACTGTGTAATATTCTGCTGTATTACTTAATAATGTCATCATAACTTGTCTATTTTTTCCAGAGCATGTACTCTCATATTTAGCAATTCAGTTTGGGGACAATGAACTGATACTCCTATTTAGCCTGCTCAAATTCAGGTATAGGTCTTTGGCTGAGAGAGAGAAAAAGATATATTTATTTATCACTTGTTATTCCCTACCTCATCTTCAAAATAGCTTTGCTTTCTACTTCTTAAGAAAAAATGCCAAGCAAAAAAATTACCGGCATTTTAACCTTCATGAGTCCATGTCATAAAGAGTTAAGGCTGACATTGGGAAATTTTTAGGAATAGTTTTAACTCCGTGTGATTTTTTTTCACTTTACTCACTGACTTTAATCTCAAATTAAGATGTGACTCTACTGTCTATGCTGACATGTGGAAGGAAAACTGGTATCTGTAAGACAGCAGAGTTTATCACTAGCACAATACAATGGCTCAGCAAAGTCCCTTTTGCTTATGTTCTTCAGTGCAAGTTTTGCAACAGCTGCAATTTGTTAAATGCCATCTACCCGTGATTGTTCTGGTGATAACTAAGGGAAAAGACAGTGATAGTGTCTGTTGGGATAAAAGGAAACAGAAACTACAAGAAGCAAAAACTCAGAACCAAGCTAGAGGACATATTTTTAACATGTCTGTCAAAAATTAATTAAAGTCTCTATTGGCAGAGTCCCAGGATCAGTAGTGAGTCCTAAAAATTAGGAATGGTGTAGACCCAAGACCTTCAAAGTTTATAGACATAATGAACAAATCTATTAGCTGAATTAAAGGGAGAACTTACCTGGTAAAATACTGTCTTAAACAAGCTCTAGAAAAAGACGAATTGCAAGTCAGATTTAGGCAGCAGATATAGACACATAATGCCTATAATACAAACTCCTTGAAATCAAAACCTGTCTTACTTATCTCCATAATTCATAAACACCTAGCCCAAGGCTTATGCTTGCTTAATAGATAATACATAAATATTAGTTCAATTTAGTTGAGCAAGTAATAGGAGAGATCCACAGGAAAAAAAATAAGGCACAAAGAAAAATAGATTTAGGACTGTAATGACGATTGCTGAACCAACATCTCTGAGCATGCACTCAGCCATTCCTCATCAGTTGCAGCTGAATGATTCAGCCCTTTAGCTAAGCCTTCGTGAAGAAATTTGATAGGTAAGTAAATGCTAAAAGATTTCTAGAATATCACTTAGCATTTATGATGAGTTCCATTCAAAATATATTCTATTTTCCTTTGTGATGTTTTCCTTTGACCTGTAGGGCTTACAAGTGTGTTGAATATCCAAATATTTGGAAATTTTGCAGACATCTTTTTTTATTGATTTCTAGAGGAAGTGCTGTTGTGATCACAGAACATATTTTATATGATTCATTTACTTGAAAATTATTGAGATTTGTTTTATGGGCCCAAATATGGTCTTTCTTGCTGTGTATTCTGTGAGTACTTCCTGGGTGAAGTTTCAATAAGTACCAATGAGGTCACATTGTTTGTTCAAGTCTTCTATAACCTTACTGATTTTCTGTTTATTTTTTCTAATAATGACTGATAGAGGAATCTGAAAGTCTCCACTTGTAACTGTAAATTTGTCTATTTCTCCTTTCACTTATTTTGGTTTATGCTTTACATATTTTGAAGCTCTGTTGTTATTAGGTGCAAAAGCTTTTAAGATTGCTGTGTCTTCTTGATAAACTGATCCTTTTGACTATATGTAATGTCCCTCTATATTCCAAGCAATATGCCTTGTGTAATTTCCCTTTTGTCTGATATTAAAGTAGCCATTTAGTTTTCTTTTTTAGGTGTTTGTGTGGCATACTTAATCCATCCTTTTGCTTTCAGCCTACTTCTGTCTTTACATGTAAAACGGTTTCCTGTAGACAGCACAGAGATGAGTCTTGCTTTTTTTTCCAATCTAAAAATCGCTGTCTTTTAACTGGAGTACTTAGGACAGCACTATCCAATAAAAAGAGAATGTTAACCTCACATGTAATAGTAGATTTTCTGGTAGACATATTAAAATGCTTTTTAAAAAGGTGAAATCAATTTTAATAACATGGTTTACTTAATCCATTACATTCAAAATATTATTTCAACATACAATCAATATACAAATTTACCCATTTTTTTACTTTCAAACAGAAGTTAAATTTAAATAAAAGTAAAGCTGCACTAGCCTAATTTTAATTGCTCAATAGCCATATGAAGCTAGTTACTACCAATTTAAATGTGTAGGTTTAGACAATATACATGTAATGTAATTATTAATATTTATTATTATAATATAATACAATTATTTCTATGGTTGAATTTGAATTTACCGTATTGCTAGGCTGTTAGGTAGAATGAGCAGTGAGTCAATCTAGTCAATAGTTGAGCTGGGTTGGAGGTATTAGATACCTTCCATTCATCACAGATTTCTAGTTCTTCCCATGGTAGGCTGCCAGGAGTGGTAGAGGTGTTTCTCAGTGTTTCAGTTCCCCCCTCAGTATGCAGCAAGCCCTGAACACCGGCACCACAGAAGAGGTCCTCCAGCAATAGACTGCTCTTGTTTTTCTCTCATCGCTAACTTTTTGGCGGGGACAGAAGATGTTCTTGGTTCTCATGGTCCAGCCTCAGGCTTAGGCAGACCCTGTGATGTTCGATGGGACATTCTTGACATTTTTACCCCTCAAATTACACTAACACTGAAATTCTACATTAAATCTGTGGGTCAGAGAGTTTCCTGCCTCTTCTCCAGTGGTAACAGAACCACTGATACTCTACTTTGTATCAATGTAGGACTCTGGGCCCAAAAGAGTTTCTGCTCCTCTCCCAGGATCAGGCGTCTTTTGTTTCTATTCACCCTTCAAAAGAAGGGATGTTTTCCTGAGAACTGGAAGGGAAAGATTTTTCTGCCCCTCCACAATACACTAAGGTTTGTATTCAGGAAAGATCCAGAGAAGTAAGTTTTCTTGTTGGCCTCTTAGTGGTTTCAATTATCATCTGCATGCCTATTGCCTCCCACACCCATCCCCAACCCCCAGAAGGAGGCTCTCTCCAGTCCCTATATTCATGAGACTGCCTCTGGTAGTCCTCATGAGCATGGGGTAGAGGCCCAAGGGGAAAGCGAGAGAGAGACAGTAGACTCTATTTGTGTCTGCGTCTCCCAGTTAGTCTAGACAAGTGGTGACCCAGGACTTCGGGATGATGGAAATGTTCTATATCCATATTGTCCAACATAGTAGCCACTAATTTTTACTTGTAATTAGTTTTAGTTCATTTAAAATTTTATTTAAATAGCTCCATGTAGCTAATAACTACCATATTGGACAGAGCAATTCTATGCATCCACTTAGACGATACTTAGCCTTTATGAATCCATTAAAATTGGAACTGCTTTCTTCTTATCTGCTTCAATGTTATATCCTCTTCCTGCTGTGCTTTGCCAAAAGGTGAAATAGTGTGTCGCCTCTCTCCAGAGGGGTTGTTTACGCCTTGGAATTCATATTACTTGGTTGACTTGCTACCTCACCTCTCCTGTAACCTCAAGAATAGTTATGATTTCGTGGATTACATGGCTTTTGCTTGTTGAGGTGGAGAAGAAGTGATATTGTCCTGGGGCTTTCTACATGTTAAGGGGAAGAGGAAACACGTATTGATTTCCAAAGAGTAAAATTAATTCATGATGGCCTATCAAATATTGTCTTGTACCCTATTGTTAAAGGCTCAATTACATTATCCCAAATTTAAGGAGCAATAATAAGTTGGGAATATAAGAAGTGGGGATTAGTGCACAAATATTTCTGTGACATTAGGTACGAGCTGGCATTTAGTGACATTTGGGTTTCAGCTTCCACCTTCATAAAAGAGGGAATTAAATTACATGATGACTAAGATAACTTTTGAGCTCTGAAACTAACATTATCTGTCAGTTAATGATGTGTTTTTGCCATCTTTATTTTTCTAACTGAAAGCTTTTTAAACAAGTTTAGAAAACATTTGTAGTATCTGCTCACAGAGTTGACATATTTCTCTTGAGAATAAAAGAGTACCTTTGTAGCAGTCATTTATTGTGTGTTAGATGCTTGTTTTGATGAAATAAGTAATGACAAAGCAATTGGCCCCAGGGCAGTCCTTTGATATTTCGCTATAGTTGTTCTGAGTCTGTCACTCTTAGAGAAAGCTGAAAAACATGTCAAAGAATAAATTTGGCATAGCAGAGTCATTTGGCCAGTTCAAAAGAATTTCACAACCCTTAGGCTGTGACACCTCATTAATATTTAATTGATTGAGAACCTTCAGTATATTGCATGCACTTCAGAGGGAAGGGGTAGTTTCTCAGCAGGTAAAAGGATACCTGGAATCAGTTGCTTGGAAATTGAGGAAATGTCACATACACACAGCTGTGCCACGTGTCAGTGAAGTTCTACAGATAGTGGCTATACACATTAAAGAATACACAAGGAGACACTCTACAAATATAATATTCTATACACACCTATTCTAAATAAAAATAATTCATGAGTTTTTATTTTAGTTATCAGGTACATTCTCTGTGCCATGTCCTAAGTACTAAAGAAATAAAGATAGATAAAAACACTCATAATCAAAGATGTTATACTGTAGTGGAAGAGACAAATAAAAACCATTACAAATAATATGATAACTGCTATTGTAACCAGAAAGGGGTCCCAATCCAGACCCCCAAGATAGGATTCTTGGATCTCAGGCAAGAAAGAATTCAGGGCGAGTGCACAGTTCAAAGCAAAAGCAAGACATTAAGAAAGTAAAGGAATGAAAGAATGGCTACTCCATAGGCAGAGCAGTCCCAAGGACTGCTGGTTGCCTATTTTTATGGTTATTTCTTGATCACATGCTAAACAAAGGGGTGGATTATTCATGAGTTTTCCCAAAAGGGTGGACAATTCCCAGAACTGAGGGTTCCTGCCCCTTTTAGACCATACAGAGTAACTTCCTGACATCGCCATGACATTTGTAAACTGTCATGGCACTGGTGGGTGTCTCTTAGCATGTTAATGTATTATAATTAGCGAACAATGAGCCAGTGAGGACAACCAGAGGTCACTCTCATCACCATCTTGGTTTTGGTGGGGTTTGGCCAGCTTCTTTACTGCAACCCGTTTTATCACCAAGGTCCACCCCAGTAGGTCTCAGCCTTATTTTACCCAGTCCCTATTCAAGATGGGGTTCCCATGGTTCAAATGCCTCTGACACTGAAAGAATTATGTGAAAGAGATTGCCTTGCCTTCCTAGGGAGCACTGGGAAGGCAGCACAGAAGACACAATCATTAAAAAATGAAGGAAAATTTCCCAAAAGAATAAAGAATAGAAAGTGTTACAGAGTCAAATGGAATCATATATGCAAATAATGGAGGCATACATAGCATGGCACACTTGGTAACTGCAAGAAGTTAAGATGGCAAATGTTAGCTGTTCCAGAAAATAACAAGAAAAATGGCTAGAAATGTTGAAGAACTTTAAGTACCTTGCAAAGGAATTTAGACTTTAACCTATAAGTGATGAGGGAGAAATTACATAACAGGATTTGAATGGGGAAAGTGCTCTTGTAGCAGAGCTGCAAGCCAAGAGATCCTGAATCCTGCATTGGAATTGAAAAATTATCAAGCGAGTAAAGCAAGTATTTGGGGTAGTCGTTCAACCATATGTATAGCCTTGGGCAGATGATTACTTTCTCTAAATCTTAGTTTTCAAATCTATAATTCATTCTAGGGGTTAGCAAACTTTTTCTATGAAGTCTTAGATAATAAGTGTGTTATATTTTAAGGGCCATACAGTCTATATTGCAACTACACAACTCTGCTGTTGCAAACAACAGCAGCCACACACGATACATAAACAAATGATCATGACTATGTTATAATTAAACTTTATTTAGAGACATCAACATTTGATTTTTTATATAATTTTCATGTGCCATGAGATACTATTCTTCTTTTGTTTAGGTCCAACATCTAAAAATGTAAAAGCCTTTCTTAGCTTAAAAGTCAAACAAAAACAGGTGGCAGAACAGATTTGGCTTGGTGGACTGTAGTTTGCTCACTTGATCTGTCATATCATTATAATATGTAATATTGGGATAATTAGAGTACCTATTTGGTGGGGGGCATAATAAAATAATACAAAGTAAGCTCCTTAACAAAGCATGCAGTACAGGATCAATCAATAGAATATGTATCAATGGCACTAAATAGAAAGTTACTCGAGGTGTCAGAAGTGAAGGAGATTGAGACAGATTAAGCAGGGAAATATCAGTGAGATGGAGGTGACTGGTTTAGGACAAAGATTCTGACTAAAGTGAGAATATCAGGTAGCCTACAGACATTGAAATTTTGAGCAGAAATGAATAAGAAAATTAAGGGGAGAATGGAGGCAGGGAGAATAATTTAGAAAGTTGTTGAAATGCTTGAGGAAAGAAATGATGAGGACTTGAACTAAGGTACTGGGTGTGATGATCACCACCTAGCTTGGACCATGGGAAGCTGCTGCTGCCAGACCTACCTCACTGGTATGCTTTGATGTAGCTGAGGTGCCAGGTCAGGTCTCAAATCATCATCTAAACACCAAACAGTAGCTCTGGCCTCAGTCCAGTCCCTTTTCCCTGTGCCTGCCGTCAGAAGTGAGGGTCTAATCCCAGATCCTCTCTCTCAAGAGAACTTGGCCGGAAGAGACACATTCTTCGGTTGGTCACATCAGAGGTTACTGAACATGAACACAATTGCTTCTTTAGTTTTCATTCTTTAGTCCGGCTAAACAGAGCAATCTCAGAAAGGAGCAACTTTTAGCAGTTAGCATTTAATAAGTAATACAGAGCTACTTTTGTTTTCTTTAAACAGCATGTGCTCCACATTTGCTTTTCTTTCTTTGTCTCTTCTCTGAGATCGTCACATCCAGAACTTTCAAAACTTTCCTATTCATGATCTCTCTTGAATGATTCAGAGATAATTCAGGGGCATAAAATATTGTTCAATTTGAACATGAGTTTTCATTATATGAGACACCTAATGAGGGAAAAAATAATCATACTAAATGTCATTTTTTATTAAAGAGAAAACTAGGAACTTAGGCTAGGATTTCTTGTCAAAATAATGCAGTCCATTCTTCTTGTCATCCACTTTTTGCTCCTACCACAAAGCAAAAAGAAAAGCAGAAGCACATTTCCAGACCCAAAACCACAATAGTTCTCTAAGAACCAGAAACAAAATAAAAACTCAAAGTGGGGAAATGGGCTGAAGTAATGGGCCCTCTGTGCTCTGGGTCTGGAAAAGACACTATTGAGTCTGGACCCCAGTATAGTCAGAAGGACTGAAATGCTCCATGCTAGACAGGGCACAGTGCCAGGCTCTCTGCTTATAGCAAAGATTCTTCCTGTTTGACACACACAAAAAAATACATATATAAAGACCTGAGGATGCAGGGACACATATGCATCTTACTGCCAAGGTCCAAAGCTAGTTCCTGTCTCACTCAGTGAATGAATCTATAGTGATAACCACTATATCATCCACAATATTAAGAATGGCAAAATAATGTCATATGTCTTGTTGTAGACCGGGCGCTTTGGTGGGCGGACAGGATGCAATGGCTTAATTGTTTTAAAAGCAAGGCATAATAAAGAGAAATGGGGAGATGAAAAGGCATCAAATGAGCCCAGAGCCTGTGTCTCAAAACACATGAAAAACTTATGCTAAAAAAGATAGATATCAAAACAACTATAACAGTTCAGATTATATCTTAAATAGCAATTTAACAAAAATTTAATTATGTTTATAATGTTCAAGGGCATAAATGTAAGAACCGCCTCCAGTTTTTGAAACCAGGTAATTAGTGAAAAAAAAAAATTGGCAAAAACAGTGCAGTGCTGTGCCTACAGTTCCACACACTCAGGAGGTTGAGGCAGGAGGATCCCTTGATTCCAGCAGTTCAAATCGAGGCTGGACAACATGATGAGACCCTATCTCAAAAAAAAATTTGCAGAAATAAAATAAAAACATATATAATAAACATGAATAAATTAAAACTTTTATAAATGAAAACATAATCATTTAAATTAATTTAAAATTTAATTCATCAAACAGGACAAAATTAATTTGATTGATTAAAGTTAAAGTTTACTAATTGAAAAGCTTCAGTAGATAAGACAAATTCTATACTGATCACAGTTATAAAGAGCTAGTAAATTGGAGGATAATACCATGCAATTTGCCCCATAATATAGCACAGTGAGGCAATTCACAGGCATGGAAGTGGGAAAGGCTCTAAGAAGGTTTAAGGATTCATGAAAAAGAAGGAGGGAATGGTGGGCACAATATTTGGAGAGATTATTATGAGAATTTCCAAGACTTGAAGAATGACATGAATTCACAGACTGACAGAGCATTCCAACTAAGTACCTAATAGAGTAATTCAAAACTAAAACCAGGCCTAAATATATAATGCTATATTATTGCTATTATGTATCATCAGATTATTAAGTCTAAATGAAAATAAATAAATAAGCTTGAAAGGTACAAGAGGAAAAAAGCAAAGTATCTACAAAGGAATGACTATTCTACTGACAGAAGTCTTCCCTTCTGCAATAACTGGTGAAAGAAAACAAAACAAAAAAAAATCGTCAAAGTACTGACGAAAATACCTGTCTACCTAGAATTTTATACCCAGATATATCAAGAATAAACCACATTAAGAATAAAGATAAAATAAAGAAATTTTCTAATATACAAAGCCTAGAGAACTTAACACCTATAGCTCTGGGTTAAAGAACTGTTAATAGACAGATTTCAGCAAGAAAAAAGGTGAATCCAGAAGGAAAGTCCAGGACACAATTTTAAAAAATGACAATGGGAATATGGTATATGACAAAGATTGTGTTACAAATTAGCAGGAGCAGGCCGGGCGCGGTGGCTCAAGCCTGTAATCCCAGCACTTTGGGAGGCCGAGACGGGTGGATCACGAGGTCAGCAGATCGAGACCATCCTGGCTAACATGGTGAAACCCCGTCTCTACTAAAAAATACAAAAAACTAGCCGGGCGAGATGGCGGGCGCCTGTAGTCCCAGCTACTTGGGAGGCTGAGGCAGGAGAATGGCGTGAACCCGGGAGGCGGAGCTTGCAGTGAGCTGAGATCCGGCCACTGCACTCCAGCCTGGGCGGCAGAGCGAGACTCCGCCTCAAAAAAAAAAAAACAAATTAGTAGGAGCAGATGGAAAAAGAACCCCAAAACAGGCAAAAGAATTTAACAGTTCTAAGAAAAGGAAAGCTGACTGACCAAAAAACATAAGAAAAAATAATTAATCTCCATGAGCAGGAAATTAAAACAAAGAGACAAAATTTCACACACCTCAGAGTGGCAAAAATTAAAAAGACTGGTATCAGCGAATGTTGGAAAATAATATGGAGAAAAAGGAACTATCATACACTGCGAATAGATATGTAAATTGCCCTAATCTAGTTAGAAAACTTTCTAAGAATATCTGATAGAGATGATGTGTAGACCCTACTATCCAGGATTTGCCACCTAAAGAGACATGCTGCAAACATTTATTGCAGCACTATTTGTAAGAGTGAATGATTGAAAGCAATTACTCTACTAAAATAATAACAGATATATTGTGTGGGTTGTATAGCAAAATGGACACGAAAATAAAATTTTTAGATATTCTTGTATCAAGAGTGATAAATCTTAAAACATTTTTAGGCAATAAAAAGCTGCAGGATAGTTATGATAATTTACATAATAATTTAAAACATGAAACAATGTTGGATGCTTACAAATATATGTTTTAAAAACATGCATGAGAAGATAAATACCAGATTCAGAGCAATAATTCCTTCTGGTCATGGTGGGAAAAGAATGGGGTTTGGGAAAGTTACATGGGGGAATTTCAACTACATTTTCTAAGACTTTATTTATTTGAAAAATTAAAACATCTGTGGACAAGAAAGTAATGAACAAAGATATTAAATGATTCACCTTGTCCAACAACTCCATTTCTCTGTCCAGTCCAGGCTGGTCCTAAGAAAGGGAAGTACAATGGAGTGACTGACAGGGTGAGGACTATTGACTTAGATTAGGATTTAACCTTGTCATCATTGAAATGCCTGTTAGTAACTATAGCACTGGTTTATACCACACCACTTAATTTCTAAAAAGAAAGATAATGAGAGAAATCACTGGCGAGATAGTAAAATATTTTTATACTCTACATTTGAGTTCTTCTAAAAACAGTAGTTCTTGGATTGAATACTCCTCAGTAATGCTTAGACATCAACAGGATTTTCAGCTGACCTGGGTCATTCACACTGAAGCTGAGGGAAACATATAAAACAAACATATAAACAGGCATTTTAAGACATTCTCTTAAAGTTTAAGTAGCTTGTTGCAGAAAAAAAAAATGGAAAATAAAATATATGTTCTCTAATCCTCCTGTCTGTCTTGAATTTCAAAGTTTGACCGTGGCTTTGATGTGCAGACTTCATGCCTCAGGGCATGAAAGATTAAGTGCCCTTCTAACTTCTCTTTTCAGTAGAAGAAACCCTGATGAGGATGTGAAACAGGACTGCAACAGTGGAGGAGTTACTGCTCTGTGGCTGCTTTTCTGTTTCCTTTCATTTTAGTTCTCTTAGGGCCAGAGTCAATAACTGGATCTGGTAGACTCCATGGGTTAGTAAATTAGGCTGGGTCGAAAGAAAAAACTTGAGTCTTCGAGGGTTGGCTGATTGGTTGGTTGGTTGACATGGTACATAAGTGAGTACGTGAGTTCATTCTGAAATGTTACCTGCATGTAGGAAGACTAGGGATGAGGCAAAGATAAAATTCAAACCTTTTAATCAGAGACTATAGCACATAGTCTACAGTGACATGATCATAAAATACAGTGGAGTCTGAAGGTCTTCCTAGCTTTTTTGTAGATGTTGGCTTGGTTTTTCAGAAAATTTCAGGAAAACTCAAAGCATTAACCTGTAGCTTCAATTATTTCTGGGTTTCTTAAAGTCAAAAGCAAAGATAGATTAAGAAGACCCTGAGCAACAAAATAAAATATATCTTGCTACAGATTGAGACATACTAGATACTCAATAGTTATTTATTGAAAGAACTAAGTCAAATTTGGAGTTCTCATGTTATTGAAATTGAAATTTTTTGAATGTAAATTTAAACTAAGGACATTTCTTTAGGTCAGGCTATAGATGATGTCCAAGAATCCCCTCAATTCTGAAATTGTGAATCAAAAAAATTTTTTCTGTCAATCTAAAATTGTCAAAAGGGTCAGAATCTCATTTAAAGAGAGTTTTTTCAAGCACAAAGTGTGAGGCTAGACCACCTAGAAACACCAACTCCTAAAGCATTCAGGCAGTGCTCTGAAGTAGTGCAACTGGGATCTCATTTCTTATAGGCAGAGACAGAGAAGTTTTTATCAGGATTACAAAAAATTATTCATACAAGGTTGACACCTGGTTAACAGAAATTTCATTGGTTATAAGCAGTGTTTCTTTTGGGGAAGGGTACATTTAACATTTTTTTTACACAGAGTGTGATAGTTATTTATAGGTTTTCTGTCATCCGGCCTAGGCAAAGCAGGACAACAAAGGGGGGAAGTTAATCTACAACAAGGGTCATTAATTAAGAAGGCAGGAGATTTTTGTCCCTGACATTATTTAATTCCCTCTAGTCATTGTACAGAACAAGAAAAATAAAATGAGTTAATCTGTAATTTGAGAACAGAAGTTATAACTATATGTGACTCAGATCACAGTTACATGTTTCACATGCTTAAGGTGATTTTTGGGGTTCCAACAGCTTTTAAATTTTATTTATCTTCATATTTTTCTCTCTTTTTTTTTTTTTTTGAGATTTCACTATTGTTGCCCAGGCTGGAGTGCAATGGCACTATCTCTGCTCACTGCAACCTCTGCCTCCCAGGTTCAAGTGATTCTCCTGCCTCAGCCTCCCAAGTAGCTGGGATTACAGGCGTGTGTCACCACGCTCGGCTAATTTTGTATTTTTAGTAGAGACAAGGTTTCTCCGTTTGGTCAGGCTGGTCTCAAACTCCTGACCTCAGGTGATCTGCCCGCCTTGGCCTCCCAAAATGCTGGAATTACAGGTGATCCCAAACGAAATTATTTAACACATCTTATTAATAAAATCATACAAGTAAAATCTGTTTAATAGCTTCTTCAGAAAGGTGCAAAATGCATTATTTACAAGAAATTTGCATGACAGTGGGAGGGGAAGGAAATGCAGACATATATCGATAATGGATTTTTAAAAATGAGTATTTTTAAAGTTTTCCAGTGAATGAACTACTCAAGCAAAATAGAAATATTTTCTTTAAACTTCTATAGAAAAAGTGGTTTGAGAAACACCACAAAATATATTTTTTACAACATTGGAGAGTTTAAAATTTTATACTTCATTTGGAAAAACAAGTGCTGTGTTCACACGAAGAAATAAATGATCATATAACTATCATCGGTCTGAGCCAAAATGTATTTTCTGTTACTGGTCTGTTACTAATATCAAATTTCCTTCGCATAAGAAAAAGAAAAATAAACTGGGAATCTGAAGATACAGACTGTCATGTACTTGTTAAATTAGCTTGGACAAGTAATTTAGTCGGTGAGTCATCATTATATTTACCAGTGGGAAGGATATATTAATATTTGCTCTTCCTAGATATCAGGACTGTTGCAAAAGGAAAAATAAATGTAAAAGTTTTTCAACAATCAGAAAGCACTATATAAAATGTACTTTATTAATTACTGCTAAGAGCATTCAATTCATGGGTACTGAGGAGTATAGTGCCCACAGACAGTGAAAATATGTGTGAATTTCTGGTAGGTGTAATCCTTGGTTCATTCAAGTATTGATATCGGTCTTTCTCTCTCCTCTTTCTTTTCCCTTTCTCCATTTGCTTCACTTCTGTAGAACCTCTACCTGTAACCAGTGTTTCCATATATGACTATAAACCTTCTCCTGAAACAGGAGTCCTGTTTGAAATTCATTACCCAGAAAAATATAACGTTTTCACAAGAGTGAACATTAGCTACTGGGAAGGTAAAGACTTCCGGACAATGCTATATAAAGGTAAGCAGCAAAAGGAAGGCTGAATCCATGATGACCCTCACTTTTTACACAGCTTTTCCCAAATGATGTTCTCTCTTACTGCAAAGAGGTTTTATAATTCACTATTTGACCTATAAATGAGCCATTAAAAATAATTATTGACTTATGAAAATCATGCTATGAGGAAACCTAGAACATCTGGTTCATTTCTTGAGAGTCATGTGTCATGTGTACAGCATGAGAAACACTCAAATTATTATCACTTACATGTTACTCTTCCTTAAAGCAGCATATGCCTGGTACAGGAAATAAATTCAGACTTAAGTTTAGAAGCACAAGTAACCATTTCCTTCTGGGTATGATAGATGGGCATTTCCGGGACTGGGAAGCCAGAGGGGTGCCTTTTGCAAAGTTTCACTTGGAGATGATCCAGCATCCTCAAACGCGATGCTGTATGACCAGCTAAATGAATACATTCACATACAAAAATTAGTTTTGCTTTTTTATTCGCTTGATGGGAACCTTGTGGGGAAGGGAGAGAAAAGAGCCCAGGAGAAGTAATACTTCAAATTAGTCAAAGGAACAAAATCAACTTCTCTGGGTAGAAGGGGCTGGAGGGAGAGGGAAGAGAGGGCATTCAGTTTCATTTGGGAGTGAATGCTAGTGAAGGAACTTGAATACTCTCAGGACACATCGGGTCGGGGTGGGAGGTAGGTAATGCTACCAGAGTTGGCTAACTGTAGCTGGAAACATGTATTGGTGGGAAGAGAAAGAGTATTGAAGCACACAGAGCATGACATCCAGAAAAATGTCACTTTGACTTGCTGCTTTTACACACTCATTTCTTCCATGGATTTATTTTTTCTGAGACACTATTTAAAATATAAGCAGTGGGGCTGGGAGTGGTGGCTCACGTCTATAATTCCAGCACTTTGGGAGGCCGAGGTGGGCAGATCACTTGAGTTCAGGAGTTCGAGACTAGCCTGGCCAACATGGTGAAACACTGTCTCTACTAAAATATACCAAAAAACTAGCCGGGTGTTGTGGCGGGTACCTGTAATTCCAGATACTCAGGAGGCTGAGACAGAAGAATTGCTTGAACCCGGGAGGCAGAGGTTGCCATGAGCCAAGATCACACCACTGCACTCCAGCCTGGGCGACAGAGCAAGGTTCCATCTCAAAATGAATGAATGAATGAATGAAATATACGCAGTGAATTTAGTTTTTTTAAACTTTGAAAAAATCAAAGAAACATAAATTCCACAAATTATGTTGTTATTTACAATGAAAACAGATAATCTGCAAATTAACAAATGGAAAGTTGTTTATAGATCATATGCAAATATATTTATGAATGATTAAAAAGCAATTACTGAAACTTTTGTTAATCATAAATTTTAAAATAATTAATATAATCCCATTCTTAAGTCAATTACTTCTTATTACTTCTTCAAACTATTTTTAGATTTCAATTCAATAAGTGGTATTTTTAGTTTTTTCTCTCATTTCTTTTGAGTTGGATTGGATTTTTAGTTTATTGTTATTCTCTGTAAAGTTTTCTAAGTGGAGTCCAAACTTTTATTATTTCTATTTTTGGGCAGGTTCTGTCTTCAAACTGGCAAATAAACCAGTTTTAAATTAGGCTAGTTTTTCTAAATGAAAACTTTTCTTGTAAAATTGCTTTTTTTCAGGTCATAAGGTGGCAAAATACCTTGAATTTTTATCTTAAAGTAAATGGCCAGTGTAAACTTAACGTCTACAATTTCTTTATATTATCTCCTTCAATTAATACATACCCCAAAAGTTCCTATCATAAAAAGTTAACTCCAATTGTGTTCGATTTTCTCAGGAATTTTGTCAGAAAAAGCCCTTCAGGATTGAGTCTAAACATTCAACGTTTCGTCTCTAGCCTTCTACTAACTCTTTATTATTGACCATAACAGTAGTTGAAGGAAATATTATGTGGTGAATGTTTAACCATAATTGTTTCAAACTTTCCAGAAGTGTGTGACATTTAGAAGACCATATTTTTCATGCAATTGATTTTCTCTTCACAGATTTCTTTAAGGGAAAAACAGTATTTAATCACTGGCTGCCAGGAATGTGTTATAGTAATATCACCTTTCAGCTGGTATCTGAGGCAACTTTTAATAAAAGTACCCTTGTTGAGTACAGTGGTGTCAGTCATGAACCCAAACAGCACAGAACTGGTAAGTCTCCTGAAGAATCAAATACAGTGAAAAAATAATTCAGTTATATTTTGCTGTATATTTATTTTTTATCGTAAGAAATATTCTGGTCCAGAGCAAAGAAAGAAAATGCATATGTTTAATAACCTAAAACAGATTTTATATCCATGTAAAAAGAACTGGGCAAAATATTCAATAAGAAAAATCTAAAATACGTCAATGCAATCATAGATTTGTAATCTTTGAATAAAAACTACTATATTATTACCAAAGGTTATAATGAAGTAACTTACCCAGATCTAGTAGACATCAGTTATTACTGACAAGTGGCCCGATGGCAGAAAAAAGAGGGAAGACATTCTAGTACAGTTTATCAGATTATTAAAGGAAAATATTGAAATTCAAATGTATCTCAAACTTGAAGTACTTAATTTTTGTAACACCAATAATATAAAGCACTATTGTAGAATGGATGGATAGATGCATGGATGGATGGAAGAATGAATGGGTAAAATAAGCATATATCTACTAAGTACCCATCACCAATATAAGCAACATCGCATGTGCCTAATGTGCCTGAGTACTCAATAGGAAAGCTGGAGAGGCCATTCTGATAAGCACCAGGAAAGGATTATGATAGATTACGTCTAAGGTCTTGACAATTTGAAATTCTAAGATATCATGATTCTTATTCATTAGTCTAAGACCAGGAAACTATTTCAGCTAAATCACTAACTCACCTAATGTCAACATTTAAGATTCTATTTATGTTTTTCATTATTCAATGTAAGTAGAAAAACATTAATTGAGCACCTTCTACCTGGAATTTGGTCTAAGTACTGAGACATGAAGACAAAGACTGATAAGACAGGATCCTTGTCCTCAAAAAATGGTACTCGTAATACACAAATGGCACTAATACAAGGCAGAATGAGATAAATATTATAAAAGAGGTACAAAGTTATTTAACAGCACAAAGGAGAGAGAAATTTTTATTAGAAGTTCATGGGGCCTAGCGTGGTGGCTCATGCCTGTAATCTCAGCACTTTTGGAGGCTGAGGCAGGTGGATCACCTGAGCTCAGGAGTTTGAGGCCAGCCTAGCCAATATGATGAAACCCCATCTCTGGGGAGTTATACATGATATAAATGATGAATTGATGGGTGCTGACGAGTTGATGGGTGCAGCACACCAACATGGCATAAGTATACATATGTAACAAACCTGCACGTTATGCACATGTACCCTAGAACTTAAAGTATAATAAAAAATAAAAATAAAAAAATAAAAATAAAAATACTAGCCGGTCTTGATGGCTGGTGCCTGTAATCCCAGCTACTCGGGAGGCTGAGGCAGGAGAACCGCTTGAACCCAGGAGGCGGAGGTTGCAGTGAGCCCAGACCATGCCATTGCACTCTAGCCTGAGCAACAGAGAGAGATTCTGAAACCCCGTCTCTACTACAAAATACAAAAAAAACTAGCCGGGCGTGGTGGCGGGCGCCTGTGGTCCCAGCTACTCGGGAGGCTGAGGCAGGAGAATGGCGTAAACCCAGGAGGCGGAGCTTGCAGTGAGCTGAGATCAGGCCACTGCACTCCAGCCTGGGCGACAGAGCGAGACTCCACCTCAATAAAAAAAAAAAAAATTTAAAAAAAGTTCATGGAAGAGGTGATAATTGAACTGCTATTTGAAGGTCAAATAGAAACTGTTATAGGCAGAGACTATGCAGTGTGTCTTTGTAGTTTTCTCCCTGTAAGTGAAGTGTGCTTCCATAATTTATGAACTCATTTTGTGCTTATATGTTTCATTTTAGAGAGATGAGGAGTGAAGCCATATTTCTAACATGTATGTTAACATCTCTAAAGGCAGCACACGCATGCAACTCTCCTAGGTGCAACTATGTCACATGGAGTATTTTCATCTTCATAGCTATAAGTACACTATACTTGTTTTTTCTTTGTAATAAAAATCCAGGAACAGAGATACATTTTTTTGTAAGTGAGATTATGATAAACTGAAAAATATTTACATACTCTGCTTTTAGAAGTGGTTAAATTACCACTTCAACAAGCATAATATTGCAAGTTAATATATTTGAAGTGTGACTAGTGGTGTGTTAACAGGTACACATCATCCACAAAATGTTAGAAGTATGTATATGGAGAAAAACACAGTTTATCTTGACGTAAATTTGTCTGTGTATTAGAAGTAAAATTAAATTCCATTTTTAAAAATCTGCTTTTGTCCCTGACTCATTAAGAAATTAAGTATTCACTCTCATTGAATTAAAAATTACTTGAAAATGAAAATTGTCTCTCTTACAGCCCCTTATCCACCTCAGAACATTTCCGTTCATATCGTAAACTTGAACAAAAACAACTGGGAAGAACAGAGTGGCAATTTCCCAGAGGAATCCTTCATGAGATCACAAGATACAATAGGAAAAGAAAAACTCTTCCATTTTACAGAAGAAACCCCTGAAATTCCCTCGGGCAACACTTCTTCCGGTTGGCCTGATTTTAATAGCAGTGACTATGAAACTACATCTCAGCCATATTGGTGGGACAGTGCATCTGCAACTCCTGAAAGTGAAGATGAATTTGTCAGCGTACTTCCCATGGAATACGAAAATAACAGTACACTCAGTGAGACAGAGAAGTCAACATCAGGCTCTCTCTCCTTTTTCCCTGTGCAAATGATATTGACCTGGTTACCACCCAAACCACCCACTGCTTTTGATGGCTTCCATATTCATATTGAACGAGAAGGTAAAGCAGTAGTAAATCAGAGGAAATAAGCACTGATACAAAGGAAGGGGAATTGAAGTGTTTTTAAATTTGAGTTTAGAAACACTGATCATAGACAGTCAACAGCCAAAGAATAATGATAAAGAAAGGGAAGAATTTAATTGGGTATCCAATGCAGACAGAGCAGAAAACCCAAATGAATAGACTGGATAAGAATCAGAAGGTTTGGGTGATTCACAGGTTGTGAGTACTGCCAACTGTATACATTTTACTGCCTGATATTTCTCGTGTCTCAGAACAATGAGGAAAACATCATATTTGGAAATATTTTGAATGAAAGATCTAACTATCCCAGAATATTACAGCATATCCTAGAGAAATTTTCTGTTTTCTCATATGCAAATTTTTAAACATGGCAGCAAAGTAATACTTATGAACACTTTACTACTTTCCTCAAGAATATGAGGCTTGTGTCCTGCTAACCAGCTACTCTTGTTCCCTTTAGGGTGTGTCCCTCTGGAACAAGCACCACAGTTTTCCAAAGAGAAGCTGATAGTAAAATGGAAAATACACAGCTACTGACATTTCCATATAGCTACTATATTACATTTTGCATTGACTAACTCAGCATCTGAGATTCATCTTTATATTTTAGCCCACTAACTTAGGAAAGTAGAGCCATGACTTCCAGCAAGTTTGGGTCATGATACCTACCTCAATTGTTGTTTGGTAGATTTTTATGGTTATTTGTTGTTTGTTTAGTTTTTACAGTAATATACTTCATTTTCCATTTTCCAGTCTAGAAGTTTGAGTGGCAGAGGTTATAATTTGTAAAAATTTGAAGTTACAATGATAAGGCTATTTTTAGAGTGAGAGTTTAAGGCCCATGTAGTCTCATATACTGACATATTGTTTACTCCTATTTTACTTAATAGCATGAGATACAACAAAAATCTGTGGATTCTTCTATACAAGATGATACAGCATTCAACCATAACCAAATAACACCTAAAATGAAAATTCTTAATTATTTGAGTCAAAAGTCATTTTATTGGAATTGCCTACATTTTTTTAAAGTTTCCCTAATCATCTTTTATTTTTCTGTTCCTAAATATGTTCCCATGGCAAATAGGATCTTGTCATTACAAAAATTTTTTACTGCCTGTTCTCATGGAGGTTCTATTTTGCATTTATCTGACTACAGTGTCTTCTTTTGAAGGCTGCTGTAGTCACCAACTGATGATAATGACTTCAAATGAAGTAATAAGCAGCAGAGGATGGATGGACTGTGATGCATTGTGAAATAATTCTTTCTTTAAGAAGATCTGAAAGCAAATGGATGAAGGAAAAATATTACCATGATTATTATTTTTAAATTTTACTTTAAGTTCTGGGGTACATCAGAAAATAGATCTTTAAAAATGAGATGTATTTTAAATAAACATTAAAGCACTTCTGAATGGTTAATACTACCACAAAGAACTTACAAGATATTTGATGCTGGTTATTTTTTAGCCCTTACCTCGTGATGAGGAAGCCAACAATTGTTATCTTTTCCTGACTATCTACTTCTGTTGTGTAAACATAATTTTGTTGGGTAGGAGTACATAAAGATGCACAGTGTAGACCCATCCTTAGTTTTATTGATTTGAATGCCGTATTTGAGTTTTGTTATTTGGAAGGTTGTAAAAATACTGAACTCTTACTTATATTCTTTAATAGTTCCTTTAGTTTAGAGGTGTAACTGAACTTGACAAAAGGAGGGAACATTTAAAATACCTAATTTTTTTTTTCATTAATTGACTTGTCTATACCCAGGGCCTTTCCAGGTGTCAATTCATATATCTTTTCTTTTCTATATATGATTTAGAGAACTTTACTGAATATTTGATGGTGGATGAAGAAGCACATGAATTTGTCGCAGAACTGAAGGAACCTGGGAAATATAAGTTATCTGTGACAACCTTTAGTTCCTCAGGATCTTGTGAAAGTCGAAAAAGTCAGTCAGCAAAATCACTCAGCTTTTATATCAGTAAGTAACAAAGAGATCATTTTACACTTACTGGGGAGCTAGAACAAGGGAACTGGTGAGATTATTGATGCTCAGATGTCAACTATTCACAAACCTTAGAGATGCAGAGAAGTCTTCAAGATCAGGAGAGGCTGAGATCCACAAGCTTTGGACAGCAGAGGAAATATATGCATATTTAATAGTAGCAATCCTATCCATGGGTTTAACTTAAGGATTCTTTTCACTACTGTGATAATTGAATATTTATTAAACTGACCTTCCACATTAGCCATAACCAACCCTCCAAGGACGTGGACATATAGTTTGGGAAATACAACATTTGCTTGAGGCCATAATGAAATGACATTATAGGACTGTGAAAAATCTCGTTAGAGTATTGAGCTCGTGAAGCTCAAAAGAAAGACAAAGATTCAAGTACACCCAGGTGGTCTCCATAAAATTGGTGGAAAAAGCCATAGCTGGAGCAATCTAAAAGCCCCAATGTCAAGTCCTAGGGTGGCCTCTACCAATTCCATAAGAGTAACAGCACAGCAAAAGTTAGCCTCTGAAGGTTGCACAAACAGTACCTGCCTCTATAACGTGTTTAGCTAAACTGACTATGTTTACTGGAAGTATAGAGGTCAAAAATCAGCAACCTACCCTATCAGGAGTTACATGTGCCTCCAATCAGTAGAAAGAAAAACCAGAAGGCAAAGAATAAAAATTGCTTTCAGAAAAGGATAACCACCACATATCCTATTGCCATATGGAACGGCAAAATACCACCTTTCGTTCAAGAATGGATGAGAGCAAAAGAGGAGCTCAGTTTATGCAGCAGCTTAAAAATGTTAAAACTTTCCCATATAATATTTTTACTAAAAGAAAAACCAAAAATATCACCTCTGGCAAAAGAAAGGCCTTAAAGATCTATCAGATGCATAGAAAATGTATTCCCAACTGCCTTGTGTGTCTTTCAAGTGTTAGAGACCTTGGATATGTGATTACTTAAGAAAGAGAACAAAGTTGAGGATTTCATTCTTTCCATAAGACTAAAAACGCCTCACTGACCAAATAGTCTCTTTCTGCACCAGTACAGATCCACCACACATGTGAACAGCCTCCATGAAAACTCTGCAACAATTCTGGTCTTTCTGACTTTTCTCTTCTCTGAATTCCTATTCTGTCTCATAGTACACAGCACAAAACACAGAACTTATTAGTGTGTGGTATTTTTCTAGATTTATTTTAGGTGCATCTTGCTTCTCATGTCAAATTGTAAAATCCTAGGCTGGAGTTATACCGTTTGCGTATTTATTCATTCTCTTGTACATTCAAGAAATATTTATGGAACCACTTGTATCTTTCATGCGCTCTGCTCTATTCTTAGAGTATCTAAAGTGACTAGTGCCATTGAGGATATGTCGGAACTGCTCAAAAATGTGATAACTTTAAAGAGATGCATCTTAATATTTATCTAGAAAAATACAGGCTACCAGAAGTTTTGTTTTTTCTCTGTTGCTAAAAGAATGACTTTTTCAGTGCTTAGGAGATTCTGTCCTGTGGTAATGAGTTATTCAGATGTACTGCATGTACTTCTTTGGTTTAAAAAATGGATATCGCATATATAAATACACCTAACTGGGTAAATGAGCAACAAAGTAGGGTGGCTCACGTTTGCTCAGCATAATGTAGTCACACACCAGCTAAAGTATATTTGCAGCCCATTTTTCCTGACCAAACTGTTTCACATATTCTGGTGTTGAGCTGTTACATTACAATTTATTATATGTTTATGTTGTTGCATTATAATTTACATGTATGTAGCTTTGAAGGCCTTCCCAGAGATGAGAATTCAGGTAGGAATTTGCACTAGTCTGCCAATAGCCTTATGAAGAGAACACTTTCATTACCCCCATTTTTCACATTAAAAAACAAACTGAATCGCAGAAAGTTCAGTGACTTCCCCAAGTGTCAAAATTAAGATTAGAACTCAGGAATATTTGATAACAAAATCCATTTTCATTTAGCCTGCAATGACCCAATTCCTCGGGTTGATTATCAGGTCAGTCATAAGGTAAAACTATTAAATAACTGAATTTGATTTGCTTCCTTCAACCTTTGCCCTCTGTGCCCCCACGACACCAGTACTCTTCAGAACAGTAGCAACACTTCGCGTTTATGTAGTTCACTAATACATATGATCTCATTTGATCCCAACAGCAACTTTATGAGGTAAATTAATCAGATTGTCACAAAGCGCTAACTCAGGAGACAGGAGGGCTGGGTTGGGTCACAAGCACTTACTAGCTCTGTGACTTCAGGCAGCTTGTTTATATCTCTGGGCCTCAGTTTCCTCATCAGCAAACGTATTAGTCCGTTTTCACACTGCTATAAAGAACTACTTGAGACTGAGTAATTTATAAAGGAAAGAGGTTTAATTGACTCACAGTTCAGCATGGCAGGGAGGTCTCAGGAAACTTACAATCATGGCAGAAGGCAAAGGGGAAGCAAGAACCTTCTTCACAGGGTGGCAGGACAGAGAGAGAGAGCAGGGGAAACTGCCACTTTTAAACCATCAGATATCGTGAGAACTCCCTCATTCTCTTGAGAACAGCATGGGGGAAACCGCCTCCATGATCTAATTACCTCCCAGCAGGTCCCTCCCTCGATAAGTGGGGATTACAATTCGAGATGACATTGGGTGGGGACAGAGCCACACCATATCAGCAAAATAAGGCAGTGGGTCTCTAAAGTTCTGCACTATTCTAAAATTCCATGATTTATCCATTTAACAGATGCAATGACTGAGATTCAGAGACATTAACTCATTTGTCCAAAGTTGCACCACTAATAAGGACCAAACTGAGTCTTAGTGCAATTATCCTGTCTCCAAATTTTTACTATTTCGTAGTGCTCCAGGAAGTCTCACGCAGGGTTGAGAGCATGGATTTTGGAATCAGACTTCCTGTGTGTGAAACCTAGTTCGACTTACCCTCTCTCTGCCTCAGTTTTCGCATCTGACAAGTGAGATTTAATAAAAGTACTTATCTCATTGGCTTGTTATAAAAGTTAAAGGGGCCAGGCACGGTGGCTCACACCTGTAACCCCAGCACTTTGGGACGCCAAGGTAGGCGGATCACCTGAGGTCAGGAGTTCGAGACTAGCCTGGCCAACATGGTGAAACCCTCTCTCTACTAAAAGTACAAATATGAGCCAGGCGTGGTGGCGGGCACCTGTAATCCCAGCTACTCGGGAGGCTGAGGCAGGAGAATCGCTTGAACCCAGTAGGTGGAGGTTGCAGTGAGCCAAGATAAGGCTGCGCTCCAGCCTGGGTGACAGAGTGACACTCCATCTCAAAATAAATAAACAAATAAGTAAATAAATATAAGTTAAAGGAATGAAATACATAACACATATAAACTTGAAGTTTACATGCTAAAAAGCAGTTTATATGCTGAAAAGCAGTTTATATGTGAGCATCCGTGTTTCGAGCTCAACCACTACTGTGATGTCCTAGACATCTTCCCAAGAGAACTACGGTAGCATCCTTGTGTCTGTGGTGTCACTGACCTGCCAGGAACAAATATATAAATATATAATGGATTCCATATCTCTTTACTATAATTAATATCATTTTTTATTATCATTTCCCTTGCACCATTTACACCGAACCTTAGTCTGTCCTCCCCAATAGAGCCACTTGCTCCTTTTCCTCTCCTGGGTCTCAGCCTAGGAATATAGTATTAAATTAAGGAGCTGAGATATGCATCCTAAGCAAATAAATGGAAGTTTCATATTTGCATTTCAGCAGGGAATTTCTGTAGATAATAATCACCTTAACATGTCTTGAGTCCTTACTAGGTGTCAGTCACTGTGTTAAGAACCACTTTATGAACATAAGAGAACAAAGCTAAGGATGGGCACTTCTATGGAGATATTTTATGGTAACGATCCTGTTGTATTCCTCAAATTATCACCCAGGTTTCAGCCAGCTTCTTTAATGGAGCCAGCCTGTTGCGTGTTTCTTCTCTAATAGAGTCACAGCCTGCCTTTTTGTTCTCACTGTTGCCAAATTCAAACGTTTTCACATGATAGTAGTCTAGGCTGATTTGGATCTCGAAGTAATTATTCCTAGAGAACAAAGATCCTAGTAGCAAAGGAATTATAAGCCCTGATGAAATGCCACACTGCCACGCTCACTCTTTGTTAAAAGAGAAGTAAATTTTCTCTGGTGAAGAATTTACCAGAATACTCTTACATGCACATGACGATTGAAGTGGCGCTTTCGTTTCTGCTGTTATTGCTGAGGCTGCTATTTAGATCAAGTTGAGGTCAAGGGGTAGAGGGTTGCAGCTGGGCAGAGGACCTGAAGAGTTGCCAGTCTGACCACCCATCTTACTTTGAATCTCATTGTAAGGGCGAAAAGAAAACATGATTTTTTAAACCAGAATCTCTTATCTTAATCAGTACAATGTGCAGCCTCCCCTGTGTTCCAATTTGAAATGTGCAGGTCCTTCAGGAGAGTGGATTGAAGAACTGACCGAGAAGCCCCAGCACGTGAGTGTCCACGTTTTAAGCTCAACCACTGCCTTGATGTCCTGGACATCTTCCCAAGAGAACTACAACAGCACCATTGTGTCTGTGGTGTCGCTGACCTGCCAGAAACAAAAGGAAAGCCAGAGGCTTGAAAAACAGTACTGCACTCAGGTAAAGGAGAGAAAATGAGGATGGGCTCACCAGTCCCACCTAAGCACAGCCTTATAGGGCAATGCCACGGAGGCAATTGCAGGAAGCCATGCTGAGGTCTGCTGGGATGGGTGTGTTGTATGAGTGTTCCCAAGAGCCAGAGGGGCCAGAAATGAGTGGGAATGGCTTTTCCATGGCACTGTCATCTCCCTTCCTCTTCATAGGAGGGCCGTGTTCCTTTCTCTTTCATTCCTTATTCAAGAGAATTTGCTGAGCACCTATGATGTGCCAGGTACTAAGAGAGATGTTAGAAATTTTTAAACATCCTGCTCTTGCAGAGCTTATAATCTAGTGAGAACAATACATAAGTGAACCTATAATGACTGCACTGTATAGAATAAGGCCTCAGCTTAAAATGAATGATGAGAGTCCAGAGGAGTTCACAGAAGAAGGAGCTGAGCATGAGTAACATGGATGAAGGGGAAAGAGGATTTGGAAACTGGTTGGAGAAAACATCGCAGAGGAGACAACCAAGCAGAGGGTTGGAGGGTTTTTTGTTTGTTTGTTTTACTTTTTTCCATTCCTTTAATTTTCATTTTTACTGTAAAAGTAACACATTATTGTTAAAAAAAAAAAAAAAACTTAAAAATGTAAAGAATATACAGTAGGCTGGGCACGGTGGCTCACGTCTGTAATCCCAGCACTTTGGGAGGCCAAGGCGGGTGGATCACCTGAGGTCAGGAGTTCAAGACCAGCCTGGCCAACATGGTGAAACCTCGTCTCCACTAAAAATACAAAAATTAGCCAGGCGTGGTGGCACGTGCCTGTAATCCCAGCTGCTAGGGGAAGTTGAGGCAGGAGAATCGCTTGAACCTGGGAGGTAGGGGTTGCAGTGAGCTGAGATGTCGCCACTGCACTCCAGCCTGGGCAACAAAGCGAGACTCGGTCTCGAAAATAAATAAATAAATAAATAATATAAAGTAAAAAACTACCCCCTCACCAGTCACAACTGAAAAGAGCTTTGAAGAATATATAGGAGTCAGCTGTGCACAGAGGCGAGCGAGGGGCAGGCAGAGACAGTGTGCAACTCAGTAGTCCTGTGAGTGGTTAGCAGAAGGAATGCACATGCCAGACCAATCCTTAGTAAAACTGTGCGACTGGAGCCGAGTGGACCTTGCTCTCAGATGCCCTGAGAACCTGCGGCCCAGTCCTATTTTTCTAAATTCTGGCCTTATGTTTTTACATGGTCAAATTTGGTGGTTCTTGGTGTCTTACAAACATATTTTCTTCCCTAAAGGCAAAAGGAAAAAAATAGTTATCAATTCATGTGGAGTACATTGGAAATGTAATGTGCAGAAAAGATGTTTGCTGTATGAGAGCTATTTGGGATGTTTCCATTCCTCCTAGGAAAATTAAGCATTTAATGAAATTCAAACAATGATAAATTGTGAATTGATAAGATGAATTCAGGAATCGTGTTCTTTGAAGCACTAGAAAGCCATAGAATGCTGAGATAAGCCCTTACTTGAAAATGAGGCGTCCCTTGAGTTGAATTAAATTAAGGAATAAATACGCTAAACCGATTAACTAGTAATCACAGTTCATTGTGTAACTTATTAGCTTCCTTTCCTGAGCGTACCCAAGATGACTGACTCATTACATTGACAGAAAAACGTGTTTTCCCCTACAGACCTTGACCTAGAACTCAACTGCTTCAGGGTAGATTTCTCCCCTTGCCCTACCTAATGTACACATTATATATCTTTCACATAAGATTACAAAGGTTAAAGGAAGAGATAGATATTGTAAATTATCAATGAGCCAGAAAAGACTAGTCCAAATGTACTTTTACAATATCTTCTCAAAATGCAAATAGGAAAACAGAACATGAAATGTCCTATTCAGCATTATAAGCAGGAAGACTAATATTTAAAGGGGAGAGCAGAAATGAGACCACCATGCTAGGCATCATCTCAATTACCACAAGAACTTTTTGAGATTTGTATAATATCATACCACAATAGTCCATTATGCCACTAAATAAATGTGTAGAAAAGCACCAATGGAAAGATCACAGAAAGTGGAAATAAGACCATCTCAGACTCAAAGGAACCTACACTATCATCTAGTTCAACCCTATTATTTAAGAGTCTATCATATACAGGTGCAGTGGCTGCTGTAATCCCAGCACTTTCGGAAGCTAAGGTGGGCAGATCACTTGAGCTCAGAAGTTCAAGACTAGCCTGGGCAACATAGAGAAACCCTGTCTCCACGAAAAAAAAAAAATTATCTATCATATACTTATTTCGACTACTATGCTTTCTAGTACATTTTTCTCCTTATTCCTTTAGCTGAGGAGGAATAGAATAGAACTGGTATCCAGTTGGAGAGACATTGGACTCAACTAAATTATCAGGAATGAGGACTAAGACAGTCAGGAAAAATATTGGGATGCTAAATGAATGGAAATTAAGGGGGAGTGGAGTGTGAAATTATTTTGTAAAAAATAAAACACATTACTTAACATGCAGAATGCAGAGGCATTCCACTTTTCCTCCTCCAACACACACCCAAGGAGGTCCAGGCTAAATAAAAAGGCATGGAGAAACATAGAAGTGTAAATATAGGTTAGTAGCTCAGTAAATATTCAGAAATTGGGGAGGATGGAAACTAGTGTTTATAACTTACTACCAAGTCAGGTAATCTGTAATCCAATTACCCTTTTGTCATTTTTAAAATAATATGATGTATGTGCCCATAGCTACTTCTTATTCTTGTTTGTTTGTTTCTTTGTATGTTTTTTATGAGACGGAGTCTCGCTCTGTTGCCAGGCTGGAGTGTGGAGTGCAAAGTCAGGATCTCGGCTCACTGCAACCTCTGCCTCCTGGGTTCACGCGATTCTCCTGCCTCAGCCTCCCAATTAGCTGGGACTACAGGTGCGCACCACCACGCCCAGCTAATTTTTGTATTTTTAGTTGAGACGGGGTTTCACCATGTTGACCAGGATGTTCTCGATCTCTTGACCTCATGATCCACCCACCTCGGCCTTCCAAAGTGGTGGGATTACAGGCGTGAGCCACCGTGGCCGGTTATAATGGCATATTTAAACAGCTATGATTCCAGATAGTCATTTGAATAGTTAGAATCAACTATTACCTAAAATATTATCAAAAGAAAGGAACCTTAACATTACCCTGAAACAATCTATGCTCCTTATGTCCTTTATTATTCTAAACATTCTAAATAGGCAAAATGGGTTATTAATGAGCTAGGTCAGCATTTACACTTATAGTCAGATGTCTACAATGTGTTAAGTTTAAATGGAGCAATTTTTTTGTTTTTTGGGGGGGGGTTTTTGAGATGGAGTCTTGCTCTGTCACCTAGGCTCGAGTGTAGCGGCATAATCTCGGCTCACTGCAACCTCCACCTCCCAGTTGCAAGCGATTCTCTTGCCTCAGCCTCCCAAGGAGCTGGAACTACAGAAGTGAGCCACCACGCCTCGCTAATTTTTGTGTTTTTAGTAGAGTCAGGGTTTCACCATGTTGGCCAGGCTGGTCTCGAATTCCCAACCTCAGGTGATCTACCCGGCTCAGCCTCCCAAAGTGCTGGGATTATAGGCGTGAGCCACTGCACCCGGCCTGGAGCAATGTTGATAATATAACACATTATGTGGTTCAATAGCATATTATTTATGTATATATGTTAGAAGAAGGCCTAGAATAATGCACATCAAAATGTCAGGATTTGTGGGAGGAGAACAAACAAAACTTCCAATTTACTTCATTTGTTCTTTTATTGGGTAAGCAATTTTTACAATAAGCATATATGTTTTATCATATAAAGTGTATTTTAAATAAATAAAATAATACTGCTTAGTTGTGGATAATATGCATCTTCTTATCATAGTTTGTCTCTTTAGAAAATTCTCTATCAGGCCGGGCATGGCAGTTCATGCATGCAATCCCAGCACTTTGGGAGGTCAAGACAGGAAAGGCGCTTGAGACCAGGAGTTTGAGACCAGCCTGGCCAACATAATGAAACCCTGTCTCTACTAGAAACACAAAAATAAGCTGAGCATGATGGCGCACACCTGTAATTCCAGATACTTGGGTAGCTGAAGCACAAGAATCACTTGAACCCAGGAGGCAGAGGTTGCAGTGAGCCAAGATCGTGCCACTGCACTCCAGCTTGGGCAACAGAGTGACAGAGCAAGACTCTGTCTCAAAAAGAAAGAAAAGAGAAGAAAGAAAGAGAGAAAGAGAGGAAGAAAGGAAAGAAAGAAAAAAAGAAAAAGAAAGAGAGAAAGAAAGAAAAGAAAGAAGAAAGAAAGAAAGAAAGAAAGAAAGAAAGAAAGAAAAGAGAAAGAAAAGAAAGAAAGAAAGAAAGAAAGAAAAAAGAAAGAAAGGAAGGAAGGAAGGAAGGAAGGAAAATTCTCTATCAGATGAAGAGATCTAGTTGACTAAATCTGCCTATATGGCTTCCAGCAGAATTAAAAATCTAAAAGTTGTGCAAGATACCCTGATATGAAAGAATATAAATAGGAAAGAAAGAATGAAAATGCCAATTTATTAATTCAATGTAATCTTATTTTGTTCAAGCCAGTGGAAAGTAAATTTTGGTATATGGCTCCTTTTACTTACATGTAGAGCAAGTTGTACCAATTCAGATTACATAATTTCTACTGTGTATAATCAGTTTCCAGTGTGGAAAGGTTTAAAATTCATATCATATCACCAGTTCTATATTAATCCTTAAAATCTTAATGAGACTCCAAAAAACACCTTACAGCATAGATAAGCTATAAACAACATTGTTCTCCATGGATTCATGTTCCTTATTGGAGCGATTCCACAATTTTATGTATCCTAGAGGTCAAAAAGTTAATAAGATGAATAAAGGTTAGTATTTATTGATACTCGGTTTAAACATTCTCAAACTCTATGAGGTATATAATTTTATTACCTATATTTTAGCAACGAAGTAACCAAGGCAAGAATTTTCAATAAATTGTAAAGCATAAATAAACCCCCATGCTAATAATGAGCAGAGTCAGGATTTGATTCCAGGTAGTCTGAAAAAAGAATCTGTGTTCTTTCCACCAAGCAATACTGTCTTAAATATTAGAGACACTGAAGGTCAAAGCAGCACCTTAACCTTTTAGTTGAACGATCAATTATTATGCGTGCCAACATTCAACTTTAATAAATGCATTTTATTCATCTATATGTTCTCACTGTTTTTCTCTATATGGTATTTGTTATGTATCCAAATTTTTTTTAAAAGAGCAGGGCCAGGTGTGGTGGCTCACGCCTGTAATCCTAGCACTCTAGGAGGACCAGGCGGGCAGATCACCTTAGGTCAAGAATTCAAGACCAGCCTGGCCAACATGGTGAAACCCTGTCTCCACTAAAAATACAAAAATTAGCTGGGCGCGGTGGTGTGCAACTGTAATCACAGCTACTCAGGAGCCTGAGTCAGGAGAATCGCTTGAACCTGGGAGGTGGAGGTTGCAGTGAGCCGAGATTGCACCACTTCACTCCAGCCTGGGCGACAGAGCAAGACTCCGTCTCAAGAAAAAAAAAAAAAAGAACAGTAAAGAAGGTCTCATCTAAATGAGAAGTGTTCTCTACAGTATTATTTTAGGGGACTACAACAGCCTGGCAGGGTGCTTACCAGGACATCTCGATGCTTAGCACAGTGACCTGCCCATAGTGTAGATTAGAGATCCCAGCACTAGGCTTCCAGTCCCAACACTGTATCTAAATATATGACCTTGGCCATTTTCTGGCTTTACTACATTTATTAAATGAGCACTTTGGACTAGGTCATCTCTAAGGTCATTTCCATTTCTTTTCTTTTCTTTTTTTTTTTTTGAGAGCTTGTTTCACTCTGTTTCCCAGGCTGGAGTGCAGTGGCATGATCTTGGCTCACTGCAACCTCCGCCTCCTGGGTTCAAGCAATTCTTCTACCCCAGTCTCCTGAGTAGCTGAGATTACAGGCACCCGCCACCATGCCCGGCTAATTTTCTTTGTATTTTAGTAGAGACAGGGTTTCACCATGTTCATCAGGCTGGTCTTGAACTCCTGACTTCAAATGATCTGCCTGCCTTGCCCCCCCAAAGTGCTGGGATTACACACGTGAGTCACTATGCCCAGCGGTCATTTCCATTTCTATAATTAGATATTATATGCTTCTAAGTGACAGGAGACTAAAGACATTTCTGTACTGATATTTGCATGTAATCAGCTGACACTACAATTTAGAATGTCAGACTATCCTCATGGCATTGCTGATTTGATTATGGTTAGAGGCTGATGTATCTCTAGTGTGCATAGTTACAATTGACATTGATGGGTATAAAGCAGTTCACAGGGCTTAGAATAGAAAAAATTTGAATCTTCTAGTTCCCTTCAAAGTTCACATAAACTATAAATCATTCTAATTTTGGAATCTGACAGCTTCAGTAAAGCCTTCTGGATTTCAAAGTCATCTGTGATTCCAAAAAGAGTCTCTGAATATTATTTCAGCCTCTGTGTAACATTCTGAAAGCCCACCTCTAAATAAATCTTATCGGGTGTTTGGTTTAAAGGTGAACTCAAGCAAACCTGTTATTGAAAATCTGGTTCCTGGTGCCCAGTACCAGGTGGTAATATACCTAAGGAAAGGCCCTTTGATTGGACCACCTTCAGATCCTGTGACATTTGCTATTGGTAAGTTGCTGGCCAAAAGAAGAATGAGTGACCTATATATATTAGGATACTGACTGGAGGGGTGCAATGTACAAGCTCAAATCATTATCATCATATTTGGAAAGCCTATCTTAGTTCATCCAATATGCTACCTTCAGAGTAATAAACAACTAGAATTGTATACTTGGAAAACATTCTTAATATTTATTACTTGTGGAAAAACTCAGAGGCAAACATACTTACTTTAGTTTTCAATGATTACACAACAAGAGTAAAGCTGTGTGCTGTGGCACACACCTACAGTTCCAGCTACTTGGGAGGCTGAGGTGGGAGGACTCCTTGAGCCCAGAAGTTGTTTTTTGTTGTTGTCGTTGTTGTTTTTGAGACAGAGTCTCGCTCTGTCACCCAGGTTGGAATGCAGTGGTGCGATCTCAGCTCACTGCAACTTCCGCCTCCCAGGTTCAAGCGATTCTCCTGCCTCAGCCTCCTGAGCAGCTGGGACCACAGGCACGTGCCACCACACCTGGCTAATTTTTTGTATTTTTAGAAGAGATGGGGTTTCACCATGTTAGCCAGGATGGTCTCGATCTCCTGACCTCATGATCTGCCCGTCTTGGCCTCCCAAAGTGCTGGGATTACAGGCATGAGCCACCACGCCTAGCCGAGCCCAGAAGTTGTAATCCAGCCTTGGTAACACAGCAGACCCTGTCTCAAAAAAAAAAAAAAAAAAAAAAGAAGAGAAAGAAAGAAGAAAGAGAGAGAGAAAGAAAGAAGGAAGGAAGGAAGGAAGATTGAAAGACGAAAGGAGGAAGGGAGCGGGGGAAGGGGGAGAGCAGGGGGAGTCAGGAAGGAAGAGGAGGAAGCAAGGAAGCGAGGAAGAAAGGAAGGAAGGAAGGGAGGGAGGGGGAGGAAGGAAGGAAGGAAGGAAGGAAGGGAGGAGGAAGGGAGGAAGGAAGGAAGGAGGGAGGAAGGGAGGGAGGGAGGGAGGAAGGGAGGGAGGAAGGGAGGGAGGAAGGGAGGGAGGAAGGAGGGAGGAAGGGAGGGAGGAGGAAGGAGGGAGGAAGGGAGGGAGGAAGGAAGGGAGGGAGGAAGGAAGGGAGGGAGGAAGGAAGGGAGGGAGGAAGGAAGGAGGGAGGAAGGAGGGAGGGAGGGGGAGGGAGGGAGGGAGGAGGGAGGGAGGGGGAGGGAGGGAGGAAGGAAGGGAGGGAGGGAGGAAGGAGGAAGGGAGGAGGAAGGGAGGAAGGGAGGAGGAAGGGAGGGAGGAAGGAAGGGAGGGAGGAAGGAAGGGAGGAGGAAGGGAGGGAGGGAGGGAGGAAGGAAGGAAGGAGGGAGGGAGGAGGGAGGGAGGGAGGAAGGAAGGGAGGGAGGGAGGGAGGGAGGGAGGGAGGGAGGAAGGGATTGTATCAGAAGAGTGAAAATTTGGGTCATTAAGTAGAAGTTTGAGGCCATCGCTTAGACAGTAAACATTCCTTCTTAACTTTATTTTTCTACCCTCTCCTCTCTTCTTTTTAGTTCCCACAGGAATAAAGGATTTAATGCTCTATCCCTTGGGTCCTACGGCAGTGGTTCTGAGCTGGACCAGACCTTATTTAGGCGTGTTCAGAAAATACGTGGTTGAAATGTTTTATTTCAACCCTGCTACAATGACATCAGAGTGGACAACCTACTATGAAATAGCAGCAACTGTCTCCTTAACTGCATCCGTGGTAATCTTCCCTTTCCTATGGGAACAGGCAAGCCTTTATGTACCAAATGTATCTTTAAAAAATTATCTATAAATTTGATTATTTTGTAAATACACATAGTGTGTTAGTTCATTTTCACGTTGCTGATAAAGAAACACCCACGACTGAGCAATTTACAAAAGAAAGAAGTTTAATTGGACTTACAGTTCCACGTGGCTGGGGAAGCCTCACAATCATGACAGAAGGCAAGGAACAGCAAGTCACGTCTTACACAGATGGCAGCAAGCGAAGAGAGCTTGTGCAGGAAAACTCTGTCTTATAATAACCATCAGATCTCATGAGACTTAGTATCACAACAACGGCATGGGAAAGACATGCCCCCATGATTCAGTTACTTCCCACCAGGTCCCTCCCACAACAAGTGGGAATTCAAGATAAGATTTGGGTGGGAACACAACCAAACCAGATTATTCTTCCCTTTGTCCCTCTGAAATCTCATGTCCTCACATTTCAAAACCAACCATGCCTTCCCAACAGTCCTGAAAAGTCTTAACTAATTAACTCGAAAGTGCACAGTCAAAAGTCTCATCTGAGACAAGGCAAGTCCCTTCCGCCTAGGAGTCTGTAAAATCAAAACCAAGTTAGTTACTTCCTAGATACATTCGGGGTACAGGCATTGATACAGCTGTTCCAAATGGGAAACATTGACCAAAACAAAGAGGCTACAGGCCCTATGCAACTCCAAAATCCAGTGGGACAGTCAAATCTCAAAGCTCCAAAATCATCTCCTTTGACTCTATGTCTCATATCCAGGTCATGCTGATGCAACAGGTGCGTTCCCATGGTCTATGGGCAGTTCCACTCCTGTGGCTTTGCAGCATATAACCCCCCTCCTGGCTGCATTCACAGGCTGGCATTGAGTGTCTGCAGCTTTTCCAGGTGCACAGTGCAAGCTGTCAGTGGGTCTACCACTCTGGGGTCTGGAGGATGGCGGCCCTCTTCTCACAGCTCCACTAGGCAGTACCCCAGTAGGGACTCTGTGTGGGGTCTCTGGCCCCACGTTTCCCTTCTACATTGCCCTAGCAGAGGTTCTCCATGAGGGCCCTGCGCTGCTGCAGCAAACTTTTGCCTGGGCATCCAAGTGTGTTCATACATTTTCTGAAATCTAAGTGGAGGTTCCCAAACCTCAATTCTTGACTCCTGTGCACCCACAGGCTCAACACCACATGGAAGCTGCCAAGGCTTGGGGTTTGCACCCTCTGAAGCCACTACCTGATCTCTACGTTGGCCCCTTTCACCCATGGCTGGGATGCAGGGCATCAAGTCCCTAGGCTGCACAAAGCACAGGGACCCTGGGCCTGGGCCACGAAACCACTTTTTCTTCCTAGGCCTCCAGGCCTGTGATGGGAGGGGCTTCCATGAAGACCTCTGACCTGACCTGGAGACATTTTTCCCATTGTCTTGGGGATTAACATTCAGCTCCTCATTATTTATTCAAATTTCTGCAGCCAACTTGAATTTCTCCTCAGAAAATTGGATTTTCTTTTCTATCACATTGTCAAGTTGCAAATTAACTTTTATGCTCTGTTTACCTTTTAAAACTGAAAGCCTTTAACAGCACCAAGTCACCTCTTGAATGCTTTGCTGCTTAGAAATTTATTCTGCCAGATACCCTAAATCATCTCTCTTAAGTTCAAAGTTCCAAAATCCCTAAGGGAGGCACAAAATGCTGCCAGTCTCTTTGCTAAAATATAACAAGAATCACCTTTGCTCCAGCTCCTAACAAGTTCTTCATCCCTATCTGAGACCACCTCAGCCTAGATTTCATTGTCCATATCATTATCAGCATTTTGGTCAAAGCCATTCAACAAGTCTCTAGGGAGTTCCAAACTTTCCCACATTTTCCTGTCTTCTGAGCCCTCCAGACTATTCCAACCTCTGCCTGTTACCCAGTTCCAAAGTCACTTCCACATTTTTGGGTATCTTCTCAGCAGCACCCCACTCTCAGTACCAATTTACTGTATTAGTTCATTTTCATGCTGCTCACAAAGACATATACAAGACTGGGCAATTTACAAAAGAAGGAGGTTTAATAGGGTTTACAGTTCCACGTGGCTGGGGAAGCCCCACAATCATGGCAGAAGGCAAAGAGGAGCAAGTCATGTCTTACATGGATGGTACCAAGGGAGAGAGCTTGTGCAGGAAAACGCCCCCTTATAATGACCATCAGATCTAATGAGACTTACTCACTATCATCAGAACAGCACGGAAAAGACCTGCCCCCATGATTCAGTTACCTCCCACCAGCTCCCTCCCACAACACGTGGGGAATTCAAGATGAGATTTGGGTGGGGATACAGCCAAACCATATCAGATAGGTATGGCTATTTTCAAGGTTTTTTCGTTGTTTTTGCTTTTAGGTTTTGAGATTCTCTTTTGTTTCGAGAGGGAGGGAAAGAGATAATTGTGTGAAGCTAGCAGTCTTCTCTAATTGAATGTATTTGTTAATCAACATTTTTTCCTAAGCACAGAATAGAGCAATCAAGTGCTTATTGCTTCTCTCAGATCCTGGGGAGGAACACAAAGAGATTTCCCTTTAGTATTCAATAGTTAGTTTGACACTGCCTAATTTTAATGATGCCTCTTCATGGCATCCACAGATCAGTTAAATACCTCTAATGTCAGGCTTTTAGAGGATGGTTTTTAAGAAAACAGGTAAAAATTGCTCTTTCTGAAATTGAGATAATTTTGAAAAGTGTAGATTACCCATGGGCTATTCACAAAGTACACAGTTGCTCTCTACCCAGTTGAAGACTCTGAAGGACTCCTGTTCATGGTTTACCTTGAAAAAACACCAAGTTGTGAGAGGTTACTTGTCTTAGAAATGGGGAGAAATGTATGTACAGTCACTTATAAATAAGCACTATTTCATGTGTGTAATGTTATGAAATTGCAAAATGAAACAAATATTGGAAATCTGTGGCTGTATATCTTTAAATCACTTTTTAAAATTTATATTTTTGTATTTTACTTTATATCTCATTTCATTCTAGAAAGAATATTTTATTATAGTAAATTTAGGAACTACAAAAAGACAATATAAAGGAAAATTAAAATTACTCATTAAATTTTTATGAAAGTAACTCTACTCCGAAAATAGTACTCTCTCCCACAGTCTTTTGTCTCCTTGCTTGCTTTTCTCATTCAGAGAATAGCTAATCTGCTACCAGCATGGTACTACAACTTCCGGGTTACCATGGTGACGTGGGGAGATCCAGAATTGAGCTGCTGTGACAGCTCTACCATCAGCTTCATAACAGGTGAGGCGTATGTGGGGAATGGTTCCACGAGGAGGGAGCATTATCATGAGGAGTTATCAAGCTTCCAAATCTCTAGAAAGTGCCAGTCATTCACCCAGCACTGGTGAACATCAGTTTCATGGGAGATAATATTGATTCTGATCATTCATTATTTTGTTTAGTTGATAATCTTTAAAAATCAAAATACCATTTTTATTCTGAGTTACCACCATTGACTTATTTTATTCTGAGGCACTGACCTTGATTTATGTACTCCCCAGCTGGGATTGATTAGAATAGAGATATGGCAGGCACAGCCATCAGCTTCACACTGCACAGTCAATTGATTTTACCTATATGATTATTATATTTGTTAGAGTGCCCCCACTTTCTTATTAATTAAGCCATTTTTAAAGTCATAGGCTGACTGCAGTAGGGTCCATTGTGGAAATTAAAAAATAGGGTTTAGAGACAGATAGATCTGGATTTGAATAGACCCTCCCACACACCACATATAACCTTGAGCACGTTAACGTTTCTAAACCTGTTTTTTTTAATGTGGAAAATGAGGATGATAATAGTATCAGTTGTCTGTTATTACAACTTCATTATTATATAAGCTACTTTGCAAAATACATGGCACAAAGTTTAAGCACTTAAAAAACGATTAGTCTTAGATCCTCGGAAACCTTAAATTATGTAGTTGCACCATCAGTAGTCAGAGATAGCAGTGAAAAGGGGAAATTCATCAAAGAAACACTAATCTTTGTTGTTTGAACTAAGACGTTTCAAGAAACTTTTATCAAACGACAAGGTTGTAATTACAGTTGTCCTGAGAAAACAGAGGAGAAAAATACTGCTTAGAAGAATAATTTTGGCAAACAGTTTCCTCAGTGGACATCTAGTTAACTCTGTTGAAATTTATCAGTGAAAAAAATTGGAAAGAAATCAATCATCTGTGAATTCTTACACAATTAACTTCCATAAGCATGTCTCTTTTCTCTACTAGCCAATATCCAGAGCACCTTTTGTTCCAGATTTTAATAGTAATATTAGAGCATAAAAGTGAAAGAATACCCAAAAAGGAGAAAATAGCAATTACTTGGCAAGTGCTGTGTTAGGCGTTTACCTATATTGATAATCACATATTTAATTATAATTAAACTTCACTGTATCAATAATTCTTATAATTTAACTATACTGATATAAACGTTCTGAGAACGCTCTTTCCTTCTCACCACGACAGTTGTCTGGAAAAAGCCCAGATGTAACATCTCAACCTGGGACTGCTCATTTCTAGCTGTCAAACTTTGAGCAAATTATCTTAATGATTCTGGGCTTCTATTTTCTCACAGGTAGAACCCCCTAAAATGTCAGCTACATAGGCTCTAAAGCCTACTTGGAGACAACTGGGTAGCAGAGCAAAACTTAATATATTGAACACCACCTTGACAGTCTTTGCACTGTCTCTTAAGGGGGGCAAAAGAAATGAAATATTAATAGGATTTGGCTTTCTGGCTCGAGTGATTTAAAGTATGCCTTTCAAGATGGGAAACTGACTAGGATTCGGCATACTTCATAACAGTTTAAATGGATATAGCAAGCCTAGATTCATAAACTATGGTTAATAAACAAGCTACTTACCTGGTAAGCAGTCTGTTGTCTCCAATGTATTGATGTTGACGATTTTCTATCTTTTCCTGGGTCAAATAAATAAATGATGCCGAACCAGCAGTCTGTAGGTATTGTCTGAGCATAGTGACAGAGATGGTCTCAATTCTCACATCTATAAAATGGGTATAATAATAATAAATGAATAATAACAAATATCTCACAGTATGTGTGAGAATTAAATCATGTAACATAAGTCACTATTATAATATATATGATAGATTATTATCATGTTTATACTTATTTTTTAAACCAGTTGAAAATTCTAGTAGGCTTTTTTTTTAATCTTCTTTTTTTTACATTTTACTTTAAATTCTGGGATGCATGTACAGAACATGCAGGTTTGTTACATAGATATACATATGCCATGGTGGTTTGCTGCACCTATCAACCTGTCATCTAGGTTTTCAGCCCCTCATACATTAGGTATTTGTCCTAATGCTCTCCCTCCCTTTGCCCTCCACCCCCGACAGGCCTTATATAATGCTAATACTTATAACAAACATTCGTAACTAGCTATGCTTTCAAAAATAAGTATTCACTGAAGAATTTGTAATATATAAAGTAAAAACGCATGTGTGTGATGTTTTTTACCTTCTTATTTAAAGCAAATAAGAATCTCATGCTTAACTCTCCTATGCTTTAATTTTCCAAATTGTGTGGTATAAAAGGAAATAAGAACAAAATATTTGAATTAGGTGTGATTTATTAGGCACTCAAGTATACCGTCTTTGTTAGGCAATTCAGTTGACTAGCCCTCAATCGTAGTAATTATGCTGAGGGGCCAAATTATTATTAAACAAATAGTGACATCTTGTGGCCTTCCAGCAATATGCTAGGTTTTAAAGCAACAACATGGAAATAAAAATCTGACATGTTGAGAGGAAAGATACATACTTCTGGGTTTGCAATTTTAAAGATGTTTCTTTTCCTCACTAAAATTGGAACATGAGACAATATCCTTCGAAGAAATATATGCATAGGTTCTTGTACATGATGAAATATGTTGGAATATATTAGGAGGTTATAAAGAAGCCAAGGTTATTTTCCTTTAGTAGAATATTCTGAAATATTATGTAGATTTGTGTTGTTAGATGAATTGTTGATCTTTCAAGATTTTATTGCTAAGCATGCTATATAAATGCTACTCCTATTTCACATGAAACAGAAATGCATTTTTACTTTATATATTACAAATTCTTCAGTGAATATTTTTGAAAGCATAGCTAGTTATGAATGTTTGTTGTAAGTATTAGCATCATATTAGGAGAAATGATGCTTTATAGAAATTTTCCAAAGATTTTAGTTGACATTGTGCTGTATCTCAGAATGGAACACCAACTGTCTTCAAACCAACATACACGTGGTATTTAAATTCAACTGCGTATTTGTTTTTTAAAATAATCAGAGTTAGCAGTTACTTTAAAAAGTATTTAAAATATGTTTTCAGAGCCTATATAGTATAAAGCTTGTGATGAATTCTCCTCCCTAGTTAGCAAATTTTTAATTTTTTTTTTTTTCTTTTTGGCTGGGCGTAGAAGCTCATGCCTGTAATCCCAGCACTTTGGGAGACCAAGATGGGCAGATTGCTTGAGCCAGGAGTTCGAGACCAGCCTAGGCAACATAGAAAGACCCCGGCTCTACAAAAAGTACAAAAATTAGCCGGGTATGTGGCTACAGGTACCTGTGGTCCTAGCTACTTGGTAAGCTGAGGCAGGAGGGATCCTTGAGCCTGGGAGGTCGAGGCTGCAGTGAGCCGACATTGTGCCACTGCACTACTGCTTGTGTGACAGAGTGAGACCCTGACTCAAAAATAAAAATAAAATAAATTAAAAGTAATTTTTTTTTTTTTTTTTTTTTTTTTTGAGACAGGGTCTTACTCTGTCACCCAGGCTGGAATGCAGTGGCAGGCTCATGGTTCACTGCAGCCTGGACCTCCTGGGCTCAAATAGTCCTACCCTCTCAGCCTCCCTAGTAGCTAGGACAACAGGGTGTGCCACCATGCCCGGCTGAATTTTATAATTTTTTGTAGAGATGGGGTTTTGCTATGTGGCCCAGGCTGGTCTCCAACTCCTGGACTGAAGCGATCCACCTACCTCAGCTTCCTGAAATGCAGGGATTACAGGCATTCCCTGCTTAAATTTTTGAAAATTTAAATGTGTAAGATGATAAAGTAGCAAGCTCAGTGTTAGAATTTAGCTTTGAGGCAGGAGAATGGCGTAAACCCGGGAGGCGGAGCTTGCAGTGAGCTGAGATCCGGCCACTGCACTCCAGCCCGGGCGACAGAGCAAGACTCCGTCTCAAAAAAAAAAAAAAAAAAACTTGTTCTTCCCTTCTTTCCTCTCTCACTACTTACTCAGCAGCATTTATTAAGAGCCTGTTTTATGCAAAGCACTGGGCTAGAACACTGTCAATAATAATGTCTTGTTATTTTATGGAAGTAACATTTGTCTTCTATCCTACTTGTAGTACTATGATCTTCTATCTTTCTACCCTTTTATCTTACTGTTCTTTATTCCCATAAACGTCTTTGCTGCAAGTAAATGAAAGAGACTTAGTTTACAGGACTCTAAGTTTTTTAATCCTATTTGAATAATAACTCCACTGATGCCTATTAATATTAATTGGTTGATGTAACAAATATACCCAAATAAGTGAACTTTTTAGGGATTTTGTAATGGTGAAATTTATATAAAAGACTTTGATATCCTCAGGTACAGATGGGTCTGGGTGTCTTGTATCTTAGATTTACAAGACGTGGGATCCCATAAAACAAGTGACCATCCTGTATCACCATCCTTCACTGTTAATGAGAGGTCCTGAAGTTACCAGGACTATCGTGTGCTGTGAATTCTAATTCGCTAAGTTGACTCTATGTAGGATTTCATGCTCTACTAGTAAGTAATTTATTTATCTGTCTATTATGCTAAATTGTGCCTTGTTTCTCCCTTGTAGCCCCAGTGGCTCCAGAAATCACTTCTGTGGAATATTTCAACAGTCTGTTATATATCAGTTGGACATATGGGGATGATACAACGGACTTGTCCCATTCTAGAATGCTTCACTGGATGGTTGTTGCAGAAGGAAAAAAGAAAATTAAAAAGAGTGTATGTTTCTTTGAATGCCAGTATTGGGTGTCTGTAAATTTAGTTTTATGAACTATTGAAAACCACTAAGCAATCATTTATTGACGCATCAAATGTTTGCATGCCAGTTGTCTGTTTTAGGCTCTGGAGATAAGACAGTGAACAAAAATTAAATTCTTCCTTTCATAGAGCTTACCATTTAATCTTTAACAATGAGCTGTAAGAGCTGCAACTATTGATTTCATTTATATTTAGAATTATGATTTCAGCTTTTCCTTCAGGATGCCAAACGTTTTCAAGAAAACTACAATTATCATATTTCCAATTTTTTCCCATATATCACCAACACCTAAAGATTTGGGGACTTTGAGACTACTGATTTCTTTTCTCCAAAATATGCTTTTTGATGTTTATTGATTAGGGTACATACTAAACTACTGTAATAAAGAAACAAACAAAAGAAGAGTGGCTCAAACAAAATAGAAGTTTATACCTCTCCCATTAAAGCACAGGACTAACCGGGCACTTCTGCTTTAAGGGGTCGTCCAGGGAGGCAAATTCTGTTTTGTTTTTCCATCTGCCACTATGCATAGTCCTTGTCTCTAGAGAGGAACCTTTATCATCGTTACCTCCATGTTCCAGCCTGTAGGAAGGAGAAAAGAAAAGGGAGGATGTGGGAGCCCAGCACTTACAGGATATGAACTGAACTATAAGTTGTCCATGTGACTTCTACTTACAATCCACTGATCAGAGCTAGGTCATATCGTCCCCTCTAGCTGTAGGAGAAGATGAGAAATAACAATGGCCCTTAGGTAGGAAGCCACACGTCTACAGATATGAGTAGGTTTCTTTTGAACTTCTTAGAATGTATGTTATCAGTAGCAACTCAGTAATTTTCTTTTCTAAAACCTCTTATGAATATATGAGAAAATGTCAGAATGAGACCCATTCCAAAAAAGGGAATTAATCACAAAATTGTTCTGATGTATATAATGCATTGTTAAGGCTACCTTGCATTGGGCCCAGCTGAGGAATTTATAAAATTTTCAGAAGATATAATGTATCTATAATACAATAAATCGCAGAGTGCAGCATAGAACAGAGAGGGAATGTGTCTGCTATAGTCCTTTAGGTTTTTGGGGTGGTGCACTGACTCATTCACGAAAAGTTTAAACCCTCGATTTTGATGATCTTGCAGGTAACACGCAATGTCATGACTGCAATTCTCAGCTTGCCTCCAGGCGACATCTACAACCTCTCAGTAACTGCTTGTACTGAAAGAGGAAGTAACACCTCCATGCTCCGCCTTGTCAAGCTAGGTAAGAAGAGGACACAGAGATGGGTGTGAAATAATCATGTTGGGAGAACTAATGTTTGCCTCATTTGATTCAGCAAGAGCTCCTCAATTCAATGAAATAATAACAGAAAAATGGCTAATTTTTATGAGTAGAAAATAGACATTCGTATTAGCAAAAGAGTATGTTCAACTTGGTACAAGTTTCTGTGAGTGGGATATATACTGTTCTGGGAAACGGTGGTGTTCACTATTCTTGGTAAGGTTAAAGAAACCAGGTAGTCAGTCATAGGATTTTGGAGATGGAAGCACATTAGAGATTATCTAACGCAGTGTTCACAACCCTATAAGACAGCATTCTATTTTCATATTAATATTATGTAGGCCAGGCGCGGTGGCTCAAGCCTGTAATCCCAGCACTTTGGGAGGCCGAGACGGGCGGATCACGAAGTCAGGAGATCGAGAGCATCCTGGCTAACACGGTGAAACCTCGTCTCTACTAAAAAAATACAAAAAACTAGCCAGGCGAGGTGATAGGCGCCTGTAGTCCCAGCTACTCGGGAGGCTGAGGCAGGAGAATGGCATAAACCCGGGAGGTGGAGCTTGCAGTGAGCTGAGATCTGGCCACTGCACTCCAGCCTGGGCAACAGAGCCAGACTCCGTCTCAAAAAAAAAAAAAAAAAATTATGTCATACCCTCTTTATTATCTTAAATAGTAATGGATTTAAAAATCTACATATTGATTTTTTAAAGTTTATATAGTTTCCTAACTCTAGTATACAATCAAGACAAAAATAAACTAATTTATAATAAAATAATATGGATTCCCTATGTACATGTTCAGACACAACTACTCTAAAAGACATAATGAAATTACCTGATGCCTGGATATAATTAAAATGAATAAGTTGGGGTTTATAAGAAATAAAAAGATCACTAGTCTTTTATATAAGAAGTATAAAAATAAGCTAAGAAATGAACAATTTAACATAAATTAATTAATAACAAATAACTAAACAAGCATAGATAACAGGTAGATCCTAGAATAAAAACTAGAGTTAAGATAAGTACAAAAAGATGAGATATATTGTCATATAATGAGAGAAAGATGGAAATAATTTTAATTAAAGTGGGGACAACACACCAAAAGTTTATAAATGGCAGCACAGAAGCAAGCTGGCTTCACTCCCCTCTACCCAACGGAAAACCAAAAGCAAATATACAGCTCTGAGATTTTCGCCAGCAACAACCCAGAACTCAAATACGAGAATGAAACAGATTCCAGAGCCATAGAGAAGTGAAAAAGCTCTGGGCAGATGGTAGGAGAATCAGGCTTCCACATTCATGACACCTCCCCCGCGATTCTGCCTGGCAACAAGTGTGCAGAAAATCTTCTGCCAACTCATGTTTCTACACTGGAAAAAGTGAGGTTGAGGTAGTCAACTAGTTTCCCCACTATGTTGTGTTCCCCTGGCAGGAAATCTGTCCTTGCCTTAAGCCACAGGAAACATCGTGACTGCCTGAAGGGAGAAATAGCTTGAGGATAGGCAGAAACAAAGAGGTGAGGTGGAACTACCATTCCCAGTCCCAGCAACTCTGCTCTGTAACTTGGCCAAAGGGACACCAAATCAGAGTGGCTGTTCAGCAGCACCATACTGTAGGAGGTATATTTCACAGGTCCCTTGGGCAGGAGCCCCCCAGCCAACTTTGACACACTGCCAGGATAATTCCTTTAAGACCTTTCCTTCTCAGGACAGGCAGAGCCAAGGCAAATCTGGATTTAAGGTGCCACCTAGAGCTGACATGTAGGCAGTGATCTAGTGGTAAAGATTTGCTAAGCAAATATAGCCAGTAAAGACACAACAAGGCAAGGCAGACATAGGAAAGTGGACTAAATAGTTAATTCTTTAATGCAAAGACATAGATGTATGCCCATAAGAAACAACATCAAACAGGGAACTGTGACCCCCCTCCCAGAAAAGGACAAAGCAAAAATCCAATGACTGACCCTAACAAGATGGTGATTTGTGAGCTCTCTGAACAAGAACTCAAAATCCAATTTAAGGAAAATCAGTGATGTCCAGGAAAACACAGAAAAGCAATTCAGAAATTTATCAGAGAAATTTTTAAATCAAACAGAATCTTGGTACTGGGAAATATGTTTGCTGAACTGAAAAACTCATCACAGCAGAATGGACAAAGGAGAGGAATGATTCAGGAAGCTCAAAGCCTATTTGAAAATACACCACTAGAGGAGCAAAAAGAAAAATAAGACTGAAAGTAAGTGAAGTCTGCCTGTAAGACATATTAAAAAGGCCGGGCAAGGTGGCTCATGCCTGTATCCCAGCACTTTGGGAGGCTGAGGAGGGTGGATCACGAGGTCAGGAGATCGAGACCATCCTGGCTAACCTGGTGAAACCCCGTCTCTACTAAAAAAAATACAAAAAAACTAGCTGGGTGAGGTGGCGGGCGCCTGTAGTCCCAGCTACTCAGGAGGCTGAGGCAGGAGAATGACATGAACCTGGGAGGTGGAGCTTGCAGTGAGCTGAGATCGCGCCACTGCACTCCAGCCTGGGTGACAGAGCGAGACTCTGTCTCAACAACAACAACAAAAGAACCTTAAAAGATCAAACATAAGAATTATTAGTATTCAAGGGGGAGCTGAGCAAGGAAGTTTACTCAAAGAAATAATAATAGAAAACATTCCAAAATTTGAGAAAGATATAATTAGCCAGGTTCAGGAGGGTCTGAGAATACCGAACAGATACCACTCAAATAAGATCATCCCAAAGCAGATAATAATAAAACTCTCAAAGGTCAAAAACAAAGAGAAGGTCCTGAAAGCATCAAGAGAAAAGGAGCAAATAACAGGTAAACAAGCTGCAATTCATCTGGCAACAAACTGTACACGCTATGAGGAAGAACATTTTCACAGTGCTCAAAGAAAAAACTGCCATCCAAGAATAATGTATCCAGCAAAATTGTCCTTCAAATATGAAGGAAAGATAAAGTATCTCTCAGAAAAACAAAAGATGAAAGAATTCACCACTACTAGACCTGTCGTACAAGAAATGCAAGAGAGTTATTCAATCTGAGAGAAAAAGATGCATGTAAAAAGAAAACTTTTCAAGGTATTAGACCTTTGGGAAAATTAAATCCATGGACCAACCCACGATGTTCTATTACTGTAATTGAGGTGTACAATCCATCCATAACTCTGTTATAAAGCCCAAAAGACAAGCCTTTTAAAAACAATAATAGCTACAGCAACCTGTTAAGAGACAGGTAATGTAAAGCATGTAAACTGAGGCAACAAAGTCAAAATTGGGGGGTGGAGAGAAATGAAGTTAAAAGGTAAATTTTTGGGTGTGGTGGTTTTACTTTTGTTTCTATTCTTTTGCTCATGATCTAAGATAACTCGTCATCTCTTTAAAGTAACTTGTTATGGCCAGGCATGGTGGCTCATGCCTGTAATCCAGCACTTTGGGAGGTCAAGGTTGGTGAATCGCTTGAGCCCAGGAATTCAAGACCTCATCTCTACTAAAAAAAAAAAAAAAAAAAAAAAGCTGAGTATAGTGACACATGCCTGTGGTCCCAGCTACTTGGGAGGCTGAGGCAGGAGGATCACTTTAGCCCAGAGGTTGAGGCTGCAGTGAGCTGTGATTGTAACACTACTGCACTTCAGCCTGTGTGACAGAGCAAGACCCCCATCTTAAAAATAAGCAAATAAATAAATAAACTTGTTATATCTATAAGATTTTTTATAAGCCTTGTGGTAACCACAGCACAAAATCATATAATCAGTGAATTAAAAATAAAAAACAACAAATTAATACATAGCACTTAATAATCACTTAACCACAAAGAATGAAAGGAAAAGACGATTCTCAAAACAACCTGAAAACAGGCAACAAAATGGCAGTAGTAAATCTGTACTTAGCAGTAATAACACTGGATGTAAATGGCCTCAATTCGCAATTAAAAGTCACAGTGTGGATGAATGGATAAAAAAAATAAGACCCAACTATATGTTGCCTTTAAGAAACCCACTTCACCTGTAAAGACACCCAGTGAGTGAAAGTGAAGGGGTGGAAAAAGATATTCCATGCAACTGGAAAACAAGCAAAAAGACAGATGTAGCTATGCTTATGTTAGATAAAATAGGCCACAAATCTAAAATTGTAAAAACAGACAAAGAGGGTTACTATATGATAAAGAGATCAGTTTAGCAAGAGGATATAACAACTATAAATGTCTACGCACCCAACACTGGAGCTCCTAAGTATATAAAGTAAACATTAATTGATCTAAAGGAACAGATAGACTTGATTACAATGATAGTAGGGGACTTCACCACCCCACTCTCAGTAACATATAGATCATCCAACAGAATATCAATGAAGAAACAACAGAGTTAAACTACACATGAGACCTGATAGGCCTAATAGACATTTAAAGAACATTTCACCCAACTGCTAGAGAATACACATTGTTTTAACTGCACATGGAACATTCTCTAGAATATATCATATCTTAGGACACAAAACAAGTCCCAACAAATTCAAAAAGTAGAAATCATATCAAGTATCTTTTCTGACCACAATGGAATAAGACTAGAAAGTGATAACAAGAGAAACCTCAAAAAATACACAAACACATGGGAACTGAACATGTTCCTGAACAACAAATGAGTCAATGAAGAAATTAAGAAAAGAATTTTTAAAATTCTTGAGACAAATGAAAATGAAAATACAACATACCAAAATCTGTGGAATATAGCAAAAGCCATAGTATGAGGGAAGTTTCTAGCAATAAATGCCCTTAATATAAAAAAGTAAAAAGTTCAAATGCACAACCTAATGATGCACCTGAAGGAACTAAAAAGCAAAAGCAAACCAAATACTAAATTAGTAGAAGGAAAAAAATATAAATGTCAGAGCAGGTAAATGAAATTGAGACTAAAAATAAATACAGAAGATCAACATAACAAAAAGTTGGTTATTTAAAAAGATAAAATCAACAAACCTTTGGCTAGATTGAGAAAAAAAGAGAGAAGACCCAAAGAAATAAAATCAGAAACAAAAAAGTAGACATAACAAGAGACCTCATAAATACAAAGAATCATTAGAGACTACTATGAACAACTATAAACCAACAAATTGGAAAACTAGAAGAAATGAATAAACTCCTGAACATACCTAACGAGATTGAACCATTAAGAAAGAGAAAACCTTAACAAACCAATAATGAGCAATGAGATGAAAGTCATAATAAAGTCTCCTACCAAAGAAAGCCCAGGTCCTGATGGCTTGACCCATGAATTTCACCAGACACTTAAAGAACTAATGCCAATCCTGCTCAAACTCTTCAAAAAAGTTGAATAGGAAGGAATACTTCCAAATTCATTCTGTAAGATAATATGCCAAGAAAAATAATAGGCTGTGGATGAGGAAAAACAGATACTTTAACATTCTTGCAAATGAACTGGATCTTTTCATGTAGTGTAATGTCAAAATAATTCTTTATAGTATGACATACAACTGGAAAGTGACTGTGTAACACAAAACACATCTTCTACATTCAAAAATTGACCATTTATTGCAGTATACATTTAGTTTCTGATACTTATAGGGAAACTTGAAGACAGTATCCTAAAATCTGCCACAGACAATGGAGGATAGATTGACACAAAGTTGTGTGGTAGACCTTTAGAGGCAGTATGACTGAAAGAGTGGCAACTCAAAATTAAATGCATAATTTCAATATGTAATTTTCACAGCAGAGATTTTATAATTTCCATATTTCAGAAATTAAGTCTGTCAAATGGTAATAAAAGTGTTTTCCATATAGTTAATGCAATTTAGTAAGATCATTTCTTAAGATGTCTGCTAATTTTTGCGTCTGAATCTGTTCATAGCAGTCTCACGTCATCTCTGTTATTACATGTGTTCATATTAGCAGCTGTAAGTAAAGACTAATTCATGGTTGTTTTATTATAGCTTAAATACCATTGGCCGGGCGCGGTGGCTCAGCCTGTAATCCCAGCACTTTGGGAGGCCGAGGTGGGCGGATCACGAGGTCAGGAGATCGAGACCTCCTGGCTAACACGGTGAAACCCCATCTCTACTAAAATACAAAAAACTAGCCGGGCGCGGTGGCGGGCGCCTGTAGTCCCAGCCACTCGGAGGCTGAGGCAGGAGAATGGCGTGAACCCGGGAGGCGGAGCTTGTAGTGAGCTGAGATCCGGCCACTGCACTCCAGCCTGGGCGACAGAGCGAGACTCCGTCTCAAAAAAAAAAAAAAAAAATAAAAAAAAAAAAAAAAAAAAAAAAAAAAAAAAAAAAAAATACCATAAGTAGCATTGTTGACAGTGATGTACTTTTAGAAAACTTTCAGAAAATCTGAAAAGCAAAAAATACGATCTTTCCTCAATTTACCCAGTAATTGCATTTTTCCAGAACTCAACGCATAAGTCACTGAGTCTTAAATTTCTTTGTCTCATATTTGCCATGACAAAAACCAAGCTTTTGTGCTGAAATACTTTAAAATCGTATAGGTAATTTGGAAATATGTGATGTATTGATTCGACACTATGGAAGTCAAAATTATATTATTGAATAATTTATAATTTTAAATGCTATCTTAATTTGATTTAAATATGCCTTTTCATGACAACTTTCTTCTAAATTATTTTACTTAATTCCTTTTTTAAAACTTTCAATACTATGTAGTGAAGTACTTGCAATTTACAAATTGTGGATTTTCGCTGGTGTGACATTTGAAAGTCATGTGGGTTGTGGGACATGGGACAATTTTTCATTTGGTGTCCTCTTAATAATTCCAGGACAGCTAGCATTTCTAAGTCCTGACCACAAAAGAACAGCTAGCTAATTCCCTCTGTTGTGACTAATAAAAACATTCCTCCAAACTTCCAAACACCCTCAAGGGGGCGCTAGTGCTCCAGTTGAGGATCAAGTGTAGCCTCTTACCTTTCCTGCACTGAAGGCAATCTGTTCTTCCTCCCTTGTGGTCTATACTTAAATTCTACGAATGTGGAGAGCACCAACTTCCAACTTTGCATAATCTTTCTATTAAGAAAAAAGTTGCCTGTGTACCAATTCCAACCATTATCTCTAACTCTGTCCTCTGTGGGTGTAAAGGATCATTCAAAAACTCATTTCCAGGTAACTGTAATTACTTGAAAACTGTGCTCACATTCCCAACGTCTTCCTTTTTCCAAGCTTTACTATTACAGGAAGCTGTTAAGTATTTCTCAGGTCCTAGCAGCTTTCTCCAACTCATTTGGTTTTTCAGTCTCCCTTAAAATTTAAGTTCAGAGGTGGTCTTATCAAAGCAGCATTTAGTGGGCCTATTGGATACTTCACTGAAATTTCTATGTGACATCATAGTCTATGGTGCTTCAAGAATATAAGTCAAAGTCATGAACTGGTACAATTGTATCTACATAGGACTGTGAGTTAAAACCATGATAGTTTCCCAAACTTATCAAAATGTTTGGAGTCTCCATGTCTCCCTGATAACAAAATGGACTATGTAAACCAGCTTGGAAAATTTCTTTAAACTTTACAAGAAGGAAAGGTGAGTTTTCATGGAAATTATTTCTAGTTAATATAACCCTTAGAATCAATAAGCTTTTTCTTATTGGTATCTTAAATATCAAATGGAATATTGTTTCTATGTTATTCCTCTCTGTAGACAAGGCAATCTGTATGTGATGTGCCTTTCTTATTTTCTTGAAAACAAACAGTGTTGGTTTTTATCCTTTGGTCAAAAGATCTGTTCTACTAATCATGTTATTGTGCGTATAAGCCCTTTCCATTTTGTATAACACAATGCCTGAACACGTATAACTGCTTAACAGATACTGTTGAATGAATTGAAATTGTGGACCTCAGAACGTAGTATGCCAGTTAATATTTAATCAGAACAAGTTTCACCTTTCAGAGAAGTGAAATAATATCTTGCTTTAGTGGTACCTGAATTGCAGGTTGTGTGTGTGCATGTGTGTGTGTGTTTTAACAGAACTTTCATTCTAGTTGTTTTATGTTTCTTCACAGCATTCATTTTGATATATATAGAAGTCATAGTCATTCTCCTTTACGGAAAAATACAACTTTGGCACATAGATTTTTCAGAGCATGTTTGAATCAGAATGCCGTTGTTAAAGCTAGGGCCAAAATAGGTTGGACTAACCTGCAGTGAAATTTATCTGCAATAAAGGCCCCTTTAGAATGCCTCTGAATGACTCCTGTGTCATGGAGGATAGGTCCTGCCTCTATGGAAAGAAACCAAACTACCGATGAGTCCAGTATCATATAAATTAATCCAAGATGTCATGTGCAAGGATAGAAAGCCCTCAAAACAGTTGCCAATAATTCTCGATATTGTATCATCAATAAACATCCACAAAAAGACATGCACCAATAATGATGCCTTTCCCAGGATGTTGAAACAAACATCCCATTAGGAATTTTAGGTTGCCAGCAGTTTCATGATACTTTGGTGGTATGTGATGACAGGTCACTTTGGCAGTCAGTCATTACAAATATCAATCAAATCTGCCTCTAGGACTTGTCATTTTACAAGAACTCATTGGTCTGCATATGACTGTGGCTTCAACCAGTAACCAATCATATCTTCTAGTCTTAGTGAATCAACCTGGATCCCTGATCCAACTTTAAGAGGACTTGCTAAGTCTACATAAGTCTACAAAAAAGAAAAAGAAAGGAAAAAAAAAAAAAAGAATGAGACGTGTTGGACACATGACAAACAGTTCTCTGGTAATAGAATATCCATTCATCAATCCATTTAACTAATACATATTGAGAACCTTCTAAGTACTACTCAGATGCCAGACTACTTGTGGTAGTAGTGATGGTAATGAACCCAGAGTGCTACTTTCACTTTCTGTTCACAAGGAGCTTATGATCTAGTGAAGGAGAAGATGGTAGTAAGTGCTGTACAGTGCTCTGCAACAGGGAAATGTGGTGCAGAATGACTATGTGGTCAAAGCTTTCTTTGAGAAAGCCATGGATGATAACAAGAAGAACCAGCCACGAAAAGGCCAAGAAGGAGGATGCCAGGCAGAGGGAAAAGGCAGGCCTGAGTATAGGTCTTTGAAGGCATGCAGTTGGAATATTATTTTCAGAGTAATGAAGGGACATTTAGAGAACTTAAATAATCCGATTTACATTTAAAACAATCCCTCTGGTTGCTTAATGAGAAAGGGATTACTATATCAACAATGAAAGTAGGGGAACTGATTAAGGGGCTATTTGTGCCAGCTTTAAAAATAATATTCTAATTCAAAGAGGTTGCAAGAGAGTGATGGTAACTTTGACTACAGTGGTTGTAATGGAGATGAAGAGAAGTGGACAGAATTCAGGAGCTCTTTTGGAGGTTGTATCCACAGAACTTTCTGATAGGGCAGAAACAGGAAGTGAGGGAAAGGGAAATTAATGACTCCCAGGCTTCACTCTTGAGCAACTAGGACGAACGGTGGCGCAATTCACTGAGATTGAGATGACTAGTAAAACTACAGGAGGAGGACATTTAAGGATTCTTCTTTGGATGTAAAAAAAATTTTTTTAAATGATTATTGGATATCCTGGTGCAGATGTGAAGGCCAGGGGAGAATTCTGGGCTGGACATATAAATTTGGAAGTGTCTGGATGAAATCACCAAATGGTAAGTAAAGATAGAGAAGAAAAGAGAAGTCCTGGATTGAGTCTGGAAGAACCACTCCAGCAGTTAGAAATTCAGCTTAGCAGGAAGAATCAGAAAGAGAGAGTGGAAAGGAAAAGCTAAGGAGGTCAGAGAAAACAAAACAAAACAAAAAAACCAGAATTGCACACCACTGTCATCAAATTTCTGCTTTATCCTGACCGCAGACATGTTTGAGCACGTTCAAGATAAGGAATCATATAACTTTAGTGCCAGGAGAGCTCTTGGAGATAATTCAGTACTGTGTCCTCATTTGAACAAGCTGGCGTTTAGAGAAATGTGACACGCTTTATCCATTGTTAGGTCTTGGTCCAGAAACAGTCATTTCGTACTTTTTATCCATCTGCTCCTTCTATTTTTCTAGACTGAGGTGTGGTCTTTTTCCTACAAACTTCATTTTTCTATTAAAACATTTCACAGAACAGGGAGGAGTCTCATACTCACTTTTGTGACTTTCTGTTCTTCTTTCGGAGTTTGATCTTAGGGACATTGGCTTTATTTTCTTAATCTCAATCATAGAAACTTTTATAGAGATTAGAAATCTTTAAAACATAATTTGGCTATGGACAAGGAAAAAATCAAAATACTTTGAAATGTTAAGTATTTGGGGAATAGTAGGCTTTTTCTCTCTGTCTCTCTCAAATACGGATATAGATATAGATATATAGAAATCTGTAGGCCACCAGTCAGCTAGAAAGAAGCTGATAAAATGCTTAAGGTCTTATACTTTAAAAAAAAAAATTATTTATCCTGTAAATCAGCGAATATTGAATATTCATTTAGCATTTACTATATGCCACACCCTCTTCTTGGTTCTGAGCACACAGAAATGAACAAAACTGACAAAAATGTCAACTCTCATTCTAATGGAGAAAAGGAGATGATAAACACAAATATAAGAATGTTAAATGGCGATAAGTGTCATGGAGAAAAGTGAAAGAGGAAAAGAGGATAGGAAGTGCTATGGGGGATGGGTGCTATTTTTGTGGGGAGTAGAATAAGTGTCACTGTGAAGGTGATGTTTGAGTCAGAGGCTAAAGGAAATGAGGGAGTAAGCCAAAGAGATCACTGGGATGAGATTCTGTAGGCAGAGGGAACCACAGGTGCACAGCTCTGGAGGCAGCAGTGTTCCTGGCAAGTTTGAGGAAAGGCAAGCAGGCAGTGTGGCTGGAGTGGAACAAACAAAGTGGAGAGTTGTAGAAATTGGGCAGAGAGGTAGCAAGGGAACAGAGCATGTAGGGTCGTTGAAAAGACACTTTTCTGTGAGTGAGATGATTCTCCATTGCATGCTTTAAGCAGAGGCGCATAACCTAATGGGTTGCACTGTGTCACTCTGGTGATAATAGATTGTTCAGGGCAAGGATAAGGACAGGAGGGAACCAATTAGGTAATATGACCATACATCCCTCTTGCCTTAGACAATACCACTTTACACTTCTTATGGATTAGTTAAAAGGCAGTAATCCTCTTTAGGATTTGGGGTAAGGCTTTTCTGCCCCAAAAATGTTCCCGTGTGGACACTTCTGATAAATTACATGGTCACCTTCAAGTTTAAAGAACATTGAGTCTGTCCAGATAAGAGATTATACTTGTTTAGGTCAGACTAGGAACCACACAGGAGATGAAAAGTGGTCAGATTCAAAACTTATTTTGAAGGTGTTGCTGAGAGAATCTGCTGATGCACTTAGATGTTGTCTATGAATGAATAAAAGAAGCCTAGAGACCCACCAAGATTTGGGGCCTGAGCAATTGGAAAGACAGAGGTTTTATTTATTACTTGGGAAAGGTTATGGGAGAGGTTGGTTTGGGGGCAATGTCAGAAATTCAGGTCTGGATGGGCCAACACTTCGAAGGTCCCTGTGAAACCATTAAATAACAAATACTGAGCAGGCACTTAGACAAAGGGGCTTGGATTCAGTGAAGACTTCAGGACTGAAAATATAAATTTGAGTGTAGGAAGGAGACAGATGTGATGAGTCAACAAAGACTCAATAAAGAAAAAATAATGCTATCCAGGAACTAAGCCCTGGGCCATTCCAACTTTAAGATGTGGAGACAGTGAGTAAAAACCAGCAAAAGAGACTGAGGAGCATTGGCCAGGGAAGCAAGGAAAAGCACAGAAAAGTGTCCTGTCCCAGGAGCCAAGGGAAGAGAGCGCCTCAGTGAATGGAGAGTGCCCAGGTCAAACCTGTGAAAAAATCTGGTAAGATGAGGAATGAGAATTGACCACCGATTTTAGCAGCCCAGAAGTCACTGGTGATTTTGAGAAGAGGCATTTGGGTGCCATGGTGACAGAAAAAAAATCTAATTAAAAGATGTTCAAAGAGAATGAAAGGAGAAAACCATGAAATAGCTAGAATAACAAAACCTTTGAGGATTATATTATAAAGGGAAGGAGAGAAAATGCACAGGAGCTAAAGGATAGAAGAATCCAAGAGATTTTGTTAGTTTTTTGTTTTTATTTTGTTTTCTTTAAGTGACTGAAAGCAGCTTGTCTGTAGGCTAAGCAAAATGATTCAACAAAACAGAGAAAACTGTTGATGGAAGATAGTTAGAGGTGAGACTTGGTGTGATGTCCTTGATTGGAGAGAGGAGATGGAACCCAGGGAGCCAGTGGAAGGATTCGGTCTGGATGTATCTTCAGGAAGACAATGACAGACAGAGAGTATGGGCATTAATAGGACCCTGAGCAGAGTGAAGGTCATGATGGCAGCTTGTGGATGGTTTCTTTTGATTGACTTCTTGTAAGATAAACACATGCATGTTCTTTAGGTTTGTAGGGGGCAATATCTGTCGTGCTGCTCTTCTGATATATACCTCCATGGCCAGCACCCCCATGCAAGAATTGTTTTCAGATTTAGGCTCTCAGTGACAGCCATGCCATGGTCCCATGGCTCTGTACCTGGGCCTGACATTAACCAATCCCTCACCTCAATATACCCCTCCTCACTGCAGTCTTCTGAGTGTCACTGTGGTTTGTCCACTGCCCAGAGACATGCCAAACCGCTTTAGTGCTTCTTTCTTTTTTTTTTTTTTTTGAGACGGAGTCTCAGTCTGTCATCCAGGCTGGAGTGCAGTGGCCTGATCTCTGTTCACTGCAACCTCTGCCTTCCGGGTTCAAGCGATTCTCCTGCCTCAGCCTCCCAAGTAGCTGGGATTACAGGCGTGCACCACCACGCCCGGCTAATTTTTGTATTTTTAGTAGAGATGGGGGGTTTCACCTTTTGGTCAGGCTGGTCTGGAACCCTGACCTCATGATCCGCCCACAAAAGCCTCCCACAATGCTGGGATTCTAGGCGTGAGCCACCGCACCTGGCCCACTTGAACACTTCTTTAAAGGCATTTCTCCTGCCCATCATAAGGTACTGCATATTCTGCAGGTACATGATCCTCTCCAATGTATTGGAAGGATCTGAAAGATGGACACATAGGGCAATGACTGTGAAGTCTGGCACTGACCTAAATACCTGAGCAGGTGCCCACACTGGAAAAGTTGGTCTTCTAAGCAAAGGAACTTTCAGGAGGCCTTGTCATCTCCACTTATATGCAACTGAACGAGTAACTCACTGATTGGGAGGAAACCAGTTGTTTCCCCTTAATTAGAGGTCCAAAGATGTGGATCCCAGTTCTTGCCTTTGCCATCATATTGTGTTACCATAGCAAAGTAACTCAGACCTTCTGAATTCCAGCTTCCTATCTATAAAATGAGTCTGGGCTAGATAATCCTTTATGCTCCTTCAACTTTTAGAATTTCGTTCCATACCTGAGTTCAGAATAAAAGCAACAAGATTAATGATGCAATGAAAGTACTGATCTTTTTCTAAGAATTTTGCAATATATGACTCCTAACAAAATAAAAATGCTAAGTAAAAGCACGTATTCCTGGAACCATTGAAAAGGAGGAATTCAGATATTTGTTTTGAAACTAAGCAAAGAGAATCAGAAAAGTGAAGGGGTGGGAAGTGGGTGGATGATGAGAAATTATTTAGTAGGTACAATGTATGTTACATAGGTAATGAATATCCTGAAAGCCCTGACTTCACCACTATGCAATCTATGTATATAACGAAATTACACTAGTATCCCATACACATGCAAATTTTTAAAAATTAAAAAGGAAAAGAAACTAAGTAATGTTAAACGGGAACTTTCTCTGAAAAACTCTATTGATCTTTAGAAGTTACGTAAGGTACTAAAACTATCAACCCACCTAGTGATTCACAGAGAGGATATTATGCTTGCTATCTCTAATCCATAAAGAATATAGGTAAGGCTGGGCACGGTGGCTCACTGCCTGTAATCCCAGCACTTTGGGAGGCCAAGGCAGGCAGATTACTTGAGCTCAGGAGCTCTAGAACAGCCTGGCCAACATGGGAAACCCCGTTTCTACTAAAAATACAAAAGTTAGCTGGGCATAGTTGTGGGTACCTGTAATCCCAACTATTCAGGACGCTGAGGCAGGAGAATTTTTTGAACCCGGGAGCAGAGGTTGCTGTGTGCCGAGATTGCGCTACTGCACTCCAGTCTGGGTGACAGAGTAAGACTCTGTCTCAAAAAAAAAAAAAAATTGGCCGGGCGCGGTGGCTCAAGCCTGTAATCCCAGCACTTTGGGAGGCCGAGACAGGCGGATCACGAGGTCAGGAGATCGAGACCATACTGGCTAACACGGTGAAACCCCGTCTCTACTAAAAAATACAAAAAAAACTAGCTAGGCGACCTGGTGGGCGCCTGTAGTCCCAGCTACTCAGGAGGCTGAGACAGGAGAATGGCCTAAACCCGGGAGGCGGAGCTTGCAGTGAGCTGAGATCCGGCCACTGCACTCCAGCCTGGGCGGCAGAGCGAGACTCCGTCTCAAAAAAAAAAAAAAAAAAAAAGAATATAGTTAAAAAGTAATGAAAATGACAGACATTTCCAACTCCTGAGAAAATTTTATTTTTATATATAGGAAAAAGGCCTCATAATTTAATGTGTTCTCAGGTGCTGAATATTTGCCTGAATTTTTTTTTTATTTCCTGGTATTTTTTTAAATGTTCAAATTACATGTTAAATGTGTCTAGGAAAATAATTTCCCTAAGTCAACAAGAAAAGGTCTAATAAACTTCAGGTCTAACAAAGGCTTCTGCTGTTTATAAATATTTCTCTCCTTAATTTCATTGCATATCAATCTTAACTCACCCTGAATAATTTCTGTACCTCTTGTTTATTTTCCTTTCAGATAGTGCTTTCTTTTGCAGATGTTATTTCACCAACTTGAGCATAATTTCTGCAGCCTACACTGCTTAAGTTGCAGGTGCTTCCTTTGGCCAAGTCGAATATGCTTTATGACTTACACTGGTTAATATAGAGTTGCTTGAGTTGAGGAAAATAAAAATAAATTTAAAAGACTTATTACAATATAGATGTTAACAATTATGCTTTGCACATGAAGAGCATCCTAGAAAATTGTTATCAGTGAGGTTAGAGATTGAAAATAAATTTTGTTATGTGGGTCATGGACTAAGATAATTTCAACAATGCTTTTCTACTTAATTTTCCTTATTACCAATGTCACACATTTGTAAAATGACTCACCACGCTGGTCCTTATGGATATAATCTTGTCCTCATAAACATTACTCCCTAGGCAGCTAAATTAATGAGTCACATTAAAAGAAGAAACAATGTAATAGCTATCAAAGAAAGATGGGTTTTAGACAATAAACACATTACATTCTGCTCCTAGGCTAAATATTTCATCTGACTATTCCCTTTGGAATTCCCGAGAAAAGGAAGAGATTTGCTGCCAGAGCACAGAATAAGAATCAGACACTAGGTCGTACTTCAGGAAGGTCACTTTCACTCCCCAGAGATCCCAGGCAACAGCTTGAGCCTCTCATAATCCAATCTAAATTAAATGGTAGAGATGGCCTTCAGCCTTCCAGTCTGCCCATATTCTATGCATGGTACTTGATTTTCTTATAAAATTAGATTGGATTCCCAGTCCAAACCCAGACAGGTAAGGAATGAGAGAGAAGAAAAACTAGAGAGGGCCAGCTATTTGAGCGGAACACCAGCAATGTTAGAAAGCTTTCAGAGGGTATGTAAAAGCAAACAACCCTATATCTATACCTCATTTTATGAAAATGGTAGGTCAATCCCCTTTACCCATATACATAGGTACTCACACCAAATATCATGGACTGTGAAATTATTTCAAACAAAAGGAAATTTGACATTTTGGAGCATGAGAATATTGAAAATGTTAAGACTGAAAATGTCATTTAGAGAGGTGAAAAGCAATAGCCAGGAGATGTTCTATAACTAATATCTACATGACTTTACATTATATAAAGTGTTTGTGTATACATTGTCTTAAATTTCATTTACTCTTCACAACATTTTGGGGGTTTTCCCATCCTTCTGCTTTAGAAGATAGACTATATTTGATATTTTATAGGGTTTAAACCCTCATGTGCAGAAAGGGACATATTTGATATTTTGAATAGTGAGAGACTGTATTAGTTTGCTAGGGCTGCCATAGCAAAATACCACCGACTGGGTGACTTAAACGACAGAAATTTGTTTTCTCACAGATCTGGAGTCCGGAAGTTCAAGGTCCACGTGTGAGCAGAGTAGGCTTCTCCTGAGGCTTGCAGATGATCACTTTGTAACTGGGTCCTCACTCGGTCTTTTCGTTGTGCACATACATCTCTTTACTGTCTATATTTCCTCCTCTTATAAGGACACCAGTCTGATTAGATTAGGACATATGCTAACAACTTCATTTAAATTAATCACCTCTTTAAAAGCCCTATTCACCCCGGGTGTGGTGGCTCACACCTGTGATCCCAACACTTTGGGAGGCCGAGGTGGGTGGATCACTTGAGGTCAGGAGTTCGAGACTAGTGTGGCCAACATGGTGAAACCACGTCTCTACTAAAAATATAAAAATTAGCCCAGCATGGTGGCAGGCCCCTGTAGTCCCAGCTACTCAGGAGGCTGAGGTGGGAAGATCACTTGAATCTGGGAGGTGGAGGTTGCAGTGAGCCAAGATCACGCCACTGCACTCCAGCCTGGGCGACAGAGCAAGACTCCACCTCAAAAAAAAAATAATAATAATAAAATTCAGTCACATTCTGAGGTACTGAGGGTTAGGGTTTCAGCATATGAATTTAGGGGGAGGGGATATAATTCATCCCATAACAAAGATAGAAAGCAATCAAAATGCTTTTGTTGTCATTGTATTCCCTATCATATGCAATTGCCTAAATAATATTTAGCCACTATCCACTTTAATTTTGTGCCTCTGAGAATGGAGAACATGAATCATGTAAACCAGGGGTGTCCAGCCTTTTGGCTTTTGGCTTCCATGTGCCACACTGGAAGAAGAAGAATTGTCTTGGGCCACACATAAAATACACTAACACTGATGAATCAAAAAAAAAATCACAAAAAAAATCTCACAATGTTTTGAGAAAGTGTATGAATTTGTGTTGGGCTGTATCCAAAGCCATTCTGGGCGGCATGCAGCCTACGGGCCATGGGTTGGACAAGCTTGATCTAAACCATCCCAGGCTGTAGCACTGAGCTGGCCTTGACTTCTCATGAGATGTGGAACCACTCCAGCCAGTTTTTGCCAGGAATTTCCAGACTTCTACTCCAGGCAATAAGAAGAAATGCTCTAACTCAGTACTGTTCATTTAAAACATAATAAGAGCCACATGTATAATTTTCAATTTTCTAGTAGCCACATTAAAAATTAGTAAAAAGAAACAGGTAAAATTGGATTCAGTATACTTTATGTAACCAAATATATCCAACGTCACATTGTTCCAACATATAATCAATATAAGTAATTATTAATGAGGTATTTTATTCTTTTCTCATACTAAGTCTTCGAAATTCTGTCTGTATTTTACATTCGCAGCACCTGTCAATGTAGACTAGCCACATTTCAAGTACACAACAACTACATGTGGCTAGTGGCTGTGTTGGACAATTCACATTCCAATTCTTACATTTTAAAACATTTCCTGGGACAGTTGTTATCTTGAGGAGGAAAATCTAATTAAAAGCACTCCCAATTCAATTATAGTTTCACTTGTGAAATCTTGTAATAGTAATAAGTTCATAATTATAATAACAATAAATTGTAATAATTTTCTTTGTTTCCTTTGGGATACCAGAGTTAAATTTCTGCCTGATTAATTTAGGGAAGCACACCTATCACAAAGATCCTGAACAGTCCTCAAGCAGGTGATTTGTGTATGTTATTCATTGACCTACAGAGCTGACATGTAAATATCTTTCAGAAAAAGAGCACAGTGATAACAGGTGCAGAGACCTTGAAATAATCCATTGCCTTCATAGTCCACCCAAAAAGAAAAATTTGTTATGTGACGGTTAGATGTCCCAGACCTTTAGGAGATTTTCCTGAGGATCGTATCACTACAGCCACATTCTCAGCCAGAACAAAGGAAACCCTCACTGCAGTATTCATGTCGTATTCCTTGGACCACTGGGAGCTCTTGCAATAATTCATGATAGTTCTTGACTCTGCCCCTGAAATTTGATAATTTTATCTACATGATCACCACAAAAACAGAAGAGAACATTAAGATACAACCCCAGCATGTCTGGTCTTGCCTGGTGCTTGAATCCTCCTCTTTTGGTTGATGAATCTTGACTCATGTTTTAAATCAGCCAATAAATAAGATTTATTGAGTACCTATAGGTGGCTACTTCAAATGAAGACAAAGTCATTTATAACACATGACCCCTGTTCTTAAAGAGTCTAATAGGATCTACTAGAGTCAGGCCTTCACTCACATAGATTACATAGGAAATAATTAAAGGCAGTAGAATGTCAGAGAAGGGATAAATCATCAAGAGAAAGAGTCACCAAATGAGACTTCAAGGAGGTGGTAAGACTTTTTCTTAATCTTCGAATGAGCAGAATAAAGAGCATAGTGATTGAACATAAACGTGGGCTGACATAGAGCTCTGCCTCTCTGAAGGTCAGTGAGAAGACTAGCTTTCCCAGGAGGCAGCACATCTCTGTGTTAGGAATGGTGGTGAAGCTGGATGGATAGCATGCAGCCAATTTAAGCAGGACCTTAAAGACATGGTATGTTTGGATCTGATACCACACACAATGTACAGATAGGATTCAACATGGCAAAATGGCATTTTAAGGTGATTTTCATCCATCATTGACAAAATGAAGAAGGAACTGATTAGAGCCAGGGGAAAAGAGGTACAGCACGTTTGTGATGATCAATAAGTGTGATGACAAAAGTCTGGACATGCAATATAATTAAAATATACATCAAAGGAGGCCGGGCGTGGTGGCTCATGCCTGTAATCCTAGCTCCCAGCACTTTGGGAGGCTAAGGCAGGCAGATCACAACAACAGGAGATCGAGACCATCCTGGCCAACATGGTGAAACTCCGTCTCTACTAAAAATACAAAAAAAATTAGCTGGGCGTGGTGGCACACGCCTATAGTCCCAGGTACTCAGGAGGCTGTGGCAGGAGAATTTTTTGAACCCGGGAGGCGGAAGTTGCAGTGAGCCGAGACTGCACCACGGCACTCCAGCCTGGTGACAGAGCAAGACTCTGTCTCAAGAAAAAAAAAGATTAAAGGAAAAGGTAACAAGAGTTTTTAGAAGATGTGCTCTCTGGGACTGAGAAATAGGGGGAGAGCCTCAGAATTGTGACTGAGGAACAATTCTGCAGTGTGCATTTTTAAAAATGAAAAGCCCAGGCTCAGCCTAACTAACTAACCATTCATCTATGCCCCCAACAACTTCACACTTGGTTCCATAGATCCAAGTTCCACATGAGTCAGAATCCCTGAAGGACATACTTATATTAGCAATGGCAGTTATAAAGGAAATGAGAAGTGGAAATTGACCTCTGTGTTTCACTGGCAGTCTTCATCAGAGCAGAAGCGGGACAATACAGTGTGTGGAGGACTGGACAACTCATGACAAGTGAAAAAGCGGTCCTGACATCTATTGTGAATTTTGCTTGCCTAAGATGAACTCATCTCTTCCCTCCTTCAACTCTTCTGTCTAACCTTGTCAAGTTGCTGCAGAAAAGAAGCAGGCTTCTTTTTAGTTGGATATAAGTTTAGGTGATCTACGATAAATCATGTCAAGAATGATTTTGACATACGTCTTGGTCCTGGGCAGAGCCATAATGATGATATTCTAGAAACAAGGTTCAAATCTTCCCACACAAAGATGTGTACCTGTCAAAGCAGTGAAATGGCCGACAGGACTCTTTCAAGCACCTCTAAGGGATAGGGGCTGGAGAACAGACTTAGGAGAGTGGACAGAAAATGAAAAAATCCAAGTAACAAGCAGGAAAAAACCTACAACAGTGGGTAGTTGTCTGACAGGCGCATACAGGCGGATGGAGGATGCTGTTATGTGAACCTAGCAGCAAGATACAAGATGTTCAAATAAGCAATGTCAGGGGGTCTGACAGCAGGTAATAGGGACCCCAGCTCAAGACCTTGAGTTCAGGCACAGCACTCTGCATACTGGGGAACTTGGAGAGAAAGACAACATCCAAAAGACAGCGTCACAGGCAGAAGACCAGGAGACATTCAGGAATGGAGAATGAGACAGAAGATGACTATTAGAATTGAGGAACAGGCAGAGTTTTTTGGTCTCAAGGGAACAATGCCAGTGACTCAATTACTAGAAATAAGTATGAAGAGGACAGACAACACAGCTTCCTGGACAAATGGATTTATTTATTATCAAGATAAAATGTCTAAGATAAAAATCTACCTCTAACATTTTATTAATCGTCCAATCCTCTTCTATCAATTATTTTCTTAAGAAATTATATTATCAGCCGGGCACGATGGCTCACACCTGTAATCCCAGTATGTTGGGAGGCCAAAGCGGGTGCCTTGCTGAAGCCCGGGAGTTTGAGACCAGCCTGAGCAACATGGCAAAACTCTGTCTCTATAAAAAACTACAAAAATAAGCCAGGTATTCCCAGTTACTTGGGAAGTTGAGGCAGGAGGATCACTTGAGCCAGGGAAGATGAGGCTGCAGTGAGCTGTGTTCACACTACTGCACTCCAGCCTGGGTGACAGAGTGAGACCCCACCTCAAAAAAAAAAAAAAAAATCATACTATCTCTTTAGCTTTATCTTTTTTAATTTTGACTAAATTTTCAAGCAGCCATTTTTCTGTCTGAATTGTTCCAAATAGTTTCCAGAGAAAGGAAGACAGGTTGTTGGCTAAATACCAAACTGCATCTCATCATTAAAAGGAAACACACCAAATTTCATTTTTCTCCACCTTTATTAAGTGCAGATTTTTGTTTCTCATCCAAAAGTTCTGTATAATCAGGGCAATGCTAACTCCAGTATAAATGACACAGAAACTATTAATAGATTATGTCTGTGATGAAACTGAAGTAGAAAACAGAAGTGTTCCAAAAAGAGAAGTAAAACAATGGAAGGGGGAAAAGGCAAACTATTCTGCCTTCCAAGTTAGATAGCTATCTTTATGAAAGGACATATTTCAAAAGCAATATGAAGTCTTTATGGTGCTCTTACCTACCTATGTTTGAATTTGGGGGATGCTTCACCTGCTTATTAGTGAAAGAAGAAAGAATACGTTAAATTAAATTTTTTAAAACTTTTTTTTTGCTCAGAACCAGCTCCACCAAAATCACTCTTCGCAGTGAACAAAACGCAGACTTCAGTGACTTTGCTGTGGGTGGAAGAGGGAGTAGCTGATTTCTTTGAAGTTTTCTGTCAACAAGTTGGCTCCAGTCAGAAAACCAAACTTCAGGTACTGTACCTTTTGATCTACCTTTTCTCAGTTAATTTTAATTAAGGCTAATTATCTGGGCAAAATAAGAATCTTCTATTTCTTTGAGCTATATAAAATGAAAACTGTTTATTTGCTCTTTTGTGTTTCAGGGATAGAAATGAACAGTATGCTTAGACCAAGCCCACAAGTTGTTATGAGAAAGTTTATCTTTGTCTGTATCGCTTGTTCCTAATTCATAGGCCACTCCAGGTCAGAGAAAGGAATAAAGGTCGTAGGCCATTGAATTGATCAAGGGAAGGATGACCCTACCATATAAAATATAATTTAACAAATATGAACCAATTGCCAAATATATAAAAGGCACTGTGTAGAACACACATGATAGAGTCAATATTTGCCTTCAAGACATTTTTAGATGGTGTGGACATTGCATAAGTATAGAAAAAAAGTAAAGTAAAATATAAGTACCACAAGAGAGGTCCATACTACCAAGAGAATTTAAAAGAAACGTGCATATCTAGTTTGTAAGGGGGACAGTCTTGCTGCAAAATGAAGACTGAGAGAAGGCTGTTGCTAAAGTTCTAGAATTACAAATGGCAGATGTGATAAACAGAGCTGTTCACCAGGTCAGAATGAATGCAAGGAAAGAGATGAACCTGCAGTTCTAGGAGTGGCAATGCCACAAGGAAAAAATATTTCACAGCCAGAGGTGGAAGGAAAAGGACAGATTTGTTAGGGATTTTACATAATACAGTGTGTAGACTAATACTGTGAACATAAGTAATTGATTTTTTTTAAATAATGAAGTTCATGAGATTGAGAAGAAAAAAGGATTGCTGGGAGTGCAAATCTTTTCATATTGAATGCTAAGATAATTTGCTTTGATTCCTTTCTCCTTTTGAGATTCCTTTCTATGAATGTATCTCTTGTTGATTTGTACTGAACAGCTGAATTTTCCCTATTCTAAGAATCCATTTGGAGAATAACTGCTCTGCCAATAATGGATTTTCTTCTCTATAACTACAGTGATGCCTTCCTTTAAGAAAACAATGGTTAGTTAGCTACTTGCTACAACTGAGTCCTGTTAGCAAAAGTCTTTCCTTAGAATAATTCTTTTATAGAATAGTGAAAGCAAAGGAAGTGGAAGAAAATGCTGATGGCTGTCATCTCTTTATGCAAGGGGGTTTCAAAATCTTGTTTTGAAAAAGATGCTGGCTCATCTTTTGCTATTGTACAGTAGTACTTGTCACTGGTCTGGTCATGGGTCCACCAAGTTAGCAACTTTTTTGACTCAAGAATAGGTTAATACTAAATGTTTCTTAGTGCGGATAGTTGCCATGTTTTAGTGGATGTTATATAAAAGCTAAGAATGCAGACAAAGGGGTAGTGTCCTTAATATATAAAGAATTGCTACAAGTCAAAAAGGTAAGGATCAACAACCCAAAACAAATATTTCATAGGAAAATAAATACAGAAGTCTCTTGAACAGATGAAAAATTGAGCAACCTCACTTATGGTTAAAAAAAAGCAAAATAAAACTACAAAATACAATTTTCACTGGTAATAATGGAAAAGTTCAGAGTTTGCAAATGTATAGTGTTGGAAAGAATGTAGGGAGGCAGGCATTGTCACGCATTGATGCCATAGTTGAGTAACTTGAAAAATGCCTATAGAGAACCATTTTTCAATAGCTTTCAAAATTTTAAATGTGTACTTTTTGATTCAGCAATCAAAATTTTAAAAGTACACTTTTTGACTCAGCAGTTCAAAGAATATGGCACTAGCAAAGAATATATGTGTATGTGTGTACGTTCACACATACATACAAATTGCATGCATACATTGTGTGTATATATATGTGTGTGTGCATGTTTGTCTTTATATGTACATGTGTGTGTCTTCCCAAATTTGTGAAATGATGTTCATTGTAGGATTGTTTGCAATAGCAAAAAAAAAAAACACACCATTTATGCGTTCATCAACGGGGGGTCATTAAATAAAGTACTGTATGTCCTTTCGACGGATTTCTATCCAGCCCTTAAAAAGAATAAAACAGCTTAATCTGCACTGATATGGAAAAAGCACCAAAATATATTGATAACTAAGGTAAAAAAAAATAAGCAGAACATTGTGTAAGCTAAGACATCACTTATGTTTTTTAACAGTGTCATATGTTTGTACATCCATAAAATGCGTATGGGAAGAAGAATAATCCCTGACAATGGCTGCTTCCATGGAAGGGAATTGGTCAGATCAGGAATGGGGAAAAAAGGAAACATTTTTCAATGCTATTCTTTGTCATCTTGTAAATTTTTTACTCTGTCAGTCTATTACCAACTCAACTATGAAATATATTTTTTAAAAATACAGATGAAGATAACCCCAAAATTTATCTTATTTTCTGAAACCCCAGGAACCGGTTGCTGTTGCTTCCCATGTCGTGACCATCTCCAGCCTTCTTCCTGCCACTGCCTATAATTGTAGTGTCACCAGCTTTAGCCATGACAGCCCCAGTGTCCCTACGTTCATAGCCGTCTCAACAATGGGTAATTATACACATAAGTGGAATCTGGTCTTTGGAAGTTCTTTCTATATTTTTTCCATATTTTTCTCACTTTTTCTTTTTGAATATACATATATATATGTATTTGTGCCAATATTCCACCAAGAAATCCCAGGCTTCGGGGTCAGAGTCCTTAATTTCAATGCCAAAGTGCACTTACTACCTATGGCGTTAGAGAAAGACATTTGGTGCCTCTGAGCTTTTCTTTCATCCGTAAAATTGGAATAATAATATGTAACTTTCTGAGTTGTTTTGAAACTTAGAAATAAAATACGTAAATCCTTAGTATGTGCTGTCTAAATGCTAGCTGCTAACTCATCTCATCTTATTTAGGAATAGGCACAGTACTCCTATCATCCAATTTCATCTATTTAGCCTTGGTCTTAATCTGTCACTGATCAGAGAATGACATAATTATAACGGGGTCAAAGCAAGAAAGTTTCCAATCCAACCAAAAGTATAAGTGGGAAAATTAGAGATTAACGAAAGGTCTGGAATGATGCTGTTTATTTCCTTATTCTTTTCTTAGTTGTATTACATGTGTTACTCCTAGTTTGTTAGAGTCTGATTCTGCAACCTGAGACCCTCTATGAAGCCTCTTGTAACAAAGCCACTCATAATTTTACTGGTTTAGTTCCATTTCTATAATATTAGTCATATATTTAGCTGCTATATTCAGGGATGACTGCAGGGAACTGTTTTCTTTTTTCTTTTTCTTTTTCTGTTTTTAATTTTTGTTTTTTCAGAAAAGAGGACAAAAAATATCCCTGCGAAGTATTTTAATGGTCTCTCATTCCTACATCCTTGTACACTTTCTAAAGTATACAGTTGATCATGAATAATGAGAGAGTTAGAAGTGCCAATCCCTGCATAGTTGAAAATCCACGTATAATTGTTGACTCTCCCAAAACTTAACTATTCATAGACTACTGTTGACCCAAAGTCTTACCAATAATACAAACAGTTGATTAACACATTTTGGTATGTTACACTTATTATATATTGTATTCTTACAATAAAGTAAGCTAGAGAAAAGAAAATGTTATTAAGAAAATCATAAGGAAGAGAAAATACATGAACTATTCATTAAGTGGAAGGAGATCTTCATAAAGATCTTCCTCATGATCTTCATATTCAGTAGGCTAAGGAGGAGGAGGAAGAGGAGAGTTTGGTCTTGCTGTCTCAAGGGTGGCAGGGAGGAAAGATAATCCATATATATGTGAACCTGTACAGTTCAAACTCATTTTGTTCAAGGGCCAACTGTACCTTAATGCCCATCATTCCTTGTCAGCTCCATGACAACGTAGCACAGCAGGTGATATTATTAAACTTATTTACAGATGAAAAAAATGAGGCCCACAGAACAGATGAAATGGCTTCTCTCCAAATAGCAGTACTCAAGTGAAAAAACTCTTCTGACCATGAGTCTATTATTCTTTCTGTTTAAGCACTCTACTCATAAACTGGAGCCAAGCTGGCCCAAATGGGAAGTCATAAGTACCCAAAACTTTAGGGATCAGATGCGCCCGCTCATTCTGTGATTTTATGATCAATGCAAAAGATCGTATGAGTCCTCAGGCCCATTTTGAAGAGTTTTATAAGAATATTTAACTTATGTTCCTGCCTTTGATATCCTATTCTTCCGTGTAGTATGAAGAAGTAGACAATGTGTAAGTGCCATAGGAGACAAGTCTTTATATAGAGTACATGAAAAGGACATGACCCCCGTTCTTCAGGGCTCTACAACCTATTAATAGGTTTAATCTCTTGGGTTGTGCAGATGGAAAACCTCTAAACATATGGCCATGGATCATCAGAATGCCTGCTTCTAGTAATGTGTTAAGTGCTTCAGCAGATGGTAGTTTGCTAATGTCTTTTTCATATACATTATTAGTGGTAAGCAAAGTATACAATTGTGCTTTCTGACTTCAAAATCATGGGCACAAAATAAGAGCTTGCCATCCTCTAAGCTTGCGAAAATGCTAGAAAATGATAATGCATGATAATGACTTCTATATTTTTAGTTTTCAAATGAATTTGAACTGTGGCACAGGTATTCTTCATTCTTCGGCTTCCCTGTGCAAGAATATCCTTTAGGCCTTTGAAATGGACTCAGTTCTTCCAGACACCTGAATACCACTTATCAGTCTAGTTTGCTAAGTTACAGTTGATCAGAAAGAGGTCATTGTTGGCTTGGGGAACATGATTGTTACTGTTATTGATATCATCGTAAGTTCACTGCTCTTAAGACTAAATAAAAAACAATGAATGGTTCTGTTTAGTTCCCTATAACAGAACCTATGATGAAAATGCACGACTTATCTCTTTAGTTACAGAGATGAATCCCAATGTGGTAGTGATCTCCGTGCTGGCCATCCTTAGCACACTTTTAATTGGACTGTTGCTTGTTACCCTCATTATTCTTAGGAAAAAGCATCTGCAGATGGCTAGGTAAGTTAAGTTTTACTAATCTTTTATCCACAATCTTTAAAATATCTTTATCTGCCATGTATATATTGTTTTTGCAGACCAAAGTTGACTTTAGTTTTCACTGTCTGTTTCTATTTTGTGTGTTTTCTAAATAGACTTTGAAACATTATATTGGAAAACATTACCATTGAAATGAGAAAGCAAATAGTTGCTTGTTTCCACAAAGTCAGACCTCTTGCTATCAATCTTGGCATTTGAAGTAGCCGATATATGGGGATCCATTACATTTGGGTACTTTCAGAACACATCTGGAGTAAAAGAAATATCTATGTCTGTTCGGTATATTAATGAAAAAAGTTAATAAAAATGGAGATGACAAGAAAGAATGGGGAGGAAAATCCTCTCCATAATTTTAAGCTGTTTTATTGGAAAATACTTGTACAGTTTATGATTAGGTCCATTAGCAATCTCTATTAGTTTTATTCCTATTACTCAGAGTTGCAGCCAGCTGAGTTTTGCTTGCAATTAGAAATGCCTTTGATTTATGATTTCAGTGCTTCCCTGTTCCTTTGACCACTGATGTATTGCTCATCAGAGCACATTCTCAAGTAGTTTCTGTGGCCCCCTGTATTATCGATCAATTCCCTTAAAAACTGTTGCTTATTTGAATACTACTTGGTTTGGGAAATTTGATTAACATTTATATTTGCCCAATGTTAAACTACTGAATTATAAATTAACATTTTTCTCCTGTCTCAGAGGTCTTTCACTGACATATTCATAAATAAATTCATCCATCCAATAGTGATCTAATCAGTGCCTGACATGGCATATCCAAAGAAAAATCAGACATCAAAGCTGTCCACGAGGAACTTATCTACTTAGCTGGATATATGAATAGAATAGATAGATATATTTAAAGGCATAAGCTGACATGTAGCATAAGGAGAATTTAAAAAAGGATGCCATGAAAGTAGAGAATAAAGACTAATTCTGAAATTCAAAATTAACTTCTTGAAAGTTGGCATCTGAATAAATCTTAAAAGGGTAAGAAGAGATGTGGGATTGCACTGTAACTACAGTGGAGAGCTCTGAAATTATACTCCTTGAGGTCAAATCTTTTTTTTTTTTTTTTTTGAGACAGAGTCTCACTCTGTCACCCAGGCTGGAGTGCAATGGCGCCATCTTGGTTCACTGCAAGCTCCGCTTCTCAGGTTCAAGCGATTCTTCGCCTGAGTAGCTGGGATTACAGGCACGCACCAGTAGGCCTAGCTAATTTTTGTATTTTTAGTAGAGACAGGGTTTCACCATGTTGGCCAGGCTGGTCTCGAACTCCTGACCTTAAGTCATCTGCCTGCCTCAGCCTGCCAAAGTGCTGGGACTACAGGCATGAGTCACCATGTTCTGCCTCCTTGAGGTCGAATCTTGACTTCCAACTTGTGGGAATTTGTGTAAGTCACTGAAACTTCATGTGTTCATATTACAAATATTGATACATATATGACAGTATATGAAACAGACAAAAAAAATGTGCCTTCATGGAGCTCATAATCTAGTAGAAGAAAAAGACAATAAACAATAAAGATATAAGTAAAAGGACTGCACCTTATGTTAGCAGGTGATAAAGAAAGGAAACAAAACCAAGTAAGGGAGATAAGCAGTACCAGTGTGGGGATAAGGTTCCTGGGAGGTGAGTAGGCGCCACTGAAATAGTGGCATTGGAGCAAATACTCGAAGCACATGAGGGAGTAGCCTGTGTTATCTGTGGGAAGAGTGTGCCCAGTAGCAAGAACAGCTGGTGTAAAGGTCCTGGGGTAGGAGCACGACTGGGATGTTAAAAGTGTAGCAGAGGGGCCGTTGTGACTAAAGCGGAGGAAGACAAGAGTAGAAGGAGATGTCAAGTCATACAGGGCTTCGTATGCCGTTTGGACTTTGGCTTTTACTCAGTAAAATGAGCAGGCATTGCAGGCTCTGGGGCAGAAGATTGACAGCATCTGACTTAGATTTAACACTTTCATTTTGACTTTTATGTAGAAAACAGGCTGCACTGAGGCAAGGACAGAGACAGGCATATCAATCGTAGTAGCCAGGAATCCAGGCAAGAGATGGTAATAGTTCAGTCCAGAGTAGCAACACTGAAGGCAGAGAGAAGCCATCAGATTCTGGAAGTATTTTGAAAACAGGAGCAACAGGATTTGCTAATAAGTTGATGGGGGGAGGGAATGGAAATGAAAAAAGGAGTTGAGGCTGTAATGCCAGCACTTTGGGAGGCCGAGCCAGGCGGATCACCTGTGGTCGGGAGTTGGAGACCAGCCTGACCAACATGGAGAAACCCTGTCTCTACTAAAAATACAAAATTAGCCGGGCATGGTGACGCATGCCTGTAATCCCAGCTACTCGGGAGGCTGAGACAGGGGAATTGCTTGAAACCAGGAGGCGGAGGTTGCGGTGAGCCAAGATTGCGCCATTGCACTCCAGCCTGGGCAACAAGAGTGAAACTCCATCTCGAAAAACAAACAAACAAACAAACAAAAGAGTTGAGGCTAACTCCAGGTTTTCGGCCCAAACACTTGAAAGGATGGAGCTGCCATCAACTGAAAGAGGATTCCAGGTCAGAGTTGGGGGAACATCAAGACTTCAGTTTTGGAAATTGTATTAGTCAGAGATCTCTAGAGAGACAAAACTAATGGGATATATATACATATATATATATATGTTACATAGGATATATATATATATAATAGGATATATTATATAGGATATATATTATAATAGGATATATAAATTAGATATTATATATAGGTATATGGGAGTTTATTACATATTAAATTCCACAATCACAAGGTCCCACAATAGGCTGTCTGCAAGCTTGAGGAGAAATGAGAGCCAATCCGAATCTCAAAACTGAAGAACTTGGAGTCCAGTGTTCAAGGGCAGGAAGCGTCCAGCACAGGAGAAAGATGTAGGCTGGGAGGCTAGGCCAGTCTCTTTTCACGTTTTTCTGCCTGCTTTATATTCACTGGCAGCTGGTTAGATTGTGCCCACCCAATTAAGGTTGGGTCTGCCTTTCCCAGCCCACTGACTGACTCAAATGTTAATCTCCTTTGGCAACACCTTCATGGACACACCCAGGATCAATACTTTGTATCTTTCAATCCAATCAAGCTGACACTCAGTATTAACCACCATAGAAATGTTAAGTTTGACATAACTTGCAAGTGCAGGTGCAGAGTCGCCACCTGAACATAAAAGTCTAATGTTTAGGCCGGGCGCGGTGGCTCAAGCCTGTAATCCCAGCACTTTGGGAGGCCGAGACGGGCGGATCACGAGGTCAGGAGATCGAGACCATCCTGGCTAACACGGTGAAACCCCGTCTCTACTAAAAATACAAAAACTAGCCGAGCAAGGTGGCGGCGCCTGTAGTCCCAGCTACTCGGGAGGCTGAGGCAGAAGAATGGCGTAAACCCGGGAGGCGGAGCTTGCAGTGAGCTGAGATCTGGCCACTGCACTCCAGTCCGGGTGACAGAGCGAGACTCCGCCTCAAAAAAAAAAAAAAAAAAGTCTAATGTTTGAAAGAGAATTTTTGGTTGAAGATACAAATTTGAAGAGTTGTTAGCTCGGCACAGTGGCTCACACTTGTAATCCCAGCACTTTGGGAGGCAGACAGATCACTTGAGGTCAGGAGTTTGACACCAGCCTGGCCAACATGGTGAAACCCCGTCTCTACTAAAAATACAAAAAATTAGCCAGGCTTGGTGGCAGGCGCCTGTAATCCCAGCTACTCAGGAGGCTGAAGCAGAAGAATCACTTGGACTCGGGAAGCTGAGGTTGCAGTGAGCCAAGATTACACCACTGCACCCCAGCCTGGGTGACTGAGTGAAACTCTATCTCAGGAAAAAAAAAAGAGAGTTGTTAACATATAAATTGCATTAGAGCTTTAGACTGGATGAAATTCAGGGAGTAAATGTAAAAGAAGGTCCTGCATTAATCACTGGAACAATCAATATTAAGGTTTTCAGGGAGAAAAGAAGACAACAGAAAGACACTGACTAGAGGCAGCCAGTGGAGTAAAAAGACAGCTAAGGGAGTGTAGTGGCCTGGAAGCTAGCGGAACAATGTGTATGCAGAAGAGATGATAATCACCCCTCCATTAGTGGATATTTAGGAGCATTAATGCAGTAACAACATAGCATGATACTCAATTCATAGGAAGTGTGCAGTAAATGTTAGCTCATAATAGTAATGATGGAGGAGGTAGTAATAGATGTAGTAATGCAAGTAGTGGTATTTTTGAGCATTTTTAGTGGTACATCCCAAAGATATTTAGGAGGGATGGTTCTGATTCTTTCAGCTAGTTATTAAAACAGAGATTCCCATCATTTTTCATGCCATGATCCTTTTTGGCAGTCTGGCGAACTCTCCTAAGAATAATGCTTCCATTTTCTGTGCCTAAAATAAAATACATAGGATTATACAACTATATTGAAATATGATAATCATAATATTTAAAAAGCAAATGTGTTGTATGCTTTTTAATTAGTACATTAAATGTCAATATGTAATAGTCTAACATTTTCATCATGGTGATGAATATAACCAATATTTCAAGATATCTGCAGCAAGTCTATTATTAAAAAATATGTAATCTCTATTGTTAGCAAATCACACATGTGGATATTATGATGGTTTGGTACCTACTTTAATGATAGAAGGGACTGCTAAGTTTAGTCACAGGTTGTGAAAATAAATATGTACCTTTTTCCCACATTTGTTCATAGAGCCCTAAATTCTATCTTTGGAACCCCAGATTAAAACCCTTAAGTTAGAGGTAAAATAAATCCCATATATAGGAAATCGACATAGGAAAATTCATTAATGAGGTGTAATTTATAATACACAATGATATTATATTAGTGTATTTTTCAAAAGAAGAAAATTGTTCTTGGAACACCCTAATAGCAGGTGGATAATTCAAGTAATTAGCACATTGTGCCAATAATGTTAAAATCTCTGCTTCAGTTCTGAATATTAAATCGTTAATTCCATATAAATAAAAAATGAGATACATGAGCCCCAGTGAGCTGTTATTCATGCATGAAATTAGCCAAAAGGTAGAGAAGGCATGAGAATATGTTTACTTTTCCTCTACTTCTGGAAAAAAAAAAAAACTTCAACAGTGTTTTTCCTAGCAGGTTAATAGGACACATTTCGGATAATAGGCACGCCAGAAGCTTGCCTATTTCAGTACATTCCGCTCTTTTTTTTTTTTTTTTTTTTGAGACGGAGTCTCGCTCTGCTGTCCAATCTGGAGTGCAGTGGCCGGATCTCAGCTCACTGCAAGCTCCGTCTCCTGGGTTTACGCCATTCTCCTGGCTCAGCCTCCCGAGTAGCTGGGACTACAGGCGCCCGCCACCTCGCCCGGCTAGTTTTTTGTATTTTTTAGTAGAGACGGGGTTTCACCATGTTAGCCAGGATGGTCTTGATCTCCTGACCTCGTGATCCGCCTGTCTCGGCCTCCCAAAGTGCTGGGATTACAGGCTTGAGCCACCGCGCCCGGCCTCATTCCACTCTTTTATTCTAATCTCCAGTGATGAATAATACGGGCATCGCAATATAAGAGAAAGATTTCGGAGGAAGTAAACAATCCACTTGATCCACTATCATTGTAGAGAGGAAATCAAAATGCCATAAAACAAAACCTTACGAAGATTTTTTGCTAAAGATGGAAAATGCTTAGTTCATCTAGGAGAGTTTCCATATTACTATTAAAGGCTTTGTAAAAAGTAAATAAATATTATACACCAAATAGTTCAAATATTTATTTTAGAATCATGAATGCCCTTTGGAAAGGATTGTGAAGTGAATTCTTTTGGCCTCAAATAATTTGATTTGCAAACTTGCAAAAGATTATTTCATTTCGTTTTATCTTTCTGTTTTGCATTGTATGCCAAAGGGGAACATATGGAACTTGTATTAGCTTCTTTGTATTTATTTATTTATTTTGTTTTTTCTTTTTGAGACAGAGTCTTGCTCTGTCCCCCAGGCTGGAGTGCAGTGGCGCGATCTCAGCTCACCACAACCTCCGTCTGCCAGGTTCAAGCAATTCTCTTGCCTCAGCCTCCCGAGTAGCTGGGATTACAGGCACATGCCACGACGCCCAGCTAGTTTTTGTATCTTTAGTAGAGACAGGGTTTCGCCATGTTGGCCAGGCTGGTCTCCAACTCCAGACCTCAGGTGATCCGCCCAACTCGGCCTCCCAAAGTGCTGGGATTACAGGCATGAGCCACTGCGCCCAGCCTAGCTTCTTTTTTTTAATTTAATGCTATGGTGATAAGCTAGTAAAGACTCTCTTTACTTTTATGTCAGCGTAAGAATGCTTTGTCAAGCAGTAAGCTTGATTTTGTGGTTCCTTTAAAACAGGGAGTGTGGAGCGGGTACATTTGTCAACTTTGCATCCTTAGAGAGGGATGGAAAGCTTCCATACAACTGGTGAGTATTGTTTTGGAACAAGCTTCTACATAGTTTAACTGTGCTGTGTGTGCTCCAAAGTCAATTTTACCATCCTTTGGGGATAGTTTTGTCTGATTATCCTTTTGTAATTTCAGTGATGGTAGACGTCACTGGCTGGATCTTCACAGAATATAATGGTTTATATAAGCTCAGCGCAGTTCTGAAGTAGGGAAAACATCATGGTCTGCTCTGTATTTACAATATTAAACAAGGGACTGAAACAGTGGTGCACAGGAGCCCACACCTGTGCTGAAAAGGGGCTTAAATACAGTAGCCACACTGAACAAGTGGTGGCTAAATGCAAGAGAATAGATTCCAATGAAGCAGCTTGAGACAGATCAGCATCTCTATTTTATTTTATTTTTTATTGTTTTGTATTTTTTGAGGAGAAAGAATCCCCCCCCCCCTTTGGTCACCCAGGCTGGAGTGCAGGATGATCTCAGCTCACTGCAATCTCTGCCTCCTGGGCTCAAGTAATATTTCCATCTCAGCCTCCCGAGTAGCTGGGACTACACACACGCACCACCAAATCTGGCTAATTTTTAAATATTTGTAGAGACGAAATCTCACTATATTGCCCAGGCTGGTCTCGAACTCCTGGGCTGAAGTGAACCTCCCACCTCGGCCTCCCAAAGTGCTGGGATTACAGGTGTGAGCCACTATGCCCACCTAGCATCTCCATTTTAAACTCACATTTCAGTGCCTGAGGCAATAACAGCCACCACTTCTGTTAAAAAATTATACAGCCCAGGCTGGGCGCGGTGGCTCACGCCTGTAATCCCAGCACTTTGGGAGGCCATGACGGGCGGATCACGAGGTCAGGAGATCGAGATCATCCTGGCTAACACGGTGAAACCCCGTCTGTACTAAAAATACAAAAAAAAACTAGCCGGGAGGAGTGGTGTTGGGCGCCTGTAGTCCCAGCTACTCGGGAGGCTGAGGCAGGAGAATGGCGTGAACCCGGGAGGCGGAGCTTGAAGTGAGCCCAGATCGCGCCACTGCACTCCAGCCTGGGCGACACTGAGCAAGACTCCATCTCAAAAAAAAAGAAAAAAAAAAATTATACAGCCCAGCATTCAGTTCTCATGTTTACAGATAAATAAATATCAAAGTCAGGGAAGTTTCATAAGAAAACATGGCTTCATTTTTCTTTATGCTTGAGTATTAAGGATGTGGAAGGAGGAAGTGTTCGAATTTTAAAGAGCGTTGTCAAGAGATTAAATTGGTTGACATTATACCTGACAATGATAGATGAAGATTAACAATCCTACCCAGTTCAATCAATGCCCAACAAAAGTACTAATTAAATAAACATTTAACATGAAACTGGTACTACTTACATGATCTGGTTTGTTTCTTTTGCAAGAAACTATGCAAAGTATATGCAAATGAATATATGTCATATTAATCATTGTTAAGTTATTTCTTTATGTTTTCTAACTCCTAAAATGGTTAATCTTAAAGAAATACACATGGGAGACTGGAAATTTTACAGAATCAATGAGGGAGGGAGAACTTTATTTAGGATATAAATTTTACTTCCCTCAGTGTAGCTGATACTCTAGTTGAAAATCTAGTTGAAACTAGATTTCTTTTAATAAGACAGTATGTTGTGCCACTTTAAAATTTTAACATGAATAGAATTTTGCTATTAAAAAACAGCCCATCTGTGAAGAAAAAGAAATCCATCAACCCTTGATGGTGAAAAGTTAGGAAACGTTACTAGGTTTGTTCAAATATATTAGTACTCTTTCCAAAATTAAGAGATTGACTCACTGATACTTGTTTCTTGCCTGGTTCACCCTTTTAAAAGGTCCAATGGGAAACTGGTGATGAGTGGCCCATCTAGGAACCAGTCCGATTATATGTATTTACTACTTGTGACTCATGAGAGTTAGGTATTAACTCACTTCACAGCCAGTCACAATTCATAGAATTTATGGGAGACCAGTCATGGGAGAACTGCAGCAAAAGAGAATTCACTTCAAGATCTTTCTATAAAATCAAGCACGTCTTGCATCTCTTCACAAAGACAGTTTTGCCGACTCTAGCATTTTCTAGCTGACTGAGAATAAGTATCTCAGTGAAGATTTGTAATAAATGAAGTGACAAGGTGACAATATTTTTCCCCCTAATTCTCAGAATAACTATAGATGCAGTCACAAGGTATTTTTAAATCTATATTAATGGATGTTCTCTTTGACAAGTGGTTTGAATATCTGAAACCAGGCATTTTAAATCAACAGTCTGCATTAGAATTAAAGTGAAACTAAACTATTTTGCTCCTACTTAGCTGAATATCAGTGAGGTCACAGACTAAGTAGTTGATGAGCTACTTATCTTGAATGAATGATGTCAGAGTATCATCCATACCTCTGTTTTAAGGGTTATATTTACAAATTGTATAGTAATTTTAAAATAATACAGAAAGTCACACTTAGTAGTGCAGCTTTATAAGAATGTCTCTTAAAAGGTTAGTCTTCATCGGAATCAGTATATGTGTATATGTAAACTGACCTTTTTTTTTTTTTTTTTGAGATGGAATCTCGCTCTGTCGCCCAGGCTGGAGTGCAGTGACACAATCTCGGCTCACTGCAAGCTCTGCCTCCCGGGTTTACGCCATTCTCCTGCCTCAGTTTCCCGAGTAGCTGGGAGTACAGGCGCCCACCGCCACGCCCAGCTAATTTTTTGTATTTTTTTGGTAGAGACGGAGTTTCACTGTGTTAGCAAGGATGGTCTCGAACTCCTGACCTCATGATCCGCCCGCCTCGGCCTCCCAAAGTGCTGGGATTACAGGCGTGAGCCACTGTGCTCAGCCTAAACTGACCGTTTCTATTTTCTCACACAAGCTGCTATTTAGCTGTCAAATTATGTTATAGAGGTTTCTTAAAATAGGCTTAAGCATAGGAAGCATAATATGCAAGAATAAGCCTCAAGATAACTAATGAGGCATTTAAGTGCTTCATTTGACTGAATGCAAAATGTAATCACCTGGTAGCAGACTAACTGACACAAAAGAAGTTGAAAGAAATATATCTGATTACAATAAGGTCATGCGTGAATAAAAACTGATTTTGTCAATATTGTAGCATTGAAGCCCTCACATTTACATTTCACAAAATGGATTAATATTTAATTGTAATTAAGGTGCTTGTCATATTAATTAATCCCAGTAGGTAATTTACTTATATCTATTCACAGTTTATATTACTAACTCTTGCAACTTTTTCATCTTTCCATTTGTTATCTATTAATGCACACAGGCGTAGGAGTATATTTGCTTTCTTAACCCTGCTACCCTCATGTCTTTGGACTGATTATCTTTTGGCATTTTATATTAATCCTTGGTAAGTGATTTTTTTTTTTTTACTGTTTAGCACAAACTCTTTAAAAGTCAGCTTTCAAGAAGTAAACAAAAAGGAAAGTTTCTTTTTAACTATTTTGTATGTTCAATAACATCTAAAGTTATTAATCACGTATTGAAGTGAATTAAAGCAGTTAACGGTACAAGGATGTTAACTATAAGGTTTTCTGTTAAATTTTTTTCCTTGATGTTCTTGGCAAGTATAAAACAAGTTTAATACTAGTTATTTGCTTCTTCATTGAGTTAATCCATTGGCTTCTCATCTTTGCAAATAATGCCTTCCATTTTCCATTATCATCTTCATCCATTAGAGAGCTCCAAATTTCCAAGAAGGTAGAAATGCATTAAGAAGGAGAAATCAGAGTCTATACAGTCCTCTGTATCTGAGGCCTCCTTGTTTTTATAATAATGCTAACTCAGTGACTATGAAACAGCTGACTATATGCAAGCCTCTTTGTATGATTATTTCATTCTCCCCCACAATCCTGCAGAGAGTATTTTAGTCCCATTTTAGAAAAGTGGAAATGGAGGCTTAAGGAGATTAACTTTCTTTTTTTTTTTTTTTTTTTTTTTTTGAGACGGAGTCTTGCTCTGTCGCCCAGGCTGAAGTGCAGTGGCCGGATCTCAGCTCACTGCAAGCTCTGCCTCCCGGGTTTACGCCATTCTCCTGCCTCAGCCTCCCGAGTAGCTGGGACTACAGGCGCCCGCCACCTCGCCCGGCTAGTTTTTTGTAGTTTTTTAGTAGAGACGGGGTTTCCCCGTGTTAGCCAGGATGGTCTCGATCTCCTGACCTCGTGATCCGCCCGTCTCGGCCTCCCAAAGTGCTGGGATTACAGGCTTGAGCCACCGCGCCCGGCCGAGATTAACTTTCTTAAAAGCACATTCCACTATGAACAAAATCCAGGTTCCAAACTCAGGTCTCTCTGAAATCTGTTCTTTCCTCTGTAAAGAGCAGACTCCTTGAATTTCTTATTTTCTTAACTTCTAGATCATTTTAATGATCAAATCTTGAAGTGTTTCTTTTGACTTTTTAATAGGTAATAATAAGAGTAACCTTGAATTCTGAGACTAAAGAATCAAAAACTATTTCTTTTCCTGTGCTGTAAGATAAAAGGTAGTGGTTTCCCAGGGAACTGACAAAAGAAGTAATTGTCCTTAAATATTAATACATAGTGTTCAGGTACTAAATTATGTATAGACAGATCCATAAATGTGGACAACTTGAAAAGGTCTCAGAAGAAAACAATAAAAATATCTCATAGACTGGAAAAAAAATAGCTTATGGGGTGGTGGTGTGGGCATGAGCAATCTGGAGCATTTATTTATTCAAAAAGACAACTGACCAAATATTCTTCAGCTCCTCCAAGGACAGAATAAATACAGCTGGCAGAATTTAGGATTTCAAGTTGCACTGGAAGAAACATAAAAAAGGATTTCCTCAAAATAGAGATTGTTAATTCCAGAATTCATATCTTCTTTAAAAAAAAAAAGAGACTAGAGGAAAGCTTTTGAAACAAAGTAGACATGATGTAGAAGTAATTAAGTCAAAGGAATGTGCTAGATGCTGAGGACCCATTCACTGTTATTCTAAGTTCGTTGTTATTATGGTTTTTAGTATAGGGCTTCAGCATAGTCAACTCCGTATTTTCAGTATTTGATATCAAATAGTTTTCACATATGAATAGCACACATAAATTCCATTTCGACCTTTAAAATATACATTTACTTTTAACAGAACATCTACTAATCATCCTCAAATAGTGTGTCTATCGTTAAAATACTGATAGCAAATACCCATAAAGTATCCCAGATTGCAAATAAAATGAAAGAAAGATGCATATATCATTTCCTTGCTTAATTCTCTGAGACTTTCTCATTTTTCACAGCTCATTTTTAAGCTTCTGTAAGGTAGGCCTGTGCTAATAAGCAAGTATTCCTTAATAGGTCTCGTTGATGAACATATCTTCAAATTTCAGCAACTCTCACAAGGTCTGCTATTTATAGTACCAATCAAATAGCACGAAACCCAACTTATGGGGAGAAAATACCCTTCGGTAATTTTTAGAAAAATCACCTTGAAACTGTGAATGGTTGTCTCCAGGTGAGAAGAGAAGGTAAAACATAGAGCTCCATGCTTTTCATCACTTCAGTAGATTTCACACATACTAACTAGTGAAAACATACTGGATATAAACTATGTTCTCAGCCCTTTTGTACAATGCCAGATACAAAAGAAGTGAAATTCATGTTCCCTGCTCATTGAAATACAGCTTCTACTCACACAACCACTCCAATTCCCTGTTTGCTTCATCTAATAACTTGTGGTTATCTTCCCCTGCTTTCATTGGCTAAAGAGTCATTTTTAATCCTTCTAATGATGTGTTTGTCTTCATATTTCACCTACCCTGTTAACAACAGCTGTAAATAACACAGCCATCTCCCCAGATGCACACTGCCTAACACACTGTCCAACTTTCTTTCTAAACTGTTGATTTCTTGGAAATATATATTCCTGTTGATTTTCTAAAACCCATCTGATGTCACTAGTGGTTTGTTTGGAAATCAAAAAAACTCTTTCTCTCTCTCATAGTGTTGCTCGAATCTTTTCCTGGGGTGGTAGCAGAATCAGTGTGGAGCACCAGTGCCCAGTTAGGTTAGTCTCAGGATTGTGTTCTGCAAGGATTTCTGACTTTCATAACTTACAGTATGTTTCCTATCGAAAGAAATCATCTAAGTCGAACTAGCTATATCTAGATTTAGTGTTAAATCCTTTTTTTTTTTTTTTTAACTGCCATAACGACCCTCATGCTTTACTCAGGTATTCACCTGCTTGTTCTCAATCCTAAGCAGTTGGCATTTTAAGCAATAAATGGCATTTAGTTGAAAATGCTTAGCTTTACTCATGATGATTGCATGTTCTATTTGAAGAATGATATAATCCTAAAGTTCTTTTTAAGATTTGGGGATGGTTTCTGCTTACCTCATCAAAGAGTAAGCAGCACTTACAAAATTGGAGACTTTCAGAGTTTTGTTTTGTCTTATTTTAACCATGATAAATCCCACGTCCTTGCTATTGCTTTTTTGGAATGAATTGCAGTGTGGATGGCTTTCCAAGACTGTCATAACCATGACTAACTTATGCAGAATGTATCTTAACTTTTGAAGTCATTAGGATTTTGAACCTTCCTAATGTAAGTGAAAGAGAAAAAATTACAAGTGCACAATCCTCTATGCATATATGCTGTATGTATGTCTGATGGGGGGTTATTTATTGATTTGGAAAATCTTTTGCAATGAAAAGGCGATACCCTACATGTCCCACAAAATCGTCACTGTAACATGTGTACATATTGGCTCCTTCCAGAATGTGCTTAAGTTAAAATTGCTAGCAAAGTCTTAATCTGCATGAATTTTCCCCCGGTTTTAGTCTTGTTCTAGTCTTGGAATTAGCACAGGAATTGAAAATGTAGGAACATTTTATCAGTGTTGCTGTGGAGTTTCATAATTCAATCCTGTCATGTTCCACAGCCTTAGGATACAGAAACTCTTTGGAATCAGCAAGATCTAAATAGAACAATGCAAATTGTATACAAATCATGATTACTTTTGCCAATAAGTATATGATATGTCATACAAAACGTAGTATAATTATATATTATATTGAAAGTTCATTCAATAAGGAATGCGATTGAAAGAAAAAATGTGTCTCTCCTCCATGAATCAAGTTTCTACACAGCTGCCGAGTAGTAGCAGCTTAATATTTCAGCACTGAATTTATTCAGTGTTACCCTCTTACATACATTTGTTACTTCCTAGTTTCCTTTAAAGCCTGTTTGGATAGGAAAGTATTTTTTTGTTCACTCCTGATCACAAAATATGTTGGCAGCCTCCTGACTTCACCAGAGCTGTTAGTCATCTCCGCTGACATTCTGCTTTCCGAAAGCACTGAAGTACTTGGCACTTACCACAAGAAGTAAATATGGAATTCCTAAAACTAACTAAATTACCATCACGGGGCTGAATAAAAAACACTATCAATAAATATTCCTTTAGGTTCCCAAATATCTATAATATACAGCTATGTCCAACATGACAGTGTTTTTTGAGGGGATCAGGGAGAGGCAGAGTAAAAACTGGACTGATTTTTCCCTCTAAATCTCAGGTATGGAAGACAAAGAGGATGAGGGAGGAAAAAATAGAACAGGAACCATCGAATGGATTGTTTTCACTTAGAAGTGGGAGGAAATTAAAGCTACCTGAAAACCACAAACACCACTTGCCTTGGTGGATGTGTTCCTACATTTCCTGACCTGCGTTACTTTCTCTTCATCCACAAGTCCCATCTTTTCAATCAGAACATCACAAGCCCAAGTCTAGTACTCAATTGTTAAAGGAATCATTAAGTGAAATTCTGAGGGTAACATGGCAGAGATATTTTGTTTCAGTTCAACTGAATAAGCGTTTATTGACCACCCACTATGTGTTTCATTAAAGATGCTCAGCCCTGGGGGGAAGTTATAAAGTGAATGTAGCAAGGCGTGTACCTGCAACTAACAGTCACACAATGTGAGAAACTCTCCGTTTGCAAAGTGCTGTGAAAGCACAAAGTAGTGCTTCATCCTGCTAAAAGCTTTCAGGAAGTGGAGATATCCGAACATGCATAATTGTAAATATAAATAAATATTTGGACACATTAAAGTACTAAGATTACAACTGGTTATTTACTATAGACTGTTTATTTTCTGAAAAGCGGGTGCTTCCATCAAAATTATGTAAAGACCTCTGAGAATTACTTACAAAATTTTGCTATAATGTCATTCATACAATCAATCATGTTTTCATATTTATTATTTATAGAAGATAATAATACAATCACAAAGTGCTTCGATAGATACTGTTAGCTTTAGATAACTTAGGTGAGTTGGGTGAAAACAATTACAGTAATTATCCCCTAAACAAATATAACTAACTAAAGCATGTATTAGCATTTCTTGTGTTTCAGCTTATAGACTAGTAATGATGAAGAGCAAGCAGGAATAGGTCCATTTCTTCAGATAGCTTAAAAATTAGTTCAAGATGAAATAAAAACAATGCCATAGTAGAATTGTATAAGATACATGTCCACACTGACAGCACACATTCACATCCCCAAAGAAAAATGTCAGAAAAAGTTATTTTAGTCTTTAATTAAGAAAACAACATTCCACCCTCTCTTTATTAGTTCTCCATTTTATTCCCCAATTCTTCCTGCCTGCCTGTAGAAACTGGAGTGTTCAGGTGGTAGATAAATACTTCTATACATTTACAAACTGCTCTAGCAACTTAATTGACAGCAGTTAAAAATTTCATTTCTAGAACTCAGTTCTTGGCAAATGGAAAGTATAAAGTGCAGATATGTTCATGCAATCTAGTGGAGTTTTAAAAAATGAATCTGAAATTATTATTATCTTCTCATGTAAGGAAAAGTAATTAAACAAACCTGATGTGTGTTTAATGAAAATTAAATAAAACTGAGGTACCTGATGTAATTATTTAAAGCTCTTCAAGTTTAATTATTATGTTAATCAGTTCTTTTGCCCAGATAAATTTGTCTTTTCTTTTTTAATTATTAGGAGTAAAAATGGTTTAAAGAAGAGGAAACTGACAAAGTAAGTTTTTCTTACTATGTCATTTAAAAGGATGTTTGTTATAATAATCTTAATGTTCCAATTAAAGATTGTTTGTCTTCAAATAGAAGAGATGCTTAAGAAAGAGGCAAATGCATAATATGATAGCTAAGCACAGTAATGTATTGGTCGTTTATGCCTGAGTGGCAGTGGCCACTAGAAAAGTGTATCACAGAAATCACATCAGAAATAAGGACAATGTTTATCATATCAAATCTGAGAGAGTGGATCGTTAGTAATTTTTAAAGTCTTGGAGGAGGAAATGTAGTATTCTAAATATAGTATATGAAAACCTAATATTTAACTACATCAAAGAGTTTCAAAAATCCTTTTAGTATTTTGAAATTCTGTGTTTATTGCAGGAAAAGGCTTTTACTCTATTTGATATTATAATAAATACTTTGATAATGCTGTCTCAAGAAACCTGTATAATAAATAGAAAAGATAATTAACCTAGCCTATGGTTTTCCTTATCTATTAAACCATTAAATCAGAAGAATTACGATTGTGGTGAGTGAAAATTAACCCCCAGTTGATTTCAAAAGCCTATTAGATTATCACCTCCACACCTTTTCTTAGTTATATTTCTACCTATGAAGAGTGGAACTTTCCTTTATATAGAGTTTGTTCTTGATACCTGCCTAGATAGAACACTGGTGAATTAGTACAAGAAGGCAATTAGGGGGTCCAGCGAGGTCTGTGGCATCTATGCTTATAGAAAGAAATCATGAGTAATCCATGACATAATCCAAAAGAAAATTTGATGTAAAAATGTTTCTAGTTAGTCTTAAGTGGCATATAATTTTATGGCATGTATGAAAACAGAGTAATTTTTTCTAAGTCAATTTCATTTTTTATTTATTTTTATTTTTAAATTTATTTTATTTTATTTTTTGAAATGAAGTCTTGCTCTGTTACCCAGGGTGGAGTGCAGTGGCACAATCTTGGCTCACTGCGACCTCCATCTCCTGGGTTCAAGTGATTCTCCTGCCTCAGCCTTCCAAGTAGCTGGTACTACAGGCACATGCCACCATGCTTGGCTAATTTTTGTATTTTCAGTAGAGATGAAATTTCACCATATTGGTCAGGCTGTTCTAGAACTCCTGACCTCATGTGATCCACCCTCCTCAGTCTCCCAAAGTGCTGGGATTACAGGCGTGAGCCACCGTGTCCAGTCTCTAAGTCAATTTCAAAGCAGCACACATTCCATTGGCTCATACCAACTGATGTAGGAGAGATAAGACCAGACTGAATAGAGGAGAGGGTACCGTCAACTGGGAGGGATGATTTCACAGAAACAGAAAGACTTTGTTACCAAAAACTATTGGTTGGATTGGCAGGTGAGCTAAAGAGGCAGAGTCTAGAGCATTTTGAAGATAGTGTCCTTGGACAAAAAGGAGAGACTATCAAGGCTTGCTCCTCCCAAGACTCAGGCAAAGAAAAGAAGGAGAAACAAGACCCAGACAAAAGATATGGTAGAGATTAGGAGTGGTAGAACATACCTACACGCAAAAAAAAAACTCACATCAATTCAGCTTCCACCTTCCCCCTCTTATTTTCCTTTGAGTCCTCTCTCTTTCTCTAGAAGACAGTTCTTGAGAAGCTTTCCTCTCATCTTTTTATTTGCCTTCTCTACCATTTCTCTTTCACTCCAAATGCCCCACCACTACCGTGTCCCCCTGGTTCTCATTTTCTATCTCCACTTGTCTTCATTCCATCCTTCCTTTCCTTCACCTCCTCTTTTCCTTTTTCCTCTGTAGGTATTTGTCCTTTTGGTCTTTGCTCCCTTCCAGCTTTCTTTTTCTTCTCCTTGTCATTCTCCTTCTCCCTATGTTCATTCTTCTGTTTGCTATTCCTTCGTCTCTCTCTCTTTTTCCCTCTGCTTCTTGCTTTTGCTTTTTTTTAACCCATAAATACTTTGTCTGGTTTGCCTTCAGTGTACATGTGCCCATTTTCCTAGTAACAAGATGAAAGCCAGAGTTGTTAAATCCAACTTTAAGGCCAATACACAGCCCAAAGACACCAGCCAGGGATTGCCGTTCTAAGGGAGTTCATTCCAGGAGAGGAGTCCCAACCTTAGCCCATTATTTTGGAAGGATAACAAGTTTGAAGGGGGACAAGTTCTGAACCAGGACTTACTCTCCCTGGATTCCAGTGAGAATTCTACTGCTTCGTAGACATGTGATGTTGGGCTACTCATTTAACTCTCTTAGCCGTGGCTCTTCTGCTGGAGCTTGGAGCTAATGTTGCCTATTCCTACCTCAGGGATCGATTAAGCAAGATAACGCATGTGAATATTTATGAAGTGTAGCATGTTTTATAAATGAGTTATTATTATTAACTAAAAACATTTCAGTTTAAAGTATTCTCTGGAAGATATAATGCCCTCTAAAATTTACTAAAATATTAACATAAATGAATTCATCAGATGAGCTAATCAACAATTTAAATGAGCATTATTAAATACTACGTATTTGCTAATTAGACATAAGACCACAGTTAGGCCGGGAGCAGTGGCTCATACCTGTAATCCCAGCACTTCGGGAGGCTAAGGCAGGTGGATCACTTGAAGTCAGGAGTTCAAGACCACCCTGGACAACATGGTGAAACCAAATCTCTACTAAAAATACAAAAATTAGCCAGGCGTGGTGGCATCTGCCTGTAGTCCCAGCTACTTGGGAGGCTAAGGCAGGAGAATCGCTTGAACACAGGAGGCAGAAGTTGCAGTGAGCCTAAATAGTGCCACTACACTCCAGTTTGGGTGACAGAGTGAGACTCTGTCTCAAAACAAAAAAGACCACAGTTAGATGATATAGGCTGAGTAACATGCCACAAGACCAAGGGAAGGGTCAACTATAAGGACCCTGCCAAAGTGGAAAAGCTTGAGTTAGATGACAGAATGTGGCATTCTGCAGAAGCAGAGAGCTACTTTAGAGAGCACATTGGTTTAGGTAGGCTCTAGAGGAGATAAGCAGCTACAGAAAACTACAGGAGGTGAAATTGGATTCTTATTCAAAAAAACAACGAAGTGAGAACTGCTGCTGCAGATGCAGAAACATAAGCTCAGGTGTGTTACTTGATTGAATCTAGATATGTAAGCCTCTAAAGATGACACTCCAGTGAGACCCTGGGAGCTTTCTAGACAAAAGTTTCATCCCACTGATCCTGCCTCTGCTTTGGAGAGACTGTAGCTAGCAGCACAATTCCTTATACTTGTAAAGCTGTTGAAACTTACAAAGTTTTTTATATACCGTATGTCAAGCTCGTAGCTATAACTATTGTATTTTATGGATGAGAACACTGACTCTGAAAGAGTTAGGTGATTCTCTAGGATAACACAGTCAATAAAGCAAAACCGTAATTGAAACAGGTCTTTGGAATCTATTCCTTTGTTATCTTCCATATGCCAGAGTTTTCTAGAGGCAACATATATGGGGGTGTTTATATGAGTATGCGTGTATATAGTACTGTACTGCTAGAGTAAGAGTCAAGTGATAATCTAGAGATTTCTCCTATCAAGGAAGCTGGATATATATGCCTTTCTTTTCAATTGCAATATATTAAGGATTGGTAACTTGAATCAAAAAAAAGAAAAAAAAAAGGTGAGTGCTAACCTTAGAGAAGTAAAACTTCTATTTTCTCCAAGAAAATTAAGAAGTATGATATTAATATAGTATACCTATCAGCAAGAATTTTAAAATGTATATATATTTCTTTGTGTTTGGCAAAGCCCGGTTCAACTGGATGACTTTGATGCCTATATTAAGGATATGGCCAAAGACTCTGACTATAAATTTTCTCTTCAGTTTGAGGTGAGTTGGTTAAGGCATTTTCTACCTTCTGTAATGGAAAGGGCCTGGGAATTGTGGGGTTTGTGTTGGGATCAAGTCCCTGCTCACTGGCAGTGCGATGTGTTTGCATAACAAAAAGGGCGTTGGTGGGGGGGGGTAGGAGGTGCTGATCTGCTGGTTCTGAGCAAGGGCTGTCAATCCTTGCTGACTAGGCAAGGCCTCAGGTGGCACAAATGAGGGGAAGAAGAGAATAGGTGCAGGTACTAAGGTGGCAAACATAGGTATAGTAGAAGCCATCATAATTAGGGTTTCAGGGAAATTGAGAGTACAAAAAGAAAAATGCAAGCTGAGGCATGAAGCCTGAGACAGAATTTCCCTTTCAGGGGATTTATAGTGTTTCTCATGCTTCTTAGGCCACAGTAGGGGCGGATAGTGGATAAAACTGACCCCCTTTGTGTCCTGGGCGTATAACATCCTGGAGTGGGGCCTTTCAAACTGTAGGACTCCTGGCATTCTACTTAATAATTTTGTGCAGTTTTATTTTCTTTCCTTGGACACATTGGGGAGATAAATTTACACATGATTTGTGTTAAGAAAAAGATTGCCAACATCTCTTTTTTTTTCTGAAGGACACATATTTCTTTGGATCTAAAACCATGTGTCAGAAGAGATGGAAGTGAGTCTAAGATCTCAGCAGTGTGGGGGAAGATAATTAGTTCTCACTTTTTCTTACCACATATTTTATAGCTCATAACAGTCTAAATGGCCTCCCATCCTTCAGGTTTCTATAGCATGGCTTCAGTGTTCAGTGATTCAGGGAAAAGGGGACGATAAAGTGATTTTTCTAAATTCTGCAGTTTTTTTGTTTTTTTTTTTTTTATAAAGCCTTTTAAGTGCTCTTTTCTACTAAGGTAGCTGCTTTTTCTTCATTTTTTAAAATCATGTCTCCTTTCCACTTATCAGCCAAGGACAGCTGTGGTCTGCAAAAAGCATCAGTGGTCCTGGTGTGGAGACACTAACGGTGAATTTGAGGATGAGAAGAATCTTATACATTACCAAATACAAAGACCCCTAACTACCACCTGTGTTCTGAAAAATTCTACACAGAGCCTGCTCACTTATCCATTGCACGCAGGTGCATAGGAAATTATAGATGCTACACCAAATGCTATACTCAAAGACATTCAATTTGAATTGGAAATGAATGATGAGGATGGCATTTCAGAAAGTATATCAAGGAAAGGAGGAATTTTTTCTAAGCAAACATGAGGCAAACCTGAGAAAATAAATAGCTAGATGATTCCGACAATGGTGATAGAAATTATGGTGTAGCTACACTTTTAACCTTATTAAAGTCACATTTTCTTAATTCCTGCATGCCCCTTGGTGGCACAGCTAGGATCATTACCTCCGCTGGCAACTCACAGTTTATGTCTCGAAACCCAAGTGTAACTATCACTGTTTCTGAATTGTATGATTATAAAAAATTCAACAAGTCATTTTCCAGTAAACATATTCTTTTAGTTTTGAGTGACAAAAATATAGCACAAACTAGTTTAGACTAAAGGAAAGGGGGTTTATTCAAAGGATACTAAGGTATCTCACACAAGCAAAGAAAGGGTTGAGTAGGGAAGCAGCACAGTTTCAGGGATGACTGGAGCCAGGGACTAGAGCCCTGCAGAGGCCTCTCTATTTCTCTCTCTGCCTTGGTTTCACTTTGTTTCACTGAACACCGAGCTCTTTTTCTTTTTTCTTTTTTTTTGAGACGGAGTCTCGCTCTGTTGCCCAGGCTGGAGTGCAGTGGCACGATCTCGGCTGACTGCAAGCTCTGCCTCCCGGGTTCAAGCAGTTCTCCTGCCTCAGCCTCCCGAGTAGCTGGGACTACAGGTCCCCGCTACCATGCCTGGCTAACTTTTGTATTTTTAGTAGAGACAGGGTTTCACCATACTGGCCAGGCTGGTATCGAACTCCTTACTTTGTGATCTAGCTGCCTCGGCCTCCCAAAGTGCTGGGATTACAGCTGTGAGCCATGACGCCCAGTCCAACCTCTTTTTCATGGTGAAAAGCAGCCAACAACAACCTTTGAGTACCACAGCCTTTTGTTTCCATGGTTTCCAAAGAGAACTATTGTCTCTCTTGTTTGTAGTTTGAAAATTGACAGGGGAGGATTTTGATGGACAAGCCTGTGTCATGGTGCCCATTCAAACTAATCACAGCCAGAGAGGGCAGATGCACAGAATCTCTAACTGGAACCATGTGGTCAAGTAGTAAAACCTAAGAAGGGCATTATCTCCCAATAAAGAGAGGGTATTGGGAGAACCAGGCACTAAGTGATGAGCATGCTGTCTTTAGATATCACAAAACTATGAAAAGCAGAATTATAAATTGTATGTGCTAAATGTTCAATTTATAATATGCTGAGGGCTTTTATACATTCAATGGATAAATGGATACATTTAGCCTGACTTCATTGGATTTATAAGGGAGTCAGGAATGTGCTAAACTAGGAATCTAAAAACTTGAATCCTCACTACAGTGTGGCTACTAATTATTAACATTTTAAAAAACATGTTTTTTTCTTAACCAATTGATACATAATGAGTTGGGGGGGGATGATGTATTACCTACAGATTTTTTATGTAGTGAACATGCTCATGTATAAGTTTCAATTTATCCAACTACTTTGTTGGAGTAATTCCTATGGATTGAAACTGCCCAGGCAAAGTATATGCAAAATCTTCATTTTGAGTAAATTTCCCATAAGTGGAGTAAGCTTTCCCAGTGTTTGAGTGTTCCCCACTTCCTAAAACTATACAAACAGTAGATATCCACATTTGTAATCATTGATAATGTCATATTACAAAGAAATTACTTTCTTATCTGTTAATGGTAAGCTACATCATCTTCATATAGCACTATTAGTCATTTGTGTTACTTCATTTTCCTCTGTTTCTTTTATTTTCATGTGCCTTATGATCTTCACCATTTTGTTACTGATTTCTAATAGCTGATTTATGATTAAAGAGGTTAACATTTTGTCGAGCACTGCAAGTGAAATATCATTTTTTCTCATTTTTTTATATTGGGGTTTTATTTGGAGTTTGTACAGAAGTCGTGTGTTGAAAAATAATCATGTTCTGCTTTTAAGTACATTTTCTCATCACCTTAGTTTCTTTATGTATAAAATGGGTGAGTTGAACTAGATCAATGGTTCCCAACTGGACAAGTACCAGTCAGCCTCCAGAGGAAATCTGAAAATGTGTGGGAGTGGTTTTGGTTGTTATAATAGCTTAGGAGGAGGATGCTAACAGTATTTTATGGAAGAGGGACAGGGCGTTAAATATTCTTCATGAGTGGGACAGTCTTGCACAATGGAGAACTGTCCTAGACTAAATGTGTTTGAGAAATATGGGTTAAATATGGGATGAGGCTACAACCAAGCTTTATAACCCATGTGTATTAGTCAGGGTTCTCCAGAGAAACCAATGGGATGTTTATATAGAACGAATATGCTTTATATAGAGAGAGAGATCTATTTTAAGGTATTGGCTTATGAGGTCATGGAGGCTGGCAAGTCTGAAACCTGAAGGGCAGGCTGGCAGGCTGGAGACCCAAGGAAAAGTTGAGGTTGCAGTTTTGAGTCTGAGGGCAATGGGGAGGCAGAATTCCTCCCTCCTTGTGGGACCCATCTGTTCTCTTCAGGCCTTCAACTGACTGGATGAGGCCCAGCCACATTACGTAGCATAATCAGCCTTCCTCAAACTCTACTTACTTAAATGTTAATCACATATGAGAAAAACACCTTCACAGCAGCAGACTGGTGTTTGGCCAAGCAACTGGACACTATAGCCTGGTCAAGTTGACATATAAAATTAACCATTACACCATGATTTGAAGGTCTTTAAAGTTGTTATTTATTATGATGCTCTCTTCATACATTTCTATTCTTAGAACATTATTGGTCATGTATGTTATTAATTGGGTGGTAAGTCCTGATATTGTTTACATGTTCTGGTGGGAAAACACAACTTACTCTCTAGGGCTCTGTTTTAAGTCACAGGCTTAGACTGTATGTTTTGGACTCACATTTGCTCAAGCAGTGGCCCACGGGTCCAATTTACTTCCTTCTTCATTTGACAGACTTCAGATATTACCAGTCCTCAGCCCCATTCTGCCCCCTACATCCTCAGAGTCAGTGTCAGGGTTTCCTCGCTGATTTTCATAGAAGTATTGTGCTCCTGTGCCTGATTTCAGGGTGTATGCTGGACCTTTCACATGGCAGCCCTCAAATTTTCTTGAAATATATTGATAGCTAATTGAGGCTTAAGGAAAAAAATGCTCCTAGCTCTAATGAGAATTCAGGAGGGTATGAGATGACCGAATCACCTTGGTCTAGATAATTCCAGCAGCTGAATTTTTACTTGTTCTGTTTATATTAATGCCTAGTATTTGTATTCATTTTTATGCTGACATTGAAATATCACATTTGCATTGAGAAATTACATCATTTATAAGTATTCTGCAAATTGAAACCAATGTCTGGATTTACACATATTACCAATACAGCTGTAAGTCATACATGAAGCTATATGAGTTACTAATTTGTGTTTACTGAATAAATTTCTTCTTTCCTCTGAATCTGATTTTAAATCTGCTAGAAAGATTGATTATCCTTCTGATAAAAATATACACCTTTCCTTTAAAAGTCTTGGGACCCAGGGATTAAAACAGGTTCCTCGTTTTTTACGTTTCACATGGGAAAGATTTTGAAGAACCAGACTTTATAACTGAAATGTGAGAGTCCAGAAAACATATCACATATTGCTCATTCTGCTATTAATGCCTGTACTTAGTGCTTGTTCAGGATACTAGTAAAGGCCCTCACCATCTCTGTTCAGACATGTGGCTGCAAAGATAAAAAACAAACAAACAAACAAAAGAACAAACTACAGAACTGGCCTTGCAGTTCACAAGAGGTGACCTTTGATTTCTGGTAGTAGAATTTACTTGCTATACATGGAACTTCTTCTGTCAACACCACGGGCACATTGTTTCTCTTCCCTTTTTCCATGCCTACAAACAAGTAATCTAGTAGTCTAGTTCATCTGGCTCTGATGTCCAACCTATCCCAAAGCAAACACCAAAAGCAAACTGACACTGTTACAGACCCTAAGACCAGAATACAGATTGTGCTGTCCTCAGAAGATGATGTTGCAGGTTATGGGGTAAATACTTGTGACCCCCCAAAATTCCTATGTTTAATCCCTAACCCCCAAAGTGATGGTATTTGGAGATGGAGCCCTTGCTAAGTAATTAGAATGAGATGAGCTCATGAGGGTGAGGACTTCATGGTGGGATTGTTGCAGGACTTTTCCTTAGTTCAGCTAAAGATGAGGTCCTTGTCCATCCCACAGCCATGAAAATTTAGGTCACAGGCTGTTTGGAGGGTGAGTAAAACAGGGTTTTATTGGGTGAAAAGGAAGAAAAGGGAGAAACAGGGACTCTCACTAGGCTGGAGTCCCTGCTAGAGCACTTCCCACCGGCAGCTTGAATCTCAGGTTCCACACAGGAAGAGGAGAGACCAGGCTCCTTCCCCACTGCAAACATGGTGAACTTCCCGAGGCTCTACCTCTGTCAGCAGGCTAGTTGGAGTTTCTCCAAGGACCCCCTCCTACCTGACTGTCTCAGGATTAGCCAAGACAGTCTCAGGATTAGCCAAGACAAGGTGCCTAAGAATGAAATCTACCTCGTTGGCATCTTGATCTTGGACTTCGCAACCTCCAGAACTGTGAGACATAAATCTCTACTGTTTAAACCACCACTCTCTAGTGTTTTGTTACGGCAGCCCAAGTCAACTAATATAATGTATATGCTTGTGCTTTGCTTTCCAAGACCTGTATGCTTCAAACACAGCCAACAAAACGTAGCCTGCTATTGGGTTTGGGTGACCGTATTAGTTTCCTATGGCTGCCATAACAAATTACCACAATTGTGGTGGTTTAAAAGAGCAGAAATTTATTCTCACAATTGCAGAGCCAGAATTCCAAAATCAAAGTGTCAGCAGGGCCATACTCCCCCTGAAGGCTCTAGGGAAGATTTTTCTTTGCCTCTTTCAGCTTCTGTTGGCCGCAGTGACTCCTTGGCTTGCAGCTGCATAACTCTGAGCTGTCTCCATCTTTACATTCCTTTTCCTCTACTCCAGGATGATCTCATCTCATGTTCTTTAACTTAATTACAACTGCAAAGACACTTTCTCCAAATTAGATCACATTCACAGGTTCTAGGGGTTAGGACATAGACGTGTCTTATTGGGGATCACCAATCAACCCACTACAGATGACTGTATAGCCTAGAAAAAAAGGGTGATAAATTATATTTAGAAGCAAAACTGACAAAAGAAAATTCAAAAATGATTTATGTGGGTTTCAGGTTTATCACTCCATACTTTGTCTTCATAAAGATTTAAGCCAATGGAATTTCCATATGGTTGGAAAGAAAATAACTTCAAAGCTACTGAACTGGAAACTTAATATTTTATTTTCCACTTAGTGACAGGCTAAATTACAAAGGCTGCAAAGCATATTGTGTTTACATGCAGTTCCCACTTTGCTGCGATTCAACTTTGGCAACTTCCACTTACAGTGTTCAGCCAATTAAACCTCTCTTATCAACTTAGAGTATTTACAGCAGGAAGGCAACACACAATTAAAGTTCTATCAGTTTAGTCAGCTTCCACATGTGCTCAAACACTCAGCCTCAATCTGTTTCCACAATTCCTTTTGTATCTGAAGCCTTTTCCCATGGCTTACCAGTCTGTCCCCAAAGCAAGGAAACTGGGGCAAGAGTTATTGGTCTGCTGGCATAAATGGCAAAGGAGGAAGAAATTGTGGAGCCAGGCAAAGCAAAACAAAGAATCATCGCAAAAGTATTTCACAATGATTATCAATAGTGCTGTATTAGTATTTGTTGAGTTAAATTATTCCATTTGATAGTCACTATAAAAAAGGAAGGTATGGAGAAATTACTAGCCTTATCTTACAGGTAATTGAACTGATGTTAAAAAAAAGAAAGTTAACTACCCTTCCACGAACATACAGTTTATAAGTGGCACATCAAAATATGTGAGATATTTTGAAAAAATATGCATTCTAAAGGAGGTCGATTTCTAAAATAATTTAAGCAATTTAAATAAGCTTATAACTACCAAAAGGAACTAACCTAAACATTACACTGATTTAGTTGAAATTTACTAAAAATAAGTTGTTTCTTACAAGAAAAATATAGTCAACCTTTGAATACCCTTTAAAATGGAATGCTCCATTATAAAGTAACAATGGCAAGCATCTACCTAAATATATTTGGCAAGTAAGTGCTTGAGATGGAAGAAAACCAATTTTGTGAGTTGAAAATCAAATGTAACATAGTTTGTATGTAAGACTGACATCAACTTAGTCCAAAGAACTTGAGATATTGTCATCTTGAAAAGCCAAAAGTGATGAGAAATCAAAGGAAGAGAGAAATCTGGGCAAATTTTGTTGGTTCATCCATGTTGGCTACAGTCAGGCAACCCAATGCCATTAAGCACAAGGTAATTTGCCACCACGGATCTTCTATTTAAAAGCATCAGAAGACCCAATAACTTGATTAATAAAACATGTGTTTTGCAAAGAACAATTGAATAAAGACACAAAGGGCATGAAAGAGATATCCCTATTCAATACTAGAACATGGTCCAATGTCTCCAATTCTCTTCAAGAGTGTTAAAAGACGCTCCAAAATTCTTCTCCCAGGAAAGTATTCCTCCAACTTTGATTCCTTGAAGTAATAATTGGGAGGAATTATGAAGAGTAAAACTTGGGCTCAATATTAACTTTCTATAAATGTAAATAAAATTTCTAACAAGTGATTTCTGCCTCACTTAATAGTCTTATAGAAAGATGCACACTACATGGGTAATCCTGCTTATACACAGTTATGTACACTGTTTATCAATATTCCTCTAAAATTTGCATAGGAATATAACTAGATCCACTGCATTGGTTGTGCATTGTACAACTCCAGTGGACACCATTCACATAGACCACAATGTGAATGATGCCTCCAAGAAATACAGATGGCCTGACCACAATCCCTTTGTTTCCTATAAGACACATGGCGTAGCAACTTAGAAATCCCCCTTACCCCATAACATACCATTTTTGAAGTGTGACGGTTATTTATATAAAAATTTCCTATCAGTGCACCTTCTGAAATGAGCTTTATAAGAGTACCAATATATGGAGGCAGACATTTGAATGTTCTTATTCTCACTAAAGGATTTTCCCCAACAACTACAGATCCATCTTTATGTTTGAGGTTTCATCACCAGATATTCAGATATTTACTACCAGATATTTAGTGACTGTTAACCCTATACTTTTTGTTGTTTTTTTTTTTTGAGATGGAGCCTCGCTCTGTCGCCCAGGCTGGAGTGCAGTGGCCGGATCCCAGCTCACTGCAAGCTCCGCCTCCCAGGTTTACGCCATTCTCCTGCCTCAGCCTCCTGAGTAGCTGGGACTACAGGCGCCCGCCACCTCACCCAGCTAGTTTTTTGTATTTTTTAGTAGAGATGGGGTTTCACCGTGTTAGCCAGGATGGTCTCGATCTCCTGACCTTGTGATCCGCCCGTCTCGGCCTCCCAAAGTGCTGGGATTACAGGCTTGAGCCACCGCGCCCGGCCTAATCCTATACTTTTTAACATGGAGATTGTTCCCTACTCCTTCCTCACTCTTTTTTTACTATTTTCTCTAAGGCTCATTGCCTACAAGGAAAAAAAAACAACGTAGATTCCTTCAGAGAATAGGAAATGTTTATACAAATTTCATAAACTTAAGTTACCCTATTCCTCTAAAAATCTGAAAAACATTTTTATTTTCAAATTTTTCATACCCTGAGTGTTATACGTATAGTTCTTACTTCTCCAAATGACCACTAAGTTATCCAAGGTATTTATGTGTTGTATTAGATAGCTATTACCACAGTAATGCTATATGAGAAACTACCTCAAAATCTCTACAATAACATTTACTTTTCTCACTCATGGGTCTGTGGAACAGCTGGGGCAGTTCTGCTTCAGGCTGTGGGTCAGAGTCAGGTCTGCCCTCTGTGTCTCCTCATTCTGGGACTAGCAGCTTCCCTGGTCATGTCCTTTTCATGGCAGATGGCAGACACCCAAGAGGGCAAACCAAACAAGCAAGTGCATTGAAAGCTCCTGATTGGACTTGATTTCTACCTAAGATCATCGGCCAAAACAAGTTGACAATAGTGGGGTAGAAGAGTACACTCCGCCTCTAATGGGAGCTACTGCAGTGTCATATACCAAAGGCCTTGTGAGCAATAAACCAGTGTGAACGATAATCCAATTCACACCATGTGTGGAAATCTCAAATCCATTCTCTGTCCTTTACAGGAGTTGAAATTGATTGGACTGGATATCCCACACTTTGCTGCAGATCTTCCACTGAATCGGTGTAAAAACCGTTACACAAACATCCTACCATGTAAGATCATCAATTGTGCCAATCCTACTCATGTCTTTTAAGGGTTGAAGGACTGTCATTGCAGATTAATCAATTTCACCAATCTCTGACCACACCCAGCTGTGGTCTGGATCTCAAGGCCACATCTGAGATTGCACTGATCTCACTCTGCTTTGATGTCTTTAGATCTTATCATATGAAGGAAGATTTAATTATTGTGCTTTTAAATGAATTGTATCTGAACAAAAAGACTGACCATTTGGCCCTTTAGAGATTAGAAAGCCATAGTCAAATTGGGGACTGGATCATTTGTACTCTCATAAAATATTTTCAGTCAATTCATTGATAATGGAAAGAGGCAAATTGAAAGGCAATGCAATATATTAAAATTCCTTCTCTAACTTCTGACAAGTTATATAGTGGTTTAGCATTTTGTGATAAAAAGCAACATTCAAGAAAAAAGGTAATATAAAGTACTTACAAAACAATTAAAATACATTCCCGTTTAGATTTCACTTTTCTCTCTACTACACGCTGTGGGAGCTAGGCACGAATGGAAAAGTGAGAAAAGGAAGGCTGAAAACGCTCTAGAAAGAGAAGTCTCTTCTTGATATGGTTTCCTGATGAAATTAGATATATTATCATAATAACATTTCACATCTGTCCACAGTTCAGAAATTACTTCTTTCATTTAATGTCCACCTACAAAAGAAACCCATGCATCTTCTCTTCTCTAGGCTTCCTTAAAGTAGTGAACTCTCTGGACATCTCTAGGTGAAGTGAAAACTGTGTGCTTAGGCTACATACTATAGCTGTCCAGTCAGTCTCACAGATATTTTAGTTCCTGAAATACTCTGCACAACCCCTAAACAATCCTGGAAACAATTCTTTCAAGGACAGGAGAGCTGGTAGTGAAAAAAAAAATAGTGGTTGGAAGATATTCACTTATTTATTTAAACAACAAACTAAAGTTGAAGAATGGCTAAAATATCAGGCTAAAAATTATTATCTACCTACTCTGTCACTGACTGATTTAACGTAATATTGGATAGAGAGGGTCAAAATAATTTTTCCTTCCATCCTGAATTTTAATATTTTTTTCTCCTTATTCTCTACAGATGACTTCAGCCGTGTGAGATTAGCCTCCATGAACGAAGAGGAAGGTGCAGACTACATCAATGCCAACTATATTCCTGTAAGTAGAAAAAAAAAATCAGGCACCCCAGTGCTAACCCAGCCAGAGAAAGACTCGCAGGGCTATATGGGTGTGTCAAACAGTTCACAAGAGAGCCATTCGCAACCCAGCAATTGAATTCTAAAAAGTCTGCATTACCCCATTTCATAATAAAGAATAGAAAAAAAAGTCCATAGACTAGTAATGTTTCTCTTTCTTTATAAAGGACCAGTGAAAGGGTCCTTTATGTTTAAATCTTGTGTTTAAATTTCAGTTTCAGCAACCAAATTCAAAGGGTTCCACGCTAGCACCTGCACTTTTAAAATATAAAGATCGTTATTATTGTCATAAAAAGGTGTGGATGTGATTTTTGCAGCCTTCTGGAGAACAATGCTTACAATCACACAGACTAATTATGGTCAGTTACTCTGATAGCCTCTTTGATTAAAAAAGGAGAAAACGTTACATAGGTGTGTGATCCTTTGCCAATTTTATCACCAGTAAATTTTCAGTTTTTTTCCCATAGGCGTTGAGCAGCATTTGGTGCTGACAGTGGCTGGTTAGGTGATAATTTTGTCACTTCTCTTTCAGGGATACAACTCACCCCAGGAGTATATTGCCACCCAGGGGCCACTGCCTGAAACCAGAAATGACTTCTGGAAGATGGTCCTGCAACAGAAGTCTCAGATTATTGTCATGCTCACTCAGTGTAATGAGAAAAGGAGGGTACGTACTTACTGACGCAGTTCCCACTTAGCAGCAAAACCTGCTCCAGCCTCTGCCATTGATGAAATGCTTGCTGTTTTCAAAGTCAAATAAAACATAAAGACAAAGCGCTAAATTTAAAACATTGTATTCGGGAAGCAAGAATTACAATTTGGGGGCAAACACACAGACCTGGTGGTCTCTGCAGTGTTCAAAGGAAAAAAGAGAAGATTGGAAGTCTTCTAAAAAGGAGAAATACTGCATATTGTTTTGCAGGAAAGTTCATTAGCACTAGTAAAGTTTTGGGGAGCTGGCAAGCTCGGATTGGTGAATGGATGGTGGTGGGTAAAACTAGTCTCAGAGTCGCAGCAGGTTGTTTCAGTTGCTATTAGATAACACTGGTTTCAAGTTACTAACGGCAGTTTCGGCAACCAGGGCTTACAGAGAATTATATTCCTGTAACAATGTTACACGTTCTGAGTGCTTTTTTTTTTTTTTTTTTTTTTTTTTTTTTTTTTTTTTTGAGACAGAGCCTCTCTCTGTCGCGCAGGCTGGAGTGCAATGGCGCGATCTGGGCTCACTGCAACCTCTGCCTCCCGGGTTCAAGCAATTCTCCTGCCTCAGCCTCCCAAGTAGCTGGGGTGTTCTGAGTGCTTTATCCTCTGACCCCTCAACTCTGTTTTAGTTAGGTATGATAAGAATGACCCAAGTCATGTGATAAGAATTCACACTATGTAGCAAAAACGATTGTATTTGCTTTACGTTTCATCTTCACCAGGGTCCTATCTAATTTTTCAGAGGCAAATACCTTTGTTTTCCCTAAGTGAACACAGGCTTAATTGCTTTCCTAGCCTGTTTGTTTTAAACAATTGTTTTGTCCTTGCTCCAGGTGAAATGTGACCATTACTGGCCATTCACGGAAGAACCTATAGCCTACGGAGACATCACTGTGGAGATGATTTCAGAGGAAGAGCAGGACGACTGGGCCTGTAGACACTTCCGGATCAACTATGTAAGTCACCAAGCAGAGAGGAGGTGCTGTCCCTGTGCTGCCACCTACCCCACCACCGCCGGGCAAGTGCTGGGAGACCGCCCCAGTGAGCACTTGGAGCTTTGCAATGCTGCCTCCTTCAAGAGGAAAAATCCACTTTCAGTGTCACTGTTTCCCATTTCATCAGTGATGGTGGGGATGATATGGTTGTTTTGGAGAGGCTGAGAAGATGCAGTAAGAAGTCTGCACTAGTTCATCTCAAATTAGTTCAGGATCATAGAAGACACTGTTAATCATTGCTTATCAGGCATCATTGAGGACAGAAGTGTTCTCATTACTTATATTAATCATATATGAGTATAATTAGGGTCTATAAGGCACACTTACATTTTAAATTAAATAATGAAACCATGATTTAGTAGTTTGGGTTTTGTTTGTTTGTTTTTTCTCATTTTGTTCTGGTTTGGTTTTCATTGTTTGGAAGGTACTTCTAGGTCTTATTCATCATAATTCCCTATCGCTCTTGAAGGGCTATTGATTTCTGATTGATAACACATCCAAAAAAAAAAAAAGTCTGTTTTTCTCACAAGGCCTGTCACCTTTCTGCTGACAAGTCTCTGAGCAAACACTGAATATTTCTGTGACAGACTTAGGTGCTAACATCAATCGAAGTCATGCCATTGACCTCAGCCTATAGAATGTAGAGTTTTTACTGTTAATAGCCCTCTCCACTTGAACATGCTCTCTATGAAGACAAAATTGAATAGGAAAGTTCTCACTGAGATGTTCTTCCCTGCTTAGAAACAATCCTTTCTAATAGTTAAGGAAATAGCAAATTGTAGCCTGTGGAACAAATTTACCCACTGCCTGTTGGATAAAGCCCATGAGCTAAGAATGGTTTTTACATTTTTTTAATGGTTGAAAAGAAATCAACTGAGCATGGTGGTTCATGCCTGTAATCCCAGCACTTTGAGAGGCTGAGGCGAGCAGTTCACTTGAGCACAGGATTTCAAGATCGCCTAAGCAACACAAGGAGACCCCATCTGACTAAAAATACAAAAATTAGCTGGCATAGTGGTACACACCTGTAGTCCCAGCTACTCAAGAGTCTGAGGTGGGAGAATTGCTTGAGCTCAGTGGGGGGAGGTTGCAGTGAGCCAAGATTGTGCCACTACACTTCAGCCTGGGCAACAAGAGCAAGACTCTGTCTACACACACACACACACACACACTCACACAAATCAACAAAAAAATATATTTTATATGAACTACTATATGTAAATTATGTGAAATTTAGATTTCAATGTCCATATATAACATTTTATTAGAACAGAGCCTACATTGTTTACAAATTGTCTATACTACTTCTGTGCTACATCAAGCTTGAGTAGTTGCAACCAAAACTATATGATCTGCAAAAACTAAAATATTTACTAACTGTCCCTTTGCAGAAAATGTTCGCTGACCCTTAAAATAGGCAATGGAAACAAAGATTGCCCATATCAATACAACGTAAGAACTTGATACTGCCTACTTATTGATATGTACTAGAGAAAAATCACTTCTTAATCATTGTTAACTGGCAGTTAACAATGTCTTTTATGACCAGGAGAATGTAGGCAAATCCCCGTATAACTCTAACAGACTGTGTTTTGTATTGTTTCAGTCGTTTGAAATTCACATTGCTTCCTTGTTAAGCACGTTTTTACTCAAATGCAGAGTTTCAGCTTAAGTGTCACCTCCTTTGTGGAGTCTTCTCTGGGCTCGAACACCATTAGCCCTTTACTGGGGCAGAGTCTCAAGTAAGCTGCTTTATCACAGCACACCATAGATAGTTACAATTCTCGCTTTTTGTGTCTGCCTCCCCAGTATACTGTGAGTTTCAGAAGCAAGTGCTCTATCCCTGTGGAATGAGTAAATCAGTGAATGAAGGAGTTATATCAAAAATAATAAGGCACTTGTAAAGCATCAATAGACTTTCCATCAGAGAAAATATTTGTCAATCCGTATGCCATTTGAACTCTGTTTTTTGTTCTTAGCTATTTCAATTGAAAAGCCAGTGCAAACTGATAACCAAATACAGTATGAATCTGTCCCTAGGTTTGCACATAGGAGAAAAAATTTCAGAGCACAAAATAGGGTCTCTTCCACTGCCTAGTCTGTTGACAAAGAACAGTCACATAGATTATTGCAGGGTCAGTACTATGCTTCTTCTCTTTGGTCTGAAATGATGACCTGTCTTTCAATGACAAGCATGTGAAGGACTTGAAAAATAGGAATAAAACATTGAACAGTAGTGTTTGCTTGTAAGGAATTTACTTGTTACAAGCATCTGGTACCAGAGTGCCCCCTTTTGGCCATAAGTATGATGAATCTAAATGCTGAACTCCTACAATGAAGGCTAAGTTGCCCAAAGAACATTGTGCTGTGCTAATTAATATATTTTTCAATTTGTTTCATTTTTTTGTTTATATCCTTCTTTATCCATTCCATTTTGATATGTGGAAACTTTCCAATTACAAAAAGATAAAATTACATAAATAAGGAACTCAAGGTAAGAGAAATTTAGGAATAGCTAAGTAAGATAAAACCAGAAGAGTTTTCTCCTTTAACAAGAAAGGAGAAAAATGACCATAACACACAACTTGTCACTTTCTACTACTTGGAACTTGGCACAAACTGAGTGAGAGCTGGAGACTAAAGATCATGAAAAACATGTTTGTTGCCAGGGACTTTGTGCCTTGCTATTCAGGTTGCTATTCAGGCTGACCCCAGTTCCAGGACCCCTGCCTTGTAGCTGCGGAGAAACTAACTACAATTTAATGATTTCCTGATTTTAAATGATTTTAAATTACCTTGCACTTTTTTTTTTTTTTTTTTTTTGAGACGGAGTCTCACTCTGTCGCCTGAGCTGGCGTGCAGTGGTGTGATCTTGGCTCACTGCAAGCTCCACCTCCCGGGTTCACGACATTCTCCTGCCTCAGCCTCCCGAGTAGCTGGGACTACAGGCTCCCACCACCATGCCAGCTAATTTTTTTTGTATTTTTAGTAGAGATGGGGTTTTACTGTGTTAATCAGGATGGTCTCGATCTCCTGACCTTGTGATCCACCCACCTCGGCCTCCCAAAGTGCTGGGATTACAGGCATAAGCCACCGCGCCTGGCCCACCTTGCACTTTTTAACTGAATACATTTTCACCTCAACTGTACTGGAATATATATATTGGCTACAATGTACACATGTTATACAAATTATGATCAGCATTTGAACAGGGCAAGCATTTTCCTGAACTTCCCTGGCAACCAAAGTTATCTGGTGGCTGAGTATTCTTAAATCCTCTTGACGTTGCATAAGTAAATTATTCTGCACAGTTCATTATGCCCAAGATAGTTTCTCAACATACTTCCTGAAGAGAGCAGTGAGGGTAGCCGGTGTCTTTGTAGACTTCATGTTCTGTGTGTCTAAGCCAGAATCCTTGAACATAGTAGGGGAGGCGTTGCACGCTACTGGGGATATATTAGGTGCCAAGGGTACAATGGGTGTAGGGGAGGTAATAACTTATGTATATTTAAATAAATCTTACATATTTACTTATACTTTTTTTATGAATTGTCTTTATCATTTATTTTCTGCCTAAGACCACTGACTCTTTGGAATTCATTTCTCTTTTAATACCTGAACTTAAACCTTAGTTCAAAACGGACAGCAAGGTCAAGCTTCCCTCCTTCGCAGTTGGGATACAGTATTCCATCCTCTGAGTGAATTCTAGGCTCTTCACAAGTTTGAGGAATGAGGGATGAATCAGACCTTCATGAGGCCTGGGTTTGGGATATTTCTGACAGTTGATAACAAGTGGAGAATATATCACTCTTACAAATTAGTTGGAACTAAAAAGAATTGATCTGGAAAGATCCACCTTCTAGTTAATATGTACTCAGTGCAGAGGGAACAACAATATATTTGATGTATGGGTTAATAGGAATAGGATACATATACAAGTTATACTCACTTACTAGGGATTCCCAGAACCAACCATACAATTGCATGGAGCTGGATGACAGTGAGTGATAGTAAGGAGGTACTAGTAAATAATAATATCACAAACATGATTACACTTAATCCACACAACAGCTCTTGTTATAAGTATCATTAGGCCACTTTCAGATATGAGAAAACTGAAGCTCAGTGAGGTGGGTCCTCTAGTATCAAAGCCCAAGACAAGGATTCTCATATACTTGATTTTGTGAAAGTGCATTCTTGGGGAAAGCCCATAAGGGAGCAAGGGAAGCAGATTGATAGAGAAGAAGCCCTACAGAGAATTCAGCTGAGGTCTCACCTGTGCTGGATCCCACAAACAATGCTGGGGCGTGAACAGCACCATGGTATTGTCTCACTCTGAAAGAGGCTGGATTTTTGTACCCCACAATTAGTCGGGCATTAGCTCTGGGCTGCCCTCAGCAGGAGAACGCAACCTCTTAGGCATTTTCCATCGAAGTCCCTCTGTGCAGTGGAAGGCAACTATCAAGAGATGGGTACTGCTGTGCTGTTAGCAGCAACTGGGAAAAGTGTGCCTCAAGCTGGCAAAGGTATCTAAAGGGCACCAACAGCACTTTCTACAGTGTTTAATTCATTAGCCAAAGCTGATGCAGCTTCTAAATGACAGAGCCAGGATGCAAACCCTAATCTGCTTAAGCTTTTGTCCTTAATTACACAGGTACAGATTAGCCTACTTATCCTACTATTTGAAGCTTTATATAATTAGTGTGTGTGTGTTTTTTTTTTCTTCATTACCTATTTTATGCCAGATATGGTGCTTAAAACTAGAAAGGAAGGAAAGCGTACTGACCAGGAGTGGAACATGGCTCTACCTTTTTGCATGATTAACCTGTGATCGCTAGTGGAGTCCTGGGTCATCCTAACAGTGAACTGAAAAATTAATGCTTGTTTTTGGTTTTGTTTCTTTAAAGGCTGACGAGATGCAGGATGTGATGCATTTTAACTACACAGCATGGCCTGATCATGGTGTGCCCACAGCAAATGCTGCAGAAAGTATCCTGCAGTTTGTACACATGGTCCGACAGCAAGCTGCCAAGAGCAAAGGTCCCATGATTATACACTGCAGGTAACCTCATCAACTGCATAGTCTATTAAATATTAGGAGTTGATTCTGTCAGGAGAATAGCTCACCATTCCATAAGCCCTTATCAGATTTAGTTGAAAATTAAATGAATTCTGATTTTTTAAACTATGATTAATTGATGTCTTACTATATACAATACTTTTTTTTTTTTTTTTTTTTTTGAGGCGGAGTCTCGCTCTGCAGCCCAGGCTGGAGTGCAGTGGCCAGATCTCAGCTCATTGCAAGCTCCGCCTCCCGGGTTCACACCATTCTCCTGCCTCAGCCTCCGGAGTAGCTGGGACTACAAACGCCCGCCACGTCGCCCGGCTAGTTTTTTGTATTTTCAGTAGAGACAGGGTTTCACCGTGTTAGCCAGGATGGTCTCGATCTCCTGACCTCATGATCCGCCCGTCTCGGCCTCCCAAAGTGCTAGGATTACAAGCTTGAGCCACCACGCCCGGCCACAATACTTATTATGGCTGTCTTGTATCTATACCCTATAAGATAGATGTTATTATTCCCATTTTTAAATGGAAAAAGATAGAGAAGGGTAGAGATGTTAAAGGATTCACACAAGTTCATGCAACCAGAACATGGAGGAGTTAGTATTCGAATCCAGGCATGCCAATCTGCAAAGATCATGCCCTTAATATGTGATATTATCCTGCCCCATCAAGGATTCTGAGTAGTTACAACATGGACAAATACAAGGTCAAATTATAGGAAGCTGATCACAGCTCAACATTATATGAATAGACATAAAAACTAGAAAAAGAAAAGAAAAAAATGAAAATATTCAGCTTTTGAAGATAAACATATTTGCTATGTTTCCTCTTCAGCATTGTCTCTTAAATTTTCAGACAGTAGAATGAAAAAGGATATAGGATGTAAAAAAGTCAGGGTCCACACTAATTCCCCACAGGAACAGTTATCATTAAATTTAATTTGTTCTTCCTACTATATGAACAGAGCTCCATCAAAATCTATCTCTGTGATACAATACTGCTGTAAAATCCTTATGCAACCTCAAAAGAATAGGGGACATAAACATGCTCCAATGGCGTGTGACAGGTGGCGGTGGGATGAAGATGTGAAGGGAAGCATTGGCAGCCATGCCAACCTAAGCAAATAAATCTACAATCCCAGACCTACTGCCTTGGCCCTTGTGAATTAGAATGGCTAGAATGAGGATGTATGTGTGTGCATTCATGTGTGTTTGTGTGGAGTGTGCATCTCCCTGGAAAGGAAAATGCTTCATAAACTACTAAGTGTCTGTTTAGGGCAGATATCATTGCCGTCAATCCACTGTAGGCATTCATAGGTTAAAGGATGTGCTTTAGCAGATAAGATTATCTGTTCTCAAAATGGTTTTTTTCAAGAGCAGAAAATGAAGCTGTTCAACTCTGGGGTCAAACTCATGGATTCCTTATCCATGAGTTTTACAGGCGCTTACTCAGTAGCAGATCATTTTATCTGAGAAATCCTGGGAGGGAAGAGTTGTCTAGTAGAAAAAGCAACCTTAAACTCAAGGTTTATAGAGTGAGGTTTTTCTAGCAAACTCCATATAATTGGCTTGAACTTTCTCTTTTCCCATCATTTCACAGGAATTCAAAGCTTAGAGCCATTTGGCTCTTTGCTGAGGATTGGAGGGAAAAAAGGGCTGACTTCAACACATAGAACTAGGGACTGTGAAGGGGCAGTTGGCCGGCGCCTGTCCATCCACTTCCACCTGTGCCCTGAGCACTGGGATTGGGGGACTGGCTGAGACTGGGTCCACATTTTTCATGTGATTTTAAGGTAACTATTTCAAAGGTCCCTGTGAGATGGAAGCAGGCTCAGGACCCACTAAAAGGGCAGGCGTGCTGTAAGACAGGTCTGGGGTGGTGAACTGAACTTAGGGTTGAAGATACACAAATCTCTGTGGTCCCAGAGCTAGAGTTAGAGTATGGACATCTCAACTGGACTTTTGAGCTGGTCTGAGGGCTTAACTCTGATGGTGTTCAAAAGACAGGGTATTATTTATGTGTATCAGCTCTCTGAATGCAGAAATCAGCTCCCGAGAGTACTCAACGTGGAATCCTTACTTTTCTCCAGAAGCAGAGACCCCGAAAAAGGGTGTGGCCAATGCAGTGCAAATCTCTCTCAGGAAGGTAGCCATGACAGTCAGAAATGTGACATTAGAAGGAACACCAACCACAACTGCATACTTAAAAATCAGTTAAGTGGAAGATATTGTCAGGAGCTTAGACTTCTTTTTTCCACAAGGGTACTATTTGTAGTTTTTTAGAAATCATCAATTTTATTTCAACAGTAAAGTAGCCCCATCTGGGCTGGCCACAGTGGCTCACGCCTCTAATTCCAGCACTTTGGGAGGCCAAGGTGGGAGGATCACCTGAGGTCAGGAGTTCGAGACCAGCCTGGCTAACATGGCAAAACTCCATCTCTACTAAAAATACAAAACTTAGCCAGGCGTGGTGGCGCATGCCTATATTCCCAGCTACTTGGGAGGCTGAGGCAGGAGAATCACTTGAACCCAAGAGGCGGAGGTTGCAGTGAGCCGAGATCACACCATTGCCTTCCAGCCTGGGCAACAGAGCGAGACTCCATCTCAAAAAAGAAAAAAGAGAAAAAAAAGAAGGACCATCTGAATAATGTGCCATCGGAACATTCTTTTGCAGTGCTGGAGTGGGACGGACGGGAACATTCATTGCCCTGGACAGGCTCTTGCAGCACATTCGGGATCATGAGTTTGTCGACATCTTAGGGCTGGTGTCAGAAATGAGGTCATACCGGATGTCTATGGTACAGACAGAGGTAGGAACATAATCTATATGTATTTTTAAATTTTCCCTGGACTGAAAAACTTACCATTATTCAATGGTATGCTTCAACACAATTCTCTCAAACTTCTTTGTCTCTGTATTTCCCATTTTCTTATTGTATATGTTCAAACGGCTTTGAGGTATAAAAGAAATAGACACTAGCCTCCAGAAAACCATTTGGTGTATAGTGATTACACTTTTATTGGCATCATAATTCAGAGTGCATGGGTAGATTCCTAAGAGTAAAACCTCTTTGAACAGACTCAGAGTCAGTTGCGGATAACAGCCATCCTGGGTAAATGCCACCAAATAGAGACTGTAGAACTGGTGCAATTTGATTTATATTTGAAATGTTGGATTCGATTCAATACTTTTGTCATTAGTTTATCCTCCATGTGACTCTATCCCAAATTCACTTTTCATGATGATTAGAAGTTGGATTTGAGCTTTCTGTCCCTTTTATGATTTTAAAGATTCCCAGTCCCTACCAGCATTGCCTGTTCCCTTCATGTCAGTGATGAAGATTTATTATTTTAACAACATGGAAGCATCCTCTGAAATATCCAACAGTGTTATGTGCTCCGTCTTCCTCCTCTTTTCCCAAGTCCTCCCACCCTGAAAGCCTGAGGATGCACTTAGTCTGGAGTGGCAACCCAAGGCAACGCCGGCAGACAGCACCGCCTGCCTCAGATCAGCCGTGGGTGTGTACCTCTGTGGGCGCAAAAACCCAAGTACAACAGCTTCTTCATAAATGTCATCACCCACCCATACTGGCGACTTCTTAGCCTCAGTCTTACAACAATCCTTTTTCTCAAAGAGTGTGTGTGGGTGGAACACTTGGGTAGAACACAACCTGGCCTGACCTGTATCAGGATATTTTAAAAATGCTTTGATCTTCCTCATGCTTTTCCTACCCAGCACCACTAGATGTCAGCATCACTTCAAAAGCCCAGAGTAATGGCGGCCGTCTCAGCTCTGTTTCTGCTTTCCCACTCCCTTTGCTTTTCTTTCCTCCTACCTCCCCAGTCTTATCTCACCAACTTTTGGCAAGGCTGTTTCAGTGCATCCATTTCTGAGCTACAGCAGGGTCATACCACTTGGGAAAGAGTTATCCTCGTTAATATTCAGACCTCTCATTGATAATTAGGAAGCAAGTACAATTGGTTTCCTCACTTTCTTGATTTCAGTCATGCTGCCTGGTAATTTAGTGTGGTGGGGACATCAACATCACTTTTTAATCATAAGTTTAAAATGTCTGGTTTCCCAGAGGAGTCCACTATCTGGTGAGTAAACAGTGCTTTATTAATCACTCCATGTTTTTGGCTTTTACTTCCATAAATTTGCACCCTGATATGTGATTAAAACTCCACGTTATGTATACGAATCTCCAAGCTTCAAAGAGCCACACCTTATTTTAAGTATTTTGTATTTAATGAATGGTCTTCCCAATTTACTTAATTCATACCTTTTAAAACTTAATAGATTTTGGGGCCGGGCGCGGTGGCTCATGCCTGTAATCCCAACACTACAGGGAGGCCGAGGAGGGCGGATCACCCAAGGTCAGGAGTTCGAGACCAGCCTGGCCAACATGGGAAAACCCTGACTCTACTAAAAATATAAAAAAATTAGCCGGGCGTGGTAGTGGGCGCCTGTAATCCCAGTTAGGAGGCTGAGGAAGGAGAATTGCTTGAACACAGGAGACAGAGATTGCAGTGAGCCAATACGGTGCCACTGCGCTCCAGCCTGGGAGACAGAGCAAGACTCCATCTCAAAAAACAAACAAAAAACTGCATAGATTTTAATTATGGCCTGTTTGCTTTTTACTTTTCCCAACTACAGATTCTTAATCTCTTTCACCTGACAGATCCTCCATCCCATTTTCAGGGCCATTATCTCTCTTTGGGTGGTAATTAAGCAGCCACCATGTCACTTCCCGCAAAGCCAAAAAAAGTTTTCTTTTCTCCCTAAATGTTTTACCCTAAATTTTGGTTGTTTCATTTGTTTATGGCAGCATTTTAGGTTGATATCTCCACGGACACAGCCTTTTTAAAGTACAGTATCCCCATCCTGGCCAACATAGTGAAACCCCGTCTCTACTAAAAATACAAAAATTAGCCGGGCATGGTGGCGCCCGCCTGTAGTCCCAGCTACTCGGGAAGCTGAGGCAGGAGAATCGCTTGAACCCAGGAGGCAGAGCTTGCAGTGAGCCGAGATCACACCACTGCACTCCAGTCTGGTGACAGAGTGAGACCCTGTCTCAAGAAAAACAACAAAAAATAATTAAAATTAATTATTAAATAATTAAATAAAAAATAAAGTACAGTGTCCCTTCCCTGAACTCTCATGGGAAGTTCAAAGTCAGCAAAGAGGGCAGAGGTCCCCTGGGTTGCCTACTTTTTCCAACTTTTCTTGCTTGACCCTTGATTCCCTCAGGACCTCGTGGTGGATGTTTTCCAGTTCCAGTTATTTATCTGTGTCTGTTTTTTTTCTTTCTTTTAACTTATGTCTAGAACATCTTGTTCATTTACTTTTATTTTTTCCCTGTTCCTCTGCTCACCATGGTTCATCCTGTATTTTGAATACAGATTGATCTGCCTAAGATTCTCCTTTAGCCTATTCACATTCAAAGTCTGCTGCCAGGTCACAAAAGTTAACAAGGAAAGAACAAAGTAAAAAAAGCTTATTCTTTTCACATGTATCCTCCTAGAGTACTCCTTTGACACTAATGATTTTCAAGAGAATGAAATGATTCTCCAATTGAGCTTTGTTTATATGTATATAATCAACCCACGTAGACCATATTTCCTCCCGTCACTGGTATCTAATTTTCCAGCCTTCCCTACATTGCCTTGACTCCACCACTCCACCTCACCCAAAAAATTGCAGAAGTAGCTCATAGGATGAGCCATATCTCCAGATGCATATATCAGGGTCATTGCAACATGCCTGGACTGCACTGTGACCTGCCCTCTTCCTCTTCCTCACATGACCAGACACGCTCCATGGGCTTCTTCACACAAATAGAGGCGTATTTAGAAAGAATGCCAGACCCTGGGGGGAGGCCCAAGTCTCCACTTTACTGCTGCACAAGTCATGTCACCTCTCAAGGCTCCCATTTCTCTTCTGTAAAACACGAATGATAACTTTCACTCATTTTTGTAAAGTAGACATGATGGGAAATAATATAACCTAGATAAGTGCTTTGAAACTGTGAACTGTCACTTATGAATGATGTTCTCCTCTCTTCTATTTTTACCGAATATTTTGTTTGGTTTTCCTCTAATACCCTTCCCTGGAGGTCAGCTGGGGCTTTGCTTTGAGCAGCCTCTCCTCCTGATCTGCAGTTTGGATTTCTCAGGGACTTTCAAGGACAAGTCTCTCCAGGTCTTTATTTACTTTCCTTGTGGTCTTTTTGTTTGGTTGTTTTTTGTTTTGATACAAAATGTAGCCACTAAGTAGATACAGATTGAAAGTCCAGGCAATCTCTGGTCTTATCTATTCCCTGTGTTGACATAACACTAGAAACAATGGATTAGGTGTCCATGTGTGATGACCACAAGTAGTAGCTCAGCCACTGATACCATCACCACAAAAGGGAATACGTTTTCTTCAAACCGTGTTGAAAAATACAGTTTAGGCTGAGGTATCAACCCAGTGATGTTTGAAATATTAATTTTATTTTTTGTATGAAGTTGTTACACAGGAGGCTTCTTAAAATCCTATGGATATCTTGACTGGATCTTATTTAAATGTTATTTCTAGTCGTATTACTTATAGAGAAACTCTGGGAAACAAAGAAAAAGGAGGAACACTATGAAATTACCCTTCCTTCTTGGCAGAAAGAAAATTTTGGTGATTTTATCTTGGCTTTCATTCAAGTATAACTTTTATATGATTGTGCTCATATTATATGTATATATGTATCTATATGTATTACTTTACATTCTATTTACATTCTAGTTTCTCATTTAGGATTTTACTATGTAACCAGTATAGTATCAAAAATTACCTAAAACTCTATAAATCTCATTTTAAGGACAGACTAATGTTTCATTATAGACACACTATTGCATACTTAAACCAATCTCCTTTTTATAGAACATTAAATTGGATTATTTCCCACTTTTTACTATTATCTGTGTCCACACCATTATTAGCACTTTATTAATTCTGCCTCTGCAAATAATAGATAAAATGGACTGCCTCAACAAACTTGTCATCATTAAATATTATCTTTTCCTTTTAGCTTTGTCCACTACATAGATAGAAAATAATGATTTCACTTTACTTTTTATTACTTGACTATTTTTGGCATATTTTAATATTTCCTCAGTTTACTTCAAAAGTCATTTAATAAGCACAAGCTAAGTGCTAGGCATTAGGAATAAAAAGACATAGTTTCTAACTTCCACGGAATATTTGGCCTAGTGGCTGATGTCCTTTACTTATTTGTCTATTTGTATGTTACTGATTTAGATGACTTTATCACAAAAATAAAGGTATCAATATTCTGTCATAATTCTAGAAAGTATTTTTCTCTCCCAGTTTCTGGTTTACCCTATGTTTTATTCTTTTTAACTTTTAAAATATACTGTAGATTGAAATTTTTATTTGTAATTTATTCTACTGCTCTTAAATTTAGAAATTCCTTTCCTAAAGTAATCAGAAATTAACCAATATTTTCCTCTATATTTTTAATGACAATTTATTAAATTACCTGGAATTTACTTTGGTGTATGATAAGGGGATATCCTTTTGTTTTTTTTTTCAAAATAGCCCCGTAATTTGATTGAATATTCATTTCCTTTAACATTAATAATGATCTAATGTACAGCATGGTGAACATAGTTCATAATACCATATTGTGTACTTGAAATTTGCTAGGAAAGTGGATCTTAAGCGTTCTCACCACACACACACACACACACACAAATATATATACACATATATATACACACATATATATAAACATATATATAATCTGGGGTGATGAATGTGTTAACTAGCTTGATGGTGGTAATCATTTCATAATATATGTATATCAAATCATCACATTGTACACCTTAAATATATACAATTTTTATTATACTGCAATAAAGTTAGGGGAAAAAATTCCACTGTTTTTAGAAAAAGCCATGATGTTCTAAGCTCTATTATTAATCAAAATACTTTTACAGTTGATTCTCTTGGATTTTCTAGTTATAAAACTGTATCTCTGTAAATAATGAAAATCGTTTCCTTTAACAGCAGATCTTGATCATTAAAACTATCATAGTATAAAATATTATGTCTTTGCACATATCTGCTCTGAAACCTGTTTTTGTCTTTTGTTCCAGGAGCAGTACATTTTTATCCATCAGTGTGTGCAACTGATGTGGATGAAGAAGAAGCAGCAGTTCTGCATCAGTGATGTCATATACGAGAATGTTAGCAAGTCCTAGTTCAGAATCTGGAGCAGTAAGTGGAGAAGAGCGCGCCACAAGTGCTCAGTCTTAGAACTATTAGAGGGGGACGTGATGGATGGGACAAAAGACAGCAGTAGCCATTTGTATTGACTCTGACTTCACATGAGTATTGCTTCCCAGCTCCTGGCTTCACATGGGTGGTCACAGGGAGAAACAAGTACTGTAGCAGATCTTTGAGTTTCAATGCAGCTTGGTTGGTGTTAGCAACAAACAGGAGTTTCTGCACCTCATGATGACTTCACCTCCATTCCCTCTACTCAGAACCCTAAATTATTCTGTTATGGGATCTGTGCCTGTAATATCAGGATACTACCATCCAAATCTATCTAAATATCTTGTGCAAATATTTTATTGATTACAAGGGCTGTATAAGGGGTTACCAAAAAGGCATGAGCTGGATTGGACACTCCTAAAACCAAAAACAGCAGTGACAATAGAGTCTCAGGATAGCAGAGTCTGAAAATGCCTTGATCTCTCCTATTATGTGAGCCCTTACTTGAGCTTCATGAAGGTGCTTGTAACATATTCAATGCCTTGTACTCCAATTTTGACTAGGAGATCAGATTTTGGAGGTGTAAGTAATCTTGGCTGAGGTAATAGTAATCTGCCCATTTAGTTCAGTAAACAGACTGTAGAGTGTCTGACTATACTGGGGGGAGAGGAGTCAATGACAGGGTAGGGAGAGGACAGTGGCGCATGATGGGAGAATCATGAAAGTCTGGGAAGCATATGGACCAGTGGGCAGCAGGATAGGATTAGCGCTGCACCTGTACATCCATCAAGAGAGACAGGGCACACAATGGAACAGGAAGGATAAAAAATAAAGAAAGAGAGAAACAAATTTGTTGGGAGACGGAAAGACATTCAGACCCACAGAAAGGTGGCAGCACACAGAGAAAGATACACAGATCAACCCACATCTACATGGGTTGTGAGACTGAGCATAGTGAGAGCAGTGGTGGAGCAGGAGAAGGTTGCCGTGATACCAGGCTGCTTACTGTCTTTCTCTGTCTCATTCACAGGAGAGGACATGATGTGCACCCATCCTCCCTTGCTTCCAGATTGTTTTAGGGGGCCCTGATAGTCATTATTCTAAAAAGAGGCCCTGCTTTGTAATATGTGGCCAAGGAGATAATTTATCTCACAGAAGCACCGGGAAGACTTAGCCTTAAAGAGCCTACAGTGTCTTTTTGGACTCTTTCACTTCGGGACATTTAATAATGGACCAAATTCAATAGAACACCAGGAAGGTCAAGACGCTCTCCAAAGGGCAGGAAGTACGGTACTTCCGAAGAGTTTCGTTGGCCCTTTGCTGGTTGGGCTGAGTTTTTTATTTTTAAGTGTTTGTTTTTAAGTGCAATAATTTTTGTATGTGTGTGATTCTTATCAGAAAGTTGAATTGTTTTCTGCCTACACCATTCATCAGCCCGATTACCCAGGAAGGAACAGGCATTGTTAGCATCAGATTATACCTCATTATTCAAAGGAGGCATGGCCACACAAGAAGAAATGGTCATTCTGCTTCAAGGAAATTGAGCCAGCACTATCTGTACTCCAACATCACTGGGTCTGGAGTGGGGAGGTTGGACACGGAAGAAAGGGGTTCTACCCACAGATCAACTGTGTAATCTTTTCCTATTCCAAATATGAAAAGCTATAATTCAACTTCAAAGTAGAGTAGAAAAAAATTTGTCTTAACTGTTCTAGTTCTTGATGGTTTTCTTCCGTATTAACAGTTGGTGTTTCTTCCTTGGCCCTTTTGGACTAATGTTACTGTCCAGGTTCTTTCTCGAGAAACCACATCTGGTTCAGAAGAGTGTCAAGTCGGACTCTAAACTCCGTTGCTGTCTGAGCAATCTTGGTGCCTAGACTTTGCATTCCTTGTTCTGTTGACCTGCATACATGTGAGAGCTATTTCTTTAAGAACTATATAGGCTGTGAAAACGCACTTTCTTTCCCCCAAAGAGCTGGGAATTTATGAAGTTATGGCAATGAACTACAGCATGCTGGGACAATTATTTGACTCCACTTTTTTTGGTAATATTGTCAAATGTCTCTGTGGATTCTGACAGAGATTTCTCTTTGTTTTGTTATTCTTTTGGTTGTCAGTTTCATTTTAACGAGTGTAACTAGTAACATTTTATTCTTTGGATTTTGTATAATTACAGTACATGATTGTGTATTGTGACATGAATGCTGTCAAAATGACATTGATGGCATTGTGAAACCTGTTACGTTGTGTCACTTCCTGATAAATAAGAGGTGATGACATGGATATACAACAGAAAACACTTTGAGTTGAAAGTAAACACAAACTGGCTGCTTCCCCGTGACAACTGTGGCTGTTGTGAGCCTCCATGTGTGTGCTTCCAGAAGGCTTTGCTCCTCTTCATGCACCTGACACTGCCCCTTCCCCTGGCTTCCCTCCATCCTTGATCATCTTCATGAAGCCACAGATAGAAGATCAGCTTAATATTTTATCAGTGACCTCAGTGATGGTGAAGGATGCCAAATGAACAGCTCTGCACCCCACCGTCTCTTGTCACTGAGAAGGCTTGGCCATGGCAGACCTTGGCAGAGTTTCTTGCAAGATCTGGCCAGTGAGTCTCAGTTTCACCTTGCAGGGTGAATGGCAGAGGATGCCCATACCCTGCAGGTTAACAGCTTGGGCTCCTCAGGGATTGTCAGTTCCTACTCACCTTCCTGCTACCACCTCCTCCTCTTCTTCTCACCCCCCACTCCTTTATTTCCCTTTTTGGACATTTTAATAACATATCGCACCACTCTCAGGAACAAACATGGTTAATGAAAGGTGGCAAAGGGATGTGTGACATTCTTAGATTTTCACACATGGACAGTCAGGAGTGAAATGTGCAACCTTGGAAGGGCTGATACAATGTATGGTAAGCTGACATACATTTCCAACACTGCAGCTCAGCGCGTACAGAAGTTTTGCAGCCTGGAACATTGCTTCCCATGAAACAAAGCACTTCATAAATATTTTATGTTTTTCTTGAGCACCCCGTCAAGGTAGGGATCGAATAGTGCCTGATCAATTTTCCCAAAAGGAAAGAGGAAATATCCAGAGTTTAGACTGAAGGCTCATAGTCAAAAGTACAGGAAGGTCACACTGTTCACTGGACCACTGTTGCTCCTCAGTTTGTAGAGCTTATGATGGAAAAGGCATCAGTCTATCAAAATACTTGATTAATCCCGATAATGACTTTGGAATTATCTCTCCTGGGTCTCAGTTAATAAACTAAAGAATGACCTAATCATAGCTCCATATCTAGAAACAGGTATAAGAAGTATCGGATAGGATAATTGACCCAAAGGTGCTTTGTGTCTTGTTCTCTTGTGTATGTTCCATAAAGCTATTCTAACCAGCTCTGTTTCCACACTAGGACCCAACTTTAAGCATTCAGGAGGGAGGGTTTCAGAGCCTCTGCATTATTAATTAGGGTTTTTAAAATTCATTTGAGTAGTGCTTTGTTCCAAAAGAACACAGGGCCCTTAGCGCATGTATTCATAATAGCCTGTATGGCACACAAAAAGATCGAAAAACTTGAGCATTACAAAACATTTCACTTTGAGTGCTATTTTTTCTTTTTGAGACAGAGTCTCTCTCTGTTGCCCAGGCTGTGGTGTAATGGCACAATGGCGTGATCTTGGCTCGTTGCAGCCTCCACCTCCCGGGTTCAAGTGATTCTTCTGCCTCCGCCTCCTGAGTAGCTGAGATTACAGGTGCGCACCACAACGCCCAGCTAATTTTTTGTATTTTTAGTAGGAACAGGGTTTCACCTTGTTGGCCTGGCTGGGCTCAAACTCCTGACCTCAGGTGATCCACCCACCTCAGCCTCCCAAAGTGCTGATGGAATTACAGGTCTGAGCCACCATGCCAGGCCTTGAGTGCTATTGAGATCATATTCCTTGGCTGCAAAAGATAATTTATGAAGTTAATTGAGAAACTACCATTAGGATCTAATTAATAAATGTAAGAGTTGACACCATTATATCCATTATTTCATATGATGATTTTATTTAACTTGAAAAGAAAAGAGGGATGGATGACAGCATTTTTTGGAAAAGCATTTTAATTCAGGATCTACAATTTCCCACTGTAAAGACAACATTGCCTCCAAAATGTAAAATTAGAAGACTTACTACTTTTTTTTTTAATGTCAGATTTTATAATGTATCTCCTTTCCTAAAAACTGTTCCTACTCCCAAAAAGGTGACACAGCTCTCAAAGGAGGCTGTGGTGTCAACAGGCAAAGCAGGATCAGGGGCTTTGTTTTTGAATTTTTTGCAGGCCACTTGATAGCTGCTTGCTAGAGTATTGGCTCTTAGCCAAGGAGTTAAAGTTACTGAGTCCAATCTCTATGAGCCAAAATTCTCCCTGCTTTCTAGCAAGGAGGCCTTCCTTTACACCTCAGGAAATGTCTGATGTAATGTGCTTCAAATAGCTGGCTTGCTTCCTGGCTCACAGATCTCTAGTCTGGTACTTGGCACAGGGATGAAGTCCAAAAGCCATGCCCATCATCGAATATAACATTCACTTTGGCCAAAGGGGTTATAAAGCAACAAAATATAACCTGCAAAACCTGCAGGCTTCCATCCCTGATTTTTCATAGCCTCATTTGGAACCATTTGAAGGAAGTTTCAGCTGTGACATCTCTGACCCCTGGCCTTCCAGAAGAGTAAGATTTTTGCCTTTAGTTTTATCTGGTGATTATCACAAGGCCTTTTCCTGGTGGGTCACTGGATTAAAGATGGAGTATAAGGTTTAGCTCTGGGAGTTGCATTAGAGGAGGGACATGAACAGACTGAAGGCTATCCAGACATGGTCACCAGATCCACCGGAAATGTGGGAAAATAACAGGTTATGCTAACAAAACCTGGGAAAACGGGGGCTATTAAATCTGGAGTAAAGGAAGTCATTTATTGAATCATTCAGTCAACAAATGTGTTTATCTAATCATATGGAGGAATCAATCAATCCATCCATCCATCCATTGTGGTATACCACACACATTGGTGATACATTTGGTAGAGAATTGGAAAGTCAGGCCTGGGAAATCAGGACTCTTATTTGGAAAACTAGCTTCTGCTTTTGCATCACATGCCTATGACACAAGGTCATCCACATTTTACCTCTTTTATATTCCAAGGTCTGTGACTGGGAGGGTAGGTGCCAGGGGAGGGGGTTCAGGTGTCACCCTGGAAAAATCCAGTTAGCCTAGGCCAGATACCAGCTTCAGATGCTCTTACCAAGTCTATTGAAGACTATCAGGATGGCCCTTAGAGACTGTGGGCGATTGGCTTGTAACAAGGTGGCAAGTAATGTACTAAACTATTCCTGGTATTGTTTTCAGATCCTTACACACGTTATCTTCTGATGTCCTATGCGATGGACTGAATTTGTCCCCCCAAAATTCGTATGTTGAAATCCTAACCCCTAATGTAATGATATTAGAAGGTGGGGCCTTCTTGACCACTTGCAATATGCTAGGCCCTGTGGTAAGCAAAAATATGATGGCTTTTAAAAATAGGCTATATAATCAGTTTTAATACTGTTGTTGAAAGGTTCAAGAAAGCCTTAGTCAAGTCTTTTTCAACATTTTTACTTATATCTTCCACAACTTCGTCAATATATCTTCCGGACATACCCACCAGCCATCATATGTAATGATGTTAAATATTTTCCCCAATGGCTTATATAACAGAAACAACAAACACTCATTGTTTTTGTTACTCATAAACCACTAGAAACCCTGACATGATTGCTCTTGCTTGATAAGAATCATCAGACTAGTCCTGCCCTCCTACTCATAACAAGACTCTCCTCAACCATATTCCTGGTGGATGGCTAAGTCTTTTCTACTGAACACTTTCAGAGGGAGGAATCGCTCCTAGGGTAACAAAGCATTTTTTCTTTTGTTTACACATCCAGGGACCTTACTGACATTAAGAATGTATGAGTCTGTGCCCCCTGTGGGCATGGGCTTGAAGCCCAAATCTACTTCCCCATCTTGGGGGAAAAAGAAAAGGTTCTGCAACTGCTTTGAATACCGGACTGGCTTCTCACTTGGCAGCAAAGGATATGGCACTTACACCTGACTCAGGGAGCAATGGGAGTTTCTTTCTAATGCGTTAATCCCTTTATGTTCATATCCTCAACTTCAAAACATCATTAGGAGGTGAGAATACTCATTTACCAGGTGACGAAGTTGAGAGACAATAAGGTGAAGAGGCAGTGTAGTTAAATTACAACTACAGGGTTAGAAAGTGGCAGAAGCAAGATTCCAAGCCAGCTCTGCCCAGCCCTAAACCTTCTCCCTCACGACTTCATGCTGTTTCTCGTTCATACTTGGCATGGATAAAGTACAGTAGGACGGAATTAATAGCTTCATCTCCAGGTAATGTGTTTAATACAGAGGGGAGGCATTCAAGTTGAGAAATGGTAAATCCCTAATCTTCTAAGGAAATCATTGATTTATTGACCCTTTCATGCCAGGCACCGTAGAAGGGGCTATGGCTATGAAGATGGATGCAATGAGATTCTTGCTTCTAGTTTACATTCCAGTAGGGGAAATCAGAAGTAAAAATAAGGGCAACAAAGTGTAACAGACACCATGATAGAAACAAAAGGCATCCAATGTAGGTCCAAGGGAAGGACAGGTGATTTTTTTTTTTTCTAGAAGGGTCAGGAAACACTATGCTACTATATTAAAGGACTAATAACTATAGGGCCACATTAAGCAATACTAAAGAGGAACACTCATTGCTCATTCAGCAAACATGAAGCACCCGTGTGCATCAGTCACTGGGGCCCATATGGATGACCACTCTTCCCACCCTGCCTTCTGAACCCATGCCCATATGGATGACCACTCCTCCCACCCTGCCTTCTGAACCCGTGCCCATATGGATGACCACTCCTCCCACCCTGCCTTCTGAACCTGTGCCCGTATGGATGACCACTCCTCCCACCCTGCCTTCTGAACTTGTTCTTCTTGGCACCTTCCAAAGTGACCATTTCTCTTAAGACGTCCACGAATAGCTCCAACTCATGTATCACTCAGCAGAGTCCACTGGATTTATTCTTACTGCAAACCTAACAGAGCATATCGGGACTACTTTTCAAGACCCTTTGCAGAGTTCTGGCCAATGGAAGGTGTGCTTCCTGGGCCTCTGGACCATGAAAATTACCCAGGAGTAGCCGGGCGTGGTGGTTCACACCTGTAATCCCAGCACTTTGGGAGGCCAAGACAGGCAGATCACAAAGTCAGGAGATGGAGACCATCCTGGCTAACACAGTGAAACCCCATCTCTACTAAAAATACAAAAAAAATTAGCCAGGTGTGGTGGCGGGCACCTGTAGTCCCAGCTGCTTGGGAGGCTGAGGCAGGAGAATGGCATGAACCTGTGAGGCAGAGCTTGCAGTGAGACAAGATTGCGCCACTGCACTCCAACCTGGGTGACAGAAAACAACAACAACAACAACAACAAAGAAAGAAAGAAAAGAAAATTACGCAGGAGCAGCCTCCCATTCCACCCTCCCCCACCCACGTCTTTCTCCTCTCTCTCTCTCTCTGTGTGTGTGTGTGTGTCTCTTTCTCTCTTTCCCTCCCCTCTACCCCAACACAGATGGCAGTGCCACAGGTAGGAGGACCCTGGGTCCCTGAATCACCACTTGGGGAAGGCATATCTGGCAGCATTGGCCCATTATGTGATCAAGAAATAGATTTCTATTGCGTTGTCACTGAGGCTTGGTGATTGTCAGTTACAGCAATCAACCTGCCCTTAACTAATATGGCAGCACAAGGATAACCTTTACAACGACGTTCCATCTAAGTTACAACAGGAAGTTTTCAGAGCAATGGTGTGCGACTGCCCAGTAAAATTCTCAGAAGACAGTTAAAGATGAAGCAGTGCAGAGCAAAGTAAACCCACAACGCAAAACAAGGGTTCAGGAAAGGCCACAGAGCAATAATGGTTCCTTTAAGAAATAAACTTTTTAATGGAAATATATGAATTCTTCCTTATAAGTTGTTTTCCTCCAAGTTAAATCTCTCCTGATCTTTTGGTTGTCATTGCTTTTCACACCTCATCATAAGACCATGACTCAGGACACCCACTAGAATTTCTTACCCTTCCACTAGGCCACTGCCACTGAATCAGACTCCTGGATTCCTATTAACAATATGCCCCAGAGTGGTTTCACATCAACAAAAGCTCACACATACAGGAGCTCATGAGGCTTGGCGTGTGGAGCAATGCTGGGCAACCCAGTCCTTTGCTTTTTGTGTGTTTCCTGGTGCGTTCCAGGGCCATGCTCACAGTTCAAAGCCAGCTGACACAAAATATTTTTATTCAGTTCTAAGAACACCAAAATGTCCAAAGGTCAGTTTAAACTAGAAAAAGTTAACTGTAACCACTAAATCCTTTATAAATATAAAACAGGATGGTCTTAGAAGGGTTCCTTCATGTCCAAAACCAAATTAGATCATATTGTCCCTTAACCAATGAACTTGGGCAGCAGCACAGGATGGGGTCCAGCAGGGCAGTAGAGCAGAGGGGCTTAGAATAAGGGACTGTGGATGAAGAGAGGCTTGAGCTAAGTTTCTGCTCCTGACTACATATAACTCAGTCATCTAATCTATGAAATGACATCGTGATGGTAGCTTTCACATAGGGAGTCTTAGTCAGGGCTGTTGTAACAAAGCACCATAAACTAAGTGACTTAAACATTTATTACAGTTCTGGAGGCAGTCCAAGATCAAGATGCCAGCATGGCGGGTCCTGGTGACAGCCCTCTTCTGAGTAGCAGACAGCTACCTTCTTGTTGTATGCTCACATGGCAGAAACAAGGCAAGAGAGCTCTCTGGGGTCCCTTTTATCAGGGCACTGATCCCATTCATGAAGCTTCCACCTTCATGATATAATTACTTCCCAAAGGCCCCACCTTCTAATATCATTACATTAGGGGTTAGGATTTCAACGTACGAATTTTGGGGGGACAAATTCAGTCCATCGCATAGGGCATCAGAAGATAACGTGTGTAAGGATCTGAAAACAATACCAGGAATAGTTTAGTACATTACTTGCCACCTTGTTACAAGCCAATCGCCCACAGTCTCTAAGGGCCATCCTGATAGTCTTCAATAGACTTGGTAAGAGCATCTGAAGCTGGTATCTGGCCTAGGCTAACTGGATTTTTCCAGGGTGACACCTGAACCCCCTCCCCTGGCACCTACCCTCCCAGTCACAGACCTTGGAATATAAAAGAGGTAAAATGTGGATGACCTTGTGTCATAGGCATGTGATGCAAAAGCAGAAGCTAGTTTTCCAAATAAGAGTCCTGATTTCCCAGGCCTGACTTTCCAATTCTCTACCAGCAAATGTATCACCAATGTGTGTGTTTTATGTCCAGTGCATGTAATCTATGCTAGCGGGTTTCCCAGAAAAGCAATGTCCGCACCTAATTTACATTCCATGAAGAGTCTGCAGCTGTACAGATAATCTGTACAAATCCCTTGCACTAAAACTATGTCTAGAAAGCTGACTAAGTCTAAGACAAGACAGTCAATTTGTACAAACCTTAATATGTATGTACGCCTGGGTCAAGTTAAGAAGGGACACTTGGAGTGAACAGACACCGCTTGTGAACACCACTTAATCCCTCTGTGAACTGGTTTCCTTGTTTGTTAATGGCAATAATAAGACTCTCCTCCACAGGGTTGTGCTGAGGATTAAATGGAAAGCCCTTGGCATGGTGCCTGGTGGTCTGGGGGTGCAAAGTGGCATAATTGAGAAAGTATAGTCTTTAGAGTCACAGAACTCTGTGCTCTTACGCTCACTAGCAGTGTGGCCTTGAGAAGTCACCTACTATTTCTCAGCCTAAGTGTCCCCACAATAAACAGGTAATATCTATGTTTTGGAGTTGTGGTAAAACTTACAACTGGTTGTGTAAAGCACCGGCCAAAAGCCTGGGAGAGTCAGCAGAGCAAAAATGCAGTATGATTCTTCAGATTTCCAAATCTCTCCCTCTCTCAGTGCGTTTAGGTCACCAAACCCACCTACTCCTTTCAGTACCAAGACATCTACAGAGTGAGTGTGTCCCTTTGATTCCTCAGTCCCACGTAGGCGCCCTTATCATGAGCACGCCCGCCCACAAGGTCAGCTCCCAGAGCAGCGGTAACAACCCAACCTGTTAAGTGCTGCCACACTTGGAGTCAGCAGCTCCTGTAAGAGGCAGAAGTTTGGCGGGGCGCCGTGGCCCATGCCTGTAATCCCAGCACTTTGGGAGGTCAAGGCCAGCAGATTGCCTGAGGTCAGGAGTTCAACCCCAGACTAGCCTGGCCAATATGGTGAAACCCCGTCTCTACTAAAAATATAGGTTTAAAAGAATTAGCTGGGCGTGGTGGCCCGTGCCTGCAATCCCAACTACTCGGGAGGCTGAGGCAGGAGAATCGTTTGAACCCAGGAGGCAGAGGTTGCAGTGAGCTGAGATCATGCCATTGCACTCCAGCCTGGGCGACAGAGCAAAACTCCGTATCAAAAAAAAAAAAAAAAAAGAGGCAGAGGTTTTGTCTGCATGTACATGTCACATATTGGGGTGGGAAACTCAGTTGGAAAAATACTAAAAGAATTTGGAAGCATCCAGGCAATTTCAGATATCTGTTTTAATTTGCATTCTGTAAATCCACTGCACTGTCACCAAGGTATAATGTCACAATAGTCATTTTCTCATTTTTTTTCCATTTGCTGCAATGCAAATGAAACAAATTACCCAAACTTCCAAATTCCATCCTATAATAAGATTGGTTTTGGAGATGAGGCAATAAACTAACTTCCCTGTGCTGTTTTCCTAATAAAAAATGCGCCCTTACTTATATACTGCAAGATACTAGGTTGCTATAGGCTATTAATACCCATGACCTGCTTACCTTGCAAAGAGCTGTATTTTGTGTGTGTGTATGAGACAGAGTCTCGCTCTGTCGCCCAGGCTGGAGTGCAGTGGCGCGATCTCAGGAGAAATGTATTTTGTGAGCTAGAAACAGCTCATGGCACCTGTCTTAGCCTCTTTTAGCCTGTGTTCCAATAGCTCTGCTGCTTTGGTGCCTTCACTAGTGAAAGACCAATCCTTTTCCCATATCCCTCCTAAGAGCTGGAGAGGACACTGTCGTTCTGCTTACCGGATGAACCACACCACAGATTAACTTGAAGCAAATGTGTTTGGTTTGGGCCTGGCTATTACGGGCAGGGTTGAGACTAAGATCCACTAATTTTTGCCCTGATTTATTGGTATTTTTATGTAATGTCTACTCCAAAGCATAAATGTGGACCTATGAGAGAATGTCCAAAGGTAATTTTTCTATCTAAACAAAATAGTGCTTTGAGGAGGTGGTCAGTCATCTGAAATTCCCCATAGATACAAATGACCTTTGCAACTGACAATTACATCTCCTGGTTCAACTGCTGCCTGGAACAATCAGTGTCCAGAGTTCACCTTCATGAGCACCTGCAAGGGCCTTCATGGGCCCTGGATTTCCAAGGTCCAGAGATTTCCAAATAAAGCTCCAGACTCCTCTCTGCAGCTTCAGTGCCTATTTTACCTGTGTTATATAGAGGCATACTATATAAAATTTCATTTTTTAAAAAAGTGCTTTTTCTGCTTAAATTGTTGTATACACCGACCTATGTAATACATGAGAGAATAAAATGTTTGCATGGTATATAGAAGTCCAAGAAATTGAGTCAAAATTTAGTTGTCCGCTTTGTAATCTTTTACAAGCTAAACTAATCTGACTTTCAATTTCTTCTCTTATAAAGTGGGATATATGTGAAAGTGCTCAGCACACATGAATTCAGTTCCTGTTTCCCTTTCCTTAGAATAGACGGGAGAGCAGAAGGCCTTGGCATATGATACCAGTTCAGAGTAAGAAACAATGAAACAGGACAGACTCTGAAAGATCTAGAGATTTCAATTTCTCGCCGGTTTGTGTGCGTCTGTGTGTACGTGTGTGTGTGTGTGTGTGTGTGTGTGTGTGTTCACGCATGTGTGCTTTATTCCATTTTTCCATGGGCTGAAAGGGCTTTCATTTCATTTTTGGAGTAAACAGGAATGATTGAACATGGGGAAATTATATTCTACTCCATACGCAGGGCTTTCCTACCCAAGGCAGCCCAGAAATGGAGCAGGAATTGGGCCAACTGCCTGGGACTACAGTCAGGAAGGAAAGAGCCATGAGAGCTGCCTGGACCAGGACCATTTGGGCCCCGCAGCAGTCCTGGCTCATCGCCCAAGCTCAAGGTGATGTGCCCAAAGCTCTTTCGAAGGCATTTCAACTGTTAAGATAACCCAGGTCATACAGAAATCCACGTTCGGGACCTTAGTTCTCTCAGAGCATGTAATAGCCACACCCTCCTCCAATTCAGCTTCACGTTTAATTGTGTAGTTCTTAGTAATTCTGTCTTATCAGAATTATACTAACTTTTCATTTTTTAACCTTTCTTTCACAAATGTGATGAGATAAATCTGAACATTGGGGTTTTAGAAGCTATTTCTTCTGCTAAGTGTGCCCCCCACCCAAAACAAAAACAACAAAAACAAAAAACAACTGAGCATTTCCTGAAAAACTGCTCTCAGAACACTGGCTTCTTTTCCTGTCCTCAACTGAGGATAGAAAGGAACAAAGAGACAAGCAAAGGGGCTGTGAGATGATGTGGGAGCAGGTCTTTAAAATGTAGGAGAAAAGAAGGGATTGGGGAACCAAGATGATGGAGAGAGAATGGGTGGGGAAAAAGAAACACGTCATACAAACTGAAATTCCTATATAGAACCCAGAACTGCTGAGAATGCAACCTTTCTCTGGAAGTCACTTGTAGCAACCATGGCTTTATAAGTATTTTACGCTTTATTTTAGTTTTTTTTTAATAGGTATGCAAGAGAAAGCTGGTATTATAGAATGATAAAATGCTTTCCTTTCCCAATCCGTTCCTAAGGGCCCTTTGTACAACCCTACGAACATCTTTCATGCTAGTTACTAAGTTAAGGTCATGCCCTTTGGGAAAAACTAAGTGTCACAGCACAAAATTACCGTCTCTGGGAAGTCAGTGCTGCTAGTTTTAGGATGTAATTTTGTCCTAAGAAATCCGTAAAACTGGATTCAGGGATAAATAAGGCAAACTGCAGTGGTTCTTTAGATTGTATATTCCTTGATGGCAGAGACCCTGTCCGGGTTTCTCCTTGAATATCCGATTCTAAAAGTAAACACGTGCTAAATGTTTACTGAATGAACATTGTCTCCTACTTAGAAACAACCAGTCTTCATATAAACTCCTTTCTGGACTGTCTACAATTTTCTAATGTTGTTCCACCTTCCTTATGCAAGCATTGAGAAGACAGTGAGAAAACTCAGACCTGGTGAGATCTCCACCCAACCCCTAGTGCAACCTCTATAAAGTTAATTTTAGGAAACAAGTGAATCCCATATTTCCTATAAATTTTCTTAGAGAAAAGTGTGAAAAGAAGAGTTTTAAGTGATTAGAATAACCCCCACATTAGCTTCCCATGACCCAGTGCCTATTAAGGAGAGGGAAAGAGCTAGAATCTATTGGTCCCCTTTGATAAGCAGTACAAGACTGTCTTATCTGGGATAAGGAAAACTTGCCAGCTCTCCACCAGGGGACAGTTCTGCAACCTCAGAGCAGCATGCTAAAATTCAAGCAGAGCAAGATAGTCCCACTGAACTGAAGAGGCAAAGACCAGAAGAATTCAGTTCACCTGAAGTGCCTGAAATTTCTAAAAAGTGGCACAAGGGTGTAGGGATTTGTGCAGAGTGGCCTCAGAAATCTGTAAGTGAATCTACCTCCCATCCTTACCATAGGCAACATCACCCAAGGCCTACCAGTGACTGTCACAAGGCTGAGAGTGGACTAGAGAGCTACCAGGGTAGTTGTGCAAGGGGCATTCGCAGTCCAGCTCATCAAAAGTGAGATTTGTTTGGCACCTTTTAACAACCTGGGATGTAAATTCAGCTAAGATTAAAAATATCCTGGGCATTCATCCAAAATGCAAAAAGGACCTTAGAACTAAGGAGCCTAGAGTAAAAACTGGTCTTCTTGGGTACAAACAAAGCCTAGAACTATGCCCTGACAAGATTTGCAGAGGAGAGTTTTTAGATCAAGTCCCACTAAGTTAGAGGCTCTTGCAAAAAACATTTTGCTTCCCATAATTCATTCTAACAAAGCATAAAACCAAGCCTATACAATTCTAAAGTGATCAGCCGGTGTTGAACTCCCTGCTAGAACAAAAATAAACATTCCTCAAGGAAAGATAACATATTCTAGGATATCGGAAACATACCATCCGCAATGTCAAATATATAATAAAAAATTAGGACACACACAAAGGAACAGGACAATAGGACCAATGTTAGTGGGGAAAGCAATGAACAGAAAGTGAGCATGAGAAGGCTCAAATGTTAAACTCAGCAGATGAAGATTGTGAAGTAGCCTTTGTGCATTATGGAAATAAAAGTGTGTTCAAAGAATTAAGGGAAAATATATTATTTTATGAGTAAACAAATAGTCTTAGCAGAGAAATGGAAGTTATATAAACCAACTAAATGCAAATTCTAGGACTTACACAATAATTGAAATGAAAAATTTTCTTGATTGGCTCAATAGAAAAGAGAAGATCACAGATTTAAAAAAAGAGCTGGTGAATCTGAATATTGAGAGAAATTTTAGTATCTAAATAATAGGGAACATATGTATTTTAAAAATTAACAGAGATTCAGGGATCTTGGGGAATGATACAAAATGGCCTAATATGTATGTATATAATAGGAGGCTTAGGAGAGAAAAAAAGAGGAGAAAAAATATCAGAGGAATATGCCTTCTAATGATGAGAAAGCATTGATTCATACATCCAGAAACTCATTGAATCCTGAATAGGCAAACTACCAAGAAAACCACATCAACTTGATAATCAAGCTGTTGAAAATGAAAGATACCAAAAAGAACCGTGAAAAAAGCCAAAGGGAAAAGCACGAATGATGGCTGTCATGTCATCAGGAACAATGAAACCCAAAAATCAATGAAATGACACTTTTAAAGTGCCAGAGTTAAAAATGGCAACCTAGAATTTTGTATTTGTACACAGTGAAAATATGCTGTAAAAAGCAAGGTGAAACTGCTCCCAGTTTTGGCCAAGGTGAAGTCAGAGGGACTAGATTTACCCTCCAGTCTGAAACAATTGAAAAAAACAAAATACATGAAAGGGCAGCTTTCAAGATATTGAACACTAGACGATGAATGCCAGTGATTACAGAAAGATAAAAAATGCATGAGGAAATGTTTCCTACAATTGTTCCAGCTTTCTGCCTAAAGATTGTTTCTGGCTGGGTGCAGTGGCTCACGCCTATAATCCTAACACTTTGGGAGGTCAAGGCAGGAGGATCGCTTGAAGCCAGGTGTTAAAGACCAGTGAGACCCTGACTCTAAAAAAAAAAATAGATACATACACACAAAACAAAAAGATTGTTTCCAAGCTATAGTGCAGGGAGCCCATGAGGACTCCAGATCCCTTGAGTTGGGAAGACAAAGTTGACAGTGTGAGAAGGACAAGGGAACTAAAGTTCACAGGACAGAGTGGCAGAGAGGAGAGAACTATCCAAAGATCTTCACAGGGTCCCCATAGCTTCTTCAAGTTAGTATTGATAAGGGCATACATAGGAGAAAACTGCCCAAGGCTGAGAAAGGAACCACCTGAAAGAATTAGAAGGAACAATTTCCAGAGCCTGACACAGGATCAGAAATAGTTCTCATCCCACCAGACAAAGTGAAAAACATGATAATTCATGGAACAATACGTGGCATATTCAGAAGGGATTTGACTTAATGGTGGGATAAAATTAGCCCTTGTATAAATACTGCTTTGGTTTAACCTAACAAAGCTTAAAAGCCAGATCAGAAAGGATCAAACTATTTCCAAGTAACTTAATAGTATCCCAAAACAAATCTCAAGAATAGTTTATAAAGATAAAAAGTGTGCAACATATGATAAGATAAAATTCCCAATGTCTGACATCAAATTAAAAATTATATGTCATACAGAGAAATTGGACCTGTAGTGAAGGCAACAAAATCAATTAAAATCAAGCTAGAAGCTACAAAGATGATAGAATAAACAAGGATATTAGGAGAGTTTTTTTTCAATTTTTCTATTATGGTAAAAGACACACAGAATTCACCATCTTTAACGTGTTTACATGTGTGATTCAGTGGTATTAAATACATTCATAATGTTATGCAGTTGTATCGTTGCTGTTCATCTCCAAAACACTTTCATCTTGTTAAATGGAAACTCTATACCCGTTAAACAGTAACTGTGGATATTAGTCCCTTAACAGATACACAACTTGGAAGCATTTTTTCCCAATATGTTGGCTGCCATTTTTGCTCTGTTGATAGTGTATGTTCATGCACAACTAAAAAAAAATTAATGAACTCTTATTTTCTATTTTTTCCTTATGTTTTCTCTGTTTTTGGTATAATATCCAAGAAATAATTGCCAAATTCAATGTTGCAAATTTTTGCCCTATGTTTTCTTCTAAGAGTTTCATAGTTTTAGGTCTTACATTTAGGTCATGGATCCACTCAAGTTAAATTTCGTTAGGTAAGGCCCCGACTTCATTCTTCTGTATGTGAATATCTAGTATTTCCAGCACTGTTTGTTGAAAAGACTGTTTTCTCCCCCATTGACTGGTCTTGGTACCCCTGTGAAAACTCATTTGACTATAGAGGCAAGGGTTTATTTCTGGACTCTATTCTATTTCATTGGTCTATATGTCTTTTTTTTTTCAAGTTTTATTTTAGATTTGGGGGTACATGTGCAGATTTGTTACAAAGGTATATCACATGATGTTGAGGTTTGGGATGTGAACACAACCGTCACCCAGATAGTACCCCATAAGTAGCAAAGCACCCCATAAGTAGCTTTTTCACCCTTGCCTCGACCTCTGTCCCTCCTTGATTTTGGAGTCCCCAGTGACTACTGTTCCCATCTTTATGTCCATGAGTACCCAGTGTTTAGCTCCAACTTATAACTGAGAACATGTAATATTTGTTTTTCCATGTCTGCATTAATTCACTTAGGATAATGGCCTCCAGTGCCATCCATGCTGCTGCAAAGAACATGATTTCATTCTTTTTATGGCTGTGTGGTATTCCATGGTGTACATTTTCCTTATACAATCTATTGTTGATGGGCACTGAAGTTGATTCCGTGTCTTTCCTATAGTGAATAGTGCTACTATGAATATGCAAGTGTATGTCTTTTTGGTAGAATGATTTGTTTTCCGCTCTTATTGCCTAAGCTGGAGTGCAATGGCGCAATCTCAGCTCACCACAACCTCCGCCTCCTGGGTTCAAGTGATTCTCAGCCTCCCGAGTAGCTGGGATTACAGGCAAGCGCCGCCACGCCCAGCTAATTTTGTATTTTTAGTAGAGATGGGGTTCCTCCATGTTGGTCAGGCTGAACTCGAACGCCCAGCCTCAGGTGATCTGACCACCTCCGCCTCCCACAGTGCTCGGATTACAGGCGTGAGCCACCGCGCCCGGCCAATTTGTTTTCTTTTGGATATATACCCAGTCATGGAATTGTTAGGTCAAATGATAGTTCTGTTTTAGGTTCTTTGAGAAATCTCCGAACTGCTTTCCACAGTGGCTGAACTAATTTACATTGCCACCAACGATGTGTGCGTGTTCCCTTTTCTCTGTAGCTTCACCATCTGTTTTTTGAGTTTTTAATAATAGCCATTCTGACTGTGAGATGGTCTCTCATTGTTATTTTGATTTGCATTCCTCTGATCATTAGTAATGATGAACATTTTTTCATATGTTTGCAGGCTGCTTACATGTCTTCTTTCTAGAAATGTCTGTTCATGTCCTTTGCCTACTTTTTTTTTTTTTCTTTTTTCCTGAGATGGAGTTTCGCTCTTGTTGCCCAGGCTGGAGTGCAATGGCATGATCTCGGCTCAGTGCAACCTCCACTTCCCGGGTTCAAGAGATTCTCCTGCCTCATCCTCCTGAGTAGCTGGGATTATAAGCATGCATCACTATGCCTGGCTAATTTTGTATTTTTAGTAGAGACAGGGTTTCATCATGTTGGTCATGCTAGTCTTGAACTCCTGACCTCAGGTGATCCACCCACCTCAGTCTCCCAAAGTGCTGGGATTACAGGCATGAGCCACCACACCTGGCCCTTTGCCTACTTTTGAAAGTGCTTGTTTGTTTTTCGCTTGTTGATTTGCTTACGTTCTTAATAAATTCTGGATATTAGACCTTCGTCGGATGCATAGTTTGCAAGTATTTTCCCTTATTCTGTAGGTTGTCTGTCTACTCTGTTGATAGTTTCTTTTGCTGTGTAGAAGCTCTTTAGTTTAATTAGGTCCTACTTGTCCATTTTTTTGTTGCTGTTGTAATAGCCAAGACCAGTGTCAAGAGGGTATTTCCTAGGTTTTCTAGGATTTTTATAGCTTGAGGCTTTACCTTTAAGTCTTTAATCCATCTTGAGTTAATTTTTGTGTGTGGTAATAGGTAGGGGTCTAGTATCATTCTTCTGCATATGGCTAGCCAGTCATCCCAGCACCATTTATTGAATAGGGAGTCCTTTTCCCCCTGTTTATTTTTGAAAACTTTGTCAAAGATAAGATAATTGTAGGTAGGCAACTTTATTTCTGGGTTCTCTATTCTTCTTCATTGGTTTATGTGTCTGCTTCTGTACCAGTATCATGCGTTTTTGATTACTGTAGGCTTGAAGTATAGTTTGAAGTTAGATAATATAATCCTTTTTACTTAAGGTTGCTTTCGGTGTTCAGGTTTCTTTTTGGTTCCATATGAATTTTAGAATAGTTTTTTTCTAATTCTGTGAAAAATAACAATGGTAGTTTGATAGGAACATAATTGACTTTATAGATTGTTTTAGGTAGTATGGCCATTTTCACAATACTGATTCTTCCAATCTATGAGCATGGAATGTTTTTCCATTTGTTGTGTCATCTATGATTTCTTTCACCAATGTTTTGCAGTTCTCCTTGTAGAGATATTTTACCTCCCTGGTTAGCTGAATTTCTAGGTATTTGTATGTGTATGTGGCTCAGCTTGAATGTTATTGGTGGGTAGATATGGTACTGAGTTTTGTACATTGATGTCCTATCCTAAAACTTTACTGAAGCCTTTCAGTTTTAGGAGGGTTTTGGCAAAGTTGTTAGGGTTTTTCTTAGGGATAGAACCATATCAAGAGTGAAGAGAGATAGATTTACTTTTTTTTTTTTCTATTTGGATTCATTTTATTTCTTTCTCTTGCCTGATTGCTCTGCCAAGGACTTCCAGTACTATGTTGAATAGGAGTGGAGAAACTGGGTATCCTTGTCTTGTTCGAATTCTCAAGGGGAATGCTTTCAGTTTTTGCTGGCTTAGTATGATGTCAACTATGGGTTTGACATAGATGGTTTTCATTATTTTGGGTTATATTTCATTGATGCCTGGTTTATTGAAGGTTTTTTTTTATCATGAAGAGACGTTAGATTTTATCAAAATCATTTTCCACACCTGTTGAGATGATCACATAGTCTTTGTTTTTAATTCTGTTTATGTGGTGAATCCCATTTATTGCTTTGCATATGTACATTGAGCCAACCTTGCATCCTAAGAATAAGGCCTCCTTGATTGTGATAAATTAACTTTCTCATGTGCTGATGGAGTCAATTTGCTAGAATTTTGTTAAGGCTTTTTTGAATCTATATTCGTAGGGAATATTGGCCTTTAGTTTTCATATTTAATTGAGCCTTTGCCAGATTTTGGCATCAGGATGATGCTGGCTTCATAGAATGAGTTAGGGAGGAGTCACTCCTCCTTAATTTTTTGGAATAGTTTCAGTAGGATTCATACCAGCTCATTTGTATGTCTGGCAAAATTCGGCTATGAATTCCTCTGGTCCAGGGCTTTTTTGGTTGGTAGATTTTTTATTACTGATTCAATTTTGGAACTCATTACTGGTGTGCTGAGGTTTTCAATTTCTTCCTGATGCAATCTTGAGAGGTTGTGTGTTTCCTGGAGTTCACCCATTTCTTTTAGATTTTCTAGTTTGTGTGTGTAGAGTTTTTCATAATAGTCTCTGAGGATTTTTTGTATTTCTGTGGGATTGATTGTAATGTCACCTTTGTCATTTCTGATCATGCTTATTTGGATCTTTGTTTTTCTTTGTTAATCTAGCTAGTGGTCTATCAATCTTATTTATCTCTTCAAAAAACCAACTTTCAGTTTCATTGATCCTTTGTATGGATTTTTGGGTCTCAATTTGATTGAGTTCTGCTTGGACTTTACTTCTTTTTTTTGCTTGCTTTATTTTGCTCATGTTTTTCTAGTTCCTTTAGATGTGTTGTTATATCATTAATTTGAGAACTTTCTAACTTTTTGAGATAGGTGTTTGGCACTATAAACTTTCCTGGTAATAACACTGCTTTTGCTACCTCCCAGAAATTTTGGTGTTTTCTCTGTTTTTATTTATTTCAAATATATTTTTTTTAATTTCTGGATTAACTTTGTTGTGTATCCAAAAGTAATTCAGGAGCTAGTTATATAATTTCCATGTAATTGTAAGGTTTTGAGAGATTTTGGTATTGATTTCTATTTTTATTCCACTGCAGTCCAAGAGTATGGTTGGTATGATTTTAACATTTTTAAAATTTATTGAGATTTGCTTTATGGCTGAGCAAGTGATCAGTCTTAGAGTGTGTACCATGTGCTGATGAGAAGAATGTATATACTCTGTGTGTTTTTTTTTTTTTTTTTTTGAGGTGGAGTCTTGCTCTGTCGCCCAGGCTGGAGTGCAGTGGCCGGATCTCAGCTCACTGCAAGCTCCGCCTCCCGGGTTCCCGCCATTCTCCTGCCTCAGCCTCCCAAGTAACTGGGACTACAGGTGCCCGCCACTCGCCCGGCTAGTTTTTTGTATTTTTAGTAGAGACGGGGTTTCACTGTGTTCGCCAGGATGGTCTCGATCTCCTGACCTTGTGATCCGCCCATCTCGGCCTCCCAAAGTGCTGGGATTACAGGCTTGAGCCACCGCGCCCGGCCTTATTCTCTGTGTTAATGGGTACAGTGTTCTGTACATGACTATCAGGTCTAATCGATCACGTGTTGAATTTAAGTTGGAATTTCTTTGTTACTTTTCTGCCTTGATGGTCTGTCTAATGCTGTCAGTGGGGTGTTGAAGTCTCCTACTATTATTGTGTGGCTGTCTATATCTTCTTATACATTTAAAGGTACCTGTTTCATGAGCCCGGGTTCTCCAATGTTGGGTGTGTATGTATTTAGAATAGTTAAGTCTTGTTGAATGAACACTTTATTATTATATAATGACTTTCTTTGTCCTGTTTAACTGTTGTTTGCTTAATGTCTGCTTTATCTGATATAGGAATAGCAACTTCTGCTCCTTTTGAAGAAGTCTCTTGAAAACAGAAGACGGTTGGGGTTTTTTTTTTTTTTTTTTTTAATTCAACTTGCCACACTGTGCCTTTTACACAGGGCATTTAGATGATTTATATTCAAGTTTAATATTTGTAGGTGAGAGTTTGACCCTGTCATGTTATTAGCCGGTTACTTTGTAGTCTCTATTGTGTAGTTGCTTTATAATACCTGTGAGCTATGTACTTAGTGTGTTTTTGTGGTAGCAGATATTGCTCTTTCATTTTCATGTTTAGAACTCCCCAGGCCTAAAGGATATCTTATGAGACTGTTCTAGGGGTAATCAATTCCCTTAGCAATTGCTTGTCTGGAAAAGATTTTATTTCTCCTTTGCTCATGAAGCTTAGTTTTGGTGGGATATGAAATTCTTGGTTGGAATTTCTTTTTCTTTTTTCTTTTTTTTTTTGCGGAGTTTCGCTCTTGTTGCCCAGGCTGGAGTGCAGTGGTGCAATCTTGGCTCACTGCAACCTCCACCTCCCGGGTTCAAGCGATTCTTCTGCTTCAGCCCCCCAAGTAGCTGGATTACAGGTGCCTGCCACTACGCCCGGCTAATTTTTTTGTATTTTTAGTAGAGGTAGGGTTTCTGCATGTTGGTCAGGCTGGTCTCGAACTCCCAACCTCAGGTGATCCACCCACCTCAGCCTCCCAAAGTGCTGGGATTACAGGCATGGGCCACCACACCCAGTGGAATTTCTTTTCCTTCAAGGATCCTGAAAATAGGCCTCTAATCTCTCCTGGCTTGGATTATGCTGAGAAGTCTGCTGTTAGCCTGATGGAGTTTCCTTTATGAGTGATTTGACCCTTTTCTCTAACACCTTTTAAGATTTTTTTTCTTTCATGTTGACCTCCGAAAGTCTGATGACTAAGAGTCTTGGAGACAGTTGTCTTGTTTAGTATTCTCTAGCAGGTGTTCTCTAAATTTCTTGAATTTGTATGTCAACTTCTCTAGCAAGATTGGGGAAATTTTCATGGACCATATCCTCAAATATATTTTCCAAGGTGCTTATTTTTTATTCCTTCTCTCTCAGGAATGCCAATGAGTCATAGTGTGGGGGTCTGTCCCGCAGACCCTGACCCAGTGACAGATGAATGAAGTACACTGACACACAGATATTCTGCTTTGCCAGTTCAACTGAGTGTCCGGGTCAATCAGTCGCAGCCGTGGCCCTGACCAGCCAGAGACTTGCATTTATTCAGTAAAGATTAATTGACAAAGGCTTAAGTCAACACCACTAGAGGGTAACTGACATTGTGGACTTCCCAAGTAGAAAGCAATTAAGCACCTGTGGTAGATCAAAGATTAGTCTTAGGACCACATGAGTAAACAAGCTAGTGAGGTAAACTCCCCACATTCCTTTGTTTCTACTTTAATTTATTTAACTAAGGGGACAAGGCTGCCTTCAGCCAAGTTTATTACTGGAGCTTATGCAAACCCCCCAGGCCTTCCAAGAAGGTTTGCATTTTATAATTTTCCCCGCCATCCTGACCGAACCCCCACATCATAGATTTGGTTTCTTTACATAATCACATATTTCATGGAGGCTTTGTTCATTTTTATTTTTTTAAGTTTATTTTTTAAAATGTATTTATTTATTTATTTTTGAAATAGGTTCTTTCTCTGTAGCCCAGGCTGATGTGCAGTGGCACAACCATGGCTCACTGCATCCTGGACCTCCCTGGTTCAAGCTACCTTCCTGTCTCAGTCTCCTGAGTAGCTGGGATTACAAGCATGTGCTACCATACATGGCTAATTTTATTTATTTTAATTTTTTTATTTTTGGTAGGGGTGGAGTTTCACCATGTTAGCCAGGCTGGTCTCTAACTCATGGACTCAAGTGATCTACCTGCCTTGGCTTCCCAAAGTGCTAAGATTACAAGTGTGAGCCATCACATCCAGCCTGTTCAATTTTTAAAATTCTTTTTTCTTCATTTTATCTGACTGGGTTGATTTGAAGGACTAGTCTTCTAACTCTGAAATTCTTTCTCAGCTTTGTTCAGTCTGTTGTTAAAGCTTCCAACTGTATTTTGAAATTACTGTAGTGAAGCTTTCAATTCCAGAAGTTCAGCTTTGTTCTTTCTTTAAATGGTCATCTTTTAACTCTTGGATCATTTTATTGGCTTCCTTGGATGGGGTATCAACTTTCTCTTGAATCTCATTGAATTTCCTTCCCATCTAAATTTTGAATTCTGTCTTCCTTTTTAGGTATTTCAATCTGATTAGAATCCATTGCTGGGGAGATACTGTCATCCTTTGGAGCTATGGAAATACTCTGACTTTTTGAATTGCGGCTTCCTGTACTGTTTCATTCTCATCTGAGAGGTCTGGTGTTTCTTTATCTTTTTGAAGTTGCTGTCATTTGGATGAGGCTTTTTTGTTTTTATATTCTTTTTTCTCTTGAGGGTTTGATTGTGGTGTATGCTGTGTGTACAGTTGATGGATTTTGTTTCTAGGTGCTTTCAGAGGACCAAGCGCTATACAGGTTCTTCAGCTGTGGCTAGTTTTCTTCGTTGGGAATTGAAGGAATTTTTGCTTGATGGTGTAATTCACACTCCAATCCAGTAATATAGTGCTTAAGAGTAAAGGCTGGCAGGTATGTTCTTACTCAACTGTGTGCCTCTTGTATTTCTTCAGTGTGTTCACAGAAGAGCTCTGGAGAGGAGGAGATGCAGGTGTGAGCAATAATTCCCTCACCAAGTCTGTTCCTGGGCCTTGGGGGAGGCCCTTTCAATCACTGGCTCTATGCCTGCATCTCCTTAGCCCCAAGAGGGTCCCTGGTTGGCTGCAGCCTCCCCTCTTGATATGGTTTGGCTCTGTGTCACCACCCAAATCTTGTCTAGAGTTGTAATCCCCATAATCCCTACATGTCAAGGGAGGGATCTGGTGGGAGGTGATTGAATCATGGGGGCAGTTTCCCCCATGAGGTTCTCATGATAATGAGTTCTCATGAGATTTGATAGTTTGTAAGTGGCAGTTTCCTCTGCTTTCTTCTCTCTTCTGCTACTTTATGAAAAAGGTGCTTAGGTCACCAGGGGACCCACAGCTTCCCAGGAACCCACTGGTCCTCTCAGCTTGGCAGAGTTAGAGTGGGCTGTGGGGTATATCTGCAAGTGCTCTGGTGATGCAGTGGGTCAAGGGCAGATCTCTGGGCAGGGCAGTTGTGCTGTGGGTGTGCAGCTTGTATGGTACCTGAGGCTCAGGGTAGCTGAGCTCAGCAGATAGCTGTGGGCTCTGCCCAGCTCACACCCTCCCAGTTGTCCCAAGCTCACACCCTCTGGCATCTGTCCCAAGAGCAGGCCCAGCCAGCTAGTTTTGTTCCAAGCCTTCTGTGCCTAGATCACTGAGCTGTTCAAGTGTTCCAGGCCACAGGGCTCCCTCAGGCAGAATTTGCATCTGGTCAATGGGCTACACTCTTCCAAGACCAGTCTTGTGGAGGAAGGGGCACCTAGCTTCGCACCTGCACCAGTACACAAACTCTCACGCCATTCTTCTCAGTGTTCTGGAAGTGGAAACTCTTCCCCTGCTTGAGTTCAGACCGCAGATTTCAGCATAATATCCCTGGACAGTGTGCTCAGATTCTGGGGAGTTAGGACCAGGTCCCTACCTTTGTTCCCATCTGGCCCCTCGGGGTCAAGCAGCGAGCACAGCCGCTGAACTGGGGTCTGAACTGCTCCCAGGCCACTGGCAAAACACTCAGGTGGGGCAGTAGTATACGTCTATTTGCAAGTACCACACTATTTTTATTACTGTGGCTTTGTGGTAAGTTTTGAAATCATGAAGTGTGAATCCTCCAGCTTTTTTCTTCTTTTTCAGAATTTCTTTTGGGGGCAGGGAACTATTTACAGTCCCTTGAGATTTCATATGAATGTTAGGATAGGTTTCTCTATTTTGACAAAAAACAAAGCAAATCCAAAAAACAACTCACATCAATGGGATTTTCAGAGAGATTGCCAATCTAAATCTGTAGACTGGCTCAGATATTATTATCTTAACAGTATTAAGTCTTCCAGTCTGTGAATACGGGATTTTGTTCCATTTATTTGTGCCCTCTTTAATTTCTCTCAGAAATGTTTCATAGTTTTCACTGGACAAATTTCACACTGCCTTGTATAATTCCTAAGGATTTTATTTTTGTTTTATGCTACTATAAATAAAATTTTTAGATTTATTTTTTAACTTTTGTGTATATTTTCAGCTATTTTCCTTGTGACTAGCATGAGAATGACATTTAACATCTTGAAGTTATAACATGCTATACCAGCTTAACTTCAACAAACTCTGTTCCTTTAACAGCTATGTCCCCATCTGCTTCAGTTTTTGGTGTCACAAAATTACATTTTTATACATTGTGGATCCAGAAACATAAACTAATAAATCTCTTAATAAAAATGTGAAGTTTCACTAGGTTTGACAATAATTGTTTTTAAAATGTATTAGCCTCTCAATCATATGGAAAACAAGAAGTGGAATTACATGCCAATGTTACAATAATACTAGTTTTTATAATTGCCCATGTATTTACCATCACTGAGATCCGTATTTTGTCTATGTTTGTCAACAGTAACTACAAGTTACTGTTCGGTATGCTTTCATTTCAAACTTCAGGACTCCCTTTAGCATTTCCTGCAGGGGAGGTCTATTGGTAAAAAAATTCCCTCAGCTTTTGTTTATTTTGGAATGTCATAATTTCTCCTTCATTCTTGAAGGACAAGTTTTGCCCAATGTAGGATTCTTGGTTTAAAGTTTTGGGGTTTTTTTCCCCCCATTTTAAGCATTTGAAATGTATTAATCCACTGCCTTCTGGTTTTTAAAGTTTCTGATGAGAAATCTGCTGATAATATTATCAGGGATTCCTGGTAGGTGATGACTCATTTCCCTCTCGCTACTTTTAAGATTCTGTTTTTGGATTTGGACACTTTGGTTATAATGAATCTCAGTGGTGTCTCTTTGAGTTCATAATTCATCTTATTTGGAGTTCATTAAGTTTCTAGAATGCTTATATTCAGATACTTCATCAAATTTGAGATGTTTGTGGCCATTGTTTCTTCCAATATTTTCTCTACTCTTCCTTTCTCCATTCTCCCTCTTGGGCTCCCACAGTGCATATGTTGGTTGACTTAATGGTGTTTCACAGGTTGGTTCTGTTCACTTTTTCTTCTATTTTTTTTTTTCTTCTTGATCCTCATACTTGATCATTTACATTGTCCTATCTTCAATTTCACTGATTCTTTCCTCTGCCTGCTCAAATATGTCTTTGTATTCCCATAGTAAATTTTTCATCTTATTATACTTTTAGACTTCAGGATTCTATTTCTTTTTATGTTATCTATTGTAATTTCCATTTCGTCCATACATGGTTTTCTTCCTCCACGTCTTCCCTTAGTTCTTCGGTATATTTAAGGCAGCTTCTTTAGTCTTTATCTAGTCGATCTGCCATCATATCTTTTTCAGGGATCATTTCTGTTGGTTTTTCTCCTTTGAATGGGCTCTATTTTCAGTTTCTTTGTATGCCTTGTGATTTTTTTTGTTGTTGAAAACCGGACGTTTGCATCTACGAATGTGGTAACTCGAGGTATCAGTCTCCTCCTTAAGACCCTGTTAGATGCCTCCTTTCCCCCAGTTTGCTGTTTTCTGCTACTGTTTGTTTTTTGAATTGTTGTAGGCTATCTCTGTGTTGAATATCAACATGAGGTGTAAAGTTAAGGTCTTCACACATGTTTCCTGAACCTGTGCCTTCTCCTAGGCTTGTACAATGACCTTCTAATTTCCCCCTTATATGTGGTTGCTTTAGAATGTACTAGTTTTCAATGTCTGGCTCCCAAAAGGAGAAAAAAAATGAAGAAAAAGAAAAAATGGTGCCAGCCTTTAAAGTCTCTAAAAGTCACCTTCAGCCTGTGGGAAGGGGTTGACAATAATGTGTGGAGGAAACAACAACAATGGTCTCTGCCTCTTTGCACCTCTATGATCAGAGAACAGGTCCCCAGTGTTGGGGGGACAGGCCCGTTTTGCCCACTTCGGCTCCCACAAGCTGTGTGCAGGCTCTTCCTGCAACATGTGCGCATCTGATGCCACAGGGCTTGGGAGTGGGGAATGGGTAGCTACTACTGGGCTAACAGCAAAATTGTTATTATTAATTTTTGTTATTGACCAAAATTAACTGCCAATTACCAACCAAGGTTTTCCCTGAAAGTTGCAAGGCATCAATGGATTCCAGAGTTTCAAAAGAGTTACATCAAATAGATTCTGCCAGTGTAATTACTGTCTAGGTGGGTAGACAGATTTCTGTTATTTCTTACTCTGCCATCTTCACAGAATCCTCTTTTAAAACTGATATTCTAACTATATTCCATATAATTGGGAAAGCTGAAAAATACTGAGTGAGCAAAGCAGATATACAGAAGATACTTTAAGAAAACAAAACACCCAAGTCAGACTTTATGAAACTATAATGTCTGAGATGAAAATATAATGGAAGCAATTAAAAGCAGATTAGAAGAATAAAAGGTTAGTGAACTTGAAGACAGAAACAGGAACTACCCAAATAAAACAGGGGAAACAAAAACTTGGTAAAAAATTAACAGAGCCTCAACGACCTTGGAAAAACTTCAAATGGCCTAATACACATAAAATCGGAATCTCCCAAAAAGAGAAGGTAGGAGGGACAGAAAAAACATTAAAGCAATAATGGCTAAAAGTTTTACAAATTTAATAAAAGCTATAATTTCACAGTTCAAGAAGCTCAACATGAAGAACTAGAAACAAGAAAACTACACAAAGGCACACAAAAACCAATTGGCTATAAGCCGGTAAAATAGATCTTCACTCTGGCACCACCAGTTGAGACCAGTAGTAGCAGGTTATTCTGTTTTACAGTTTTTACCCTAACATTTTTGGGATCAACATCACTGCACTCTCTCAGAGGTGCCAGCATCAAATGGCCAGAATCTCCTCCTCAGAGGTCTCTGTCCCAGCTCTACAGGGGGCTTTCCTCTGTGCTACTGAGGCACCAGGACCAACACCAGACCGTGCCTCCTTTTCATGGATCCTAGTCCAAGCTTTCTAAGACTCTCCTTCCAAGCTTCTAAATGCTGATAAACCTAATCCCTTCCCTTTGCTCTGTAGCCCTAGGGGTGACAGCTGCTTCCTATTACAGCCACCTCTGTGAGGTCTTAGTGTTCTCTTTTTGCCTGTTTAACCAATTCTTTACATTAAGTACTCTATATTAAATACTACTTAAATAACAGAGAAAGATGATTGCATCTTTTTAGGTAAAATCATAAGCTTTTTCTATTTTTAAAATTTTTTAATCAATTTTTTTAGAAATAGGATCTCATTCCATCACCCAGGTTGACATGCAGTGGTGCAATCATGGCTCACTACAGCCTTGAACTCCTGGCTCAAGCGATACTTTCACCTTGGACTCCGAAGTAACAGGGACTACAGGTGAATGCCACCACACCTGGTTACATTTTTTTTTTTTGTAGAGATGAGGTGTCACTTTGTTGGCCAGGCTGGTCCTGAACTCCTGGGCTCAAGCAATTCTCTCATCTTGGCCTACCAAAGTACTGGGATTATAGGCATGAGCCACTGCTCCTGGCCCACGTTTTAAAAATTATTGTTGTATGAAATTTCAGATATGTACAGAAGAGCAAGTGTAGAGGCTAAGTACTAGAGATTAGAATGGGTTATGAGTTATTCTCTCAGCTTCAAATCCATCTCTTTATTCTTATCTTTGAGATTTGGGGCTTTGCCAGGTGCATGCTCAATAGACTGTGCCCAAAGCATGTGCTATAGTGAGACAGATGGCTAGAGAGGGAACAAGGGCCTTCTCCCTCCTGTTTTACTTCCTGTTGCTACCAACATCACCCCAGTAGTGGATCTTCACTCAATAAGTAGCAAATGATTCCCAGAGCAGTAGTTGGCTCAATTTACCAGTTTTCTTTTTCTCATGCTCGCAGAGGCATCCTCATTGTGCGCTCTTAGAGATTCAAGCACGAGCTACCTGCCATGCTCTTCTCCAAAGTCTAGGTCTCAGAGCCATGGATTTTCTGAACTGTTTTTCAATTCCTGAAACCTTTCCTAAACACCTGAGGCAAAAGCACTGATTAGGCTGTGTCTCCCTGTTAGCCTTGTGGGGTCTTTCCTCAAATCCTCAGATACCAGTGACCAAACCCCTCAGATGTCTGGATCCAAACTCTGTAGTGCTGCTCTCTCAAGATTCTAAATTCCAGGAACCTCTTCTCTTTGTTCCCACACCCTTAGCTGACGTGACTACTTTCCGCAATTACTACCTCTGTGATACATTCCTTTGGCATCTTATAGCATAAAGATGTAAATTACACCAATTCTTTTCATATGCTATTTTACACACAGGTTATTTTAACTTTGGAATCTTATTTTCTTTCATCTTATCCCTTTCAATAAAGGCTAAACTATACATATGTATCAGTCCTTCTGAAATGTAAAAGATCTAAACTAATTCGCCTTTATCATGCTCATGTTTGTTCCACTTTATCCAAGGGGCAGTGTTATAGAGAGACCAAGAGATACAGGATGAGAAACTCCCACGTCCTTCAGGATCTGGGGAAAATTAGCTTCTAGGAAGCTAAATCTCCTCATCTGTAATAACTCATATAGAGTTGTTGTAAATACCCAGGAAAGCATTTATGTGGAAGCATTTAGCAATCATAAGTGCAGTGTAAATTAGTTCCATTACCATTACCAAATATGACTAGATGGTAGAAGGAAAAGGTAATGAAACGAGAGGTGAAAAGAAAAAAAATAACCGAAAAAAGTATTCCAGAGTTTCTCTACCCACTCAGAAATAGAATAATACATAGTTTTTTAAAAATGTGGATCTCTACTTTTTCCCATTACATTCAACTCGAATCCTCAGCCCATATAGCACAGATCCTTTTTGCCAATGAGACAGAAGTCATTTATTAACAGACAGCAAATACTGTTTATTGCAGACTTTCCAGCTGACTCATGTGAAAAAGGCACTATGAAAATTAATGAATCTAGATAATTTCTCTAAATGATTTATGTTAAAATATACAACATTCTTACATAACATCTGTTTTATATATGTGAAATAATATAACATTTAATGACAAAAATTGTGTTTCCAAAAATAACATTTGTTGAAGTTAGGTATCTTTCTTTTCTCTATGTGGACTCTTTCACAGGATTAAAATATGTGTAAATTAAGTGCTTCTTATTACCAGAAAGACTTGACACAGATAAACACATAAAATGGCCCCATTTCCTTTTAACTACTTATATCAACATTCAGAACTGAGGCTTTCATTAAGCAAAATACTGTAATGCACACCAATGCAGACTACTTCCTTTGCTAGATTTTGAGCAGACATGACCTCTTTCCCATTTGTGCTTTCTCATATATAAGAACACAGTATACATAATAAGCAGAATATAAACTAAATCAAAATACAAGCTACACAAGGAATTGCAATTGACAGAGCCACGACAAACTGTCTTGAGAATGCTCCATAGATTGATATTTGCATGTCCAAGGTATGGGTGTACTTTACAGTTCATTCAAATGTTTTCATTGTTTTAAACTGTTGGCATTAAGAACTTTAAATAAATCTAAATATTCTCCCATTGATTATGTCAGAGAAGAGACCTAAGTAAGCAGAGGCTAGCCTACCGTGAGCCACGCCCTGAGTGACAGACACTATATTCACAGGCACAATCGAAATTGCTCAGATTTTGAATCATGGACAATACTGTTGCTTTGTTGCAGTGAAGAACTCCACCACCATCAAAACAATTCCTGCTTATACCCCGGGATGGGGACTGAATAATTCATCTAATAAAGGAAACTTCACCTTGGCAAAGTAAGAAAAATATTTTCCAAGGTCAAAAAATTCAGTTCAAATTTTTTCAGTTTTAATAAAAATAATGCGCCTAGAAGCAAATCCTGTGCTCACTCAGGTTTGCATGGGTCTTTTACGGTGATAAATTATACCCAGAAAAATGAATCTGACATTCCCTTCAAGACGTCTTAAAACAAAGCATGTTGGAATAATGCCAAAAACAATGGAGTTTAAAAACAAACAAACGAATTAGTGACTGCTTCCTTCATCAAAAGATTCCACTCCTGAATCACTAGCAGCAGCACTGATTTTTTCCTGTCGTCTTCTCATAATTTCTTGTAACTCGGAGCTGCCACTGCTATCCTGAAAGATAAATAGTTCAGACAAGACGGTTACTGAATCGTGCAGGCTGCAGGTCATATCATGAAATGGCTCAGGACAAAAGTCTACTGTGGTTTTCTTCGAGTATCCCTTTAGGAAAGCTAACAGCTCCCCTTTTTAAGTGAAGCTTCCGCACTTCACTCATATGTCACAGTAATAATTTTTCATTTTGTAAAGTCTGTTAAGGCAATTCACCCACCAGGCCTTTCATTAGAACGTGATAAAGATAATCAATAATGTATGTGTAGTACTCTAGGTTTGCTGAGAGGAAAAAGAGGATATGTGTACAATAGGCATACTAACATGGTAAATTATCAAAGAACTCTTTTGGGGTCAAACAAGATGCTGATCTGCCTTTAGAAGATTTTAACTCAGGCCAGAGTGGGCTCAGAATTCACCGAGTTTCCCCTCCATATAGTTCTGACCCTCCGATCATGCTGGCTTTCCTTTCCCATCAGCTGCAGTCTCTGGCAACACAGGCGAATAATCTAAAAGATGAACTGGATCCAAGGAAAGGGTGAGGTGGTAGAAGGTGGCTGAGGAACATGAAGAACCTCAGGTGGTCAGCCTCTGCCTCAGTTCCCATCCGGAGAATAGGAAGAGAACAAGAAGCAAGAGGCCATCCTGAAGTGGGTGGTGACAGCAAATGACAATAATGATAGGCAGGTGTGGGATGAAGGAATTCAGAAATTTTAGGAATATGAAATTTTCTAACATGCCTTGAAGAAGTCATTATACACTCTCAACAAAATTAAATATAGTGGTAAAACTGCTTGAGAAAAATATATAATCCTTATTAACATTCAACATATGGAAAGTAATCAAACTTTAATATGTAGCCTTCAAGATTAAAGTTGTAGGGAAAACCTCCAAGGGAAATATAATTTCTCTGGATTCAGAATGGCTACGGGGTGATATGCATGAAGTGATTTTACCCTGAATTATTTAACTGTTGAATTTATAGAATATACCTGCTAGAGATGATCATGGATCAATTTCATGCCAAAGCCTACATTCTTTCATTTGAGTCCAAGTATAATTTTCATGAAACTATTAAGAACTGTGAGATGTAACAAACCACTACCCATACATAGCACATTTTAAGTCTAAAATAGGATATTAGAAGCTTAGTATAAACCAATCTAGAAAACATGGACTCTCCTGCTTTCATACAGACCATTGTGACTAAATACTTTTCAGGGCTCTCTATTTTCAGTGATCTCTACCTAATGTATCTTTCCCGATTATTGAGATGTATTACTAGACCTAACACACAAAGCCAAGGTTTTACAATCTTATAACCTTTACACTATTAGAATCTCAAAAAAATATATATTAAGACTAGGCGAGTGTTCTGGCCTCTTAAGGCTCTTACTCAGAAGCTAATTTCCACTGTTACGTCAAAATTAAATTTCCTATAGAAGTAGAGAATACATATAAAATGAGAACATTATGCTTTTTGTTAAGTGTCCAAAAGTATGTGCTCAAGCTTCACGTCATATGAGCATTTACAACAAATTAACCTTCCGGAAAATGTCATTGATGATCTCAGTGACAAATTTACAAAAGCAGAGTTAAATTTAATTCAGCTCTGCTAAGAAAGGGAAATTGGCCAATATGGACATAAACAGTTATTCCCAGAGCTTTCAATTTGCAGAAAAACACCACCTTAGGTTGACAAGTCATACCTCTAATGCAGCTTTTTGTACAGTGATTTGGCTATAGACTCTCGGCCCTTCAGGGCAGACTGTCCTCAGTTCATCTTTATTGAGAGAGAAAAGTTGTGCACCATTTAATACTCCAAGACTATTGACAGTCCTGAAAGAAAGAAAAGAAAAAGAAACTGAGCATTAAAAATATTGCCTGCAAACAAAGGAGAAAAGTATCTGTTCCTGCCAGTAACTTCTCTTTTCTAAGTGTTCCATACCCTGGAACCCTTATTAAATGCCACCACAGTCTTTATAGTCAGGGCAATGACAAGCTTCTTTCATGATCATGACCCCGAGGCTATACAGATGATTAATTACAAAGTATCAAAAAGGAGCCAATTGGGTTTAGGGTCATTGTTTAATACCAATTCCTTGGGATTTGGTGTTTCATAGAAGGAATAGATAACTTTCTAGTAACCTGGCAATTGACCAACCATTGTACCTCATTTTTCAATCATGCTGGGTAGGTGAGTTTATAATATGTCAAGGTTCCTTGAATATGTATTATTCTAAGAGTTCAATGTGCCTACATGTGAAATGTTTATATACTTTTATATAGACAAATAGAACCTTTACTATGGGTTTATTAAAGGAAAAGTTCTATTAAGATTATAATTGATGCTAGGTAACACTGTCTATTTTTTATTTGCCAGAGACACTATAACCTGCAGCAGGAGGAAAACTTATGCTGTATGTCCTATGTGGTCTAGGAAGTTCTGCTAAGACCATGGTCCTACCTAGGTTACATCAGAGTAATCTGATGGAGAAAAGAAGCTACTGGGCCTGAAAGCTGCTGACAGTTTGCTTAAAGAACTAATAATGAACAGATACTACCAACTCGAGAATGGGGTGGCATCAAATGATAATTACCTATGCTTATTTTAGTTCTTTCTCAGCTATGAACAGCTATAGTGATTTCTTGAGTATGGCACAAAGTATGCAGTCTGTGCCCTTATGTTTTTTAAGAGTTATCTGTGACATCTAAGTAAGCAAATTGAAAACAATGCATGTTGTACACACAGAATTGCAAGGTATTCAGAGAGAGACTTACACAGGGTTGAATCCCTTTGACTGTAACCACGTCTTCACGTCCTCTGGTGTGGAGTCGTAAGTGATATTGATAAGTGTCACGTTCTGCCGGGGCACATGGAATTTCTTCTGAGCGGCACTCCGACCAATGGTCAGTCTGTGGATGAGTTCATCCTGCACTTCCTCCATCTGAGATTTCCTTCCTAGACACCAACAGGGAGTAGGCTCTTTTTGAAAATCCCTAATATTACATCACCCTCTCTAGAAGCCAATCTCTATAATCCTTTGATCCCAGGAGGACCTACAATCTAGTGTTCCTACCATCTTTCCTCACTTTTATCCTCGCCTGGTATAAATTCCATGATCAATTATTAAAATAACTCCCTGGCTCTTCTCTAGTCACTTCATTGTACTCCTTTGGCAAAATCCCAATCCTGGTTAAATCTAACTTTCTGCGTATTCTGTGCCTGCACCTGCACAGCTGAATATAACACAACAATGCTGAATGATCTCATGTTAAATTCATGATTATGAACCTTAACTTGGCGTTAATGCTTCCTGACAATCATACCACATTTCTTTAGACTGGTGGCTCTCAACTAGGGACAATTTTGGCCCCAGAGGACATTTGGGAATATCTGGAGACACTTTTGGTTGTCACAATTGAGGAAGAAAAAGGGGAAAGGCTGCTGCTGTCACGCAGTGGGTAGAAGCCTGGGATGCACAAAACATTCTATAATATCAGCCTCTCCTACAGCAGAGAATAACCCAGTCTCAAAGGCCAAGAGGGCCCGGCTTGAGAAATCCTGCCTAAGGTCATGTAACTGCCCACTGTCTTAGACAAGTATTGAATATATTCTACTTTCTCTCTACAAACCTCTAACCCTACTGCCCAATCCTCACCTTGAGCTGATGATCTCATTTCCTAATTTATGAACAAAAGAGTTAGAAGAAAACCTCCATAAGTTCCCTTACCAGCACTTTCCCCATATGCTTTGCTTGCCTTTCTATTATGTTATATAGGAAATGTTTCCCTGCTTCCAAGGCTAACCCTCCATGTATGCACTAGGCCTCAAGTTCTCTGCCTATTCAAATAGTCATTTCTCCCTTATTTATCCTGTTATTAATTTTCCTTCTTCACTGAATCAGTTTATCAGCCTGCAAACATACTATTATTTTATGATTCTGTTACCTTTAAACAAGCCCTTTTTACCACGTCCTTTCCCAGCTACTGGCCATTTTTCTGCTCCTTTTATGGCAAAAGTCCATGAAAAGTTGCCTGTACTAGTGGACTCCAATTCCCATTCTCCTATTTTCTCTTCATGTCATCAAAATTCAATTTTGCTTTTCCCCCCATCTCTCTAGTACACTTTGCTAAACTCCAGCCAATTCTTTCCCAGCTACTATCTCATTTAACCTATCAGCACACATTTGAAGCAGGAGATTCCTCCTTGAAATATTTTCTTCCTGTGGCCTTCAGGATACTACAGTCTCCTCACTTTCCTCCCATGTCTCTGGATTCCCCGTCTCTGGATCCTCTTCTGAATATTCTCATCTCTCCAACTAAGTAATATTAAGGTGCTCTAGGGGACAATCCTGAGACTCATCTCTGCCGGCACTACCTCCATCAATGAATGACCACTGCGCTTAGGTCCACGGCCATTTAAAAGATGATGGTTACCAAATTATTTTTCCAGTCCTCTTCCTCGGAACTTAGGTCCATATATGTTGTCTACTTGGTATATTCATTTGGACATCTGCTAAATAGCTCAAATGCATGTCAATATAGCATGCCCAAACCGGACTTCCTGATCTTCTTCCTGAAGCTTGCTTTTATAAACTCTTAGACTTGCTTTTTAGACTTCTCAACTCACTTAATGACAATTCTCTCTTTCCAGTCTGGCAAAATATCATGGAGCTGCACTTGATTCACTGTCCTATGCTATATCCAATTCATTAGCAGATCCTATTAGTCTGACCTCGTAATGTATCCAAAATCCAATGATTTCACTGTATTCTTTCTGTTGCCAGCTTGGTCTGAGTCACCAGCCTATTAACAGATCTCTCTATTTCTACTCCCTACCACCCTACCCCTTTCTCTTCATTCTCTTCTCAATATAACAACTAAGTGATTCTTTTAAAATGTAAGTCAGGCCAGGTGGCTCACGCCTGTAATCCAAGCACTTTGGGAGGCTGAGGCAGGCGGATCACAAGGTCAAGAAATTGAGACCATCCTGGCCAACATGGTGAAACTCTGTCCTACTAAAAATACAAAAATTAGCTGGGCATGGTGGCGCGTGCCTGTAGCCCCAGCTACTCGGGAGGCTGAGGCAGGAGAATCACTTGAACCCGGGAGGCGGAGGTTTCAGTGAGCCAAGATTGCGCCACTGTAGTCCAGCCTGGCAAGAGAGCAAGACTCCGTCTCAAAAAAGAAAAAAAAAAAAGTAAGATGTTGCAGCTCCTCTGCTCAAAACATTCCCAAGTGATCCTAATTACTCCCAGTAAAAGGCCCTAGAAGACCTCCACCTCTCTAAAGCCACTCCACAACTCTTCTGGAGCCCTTCACTCTTGCTCCCAATGGCTCCCTTGGCACTCTTCAAATTTAAAGGCCATTCCAGTCTCCTCTGCCTGGAATGCTTTACCCTGCATCTCCACATGGCTTATTCCTCCCCACCTTTATATTTCCCCCGATGTATATAAAATTGCAACCCCTCCCCAAAAGCACTCTCTATCCACATAGTTTTATTAGTCTCCAAACCACTTACCACCTTCTTCATAGATAGTTTTGCCTATCAACCTAATTGGTTTTTTTTGTTTTGTTTTGTTTTGTTTGTTTGTTTGTTTTTGTGAAATGGAGTCTTGCTCTGTTGCCAGGCTAGAGTGCAGTGGTGTGATCTTGGCTCACTGCAACCTCCACCTCCTGGGTTCAAGCAATTCTCCTGCCTCAGCCTCCTGGAGTAGCTGGGACTATAGGTGTGTAGTACCACCATGCCCACGCCCAGCTGATTTTTGTATTTTTAGTAGAGATGGAGTTTCATCCTTTTGGCCAGGATGGTCTCAATCTGCTGACCTCATGATCCGCCCGCCTCAGCCTCCCAAAGTGCTGGGATTACAGGCATGAGTCACCACGCCCAGCCAACTTAAATCGTTTTTTAAACTACCTCCTTTCATTAAAATATAAGCCTGAGGAGAAAATGGACGCTTCCCTTTTTTTTGTTTGCATCTATATCCTAACACCTGGAACGGTGCTTTAATTCAGTAACTACTTGTTGACTAAATGAATGAATGAGGCATTCTGCTGACTTTTTCACTGAGACTTTGAGAATCATCATGTACAAACCCCTTAAATAATCAGATAAGAAAATGAAGGCCAAAAACAGAGAAATGATCCGTCAAAGTCACATTTCAATTAGTAGAATAATTTAGCTAGAATTGGATCTTCTGACTTTCAGCACAGAGCTGTTTTAGAGCCAAAGTCATTAAAATCACCTTTGATTAACTTCCCTAGCTACTCCTTTTTCCTAGTCATTTGTGCTAATGGAAAAGATGTGTATGTATATGAACATACTGTCATGACAAAAATAGGAAAGACATAAAAGTATGGGAAGGGGAATAACGTGTCTGTGTATTTAAAAATATGTGTGTATCTATACATAGGTACATTACCTTGTTTGTTTTCACTTTCAAGAAATAAGAACAATCTAAGTTGGCAAGTGACAATAACCTCATCACTCATGGAGCTTTTTGTGACCAATGTTCTATGATTTTTTTTCCCCTAGGGAAAGGGTTTTAGAAAGTGTTTGGTGCCCCTGGGAAATAAGGGAAAGTGTGAATAGTGTTATTTCAGTCTAATTTTTTTAACGCCTCAAGTATCTAGGAAATCTTTTGAAGGAGAAGTCAAAAAAGGGGAAAAGGGGAGGGAGGGAGGAGTAGGGGGTGCTAGAGAGACTGAGAGAGAGAGAATACTATTGATTGCTACATTTAAGTATACATTACATGCATTTCATTAGTTACCTTTTAAAAAATCCCTACATCAAACTGTCAAACAGCACATGAGTGCATCTCAAAAGAATAAAAAATAAAATGTATCACCACATTAAAAGATTTGGTTTCTTATCTGCTGACTTTGCCAGTATATCGATCATCACCAGTCTGCAGCATAGTTTTCTTCCAGGAAGCACAAAAAAAAAAACCCTCCGCCTAACATGTTCCTGGGCTTTTGGTTTCCATTTCCAATGTTCTAACACACAACAAACCAGAATAACTTTACACCTTTCTAAAATAACACTCTGATTACAAAAGATTAAACTCATATAAAAGGACTAGCATTTCAAAGGAAATGGGAGAAATACAAAGCAACTAAAGTGTTGGTATCTTAAAAGGGATAAAAGGAGAACCTTTTGGGATCCTGCGATAAAAGAGTCTGAATAGCTTCTATGACACAAGGCTTCGCAGCTATTTTGAATAGGCAGCACACAGACTTCCAGAAAAGGGCTTCACTCTTGCCACTTGCTACGTTGTAAAAACAGGCATGTTGGCTTTTTCCCCCTGTTCATACCTGCTACTTGATGGATTTCTATGAGTATTTACTTCCTAGTTCCTTCCATTTTATTTTTACCAGAAGTTTAGGCAGTAAGCAGAGAATGTGGGTAGCATGAGTAGGCGTATTTTGAAAGAAATCTGGCTATCAATAAACACACACTGAAATATGTGTACTGTCTGGTTCTAAAAGAACATTAGGCCCCAACATTCATTCAGAAAACAACTGTTCTGCAATAAAGTTATCAAGAAATATTTGTTTTATAAAGAGAAATATATTTATTTAACGCCAAACTGTATTTCTGAGATATTTTAAAAAGGAACTTACATAAGTTGCAAATATATTGTAAGATTTTTATTACTCTAAGGAAACAAGTATGTGTGTTAATTTTGGGAGAGATGTTTATATTTTATACACCAATGCCACCCTTTTACTTATGAAAAACAGACTTGAAAATGATGAGTCACAATTATCAGGAGAGTTCTCTATCTTTAAAAGTATGCAAACTATGCCTCTTTCCCACTAGGTTATTCCTGGTTTCTCAGAGTGAACAAAGAACAGACTGTCCTAACCCACACACTGCTCCAAATGGGGACTGGATGCCGATGAACTCTGATCCTAGCTAGGCCTGGAGAAAGAGTCCCACCATGTCAAAGATGACTATGCTGACGTCTCTACAGAGGGAAATGCTATAAACTTGTGGGAAGAATAAAGAAGGGAACAGTTATTTCTAAGAGGAAGTTTTCTCCTCAGGGAACTCAATAAAAATATTTATAGAAATTTCTCATCTTAAAACTATGTCTTTAGTGTCTTGAAAAAGAAAGCTCTTTTAAAAACTCCATGTAATTTTAAAAACTTAGTAGGATATTCTATTTTATTATGATTATACACACTCACACACACAGTTGTTTTTGCCATACAGAAAGAGCTAATCACTTTCCAAAACTTCATTTTTCCTTTAGTTTTCTGGTAAGATAGATATGACAGTCATTTACATTGGACTTACTGTGGGAGAAAAATTAATGAGTAAAAGTAGGCTTATGCTTATTGCATTTAACCAGAATTTTTAGAATTGTTAAATAGTAATAGTTTTAGTGTCTTTTTTATTTTTTAATTTATCAAGAATGTCCACAACTGAACAGATGTGTGGCAATGACTTACTGAGGTGAGAAAAACAGGAGGAGTGAAAGATTCAGTAATTTAGTTTTCAACATAAATAGAAAGCATCCAATCTCAGCTATAAAGTTAATAGTTCCATACTGGTATCTGGATGTCAGAGATGAGTTTTAATATGATGACTAATTTGGGAATCATTCTTTTCCCAACGATATAAACAGTACTGAAAGAAATGGAAATAGAATGAACTACAGTAAAAGTATGTTTATGCGGAAAATGAAGGCAGAACCCTAAGAGGCCCACATTGAGGGAAAGATAGATATCCGTCTCTCTCTCTCGGCCTCTCTGTCTCTCTGTCTCTCTCTCTCTCTCTTTCTCTCGCACACACACGCACACACACTTCATATACTTTTGTCATATTGAGGAAATATGAAATATCCTCATAGCTCTGGTTTTCCAAGAGTTTTTACATATCAAGCGTAGATAAAGCAAAGTAACTTTATAATACGTTTAAAACACCAAATTTGGAGATTAAATTGACATGCCATATACTACAATGTTAAACAACATTTATCTTAAAATTACCTGCAGTTTTCAAAATATCTATACCGCTATTGACCAATAATACAAATAAGGATAATCCAAAGTTGGTCATAGTGTCATTTTAGTTTATTTAAATATGGTTTTCATAGAAACTGTTTATATGAAACATCAAATTTAAATTTATGAAAATATGGCACTGAAGTGTAAGTCACATGAAATTTGAATTTGGAGGGTAAATCTGTGACTACTATTGGCCGGTGATTACATTAACATGGTGTGATTGTGCAGCTACTGTGAATAGCAAGAGGAAGAGAAGTAGGAAGGTTATGATGATGATGATGACGATGACAGCATGTAGTTAGTGACTGCGTATTATGTGTCATACAGAGGTCAGAATCAGGGGTTTTCAGCCTCAGCACCATTGACATTTTCGGCCAGATAACTCTGTTTGTTGGGGGCTATCCTGTGCATTGTAAGTTGTTGCTAAGCTTCCCTGGTCTCTACCCATTAGACATCAGCAGCATCTCCCCAGTTTTGACAACCAAAAATGTCTTCAGGCTGTATCAAATGTCCTCAGAAGGACAGAGAAGAGGACAAAATCGCTCCTGGCTGAGAAGCACTGAATTAGGTGTTTTCTATGCATTATCTCATTAAATCCTCACACTTATCCTATGAAGCAGATACTATTATTTTTCTCCACTTCTCAGATATTGAAGTGCTGAGAGGATAATTAAACCACTGAAGGTCAGGCAGCTGGCAAGTGCTGTTTCACTACACAAATTCCAGGACGTCTGGCTCCAGAGTCTGCATTCAACCATCATGATAGATTGGAAAAGGAGTAGAAAGGCATGCATTAGAGAGCGGAGAGAATACTTCCTGTTTCTCAGAACCACGTAGATGATGAGAAACCAGGTGAAAATCTTTGCAATCTATTAAGTACCATGCAAGTATAAAGGACTATTATTTATATTTAATACAAGTAGAATCAACAGTAAACAATATTTTACTTAGTAGTGCTTTTAATTTGCAGAAGACATTTTTTGCCTCCCTGGGAAACTTACGGTCCACTGGAAGTTGTTTGTGTCTCTGGCTGTCTCGCATGATATTGACACCACTGTCACTGGAGCTGCTGTTTTGACGTGTTACATTTGCTGGGACCTTTGACACAGGAACAGGTGCTGGAGTGGAAGGGGGAAGGGGGACAGGAACAGGAGCTGGTGTTGGAGGAGGTGATGGAGCAGGGGGAGTATCAGCTGGTCTTGGGCCATACTCCATCCTTTGTTTCTATAAAAAGGCAAATAATTAACTTAAAATTTAAAAAACATAAACCTAGGCTAGGAAAACAAATTATACTTCGATAGGACATTGTTAGCTATTTTTAAACTTACTTGCAAACCCATTACAAATTTATCTGTAATCCTATATGGTATAATGACCATTAAAAATGGTATTTTAAACATTCTACATAATTTGTTCAAAGTCAAAATGTCAGTTAAGGAGTCACAAGGCTACGTCAATAGCAAATAGTAGTATTATAATAATAAATGTCAAGAAAACTGAATTTGGGCTTGGAATCACACAAGACCAGGGGAGGTAGAAAGATTTATAATTATTTTTAAATTTATGCTAATAATAATTTGCAATTGCACTGGAAGTCTAAATGTCAATAGCATAAAGCATCACTTACTCATTTTAAATGTATGCTATAGTCAAAGATTTTAAATTCTGTTTCCAATAAATAATTTTAAAATATTGGTATTATTTTGTTCAAGGCATAACTTTTTCTGCCAGCATCTTAATGCTAATTTATTAAAATTAGAAATTTCCCTCGTTAAAATGGAAATGTCGTGAGGTAGATGGTTGTGAGGATAATGGTATGGTTTTTAAATGTTTATGATTGCAACTCACAAAGGAATACTAGAAAGGGACCTGTGGCCATTTGTATTAAAAAAGGTAGGTGTGACAAAATGCTTTTCAATAATTTTAAAAACATGATTGTTAGGCATACCTATAAAACAGCATTTGTGAATATTCCTTATTAAAGCACACACAATAGTTAACACTTTAAATCTAAATAAAATAATTTTAATAGGTAACGCATTGTGAGAGGCTCCAAATTCTCAAAAGGCACATTTTCTTTTTAGAATCAAAGATACAGGGCAATTATTTGTAATTAAGGCAAAGTTTAGATACTGCACTGGCACAATTTTAATTATTCTAATTTAGGATTAGCATATTACATGCAAAAAGACCTTTTGGTAATCTGGTCCTTTGATTAGAACAGTATTTAGTTTTAAATTCTAAAATGGCCCAAATATCAGGTAATATTGATTTTAAGAGAGTCCTCCCAATTTCCACAGAGATCAAAAACAAAAATACACACCACACACAGACACATCACTTTTTCATTAAACTATTACTCAAAAAGAACACATCAACCTTCATCAGTCACCTTCGTGGCAAATGACTAACACCTGTGGAAACCGATGTGGGAAGGAGCCCTCATTCTTTTCAGCTCTTTCTTTCAAAGCTGCCACTCACCGACCAGTGGGATGGGGTCGAGGAAGTGGGAAGTGTATTAGGAAAGGATGGAATTATATCTGAAAGGAGTGTTTATAATGCTGGTAGATGCTGAGGGAAGAAGGAGGGTAAGGACGAGAGAGGCAGGACAGGAGGGAAGGAGGGAGTAGAGGGTAAGATTCTCAGAGTGAAAGAAGGGAGTTAGGTGGGACGGAAACTGAGCTTCTAATCCCCTTAGCATTCAAGGCTTAGAAATATTTCTAATGTATTCAATACTGTATTAGAATGAAAGAATGAATTGTTATCATTATTCCCCACAAAACAATCTTCCTATATTTGGGCCAATAAAATACTTAAAGCAGTCAAAATACAGCAAACATCACCAGAATGTAATACCTAGCACACACAAAAGTCATCTGATTAATGTATACGCAATGTTCCCTTGGCAAGAATGTCCTCTGCACATAATTTCATGAAGGGCTAATGAATTCTCACATTAGTGTTTCAAAAGCATCATAGTTTCAATTATTGTTTTTAAAGCCTAAACAAACAAAAATGCCATGAGCCCTGCTTTCCATGACATGATTCATAGTTTTTGCTTTTGCTAGTCATCAAATACTACTGTGAGAAAGTGAATAAACTGTGTTACTGTCACAATCAAGCCTGAAAACAAACTCACCAAATGTTCTGTGCCTTATTTCATTCATGCCATTGTTACATAATGCAACTTTATCAGTATGACCTAACAAAATAATAGGTTTAAAATACATATTTGATTAAAGAAACCCATATGAAAATGTATGCCATAAATTATATTTACTTGCACATTTTCCTCTTAGTCATCTCCTCCTGCCCCATGTTTCCAACCTCTGACATGAAAAGGGGGGAAATACCTTCCTTGAATCGTGACAACTGGTTCTGAATGGCAACCAAGACAGCTCTTCCACGGAAACTGTTTGAAATTCTTCATGTGGAAGAAAAAGAATCAACACTGACTCCTAATGTCACTTTTCTGTGTCCCTCCCTAGCTTCTCTACTCCTCTTTACCTACCACCCAACTGCTGCTCTTCCTTTCCTTATGTTTGTCTCTTGGCTATTTTTTGTTGAAGCTACAGAATTAATGATTCCAATGTATCTCAGTCTATAGAATGTCTTGGAGAACAGAAGTGCACTCTGAACATTTTTCTCCTGAACCAAAGGTACTGAAGCTCCAAATTCAAAAAAGAAATTCTGACCAACTGTTCTTGGTTTGCCTGAGACTTTCCCAGTAATTAACACTGAAAGTCCCACATCTTCACAAACCCCCCAGACTCCCCAGCTAGGAACTGGGAGGGTTGGTCAGCCTGGTGTGGACCTACTTTTGCACCTAACTGTCACTTCCTTACTCTTGCCTGTGATATCCCACAAATACAAAGTTCTGTTAGAAGTAAAATGTATCTTTTTGTCTTTCTTTCTCTGAAAGAAGGCAGAATTAATAGACCCCAAAGGAAATTTACTTTCCTATTTATAATTACGTTGGAATGAGTCACTTTTCTTTAGCAACTTCAGCTGAGTAGAAATTCTAAAGAATTAAAGAATGCTATTGAGAGATAAGGTCCTGATTCATACAAGATGCTGCTTCAGAGGGGAAATTATGCAAGTAAGCTCAACAAAGCCATTAAAATTGAACTGTTCTTAAATATTTAACCTACTCTAAATTACACATTTTTCCTCTAAATTTGGTTTCTTTGGAACTCTGCAGTGAAAACTAAGCACAGCTGGAACATTTGGAGGGTGTTAAGTCCAGAGACTGAATCCAAAAAATTATATTAAAAAGAAGTGCCATGAGGGAACGAATGTGGGTTACCTCCGACAGCTCGCCAAGTAATTGCTGTTAGGAAAATGGAGCAAATCATATCAAATGAGAAAATTAATACAGGAAATGGAATTACAGTAATATCAATTATAATTCACATCAAATATCAGAAAGAGTAAATTAGTCTGACAGTAAAATTACATGCCCGCAATCAACCAGTGAAGGAGCCTGTAAATCTGTAATTAATTCCCATCACTATTTAGCCATGGAAAACTAATCATCTAGATTCTACTACAGTAGAAACAGTGTAAAGTACTTCAATAGTAAGTATTTGTATGCTCAAGTAAAATACTAAGATATAGGTTTATTTTATTCTTATTGCTCATAAAGAATACAATTAGAATGCATTAAATGTAAGAGTAATTCTTGTTTAATTAGCTGATTTTACAAAAGGTAATACTGCATGCATTATGGTGTGATTTTAGTGAGCTTTAGTTTCAAACTTTGTGAGCAGCCTGAACAAATACAGAATATTTAATAAAATTATGTACATATGCATGTCAGACAGTAATTATCAATACTTTATATATGTATAAAAATACATATATATGTTTAGAGTGGGTATTATTCAAATTATCATTAAGAAGTCTCTGGGAAAATGTCAATACATGTGGCAGAATAAAAAGTAAATATCTTTGTCTAAAAACCATGCCTATAATTAATGAGCAGAGTCTTCCGAGATTAATTTTTAAAAAACAGTTTTGAAGAACTGAATATTATCAGGAGCTTGGCCTGGCTGGAAGAGTATGAAGCCATCTTTGGTAAAAATGGTCACTCTGTCCAGCAGTATCTAAATGTCTGGACTGAGCTTAAAAAACAGCACTAATAACATAGGCTGAAATTAGCAGTGTTAGTGGTTTAGTAATCACCTGTAGAAAATATTTCCACTTTTAATTTAGGGCTATAATGAATGAGAAGATTTTATACCTAGACTGGATTGTAGAGACCACATAACTGACTCCTTCTATTTCATGACCAAGCGAATTGGAATACAGAAATATAAAATGCTCTCTTTAAGGACTAGGACCCTCATCTACCAATACCTAGATTGGGGCTTTTCTCATGCTATCATATTACAATATCTCTTGTTAGACAATAGAGAATACGAGAAATGTTTTGTTGAATTCACATGACCACAGAGATTGGACATTCATAATTATTTGAATCTTGGTAGAGTAAGAATACCTATAATAATAATACATGCACAGATAATAATTAAGAATAAATGAAAGACTTCTTTAGTCAGTCCACTGGATATATAATAAATAACATCAGGGGAGGAGGTGGTTTCTGCTCTTGGCATATAGCTTGCAAATTTAAATGGGCACAAGCATAATTCTAGTAGATGAGCAGCCACAGGGCTAGAGGTCTGAGAATCAAGTCAAAATAAAGATCAGGAAACTTTATGTGGCAAGTAGCTTCCAGGTGGGGAGAAAGCACCCTGGATGTCCATCTATTGCCCGGCTAAAATACTATAAAGCCTTGGAATGCTCTACAACAACATTTTTATCAAAAGACATGTTATCTCTCCATAATCTCTCCTCAGCATTGACTTCCTTTCTCTGTGGTTTATTCAATCTTTTATGTCAGTATCTTTTGTATATTTTTATTACTCTCCCTTTTATGTTTAAAACTTTGCTGAAGCCATGGGGGAAATACATTAGGTGGGAATGGTTGTCTTTACAGAGCTGTTAAAAACCACTTCAAATGTGAGGATATTAAATAGCCTGGACTCTCAGGGACACCAGGTGGCAATTCAACACCTATTCACTGGTGGTGCCTGGTGTGAGCATCGCTGTTATCAGAACAGAATCTCTGATAAAAAGTGTGTGAACAATAGGCAAGAGCTGCACTTGTGCCCTTCACTCAGAAACTGCCATTATTTATATCAATTTCTTTATAGGAAATGTAAGGGCATAAGAATAAGAGTCACGACTGTGTCCATTTTTTAAATATTTGGTGACTCACAGATGTTGCATGGAAATAGTTTACATCTAATTCCCTTACTTCCACCACTTACAAAATGTCCTATTCTAAGTAAATCATATAATGTGGGTTATTTTCCTAAATTATAAAATAATGAAAGATACTATGGAATCCAGGGAATGGATACATAAGGCAAAAATCAAATTCCAAGGATTGTGACTGATCAGATCAACTTTTACCACAGTATAATGCAAAGTAAAGCTATTCTGAGAAAATACCACTTCAAACATTAATACAGAGAAAAACTATGGGTTTATACAAAAAGAGATGATAACCTTTTTTTTTTCTTCTTCTTCCTTTTCTTGTTTTGAGACAGAGTCTTGCTCTGTTGCCAGGCTGGAGTGCAGTGGCACAATCTCGGCTCACTGCAACCTCTGCTTCCTGGGTTCAAGTGATCTCCTGCCTCAGTCTGCTGAGTAGCTGGGATTACAGGTGTGTGCCATCATGCCTGGGTAATTTTTGTACTTTTGGTAGAGACAGGGTTTTGCCATGTTGGCCAGGCTGGTCTCAAACTCCTGACCTCAAGTGATTTGCCTGCCTTGGCCTCCCAAAGTTTTGGGATTACAGGCGTGAGCCATTGTGCCCACCCGAAATAACCTTTTGTAATCACTGCTCTCTAGAACAGCACAATGCAACACAGCACAGGCTCTGGATCCGGAGCACTGGGGCCCAATCCTGGCTTCATACAGCTGTATAAATCTGGGCAAGTTATTTCTACACCTTAGTTTCCCATGAAAAAATGTGCCTGCTTCACAAGGTTGTTATGGGAATTAAACGAATTTGGATTTGCCAAGTGCTTAAGCAATGCCTGGCACAGCGTGAGCACTGGCCACTGGCATATCTTCTCCAGAGTGGAGTATCTGTGAATGCTGTTCTCTGTGAATGTGAAGCAAACTTAAGTAATGAATCATTGCTTGCCTTTTGGCAGCATGGTGCAGGAATCTAAAATATTTTTGTTAAAAGAAGTTTCTTTATATTTCTTCAAAGTTTTGATATCATTAGATGAGAGAGACAGATGGAAGGGAAAACAAGTGTGTGGGCTATATCTGAGGAGGAGAGAGAGGGTCACACTGCTCTTGATACAGCAAGCATGCAGGAAGCAGCAAAGCGTTGGCAGATGACCTGTGGACTCAAGCAGGCTTTCGGGAAGGATCTGCTTGGTGCTAGGCTTTCTGTTGTTCTTTTTACCAAGCGTGTGAGATGCCAGTACTCAATACGTATTTGTGGAATGAGTGAATAAAAAGATGAGTAAGACATAAAATTGTAATCCAGTTGAGTTTTATAAGGCTAGGGTATTAGGATCAGTGGAATCTATATAAATATTGTGGTATCTTAATTATCATTCTGAAATAAGTTACAGGATTTTTCCTTAGATATTTTAGATATGGGTATCTGGTGACACTGTTGTAGAGATATAAAAATGACTGGCACATATTTCCAAAGATGTTTTCTTTTCCATTTTACTCTATTCTTTTTTTTTTTAAAGACTATATTATAAATGTTTTGAGAATAGGAATCCTTTTAGAGTAGGATTGATGCCAGATAGCAGACAGCAAAGCAGACTGTGAAGCTTGCTTATTAAAATTTTACAAGGTCTTCGTGGTTTTGTTGAGCTCAGCCCAAAATTTTCAGGACGTGTTAAAAAGCAGATTGTTTTTAATACATTTTAAAAGTAAGGCCCTCAACCTGAACAGCATACGCTTCTGTATATATACAGAAAGCCTCTGTACACATTTCTACATACACCATTTCGTTTGTAGTTGCAATCAGAATTTTTAAGAAGAAAGTAGCATAGTGTTGAAAAGTTTAAAACGAAATAGCCAAATAGGCAATCCCTATAAGAACCACAAGTTTCTATTTACATAAAGTAGCAAAACAAACTCCTGAAACTTGTGAACTCTTAAAAAAATGTCTTGGTTGTGCCAAAGTTGACAAAAATAAAAGATGAGGTTCTGTTTAAGAAAGGAGGAATAGGTTTGACATTCTCTGAAAATACTTTCCCTGCCTATGATATATATTAATGGTTTTGGTTCAGTTTTAGACAGAAGCAAACTTTTAAACGGAAAAGTCAACTTATGGCTCAAGCCAAGAATCAGAACTAAAGAAAAAGACAAGACTGAACAGTAAACAGCAAAAGGTAAGAGACATTAAACTCCTTAGGAATTCTCAGGTAGGAGAAAATTTCTATTATAGAATTTATACTATTGTATGTTTAAGTATTTTATTTTATCAAAGTTTGCTTATTTCCAGCAATCACGCACACAAAAACAAATTTGGATAATTGCTTTCAACACTTAAAATATAAACTTTTGCCTTCTGCTCACACAGGGGGATCACGGATATCCTTTATGAATAGTGCTTCTCAGAGCTTACCATGAACTGCATATTAAAATTAGTTGATACAGCCCAAGGTATGTACTCTACCATTATTTTAAGTATAGGTTTCAAGCATATACTACCTCTATAGGAAAGAAAATGAAGAACTGGTATTCATGAACCAGACAGAAGCCTATATTATATTAGGTAAACAGATATTAAACTCAGAAAAGTAGGAACTACGAAAAGAAAAAGGTATAAAAACTAAGAAAATTCACTTCAAAAACCCATGGGAAATGGAGGAGACCATACCTTGAATAACTCAAACTCCTTCTTTGGCATCAACAGCTAATGACAAATGATGAACATACAATAAGTAATACATAATATATACGCACATCAGGCCAGCCAAAACATAAAACAGCAAATAATTTCCATTGCCATCACTTGAAGTTACCGAGATAGAGAAATTATACACAAATTCTTTATTTTGAATGTTTGCTTGGTTCATGGATTCTAGTAAGGCCAAGTCCCTCTGGATAAGCACAGGACCAACCCCAGGAGTGAATGTCATGAGGAGCCATAAGTACTGAAGTAAATTGTCATGAGGAGCCATAAGTACTGAAGTAAATTGTCATGGCAGCAGAAGTATGACCACAATTGCTGCTTTGGATAATCTGTATTTTTTTAAGCCTAGATCTGGTATAAAAATTACTGATTTCACTGCATATTCTATGCAGCTTCTACTCAAATTCATGACATTATTATGAGGTCAGGTGTGATCTTTTTCGCAAGACTTCGAAAATTAAAAGAATTCTTTCTCGGGGAATGAGAAGCCACCCTAGGTTTATAGGCTGTACCTGAGAGAGTCCATCCATTCTTTGTTTACAGACCTGACTCTAGAGAGCCTGTCACAGGTCTAAAATTCCCGAATTTAAAAGCAAGTTAATTCAGATGTTAGGGTGAATGAGCTGACCAGGGTCACTGAAATCCTGAAAATGTGGCATGGGCCCTAAGAATGGACCTTCATAGGCCTTCGATGATCAGGAAGAGAGAATCTGACCTATCTAATCTATATCATAATTACATTTTAATCTTAAAATCAAGAGAGGAAAAATATTGTAATCCAGCTGAACAAGTACTCATGTACTGGTGTAAGGTGAGATGAGTGCAAGTTCAAGGCTGGTCAGTGGCAGATCATTTAAGAGACCGAAGGCAAGGGCTAAAGATGAATTGCTGGATACCAAGCCATGATCTCAGTGGCATCCTCTATCAAGAGGAAGCCACTAGTGGATAGGAGAGCTGTAGGTAAAAAGACAGAAATACCATTTCTTCAAATGTCAGAAATACTATAGATGGAGGAAAAAAGCTTTCAGAGAATCAAGCACCTACTGCTAAACATTTTGAACAATTTCTAGAAGTAAATCAGAAAACATATGTGTAATTTTCCCTGTGTCTCTCACCATTGCCACTCCCCAACCAATTACTCTAGAAAAAATATATAACCAACTACATCTCAAAATGATCAATACACAAAGGTGTTTAAATCCTCTTTAAGAGTGATAGCTTTGTAAATGTGTACATATTACATTTTACTAAGAAATCATGCTCACCTGTATAGTATGAGTATAAGGTGGATCAGCACGCCCCAATCCAGATTCTGGAGGTCTCACAATATCCAAAATGTTATTTGGCACAAATCCAGAGTCTCCACTTGCATTTCGAACTTTCCACCATTGCTTCCGATCATCAAGTATCTGTCACGTGCAAGAAAATAAAGGTATAATTTCCATATAAAAGCCATTTTACGAAGGAAGTTCTCTAGACTTCAACAAAGAAAATTTTTCTACTTCTGATAATTAACTCAGCATCAACGTAGTGTTGATTGAATGATTCTCAGGAATTACACTAAGACATTTATGAGCATACAGTAGGTAAGGTATCATTATGGTGAATCTACCCACGGTCCATTTTACCTCCAAAGAACGGTCTGCATTATTTGAAGTACTTAAGGACTAAAGTACTTAAAGGACTTAAGGACTAAAATGACTTTTGGAAAAACCCATTGTCTCCATTTTGGTGCTAGAAAGAAAAAGTATATAAAAATTACTTTTTTTCCTTATAAAATTTATTGTGATAATTCACCTTATATATTCAAGAAGATGAACTCTCAATTAGAACCTAACAAAGAGAAGTTGGTGTTGTGGTGGACTATCCCTAACTTCATTAGCTCAATGACTGCTGAGTATATCTGTGCAAGGATATAGGATAAAAAAAGAAAATGTCTCTTATTGAACTATTATGTGCATCCACATCTGAATTGATAACTAGCCTTGGATCCAAAATGAAGAAATATCAGAAGGAAGAGGGCAAGGAAGACAGCAAAGGAAGTTAAAAAGCCCACTCCCTCCCCTCCCCACAAAAAACAAATAAAGGAGTATTCTAAATCTATCCCCTTAGAAGGAGTATCTATATACCTCTTCTAAATAGATGTAGGTATTTCTCAAATACCATGTCTTTAGTAATGTAACACTTTTGAAGGAAAGTTGAGTTATATACCAAAAGAGTAATACAATAAAACTACATTATTAAGAGTAAAAAAAAGAAAAAATTATATTACCTCTAAAATATCATCCTTTAGAACTGAGAGCTCACTGTTGTTCCTTGCTACAAAGTCATACTTGGATTTGGCATATTTCTTGGGTTGTGTTTTCAGTGGTTCATAATTTCTATAAAAAGAAAGAAAAAAGATTATTATTCTGCTAGCTCTTCCTAAAGGATAAAAACAGAAAACATTAAGACAAGCCAGATCCTACCAGAAAACTTTCTGAAAAGTTACAGCAGTTTCATTTTATTATATTTTACATTATGATAAATACAAGTTACTTTAAAGTTCTTGCTATTAAAATGAACAAACTACGGCCATGGAAAAAAACAAATAATGCAAAATCACAAGGCTAGGTGGTACTTAGAAAAATCAAGAATCCAAGTCTATAAATTCGTTGTCTACTAAATACATATACTGGATATTTTGTTAATTACCATCTCTACCATAAAAGAACTAGATAAAGATAAATGTCAGTATTTTTCATAAAATTAAAGGAGATTGAAAATAATTTCCATGGTGGTAATTTTAGTTATATGTTGATTTCACTAATTCAGGCAATGTCTGCGATTCAGTAACCAAATATGTAAATTTAAAATTTATAACTAGGCATCAGTTTTTAGAAACACTTTGCCGAGTTATCTAAATTGCAAAAAAGAGAGAGATGCACTAAGTATGAGACTAGTAACACTTTCAAATAAATAAGTAAATAAATAATTTAATTCACCATAAACTTTCAAAAAGTGTATGGGCCCTATTTTTTAAAAATAAAACTTCCTTCAAAAACCAAATACCTTTTCTAATCATTAAATGAGTACTAATAGACTTAATGATTTAACTAAAGGTTACTTTTATATGTAATGCAATACACTTGATGCATTAAATATCTGTATTTTTTTCATCTATTTCAATAATAAAATTACTTTAACCCTTAATAATTTTACTCCCTAGTCTTCTCCTCCATTTACATTCCCACATTTATTTACACATCTCTACAAGGGAAATAGCAGGTAGAGACTAAAGATGTTAGGTCATCCTACCCCTGTCAAGTTGCCATTCTTTTTGCTGTCTACCAAGTTCTCTGGAATGCTGAGTTATACCAGGGCCTGCAGAACAGTTGTAGACATAATGTATCCTGTCATCATAGGTTTTTGTTACCTCTTAGGTAGTAACTCCATTGGAGGAGGGAGATAGGGACAAAGAAAAAAGAAGACCAGTATAGAACACCTTATAGACAAGCATGTACGAATAGCTTATTGGCTATTTTTAGTACATTAAAAAGAAGACTGGTGGAAAAGGTGAAATTATGGCGAAGTAATTATTATATGTTATCAATAATAATAATTTTAAAACTGTGTTCCATGGATTTCCCATCCCTATCCCTACTGGAATAGCTCTGCTTTTATTTACTTTATATATTCACATTGAAACTACTAAGATTTCATTTGGGGGATAAAAGAGATTCAATTACCCCAAACATTAGGAAAACAGTAATTTCAGTGTTTTATCTTCCTCTCTTCCCCTATTTTCCTTTCTCCTGTGATCTGCAAAATAATCACTATCAATAATGGAGAGTTAAGGGTCTATAACAAAGTTTTTTTTTTATCTTGCAGGTCTCAGAAGTGTTTACCTGAAGTGCTTTAGACTTTACAAATCTTTATGGCTCACAGTTTCTTGCCCTCTATAGGTTAAGCATAGATATGACACTGACCATAGTCATCAAACAGATAATCACAATTTGTAATTTTTCAGAGGTATCAAACTTTCTTGGCCAGGCGCGGTGGCTCGTGCCCCTAATCCCAGCATTTGGGAGGCCGAGGAGGGCGGATCACCTGAGGTCAGGAGTTTGAGACCAGCCTGTCCAATATGGTGAAACCCCATCTCTACTAAAAATACAAAATTAGCTGGGCATGGTAGCACATGCCTGTAACCCCAGCTACTGAGGAGGCTGAGGTGGGAGAATCGCTTGAAACCAGGAGGCGGAGGTTGCAGTAGGCCAAGATTGTGCCATTGCACTCCAGCCTGGGCGACAAGAGCAAAACTCTGTCTCAAAAAAAAAAAAAAAAGAGGTATCAAAGTTTCTTAAGAGCTATGGAATGTAACAAAATGTATGGGCTCAGTTTCTGATTTGGAATAATAGATATGCCACTTGATAGAGAGCAGACATATAGACAGTAGTAATTTGAGAATTTCTCTAAAATACTAATTGCATCTGACAGCAATAAGCTATAAAACTCAAAGGTATGGGCTCTAAATTCAACAAATGGTCTACCTAATGACACAGTAATTTCACAGAACAGTGAATATACTTCGTATGACATTGTTAAGCTAAATATGTGCTGAGAAACCCTCTGTACTTCCATACTTGAGTCCTGTGGACAAATCATAACCTAATTTAGTAGGTAGACACATTGAAAACCCAATTTAGGAGTATGCTTCTGTAACAATAGCTGAGTCTCAGCCAATCCCAGCAGCCATACTTCAAGCACTCATAGGCCACTGACTGTTCAAATTGTCTGCAAATGCCATACTGTAACCAGTCCAGCTGTTTCTATACCTCACGTCCGTTTTCTGTAGGTCACTTTCCTTTTTTTGTCTATACATTTGCTCTGACCATGATGCATCCCTGGAGTCTCTCTGAATCTGCTGCGATTATGGGGGCTCCCCAATTCATGAGCCATTTTCCCCCCCTTTTCTCAATTACACTGTTAAATTTAATTTGTCTGAAGTTTTTCTTCTAACAGTATCTACCGCATTCCTGCTAGGTAATAGAGTTTAAGGTCAATAATTATTTATAACAACAAATTCCAAACCTCTGTATATTTTACATCAGACCACAATTTTCAGAGAGTTTTTCAAAATGATGACAAATTTTCTTAGCAACATAGAACATCAATGATTCATGTATTTATCAACTATCCTAGCTCCTATTAAGTCCAGTGAGGCAGAATCCATAAGAATAACTGAGATATAAAATCTACCCACCATTCAAGGTATTCAAAAAAATTCTTTCTATGGCGAAATTCTGACCACTCTAGTCTATTATCCCTTCATGGAATTTCCTTCACTATATTTTATTTAAATTTCTATTTATCAAAGGTTACTAAAAGAGACCTTATAAAATTCACGACAGCCTTCTCTGCGGTGAGGAAAAAAAATTGTTAAAAACCAATGTCCCTGACATCACCTATCCCATCCTACATTAAGTTTCATGAGACAAATATTATTGAGAATTTAGGAGTACGAAAAGCATTTTTTATCCCAATGAACTGATACTCATTCCTTTTCCTAATGTTAGCAAATGATTATGTTTCTCTTTTTGTTCTGACAGGCAGAAATCTGAAAGACAAATCTGAAATTCAACAATAGTGTCAACTTTTATACTTTATAAAAATTCTCATCTTCCCTCTTAACTTCTTAATTTTATATTTTATTTCATTATTTGATTTTCAATAATACTACTACTTTAACTACATATAATTTAAGTGAGCTAACTGAATCTATTTTGGAAGTAGAAGGGGTACAAAGATATAACTAAATCAATAAACCAAAGTTACATTTCCCTGATACTTGATAAAGATCATAAAAATCAAGGTAAGCTTTTAAAAGACTCTGTGGTAAGGTGCCCAAAATAAATGGCAGAGTTTATTCCATCAGTAATATTATCCCTTATAGATATGCAGGTGAAGGACAGGGAAGTAGTGACTCTGAAATACTGGATACACTCTCATGCACTTATTCATCCAATCCATCAATCAAATAAATCTACACTTAGTGAGTGACCACAGTATGCTAGATGTGGTCTTAAAATGGAACCTGATAAAAGTTTTCTAATGTCAATATGTACTCTACATATGCACTCAAGTGGTTTTCTAGTTATTTAGCTGTGGAAAATCATCCAAATTACTGAAGTGATAAAACTGAAAGAAACCTATTAATCTGAAATGATTTCTATAATATTGACATCTAAGACAGAAAGAAAGAAAAAAGAAAATATTAAGACGAGTACTAAGTTAGTTAAGAAGGATTTCAATGAAATAATGTTCAAGCTTCAAAACCGATTTCCAACTGTATCTACTAAAAATTAATTATATAATTAAAACATTCTCACATGTTGGCATTTAAAATATATATTATTCATTGCTGACTTTTCTTTGTACTCAATTTAATGTCACTGGTGCCCTTGGAGTTATACCTGTGTAATTTCTACAGCAATTACTTAAGCATTACCTGTCACCATCCCTGACGAAGAACAAAAATTTTGAATCCCACTTTCTTCAGATTATATTAAGAAAAGAGTGTACAGAAAAGAAATAAAGGGCATATAACTCTTGTGGTAAGAGAGGCTTTGAAGCAGGAAAGTACTAGGCTGAGTTCTCTACCCCCTGTTCACTGAATGACCCTCCTCCTATACCCGTGTTATCAAGATTTTACCTCCTTTTCTCTTTTCCACATGGCTTGGCTCTATGTAGATCTCACTTACTAAAAACAAGATTGGAAATAAAAAAAAAAAGAACTTATTCCAGTTCCTTTATTTCTTCTCATCCCAATTCTCCATCTCTGCCTATATTAAATTTTTTAAGAGTGAAAATATAGAAGAATAAATGAAGTATAAAACTGGAAAGTCAAGATAAAAAGATGAAATAGCAAGAATGACAAATAAGGCATTGACCCTGTTTAAATATTTAGTTTATATTCAGTTTAAATATATCTATCTAAAGGAAGCCTTATTTGTTTTCATTGGGTGAAGATAAAGATGGAAACTGTTTCCTTTAAAAGCTACAGAGCTGGAAGGATCCTCAGAGACCATCTGGTACAAACTAATGGAGGGTTTCAAGACAATTCTTTCTTCTTAATGTACACATTTTGTCAGAAGTATCTTTTAAAAAATGGAAAGTCATCCAAAGGCATTTGCACTAAATGAGAATTATAGACTGAAGGTCCAGACATCTTTTGTTGATCAAAACCAGTTTTCTAAAGGAACAACTGAAACTTTATCAACTAATTAACAGATAAAAAGTTTAAAGAAGCAGTAGACAATACAGACACTGTCACCTCTGTTAGCACTAGATCAGACAGTTATCCACAGCTCTCAATAGGGTGCTCATTAAATGTTACCTATCTACATGGCGATTAGAAGTTGGCTTAAAAGCAACAGCAGCTTCCCCTTGGTCCGGGTGGGGTCCTCTTGCGTGAATGTTGCTACCGAACGCATAGCCATCCACTGGATGATACTCTGATACACTGGAATGCTGAAAGACAAAGTGGGGCAGATTAAAGAATCACCAAATACTATTTGAATCAGCACTCAGGTCAGTCAACAAGATCTCTCAACTATATTGTGATAAGTTTTCATTTTCAAGTGACGGATCATTATGTTAACACATTATGAAATGGGAGTGATACATTTTTGTCAAAGACTTACTTATAATAAGAAAAGTCATTAGTGCAAAGGGTAATCTTGCTCTTTCTGTTCAAGAACCTGTCACCACTCTAGCAAAGTAAATATTGTCACATGAAAATCAACTGAACTCTATGCATTAAAATTATACCGACTTCTCCTTTTTTTAAATTTTAAAATGATACACAGAACATTATAGTATTTTCAATTTTTTAAAACACAGCAGCACTATTATCATCTTTACTGCTAAGGGGAACACAGAAAGGCACAACTAAATGGATCTTGACAGCCAAGAGTCCAGGATAAGAGCATGCTGGAGTCATTTCTTTTTTGCAGTTAAGATAATTCAGACAGGAAACTACTGGGAGCGACCAAGAGTGACAGTTGAGATTCACAGGTCCCACTGAGGACCATGGTTTTAAAGCTATAGACCAGCAATCCCCAACCTCTTTGGTAGCAGGACTGGTTTCATGGAAGGCAATTTTTCCATGGACCCCAGGGCCAGGGATGATGGGGATGGTTTTGGGATGAAACTGTTCCTCCTCAGATCATCAGGCATTAGATTTTCATAAGTGTGTAACCTAGATCCCTTGTATGTGCAGTTCACAAGAGGGTTCTTGCTCCTAATGGAATCTAAAGGCGCAGCTCATCTGACAGGAGGTGGAGCTCAGGCGGTAATGCTCGCAGGCCTGCTGCTCACCTCCTGCAGTGAGGTCCAGTTTCTAACAGGCCACGCACCAGTACTGGTCCACGATCCAGGGACTGGCGACCCCTGCTATAGAGAATACACGCTCATATTGGGAGAAAACAAACAAAAACTCCCCAAAGCCTTTACATCGTTTCTTTATATGAAAATGAGATCTGGAAGAAGCATGACAGACACTGAAGCACTGGAATTCCTTGGCTATTTTCGTTATGGATTTTGTGTATTTGTTCATGGATTCATTGGGGCAAAATAGTTGAAACTGGGAATGTTTCAGAAAAGTCTTAGACATATGGTTACCACAGTTAATTCTAACGTCAAAGTAAGCAGGAGGAGGGCTGAGTTTATCCACGGACAGGGCAGGTGACGTTTATATATACAAAATCAGGATACTGTGCTTAATATAAATACAAATAAACAAGTTTCAGCCATTTAAATTTAAAAAATCTGAGCTCAATTAATTCAGTTTATCATTTCCCTGGGAAAGAGTAGAGGCACTACATTAGATTAGGTAATCTTTAATTAAAGGCTGTTTTAAAGAGGGGAGTGCTCTGTTAGAAGCACCCACACCTTTTGCCCAGCTCTGAACATAACAGTGAAGTCAGCAGTATGAAATCACTGGGTCCTGAGAGTGACTGGGAATACTGAAAGGGAGAAGAGAAATGATGACAAATGACTAACTGTGATGACTACCAAAGCTTGCTTAGGGTTCAGAAGAAGTAAAGAATCTGAGTACTGCCACCCATATTTGTCACTCTATGTCACCTATGTCTTTCAATCCTAAACAAAAATTGTAAGATCCTGAATTACCCAAGTCTTGTTGCAAATGCATTTATTATAGTAGCAATAAAGTATAATAAAATCTCTCTTCTAGGGATGATTACATTTTTATGCATTTTAAGTCACCATTACTTGGCCTCTTTTCCAACAAAATCTCAAGGCATAAAATTCCCTGGAACTGCTAGCATGTGTTTTTCATTTTTTAAAACCTCTGAATAACTACTTCAGCCATACAATGAAATATAGTTTATAACAGGAAAATGATAACTTATTACAAGTAAGGATTCTCAATAATTCCTCTTTTAAAATTACTTACTCAGTGAAAGTAGACAAACTTATATCCTGGGAGCCCATTACTCTCTTCTTAAATACACAAATTGAGAACGAAATCACAAAAGTGAATTTCTGAGGCATACATTATAAAGTGAGTATATTTTCTTATTTAAGATATGAAGCCTATAAGCTGGACATTTTTTATGATGTAAAAATAGTCAGCTGTAACTATAGCAACAGCAAGTGTATCATAATTTCATGTTTGATTATATTTTCTTTCCTCTAGAAACACTGCCCTTTAAGTGGAAAGAAAGTTCACAGTGATGAGGCCTGAACTCTGAAATACAGGCAGGGGTATATGCTTGCCAACTGAGCAGTGAGGTCATCTGAATTATTCATTTAGAGGGAAGAACAGGCAAGGAATCCACCTCTTCCCGTATAACACAGCCAGAGGAAAAAAACAATTACATTAGAAAAAAGTAATTTCAAAGTAATATGTTGCTTTATCTTGAAAGTTTCAGGAATGGAACCAAACTTCTATAATACTATTGTTATTGTCCAAATAATAGTCCACAAAGGGAACAATTTTTAAAATTTAATTTAGATAAACATTTTGCCTTAAAAGTAGTCACAGGATATCATACACCATGGTTTGACAATTCATTCCTTCATACCACATTTGCCACATTATAAATACCTATGATAGCCTGAGAAAACTAATCTAAGGAATTAATAAAAATAACAGGACTTTGAGGCCGGGCGCGGTGGCTCAAGCCTGTAATCCCAGCACTTTGGGAGGCCGAGACGGGCGGATCACGAGGTCAGGAGATCGAGACCATCCTGGCCAACACCGTGAAACCCCGTCTCTACTAAAAAATACAAAAAATTAGCCGGGCCAGGTGGCGGGCGCCTGTAGTCCCAGCTACTCCGGAGGCTGAAGCAGGAGAATGGCGGGAACCCGGGAGGCGGAGCTTGCAGTGAGCTGAGATCCGGCCACTGCACTCCAGCCTGGGCCACAGAGCGAGACTCCGTCTCAAAAAAAATAAAAATAAAAATAACAGGACTTTGGGAAGATCTCGTCATCATTTACTGTTTTTTCTTCAAACTAGATCTCATTCACCTAATTCTTCAGGTTCTGCCCATCCTATTTGTGTTTGGTCCAGCTTTACTCAGTGTTCGATGTTCCTTTCCAACAAACAAGAAGAGTCACAGAAACATCATTTGTAGGGAATGTGACAAGACAGCATACACAATTTCATTCTCTCAACTGGATTTCCAAATAGGTTATACTCTAAAGATGACTAAATACTTAAAAGATAAAATGAATGTTAAGATCTCCTCAAGGTGTATAGTTTTATAAATGATCATTTGAACCTAAGGACTAGAGTACAGAAGAACTTTGGTCCTCTAGCAAGGGTCATAGGACTCCAGAGGTTTAGAACTAGGCAAAAGGGAAGAAAGAAAACAAACAGAAGACAAAAGTAGGCAAAGCAACATGAAGAGAAGAAGGAGAGAAAATAATTAGTGGCATTCAGGAAACAGCTGATTGGGACAGGTTAGAGGATTTAGGTTCAGGGAACTGTCTAGAAGGCCTGATAAGGGGAGAGGAAAACAGAAAGAAATAAGCCAAAGGGCAGTAGTGCAATTCCCTGACAAGGAGAGAAGTCATCCTAAAATAGCTTACTTAGGATTGCCGGAGCCAGCAGAACAGTGGCAACAAGGGGAGGGGAAGGGCTGACAGGCTATAGGAGAGCAATTTGGGTTGGGGTTGGGCTTCACGGAGGAACAGAGCAACTGTCACAAAAAATGACAGAGGCAAGAGAGAGACGTAATTCAGGAGAGAGTAACATTCAGACTTGATTCTAGAACAATTTTCAGATCAATAAAATGAGAACTTGCAATCAGAATTACAAGAGAATACACCGATAATTACACTGTCTACAACGGGTAATGTTAAAAAAAAAACTACCTCGGTGGATAATCTTTTTATTTCCTGTTTGCGCTGATGTTCTGCTACATTTGCCACAGATTCTGCCAGTTGATAAAGATCTTGTTCCATTGTTGCTCCCATAAAGTTCAGCATTGGGGGCTCCCAGCCATTGCGGAACCGTGGAACATATGGTGGAATAAACTGTTCTTTTGGCCACTCTGCTCTGTAGGAGGGAATGAAGGCGTATAAACAACAAAATCTAGGAATGTATCCATACTCACAGTTATCTTCGGTAAGGCTAGACATACACACGCACACACACATAAACAACAAAAACAGCACATAGACCTAATCTGTCTTCCATCCACCCAAAAAGAAAAAGCACACGTGTTTATGCCAGTATTTCACACCAATAAAATGAAAGAAAGATTGAAATCTGTTGCATGATCTGTTTTCACAACATTGCCCCAATTCTCTGTTAAACTCAAGTTTTTAACATGGGTATGGGTTTTTAAAAATTTGCGTAAGAAGGGAGAGTGGAGCTAGGAGTATGATAAGTATTTAGAGAACAAACTTCTCTAACATTTAAAGTAGTTTCAGATTCCTAACTTTCCCTTCACTCCCCTCCCATCATTATTGAAACCTCCTGGTATTACACGTATCTTTCAAAAGAGAAACAGCCCAGCAAGTTCTTCAGGTTTATGATTTTTAAATTTATGAAGTCCCCTAAAATGAAATAGACGGCCAGTTTTATAAATTAAATGTATCAGCTCTGTTTTAATCAGTAAAGTCAGCTAATCTGTAATCACAATCATATCGGTTCATCATTTAATGACACTGAGTGAAACTTATTTCTATAAGATCCTAATCACTCATGAACCACAAAAATAACTAGAAATGAGGGCTTCGTTTTTGCTAGCATATGTTATCTTTCATATTTAATTCTTCATGTTATATTTCTACTATGATGAAATCAGCCATCTTACTCGGATTGTTATAGATTTTCATGGTTCTTTTTATCTTTATGAGTTTTTAAATCAGTCAGTACATTCATTTCCAAAGACTCTTAACAATCAGGATCTAAAATGACCCTTTCTGCATGTTAACAGCTAACAATATATTTCATTTTGATGTAGTTTTTTGAATGTTAATTTTCTTATTTTAAGATAGAACCCTAAACAAAGAAATTAAGGAGCCTGAGCTATATTTGTAATGTGAGGCCTGATCAATTTAATAAGCTTCATGAAATTAAAGGATGCCACCTAAGCTTATCATAAAATCATAACCTATATAAATCTAATAGATTTAAGTGATCTATTTACAATTGAATATTATTCAGCCATAAAAACGAAAGAAATCCTGTCATTTGCAGCAACATGGATGGAACTGGAGGTCATTCTGTTAAGCGAAATAAGCTCACTCATATGCAGAAGCTAAAAAAAGTGGATTTCATGAAGGTAGAGAGTAGACTGGTGGTTACTAGTGGCTAACAGGGATGGGGCAGGGTTACAGGGAGATGAAGAGAAGTTGATTAATGGATACAAACATACATTGAATAGAAGAACTAAGACCCAGTGTTAGATAGATCAGTAGGGTGACTATAGTTAGCACTAACCTATTGTACATTTCAAAATAGCTAGAAGAGAAAAACTCAAATGCTCCTAGCATAAATATTTAAGATATTTAAGGTGACGGATATCCTAATTACCCTGATTTCATCTTTATACATTATGTGAATGTATCAAAATTTCATATGTACCCTGAAAATATGTACAACTATTAATAATGTATCAGTTAAAAATTATAAAAATAAAAAGATTTAAACAGTTTTATATAGTATAAGAACAGTATTATATGGCATACACTGTGCTATACTAATACATAAATAGTATAAATAAATGTAAATATTTTCAATTTAAAAGCAACAACTGCAATGCTTTCAAAGAATTCTCTGCTTAACTATATTCCAACACAAGCAACTGTCAAAATCCAAGAAATAAGTGGAAAAGTTTGTATATGTTTCAATAGGAGAAAAATGGAGAAAAAACATTATGAATTGGCCCATGACTCTTAGGCTAGCCCATTCAAAACCATTAGGAAGATAAATGTCTAAGTGGCCATACTAAGTGATTTGTTCTAAGTGATGAAATAAATAAAAAGATTTAGATAAACGAGCAAAGCAAAAATTATTTATTTACAATCATCAAATTAGAAATATTTTCTTACCTTGCCTTGCTCAGCAAGCATTAGCACTACAATTGTTAATAATCTGTCTTCCATAATCATTTTATTGACAAATGTACAATACTAAAAATTACCCAGTCTTCCTTTTCAGTTCCTTTTCAGTTCCACTGTGACCCTCTAGTCCTGAAGAATACTGATTTATAAGGAGCCTCTACTAAAACATTGGCATCTCAAAAGGCCTCTGCCTCCAGTTACTTCTGTCCTTGTCCTTGCTAGCCTCAACTACCACTGACCTTTCGAAAACATAGATGTCATTATGTCACACCTCTATTCACAAAGTTATTGGTTCTCCACAGCCTACAGAACCATGCTCCAACTCTTTAGCATGGCACTGAAAGCCTGCATAATCCAGCCCTCAACTCTATCTGCTCATTTTATTTTATTTTATTTTATTTTATTTATTTTTTTTTTTTGAGGCGGAGTCTCGCTCTGTCGCCCGGACTGGAGTGCAGTGGCCGGATCTCAGCTCACTGCAAGCTCCGCCTCCCGGGTTTACGCCATTCTCCTGCCTCAGCCTCCCGAGTAGCTGGGACTACAGGCGCCCGCCACCTCGCCCAGCTAGTTTTTGTATTTTTAGTAGAGACGGGGTTTCACCGTGTTAGCCAGGATGGTCTCGATCTCCTGACCTCGTGATCCACCCGTCTCGGCCTCCCAAAGTGCTGGGATTACAGGCTTGAGCCACCGCGCCCGGCCCTATCTGCTCATTTTAATACCCTCTTCCTCCTGCCCTTCCACAATCATCTGCTACCCGAAGTCCATATTCTAGAGAAATACATCTTCATCCTCTCTTCCCTTGACTACCTCATGCTTTCACTTCTGCTTCTCTCTCCACCTGGACAGGCCCCTGCCCTGCTATGGAATTGTGGAAATCCTACTCATCCTGCTAAAAGGCAGTTTAGCAAACTAATGATGAATACTGACTCCAGAGCTACATGGCACGAGTTCACATCCCTGCTCTGTCACTTACAAGTTGTGTGACCTTGGGCAAATTACTTATCCTCTCTGGGCCTTACTTTCCTCATCTGCAAAATAGGGATAATAAGAGTAGTTATGTAAAGTGCATGGACTAGCAAGCACTGTGCACGCGCCCGCATGTGTGTGTGTGTGTGTATGCGTGTGAACTCTATGTGTATCTGTCGATTTTAAATGCCAGCTCTTCTTTGAAAGCTAACTACCCTCCTGTCTAAATCTTCTTCCTGACTGCTCCCCTTGACAACCAACAGCATTTTGTTTATGACTCACTCCTAAGGTATATCATGCCTTATATTACATACACTTCTATCTCTTCCACTAGATTTGTAGCTTTTAAGGGTTTAGGCTTTTTCATCCTATGACACTTAGCCCCCGTATGTACAAGGTTAAATAAATGTCTCATTAGATCCATGTAATAAAGAACGGTACTTAAGGCATTATAGGTGGCAAATGCTGAACCCATTTATGCTTACCTGGCTTTCATCCAAGTTCCTCCCAAAGACATCCACAGCTGCCGTTCATCACCATTGACAGTATAATTTAAGAAATCAATTGCGTCCTTAGTCAGTAGGGGACTAAGTACTGAACTGGCTAGTTCAGGACCTCCTGTTGCCTGCACCATCTAAAATAACAAACCATTTTTAGCAAGAAGATGATTATTCTTTGTGTATTTTCAAAATGTGTAGACAAAATGGCAGACATGCCAAAATATGCACTACTTTTTAATAGTCATATTACATTTTGATGCTGTGCAATACGCTACCAAACGAAAAACAGCTTGTCAAATCAACTTGTCCAGCCCAGCAGTGCTGTAAATTCTAAAATGAAAGTTAACAATTTAACAACTTTCACAGCATCTGCCTATGGGCTGCATATGACTACAGTTTCTCTGGAAGATACTAAAGGCTATGCAGAGAACTCTAGATCAGGTGATTTTACTATCCCTGTTTTTTTGTTGTTGTTGTTTTAAATATGTGTTTCTCTACTGGCAAATCTATTATGCTAAACTTGAAAAATACAGTTCCCAGGATGAATACTATCAAGAGAAACAATACTATCAAGAGTTAACAGTCTATGGCTGTGCCTGTACAGACACATAAAAAATAAAAGGATCCAGGGAGGAAGGCGAAACAGGAATGAGAACTGGTATTCTGAATCTATGGTACTTTTCTCCAGAATTATTTTTGGAAAATTTCCCTGATTTAATATGGATAATTTAATGACAGCAGAAACAAACAAACAAACAGGTGCAATTCTCTGATAAGTAAAATGAGGATAAGTAAATGTCCAAAAACGGCTCTAAATTTACTTCTTATGAGTATTTTCTGGCTTAGAAAAATGGTAGTTATCTCCTAGGGCAGAAACCAGAGTCCCTTTATAAAATCTGCCCTTCTCAGAGATGTGGCACAAGAAGAAAGGAGATTTTTTGAACGGCTCCAATCATCCAGGTGTTCTCAGCATGCTATGCTGTTCTAGGCCTCTGTGTATTTGACATGCTGTTCCCAGTTCCCCAGAAGGCCCTTCCCCATTATTCAGAACTCTACTCAGGTCCCAAGTCTTGGGAAAGCCTGTGTTAACCCCACAGTGTAACTCAGATGTACCACTCCCCACCCTGCATCCTCTAAATAATTTAGGCATATTAGTAACACATTATATTATTACACTGTGATTTATGCATATGCGTAACACACTACACTGTTACACTGTAATTTATGCATATTAGTAACACATTACACTATTACACTGTAATTTATGGCTTTTCAGTTTCCCCTCTTTGAGGATTTGGACTAAGACTTATCTGACTTTCAATTGCAGATGATACAGTGGTACTGGAATGAATGAAAAAAGATGGCAGATAAAGGAGGAAAGCTAACCCTTATTTGAGAACAAAACCTACCCTGTCTACCTAGCATAGTAATTTTTAACTTCCAACCTTGAACACATTTCCAATAAATATGTAGGAATAAGAGGGAAAAGTAAAACTAAAGAAAATGAGTAGACGAATATAAAAATCTCTGATTTGACAAAGAGGAAATAAAATGAAAGAAACTGTAAATGAAAGGTTAAGAGCCATGGTTCCCTCTCAAGAACGTGCGCAGGCACATGTGCTGTGGCTATGCTTGTGTGTATATGTCTATGCTGAGGGAAGAGGAGAGCAACTTGCAGGTGTAAAGCCACATCATGCCTGGTCAGTAGCAGGCCCTGAATAGATGTTCCTCCCCATCTCCCTTGTCCAAGTAAAATGTCTGGGGCCCTGTAGGGAGAACATTAAATGGACCAGCAAAATATTATGATTGTAGGGACCATTAATAAGCAGTAATTTTTGAGAAAAGCAGAGATACTGAACATTGGCAAGTAAACCAATGTTTTCAGGTACATAACCTGATCACAAAGACCAATTTGTATATGTCAGGGAAACCAGTCTTGTTATGTTATAGCTCTACTCTGTGTAATGACTAGATATCTACATATGGTCTCTGAAAGTGTGTGAAATAAAGAAGAGGCAGCAGAAACTACTTTATAAATAATACTTCCAAATACTCCAACTAAGATAGCATCAAAAATGTTAAAAAATAAGGAATATAAATTTTGTTAAGGAGCTAGTATCAGTTTCTTTGCATATGTATCCCCTTGGTCTCCGTCTAATTTTTTAAAAGCAATTACATAGCAAGAATTATTCAGAAATAATTAGGCAAGTAGAAATCTGATGCTCCATATATAGCAACAACATATGGAAGCATTCATAAATTACTGATGTACTCTCAGACTTTCATCTTCTAATGCCTTATTGCTTAGCTTCTGATATTCATGTTGATAATGTTATTTACTTTCCTATGTTTGTAAAGCAATACTCATTTCATATTCTACTTCAGGTCTTGTCTACTTATCCCTGGGGAAAGAAGGATGAGAGTTATCCTCCCTTACTGCCTCTTGTCAATCTTACTTGCTGGTTCTTCCCATTCTCCTAATATCAGATGCCCAGGGCTCAACCAGTCCTTGGCCTGATTTCTCCATTGAACTCCAAATTCACATACTCAACTATCAATTCAAATTTCCCCATCTGGATGCAACTCAATTTTGATATGTCTAAAACTGAATTCTTCACCAACCTCCAAAAACCTGCTCTACCCAGTCTTCCCATCTTGGTTAATCATCACCCCATCCTGTCAGTCTTAGGCCAAAAAGCTGGGAACAGTCCTTGGCTCTTGCACAGTATATCCAATCTAGCAGCAAATTTATAACCAGATCAGACTTCTCACCACCTTCAACGATACTATGTCCAAGCACCATAATCTCCCATCTGCATTATTTTAGTAATGACCCTAGCTTCTTCTTCCCCCAAATTTCTAAACATTATAGCCAGGGCAATCCTTTCCTGCTGAAAACTCAATTGTCAAAGGTTTCCCAATTCCTGATACAGACAAACAAGATGTATCTTCCTGTTACCCTGCTGATATCATCTCTTTCTAATCGTTTCTTCCTTCATTCCATTGAAGTTACAGTATCTACGTATTCCAAGAACATCCTTTGCATGTTACCACCTCAGAACATTTACACATTAACTATTCTTTGTCTGGAATTCTCTTCTTTCAGGGATCCACATGATCCATTCTTTACTTCCTTTACTCCAATGACATCTTCTCATTGAGGCTTCCTTTAACCAACCCTACTCAAAAAGTGCAACACTCTGTTTCCCACACACATACACACATGCGTGCATCTCCCTGGAGAACTCCCAGTTCTCCTTTGCTCCTCTCTTTTTCTGCATAGCATGTGATTTTTAGACTACTGTATTACTCAGACATTTATTTAGGTTATTGGTTACCTCTCTGTGCTAAAATATAAGTTCTAACAGTGTAAGAATTTTTGTCTGTTTTGTTCCTGAGTTACTTTAAAGCCAAGCACAGAGGAGGCTCTCAATTTGTATTTGTAGAATAAGTACATAAATGAATAAACAAGTCAGAGACAGTTCAAGAGATGAAGGAACACCTCAATAAAAAGAACATGGGTCTCTGAATGACTTCATGGAGCAAACCATCCATGAAGAACTAGACTTCTCATGATTATTTTGTGAGAATGAGAAAAACATCTACATTATTCAAGGCACTGAATATTATATACTAGTATACATTGAAACACTGGTATACAATAAATCTTTATTTATTTTCATATCCCTAGCACTGTCAGAGATACCAGTTTCCTCAACTATAAAATAAGGTGCTTAAACTAGATGACTTACAAGGTTCTTTTAAATTCTCAAATTTTACATTCTTGATGTTTACACAAATGGCAAAGAAATAATACCCAAACAAGGTAATGAAGAAAAGCAGTTTAGATAATACAGACAGACACTTGGGGTTAAAAAATATACTAAGAATGATTCTTTCTTAAACTAATAAAATCTCACCATATTTAATGGAGTAAACAAAAAGTGAACCAAATCTGCAGCACTAGGATTCTGAATATGAGACTTCAGTTTGGCCTGCAACATGAAGAAAACAGAAAATAGATTACTATCAAGCAAAGTCAGACACTCAGAAAGGTCCAGCATAGACTCAGTTTCATTTTAAATACATTCTTTAGCATGGATAGAGTGAGAATAGAAGTCATTGTTTTTCAATCAAGTCTCATAGATATATATGTTTTAAAATTTGTTGTTTTAATTTAAGGCAAATCAAAACATGCATACCCTCCAAACATCTATAAAAACAATTTTATTTCTTAATTTAATCAGAAACATCCTGACTAGACTTCCATCTTTTTCATTTATTTCTTCTAATTCTATATACATAAATTTCACTTACCAGAAGGTTAAATCCATGTTTAAACTTTTGGAAACAGTCAAGAAATTCATCAGGAGGTGGAGGTTTTGCCCGCAGCGTTAAAACACCCTCTAATGAAATAAGCAAGAGGAGAAGATCAGAGCAAAATCCAAGAAAATTTATTAAATGGAAAAACAAAAACCACATTTATGTCTGTAAAATTTGAGGATCTCATCAGACATGCTACCTAGCTACTGGGCTACATCTCATAGTCTGACTGTAAGAAACTGAGAAGATACAAAGTTCAAAATGGATTGCTCTGTCTTTAGGCACTACAAATAACTCATTTAATTTCATAAACATACATTGTAGCCTTTCTCTGCGGCAGGCATTGTGCTTATCATTGTGAAGGGTATAAAAGTGAGTAAGTGACAAGCCATGCCTTAAAAGCTAATAAAACACATGAATCAGATAAATAACAAGACAATACCAATCGTTATGAGAAGAGACTTACCTGGTTGGGAGATAAGGAAATGCATACTTAAAAGGTATTAGATGGAGAAAGTAGCCTCTAAGATGGGATTTGAAAAAGTTTGGTCCAGGGCGATGCGGTGCGAAAAACATCATGGTTGTATAAAAACAGCATAAGCAAAAACAAGGAAAGGGGGAATTGCATGTATATGAAACAACAAACAAAAGCAGAGAAACATGAGAATGGAAGGGTAGATCAAGGTTAGATTGTGGATACCCTTGATTTCCAGGGTGAACAGTTGTACTTAAATCAATAGAATATGGAACTAGCGTGCTTTACAGCAGAAGTATGAAGTGGCTGAACGCTTTTGAAGATTGTTCTGACAGCATGAAAAAGTGGAGGCTTAAAACTGCTTAGAAAGCAGGGTAAAAAAAAAAATGATAGTAGCTTGAACTGGATATGAAAAAAGGGAAATAACTGGATATAGGAGATGTTGAGAAAATAAAATTGATGTTGGCTACAAGCTAGAGAATGAAGTCATAGAAGAATCTGTGGTTTTCAATCTGGGTGATCAAGAGGATAGTATATCTTTCACAGAGAATTTCAAAAGGAGCAAGTGGTTTATGATACCAGGAAGCAATAGCACTTAATTTCAGAATATGTGGAGAGGACGCACATTCATGTATTCACAGGTAGAAGATAAAGCCAAAGGTGATATGCTTATCATATAAATATGTGGTAGAGAAAGATTTGGAAATTATCTGTAATGTAAGGGATATTTATTTACTATTTTATATCTTTCCATCTCTACCATTTTGTCAGCAGAAGTATAAACATTACTTCCATAAGTTTAATTTCATATAGCTGAGGCCATTTTAAATAGCTGAACAGCAGCATACTTCAAAATTGTCTATATGTGACTTCGTATGTGACCTGAATGTACTGTTTAAAGTTTTGTGATAACAAATTCAAATCCGTTGAAACTTTTAAGTATTTTAATAAGTCAACCCTTTTATTTAACAAATAATATGGTTCTAGTTGATAATAGAATAAATTCAAATACAAGAAGAATAGAGCTATGTCTTTCCTTAACAGACACTTAATTTTACAATAACTAATCAAAACTACAGACAGATGATCACTGCCTGAATCTCAGAGTCTCTGCGATTTAGGTAAAATATTCCAGGATCTTTCTTCACTATATAGCTGACTTATAACCAAAATGGACTCTTCCTGAGTTCATCTTACTCTTTGCCTAAATCTCAGGTGCTATCCCAAAACTAGAAGAGGAACCCTAGTCCACAATCAATGAAGTTTTGCTAAGCAGTTCATGAGGGTCAAAACTTTGCCTAGTACCAAAGTTCTTTTTTTTTTTTTTGACACAGAGTTTCACTCTCGTTGCCCAGGCCGCAGTGCATTGGCGCCACCTCGGCTGGCTGCAACCTCCGCCAGGTTCAAGCGATTCTCCTGTCTCAGCCTCCGGAGTAGATGCGATTACAGGCACATGCCACCATGCCCAGCTAATTTTTGTATTTTTATAGAGATGAGGTTTCAGCACATTGGACAGGTTGGTCTCAAACTCCTGACTTCAGGTGATCTGCCCACCTCAGCCTCCCAAAGTGCTGGGATTACAGGGGTGAGCCACTGCGCCCAGCCAGTACTGGAGTTCTAACCAGTCATTAGAAGATTAAGAAAATCCAACTTACCTCCTGGTCCTTTCTTTTTACCTTTCTTATTTTTCTTCCTTTTAGAAAGTTCAGAAAATGCTTCTGCTGCTTTTTGGAGTTTCGTGATAAAAAATTCAATGTCATCCAAAATGTGGTTTAAGATTTGCTGAAATTAGAAATTATAGAATAAAATATAAAACAAAATGTTTACCTTAGCTGTACACTGTTAGTAAATAATAGAAAGGTTTTTTTAGAAAAAGTAGCAGCCCACATGCCAATTTCAAGTTTATTACTAATTACAAGAATCAAACTAAATATACCTGTAGCCAACATCTGACATTTACATTTTTCTTTAGCTTACTTTTGCTCTATTTTCAATGTCATCAAGGAAGCATTCACAATAACTACTTGGATTATTATTTTCAATTGCTCTAATTTTCCCAGTGTTCTCCCACACAGTTAGGAGGAAAATTCTAAACTACGTTTTGTTAGCAGAGCACTGACATTTTTGCTTTACTGATAAATGTTCCAATAAAGCACTGACAACATTATTTCATGGAATTAAAGGTACACAGATTGTTGTGATAACCTAATAGCTAATCTACGATACTAAGCATTAGTAAGAATTTCCACATGACAAAATAGAATTAATAATGCACCATGCTATCAGAGATCACTGGAATGAATTTGATTATCTTACATACTATAGTCTTAGTTGCCTTTCTCCAGTATGTGTGAAACCTGACATTCTTCTAATTTAAGACTAGAAATTGGGGTTAAATAAACTTTTCAGTATAACACATAATAGTGTGATATAAAAATTGAATTCCAAATTTCAAATTCCTTTCAGTATTTATTTCTCAATAAGCTAGTAACATGCGTATAGTATAAAAAGTAATTATATTAACAGTATATTCTATATCTCATTTATAGAATGAGAATGCTATAATAAAGCATTTACAGCATTCTCATTCTGTAAATCACTATGAAGAAATGAAAACAAATGTAGCATTATCTTTTACAAAAGCATTACGATTTACAAATCTATCCTTTAAAAATGCCACTTAACTTTTTTGTTTATTCTAAAAAACACTGTTAATAAATGCCAAGAAGACATATTAAAAAGATATTTCAATTACGAATTACAAACTATAATACAATAAATACTGCACCATTCCTGACAGCTAATAATTCAGCCTAAGTTCCAATGTAAACCAGTTAATATGCTGATTCTTCTATCACAGCCCAAGTCTACTAACTAAATACTGGCATAAAGGCAAAAATGGTTAAGGCAAAAACTAATTCAAAGGGCATAACCATCACTGGAAACAGAAAACACAGTTTCCATAAAACATCTTTATTTAAATCAGCTTCATTTTCTTATGAAGTTTTTTTCCTCTTAAAAAAAAAAAAAAAGCCAATGATCTAAAAGCGACTCCTATACTTACCACATCTCTGTCAACGCGGGCTGCCATCATCTCAGGCGTTTCTTCCTGCTCATGATACTGCCTTGGTTTCTCAACTGTAGAAAGGAGAATCATGTCTTTCAACCTTTTACTCACACAATACCAATATAGGCAATTAAAACATAAAAATTAGTTTAAAAGGAGGACCATTCGCAAAAGGGAACACCTCCACTGGATACACAAGTCAAAACTGTGCTCATCAGCCATGAAATGCATCCTTGTCAACACTAACAGGAGCAGCTGGGCAGAGCTTAAGTATTGGTCCTCTCACCTTTATGACGTTTATTTACCTTGTAATATCCCCTCTATTCTCTCTCTTCCCTGCGTCAGCTACCTGTAGAACCAACCTTAACTTAGCACCATTTAATTCCTACACAAGCCAGAAATATAAACCAGCAGTTAAGCTTTTACTTCTCAAAAGCTGGTCAACTAAGTTCTAATGCAACAGAGCTATAATTTTTATACATTCCAATACTGTGACCACAGTAAAGCTTTGGGAGTTCTGACAGCAGAGTGCTTCTTAAAATTTAAGTGTAATTAAGCTTAAAACCCACAATATTGGGCTCATTAATTTGAAGCTACAAGCTTTAAAAGTAGACAGAAATTTTCACATTAAAAAATAAATGTCCATTCAAGATATTAAGGTTACTCAGTTGGCTAGAGCATGATGTTACTCATGAAGTTATTATCATGAACTCCTTCCTGGTATGAGTCAGTTAATACTACCTCTAAACACAGAGAGTTGTTACAGATATTTCATGGAAGAATTAATTTTAAAATATATGGATGGAACAACAGAAATGTAACACTACAAATGGAAATACAACTCATGATACATCATCATGACTCATGATGTTCAATACAGAGAACTGCAAAAAAAATTGGAAACTTTGTATTGCTATTCTTCCTATGCACTAACTTTACCTATAACTGGAACACTTGCCAACAAAAAAAAAAAAGAAAGAAGAAATCACCATGTCTTATGAAACTTAATTAGTGGCTGTTAACTACTTTAAGATAATTAAAATTTCTATCTATGAAATCTTGCCAGTTAGCTACTATTTTACACATAGTTAGTTGCTACCTTGGCTGTAGTGGACTACCACAGAAAGCACTAAGTTGAGGTTGAAATAGCTATTAGGAACTTTACAAAGGTCCCCAAAATATATCATTTGGAGGGCACAGTGACAGGGAGATATGGTATTTCTTGGGCTCTGTCAGGTCTGAGACACAACTAGGAACCCTAGTGCCACTGGCGCTATTCCACAGAGATCACCTTTGGAAGTCAGGGGTAGATATACCTCAGGGATTCAAAGGAGAAGCAGTTCAGCCTGAGTCAGCCAGAGCCTTCAGAGGAACCAGAAAGACACTCCTCTTGAGGGGCTTTCCAACTAAAAACTGGACTGGATCCAGGCCAAACCTGAATAATAAGTCTTCTGTTTAGTCTAGTGGTAAAGTAGAAGTTCTGAAAGCCTTATCTCACTTAGTTTAAACAGATGACACTGCAGAAAATATTTCAGATAAAATTTTAATGAAAGCTCAGAAACCCTAGGGATAAATTCTCTCTTTATTATAAATTATATTAGGTTCGGCAGGGCACAGTGGCACACGCCTGTAATTCCAGCACTTTTGGAGGCTGAGGCGGGAGGATCACGAGGTCAGGAGATCAAGACAATCTTGGCTAACATGGTGAAACCCCGTCTCTACTAAAAATACAAAAATTAGCCAGGTATGGTGGCATGCGCCTGTAATCTCAGCTACTTAGGAGGCTGAGGCAGGAGAATCGCTTGAACCCAGGAGGCAGAGACTGCAGTGAGCTGAGATCGAACCACTGCACTCCAGCCTGGGTGACAGAGAGAGACTCCATCTCAAAAAAAAAAAAAAGTGTGTGTATATATATATGGTTCAACATATATAATATTATATATTATATATACATCATGTAAGATGTATTATATATACATTACATAATATATATAAGGTTCAACATATATTTTTACAGGTTTGTTCAGAATGTCTGTAAGCTTGTCTTATCCTTCCTCTACTTCAGACCCTCTTCATCAAAACAGTAACAACAAAAACACCATAAGTACACAAAAAGTACAGAATACAATAAATTACTGTATTTTAAACATTTTAAATACAAAGCAGATCAATACAAATTTACATAATTTATGAAAACAGAAACTTACAAAATTAAACTACATAGCTCTATTAATTTTTTTTAAATGAATGCATCAAAGACTTTTTTTCATATATTCGGTAGCTCGGCTTACATTTAAACCTCCGAAAAAACCTTTAAGAATACAAGAAACCTAAACAAAACAGAAAACAATTCAGAAAGAAAATGAACTCAATTTGGCAAAATGAGAACCACAAATTATGCTTACTATTCTGTAGTCAGTACTATCATAAACATTATTTACTTTCAGATTCACAGCAACCCATGAATTATTATCCGCATTTTAGAGATGAGGCTGAAGTACAGAGAGACCACTTCCCAAGACCACACAGGTAGACAGATCAGGTCTTGCTTCAGAGCCCAACTTTTACCCTGCACATCCAAAGAAGAGTCCGAGGTGCCTCATTTTTGGAAATGAGTTCTATCGTTTAACTATAGTGCCAGATACCCTGTGTGAATAATACTTTATTGGTTAAAGAATAAGAAAGTTGGCCGGGCGCGGTGGCTCACGCCTGTAATCCCAGCACTTTGGGAGGCCGAGGCGGGCAGATCACGAGGTCACGAGATCGAGACCATCCTGGCTAACACGGTGAAACCCCATTTCTACTAAAAATACAAAAAATTGGCCGGCCGTGGTGGCGGGCGCCTGTAGTCCCAGCTACTCCGGAGGCTGAGGCAGGAGAATGGCGTGAACCCGGGAGGCGGAGCTTGCAGTGAGCCAAGATCAGGCCACTCTAGCCTGGGAGACAGGGAGACTCTCTCTCAAAAAAAAAAAAAAAAAAAGAATTAGAAAGTTAAGAAGTCCCACTGCAGTAGAGGCAAAAGAATGAGGCTCTAGCGTTCATCAGATTCGAGCCTGCTGAATCACAACTTATTCGCCCTTAAAATGAAGAGACTAGACCAAACACATTTTAAGGCATTTTTTAGTTATAAACATTTCAGATTCTAGTAAAATATTCTAACATATAAAAAGTAACACTAAAAACACAGGTGAAACACAATGAGATCTCAGTTATTACTGATGAAGCAGCAGATAGCAGCTCTCATTTTTCCACAGCAGACTTACAGAACTGTTGTTATCTGTCTGAATGCTCAGACCCCTACACCATATTTCCATTCAAACATTTAGCTACAGGATCTAGCAATATAATTCATCAAAAATTACACACTAAGAAAAGATAGCCCACCAAAATGTCAGGTGACTTTTAGCACTAGAAGGCTATCCACTGAGTTGCTTTGGTTGTTTAGTAATATAATGATGTCCTAACTTGTCTATTTTAATGAATATATTACTAATAAGACAGATACACATTAAATTTAAAAAAATGACTTTATAGCAACATAAGCTAAAACAGAGAGTTTTTTTTAAGCAAGTAGGAAATTATAATTCAGTGTTTTTAGGAAGTTGTTTGGCAATATGTGTCAAGAGTTTTTTAAAGGCTAATATTCTTGGCCCATAATTTCACTTCTAGAAATCTATCCTATGGAAATAACCAGAGATATGGTCAAAGATTTATAAATGAAGATGTCCATCATTATTGATAAAAAATAAACTATGAAATAATATTTCAAAATTGAGAATGGTTGAAAATGATACACAATATAAACAATTATATATTCATCAAAAATCAACTTTTAAAAATGTTATATGGCAAAATATGCATCATAAAATTCTAAAAATCAGTATTCAAAACTGTGTATACAACATGAACTTTATTGTTTAAGAAATAAGACTAGAAAGTAAAATCAACTTGTCAACAGGATGATGAAAATTACAGGTGAATTTATTTCCCTAGTTATACAGTTCCAAGTTTTATACATTCCAAATTTTTCAAATTTTACATAATGATTATTCGTAAAATAAAAATATATAAGGTTATATAGTTTTTAAAAAAGTAACACTAAGTTCTATGTTATAATTGTTTTTAAACAGAATGCCAAGGTGAAATGATGCCATGCTCATAGGACCCACTTGACAAGTACAGTCGTATGATGGATGCCTTTTCCCCTTCTCCACTGCCAGCAGCCAACCACTGTCCTGACAACCTTTCCGTCAATATGACAAACTTGTCCAAAAAGGGACTGTAGTTAAATAATAAAAACTGGAAATAATTTTAAGTGCGGTCTTTAAAAAAAACCAGTACATATTTTGTTGCCATCTTTTTCACTGTCAATCAAGTGAAACTTCCTCTCTCAGCATTAAAAAAAAAAAAAGACTCTAACCCTAACACCATATTTATTAAATGGTGAGTCTAAACTCTTACAGATAATAATCTTAACAAAATTCAAGGCTTAACTTTCTTTCACCTAAGATTTGATTTTTTTTTTTGTTTTTGTTGTTGAAATGGAGTTTTGCTCTTGTTGTCCAGGCTGGAGTGCAATGGTGTGATCTCAGCTCACTGCAATCTCTGCCTCCCAGGTTCAAGCGATTCTCCTGTATCAGCCATCCCAGTAGCTGGGATTACAGGTGCATGCCACCACGCCCACCTAATTTTAGTATTTTTAGTACAGACAGGGTTTCATCATATTGGTCAGGCTGATCTCGAACTCCTGGCCTCAGGTGATCCGCTCGCCTCACAGCCTCCCAAAGTGCTGGGATTACAGGCATGAGACACTGAGGCCAGCCAGATTTGATTTTTTTTAAAAGTAACCTCAAGCTTCAGTTCTGAAATCAGCATCAGAATTTGAAAGCAAGACCTATGCCCCAACCCAAAGTAAGTGTTCAATAAGTATTAATTCTAGGAAGACTCACAGTCCCCTTGGTCAGCTGCCCATGCAGACCAGGCTGCCACTCGACTTCTAACATCCACCTGGGTGACGGTCCCAGGGGGCGCAGGGGCAGGAGCTCTGGGTGGAGGCGGTATACCAGGGTCTGCGTTGGAAATCATCCTTAAAAAGATGAAAACAAATAGAATTTTCACCATCTCTATTTCTATAACATATCAATTAACTCAACTTGTGGTACTAGTTATTAAAATTCAGAAATAACTATGTCAAGGGGCAATAAGGGTTTCCTAAGCATTCCATATGATGCATATTTATGAATGCATATGAAATAAAAAAAAATTAACAGTCAGCTGAAAACTAGGTTGATTTTCTTTCTGAGTCTCATGTGATTCGGAAGAGCCATGGAACAGTTACAATCCTACTGTCTAGCTTGTATTTCCCTAGGATACCTTCTCTTCAAATGCCACTCATCTTTCATGACTCTGTGACTTCCAACCCAAGTGAAGCCGTATCAGAGAAAGACCAAAAATACGGACAGCAAAGGAGCAAACGCACTGACAAACTTGGGAGAACAAATGTGTTGAGACTACAGGTTCTGATCTATACAATATAATAATATACTTCCATGGAAAATAATTCTTCTAACTCTTTGGGGGAAAAAAGCCTTAGAAACAAATCAATTCCACCCCTTGATTTCTTTTAATGATTTTACCTCAGGGCATCAGGCCGCCTCTTCTGTTTCCCTCCTTTACTGTCACTGATTGCACTTTCAATATCTTCACTAATTAGGTTTGCCTGCAAGGAGATACAAGTTACCTGAAAGTTGATAGATTTTTCTGAGTCTTGATATGTAGTTTAAAACAGGAAAAGGGATTGTTCCTTGTCTGAATCAGTAAGTATCTTGATGTAAAAAGTCTTTTTATAAAAATGTTGCGAAACATGACTCTTGTGGTTTTTATAATGGTGAACTACATAATGACAAGATTTTAAACACTGAAGAAATGTTTAAAGATTATCTTAAAGGGAAACTATCCTTGAATAAAGGAAATGAAGAAGGCAAAGAAAGGATATGCATATGCTAAAAATGAAACTGAGTAAAAATCTCTAATTGGGAAGAAATTAAGGGGTTAGAAATTCCCACACATAGAACAAACAGAGTTCCTTCCCGTTCTCATCCTCAAGATCCACTGGGTATCTATTAACTGAGCAAAACAAATATTTGGGTTTAAGGCAAGCCACTACACCCATGAGATAAACTCCAACACTAGGTTGTACCCCTTTGGGTAACCACTTTATTTTGTCACTTCAGGTAAAAGTTAACTTTCTACAAACAATTAACTTTTCCAATACTTTTCCAATAAGAACATTCAGTTAGATATTTCTTGGGGACCAATGTGAGATTCACAGATAAGAAGTTTTTGTTTGGTTGCAAAGTTTGTTTAGAGCCAGTGATTATCACTCTACATTAGAATGTTGATGAGATGCACCATCTATGTTTGTGCCTCCTTGTTCTACGTAATGTTTTCTCAAATATGTACGCTTGTTATTTCTTTTACAGTAAGCATTGATAATCATAAAATTTTGGAAATGATAGGATATTTAAAAGAGGATCTCATCGGTTCCTTCTAATTAATAAAACAGAGGAGTACTTGTAAGGAAGGGCCTGGCCAAGGTCACGTTGCTCGTTAAATGAGAGTGCCAATGCATCCCAGTCCAGTGTGACTTCCTACGAGCATTAAGTTTCAATAAGACATTACAAACATCCTGTCAAAGGCTTTCTGTTACATAAGATACTAAAATTGAAGATGAAAAGACAATTAAAAATAATTTTAAAAAAAAACCCCCCAAACAAAAACTGAAGATGCCTAGGAATCGTCAATTTCTTATACTGGGGCTATTATACTTCTAAGAAAAATTTTGCTGCAAAGGTGGGCAGGAGCATTGCATGAAGTCCTATAATAAAGAAACTTTAAAAATCAAAACCAATATTGCACAATGAGCCATATAAAAGAAACTGCATTTTTCATTGCGTTTATATTTTTAACTAGCCAAGGGAAAAATGTCTCATATGCAGAGTATGAAACCAATGAGTAAATGCATATAGTGCTTGGTGGTATGTGAGCTTTTGGAGTTAGGACAGAACTATATTCAGTAAATACATTTTGAATCCATTATCATTACCATTCCATATCAAATAAAGCAAACTCTTTGTTCCCAAACTTAAAATCCAGAAACTTTACACTATGGCGTAGTAACTTTTAGCTCCCAGGGGGACTTTTTAGAGTACAGATACAAACATCGAATCTGAAATGTTTTTTAACTTAGGCCTCTGGTTTATAAAATGTTTGAATTAAATTTCACTATATTTTTAAAGCAAAATGTTCCCTTTAATATTTATTGAATATATCTAACCTTACAAAAATTATAATATACTATGACCTTCAAAAGGCACTATACAAAAATCTGATGAATATCACTTACACAAATTACCTAAATGCCAGTTCTTTTAGAAGAAGGTTTTTAGAAAGTCATCTATGATGTAAATTGAAATTAGAAGAAAATTATAAAATACAGTTTACAGTCAATTTTACTTTATCTATCATCTTTAAATGTCAAAAAATACAGAAAAGATCAAGTGACTGTGCTAATCTCCTAAAAGTTCTTTATAAAATAAAATTACATGGATATTTTATAATGTATCATCAAAATGTTAAATCACTGCTTTAGCAAAGTACCAATTAACACAAAATGATTTCTCTTTTAAAGAAAACAACTCCGGAAATAAACACATTCAAGGTTGAAGATAACTTCTAAGGTCCCATAAAGCATCACAAATTATAATCATTTGAAATTACACTGTACTTTGAAATAGAAACTTTCAGGACACATCCTGTTATTACTGGCTCATCTATTTTCACATATCATTTGGGAATTACAAATCCTGGGCAATGATTCGAGTCACATAATTAAATGGTGAACTTTAAATCAATATCGTGGGAAATGTCTAAGTACTTCATTGCAGTAATCCATGCTATGTGATTAGTGCAGAATAAATTAGAATTACATGATTATTTACTGTCCACAAAGCATGATTTCTGAACAATCAATTTTTAATTACAAGTTTAAGGCATTTGATGTGAATTTAATATATTATCTACCCTTTAAAAAAAAAAAAAAAACAGAATGCCTCTTATTTTTAAGAGACACAATCTCACTCTGTTGCCCAGGCTGGAGTACAGAGGGGTGACTATAGCTCACTGTCATCTCCAACTCCTGCCTCAAGAGATTTTCCTCCCTCAGCCACCTGAGTAGCTGAGACTACAAGTGTGTACAACCACACCTGGCTAATTTTTAAAATTTTTTCAGTAGAGACTGGGTCTTGCCATGTTGTCCAGGCTGGGCTTGAAGTCCTGGCCTCAAGCCATCTTACAGCCTCGGCCTCCCAAAGCACTGGGATTACAAGCGTGAGCTACTCTGCCTGCCCCTGATTTTATTAACATCACCCTAATTTCTTTATTTACTTGCCATGGAAATCCTAGGGAAGATACTAAGGTATTTGTTTTCCTTACAAGATTCTCAGAAACTAAAAATCTAGTACCTAATATGAGATATATTATCAAAATAGGTAATTCAAAAGCTGCCAGAACGTCTGCTTAAAGAGGAAACAAAAATTTCACCTTTCTCTTACCTTAACCTCATCACACTGGAAAAGATGAAGATCTGGCTTGTTCTGGGTTGGCTCTTTGCACACCAGGGCAAGCACTGAATCATAGCTGCATGAATGCATCACAGCTTGGCAGTGCTGGATTGTGTTTAAAGGAAAATTCTCCAGTTCATTCTATAAATAAAGCAAACATTTTATTTTGTCAAACTTCCACCCATTTTCAAACAATCTGAAATGACTGTAAACATTAATATTTGTGGCATTTTCTTGAAAATAAAATAGTATAAATTTTACACACTTGCCTTTGATTCTAAATCAATCAGGATCACAGCTCTGTCATCCACTTGAAGAATCATATCTTGAGTCCACACTTTGCCCTTGGCATCAAGCAATTTCAGCTTCCTTATTCCATCATCAACAGTGATCATAGCATCTTTCCGATCCAGGACAAATGTAGTCAAGTGCTTACGATTGGCAAAAAGGAAAAAGATTTATAACAGATACAAATACATACAACCTCTTACATTTCCAATACATTTGCCAAAAGAAAATCAAATTAACCTGAGGTCAGCTAGCAGAGAACGACAAACATAAAGTGCTCTTAAAACTTCATGACTATTTTAACGAGAAAATGAAGCCAAGCAGGGTTTTTTGGGGTTTTTGAATAGAAGAAATGGTGTTTTGACTCATAAGATACCTAAATCTGTTTCATACTGAGCCATGTTGAACTACACAAACATGATATTAAAACAACTTCTTAACAGCTTAAATACTATTCTCTTTAAGTATACTTTTCCCTATTTTATACTCTATTATGATTATTTAAATGCTGAACCTAGCAGCATTTAAACAGCAGGCTATCTGTATGGCAGCTTTAAAACTATGGACACTGATTGTAGCAACAGCACAATTCTAGTCTACAGGAGCTGTCAAACTATTCAATCCACTAAAACCACTTACTGAAACAAAACTGTTTAAATTTGATTAAGCATGCTTGAGATAGGTAGAAAACTGAAAATAAGAGCAATTTAAAAATTACTTCTCTGCTTAAATATTTTCTATTATAAGCAGAGGTCATCTAGATAAATTCCAACCAAGAGCAAATATCTTAAAAGAGAGCAAAAACTTAAAAAGAACCCTTATTTAACTAGAACTAGTAATAACTTTAGTTAAACTAGAAACTAAACTGCTCACTGAAACTGTCAAAGGCTTAATTTCAAGAAGATTCTACAGTACAAAGTAGAAGCCATTATCCTTTTTTAAATGAAATAAAGGCCGGGCGCGGTGGCTTAAGCCTGTAATCCCAGCACTTTGGGAGGCCGAGACAGGTGGATCACGAGGTCAGGAGATCGAGACCATCCTGGCGAACAAGGTGAAACCCCGTCTCTACTAAAAAATACAAAAAAAAACTAGCCGGGCGAGGTGGCGGGCGCCTGTAGTCCCAGCTACTCGGGAGGCTGAGGCAGGAGAATGGCATGAACCCGGGAGGCGGAGCTTGCAGTGAGCTGAGATCCGGCCACTGCACTCCAGCCTGGGCGACAGAGCGAGACCGTCTCAAAAATAAATAAATAAATAAATGAAATAAGACTGGCAATGATAAATGAGTGGTAGTTATGATTTTAAATCATTCTTTATGAAAATAGACCACAGACTAACAAGATACTTTACATGTAACATCTGTTTTAAAAATCCTAAACAAAAAGGTCAATGCAACTTAAAATACATCATAAGAATGAAATAAAACCGAATTCTGATTTAACTTCCAACATTTATGTTCCTCAAGTGTCACTCTAAATACTAGTAAATGCCAAAGCATCTTACTTCAACACGGTATTGAGACACATCTGACACACTGCTGACACTGTCCCGTGCATAATTCTTCCTTTGTTCTGAAAGAGAAATTGAAAAAGCCATGATTTGTCGCCAACTGAGCTGAAGTTCATATATTGGTATCATGTGGTTATCTCTAAAACTAGTCTATCTCATGTATAAATACAGTAGCTGACAAGTTGTCATTGTGTGGTGTATCTGAAAACACTCATTATTCGCAGTAAATCTAAAAACCACAAGAACGTCTAAATAATAGGCAAGAACAATTAGATCCAATATATGTTTTTAGAATTCCAAAGGTTAACAAGATAATAAATATTATAAGAAAAAAGTTATTTCCGCTAAAGGTTTTTTTAATCAGTCAGGGACCTACTGTTTTGACAAATCAATTACAACTGGCTTATAAATTTCATCTGTTACTGCACTGATATCAAAATATAATTGCAAATATTGTCATAGATACTGTATTATATGAGTTAGACTACATTATTAAAATAATAGACACTACAAGGAACAACTCCTTTCGCAGTATCCAAACTGGGATACTGTTAGAGGAGATTTAAAACATGATTCAATCACATGGCTTGCTATTAAATATTAACAGTTTTCACACATCTACAGAACACACAAATGTGATACTTAGAATCATAAATATAAGCTGATAGGAAAAACAAGAAAGTCAGGTAGAAAGTTATTGCACCAAACTACTTAAAAAGCAAAAAGAAACCTTTAATTTTCTTTTCTGAAATGCTGCAAAACCAAAAAATAACATTAAAATATAAAATGTATGTTGGCAATATTCGGCATTTGTTACTGTCTTTTTAAAATTTGTATTTTTTTAAAATAGGGAACACTTCATGAATTTGCATGCCATCCCTGCACAGAGGCCACGCTAATCTCTGTATCATTCCAATTTTAGTATACGTGCTGCCAAAGTGAGCACTATTTGTTACTTTCTAATCAAGCAACTTGCTTATTTGTAAATTCAGAGTTGCCCTGTTTCTTCTAAACAGAATGCTATGATGAAAAATAACTTTGAGAGGGAGCTGTCAGATTTGTTCTTCCAGCTTCAGCTATGTCACTAAGTAGGAAACCAAATTTGGGCAAGACACTTAATACCCTGGGCCTCAGCACCCTTACTGTAAAATAAAAGGGTTAAACAAGGTCAAACCTAAAGGCCTTTAAGGATTTAACATTCTGACATATAGATATGCCTTAGCTTCCCCAACAACCTGTTTTCTTTGTAAATGTAAACCTATTTATTTTAGTTAATATAGTTATTCTATAACAGAGAAGTTGTTTGGAAAGTTCTGCTGAACATAAAAGCTGAGCAAGTCCAAAAATATAAAGTGCATATGTACATATGCAGACTCAGAACGTTAACACAGAATTTTAAGAAAACTTAATAAATTTTCGTTTTACAACATATATGAAAGTAACTTTTCATTTATATTTACTTGTACAATTTAGATTAAAATCTCCATATCCTTGCATCAATATTACTCTGATACTCCAATACATTCCATTTTTGCTTTTGCAGCATTAAAAGTACTTAATAAAAACAGAAGCACTACAAAATTCACTCTCTGCTACCTTTCTTTTTTTGTTTGGATGATGACCTGAGGAAGTATGATCCATCTGGTCCTACCAAAATAATGGCATCAAAAAGAAAGATCTGGTTTCACCTAAAATTTTCTCTCCCAATATAACAAAACATAAACTTTCACTTACATGACTGTATTCCATATATTTTTAAAAAGTGAACGACCATGATTTTTCTGATTAGGTGTTGCGGATTAATCAGTGTGAGATATTAACACATGGCTAATTGTCCTTGCGACAGCCGTTACGACTCTTGTAATACAACACATAATTCAGGAATATATTTCACAAAACCACATCTAGAAACAATCACTATTTCAGAGTCACTGGTTCACCATATTCTAACACAACTGTCCATGACAGATTCAGAGCAGGAGAGTTCTGCTTGCCTTGATCTGACCTTAGGACAGTAAAAGAAATGGCAGTGGTTGCCGTGACACCTAGTCACGGGAACTCCTGGATGTTCAAATGCTTGTCTTTTGGGTAATTTACTGGCAAATACAACAGTTGAAGATCTGAAACACTGTGTTTCTATTTAGATATTCTCATTATGAAGTATTAAGAATTTATCCCTGACCTCCCGATTTCCTAACATATAGTTTCCCAATCCCACAGAAACATAATTTACAGAAATGAAAAGAAAAACTATCTGATAGCATTTTTAAACAGTGTGACATTACTGATCCCTCTGATTGCCTAGAAGATATGGTGTCATTTCTAATATTCCAAATTAAGAACCCACTTTAGGAATTCCTAAGCTGCTTTCTCTCCTATATTGTACAATAAATAAGTTGTATAAGAAACTACCTTTTAAAGATCCTAAAAATGTATAAATGCCATATAATGGATTTATAAATAAATTAGTAGTTCCAGTGATTTTTAAGTCAATCCATAAATAAAGTTAATATTAACATTTTAATAGGCAATTTTGAAAGACATTTCCTAAAAGGCAATTATAATACATTTCTTTTTTATGAGAATCATATATATTCACAAGAACTGGTATAAATAGTAATTAGGCTCCTAAGCTAGAAATCTCACCAAAGCCTTAAAACAGTATAAAAAGCCTAACTAAAATTTCTCGACACTACTCAAGATGAATCCTCTAATGAAATTCACCACTGTTGCTAACAGTGGTTCTCATCCTTGGCTGCATGTTAGAATGAACTTGATAAAACAGTGTGCAACTCATCTACTATATACTATCTCTTTAAGCAGAACATTTTCCTTTCCAAATTAAGAATGTAAATGTGGTCAAATGGTATATTAAATAATAAATACATGAATAAATATGGCAGTAGGGTTTTAGCTTTCTAGTAGTACAAGCTGCTCAACTCCCAATATAAGACTAAGTCTATTTCCCCTCCTATTCTGGCCCCTGCCTCTCTTTATCTCTCAGAATCAATTAGAGGTAGGATGAAACTTACTTGCCTATAGAACCACTGGTTGTGTTTCACTATTTTGCCTATTAGCTTTTATGTTATGGTCCAGAATGTACAACTCCAAACAGACAGAATTACATGAATTCAGTAACCAGTGATGAAAACTCTTTACATACAATTTTATTATACACTATTGCAAAAACTGATATTCAACTCCCAGATCAGAAATACTAAATTTAGGTTTCATTTAATTTGTTAATTAGTTGAACTACAAGTATAAAAAGCATCCAGGTCTTGGTATTTATACTTAATTCCCTTTCACTTGCATTGCTGTTTACGCATAATATAACATTTGAAACGGCTAATATTCAGAGATACAGCTAATATTTAGAATTATTGCTCTCTTTCTCTGAAAACAAAAATGTTCCTTAGAGAGTAAGGATTTGGCCACTAACAAGAAAAAAGTAACATAAAAGCAGCTGCTGAGTACTCCTCTCTCTAAATAAAACAATGGGCTAGAACTCATATTACTTTATACTTACGAAAACTTTCAACCACAGTAAAGGAGAATTCCTTTCCCAGTATCTTAGTGTCTACATATATTTATTCCGTAGAGGAGAGGCACTTAATGGGATCAGTGATGAGCACTGAGTGATAATTACAAGCTCTCAATATCAGGCAACTACAATCACAGTTTGACGAATGAGTATCTGAACCAAGATACCATTATGAAAAACAAACAAAATCATTTCTTTAAAACTACATTATTTAAGAAGTAATTTTATTGGCCTGTTCAACAAATTATTAAAATGGCTTATTCCATGAGGTAAAAAAGGAGTTTTAAAATTTTCAGCTAAGTTGGGAAAACTGCCAAACTGTCTTTTTGAGTCAATTGCTGTGCCACATTCTATCAAGCTGAATTTTTGACTCAAACATTTAGCTCAATTTCCTGATACTACTTAATGAATTAGAAGCCATATACATCTTAAGAATTTCAAAAAAATTTTTTTTGTTCTGTAAAAAAAAAAAAAAAAAAAGATTTCAATGTTTTCTCTAAGTAAAATACATACCGTAAATAATAAGGATGGGCAAAAGAGAAACAGATTTTCACTCTTAAGTGCTACTTGAATGTGTAAGAAATTGCTTGGGCTTTAATTATAACAATTAAACAGAGAGACTAGCTCTAAACCAAGATCAGGAGATAGAGAGACACACGAAGAGAAAGAAAGCTAGGTATGAAAAGGACAACATATGGAATGGATATGTGTTAAGAAAAATTCAGGAACACTGCTACAGGAGAGTTGAATCAAGCACTGTGTAGAACTGAAGTTTATAGTAAACCCAATTATACAGAAATTCACCATGCAGTTTATAGGTTACTTAATACTCAATTCTTACCAACACCTCCTTGAGAAGAAAAAACAAAGATGGAAAAACACAAATATATTTTCCTACTTGTTAACATCACAAAGCAGTTTAAACTTAGGGTTAAAATAAGACTTAAGGCCAGGCGTGGTGGCTCACACCTGTAATCCCAGTACTTGGGAGGCCCAGGTAGGCAGATCACTTGAGGTCAGGAGTTCAAGACCAGCCTGGCCAACATGGCGAAAGGCTGTCTCTACTAAAAATACCAAAATTAGACAGGTGTGGTGGCACGTGCCTATAATTTCAGCTACTCAGGAGGCTGAGGCAGGAGAATTACTTGAACTAGGATGTGGAGATTGCAGTCAGCTGAAATTGTGCCATGGCACTCCGGCCTGGGTGACAGAGCGAGACCCTATCTCAAAAAATAAAAATAAAAATAAAATGAGACTTAAAAGAGTACCTTTCTATCAAACTGACCCAATAGTATTTGTCCTCCCAATAATAAAATCTCAAAGTTAACTGTAGGTGTTGGTAATGACAACAAAATATTGCTAATTGGTAATTCAATGAAATGAGTTTTCTAGAGACAAAATGACTTTAAGCAGTTGGTAATTCATGAAATGATCACATTCCAAATTAAGCAATATCTAATTTAAAGAGAAGTTACCGTTCTAGAAAGTCCAGCTATTTAGAACATAGCATAATACCCACATTTAAGTAAATGAAGTCTTCTGAGTGTTTGTTAGAGATGTCACCATGTCTATACATTAACGCGTGCATATTTTAACATACAGACTCTAGTGGAAAAGACTCTCTCAGCTGGGCGCGGTGGCTCATGCCTGTAATCCCAGCACTTTGGAAGACGGAGGCAGGCGGATCACAAGGTCAGGCGATCAAGACAATCCTGGCTAACACGGTGAAACCCCGTCTCTACTAAAAATACAAAAAAATTAGCCAGGCACGGTGGCGGGCGCCTGTAGTCCCAGCTACTCGGGAGGCTGAGGCAGGGGAATGGCATGAACCCAGGAAGTGGAGGTTGCAGTGAGCCAAGATTGCGTCACTGCTCTCCAACCTGGGCCACAGAGCAAGACTCCGTCTCAAAAAAAGAAAACAAACAAACAAACAAAAACAACAAAAAAAACCAACTCTCAAGTCCCCACTTAGAACCTATTTACTAAGAATATTTTTTATGTAGTTTCCCAGCCCATAGATATCAGAAGCCATGCTAGAAGCTCACATGTTATAACAACATGGAAAAGGGACAGGCTTGAGACGCAGTCACATGGAAAAAGCAGCCCTAAATATTCAGAAGGGAGATGAATCTGAATGATTTGGTGTAAAGGTAAGGAATGCAGCCCCTGAGTTTCACAGTGCATAAGCTAATGTGCACACATATGATCCTTTGTCACCAAGAAGATCATGTACCAAGAAGATCTAGCACCAACTGCTGCCAGACCCAAGGAAAGGGAGTATTTAATATACTTTACAGGTATTTCCCTTAAGAACAATTTTAAATTTTAGTGATTAAAGGCTTTGACAGACAGTCTAGCTGGAAAAAATTATAAAATTTCCAGTATTCTGATAACAGTAGCTAAATAAAATGTTACTGTTATGAGATAACTGGAGGAGAAAGAAATTAATATTTATCTTCCTAAGTAAGTGTTATGGTGTCAGGGATGATAATGATGTAGAGTCTTTCACATGCTGGCTCGAAAATTTCTTGTATGATAATTTTAAAATGTCAAAATCGAGTTATTAAAATTGCCACATATTTTCACTATTTTCCTTGAATAAATTAATATGTATTCAAATAAGCAAATTTATTGTCATACACAAGCATCGTTCACAATACATTTATGCCACTTATAAAAAATATTTCTAGAACATTATAGGGAGTGAATATGGAATAAAAGTTTTAAAATACATAATGAAAGTCACCTCTTGATTCTGTCAAAATATCACTATAATGAATTGTCTAACATTTGGAGGTAATATCAAAATATTAAATTTGAGAATCTTGATGAATCTGAGGACCCAGGACAGAAAGTGACTCTCCAGTACCACTCCCCATTTCCATGATGGCGTTATTACTTCTGTTTTCTCATATAAACTTACCACAGAGTTATTATCGTTTTTATTTTATACATGAGGAAACTGGGGTCAATCATTTGTGCAAAACAGCAGCCATTTGGTAGCAGTACCATGATTCAGATCCTCTGACCTCCAAAACCCCTGCTGCCTTTCTGAGCACATTCAGTGGAAGTAATCCGGGTGGCCCATTATGGTGTCAGACCTGAAAAGTGTTCTCATGAAAAACTCTACATGAAACTTCAGATAGAGTATCTAGACTGTGGTCAGTGCATAAAAAACAGTGTGAACATTCATGTTCCAGTGCACAAGACAGCATCCTCCTGTTACAAAGATGTTCATGAAGGCAAATTAATTCTTGGAAGATGATTTCAACTCATTTAAAATTGTAAAAGGATAAATTTTACATAAGATGCATAAACTGTGAGAAAACAAACTGTATCACAAATCTCTTTACTAAATTTCCAGTTAAGAAGAGACACTGCCAGCACACACTGTTTAAGTTGCAGATGTGGTTTCTTTCCTCTTTGTGTAATACCCACCACTGTCTCTCAACACACCACACAAAACACACAAAGAGTGCCTTGCCTCTGAGAGTTCTCAGAAAATGCCTGTGGAATGAATGGACAGATGGATGAATGACAAGGGAGAAATATGTTCATGTTTTGAAGATACATATAATCTCTTCTTGGTGACAAAGGATCATGTGTGTGCACATTAGCTTATGTGCTGTGAAACTCGGGGGCTGCATTCCTTACCTTTACACCAAATCATTCAGATTCATCTCCCTTCTGAATATTTAGGGCTGCTTTTTCCATGTGGCTGGGTCTCAAGCCTGTCTCTTTTTCATGTTGTTATAACAAGCATACTTCTAGCACGTGACAATAGACGCTATACATAAGTTAAAACTATGCAGACTGGGATGCTAAACACTTCCAAAGCTACCTAAAAAAAACTTCAACTAGAATCTGTTTATTGCAAAGCTATCTTCAAAACATGAACATATTTCTCCTTTGTCATTCATCCATCTGTCCATTCATTCCATAGGCTTTTTCTGAGAACTCTCAGAGGGAAGGTACTGTGTGTATGTCTTTGTGCGGTGTGTTGAGAGACAGTGGTGGGTATTAGAAACAAAGAGGAAAGAAACCACATCTGCAACTTAAAGCCATCTTACTTCTAAGCCCAATCCATTGCTAAGACCTATTTCCTCCCTATAAATGCTTCTTGGATTTGCCCCTTTCTATCCATTTCTTTCTATCTTGTTTTACGTATACACTGTTCATTTTCATTATAGTATACACAATTGTTACACTGTAATCAAGTTCTAAGTTATGTGACTTTGATAATCATCTAACTTGAAAAGGGGGCCTCACTTTGCTTTATATGTAAAAGGAGGGAAATAAAATTTACTGCTTAAAAGCTAATGATTTTCCAGGCCGGTCTCGAACTCCTGACCTCAGGTAATCCACCCACCCCGGCCTCCCAAAGTGCTGGGATCACAGGTGTGAGCAACCCCGTCTCTACTAGAAATACAAAAATTAGCCAGATGTGGTGGCACGGGCCTATAGTCCCTGCTACTCTGGATGCTGAGGCAAGAGAATTGCTTGAACCCAGGAGGCAGAGGTTGCAGTGAGCCGAGATCATGCCAATGCACTCCAGCCTGGGCAACAGAGCAAGACTTTGTCTCCAAAAAAAAAAAAAAAACTAAAATAAAAGTAAGAGTTTTCAATCCTTGGATCTAAGATTTTATACAGTTGCTTCTAACACAATATAAACATTAAAATTTACAGGTGAGTTCTATATTCTATTCTTACTTCTTTCTTAGCTCTCTGAAATTAGATTTTAGATCTGTGGTATTTGTGAGAGCATTAATACTCTTTCTCCTTATTAAAAGTCTTTAGGCTATTATTAGGTGTCTAATTTGCCATATTACTTATATCTCTAATTCACTTATTTCCATGCACAGTCATCAAATTCATCCTCAATATTACTACCAGAGTGAGCCAGAGCAACTCTGACCTATTACTATCCTGACTAAAACACATCAAAGGCTGCTCATTCATTGTAAACAATGCCTAAATTCCTTAGTATAATTCTTCCCAATGTGGTCTATGTTCACTTTTTCAATCTTATTTCCCAATGCACCACCATGCACTCTCCAGTTAACACCAAATTGCTTGCATCTCATTAATTCATTACACTCCTTCTGCAAGTATTTCTGAGCATAAATTATATATTAGCCACTATGCCAATAAGCACAGGGAATCCTGAAGTGAACAAGACAAATATGGGCCACCTTCACAGCCTTGACAGTCCCGCTTAAAAGGGTTTCATACTCTCTGTAGCATCCTCTGGTCCCTGAAATGCCGAAGAACACAATATAACTTTCACAGCTCAGCTCAAGGCTCAATTCCCCTATTAAATCCTTTCTGACCAACTCTCACCATTGCACCTCATACACACTACCATCTAAGCACATTTAGCCTTTTATTATAACAATGGGTTTACTAGTCTATTGTACCAAAATGGCACACAGGCAACAGCCATCTCTTAGTCATCTTTGAAATGAATGAAAGAACACAGAAATAAAGACTATGAAGATCATGGTATAACATACTTAATAAATACTGTACTTAATAAATATCTGTCTTCAAATGAAAGGCTGAAAGAATATATTTTATTCTTATCAAAAAAATCTTTTTCCTGTTATCTTCAAGTTATTCTCCAGACTGTAAGTCCCTTAAAGTCAGGGGTCATATATTTTTGGTCCTGTTCTTTACACATATTAATGACAAAATATTTATTGAATACATTCTCTAGATCTACAATTCATAGCTATTAGACCACGGTAAGAATGTCACAATACTTAATAAATTGAAACCAACAATAATCAGATTAATAAGGCTATAAAAAGCATAGGCATGTATAGTATTAAATCCATTTTATGAAGGTCTGATTTCAGTGATAATGCCAATTCACTAAAACTATAGGTAGAAAAACAATCACAAAACCTTAGAATTGTTTATTCTTAAACAGCCAAGAAGTTGTAGATCTAGATAATGCAAAAAAGAATTCCACAATTTAGAAAATGCTGTTGGTTCCTATAGTACATAATAACAATAATATCAACAATAATAATAGCAAACACATACAGCGTTTTCTGCTTGCCAAGAGCAGTTCTAAGTATTTTGCATGCACTAACTAACTTACTTAACGCTCATTTCAACCCTGTGAGATACCCCCATTACACAGATAAGCAAAATTAGGCACATACAGGTAAATTAATTTGCCCAAGATCATTCAGATAATAAGTAACTGAATTTGAACCTAGGAAGTCTGGTTCCAGAGTCTTTGCTATTAACCAGAGTATATTCTCATTCTTTATTGTTAGTGGCCATCCAGACCCTATGCAAATACATGCCATCCTAAACATATGTGGCAAATTTCAGGAGTCCTCGACTTTTTGTTACTTATGACTTCCATTTTATAACTGAAGTGTAAAAAAATAGCATGTATATGTGAGACAATCCAGAGAGGGCGCTGGGGGTAAGATCAGGGAAAAAGCGTAATTATTTTGCAGTGCATAAAGAAATTATATAATAGCTATTAGACATACTGTAATAATATCCCCCAAAATTCAAGAGCTACAAGGAAAAAGTTCTGTCACCTGTCAGCCCACCACCAACTAGATCAGTCACAAAGACCAACAAACATTATTACAAGCAGTAAATGGGAAAAGCCACCTAAGGCATTGGCGCCATGCATAGGACTTCTGAAAGCACTGCAATACATTTCATCTGTAGTTCTAAAATGTATAACAGAAAGCAGAGTTCACAGCTTTGGTAGTTTTTATAAAAACTCTTCTTTAAAATAATCCTTATTTAGCTGTCACTGCCTCATTCCAAACAATATTAAGTGTGTGGGTTCAAACCATGAGTTTGAAAATGTAATTTGTAAAAAGTGGTTAGAAACAGAATTATACTCTATCCAATAAACCTACCATAAAGGGCCTTCGCACTTGTTTTTGAACCATGTTCTCTGTCCATCTGGGAAAAGGTAGGTGATGATCCGTAGCCACTGTAATAATTTTAAAAAAAAGGTCATTGTGTTGGGTTAAAGTCCAATATAAGTAATAGAAGCTCAACTAGAAAATAAAAATTCCAATGCACTATAATCACCACGTGTTTAAAAGAACATACTGATGGCCGGACACGGTGGCTCATGCCTGTTATCCTAGCACTTTGGGAGGCCGAAGTGGGTAGATCACCCGAGGTCAGTAGTTCGTGACCAACCTGACCAACATGGAGAAGCCTGGTCTCTACTGAAAATACAAAATTAGCTGGCAGTGGTGTCACATGCCTGTAGTTCCAGCTACTTGGGAGGCTGAAGCAGAAGAATCGCTTGAACCCGGGAGGTGGAAGTTGCAGTGAGCCGAGATGGTGCCACTGCACTCCAGCCTGCGACAGAGCAAGATTCTGTCTCAAAAACAAAACAAGAAAAAAAATTAGCTAGGCATGGTGGCAGGCACCTGTAATCCCAGCTATGCAGGAGGCTATCTAACCTCTTGTTACTAATATGCTATGTGAAATAAATAGTCCTTTATATGAATTTTATTCATCTTTTCAGTAAACATTTTTTTAAGACCCCAAAGCTAAAAGAATGAGGAGTATGGGAGGGGGAAACAGGGTGCTGTCAATAAAACAAGTACATAAAATAATTATAATAGAATGTGATATCTGGGTAAAAGTAATAGATATGACATGTAAAATCAAAGAAGGGCTAACTCTTTATCAACATATCTAAGAAAACTTTACTACCGTATTGATATAAGCAGAATCTAAATGAATGGAAAGAAGCTCTATAAACAGGCAGAGAATCAAGTGAGGAAAAGGTATGTGGAACTGACTCAAGAAATAGCACAGTGTCTGTGGAAAGATGCCGTTAATGTAACATTTCCAGAATAGACAAATGACTGGAGAAGCCATGGCAAATTGAGGGCTTTCAGCATCATGATTCAGAATTACATTTTATTATATTCTCTCGAAATAGTAAATATTACCTGTTATGAAAAAATGATGAGTAAAACATATATCACAATGGCCGATGTCAAACAGTAACATTAATTGTAATATATAAGATTAAGTCAGGGTTATGATTTCAAGTTATACCTGGACCCACTGGAATTATTTTGTTAGTCTGACTGACCTTTTCTAGTTTTACGCAATGGTGAATAATTTGATTAGTTTATACTAAATGACATTTAACCCTTCTCAAATGCCAATATTTTACAGATAACAATAACAGAATGCACCACAGAAATTCAAAGTTTTGAAATAGATTATATATTCATCCATGAAAAGCAATAATACATAAAGTACTAGAATGAAGCATCTTCCAAATGTGAGATCAATATCATTATCATGAGGCTATTTGCTTTACCATCTTATTCTGATCAGACATTGTAAACTTTCAACGATAACATGTATTGTAACAAAGATATTACATATTAATAAGGAATGAACTACTGAACTACACAACAAAATAAAAGTAATCTTTTCACTAAAAATATAAAACAATTAAAGTCACCAAATCAAATCCCCCCAAAACATATTAAATATAAATCTTTCAACTTACTTCATCTGAGTTGGGTACATTCCAAAACTACTGGGATGATTAGAAATATGACCATTCATTGTGTCTTTCACTCGCGCGTTCTAAAAAAACGAAGACACATAGATTAAAGGCAATAAAAAGGTCAAGACATCTCAGTTTAAAAACTTATTCGTTCAACAAATATGTGTTGCTGCCAGGAATTATAGTAGAAATACAAAGATAAAGATCCCCACCCTCAAAGAGCTCAGGCCCCAGAGGTATAGATGAACATTTAAACAAAGATCCAACTGGCATTTAAAATTAATATGTTAAAATTGTAAGCAAATTTAGGTGAACAAGAGAAAAATCTAAAATATAGTTCTGAGTCCTCAAAGCATACAGACATAATTCTACATTCTGCCCAAACTCATAATCAACTATCACTTTTATGAGATGTTATTTTGTTTACTGTTCCATTATAAAAGTAATAGAAACTCATTTAATTTTAAAAGTTGAGAAATACAGAAAAGTACAAAAGCAAAAAGTATCACCCAGAGTCCTATCGTTAACAGACAACCAGGTAACAGTTACCTTGCAGTCTTTTTGCCTACAAGTGGTTTTCTTTCCTCCCTTCCTTCTTTATTTCTTCTTTCCTTCTAAGCACATTTGACAACATGTGCTTTGTCAAATGCACAAATGCACATGGATATATCTTTTCTCAAGAAAGTTTTCATTCACACGCTTCTTTTACTTTTCACAAGAAAATAACTTTAAAAATCAACACCAGACGTTCAACCTCAAAAACTATTTTTAAATCCATTTTACAGATTGAAAAAACTTCCTTCAAACAAGACAAATAATGAGTAAAATTTCCTCATTACCAAATGGAATGGCCTTTGCTTTCTTCTAGACAACATTGCTGTACCCAATTTATTTATATTCATTCCTAGATATTTGGTCCTGTCCAGGTTTTGTGTCACTAAGCTATCCTGGATTCTGTCTTATTTTTCTGACTTTTGTCTTTTCAAATATATTATATTACTATGTCCTCTCAATAACTGTGAATGAGGCAGGACACACCCCAGCTTTATGGGCCAAGGGTGTGAAAGCATGAACAAATACTGATTATCAAGTTTCAGGTCCTGTGATGGATATTAGGACCACCAAAGTGAACCAAACAGACATGGTCCCAACTATAGGCCTACAGTCTAGTGGGGGGAAACAGATAATGAATAAATATAAAATTTTCAGTTGTACTTATTAATATTATTACAAAGGGAACATTCATCATAACATGGATGCATATAATAAGGGAACTTAACTCAGATTGGAAGAGCATAGAAAGCCTACATAAAGATATAATATTCAAGATCTGGTCACTTTGAGTTAATTCTTTCTCATTCTTCAGGTCTCACTTCAATCACAGTGTCCTCAGGGGAAGATTTTACTGACCTTCCTGAATAGATAAGATCCCACTATCAGACACTCTCCACACTATAAATAATTTTTCAAAGCATTTATCACATTCGTAACTTTTCCTTTACTTAAATTAATACCTGACTCTTCACTAAACTCTTAGCCCCCAAAAGGCATGAATTTTTGTTTGATGACTTCTGCTTTTCAAACAAGAGAAGGGTACCAGGCACAGAATAGGTGTTCATTAAATATTTATTCAAAGAAAGAAAGAAGGAAATTCATATGAGTCCCACTCTTCAAAGAGTTTATTGTATTCTTAGGGAAACAAAGTTAATTCACGTAAAACAAATAGTAAGGAATTAAGTCCCAATGTATGTAGCTCTATTTTAAATCTGTTAGAAGTTCGGAGAGGGAAAAAGCCATGAAGACTGTCTTTACTTTCTGGAAGGACTGGGACTTGACCGTGTTCTTAAAAAATGGATAAGAATGGCCCTCAAAACACTGGAATTTAATTCAAGCTTCCCTATCCACTGCTTAAAAGCAACTTTACAAATTAAGAAGCAAAGAAAGATTGGCTTCTGCCCTGTACATTCACTGTACTTACAAAATTACATGTATATTACATTGCTGTGCTCCATTTTTGTTGTCTTCCTTCTTCAGTTTACACTTAGATACCATCAGTGTTGTGCTGGTAAACCAATTCTCAGGGTGGGACAAGGCAGAGGGCCTGATTCTAGCGCTTATTGATTTCCATGGTATAAATATTCCCACCATGGCCAATTTCAAGAAGTCGGTGGTTTAATAGCAGCTTACGAAATTCCTAAATCCTTCACAATTGGCTCTCATAAGCCTAAAGGATCCAACTACAGCACATCATTGCTACGTTCTATAATTTGGGCCAGAACAGAGGCCTGGAATAACATTATGGAACTAGAGATAGTCTGGAATTTTAACACTATTCCTGGCACTAATTGGGCTAGGAAAGTCAATTAAGCCTCTGTCTCAATGTTCTCGTCAGTAAAACAGAGATAATTCTTCGTCTTCTGAGCTCACAGTGCTAGTGTGAAGATGAAAGGAGACAGATGTGCAAGTTCCTTCCAAAACTGAAAAAAAGGAAGTGTTCTTTCAAAGCAAGCTGCTTAATTCAGTATATAAGTTAAACCCGCAGGGTTTGTGCTGATTTTGATCTGGTTTGCATTTTAAAACCACAGCAGCTGGTTTTAATGAAAAGTGATAGCCACAGCATCTCATCTTTTCATGTTTAATTGTTCATGACAATCAAATAAATGCATGGTCTCTGTTTTGTTTCAAAATAGTGATCTGTTAGAATAAGAGAACATTAGAAAAGGGGATAGAAAATGTCAATTTGCTAAATTGAATTTTAAATATAGAAACTTTGTCATTTGGCAATCACAGGTTCACTTATCACGGTGGCTTATGCAGCAAATATGGAGGCTTTCAAATGCCCAATGTGAGCAATTGCAGTGTATGCCATGCAAAAGAAACAATTACAAATGTTTGTCTTTTTTTCCATCAGGCTTTTAAGACATACCCAGTTTAAACCCATATACACCATATACACAATTAAAAATAATGATCAACTCTAACTGAAAAATTTAAGTGGTCTTTATTTTTATACACTGTTAAAGCAACCTAAAAACTAAGGAGATAAAGGTGTTTTTTTTTTTTAATCACTTTTAAGTGTAAAGATTCACAAATGCAGTTAATCACACTAACTATATAATTCTACTGAAAGTATACACTAATGCCATCATCATAGCTACCATCTACAGTTGGCTCTTGAACACCAGAAGGTTGAACTGCAGAGTTCACTTATAAGCAAATTTTCCTCCACTTCTGCCGCCCTGAGACAGCAAAATCAACCCCTCTACTTCCTCTCCCTCAGCCTACTCAACATGAAGACAACAAGGATGAAGACCTTCATGATGATCCACTTCTATCTCATGAATAGTGAACATATTTTCTCTTCCTTAAGATTTTATTTTCTCTAGCTTACTTTATTTTAGAATATTTAATACATATACAAAATATGTTAATCACTGTTTACATTATCTTAGGTAGACAGTAGGCTATTAGTATATGTTTTAGAGGAGTCGAAGTTATACACAGATTTTCGACTGAGTGGGGGTCAGCACCCCTAATCCCTGTGTTTGCTCAAGGGTCAGCTATATTTGATTTTAAGTAACAGCATCAATTTCCTTATGAAAACACTTTTAGTAAGTCGTAGTTACTATGATTTTATCTTTATTCTCTACAGAAAATAAAATTCTTTGGCAATTAGAAGGATACAAATGATACATTTAAGATCTAAGTTAAGCGTATCAAAAATGTAACGCACTATAATTTTCAAAAAGAAAGGAAGTGGAATGTATAAAAAATGACTTTAAGAAGAAACAAACAAAGCTATGAGGCTAACTCAGCAAATTAAATTTGTACTAGAAAGTTTTAAGATTCTCAAATATAAGTTTTAGATTCCTTTTCTTTACTCTTGCTTGCATCTAGTATCAATTTTCAAATTGGCAGATGAGTATGTAGTCATGACTCAATGTTAAAACTACCTACCCCATCTTGCTGTCACATAATTAGTAACTCTCTGCATATTTAACTGTCCTTCAAATGACTTGTGTTCTCAGAAAATATCACAGATTTTTTTTATCTACAGAAGTGTGTTTTTGTGTGTTTAGATATGACATTGAAACATCTATGTCTAGATTTCAATTTAATTTAATTGATGTCTCCCAGTCTAAGTTACAAACAAGTGGGAGGGGGCATTATCATTACTCAGGATTTTAACTAAAAGATCAGTGAAACTTAATTTCTACTAATACTTTGTGACACTGTCTACCAATGATTTTGCTTAAAACATTTTTAAAAAATCTTCTTTAAACTTCTTAAATCATCACACATTCTGTCTCCTGCAGTGTCTTCTAGAGCAATCACGTTTTAATATCTCTAACCAGTACCATTGGTAAAGATGGCACCATGTATTTTTCTATGTTATTTGTTCAAACATCAAGTAACAAAGAATTTTTATGTGTGAATAAACTCAAATAACTAATAAGGATATTAAGATCTTGTAACAATAATGTGGTTAATGCCTGTGAAGGTATCACAATAATTTCTAGGCCATATAGAAGAATAGTATTTTCTCAAGACCAGTATCAGTGTAAATAGAGTAGTTTCATGCCTTTAAATCAACACAATAAAATCACTTAAAACAGTTAACTTAGTTCCTCTTTCTTTATGACAAAATTCTTAAGTTTATAAATTAGAACATAAAATTGGGAAAAGCCTATGATCAAATCAGAATGTTGTTTGCTTAACAAGTGGCTGAAGAAAACTACTTATAACAAAATGTAATATGCAACTTTAGAAAGAACTACTTTAGCACTAATTATGTTTGCTATTGTGATGGATTTCATAGGAAGGCCTAACACAGAAAAGAGCCATAGACATATCCGAATACTACTATTGTATTTCCCTCCAATTCTTGTCTATTCCCTGAGTTGCTATGATGACATCATCAGCACACGTGTACTATTGGATGCTATACTATACGTGGAAATTACTATATCTCAGTTCAAAATACTGTTGATATTTTACCGACTTGGGAAACTATGCTAATTTTAAAAAGAATCACTTCTATTTATTGAGTTTTAACACTGCATCAGGTATCATGCTAAATGTATTCTATTGTCTTATTTAATATTCACATTAGTTTTTGAAGGAAGTACTATTCTTCATTCTCATTTTATAGATGAAGAAATTGAAACAAAGAGACTGCCATTTGTGTGGTATTTTGAAACTTAAAATCATATAGTGCCATGAATGACTGAAAATAATGTCTTATTTGCATCTAAGGTAAAATCCTAGGCAGAAGAGAATGCAAAGGAGAAAGCGAAGGAAAACATTTAATGAGCCCCCACTTCATATGACATTTTACAAATATCACCTCACTTTATCCTTAAAACAACATTATCAGCTAGTTATTGGCTCTATTTGTGGGTGAGATGACAGCCTCAAGGCGGTTAAGTCATTCGCCTAAGTGGTAATGATACGGAAGGGAAGGGAGTGGTCCCTTTAAATAATACAGAAGTGGAGAAGGGAAGTGCTGGGGAGAGGAAGGCATGGTCACTGGTTAGGGCTCCACGGACCTAGATGAGGACAGGCATTTTTGTTTTCCTGCCCAAATGTTGCATTTCCCAAGACCACCCTGGCCTGCCATGCCCCCCATCCTGTGCCTATAAAAACCCTGAGAACCTAGCAGGCAGACACATAAGCAGCTGGACATTGAGAGGGGCACATCGGCAGAGGAACACACCGACAGGCACCAGCATGCTGCAGGCCACTGACCAGCAGAATGACCCGGAGTTTGGATTTTGGCTGGGGCAGTCCGAGGAGATCTCAGGCTACTGAGCAGCCGGACTCCAGGGGAAAACCATCTCCCTTCTGGCTTCCCTCATCTGCTGAGAGCTACCTCCACTCAATAAAACCCTGCACTCATTCTCCAAGCCCACATGTGAATCGATTCTTCTGGTACACCAAGGCAATAATCCCAGGATACAGAAAGCCCCCTGTCCTTGCAATAAGGTAGAGGGTCTAATTGAGCTGGTTAACACAAGCCGTCTATAGACAGCAAAACTAAAAGAGCACCCTGTAACACACGCCCACTGGGGCTTCATCTGTAAACATTCACCCCTAGACACTGCTGTGGGGTTGGAACCTCACAGCCTGTCGTCTGCATGCTCCCCTAGAGGTCTGAGCAGCAGGCACTGAAGCAATAAGCCACACCCGCATTGCATGCCCTGCGAGGGGGACAAAGGAACTTTTCATGTTTCAGTAACACAAGAAGCTAAAATTAGAAGCAGAACTCAAACTCTGATCTGACTGACTTATATTCCTTTTTTTTCCAATAAGTTACACCATTGTGTGATAGTTTGACCATTGTGTGCTTGCCAAAAGTTTTCAGTTTTATTCACTCTGATGTGCAATTACATTCTTTATTCTAATCAACATTTCTTTTTTTTTTTTTATTATACTTTAAGTTCTAGGGTACATGTGCATAACGTGCAGGTTTGTTACATATGTATACTTGTGCCATGTTGCTGTGCTGCACCCATCAACTCGTCAGCACCCATCAATTCGTCATTTATATCAGGTATGACTCCCAATGCAATCCCTCCCCCCTCCCCCCTCCCCATGATAGGCCCCGGTGTGTGATGTTTCCCCTTCCTGAGTCCAAGTGATCTCATTGTTCAGTTCCCACCTATGAGTGAGAACATGCGGTGTTTGGTTTTCTGTTCTTGTGATAGTTTGCTAAGAATGATGGTTTCCAGCTGCATCCATGTCCCTACAAAGGACGCAAACTCATCCTTTCTTATGGCTGCATAATATTCCATGGTGTATATGTGCCACATTTTCTTAATCCAGTCTGTCACAGATGGACATTTGGGTTGATTCCAAGTCTTTGCTATTGTGAATAGTGCCGCAATAAACATACATGTGCATGTGTCTTTATAGCAGCATGATTTATAATCCTTTGGGTATATACCCATTAGTGGGATGGCTGGGTCATATGGTACATCTAGTTCTAGCTCCTAGATGTACCATACTGTTGTGGAAAACGCCATACTGTTTTCCATAATGGTTGAACTAGTTTACAATCCCACCAACAGTGTAAAAGTGTTCCTATTTCTCCTCATCCTCTCCAGCACCTGTTGTTTCCTGACTTCTTAATGATTGCCATTCTAACTGGTGTGAGATGGTATCTCATTGTGGTTTTGATTCGCATTTCTCAAAATGCTAGTTTTTGGAAAGGAAGAGTATTTACTGAGAAAACTAGGATTAAATATATTTTTAATGCTAAATGTCCTTTTTCCATAATAGCACCACATGCTAAATTAGTACAGTTCAACATACTTTACAAAAGCAAACAAATAAAGACTTACCAGGGCCTGACATAAACCAGATGGGTGGGTAGATGGAAAAGCATACTCTAAAAACATCTTTTTAAAAAGTTTTGTTTGGTTTTTAATTGACAAATAATAATAGTATATATTTATGGCGTACAATGTGGTGTTTTGATACATGTATAACTATGAAATTATTAAATCAGGTTAGTTAGCATATTCAACGCCTCAAATATTTATCATTTCTTTGTGGTAAGAACATTTAAAACCCTCTCTGTTAGCTATTTTGAAATATACAAAACATTAGTATTAACTACAGTCACTGTGCTGTGCAATTGTCACCAGAACTTATTCCTCCTAACTGAAACTGTGTACCCGTTGTTAAGTGAATTAAGCCAGGCACAGAGATTTCACTTATACGCAGAATCTAAAAAAGCTGTATTCACGGAAATAGAAAGTAGGATGGTAGTTAGCAGAGGCTGGGGGTGGGGGAAGGAGGTGGACCAGGAGAGGAGAAACGTTGGTAATATCATCTTTAATGAGACTGAAACTCCTGAATTCAAATTCCATTCTGGCGTATTAAATGGCCTCTAAAAATAGTAAACCGTAAAACATTACAGGTACAGCAAGAAGAGCTATAACCCACAGATGAGATATAATATTTTAATATTTAACCACCCTGTCACCACATGATTACCTTCCTCTGCATCACCTAGAGCAAAGGACATTAAGCAGCAAACAAAATACTGCAGGTGACTCACTGCATTTCCGTACAGCTCCTTAAGAGGATCAATCTTTTCTAAAATGTACAATATATCTTTATAAATGCTTACAACCTACAAAGTGGAAAATGGTACCTTTAGGCAACTGCTGTACTGAATTCATCCCACTTTTCTAAATCATAAATACAGCTCCCAAATATTACTACAAGTAAAAACTTAACTGTTAAACCACACAGGACATTTTTTAAAAGCATACGAATTCTATTTTTGTAAAGGTTAAATAACTTTCTAGTGTATTATAATGCACATACTTACACTACCCCCAAACTACTTCTCATATATTTTATTGACAGTCACTATTTCTTATCTCAACTTCCTCTCCTCCTGCCTGCCATTATATTCTAACATTGATTGTTTTGATAAGAGAACACAGAGGTATTGTATCTTATCAAGGATTATCCATTGTTTCAATTTGTCTGTTCTATTTTAGCAATACATGGTGTTACAGATCCAATGGCCAGCAGAATGATTATATGGGGGAAGGTAATTGCTTTCTAACAGAATACTTTGTTTACTTTTCTAGGTATCAGACTGTATCAAGAGCAACATGTATAACTTTTTAAGTCCATGAAAAGTTCATGACTAAGCAGGTAAGGTAAAACCCTCAATTCTTAACTGTTCCTTCTTCCTATTATCCTATGCCTCTTAACATTTTGTCCACAAAGATAAAAAGGTACTCTTTTCAAAATACTATTTTTCATTTATCTTCAAGAATAGAGGAAGTCCTAATAGGCTGCTAGAAAGTGATGCAACAAAGAAGAGTCAAGACCAAACAAAAAAGTCAGTTCCACTAACTGTCTATACTTGGCTGAATACAAAATAAAAAAACAAGCCAGATTGTCAGTAGGTAGTCCTACTAAGAAAACAAATCTCTAGCACCTCATCCAACTCATAGAAAACCTAGGACAAACTTTCCTTGAAGCTTTCCTGCTTATAAAGAAATTTTAGGGGGGAAAAAAAAGCATCTTTAAGAAAAGACCACATTATAGGCAATAGAAGACAGCAAAGTATGAAGTTCAAGGGCAACTAGATTAGGGGTGGATCTAGAGGATAAAATCTCCCTCAAAGAATGACTAGACGAAAAAAGGCAAGAGAGGCCGGGCATAGTGGTTTACTATGCCTGTAATCCCAACACTTTCGGAAGTCAAGGTGGGGGTATTGCTTGAGGCCAGGAATTCGAGACCAGTCCCATTTCTACCAATAATTAAAAAAAAATTAACAAAAAAGAAAGAAAGATAATGACTTTTAGAAATGTATAGTATAATGGGGCAGAGAGACATCCAAAGGATCATTTATAGTACAGTGTGGCAGGTAGAAGGTCAGTATGCAAGGCCTGCGCCTAGGGCTGGAAGTGGGAGATACTCAGTTCATAACTGCCTTCCTTCACAGGCTGTGATGCAGGAGCTAAGCCAGAAGGCAAAAGAGAAGAGCAAAGGCAGGAGATGGCTTTGGACACTTAGGAAACTGTCAGCAGTTTGGTAGGAAGTTATGAGGGATGAGGTTAGAGATGAAGTGAGAATCATATCACAGAGGACGAATTACAGATACACCACATTTTTGTGAGACTAAAGTTCAGTGTTTATTTATTGTATCTATGTAAATGCGATTCACAGGATACTAAGAATACCCTTCCATTTTTTACATTTGTCTTCTATTTGTTAATAAGTATCTCCCCCCTCAACTCTTAGTGTTCCTATGTCCCCCTCGTTAATTTTATTACTTTACACCACCAGAAGTGGAGCCCTCCTTTCAATACACTGAAGCACTACCCATTCTATCGTTACTCTAACATTTCTGTCTTTCTGCAGGCTTCTTTCCCAGATATACGACTGCTCCACTCGAACTGATTACTCTCTAAGGTCCAAACAGCTTTCATCATGGGATCCACATTCCTCACCGCCCTGTGTATCCCCTTCATCTTCCTCCTGTCTTGGAGCCTTGCTTCCTGGATCCTGGACCTCCCTCTTTCCATGCTTTTTCTTTTATATTTTGGTAGGGCACATACTTCAGGGAACTTCCTGAGAAAGAGTATTAGAAAAGTACATTTTTCAAACTTTATATGACAAAAAAATGTGTTTATTCTACCTTTACACATGATGGACTGTTTGTCTTGGTTTCAAATTGTAGATTTTAAGAGGTTTTTTGTTTTGTTTCGCCACAGAATTTTGAAGCCATTGTGGTTCTGTCTTCAATGGCCCCTGCTGAATGTTAGGGGCCACTCTGACTCCCTATTTTTTGTATAGAGTCTGTCTGTTTTCTTCTGTCTGGTGTCTAGGATCTTCATTTTTACCCCTGATGCTCTGAAATGTTATGGTGCTATACAATGGTATGGGTGTTTTTTGAAAAATTCAGCATATTGGAAACACAACAGGCCTTTTCAAACTTGAACATCATTTTCCTAAAGTCCAGGAAATTTTCTTTTGCTATTTCTTTCATAGTTTCCTTACTATATATATATATTTCCTTTTTCTAAACAATTCAATTGCTCAGAGTAGGACCTCCTGGTCTAAGTCTCTACTTTTGTATTTTCTCTTTTGTTTTTCATTTTGTAATTTTTTTTTCTACTTTCTGGGTAGCTTCCTCTTTTTTATCTTCAAAAAACATTTTGAGTTTCTTATTTCTTCTATCAGTTCCATTTTCCAGGAGTACATAAGAAAAAGAAAGCTTCCTTTTCTTATAGTGTCTATACTTATTTTCTAATTACAGTATATTCTCTGATCTTTCTGAGTACATTCATGATAATGTTTTTAAGTTTTCTTCTCCCTTCATTGTCTCTTTATGACAATTCCTTGTTTTCTTTAGGTTTGTTTTGGCTCCTGAATTGCTTTAAATATCAGGTGATTACTGGTTATTACTCATATTGAAGATGAAGCCCTAAAAAGCTGGCAAGAAAGTCAGTGTATATGGGTGGGGCTTGTGAACAAGTGGGCTTCCCTGCACAGCAGTCCTGTTTGTAGACCCCAACCGTCAGTGTCTACAGGTCTTTTGCATAGATCAATCAGGTTCTCCAAGGAAGTATCTTCCAATTCCACATTTAGAGAATGTAAAGCTGACTGCCAAAACTTTGGCAGTAAGTGAAGAAGTCAGCCAGGGTGTCTTGATGTATTTAGTAAGGATTTCATTTCATCTTTCACCCTCTCTCTGTGCCTTGGTATCCCCAACCGAGTCCTCTAGTTCACATTCTCCACAGAATAAACTACTGGTTTTACTGGAGTGTGAGGAGGCAGCTGGGATCCAAGTTCACTTTAAACACATAACTAATACACCCTACTATTCTCAGCCTCATTCTCACTGTCGAGGCGGTTGGAGGTTCTGAAGTGAAAATAAGGTTGTTTCTCAATGTCTTTCAATAGTAGCTTAGGTTTCAGCATCTGAGGACTTCCAGGTTAATCACAATTATCCACGGGCTTTGCCTCACTGGCTTCCTGCATTTTAAAAATCCCTTTACTGTTATTTTATTTGGAGGAAGTGAAACAAATGCATATATCACCATGGAATACTATGCAGCCATAAAAAGGAATGAGATCATGTCCTTTGCAGAGACATGGATGAAGCTGGAAGCCATTATCCTCAGCAAACTAACACAGTAACAGAAAACCAAACACTGCATAGTCTCACACATAAGTGAGAGCTGAACAACGAGAACACATGGACACAGGGAGGCGAAAAATACACACCAAGGCCTATCAGATAGAGATGGGGCAAGAGGAGGGAGAGCATCAGGACAAATAGCTAATGCATGCCAGACTTGATACCTAAGTGATGGGTTGATAGGGGCAGGAAACCACAATGGCACATATGCACCTATGTAACAAACCTGCACGTTGAGCACATGTATCCCAGAACTTAAAGTAAATTTTTTTCAAAAAATGAAACAAATGTATATGCTTAGTCTGCCATTTTTCTGTAGCATATTTTCATTCTCTAAACATTAAGAAATATTTGTCAATGAAAAACCCAGATGAAAAATTCAAGTCACCTCTAATATGAACTTGAGAGGTTCAGGTGGACTACGAAATATGAGTACAAGTTTATACTAAAAATAAAGGTACCATAACAACCAGAGTGAAAGTAACACACACAAAAAATTTACATTTGACAAAGTCAGCTGGTATTTTGGTAGTATATGTTTAACTATCTATTGTTATTATAACAACAAACTCTGCTTTCAAATCCCAGAGAAAAAACAATACTCTAAAGCATGGACATGAGACAATATCCCCAGTTAAATCAGACATTACTGTTCATGAAAAGCTCTTGCTTTAATTGCTTTTCTGGAAATTATTTAGGTGCCTAAATAAAACGTGGAATTCATCCTTAGGTAAATAACAACTACTTTATCCATTTTTATTAATGTTTTTCCCAAAGAGAAGCCCATTTAAATTGATAAGCTGGGAACAAATTATTTGTGAACTATTCCAGAACAAAAGCAGAGATATCTGTGCATTAGTTTTAAAATTCAAGTTGCCTATAACAGTAGTATGAAATTCTCTTCTCTCTTCTTGAGAGTTTACCTACTTACATAGTCATAAAATATAAAGGAAGAACAAAAAGTCAATTCCAATGTGAAAAAATAATTAAGCCTATTATATTTCATATTTAAAAGTCAGTAAATATAAGCTTTGACTGTGAATAGCACTACCTTTGAAAAATGTGCGATTATAATAGAAGTTCTCAAAACCAGCAGTAAAGTTCTTCATAACCATGAAATCATGCATGAATGCAGTAAATTTAGACATATCTCACTATTTCATTATTGTAAAAATAATGCTTATTTATTAAGTATTTTAATGTGTCAGCCACTGTGCAAGCACTTTACATGCGTTATCTTACTTACTTCTTATTAAGAGGTAGTAAGAACTTCTTATTCCTACTTTAATGAGAATCTGAGACTTATTAGAGTTATAAGTAAAGGTAATTTGGCCATGACATCAGCAACAAGTTGTGCTTTTAACCACTATTATATACTTTCCTTTTACTAATGAAAATCCAGTATTTTGAAGTTGGCTGGGGAAATGTCAACATGGATTAATTAAAAACTAAAAGAACTTTTAAACATGATTATTCAAACAAGATTCATTCAACATTAACTGGCAACTGCCAATCTTCATTCATTCACTCATTCATCTAACAAATATTTATTACATAACCAGAATGTGCCCATCAGTGCTCTCTCACAGTCCAATACAACTTTCTAGAATAATAGAAATGCACTGTATTAGCACTGCTCAATACAGTAGCTGAGCACAAGTGTTGAGCACTTGAAATATGGCTAGTGCCACTAAGAAACTGAATTTTAAGTTTTATTACACATAAATTAGTTTAAATTTAAATGTTAATAACCACATACAGACTAACAGCTACCACACTAGACAGGGTAGCTCTACATATTGAGTACACAGTTAGCAAAACAGACAGGGTTCCTACCTTCATGGAGCTTACAATCTAGTGAGAGGAGAGCACGAAATAAGAAAATGAGGTGGAGCATGGTGGCTCGCATCTGTAATCCCAGCACTTTGGGAGGCCGAGGTGGGTGGCTCACCTGAGGTCAGGAGTTTGAGACCAGCCTGGCCAACATGGCGAAACCCCGTCTCTACCAAAAATATAAAAATCAGTCAGACATGGTGGCAGGCACCTGTAATCCCAGCTACTTGGGAGGCTGAGACAGGAGAATCACTTGAGCCCAGGAGGCGGAGGTTGTAAAAAGAATAAATATGACAACTTCTGTTAATTTATTAAAAAGTAAAAATAAAACAGATAGCATTTATAAGGATACAAACACAGACTAAACTGCGTCAAACCTAGCTACGAACTTCTCAAAAGTACGGGGCTGAGAGATTCATTCTGAAAATGTTATCTCAGGATTTCTCTATTTAAAATCCAGGATAATTAGTCTATCTTTAAAACAAAGAATTTATGCATTTATTGAAGGTGTTTTTAATGTTTCAAGACAGGTGAAACAATATTCTGTTGACAATAAAAATGTGAAAATAATTCTGAATGAGAATGCTATTATTTACTATATTTCACGTAGCAGTTTGAACATAAGCAAAACAAACTAAAAGACAGTAGTGATGAAGAAACACAAAAATAAAACAGTAAAATCTATAAAACACTAACTTTAGAGACTTTCCAAGTTTAAGAACATGGACTTGACTGGGCGCAGTGGCTCACACCTGTAATTCCAGCACTTTGGGAGGACAAGGCGGGCAGATCACGAGGTTAGGAGTTCGTGACCAGACTGGCCAGCATCGTGAAACCCCGTCTCTACTAAAAATACAAAAAATTAGCTGGGTATGGTGACACATACCTGTAATCCCAGCTAGCTGGGAGGCTGAGGAAGAAGAATTGCTTGAACCCAGAAGGCGGAGGTTGCAGCAGAACATGGACTTGATGAATCAGAAGGTCAGAGAAAAACACCTGAACTGCTATTCCACTTGGGAAGAAATGGGGCTTTTTTACACGTCCACTTTTAGGCCAGTGTCAATTTATAAACCCCCAAAAATATTTGCCAGGAATTACATTCCTAAACTTGGGCATCTGGAATTAAAACCAAGCAGGAACACACCACTTTATAGTGAATTAATAAGTGAAAAACGGTGTTTGGATTAGCAAGCAAGGGAGAATGACCAAAGAACCTTCATGTTCTCGGATCACATTATGTAGATTTTTGTTTGGGAATTTCAGATAGATTTGTTTGGGTAAGCAGGCTATTTTAGGTCAGAAAGAAGAGGAGATTTGAAGAGGGAATTATCCTAAGGCCAGCATTTGCATTTCTTTCTTTCTATTCCCACAGTTCCCATCTCTAAGCAACTGGGAAAATGGCCTGTAGACTGAAGAAAGGAAAACTTGAGGGAGAAGCACAGACTGATTAAAATGCGTTGCTTATAGGAAGAAAAAGTTTAACTTTTCTAAATAATCCCTCAAATTAATTCCAGCTCTTGATTAAATAAACGGGATATCACTTACATGGCATAACTGCTGTCCCCCATTCTAAGCCAAATGGTGGTACAAAATCGGGGCACGAAGGAAAACTAAACTATTACTAACTGCCGACAGCAGTGACAGCAGGAAGAGGTAGAGGCAGAGCAGCAGCAGCAGTGGCAATGGCTTACATCTAGAAAACACGGCGTGACAGGCACAGTTCTAACTGCTTTCCATGTGTCATTTTCTTTTAATTGTCACAACTGCCTCATGAAGTAGGAACAATTATCATTCCCACTTTACAGATGAGCAAGCCAGGTACAGAGTTTAAGAACATGTTCACTGTCAAAGAGGTGATTAATAGTAGATGTGGGATAAAATTCAACCGCTTTGCCACATAGAGGTAAATAATGGCTAGAGTTTTTTACCCAAAAATCACATGGTCACATGACCTCTAAAAAGAACTACAAGGATTTTTTTCTTCATTTGCCAAAATTTACAGATGACACTCCTACACCTGTATAAAAAAGAACTGATAATCTAGCTTTACTGATAAGTAAGAAGAAAAGGGAACTGGATTCTGAAAGTTTAGGAAGTCCAAGTGGTAGATGATCAGGATGATTAGAAATAGTATCGATATGAAGGCCAAGGTAGTGCCAGAATAAAGACAATGGACACTAGAATGACAAAAGAATCACCAAATTCCAAAGGAGCATGGCATCACCTTGACTTTGTCCCATTAAGTTCATGCCTATTACACAAATTTCTCTATGGGAACAAATTTCCAGTTGTATAAAAGCTATCAATAAAACTAGAATTGACACTTTTATATCCAACTTTGAGGCAACATATGTTTTATAAAGCATGGGGACATGTGAATGATTATGAAAGAAATACGTATTTTAAAAGACTTTCTGAAACTGTTGAATAAAGGTAAAATGGAAAAACTCCAGAATTTCCTAAAATCTTTTATAAAAAATTATGCCTGTGAATATTTTATTACTTGGCCAAATGGAGATGTTTATCTCAAATCTTCTTATAAGAAAAGACAGAATAAAACAATGTTCTAAAAGTAATTTTAAAATCTTACTGGAAAATACTTTAACCAAGTAAGTTAAAACAGAAAATAATCAGCCGCTCTAACTTCTAACAAGAAGTACTCAAGGAAAAGAACAAGCAGTGTCAACTAGACCACCCAACCCCCCTCTTTAACTTAACCTCATCCACACAGTAAACAGACATCTCTCTCCTCCAGCCTCTCCATGTTGATCTCTCTTATTGCCAGCCAACTTCCTTATTTTCCTCAAATGGAGTGGAAAAATAAATCTTCATCCTTTAAAAAAAAAACAATTTAGCTGCTAAGAAGCCCTGGGAATAGCACGTACCAGCACATAGTAGCACATTCAAACTAGTTAGCTGGGGAAAACATGACTTTCCCTGCTCTCCTAAAAACTGAGCTGTTCAATTCCAGATCCTAACAAAGAAATTTTTCCAGGATACCAATTTGTAATTTAGGAGATAGGAGATTCAGTGTTTACAAGAATGGTGTTTAATCTCAACTGCCTCTGTTGAAACCTCAGGGAAGGTCAGTTTTGCCAAGAGCCACAGGACTGCTTCCCCATTATGAAGGAAATAGGATAAAACAACGTAGCATATTCTTGTAAATGTTGTATATGTCAAGAATGAAAATCAAAGACTCCAATTAATCAAGGCCCAGATGCTTCAGATTTGAAAAAATGAAAATGACCATCAATCTACTAATATAAATGGGCAAAGGACAGATGATCCACAGCATGGCTCACCACAACCTACAAATGATCCCTCCACCAATTTGACTGCCCCTGCAAACCTTACAGAAAGCTGCTCCCCAACAGGAGGAGAGCAAGCTTACCCACAAGGCAGTTTCCTAGAGTCCAAAGACCTATTCCTAAAAGAAAGTAATACTTCTGTTGAGAAGAAAAATGCCTTTGAGTTGCTTTTTCATAGCTATTGGAAATAATAAAAACTTACTGAGTATGTCCCTGTGCTTTTATTGTGGTATTTTGCCATAGTGAAAAGAAAATAGTATGAAGATGAGCAGTCCTGAGTGTAAATCCTGACTAACATCTCTCTGTGACCTTAGACAAGTTATTATCCTATCTCAGCCTCGGTTTACTCATCTGTAAAATGAGAATATTGTTATGAAGATTATATGCAAAAACACACACAGATCATTTGACATCTATATCTATCAGTTCCTTTATTTTCCTGCAGAATTATATATTTAAGAGAAATAGAGAAGTTTTCTTTAAATATTAGTTATAAAATGAAATTCACTAAAAACCAGTTGCATTCAACCAATTACAACTCAAGAGAAACATATGACAATTAAACAGTGTTACCTACTACATACTCACGCATACAATTTTTCAGTGTACAATTCAAGGTCCACCACGATTTTGGCTTACATAATTTTTCTAGTAATCCATATTCTGTCAAATACTCCTACATATAAACCTTCATTCCCACCACTCTGTCCTGAGCATATCTTGACTGACTCACCTTTAAGTGTCTGTTCTTATCCTAAATGCCCTTTCCACTACTTTATACCTCCCATTTAGCAGTTTCTCAATTCCTCAATTCCCACCCCTTTTTAAGTCTTCCCTTAGGCCTGGTGCAGTGACTCACGCCTGTAATCCCAGCACTTTGGCAGGCTGAAGTGGGCAGATCACAAGGTCAGGAGTTCAAGACCAGCCTGGCCAACATGGTGAAACCCCACCTCTACTTAAAACACAAACATTAGCTGGACATGGTGGTGCACAATGTGTAGTCCCAGCTACTCTGGAGGCTGAGGCACAAGAATCGCTTGAACACAGGAGGCATTTTGGCAAATGAAGAAAAAAATCCTTGTAGTTCTTTTTAGAGGTCATGTGACCATGTGATTTTTGGGTAAAAAACTCAACATTAACAATATTTAGTCAATTGGCAATTATTTATCATGTTTAATGTTTTTTAATGTGGTTATGAAGAACCACTCTAGTGTATTATTTTCTATCTTCTAAACAACTGAGTTGCGGCAAACTGGTACAGTCTTTTGCAAAATAATTCCTGAACTGAAATTGTGCTATAAAGAGTTATATGAGTGTGCTAAAAGAGAAGTCATAGAATTCTAACGACTAAAGTGTGTATTATCACCAATATAAATTCCTCTAAAATTTACGCAACTGGTCACCTGACTCCACTCCTTTCTGAAGCAAAACTGATGTGAAAACAGAAACTAATTTAGAAGTACAGAATTAAATTGAAAATTTAAAGAAAAATTTATTCCACAGAATTTCTATAGTCCCAATTAGATAAAGAGCCTCAATGCCAACTGAGCAGAAAAACCAATGAAGGCACTGCTGTTAGTGTAGCCGTGTATCAAGGATGATTTTAACATCTGAAAAGCAGAACTTTTGGTAAAAGTATGTCTATTTATATCAAGGAGGTTCAAAACTGACTCAGAGGAAAAAGTACTATGCTCTGACTCACCAAGACCACTTCCTGAAACACCCGATGTTTTTCTTGGAAGGAAGTCCATACAAGTGCCATTTCTTTCAAACACTGATTAGACAAAATTGAAGTCTATCACAAAATAGACAAAGGACATATATTTTCTAAACCCAGCCAGGTTTCCAAGTAAAGAACATTTCCATAAACATATGGTCAGGAGAAAGAAGACTTTAAAAATTGTCAAAAATTGGTAATATAAGGTATATTATAAAGAATAAACTACTACCTACCTATGTCCATCGTTATGCCATAGTCTCTTAATGATAAACAACCATATGACTTCAATCTGCTAAATTAACTAATATCTTTGGCTTCAAAACAGTCACTTTTTAAAAAGGTAATTCTTTTCTCTCTCTGAATCAACTGTGTCACCAATATTTTATAACAATTTACAAAAACAACACTAAGTCCATGTATGTGTCAAACATTGTTGTAAGTTCTTTGCACGCATTAATTTAATTGATAATCACAACTCTAAAAGGCAGGTACTACTTTCATCTCCAGTTTACAGATGAGGAAACTGGGGCACAGAACAATGAAGTGCCTTGCCCAGTATCACACAGTTAGTACATGGTAAAGCCTTAAACACAGGCAGACCAACACAAGAGCCCAAACTCAGATTCTATGCTATGTCTGTATGTGTGACCCATCCCCCTTTAGAATGCTTGATAGTAACTTAAACACACTTAAGCATACACACACACACAATTACACATATACAGATATGTATTAACATTTCACATCTACATAATCCATGCCTAGATTCAGGTATGTCCTTCTCATCCATTAGTTTAAAAATTTTAATGAAACTAATTATATCAATAGGACTTTAGTACAAATAACACCAAGTCTTCAATCTGAAAGAACAACTACTTGGATAAGCTTTGAAACATTACACTGTCCAGATACATTTATGTCAATCTCACTTGTTTTTTAGTTTCAAAACATTGGAAATATCTCACAGATCTATAAAAACACCAAAACGATACTGCCCTGGATACAGCCCTTAGGGGAAGAAAAATAACATAACATTTCCTTCTTCAAAATAACAAGCAATTAAATGGGATCTTGCTGTTTGTTTCCTCTTGAGTAATCTAGACTAAAAAGAGTTCAAACATCTGACTCTTACAATATTTTGCTTTCAGTAGAAAGGCTATCCTTTCAGATGTCAAGTCAGCTAATAAGTATTCACTCATATTTATAACTGGTTCATGGAAACTAGTTTAAACATCAAATGACTACACATGTGAAAAAGAAATTCTTAAGTAGTTTGTGAGTCAGGCTAAGCACCATGAAATAAACCACACTTCTCTGCCGTGCAGATTATTAGGAAGCAGTATAAGAAGAACAAATTTATTCCAAAAGGGCAAAGCCCTTACAGCAGCACCCTAAGGAAACAGAATATATTCCCACTGTTAACACCACTCTGGAGATGCTAAAGATTCCGAGGCGCTCTTGGAAGCCTGCCTGTCCAGTGTGAGACAGTATCATCTTGGGAGAGTATCATCCTATTTCCTTAAAATCTATCATTTTACACAGGCAACAAGGTGAATAAAATTCTACCACTGGAAATTAATTCATTCTTTTGAATTAAGCATTTTCATCCATAGGAAGCACTTTTAAACTACAAACGCTTCTGGGAGTAATAATGTATCATGTCATTAACATTTAAGTGTGGATTATGAGATACTTTCTCCTAGGATAAGAGGACTCTGGGGTAATGTATGAATGCCTATGAGATCAGTGTCTGGAAAACTTCATAGAGCAGCAGCAAGCTACTGAAGAAAAAAAAATGCATGCTTAATACTTTTACCTATCTCTAAAACATATATCCAGGATATTAAATATGAAGAAAAAAATTGCATGCTTAATATTTTACCTATATCCAATACGTATATATCCAGTATATTAATTAATTATGAAATTATGAAAGGAATTCTAGCTTATGCATGCAATGGTTATTAAAGGTAAACATTCTATAGAGTGAGCAAAATCACATAAGAAGTTCATTCGGGGCCAGGTGTGGTGGCTCACGCCTTTAATCTCAGCACTTTGGGAGGCCAAGGTGGGCGGATCACAAGGTCAGGAGATCAAGACCACCCTGGCCAACATGTTGAAACCCCATCTCTACTAAAAATACAAAAATTAGTTGGGTGCAGTGGTGTGTGCCTGTAATCCCAGCTACTCGCGAGGCTGAGCCACGAGAATTGCTTGAACCCAAGAGGCAGAGGTTGCAGTGAGCTGAGATTATGCCATTGCACCCCAGCCTGGTGAAAGAGTGAGACTCTATCTCAAAAAATAAATAAATAAAAATAAAAATAAATACAAAAAAGAAGTTCATTCGGTATGTTTTGGATCTTTATGCCTACAAGGTATTGTGCTTTGCATGATGACATATAATAAACATACTTTCTCTCGTCTGGGAACATTCAATTTAGCAAGATGGATAGATATACAAACAGATAATTACAATGCATTTTAGTAAATGTTATTATGGTACGAACAATGTACTAGGAAAGTGTCTACCTATGGAAGCTGCTGGTAGGTTTCATATAGGAACAGATAGTAAAATCAGGTCTTGAAAGACAGTGAGGAGTGCACCAGTTGATACATGTATAGGTAGTTAGAGAACATTCCAGACACATACAAAGGATATGGAAGGACATGAATTTCAGGAAATAGTGAGATATTCAGTGTGGCTACAATACAGAACATATAAAAAGAAGATGTGAGGAAGAAAAGCTTGATGCCAGATTGTGAGGGGCCTTGTAGAGCATATAAAGGAGTTAGGACTTAATCTTTTAGGAGATGGTAAGGAGTAACAATCATATTACTAATGTTTAAGAAAATAACTATGCAGGCATTATGGAAGGCAGACTAGATCAGGGAATGAAGTTGACACTTTCAGGAAGCAAAGTTGATTATTTGAGATAATTGTATCTGTTTCTTTCATTTCTGTGGGAATCTTCCCACCTGTATTCTGCTCTATGTAATTTGTTTTTTTTTTTTTGGAAAAACTTAGACTTACCTTTGCTATTCCCCTAATGTCTCCAAACTCCATTATTCTCCAAAGAGAAACCAATATACAAATTTTAAATGTGCCCACCACTTACCTCTAAGGACACAGACCATATTTCCTAGAATTATTAGTTACAAAAGAAATCCAATGAAGCTATTTTCATCCTATTTTAGAAAAGTTCATTTTAAAATTCGAAAGACTATAAGAATAGAGGGTTTTGCTGTTGGGTTTTTTTGTTCGTTCATTTAAAATATCCCTTTAATGGTGTAGTCATTGTGGAAAACAGTATGGCAGCTCCTCAAAAAAAAATCAAGCTCGGGCGGATCACAAGGTCAGGAGATCAAGACCATCCTGGCTAGCACGGTGAAACCCCGTCTCTACTAAAAATACAAAAAAACTAGCCAGGCGAGGTGGCGGGCGCCTGTAGTCCCAGCTACTCCGGAGGCTGAGGCAGGAGAGTGGCGTGAACCCAGGAGGCGGAGCTTGCAGTGAGCTGAGTTCCGGCCACTGCACTCCAGCCCGGGCGACAGAGCAAGACTCCGTCTCAAAAAAAAAAAAAAATCAAGCATAGAATTACTATATGATCCAGCAGTTCTTCTTCTGGGTATATACCCAAAAGAACTGAAAGTAGAGACTAGATATTTGTACACCCATGTTCATATCAACATTATTCACAAGAGCCAAAAGGTAGATGCAACCCAAGTTATGTCCATTCACAGATGAATAAGTAAAATATGGTATATCTACATAAGGGGATGATTTATCCTTTAAAAGGAAACAGACATCTCTCATACATACTACAACATGGATGAACCCCGCAGCCATTACACTAAGTAAAATAAGCCAGTCATAAAGGGACGAACACTCTATGATTCTACTTAAATGAAGAACTTGGAATAGTCAAATTCAAAGACACAGAAAGTAGAATGGTGGCTGCGAGGGACTGTGGAGGGTAGAGAATGGGCAGTTATTGTTTGGGGGCACAGAGATTCCATTCAGGAAGATAAAAAACTCCTAGAGATGGATGGTCATGATGACTGCACAACAATGTGAATACACTTAATGACAATATACTACACATTTAAAGATGGTTAAGTTGGTAAATTTAATATCAACTTTATCACAATAATTAAAGAAATCTGAGGAACAAATGAACTACTGAATGTCTGTGAGCCTATCAGGTAGAGCCACCTGGTCTGTAAGGCAAAGGCTAGATCTTATTGTAGCTGCTTCTGTTATATGGATGTACTAGATGATTAACAATCTCCTTTGTGTGTGTGCACGCACACACATGCGCACACACACAGCTAGAACTGTCCTTAAAATCCTGTGTGTATATACACAGACATATATACATATACATGTGTGTATATTTTTTTAAATTTGAACTAAACTAGGTTAACATTGTATTCTACTTTAATAAAGATCAAGAAACACAATCTCTAATTTACAAAAGCAATAAACTGAACTGCATTTTGATGGGGAAAAAAAGGTCACTGGTCTAGTTTTATACCAACTCCTATTTTCTGGTCCAGTTCTAACATTATCTGGCAGGGACTTTTGCAAATTCCATTTCTCACTGATTCTTAATTTTTACACTACTCAAACAGAGTAGGACTCCTTGCTTCACCCTACACACCGATCTCACAGTGTACTGAGAAGGTAAAATAAGAAAATGAATGCATGACATTACTTTTAAAATATTCAATGATTTGGAATAGATATGTTGTTTTATGAACACATGTGAAATCACTCAAAAAATTTTCAGTGTCTATTTTTCACTTTTTAATTGAGCTTTTAAACAATCTAATATGCATATAAGTTTGGGTAAAACATTCATTCAACAAAATAAAACCCACTAGTACTCCAAGGGGTTTAAAAAAATCTGTTCAATAAGGTGATTTCAACAAACGTTTATGGCAATTGGAGAAGAAAACATTTAGATCTTGTTTTCATAATTAACTAATCCATTATTAAATCTCATACAAAATATCAATAATTATAAAATGATGTTAATTAAAGTACTCAACACTCATTTAAAAAGCAAAATAAACACATGAATGTAACTTCCTTTTAAAAAGTTATTGACATTTTATGGCAAATCAGTTGTTGACTGCAGTAGTTAGAATACCCTCTTGGAAATGAGCCCAGGGACATTGTTGATATCTTAGTAAATTTTAATACTTAGAAATAACCTGTTTTAAATCAATAAGAGTTCTCACTCTGCCAGCACCATTAATCCCCCTCCCAACACACCTTGTGCAAGCCTCTATTTTTTGTAAGGAGGGGTGTCTTTTTCCTCACTGTTCAAGACTTCCAACTCTTAGCAAACACTAACCTCAACTGCTAGCCAACATTACCCTTTTCGTAAGGAAAAACAGACTTATGATACCTAGTAGGAAGACATTAAAACCCCCAATGTTTGATATCATTAACTAAAGTTCACTAAAGTTTAAGCTTATGTAAAACATCCACAAGTATCATTATGAAATTCTTGTACAATCAGAGGCACATGTGTTGTTGCTACCACCTATTGCTATTTTTTTAATTCAAAGAAGACTAGCATTCAAGAATGACCCTGAATCTATTTTCTTTCCTTCTGTCTCCAAATCCCAGTCTTCTCCTCACCTAAGGTTACTCTCTCTTTCTTTAATTCTGCAAACCAGTATGGTAAACATCTTGTAAAATCGGTCCCTTCTACTGAGACAGCTAAGTGGGAGGGGGTCCCTGGCAAAACTCCTGCCTGTTTGCACACTGGGGTGGAGCCTAAGGAAGTGTGCACCTTTGCAGAGGGGAGGAGCCTGGCCTTTCCTTTTCCTATGTGGAACCTGGGATCCAAAGGCAAGGCAGGAAGCACTGTAGCATCGACTTCGGCCTTGTGGAGAGACCCCGTTCACCCTTTTTTCCTTTTCACCCAATAAAACCCTGCTTTTACTCACCCTTCAAACTGTCTGTGAGCCTAAACTTTCGTGGCCATGGGAAAAGGATCCCAGATTTAACTGAACTAAGGAAAAGTCCTGCAACACTGTGGTTACTATAGTCTTAATTCACAGACATGGGAAACGTGCAACCCTCTCCCTCTTCTCTTCCTATTTATAAATTCCTTAATGCACCCAAACCTATAAATGAAATTATCTCAATTTGGAAGTTCAAATTTGATTCTGAAGAAATAAGCTCTTCTAATAGAAAGTATTTGAGTATTTAACCTCTTTATTAAATCTCTAAGCCTGATTATCATGTGTTATTTAGTCACCAGTGATCACCCAGAGAACCCAAGATCATGTGTTCTAGCACAGAACACCCTCCCTCAGCACGTTATTTTTCAAAAAGTGGCTGTATTCATTCTATCTCAGGTTTACTGCTGACACTGTAATAATGCAGATTTACTTCTCCTTCTCAGGAGCAGATCCAGTTGTAGTATCCTACATTCATTTTTCCTGCATTTTCTGCTCAGACCGTCTCCAGATCAAGCTCCATCCAGACACTGAGACGGCAGTTAAGAAGGGTTGGGAAAGTGGCCTAGGGTAACCTTCTGGGGTTACCAGCAATCTGAAGAACTTAATGTAATTAGGTTGGCTTCAGAAAAGAGAAAAGTAGACTACATCCAGGGAATCCCTGTACTCACAATCATACCAGGAATCTCCTAGGAAAATGCTGAGGGCTTACTATATAGCAGCAAGTACTGTACTTACAAAGCTGGATATAAATGATGAACGAAACAGATACAATTTCTGTCCTCAAATGTGTTGGAAGATACAATGCTATTTCCTTGAATATGCCAAGTTCTTCCTTCCTTGAGGCCTATCACACTTGTCTAGAATAATTAACTTTTATATCTTCGCCTATCTAAATCTTGTATCTCAGCTTAAATGGCCCCTTCTTGGGAAACCATTCCCTGACTCACCAGTGCATCCTAGATTCCTACATTACATGTTTTCACAGCACTCTGAAATTCTCTTCATAAATCTTTACTGTTAGACATTTGGGCCAATATTTGCTTAATATCTGCATTTCAAAAATGAAGTACTAGCTGGTATACTTTCTATTGAAGCAAAACACACTTTTTGTATTTTGCATTTTCTTTCTAAAACATCTTGAATCTCATCTTTCTTTTAGGTGAATATTACATTTTTAATATGAAACTAGAATTTTCTGTTCTTTATATTTTATTTATAAGTTTTTTTACAACTTATCCAAAGATATTCTTCCTTGTGCAAATTTTGTAATAAAATGACACAATTCTCCAACCTACTCTATTGTCTATGTGTACAATTTTTTTTCTGTTTTACATACTAACTAAATTTACATAAATGCCCATATTTGATATCTAGTTAGCAAACCAGACAAGCTTATATTTCAATCCTTATTAAATATAAAACTTTAGGCTTACTTAGCCTCTACAAGCTTAGTTTCTTCATTTGTAAACTGGTTACAGTATCTCTCAAGGGTAAGAACAATCAAAGTATGCAAAGCCCCTAGCAAAAGAGCAGGCTAAATAAATGACAAGTCTTTCCTCCAGGTGGGAGAAAGGCACATATTTGAGAATGTAGCCGCTGTGAAATATGACACTTTATAGTACCTAATCTAATTTCCTAAAAGGGAATAAGTCTAACTTTTTTCTTCATGCGATATATTTCAGGTCAGGGGTTGACAAACTTTCGGTAAAGGGCCAGGTTATAAATATTTTAGGCTTTGTGGGCCACATACAGTCTCTGTCAATATTCTTCATTTTTGTTTTTAATAACCTACTAAAAATGTAAAAAGCATTCTCAGCTTGTAGAAAGAAAACAGCCCAATGGCTAGCATTTGCTGACCCTCTGCTTTGAGTTCATCGTTACTCATCAATTCCACCCTTACTTTTCCTACTACTTCATCTTAATCAATACCCAACTGAACAACTACTCTCCTTACTATTTGTTACGCTTTCAGTATAACAAACACTAATTAAGTACTTGCTCATCTGTAAGGGCCTGTGAGGTAACTCACTACCTTAAAAAAAAAAAATCACATGCTACAAAACAAGTACAAATAAAGCCTTCCCAAGACTTCCTCTAGTGTCGCCTTGTTCTTCCCTCTCATTTCTGAGTGTATTACTAGTAATGATTTATGCTCATGACCAGATTTCTCTTACCACAATCTTGTCATTAAGTTGGTGGTTTTAATTCCTTTGTAAGAATTTGATTAGGCTTTTTGTACCACAGAGTTACAAGTCCCCTAGTGTTCATTTTTCATTAGACTCTCTCCTTACAATTCTGAAGTACTATTATAACTCACGTTCTTTTGCTCCCCAACTTCCAACACAATCTTTTCATCCTCTTTCTGTAGTTCAGTTCACCTCCCTATCCCTAATTCTCTAATTGTTTTCTTCCCCTTTTATGTTTAAGCCCCAGGAAAAAAATTCTGGTTTAGGTATGAGAATGAGTTTCTGTTATTGCTCTGCCTATGATGATCAGTGCATTCTTACCCTGAGTAGTGTTGTTTCCTCATCTACCATAGGGATCGAAACAGCCTATGATGCCAGAGACAGTTATTAAATGCAGATGAAATAACACATGTGAAAGCTACTTATCTGTAATCTACAAAGTAAGAGAACACTAAGATCTAAATCAGACTCGATTCAAGAATTGGCTCTGCTAGTTATGAGTTATTGACCATGGGCAAGTTAATTACCCCTCTAAGCCTCACTTTCCTCATCTGTAAAGACAGTAATAATACCTACTGTATCAGGTTTTGTGAGAATTCCTTAACATAATCCATGTTAAGCACTTATCATAGTGCTTAGCACATAGTTAAGGCTCAAAAATGTTAACATAATTGTTTTTTGAGGGAAAGATATATTCCTATTCCAGGCAGCCACAGGCCTTGTATGTAAATTATTGGGAAGTGGTGCAAGATGGGTTATCTGAAATTGGAGGGGAAGTTATAATACAAAATATGAATGGATGTGGCTCATAACATGTGGTAAAGTGAGAGAGCCAGAAAATGTCTGAGGTGTGTGCATGTACACTTTGTGTGTCCTAGGCAGCTCATTTTAGTTGAGTGAAATTTTCTGTGCACGCCTACTATTTCTCAGGTGAAATCACGCATAAGCAAAAGTGAAATTTGCATTATGCTCAAAGTGTTCCCTAATATCAATCTTGCAGGAACAAAAACTCCCATTTTTCAAAACAATCATTACAGCAGAATTGACTATATTTATTCTCACACTATGAACTCACGAAAAATGTTATCTGAGGTAGAATTGTAGTCACTATCTACAAAGCCTGTGTTACTCTTCAATATCCTATCAGTCCAAAGTGTTTCCCTAGTCAGAGCTGTCCTTTACCTGTCAGTATTGAGCCACTATGCAACATGATTTAAAGCATTTCTTAGCTGTAGCCTTGATCGTTTCGTCAGCTTTCCCTGCTGGGGACAGCTTGATTCAAAGAGCCATGCCACACTTGTTTAGATTGCCAGTTGATCCCCTGTCCCCAAATGTCCATTCCAAGAAAGGAGTAAAATGTCTTGTAATCAATAACACTGTCATATCATTCCATTTTTTTCAATAACCAAATATTTATAATAAGCATGCACTGAATGCAAGGCAACCTAGGAGAAACAAGCCAAAACCACCTCTAACCCATCATAGTAAGAGACAGTAATTCAATCAGTTAAACTCAGTCATTAGAAAGGGAGTAAAATATAACACATGTAAACATAGATATAACAGAAGATGGAACACAAAACACCCTAAGAAAATGCAGAAAGAAGAAGGGGAGACCAGGAAAAATTTAATGGCAGTGGTCAGCAAACTTAAGGATGAGGTAGATTTTGTTTTTTTTTTTTTTTTTTTTTTTTTTGAGATGGAGTCTCGCTCTGTGGCCCGGGCTGGAGTGCAGTGGCCGGATCTCAGCTCACTGCAAGCTCCGCCTCCCGGGTTCACGCCATTCTCCTGCCTCAGCCTCCCGAGTAGCTGGGACTACAGGCGCCCACCACCTCGCCCGGCTAGTTTTTTGTATTTTTAGTAGAGACGAGGTTTCACCGTGTTAGCCAGGATGGTCTCGATCTCCTGACCTCGTGATCCGCCCGTCTCAGCCTCCCAAAGTGCTGGGATTACAGGCTTGAGCCACCGCGCCCGGCCGGATGAGGTAGATTTTGAATATGAGGGAGAGACTTTCTAATTACACCATGTATCAAGAAAAAGAGGCAGGAATGGAAACTGTAAAGCATAAAGAAGAAGCTTAGGCCATATATTAAGATATATGACTCAAAAGATAAGTTACACACTGGACATTAAATTTCTTATAATGGGAAGTGGGAAATCTACTCACAATTTTTAGCCAGAAGAATGTAGCATGAATTATGAATGGGCAAAGGGAGCCCAGTTGGCTTTGAGAATCCAGGCTTTGAATAAGTGAAGAGAATTGAGTCTTTGGAATGCTAGGCCAGAGCAGCAGGAGGGCTTTCCCCACCCACAATCCCCGGCTTTGTGTCCAAAATTGATATTCATGGCTCTGCTGCATGCAGTGGTCCCCAACCTTTTTGGCACCAGGGACTGGTTGCATGGAAGACAATTTTTCCAAGGCAGGAGTAGGGGGGTTGGGGGGATGGATCAGAATGAAACTGTTCCCCTTCAGATCATCAGGCATTAGTTAGATTGTCATAAGGAACACACAACCTAGATCCCTCACATGTGCAGTTCACAATGGGGTTCAACTCCTGTGAGAATCTAATGATGTTGCTGGTCTGACAGGAGGCAGAGCTCAGGCAGTGATGCTTACTGGCCTACTGCTCACCTCCTGCTGTGCAGCCCAGTTCCTAAAAGGCTGCCAACCAGTACTGAACCACGGCCCAGGGGTTGGGGGACCCCTGGCTTAAGGGATACTAACTATGTCATTTGGTGTGGCCAACTGTATAAACGGTGAAATAAAGAAAAATTACTTGCATAATGAGGAAAAGTATTTTTTTAGAAACAAAGAAGACAGAGAATCAAGTGGAATCTAATACTACAGTAATAATGAGATGTCAGAGAATTGTTACCAGAGCATCAAATCTAGTGATTAGAATAACATGATTGGCAAAGTTAAATAATATTGCTCTAAATTACATCTAAATATCTGACACAAAGAATTTTTAATAATCAAGAAAATGCACACAAATGTTCCTAAAACCAAGCTCTTGAACAAATGTTGATACAAAATCTAAGACAAGCTTAAGAAACAAGAAACTCACATTTCATTCAGCTCAGATCTTACATTATCAAGTACAGAGAGACAATATTTCACAAACTGCGTTTGCATTTTAGAAAATATATTCAGCATTAAAACTACCACAAGTTTCTTCTAACCAAATTAACAAACCTAGTTAATATACTTTGTACACATGATCCTGTATCAAAATGCCACAAATTTAACCAAAGTATAATTTCTTCATGTAGCTGGAAAGTCAATTTTTAAGTGCTTACATGTCAAATTAAACAAGTGAAAATACATACACAAACTTAAACTCTAAAAAAAAAGAAATTTTAAAATACTGAATTGCTTACATTAGAAATATCCTATATGATAAATGATCAAAAGACCATATGATAACCTACCTCATTATATTCTCTTCAAAAAATATTTATACAATTCAACTAAGCTGTTATTTAAAAGGCTAGAATTTTTTTTTAAGCAGTCTGGCTCTGTCGCCCTGGCTGGAGTGTAATGGCACAATCACAGCTCACTGCAGTCTCAGTCTCCTAGGATCAAGCCATCCTCCTTGCCTTAGTCTCTTGAGTAGCTGAGACTAAAGGCATGCACCACCATGCCAAGCTAATTTGTTTTTTGTTTTTGGTAGAGACAAGGTCTCACTATGACGCCCAGGCTGGCCTTGACCTCGTGGGTTCAAGTAATCCTCCCGCCTCAGCCTCCCAAAGTGCTGGGATTACAGGCATAAGTAACAGAACCTGGCCAAAAGTCTAAAGTGTAATGAGTTCATTTTCGTCACTCTAAAACACCAAGGTTCACATCTACCTTGATGATTCAATGACAAATGACATCACTGAAAAGTAAACTAAAAAGGAGGCTTCTCTATACAATTTATGTCAGAACTATTTACATAGAAATGAGACTAAGCAGCGTTATCTCCTCCATAGTCATTTCCTCTTATATACATACAATTTAAGTTATATTGAAAAAAAAATTGTTTCCAAGTCTAGTTGCTGAAAAACGGAAAACTCTTTTATAACTCAAGGTACGGCAGACACAAGGGTATCTTACTAAAGGTGTGGACAGGTGGATCAGGGAACAAAATATTTTACATACCATTCTAAGAACATATATGGAGATTTATACTCCACATTAATACTGCCATTTGCCTTAGAGTCTGGCCACTAAAGTTGACCAAAGCTTTATAGCAAGGGTAAGAATACACCAGGCCATAAGCATCTTGAGGAACCTCACCTATTTATGCTACAAAAAAAGCTGTATACAATATTTCTGTGGGTAGTTAAAATTTGTGTAAATTGATAATACTCTTTACAGCATAGAAGGGTCTTAAGAAATAATAAAGACATTAAAAGAAAATCAATACATCCAAGAATATATTTCAAAAAAGGATCAAAACAGCCATAACCATGGCACCTAAACTCAAGAACCTACTACATTTCCCAAGACCAAAACAGTGACTTAACCAGTTATTTACTTTTGCTTTCTCTCTAGTCTGTGGTACAATGTTATTAGCTCTTATTTGTTTTTAAATAGCCCTGCACTTAATTACTAGTAACAGAATAACAAAAAAGTTCCTTCTGAATAAGATTAAATGTAACAAATCAATAAGAACTACTTATAGATCTTTATATATCATGCATTATATGTTTGTCACTAACTCAAGTTTGATATTTAAAACATCATAATTACAAAATTGAATATTTTGAAAGAGTTGTTTCTTAAAAGCTTCCATTAATTGACTATTTAAACATTTACAAGTTCCATTAATATACATGGGCTTTAAAAAAAATCTTTAAATACACATATTCAACTGCATTTTAGGTCCCAAGCAAAATGTTTACACAGAAATTTGGCAGTGTTAAATCTGTGGACTCAAAGCCAATAACAACCTAAGAAGTCTAAACCTGGTTAATAAGCAAATTTTCATAGTACAACTAACGTTGTATAAACAATCCAAAGCAGTTAATATTTATAAGATAATCAATGTTTTGCATATAAGGTTAAGTTCAAAGCAATTTTTTTAAACATTTGATATATTATGCCCACGGATTCCCAATTTGTAATACTCAACAGACCTCTTCTTAGCCATAATACGAGGGGAAAAATTATTCTCTTAAACACCATGACCTAAAGGAAAGAAATCCTTTGAATCTCCACTTCTGTAAGCCAGAAGACAGGAAGCAAGACCCTGTGGAGACTGGGTTACCACTAATTTCACCAAGTTCAGAATCCACTTGGAACACCAAATGGGAAGTTAAAAAGCAATCAAATGGCTTACTTGGACTAAAAGTATTGCTACATGTTTCAAGGTCTACAAATACCCTTTATAATAATTATGCCTTTGAGAGCCCTCCTTAGCAAAGAAAATATTAACAAACTCAAACTTACCTACCCACACAGTCCAGGAAATACTCCTCTAAGCAATCGTCCAGGCAATACTGAGAGGCCATTCCACTCAGTTTACTTATGTGCCAAGTGACCTTTGGCACAGTGTCAGAAAGGGTGGGACTCTAAGCGTCAGTTTCGGCATTGTACTGTACAGAACACAATTTCTGATTTGGTTTCTCTAGGGCGTTAACTAAGATTTCCTCCTCTTGTTAAGTAAGTAAACGTAGCTACTTACTACACTTCCAACTCTTGCCTAAGATGAATTTTTTTTTAAGTTTTAAGTGGTGCAAATAATACTGGCTAGCACTGACTGAAAGCTTACTGTGTGGTCTAAATTAACGCTATATAGATAGACGACACCATTATTAGTCCCATTTTAGAGAGGCAGAATGTGAGAAACAGTGGTTAATAAGTAACTTATGGGAATTCCAGATACAGAAATACGGTCAACTGAGCTCATGAAGACTTCCCACTACAGACACTAAGAAAAGAAGAAATTAAGTGTAACAAAATTAAATACATAGCTTTACTTGCAATAAAGATAATTCCCTGATGCCAAACCAAAGCCAGAACCGATGGCCAAAATGGTAAGCACAAAAGCATACACTGTCAGCTGTGGCCAACACTGGAGCTATGGGGATAATCACTGGAGTCTCTTTAGCACTTAAGTATAGATTTAAATTGGTAACAAGATGCCCCTTGAAGGAAAAAGAACAGAAGAAAGTGCTCCCTCAAGAGAGAAAGAGCACTCTGCTGGATTTCCAGCCCCATTAAACCTTCACAACTGTAAAGCTGTCCTGATACTTATGCAGGGACAGAAGGGGAGGCCCTGGGCACACATGAGGTATAATGTTGGTACTGAGATTCTTCCAGAAAACCAGGGCTGTCTTCAAAGGTCTAACCTCATAGTTAAAAAGTGGTGGTAGGGTCAGGGGAGGAGAAATTCACTGATAGTCATATTAAGACTTCAAGGGAGCTTGTCTCAGAATCTGGGTGAAGAGGACAGGAGAAATGCTATAAATGCTGTAAGAAATTAAAATCCTAAACCTATGGCACAACAGTTTTGAAATTTGAATCTTATTTGTATGAGAATCTCCTTGGTAAAAAAATTAAGAATCTCCAATCTAAGGAATTAGGTCCTGGGCCAGTGAAATCTCTCAAGTATCTAGAAGAAACAAACACAAAACTACTTTAAAGTGATGATAGATAAACAAGGCCCCACAGGATTTCTTTGGGTAGAAAAACCAAACCAAACCAAACCAAAACAAAAAACAATCCCCACTGAAGATGAGCTTATAAATTTAGAGATTACAAAATATGTCAGAAAATGATTTACTATGATTATTAACAAATATGCCAAACAGAAAATTGACTGCTCAACTAATTTTTAATATGAAGATACCAAAAAAGTATATTTAAATTATTAAAGAAATGGAGAAAGAAAAAAGAGCCTATAAAGAACATAAAACTAAAAAATTTGGATATTTTATAAAACCAAATTATATTTGCATAAAGATATGGCAGAGGCTGGGTACGGTGGTTCACACCCTTAATCCCAGCTCTTTAAAAGGCCAAGGTGGGAGGATCCCTTAAGTCCAGGAAGTCAAGAGCAGCCTGGGCAACATACCAAGACCCCATCTCCACAAAAAGTTCAGCAATCAGCCAAGCACGGTGGTGCACACCAGCAGTCCTAGCTGCTCAAGAGGCTGAGGCAGGAGGACTGCTTGAGCCCCAGAGTGAGCTATGATCACGCCACTGTATTCCAGCCTGTGTGACTGAGCAGGACCCATCTCTTGAACCCATTTCTTATTTGGAATACAAAAGTGCTGCTTGTTGCCAGTGCAGTATTCTTGGGGCAAATGGGAAATGGGTTTTAAAAAAAAAAGTACATTCTCTGTATACGGCACTCAGAGTTTTCATCAGGTTTCAATAACTTTAAAAGGGAAAAGCATCACTATAAATAGAATTTTTAAAATGTATTGAGAAAAGCAATAGTCAATGTCAGAAGTCAATTGTCTGGCAGAACCTATTCTACATCCACTTTTGTTCTCTACCATCTCTCAAGCTCCTGACCACTGTATGTTGCAACTCCTTATTCCTGAAAATTCTGGCCCATCCCCTGGGCCATTCCTTCCCATCTCCAGCATCTCTGCAAAAGAAGATTGAATGGAAACTGTGACATGACACCCACATCTCCTTTCAGGACTGAAGGACTGATTCCCCAACTGCTACAGTGCTGCCTGCAGACAACCTTCAACCGTCAGCTCTTTCAGGATGGCCTCACCTCACCCAGTATCCCACTCCCTTCCCAGGGAAGCCCACAACCAAAGATTGGTTGACATGTGGAAGACAAAGCCTTGGTCCCCTTTCTCCAACTGGGGACAATGGTGAGGAGACATCTCACCGTACCCAGCCTGTGCCATTAGAGCACCACCCCACAGGGTCAGCCCAACATCTTATTTGAGACTACACGGCAGCCCAACATCCCCCTTGGCCCAACAGTGTTTCCTTCCTTTCCTTCATCCACAGCGGCTGACCCAAGAGCACTTTCTTTTTTTTCTTTTCTTTTTTTTGTGGGGGATGGAGTTTCACTCTGCCGCCCAGGCTGGAGCACAGTGGCACAATCTTGGCTCACTGCAGCCTCCACCTCCTGGGTTAAAGTGATTCTCCTGCCTCAGCTTCCCAAATAGCTGGAACTACAGGTGTGCGCCACTATTCCTGGCTAATTTTTTGTGTTTTTAATAGAGATGGGGTTTCACCATGTTGACCAGGCTGGTCTCGAAATGCTGACCTCAGGTGATCTGCTGGCCTCGGCCTCCCAAAGTGCTGGGATTACAGGCGTGAGCCACCATGCCTGGCCCCCAAGAACACTTTCTAATAAACTTTCCAGAACATTAATTTCCATCTCATAATCTGCTTTCTGGAGAACCCAAACTGTAACAGAAGGACATCAGGGAAACAAGCAAACAAACAAACAAACATGGCAGGACACTGAAACCGAAGGGAGTAAGAAGAGGATAATAATATTAAGTCTTGAAACCAGTGGAGAGAACAGCAGAAAGTACTAATATAATTTCTCTGGTGAGAAAATCAGTATTAAAAGTAGCAGGAAGAAAACCCTCCAAAATGAAGAATGTAATCAAAATAAACGCTATAATCATAAAATTCCAACCCAACATTTCAAGGTATCACTAAACTTGAAACCAGAAAGAAATCTGAGAGTGTCAATTCCAATCCCTGTCATTTTTAAGACACTGTCTCTTAAAAATGGCCCATAGGTCTGCCAAATGCCAAAAAATGTTGCTGCTTAGAAATAGACAGTTTCCTAATAATAAGTTAACAGGTACAGTTAATACCTTGCTGTTAAACAAAATTCTGATATACCTTTGGCTCCTGAATTATCTAGCAGTAAAGATGTTAATGAAGTCTTATGAAAGGCTAATCCGGCACAGGCTGATATATGACAAATCATTGTCCAAATACTAATTTTAAAAATGGCATGGACTGAAACCATCCATAGTCATTCATATGCATACACAGGATATCAATGATGTGGGACAATTCTAAGCAAAGCTCATGAGGTATTTGCTGATTCCTTCAGTTTTCTACTACAGGGCAGTTTACCAGAAATAGTCACATGAAATATTATATATATGAAATTTGACAGATTTGGTTCCTGCACCTTTTTCCAAAGCTCTTGAAGGAAGCTGGAAATTGCACACACACACATCTTTACTGGTAATCTTGCCCTACATTCCCATACTTTGTAACTACAAATATAGAGGCAGACAAAATAGGCTGTAACATAACCTGTCAGCTAAGATCATCAGATCCAAAATGATATGAGGTCACTTACATAAACTGTTAGGACAACCAAGCAGAATTGATCAACAATGCCACAATCCATTCATCTTGGAAGTATAAGCAAAATTTCACTTTCAGTTCCTGTATTGTTCAACCCCAATTCCTCATGGGTCCTTTATTCTTTCTTCTCATAAGATCCACTATCTGCTTTGTCTTCTCTAAACCAATCCTTCTTCTCCTAACTTTAAAACCTTTTTCAGTGGGAGCAAGAAACCCAAAAGAAGTTTCTAAAGAAATACTCTAAACTACATATTGTCAAATTTCAATTACATACATGCTAAGCTAGTTAAATTCGTATGGCTAGAATGACTAACCAAATGCTTTAACAACTTACCTGGAGAGGGACAGGAGATGTAATATGACTCATCTTTGGGAGAATCATATCTAACTACAATTATAGTCATGCAAACGTGCATGGCATGTAAATGATGGGAATTTGTTAAAATATTCAATGAGTCAGTATGGGCTGAAGCTATTGTTTGGCTGTAGAGCTAGGATTAAAGGTAGAAAAAACAAAAAAAGGGAGCCAGGCACAGTGGCTCAGGCCTGTAATCCCAGCACTTTGGGAGGCAGAGGCAAGTGGATCACCTGAGGTCAGGAGTTCAAGGGGCAACATGGTGAAACCCCGTCTCTACTAAAAATACAAAAATCAGCTGGGCACAGTGGCATGTGCCTGTAATCCCAGCTACTTGGGAGGTGGAGGCAGCAGAATCGCTTAAGCCTGGGAGGCAGAAATTGCAGGGAGCAGAGATCGCACCATTGTACTTCAGCCTGGGTGACAGCACGAGACTCTGTCTTCAAAAAAAAGAAAAAACAAAGAAAAAAACAAAAATGAAATGGACACTTTTGGCATGAATAAATATAAATAGCAGGACCAATAGTATACGTTCTTTCCGTAAGTTATTTAGAAGAGTGAGACCATAAATTAAGTGTACAGATGGCATTAGTAATCTAAGTCAGGAAAATATTGATTTGAGAAAGATGAACTGCAAAATTATGTAACAGGGAATATAAATGAACAAAATGGTAGTTTAGCCTTAAATTGGCAATGTTTAGGAATGCATTAAGGGAAACACCACACACATTAATTTGATTACGGATTCTAAACGTCATTTTCAACCTAGAAATCACTGTATAGCTCCAATAAGACACGATCTTATTTGGCAATTTCAGTTAAAAAGCCAGCAAGACACAAAAAAATTGGGGGAAAAAGTGATTTCTCATTTCCATTCATGTCCTATAACTAAAGATGAGTTGTAAAGTGTCAAGATCTCAGTATAAGGAAACCAAAAGCTTGTGTTTGGGCACCAAGTCTGCCACTTAATAGCTCTATAACCTTTGGTGAGTAACTTAACCTCTCTCAGCCTCCACTTCCTCACCTGTAAAGTGAGACCAGTGAGACCAATTTGTACAGTCTCATTCAGATCCAATACCCCAGAACATTTTCCTAACTCAAATTTAAAAGGAGAAAGCCTATTTAATTAGATTTTGGCTAGAAGACAGTAACTAGCAGTTTTACACTTTTCAACATAAAATTTCTGAAAAAAGAAATAACCAAATAGTCACAAAACCTAATGATGAATAAGGAAAAATTATGAGTCACTATGAGGACATCTGCAAATTCACCTTACAAATTGTTGAGTAACAATATTTATAGAGCCTCCCATTTCTGTTGAAACTTTCCCATTTAAATACAGAATCTGCTAAAACACAATAGGTACAAAGAATCGAAGCAGGGAAAATGAAAGCTTTTGGCATGTAGTATCAATATTTCCCATAATTATTAAGATTTTTATTTAGACTTTCCTCATTTCACCTGGCTCAAATGGAACTCCTATCCTCTGTAATTAGCTTGCTGAGTGCATATCAAGAGTCTCATAGTCTACCAAATGAGCTAGCTGGACATGTTGGTGAATGCATATCAAAAGAATTGTCTAGAAGGTCCTTGTAAAACAGCATTTTTAAACTTACAATGTTGTCCTCAAAGCCTGTCCTTTCCACAAAAAGTTAAACTCTAAAAAAAAAAATGACAGGACTACTTCAGCTTATTAAAAACGTGAGTACTTCTGGGTTCTTAAGTGCCATTTAGAAAAAAAAAAAAAAAGGCATTTCTCACAGAAGTATCAATCCTTTCTGCAGTGTTTTTACCTTAACTCTGAAATACTGTCAGGAAATTATCACATTAGCTAGGTAGCGAGACTTAACCTCTCCTACCTGTAATCATGTGCTATATAGCAATGGGAAGGAAGCGAGGAAGGAAGGAAGAGAAAGGGGCAAATCAGTAAATACAAAAAAGGAACTGTGAATGCTGATAAGGTGTCCTCTTATCAAAAAATCAGGGGAAATGTCCAAGTTTAATTCCAAAGGATGTACCTATTGAAACACTGCAAAACATCATCATATATATGTATATATACACATACATAAACATACATATATACATACATACATACTTACACATAAGTTAATTACTCAGCAAGCAGCCTTGACAAGTCAGGAAGCATTACAATACACAGAATAAAAACGCCTGTTTTCTGAGCAGCAGTTTAGAAAAAGCTGTGCAAATAGTTGTTAAAATGATATAGCTTATGTCATCCTTCCTTTAAAAGTAAAACCTGCAATTAAATTTGCACATCAAAGGATCCTTGAAGCTTGTATGTTACCAGTAAATAGGAGTGATAGAAGAGGCTTGAAAGCAGACAAGCCGTGTCAGTGACACATAACAGAAATGCAGTCATATAAAGAGAAGATATTACAGCAACACATGATCTGAAGCTGAATGCCACCGTGATACACCTATATTAAACTGCTAGAGGATATATCAGTTTTTAAAATGGTTTAATTTCTTTGAGTATCATTGGACTAGAGTTGGCCCAGGTGGCAGAATTTAGTTAGGGCCTTTGGCTGAAAATTGTTAATGCAGTCAAGGTTTACCCTGGCTGAGCAAAATATGAAGGATCCCTTTCAAGTTTATTTTCAACTGATAAAATGCTTATTCTCCTAACCCGTTCTTATCCTTTATTTAGATTATAGTTTAAGACCTCTTAATTACAATTCTAAAAATGGTATCTAATCCCCTTCTATTTTTGACATGGGGCTATGAAGAACAGATTAAACCAACTATGTCAAGAGGTGGCATGTTATGGCCAAAAAGCCATGGATTTGAAATCTAAACCTTAATTATTTTCCTGGCTATACAATTTAGTGTTATGTGACAAACAAATCATCAGTATTGGCAGTAGAACACAGTTGTAAAGAATTCAGGTTCATGTACAAAACAGGCTCATATCCCAACTTCATACTTTAAGGCTATACAACTTTGACCACATTACTAAATCTGTTTGCTTATCTATAAAATGAAAATAAGAGTATCTTCTTCACATATTATTTTCAAATAATATACGAAAAGAGTATAGCATAGTACCTGATTAACTATAAGTAATAAATGGTAGATTTAAAAAATCACATCTGAGTTTTCTCTTCTAAATAATTCAAATATTTCCCCCTTGCTAGATAACACTTGGGATCAAATGAGATAAGATAAATTGTAACTTCTTTTTTTAAGAGATAAGGTCTTCCTATGTTGCCTAGGCTAGACTTGAACCCCTGGGCTAAAGCAATCCTTCTGCCTCAGCCTCCTGAGTAGCTGGGATTACAGACGTGCCATTATGCCCAACTAGAACTCTTCTTTACTCCAGGGTGACTAAGAACATAATGGTCACACTACTGATATAGCCAAAGCATACTGTAAAAGAGGTTCATTGACAGTCACATTCTGCTAAGTGTTACAAATAATCATACACTTAGTGCTCATAAAATTGGGTGTTCCTTAAATCTGGTCACGTTATTTACTTAGAACGCTTCAGCGTTGTCTGAATGCTGTTATAGCAAAATCAAAACCTCTTACTGTCACCTAAAAGCCCTTTTAGGATCTGTCCCCTGCCTCACTTTTCAGCTTTGTTTCTTTCCATTGCCTCCTTACTCACTTTGGCCCAGCCCTGGACTCCCTGGGCATGTTGCTCCCTCTGCCTGAAACTCAAGTTTTCCATTCCTTAGCAATTCTCATCTTTTAAGCCTTTTTATCTACCACTTGCTCAGAGAAGCACACCCAGATATTTGAAGTGCTGTATGAGATTATCTATCCCCAGACCTAACCCACCCTCTTGCATTAATCTCTGTGTGAGGACATTTTTTATTTTATCCTGACCACTTACTACAGTTGGTGATGTTGCATGTCATTTATTTTTGTCCTATCTGTCCCATTAGAATATATACTTTTTGAGGGCAAGGGCCAGCCTTTGTTTACCACTGTATCCCCAGCACTTAGTACAATAGTTGGCATATAATAGGTAAAGGCAATCAAAAATATGTCCACATATACTCAAAGTGAAAAGAAAACAAGAAAATACTATAACACAAATACCACAACAGAGTAACTCAAACTTTTCCCATTCACAATCTGTAGGAAACTCCCCCACCCATGTCTGTAATATACAGTCATATGCCATTCCCCACTCACAAAAATAAACCTAACACACATCAAATAGTTTTTTAATTGACAAATAAAACCAAATAGATTTTTTTAACTCCAGTAGCTCATCTCCAAACTGTTTTCCTAGATGTAACGAGGGAAAGAAAGCAATGCTGGAAAAACTACATAATACTCAGCTAAAAGAACGAGGTTCGTGGAGCTCAACAAAAAAAAGTGACCGTCTGGAAGCAGCCAGTTCTGTGAACCAATAGAAGAAAATTTCATCTCCAAACCCTCAAGTAGCTCTCCAGCTAGAAGGCACACTGCTCTACATCTCAGCCCATCAGTTTTCCTCCTTTGGAATAGTACATTTTATCCTCCATTTCTTGTGAAAGACAACAATCTTGTTTGCCTTTGTCTTGTGCATCAGGTTAAAAGGATTTTCCTGAAAACTTAAAAGTAATAAAAGCACACTTTACTACAACCAATAGAAATAAGAAGTGCCTGCAGGATTTCTAGTGTTTCATCCAGCACCAACTATCAGACATTTTTATTTTTTATTATATTTTACAAATATTATTTCTGATCATAAAAGTAAATCCATGGCAGAAAGTTAGAACATTCAAAAATATTTTAAGAACAAAAATCATGAGTCATCCTACTAGCCAGAGATAAATGCTTTCACATTTTATATATTTTTCTAGTGTTTTATTTTTAATGCATACATACTTTTTTTCCCCAAAGGGGGCTACTGTCTGTATGGTTTTATAACCTTTTGACTCAAAGTATCCTGAGAAGTCACAACAAAAAGACCATCGCACTATGATTTCTCATTGAAGCCTTCCACATCAGGGGTGTCCAATCTTTTGGTTTCCCTGGGCTACAATAGAAGGAGAAGAATTGTCTTGAGCCACACAGAAAATACACTAACGATAGCTGATGAGCTACAAAAAAAAAAAAAAGCAAGAAAAAATCATAACGTTTTAAGAAATTTTATAAATTTGTGTTGGACCGGGCTCAAAGCTGTCCTGGGCCTCGGGTTGGACAAGCTTGTTCTACAGCCTATTTAAAACAGTTACCCCCACCCCCCAAAAAATTATGTAACTAATCTTTCCTTGAGCAGTTACATTGCTAATATTTATTATAAAAATCTGCAACTAAAAAATAAAAGACAATCTAAAACTGCCATCCTTGAACGTAAATCTTTATGCCTATTCCAGCATGTCATCTTAATGTAAAATTCTAAAGATGCTATGTAAAAGGATATGCCCATCTCTACATTATTAATACACTGTCCAAATTTCCCTTCAGAGATGTTACACCAACTTAGTGCATTCAGACTGCTATAGCAAAAATGCCTTATGCTGGGTAATTTGTTAAAAAAAAAAAACAGAAATTTATTTCTCACAGCAACAAAGGCTGAAAAGTGCAAAATCAAAGCGCCAGCAGATTCAGTGTCTGGTGAGGACTTGTTCTTTGCTTCAAAGATGGCACCTTTGTGTCTTCACATGGCAGAAGGGGCAAACAGTTCCTTCTCACCTCTTTTATAAAGGCATAAATCTCATTCATGAGGGCTCTCCATGACTTAATTACCTTCCAAAAGGCCCCATCTCTTAATACTATCACATTGAAGATTAGGTTTCAAATATGAATTATGGAGCGATACATTCAGACTACAGCACCCAACCACCAGTAGAATTTTTTTGCTGTTATCTTACACTCTCACCAAAACACTGGATAGCACTTGTTTTTTAAAAAAAAAAAAAAAAAAAAAAAAAAAAAAAAATTTTTTTCAAGGCTGGGCACAGTGGCTTATGTCTATAATCCCAGAATTTTGGGAGGCTGAGGGGGATGCATCGCTTGAATCCAGGAGCTCGAGACCAGCCTGGGCAACATGGTGAAATCCCATCTCTACAAAAAATACAAAAACTTAGCTGAGCATGGTGCCACACACCTGTAGCTTCAGCTACCTGGAAGGCTGCTGTGGGAGAATCACTTGAGCCTGGGAGGTAAAGGTTGCAGTGAGCCGTGATTGTGCCACTGCACTCCAGCCTGAGCAACTGAGTGAGACTTGTCTCAAAAAAAAAAAAACAAAAACAAAAACTTTTTCAATCTGATAGAGGAAAAAATTACTATTTCTTTGCTTAGTAATGATGTTACCCTTTCTTTTCTCTTAAAGTTTTCAATGTTTTCTTGCTGATTTTTCGTCTTTTTCCTTTTACATCAATAGGAATCATTTGTTAGTCATCAGCGTGGGTTTTTCATTGTATATGTATAAGGTATAAATATGCATAATATTTTTCCTCAAGACCAAAATATACACACAACTTGGATTTATGTTTTCAGTGTCAAGTTCTAAGTTAAAAAATTAATGTAAATCTATTCTATATCTACACTTCAAAAAAGGTTATAGACTATGTCTTTCTGTATTATCGATAACATCCTTAAGTTAAAAACCACATCTGTTTATCTTTTTATAAATCTCATGAAGTAGTAATCCTTTCTGTATACCTCCATAGATTATTCCAATTATACTTAATCCAAAACCAAAAGTTTTTGATCAACTTTCAAGTAAAGTCATTTTATACTTTACTTGAAAGTACAAGAAGATGAAATTTACCCATTAACCTCATGCTACCTCTCAAATCCCAGAAGGTCACCTTAATTTTTACTGCAAATACAGAATTAAGTTTGAAGATAACCAACAGGTTAACTATACTCATACAAAAGCACCATTACATCATTTATATAGAGACAGCTGTCATTATATTTTATCTTTTATTGATTTTGAATATTCTAGTATTCATTGACTTAACAGAAAAATTCTGTGGCTTCTTAATATGAAATCAAAACATCACCTTTGGGTCAGTGAATCCTAAGATTTATGAACTTTCAGAATTTTCATCTCAGACTCCCAGGATAAACTGTGTACTTTATGTATAAGGTATGTGTCGAATGTCACCAAAAAGTCTGCTTTCAAAGACTTCAACATTAGGTAAACATGAGACTTAGATACAGAAAGAAAAAGTAGCTTTTCTGAATATGAATAAAGTTTATCAAAGTTTTCTGTGTTGTCAAATCACAGAAATTAATTCAAATCAGCTCTAATTGTATTTCAAATTTTGGCTGTTATGGTATAATAAGTACATATTAAATAGTCACTTTGTGTGAGTCTTATGTATTGATATTTTAGAAAGACATATGATATACATAAGTATATCTCCCATAAAAATTATCTTGGCATTGCTCTATTTTGTAAGGGAGACTGTTTACAGACATCTCAATATCTTCAAGTATGGATATCACTTTACTTTTAAAATTTTTCAATCTCTGATATGGTTTGGCTATGTCCCCACCCAAATCTCATCTTGAACTGTAGCTCCCATAATTCCCACGCGTCATAGGAGGAACCTAGTGGGAAATAACTGAATCATGGGATAGTTTCCTCCATACTGTTTTCATGGTAGTGAATAAATCTCAAGAGATCTGAAAGTTTTATAAGGGGTTTTCCCTTTCACTTGGCTCTCATTGTCTCTTGCCTGCCACCATGTAAGGCATGCCTTTTACCCTCTGCCATGATTGTGAGGCCTCCCTAGCCGCATGGAACTATGAGTCCATTTAACCTCTTTTTCTTTATAAATTACCCAGTCTTGGGTATGTCTTTATCAGCAGTATGAAAACAGACTAATACAATCTCCAAAGTTCTTTTCTCCTAAAACTTAAAATAGCATAAATGCATGAAAATAATGAGTCTTCAGTTCACATTGTCATTTTGAATTATTTCACAATGAAAAAAATTCAACATCCACAAATCACTCACTCCTAGGTATCTTGTTAGGAAAAAAAAAAAAAGGACTTTCTTATTCAAGGTAAATGTCATTCTGCATTCCAGTAGGATACCACAAGTCCACAGGTCTGTGTCAATAAACCAGAATAAGCCAGCAAATCTGACACTTACCTGCTAGATAACTGAAGCAATTTCTACTCGTTTATGGGGACTGTCTGGAATTTTAGCAGCAACGTGCTTTATCTCATACCACTAACTGTGTATCACCTGAAATCACTCTCAGAGATCTCAGGAAAAGCCATGTAGCTGATGCAGTGGCTCACACCTGTAATCCCAGCTACTTGGGAGGCTGAGGCAGGAGGATCACTTGAGCAGGAGGACTGAACAGGAATTCAAATCCAGCCTGGGCAATACAGTGATACCCTGTCTCAAAAAAAAAAGAAAGAAAAAAAACTGAGAAAAATCTGTGCGGGTGTGCACATACATTTTGCAGTTTACACAGCACTTCATTTACACTGTCCTGCCTAATTCTCATACCTTTGTTACCGTATGAAAAATTCTAAAATAGGGTAACACAATGGGTCTTCATTATATGGTGATTTACTCACCACCACAGTATCAACCTTGAACATCAGACCTGCAAAGATCTCATTATTTCATTAAAAGAATCCTGATTCATCATCATCAAATAACAGAAATGAAAAAAAAGATGGAAAAATATGAATTTTTAAAATTTACAAACAAAAAAAACAAAAAAAAAACAAAAAACAAAACAAAAAAAATTTACAAGCTCTGTCAACATGCAAGTTTTATTATATATTTATCAGATGTGTCTTAAGCATTTGTTGAAATTTGTCTCACATCAGTAGGCTGATTGATTGGTTCAAAAAATGAGATGCAGAATTTGGCCTTTAGGTTTATCTGTATTACATATAAATGTATAGATACACATATTAAAAGCATACACATACCACATGCATACACTGAACAGCATAAACACCGAACAAAACATAAATCTAATTAAAAAATCATACTTAAATATAAGATCAGAAGACTTTAATATGATGGCTAGTTATTAGTCACTCAGGAAAACTGAATAGACAGAAAGATTTAAGGAAGCAAATTGCCACTTCTCCTCCAGTAAGACTTTTGTAGGGAGCTGATATCTGAGGATTATTTCACAAGAGAAATTAAAGAGCTGACAAAGGAAGAAGGATTGGGTGCCTTTTTTTCAGATGAAGGACATGTTGAGGAACAAAGATTATAAGCAGGAAAGCAGCAAGAAACAAGAAGGATAATTACACTGTCAAGAGTGACAGAGTGATGGGATTTACTGAGGGGGCTGGAAATCTCAGACTCATCTGTGGGATATGAAACTCAGTCTCTGTGGTTGGCAAGGAAGAAAATCTTAAAAACAAATCCCTGAAGAGGATAGCACTGGCTCAGCAGAGTTCAAATATCTGCCAAAGTTCAAGTAGAAGGACTAGAACAAAAGCTCTGTAGTGATACATGCAAGGTAGTTACAAAAAATGGTTAAGAGAGGGGGTCAGATTTTGTGAAAAAGCCTGATGTCTGTGTGGTGACAGCAAAAAATGAAGATACACACTTACACACATACACATGGAATGCTTTCTTGCTAGAGATATTAGTGATATAGCGAGCATTCCTTAAAACAGTGAGATGGCAAAAAGAGGCAAATTTTGAAGTGACAATCTGTAGCTTTATTATTCTTAACTTGGTCTGAGCTGGTAATTAGCTAATCTGTTCCTGCTTTGCCTTCTGAAAGAATGAATAAAGATTTCCTGAGTGCCTACTATGGAGTGTGTACTATATTAGGGATAAATGAAATCATACAGTCATCCTAGAAGCAGAAATGATTACTCCAGTTTCATTAGTGATGTAGTAGGCAAAGAGAGGAAAATCTAATTCAGGCTAATTATATAGAAAGCTATTTTCATTACTGAAAGTTATGAGTTAGAAAAGACACAGCATAACCAGAACTGTACTAATTTAAATCTTGTTGCATATGACAACTTAGATTTAAATTGTTAAACAGTTAAGAATGACTACAATTCAGTGAGTGGTATTTTTTCAGGGTCTGAAATTCACTAGCTCTCTGAAACCATCATTCCACTCAGGAAATTTTATGAATTTGTTTAGTTAAATCTAAGTTAAGTACAAGTGACTATGGTTTTACTGTTTAAATTTTTTACAAAGCCTGGGCACCTGGGGTTCTGATTATTTCCGTGGTGGATTTAATATCTACCTTTATATGTAGGACTTTACATTGCTTTAGAAGCAATGATCCCAAGTAGATTAACTCTCACTATAACCCCAAGTAGATCGAACATTTGGCACATAGGATATATCTCTAAATCAACAACTCATTTTATTACCCCAAACTGTTTTACTTGTGTCCATCACTCCTCATTCTTATGTTTTATTTTAAACATAATTGAAACACTTTAATATTTCCTTTAATGTTGGAAGATACTAATAAATTTAACTTAAGACAACTGACCCATTGCTATAACTTTTGTAAATACAGTAAAGCAAAGTATTTAAAATTCTGACTCATTAAAATAAAGAATAAGGCTGGGCGCAGTGGCTCATGCGTGTAATCTCAGCACTTTGGGAGGCCGAGGTGGGCAGATCATGAGGTCAGGAGTTCGAGACCAGACTGACCAACATGGTGAAACCCCGTCTCTACTAAAAATACAAAAATTAGCCGGGCATAGTGGTACATGCCTGTAATCCAGCTACTCTGAAGGCCGAGGCAGGAGAATCTCTTGAACCTGGGAAGCAGAGGCTGCAGTGAGCCAAGATCATGCCACTGCACTCCAGCCTGGGTGACAGAGCGAGACCCCATCCCCCCCCAAAAAAAGTAATAAATAAGTCTAGTTTCCAAGACACTTTTATCAAGATGGTTATCCCATAATGCTTTAATAAATGATGAAAAACTTGTAACTGCAGCATAGAATAATACCCTACCAGGTCTGATTGCAATGGAAAGATTTAAAGCCCTGTGAAATGAGTAAGCCCCTGCTACTTAGCACTGAAAGGGAATAATCAACAGATTAAAAGCATTGATGTAGCTAATTCTACTAAATCATTAGTTTTGCATTCTACCTACTAGCTTTTTAGTGATGGAACTTTAACTGTTACCAAAAGTGTAGTCAACTGGTATTATAGAAGGAAAACACAAGTGACCTAATCCAGAAGAATCATGCCAACCATAAAAGTCAGCAGACTATTCATCACCATGGCAATAACTCTCAAAGCAGACACGGAAGCCAATTCATAGATTCCATTTTCAAACCAGGGGGTTTCTTGGGGGTGTATGTGTGTGTATATAATTTATCCAGTGTCCTGTGCCAAGCTAATAACAATCCAAGATGAAGCTTAAAGAAACTATAGCAGTGGCCCTTTTAATAAGACGGGGTCCTGGCTCATGGAAAGGTAATCTGTTCCTCACTACAAAGAACCTTAGAGAATGTTACACAAACACAACAACAATAATCAGGAATGCTCTCCTGGGTGCTGAGTCATTAATTGAATTTGAAGAGTCAGGCATTACTCCTAATACCACCATATTTATGTGAGGATAGCATGTATCTTTTACATGAAAATACAAGTCCTGAAATAATAGATTTTACTATTTACATTTCAGTGAAATATTTATGCTTTGTGACTTACTTGAACACAAAATAACACTCCATTTCTGAGACTTTCAATAAGTTTAAACTGAAAATGTTGGTTGCAGAGATGCTATTTCTAGAAATATTTAAAGCACAATATATGTTAATATCAAACTTTGGTAGCAAAATATTCAAGCCAATAAAAATGGGCTAAAGGACACTATGAAAACGAAAAGACAAGCCACAGACTAGCAGAAAATATTTGTAAATCCATCTTTTTAAAAAACATTTCTTGTAAGGCACTGTGCTGGCAGCAAATTCCCAGTTCTTTTGTCTGAGAAAGTCTTCACTCCACCTTCACTTTTGAAGGATAATTTTACTGGATACTGAATTCTAAGTGATTTTTGTTTCTGTTTTCCAATAGTTTAAATATTTTATTCAACTCTCTTCTTGCTTACATGTTTTTTGAAGAGATGTCCAACGTAATTCTTACCCTTAATCCCCTAAAGGTAAGGTGAAGTTACCCCTCAACCTTTCAAAAATCTTCCCTTTGGTTTTGAATTTCTGCAATTTAAATAAGATATGCCTGTCTGTAGATTTTTTGGTGTTTATCCTGAGCTTGTTGTCTGTCATTAATTTTGAGCTTCCAAGATTTGTGGTTTGATGTCTGTCGTTAATTTTGGAAAATTCTCAGTCATTATTATTTCAAATATTTCTTTTGATCCTTTCTCTCTTTCTTCTCCTCATGGTATTTCCATTCTGCATATGTTACACCTTCTGTAATTGTCTCATAGTTCTTAAATATTCTGTTTCAGTTTTTTCACTTTTCTTATGCCTTCAGTTAGGAAAGTTTCTATTGCCCTACCTCCAAGCTCACCGATTCTTTCATTAGCCCTCTCCAATCTACTGATGGCATCAAAGGAATCAAAGGCATTCTGCATTTCTGTTAGTTTTGAATTTCTTTAGTTGTGTCCCACAAACTTTGATATATTCTGTTTTCATTTTCATTTAGTCAATGTATTTTTTATCTCCCTTGAAACTTCCTCTTTATCCTATGGATTATTTAGAAGCGTGTTGCGTATCTTCTCAATGTTGGAGATTTACTCATCTTTCTGTTATTGATTGCTAGTTTGACTCCACTGTGTTCACAGAATGCATGTATGATTTCAATCTGTCTAAATATGTTGAGGTACTTTTCATAAGCAGGAATATGGTTTATTTTGATATGTACAGTGCCTTCATTAATGTTTACATAGGTATGATTAACTCTCAAGGTCTGTACCTCCCCACAACCTCTTGAATAGTATTTCCAGATTAATCCTGTTTAAATACATTTTGATTTAACTATTCACAATACACTTCTAGGGATCAAGAACCTAAAATGGCTCCGTACTGGCTATCACAACACTGTAAATTCACCTGTGTAGCTTCTGAAGTCCACCATCACCTGGAACCCTCTCCATTGTATCAACTCCCATCTCCCATCTCTATGACTTTGGGGGCATCTCAACTTTTCCTTAGTTTTGATAACTATATTGATAATTACAGTTATTTGATAAACACTTTTGTAGTACACACATACACACACACACACACACACACACAGTCATTTACCCATTCAGCTAACTTATGAAATAGGTAGGATAATCATGATTTTACAACAGAGGAAATAAAAGCTCAGAGCTTGGTACTTGCCCAAGACCACCTAAGTGGCAGAGCCAGGTTTTAAATTCAGATCTTGATCACTCTAAAACTTCTGTTGTCCATCACTGGAAGACGAATAAAAGCATGACTTTTCCTTTAGCACTTGATTCCATCCAGTTTAATTTAACCAATATTTGGAAGTATAAACTGTAAGCATGGAGCTAGGTACTTGAAGACAATCTGAAAAATAAAGATTCCACAAGATACACTAGAACTAGACTATAATTGTCTGCAGGCAGCTTAAAAACTATGGGACTTTAAGATGGATAATTCTAGTTTGTGAATAAAATTATAAACTCTTTGAGGGCAGGGGCCTTTTCTTTACCCTAGCATATGACTATTCAATCTTCTCTGTATTTGCTTCCTGTTTTCCTTTTAAGAGAATTACGAACCTATTAGGACCACTATACATTGTTATCAGTATTGACTAGTTTCTGACCGCTGCTCATTAATACTTCCTTTCTTTTTGGTTCCTTAAGAGAGTCTCCCATAATAACTATGTCCTCAAATTATAACATACCCCTTCTTTTCCTTCACTCCCCTCAGAAAATAACTGCATCTCCCACACAACTAAAAAAAGAGATACCAATGGCATGCCCTCCTTTACATTTAAATAAGAACATCTACAATAGCACACAAGGTCTATTAGATGTTAAATACTGCTTTAAAAATAGATTCATAGGCCGGGCGCGGTGGCTCAAGCCTGTAATCCCAGCACTTTGGGAGGCTGAGACGGGCGGATCACGAGGTCAGGAGATCGAGACCATCCTGGCTAACACGGTGAAACCCCGTCTCTACTAAAAAATACAAAAAATTAGCCGGACGAGGTGGCGGGCGCCTGTAGTCCCAGCTACTCCGGAGGCTGAGGCAGGAGAATGGCGTAAACCCGGGAGGCGGAGCTTGCAGTGAGCTGAGATCTGGCCACTGCACTCCAGCCTGGGCGACAGAGCGAGACTCCGTCTCAAAAAAAAAAATAAAAATAAAAAAAAATTCACAAATGACATTTAAAATATTCCATTTACTTATTTCAGAAATGCACCTTGTGCAAAAAGTTCAGTCAAAAATATATATCATAGTACCTTAAATGCATGTCTTTATGTGACATAGAAATTCATCTTTTTTAGATAGAATAATTAAAATGTCGTGGGCAACTGCTATCCAGGTTTTTAGCTAGCTTAACCAAATCCTCTAAACAGAATTCCTGTAGCCTTCGAAATGTTTATTCTTTTTTCAAAGTATTTTGAAGACAAATTCGGAATATAAAACTTTAATAAGACTTCCACCATTAAAAATGTTTGACTTTTTTTTTTTTTTTTTTTTTTTTTGAGACAGAGTCTCTCTGTTGCCCAGGCTGAAGTGCAATGGCATGATCTCGGCTCACTGCAACCTCAGCTTCCCATGTTCGAGCTACTCTCCTGCCTCAGCTTCCCGAGTAGCTGGGATTACAGGCGCCTGCCACCATGCCCAGCTAATTTTTGTACTTTCAGTAGAGACAAGGTTTCACTATGTTGGCCAGGCTGGTCTCAAAATCCCAACCTCACCCACCTTGGCCTCCCAAAGTGCTAGAAATACAGGCATGAGCCACTGCACTTGGCCTTAATTGACTTTTAATTGTTTTTTTTTACATCATGTGACTGACTTCATGTTAAAGATTCTAAGAGGTAAAGTATTTTCTGAATAGAGAAGATTTTTTTCTAGTATTCTTGCACAAACATTTCATTTTGTCTTCATGTAAGGGTCAATAATTTCAATCATCCCCCAAACTGGCAGCAAGAAGCTATTCAATGTGCTGCTAGCTAACCCCTACAGCTTGTGCAGTCATAGTCTGAATGAAAAACAGAAGATAAAGTGTGTGTGTGCATGTGTGTGTGTGTAGGCGAAAGGAAGCTGGAGGGTTAATCACTATATATATCTCTTCCTTAAAATTTGATTTCAGGATGGAATTTTTTCATTTTATCCATAAAAAGGAAACAAACTAAAAAGGTAGATTTTTTTTCTTTCAAATTGGCTACTACTTAAATAACTGCCTACTCCTGAGAGTAGGTAAGTCTAAAGTTAAATTATGCATTTCATAAAACTCTAACCCTATTCCCAGTAACGCAGCTCATTAGTGACCAATTAACCCATTTTCATAATCCTATAGTAATCTCAGCCAGAAATGTTGACACATCTCTAAGGCTGGCTGGATAGTCTCATCTTAAGGAAGATGAATGGTGTATCAAAGAAACTATGACTACACACAATTTGTCAAGGTGATCTACTGTATCGAGACCTTCATCAACAACGCATTCCATTTTGAGCCCTTAGTACAAAACTCCCTTTAGGTTCTCCCACATAATCATGGTGATAATGACAACAACAATGAGGAGAAGATACCCGCAGTAACAATAATTACATTATTCTGTGAACTTCTTTGTGCTCCACAATGTACTAGGCATTTTATATATACTATCTCATTTAAACCTAACAATCCCAACACTATACCCTCTTTACAACTATAAAACTTAAGGCTTAGAGAGCATGCATGCCCAAAACTAAACAGTGAAGACTATGAAACCCGGTCTTTTTGCTACATCCTACACTCACTATCTACATAAAAAAGCAACTGGTAAATGTTCCTTAAAACTATTTTTCTTTAAATAGTCAATTATTTTTTGGAGAAGTCAAATAAATGACTTACTGTTTACTAAGAAACATTTCTTAAAGATAAAAAAGAATATGATTTGCAATAAAGAGAACACAAAAGTACTTGCCAGATTACTCATAGTTTGGAGGTTACAGTGGCCACAGGAGAATGAAACTCTTGGGCTAGCTCTGAAGATTAAAGGCCATGTTGTTAATCATTGTTAAGGCCTTGAATACAGTCACCTCAGTCATTATGCAAGGAACAGAATAAGTAAGCTATGAGAGGAAAATATAACATTTTCTTCTAGACTAAGACACAGAAATAGCAGCTGCAACATTAGACAAAAATGACCACCTAGGTAGTCATGACCACCAGACTAGAATCGAACAATACCTAAATAATGGAGTACATGGAGATGATTTTACTAGCAGCTGACCAGCATTCCTCTCCCAAAACAGATACTGGAAAGAAATATAGTATATTCGTCCATTTTCACACTGCTATAAAGATACTATACAAGATTGGGTAATTTATAAAGGAAAGAGGTTAAAGTGACTCCCAGTTCCACAGGCTTAACAGGAAGCATGGCTAGGAGGCCTCAGGAAACTTAGAATCACGGTGGAAGGTGAAGGGAAGGTAAGCCCGTCCAACAGGCGAGAGGGGAGTGTGTGTGAAGGAGGAACTGTTCAACACAATAAAACCATCAGATCTCATGAGAACTCACTCTCTATCAAGAGAACAGCATGGGGAAAACCATTCCCATGATCCATTCACCTCCCACTAGGTCCCTGCCTCAACACAGAGGGATTCTGGGGATTACAATTTGAGATGAGATTTGGGTGGGGACACAAAGCAAAACCATTATCCTATAGTAATTACGTTCATTCAGTAGTATCCTGGCACCTTTAAAAAACCTAGGTATATCTTTTGTGAGATGAAGAAAAAATAAAAGGACATGCGAAAAAACCTCAGCCCAGAGATAAGAGGACCACGTGTTCTTGGTGGATGAAAGAGTAACAACAACAGAAATAAAGGCAGGTAAAAAGAAAACCAAACAAACAGAAAAACTCATGGAGATAGAAGAAATATCCATTCCATTTTACTAAGCATCATACCACATATATCAAGGCATCCACATGAATGATTAAAATTCTAGAGGAGGGACTAGGGTTTTCTCCACAGCAAGAAAAGTAAAAACATTGAAAATAATATAAGCTGGTTTTTAATGGAAAATTCATTTTTATTTTTATTTTATTGAAAAGGGGTCTCACTCTGTCACCCAGGCTGGAGTACAGTGATACAATCTCAGCTCACTGCAGCCTTGGCCTCCTGGACTCAAGGGATCCTCCCACCTCAGCCTCCGGAGTAGGTGAGACCCACAGCTAACTTTTGTATTTTTTGTAGAGACAAGGTTTCTCCATGTTGCCCAGGCTGGTCTCAAACTCCTGAGCTCAAGTAATCCTCCCACCTCAGCCTCCCAAATTGCTGGGATTACAAGAGTGAGTCACCATGCCTGGCCAGAAAATTCATTTTTAATTACCTATAGATTAATAATTCCTTCAAAAATTTCCAAGTGATGTGTAATTCTAAAAATGCCAATGCTTTCAAAACCATATAATCAGTTTAGTTTTGTTTTCTTTCCTCCTCAGCTGCTTCCTCCTCTCCCTTTTCTTCTATTTGTTCACCAGTTTATTCAGAAACAACATATAAGATGGCCCTGTCTTACTACTGTTCCAGGGGCACTAGGCTACAATAACATTCAAAAGTTTCATGCTTAAAAAGATTCTCTGCATCTAACTGTTAATTCCCATTTAACTCACTGTGACAGTTCACAATATTAATACTTTTACCTTACATTTTTCATAATAAAATACTGTCATATCCATGATCTCAATTGATTCTTATAACATGTAAGCTGGAAGGTAAGCAGGTCCAACTGCCACATCATTCCCATTTTAAAAATAAGCAAACTGACACAAAGACGTCAAGGAACTAGGGTCACAACACTGAAGGGCATCTGCAGCACAGCCCAGGTGTTGACAGGGAGCTCCGAACACCTAGCCTGGGACCCTCATCACGACTTCACACTAACAGCATTTCATGGATAACTGCAGTATTTCTGAGTATATGCAAATGACAAAGTTTCCAAAGAAACAGCAGACTGATTTAAATATACTAATTTTTCTACAAATGAACTCACCTCAGAAATGAAAATAAGCTCCAATTCTTAACGTTTCTACTTCAGTCCAATGAAGGTTAAATTAAAGGGGTTCTGCATGTAACAAAATGATAAAAGTAAAATATTCATTTTGAAGCACAATATGCAACCCATAGTTGCTTTCGCTTAATAAATATATTTCATTCTCTCCTATACTTTTTTGTTCCCTCTTTTTTATCAAGATTCAAAATTATATAGATGGAAACAATGAAGAGGAAAGAGATCATGAAGGATCAAATATTGTCAAATGGTGCATCCCATGTTAATGCTACTTGACTTAATCCTTACAGTAACCTTGGGAAGTAGTGAAAAAGCTAACATTCTAAGATTAAAACTATGATTTGAATCCATGTCTAATCCCAAATACCTCAAAGCTACTTTATTTTGCATCTTTTTAATATTTTTCTAGCATTTTATAAACTGTAAGTAAAATAGGCACATTTAAGTATTTCTTCTATGTAGTTGGGCACGTGTATTGAGCTCAAAGCCTATAAACATAGTAATCAGGTTATTTAAATTGTAGACCTTTTAAAAGTACATGTTATTAAATGTAACCTATATCTGTGTAACTTACTATTGTAAAATATATGTTGAATATGTATCCATCAATTAAATATTTAAATAATCCATAATTGGGGATATTTTTAAAAACTCAAATAGAAAAAAATGCCAATAATAGGACAAAGATGAAGAATTTGTGGTTTTTTGTGTTTTGTGACAGGGTCTTGCTCTGTTGCCCAGGCTGAAGTACAGTGTCACTATCATAGCTCACTACAGCCTTAACCTCCTGGGCTCAAGCAATCCTTCCACCTTGATCTCCCAAGTAGCTAGGACTACAGGTGTGTACCACCACATCCAGCTAGTTTTTAAATTTTTTTGTAGAGATAAGGTCTCACTATGTTGCTCAGGCTAGTCTCAAACTCCTGAGCTCAAGCAATCCTCCTGCCTCAGCCTGCCAAAGTGCTGGGATTATAATCATGAGCCACCGTGCCCGGCCGAGTTTGTGTTTTAAACCAAAAACTACCCTAGTAGTGGCACTTTAATGAACTATAATAATTAACAATATTAACTTTTTTATAACATGAGTCTAGCAGCAAGGAAAATGGACTTTGGAGTAAGGGAGATCTGCATTTGAATTCCAACGCCGTAAGTTAACACTATGGAAATACTGAAGATGAGAATTCCATTCTTCTGTACAGACGTTAATATAATAAAAAAAAATCACTTGCCTGCAGGCCACACATATTTGACAACCTGAGCAATGTCATAAAGAAAGTGTAAAACCTATATGGCTAGCTAAATAGATGTCACACCCTCTATGTGCTGAACTTCTGCATTTTACTCACAGAAGACGCCCTCAAGCTTGGTTAAGATCTTATTAATAAATCTTTCTTTTTGTTTAGGTTCTAATGTTTCTACTTTTTTTTTTGAGGCGGAGTCTTGCTCTGTCGCCCAGGCTGGAGTGCAGTGGCGCAATCTCGGCTCACTGCAAGCTCCGCCTCCCGGGTTCACGCCATTCTCCTGCCTCAGCCTCCCAAGTAGCTGGGACTACAGGCGCCTGCCACCTCGCCCGGCTAGTTTTTTGTATTTTTAGTAGAGACGGGGTTTCACCATGTTAGCCAGGATGGTCTCGATCTCCTGACCTCGTGATCCGCCCGTCTCGGCCTCCCAAAGTGCTGGGATTACAGGCTTGAGCCACCGCGCCCGGCTGTTTCTACTTTTTTATACAAACTTTATACAAACATTTTTTATACAAACTTTAAAATTAGCAATCAATCCGCAGCAGGTTAGAAGCATTAAATTTGAATTTAGGAAGTTAGAGTTGCTAGATGTGGCAGAAAGAAAGAATATAAGAAAGAAATTGATATATTATAATAATAAGAGAAAAATAATACAAAAGATGCAAAGAAAAAATGCATAAGGCATCCTGAGAGTATGTGATCTAGAACCAAACAAGCAAGCATATATCAATACCCTCCATGGAGACACTATATTACAGCCCAAATAAACAGTATGCATAATGATGAATTTACATTATGCTTACGAAGGATGGGATGTGCTCAATGCTTATAAGAAAAATTATCCTAAATCATTAAAAAAATAAAATCTTCATATTTAAAGTAACGCACTTTAATTCATGTAGCTAGACAGCTAGGAAACTCACTTGTTTTTGAATTTGAAAAGCACACTATTAGGTAAACCTGATAAATGAGATGTTAGAATAGTTAATAGAACAACTATTGGGGCTCGGGCCTCATACCTAGTACCAGATAGTGTACTAAACACAACAGTGTAGGTTTTTTCTTTCAAAAAGCTCACAGCTCAATAGAAAACACCACCATAAATATCAATAAATTGTAATACTATTTGGTACTGTAACAGAGGTTAAACAAAAGACATATAATGTTTAGTTTTCTCCTTTTATGACATTATCAGCTACTGAAGTTCAAAGCCTAGATGCTTTAGTTCAGAAAGGGTTGCGAAGCATGACTTTAAGAAGGCTGAAACAAACAAAATAGTTTAGAAAAAATATACCAAAGGCAAGACACTGTAACATAGATTAAAAATAAGCATCAGAAGTTCCATCCCTCCTCCTTTCTACAAAGAAAAATAATGACAATAACAACAACTAACATTTACTGAGAGCTTACTGTGTTCCAGGCTCTGCCCTAAGTACCCAACGTATATGAACTCATTTAATCCTCACAATGACCTTATGAGGGAAGATCTATTATTATCCTAAATTAACAGATGATAAAATTGAGGTATGAAGACACTAAATTATTTGCCCAAAGTGACACTGGTAAGTGAAGAACTAAAATGGTAAACAGAAAGTGTGGCTTCAGAGCCCATGATGCTAACTATTACGTACCCAAATATTAAAAACTTAATGATGCCATTGTGTTGTAGAAGGTACAGTTCTCAAAGCATATCCTAGTGACTCTTTTTTAAAAGCTATTATTAAAACTGTTTCAACAGTCCTTCAACACAAATTATTTTCCATTTTTGCTCATTTACCAATATATGTTTATGATTTGGATCTATTTGCTCTATATTCCTCAGGTGCTTTTTGTAAGGACATCAAAAATTTCCATATGACTCCTGCCATTAAAAACTCAGAGACTAAGAAAGAGTAGCATTTTTCCATTTTTTATACAAACTTTAAAATTAGCTAAACAAATAGTAAATGAGGAGAATTCGCTCTTCATAGAAATATTATTTTAATCTTACATACAAACTACCAAAATACATATATTTCCTAGTGTTATTTCTCGTAGACAGTGTTTAATACATAGTAGCTAATATTTTAATCATGAATATCCAACTATTATTCTAATTAATATCACTTTTATTCTAACTAATATTAGAGTCATTTCTCAAATGCCAGCAATATTTCCCATAGGAGTAAATGATCATTTAGAAACACATCCACTCTGAGTGACTAAGAAACCCTTCTGTACATTGCAGCTATTAGTAGGCTTCACATAATTAACAAGATTTTGCCTATAACGCCTATTCACCTAAGTTGTGAATATTAAGGATAAATAATATTGTTAGGAAAATTTTAAGATGGGCTTCTGTCACTTAAATACCCAAAGTTAACTTACATTTTCAATATGTTTGGTGCTTGAAGGATTAATCTATACTAAAAATATCAAAATAATTCATTGAACTTACTGAAGGTCCTTCTATAAGGACATTCTTAGCCCTGAAGATAAAATATTAACAAAGAACAACTTCCCTCTAACTCACTTTATCCCCTGGGCCATTCTGCATTTACCTTAAAGCACTTATGTTGTATTTAATATCAGTCATTTGTTTGCATATTTGTCGCATAGTTGGAATATAAACTACAAAAGGACACAGGCCAACTTGCTTTTTTTTGTAATACCAGCACCTACAAAGTCCTGGCAGTAGCAGGTGCTTAATAAATGTTTGTTGAATCCACATACAAGCATATACCTTCATTCCAAGGACTTCAGATTAAATCATTAAGCATGCCACAGTTAAACAGTCCATGGTGGAGCTAAATCTACCAACGCTGAGACTCGACTCTCGAGAGACTTTCATTTGGTCTTATTCTGACCCCTTTGCCCACAGAGGCATGTCTATGCAGATTGCTCTAATATAGCACAGACTACATTCCTGGATTACTCTTCTAAGCCTAGATCCTTTAATCTATAATAATAGCTACCACTCACTGATAGCACTCTATGTGCCAGGTACAACATCAAACACATCATATACCTTAGTTCATGTGATCTTTACAATAACCTGAGAGTAGTAAGTATTACTCCCATTTTACAGGTGAAGATGCTGAGGCCTTAAAGAGGTTATGAAAAGTGTTTAAAGTCCCAAGGTCATGGAGCAGAGGCAAGATTTGAGCCACATTTGTCAGACAGTACGGTCCACATTCTCGATCACTGACATTCCTAAACAGAAGGTATGATGATTAATTTTGGGTGCCAACTGCATTAAATTAAGGAATACCTAGATAGCTGGTGAAACATTACTTCTGTGTGTATCTGTGATGGTGTTTCCGGAAGAGATTAGTGTGTGAGTTGGTGGACTGGTGAGAAGGATCTGCTGCCCTGAATGTGGATGGGCACCCATCCAATCGACTGGGGGACCAGATGGAACAAAAAGGTGGAGGAAGGGTGAATTTCTTCCTACTCTTCCATAGTCAGGACACCCTTCTTCTTCTGACCTCGGATGTTAGAACTCCAGGGTCTCTGGCTTTTGGACCCTGAGACTCATACCTGCAGCTCCTCGGGCTCTTAGGCCCTCAGCTTCCCTGGTTCACAATCGACTAACCTGGTTCTCCAGCTTGCAGATGGCCTATCGTGGGACTTACTGGCCTCTACAATTGTGTTAGTCAATTCCCCTAATAAACCCCTTATAATCCATCCATCCATCCATCCATCCATCCATCCATAAATACATATCCTATTGTTTCTGTCTCTGGAGAACTCTGACTAGTACAGAAGGCTACTAGTAAACAAAGCTTTTCAAAGAAGCCTCTAAAGGTCCCTTGAGAGTCACGTTAGATAGTTTTTAATGAGCTTTTAAAAAGCAATGTTTGTTGCCTTGTGGGAGTCTACCATTTTCAACTCTTACATTCTCTGACACACAGGGACTCAGGAATACAGAGAATACTAACCAAAAGAAGCTACTCCGAGGTGATGGCAAAGTTAAAGATAAAAATCATGCTCAAAGGAAAAATCTGAGCAGTCTAGAAATCTTGTGAGCAAAACACTAGAAAAAAAATCAAACTCCGAGATGCACAATCTTATTGCATAAAGGACCAAATCCCTATTAATAACTAAAATCCTTATAGGGCTTAAAAACTCTAGAGCACTTACAAGTATACACACTAAGTTCACTAAATAGGAAATTCCTAGGCTGGGAGCGGTGGCTCACACCTGGAATCCCAGCACTTTGGGAGGCCAAGGCGGGCAGATCATGACTTCAGGAGTTGGAGACCAGCCTGGCCAACATGGTGAAACCCCATCTCTACTAAAAACACAAAAATTAGTCAGGTGTGGTGGTGTATGCCTGTAATCCCAGCGACTCGGGAGGCCAAGGGAGGAGAATTGCTCGAACCCAGAAGGTGGAGGTTGCAGTGAACCAAGATCATGCCACTGCACTCCAGCCTGGGCGACAGAGCAAGACTCTATCTAGAAAAAAATTTAAAAATAAAAATAAATAAACAAATGGGAAGTTCCTGAGGCAAAAAAACTGCCGCCAGAACATATGTGTCATATAGATTTAATGCTAAAACTTTCATGAGAGGCAGTGGAAACAGGAATAAGGCTAAGGAATAAGACAGTCTCTCCCAAGTTTAAACTTCAGCTCTGCCAATTAATACATGACTTCAGGAAAGGTACTTATCAACTACTCTGAGCCTCAGTTTCCAGTATGTAAAATGGAAACAATAATACCTCCCTGTAGTGAAATTAAGAGAAACATGGCTAATGCATCATGTCCACAACCATTAAGTTGAGTACATCTATGTGGATTGGTAATGATAGAAAAAAGGTAAATTTCTTTTTTAAAAAATGGTGCTTTTAGTAACCTGTATGTTCCAAAGCAGCTGTAGCCAAGAAACTGACCAATAATGGAGACTTGTCCTAAAGTCCAAGTTCCCAGGCAGAACTGGACTGCCCACAAGGGAGACCCTACCCAGAGAGGTATATCTAAAAAACTGCTCTTCAGCAACGTGGGCTTCATGGGCAGGCAGCTGCATACAGTCGTGAGCTCAAAAGGTCCAGGACCTTGTTCTGCGATAATAATCTTTAAATTCTTAATAACTGTATCTTTGAATTTGTGTTTTGTACATAAAGCCCAATGGGATAACAGAGCTTGGCTTAACACTGTGGCTCATGTGCAGTCCTGCCCCTGGCCAGCCCCCTCCACTAGGGACAGAAACTGGGTTGCAGAGAGGAAATGGCCACCCCCTCTTGAGCCAGTGGTGAGATACCACTTTAGGTGAGTGACTCAGTGGGGTCCTCTTGCCCACCCCCAATTCAGGCACCAAGCGAATCCTGGCAGGACTGTTTGTAGGCTGATCATCTGCGGTTTGGGGTAGAAGGGGAAGGTGACTTTCCTAGCTGGAACCCCCACGTTTCATTTTGCTCTTGGCCCTGCAATTTATCTAGCCTGCCCTGTCCCTGACTTTGTGATGGCAACAAAAACACTACCAAGAGAAGAGAGGTAACTGGTTAGCAAATATCATTTTTTAAAGTGTAAAGTCCACTGGGAAACTATTAGCTACTCCAGGTTAGATTAATCAAACTGTCGCCTTTGCAACATGGCATTGAGACCAGCAACACTAAGTCTTAATGATTAAGGAAAAACAAACTTTGTTCTAGAGTGGAGCTCAACAACCATGGAAATAGCACTTTGTTAAAAGAGCTGGCCTCTTCCTTCCTCTTTCACCCTATGAGATACCATGTGATAGCGTCTTCCTCTGCCCCTTCCTTATTTAATTGGTCCTTCAAAGAAATTTATTTAAATGCAGATACTGTTCTAGATCCAAGTATACAAGGATGAACTACAGTGACTGAAACTGACCAGTAAGAATAACAATAGCTAATATTTGAGCACTTGCCAGCTAATATTTGCTGCCTAAAGCACCATTGAGAAGGATTCTCACGACTCTTTCAAGGTTCCAGGCTCTTTAATTCTAATAACAAGCCTATGAAGGTAAGTTGTAATACTGTCCTATTTCAAGAGACAAGAAAATTGAAATATGTAGAATTTGAGTAACTCACAAATTCATACAGGTACTAAGTGGTAAAGGTTGGTTTCAAACTTAAACAATTACAACACAGTATGATAAATGCTGAAACACAGGTTATGGGAATAGTATAAACAAGAATTTGGCCGGGCGCGGTGGCTCAAGCCTGTAATCCCAGCACTTTGGGAGGCCGAGACGAGCGGATCACGAGGTCAGGAGATCGAGACCATCCTGGCGAACATGGTGAAACCTCGTCTCTACTAAAAAATACAAAAAACTAGCCGGGCGAGGTTGGCGGGCGCCTGTAGTCCCAGCTACTCGGGAGGCTGAGGCGGGAGAATGGCGGGAACCCGGGAGGCGGAGCTTGCAGTGAGCTGAGATCCGGCCACTGCACTCCAGCCTGGGCGACAGAGCGAGACTCCGTCTCAAAACAAAAACAAAAACAAAAACAAAAACAACAACAAAAAAACAAGAATTTAAGTAAACCAAGTAGTTATGGATAATGTTAACAAATACTTTTAAAAGTCTTGTGTGAACTAGCCTAAAAACTTAACTGTCTATGATGATGATGATGATTACTAATTTTTGAGACGGAGTATTGCTGTGTCGCCAGGCTAGAGTGTAGTGGCCTGATCTCAGCTCACTGCAACCTCCACCTCCCAGGTTCAAGTGATTCTCCTGCCTCAGCCTCCCAAGTAGCTGGGATTACTGGCATGCACCGCCACGCCCAGCTAATTTTTGTATTTTTAGTAGAGATGGGGTTTCACCATGTTGGACAGGATGGTCTCCATCTCTTGACCTCATGATCCACCTACCTCAGCCTCCCAAAGTGCTGGGATTACAGGCGTGAGCCACCACGCCTGGCCAATTGTCCATTATTTTTAAAAGTATTTGTAAAGAAAAACTCTGTTTCAAAGAAATTAGTATAAAAGAACACTTTACAACCTAATTGATTATTACAGACTAAGTTCAGTAGATTTTAGTTTCCTCACCTGAGAAACAAAAGAACTAGACTAGATCAGGATAGCAAGTACATGACGTTTGTGCGGGCACTCCCCATTCCCATAAAAGACATCAATAATTTATCATTACACTCTTTAATGCTGAGCTGAACCCAAAAATGTGGGAATTCTCAACCTTGCTCTAAACAGCCACTACTAAATTCTAAAGTCAGCATGGAAATGGAAACCAGGTATTATCCCTGAATTAGACAATCTCCACAGTCCCTATCTGACTCCAAAAATCTATGACTATGTATCAAAAAAAAAAAAAAAAATTCTTTAAACCACAGAAAAAGAAATCACTTTTATTTTGTCAGGTGAGTGTACCAATCATTGCTAGCAAAATACAGACCTCTCATTATTTACTTTCAAATCCTTGAAAATACACAAAGAGGAATTAAATAAAGACACTGTCCCATCTTTAACATTTTCATAGACTATCTAGACAATAGCTCAAGTTCTCCGCCTTTTAGTAGAAACATCAAGAGCTATGAGCTATTATATGCGGTTTCCCAGTACATGTAAGTTTAAAACAACAAAGGATGAATGACTAGGGCAAATACGTTGTCCAAATGAAACTAGTTAACATTATTAAACTGAATTACTATCATGACAATAAATGCAATCATGCCATAAAATGTCACAAAGCCTTATGAGGGTTGAAGGGTTACATCATTTTAACACACAGCTTTTATGTGGGATTGCATTCTATGAACACCTTTATAGGAGAAAAAGAAGCATCATACAATTATATAATCAGGCCAGTACTGGTATTTTTGAGGTGAGTTTGCCTATACCAGTGTATAAAACAAATGTTTCAGTCAGTGATGCATCTAATAGATAACTAATCTTTCCTTGAAGCAGGAGTCAGGGGGAGACTTCCTAGAACTAAACTGCCCTCAGTAGTACTGTGTCAAAGGATTATATTGCATGCTAACCAGCCAGTCAATCCTCCTTAGCTGCTAAATATAATTTAACACCTAGAATATCAGCCCCATGTTATTATCTGCCTAATCAAACACTTCTCCTTGATTTCTAATTTGTTCAAAATAGAACAAATTTTCTTTCCCACCGTAAGCTTTCCCACCATAAGCTTACTCTTCAAATGTTCTCACTTATTTTAACGGCACTTCCTTTCTCCTCATCACTCTAGCCATTGGTGACTCTATCATCGCATGTCTGGATTATCAAAATGAGCTTAACTGGTCTTCCAATTTTTTTTCCCCTTCTAATCAATCTTCTTTTTCTAAGACTGTAAGAATTCATTCAAAAAGCACTGCTGTCCTCTCTCTCAGAACCAACAATGGCAACACATGAGATCGTACAACATAAGAAACATTAGCTTATTAATCAAGAAGCTTGGGTTCTAGCCCCAATTCCTCCTCTCAGTAATTTGAGCAACTCAGTTTGGTTTCCTTACCTGAAAAGCAAATCCTGGGTTAGAAGAGCTCTGGAATCCCTTCCATAGGACAACAACAAATCTCTTATCCTGGAAATCATGGTTCACCATAATTTAGCTAATCAAACTCACCTGCGATCATCCCTAAGCATATTCTCCTATTGTCTGCTACTGTTCGTATGCTCCTGAATTATGTCAGTTACCATAGCACCCTACTAATTAGTTCTTCTTAGAAAATGAACTCATCTTCCTTTCTTACCAAAACTGCTCTCAAACAGAAGGGTTAACAAGGGACTCCTTTCTTCGTCTTTTTCTGATATTTTTAAATTCTCTACAGTCAATACATATTTTGTATGCAGGAAGTGTTCAGAGAAAATAAACTTTTCAAACCAGAACTACAAAGTAAAATTATCTCAATACATGAAGCCTAACCTAGTAACCCTCAATAATATATCCTATTTTTCTTCCTAGAGATTTTATTTGCTGTGCACATTTGGAATATTAACTTTAAAACAACCTATATAAACTGTGGTTCTAATGTAAAGACTCAACAGTTAATAAACTGATTTTATTTTGGTTCTTTTAAGTGCATGGTCTAATTTATTAATGGTAAGCTGAAGTGGATATCATATATAGCTAATATGGTTATGAGAAAGTGCTTAATCTTAGTACATTAACAAACTTACTCCATTTCCTAGAAACCCAATCTATTTTTCAAACCAAAATGCACTATTTTAGGAGCAACTGGTTAGTTCCAGTACTACCAATGCAGTAATTTTATAAGTTAAATTATTTTTGTGAACCGATCGGAGAACCCCTAGTTACCATCTACAACACTAATAGTAAGAAAGTGGCAAATGATCAAAAAAGTAACTAGTGGGGACCCCAAAACATATTTTCCTTTCCCTCAGCCATCATTCAGCTTACAGAAGGAAGAAATGAATGATCCAGAGATATTATCCTATTCTCCAGAATCTTCAGTGACTTGATTTCAATATAAAACAGCATAAATACTCCAATTTAAGAAAAAGTAGCCAGGCGCAGTGGCTCATGCCCGTAATCCCAGCACTTTGGGAGGCTGAGGTGGGCAGATCACAAGGTCTGGAGATCGAGACCATCCTGGCTAACATGGTGAAACCCCATCTCTACAAAAATACAAAAAATTATCCGGGCATGGTGGCAGGTGCCCATAGTCCCAGCTACTTAGGAGGCTGAGGCAGAATTGCTTGAACCAGGGAGGTGGAGACTGCCTCCAGTGAGCCGAGATCACACCACTGCACTCCAGCCTTGGCAACAGAGCAAGACTCCATCTCAAAAACCAAAACCAAAACCAAACCAAACAAAACAAAACAAAAGTAATGCCTCATGCACACAAAAAGGGCAGAGAATTTGCTATCAAAAGGTCTGTGCCAAGCCCCACAACTCAATAACTCATAGTCAAGTCTCAGAGCCTCTTATCCTCAGATTCCTTAACAGCAAAATGGGAGAAAATCATAATACCAGTCGTGTCTACTGCATAAGATCACTGAGAAGCAAATGATATAATAATGTAAAATGTTTTGAAAACTTCAAAATTCTTCACAAATATCAGTTAAAATATTATGAAGCAATATTTAAGTCAAATGCTCACCAATTTTAAGTATTCAACTATTACCAAATAAATTCACCAAGTAGGAAAACTAAAGTGATGAGGATTAGAAAGGAAAGAATTATCCTCAATAATATCAATTCTCTAAGTCTGGATTTTTACACATCTTGTTTTGTTTTGTTTTTTTTTTTTAAGTAGGACACACAAAACTCTACAGAAACAATTTCAGTCAATTAAGTGTCTGAACACCTACACCTTTTCTTAAAGATCTCCAGGGAGAGAAATTCCACAGTTCCCTTTGTATTTTTCACTGTGGATCTGAACAACTCAGATAAAGTATAAACACGTAGCTTTCATTCCTTTCATCTGATATAAAGAAAGGAAAATATACCCAGTTGGTTTAAAATGGAATAACTCTAGGTAGAAAATTCTATTCTGCAACAAGTTTTATGTCAGGTAAAGACAAAATATCCATGTATAACAGATCTAAGCTTTTTCTCTTTTATTCACATATACTCCTTAAAGGGCAAAAACATCCATTGCCTAGCTCCTCTTCTCATCAAAAAAACCCTATCTGGTTTCCTAAATTTCATAATGGAATGCTAACTTTGACACTTGCTAATCCAGAATATAAAACGTATAGTCTTCTCTTCCCTCCATATCATAGAACATCAGCACTTTATGTACTTGTCATATGTTAACGTTAAACTCCAGCAAAGGTAAATACTGAGATAACTGATGCCAGAGGGAACTTAAGGTACTTTTAACTATTTTTGTCAAGATCCATCCTAGTGTTCTTTTGGAAGAGCTAAATGTTGAACTATATTAACCTTCATTGGTCATAAAATGTATTGATTACCTATTTAAGGTTATGCCTTAGGCTCTCACTAAGGGCCAATATAAGAAATGAGTAATTAAAATTTTTATTCCAGTTTCCAACACTGTCCAATAGGTTTTTCAATATATCTTTTAATATAATATTATTTATAGCACTCACTGTCTGTGGCATTTCATTGACAATTCATGCATTATAATTTATTGAAATTCTTATTTGCTTGTCTATCACGTACCCTGGACAGTATCCTCAAGGGTAGGAATGTCTTGTTCAACATTATTTCTCAAACACTGAGCAAAGGGCCTGCACATAATAGAGCTCAATAATCATTTGCCTAATGAATAAATCATTTATTATAATTTGTTTCCAAGATATATATTCAGTCCAAAATAGAAAATAATTTCCTTACAAGAAACCACATTTTCCACATTTCCCTTTTGTTTTTCTTCTTCACTCTTGCTTTGACTATGGCTCACTCAAAGCAGGGACTCAATAAATACTTGATGATGACAATAACAATTAAGATAGCGGTAGTGGTAGGAAGAAAAATTAACCTAATCAAAACAACATATATCATATTGTTCATAATATCTTTGTATTACATTGTTCATTATTTATTAAAATCAAACATAAAATTAAGTGATTATATGTTGAGATTACAGATATTTTCTTCTTTATTTCCTGTTTTCTAACATTAGTTAGGGAATATTAGTTGTGCTTCCACACATCAGTAAGCCCAAAATAAATCAGTTCCTTATGTAAACAAAATCTAGCAGACTATAGTAATTCATCTAAGAAAAACGAATCTCCTTCTGTAGAATAGTTACACTTCAGAAACCTAAAAGCCCACTGCCTTTTGTTCCTTTTGTCTAAGATTTCAGATAACTTTCCTGTTTCTTCCTGCTGAGGACAACTGCCTCCAGAATTGGACTCTATCTTTCTAAACCTGCCGGGTGCTTGGATGAAGATAAGAAGAAAATGGGGGAGCCAAGAGTGACAACGATCTCCCACCCTGTAGAGGACACACCTGCCACTCCAGTGCTGAGTGAGAGTTTGCCATGGCCCTGCCCTAATTCCAACTCCAGTTTTAGTTCATAGCTGGCAAAGCAGTTATCCCTGACAAACAAGCTTGGCTTCACACTCCATCCTATGGCAGACATACATGCACATGCATACACAAAAAATGCTCCTATTTATATATGAAACAATGTTTACTACATTCCAAGGTGCTTTGATCCCATAAGCAGTCCAATCACTCAATGAAGATAAAAACCTAAGAAAGAAATTCCTTGACATGTGTCTATCAAGATAAACTCCCCCCCACTCAATTTGAGCATTTGCGTTGTACTCTACATAAGTTTTCATTTTCCCAGAATCATAGTGTTTGAAAAGTATACCTCTTTATGGTCTAATATGGACAATGCTAGGCTCCAGAAGTATAGGCAGATGAAGAGACGAATCTGACACCTGGAAATATTCACTCTGGTTCCCAGATTCAAGAAGCCTCAAGCAGTGAATAATTGCTCAACACCAACCACAGGATGCCAAAGTAAGCCAGCGAGAATGAAAACAGTGGATGCTTTTCATCGCTTTGTTGAGTACTTGAAACCATAGCTATTATTCATATGATACTGAATAGAAACATACTTCCAGCATTGCTGTGTGTAAACATGTTGACTATCCATATAAGCAATTTTTAAAGCCCATGGTTTAGAAACATATCTACCAATTAAGATTCTGGATTTATATCAACTCAAAAAGAAGCATCTTATGTAAAAATATCCCTTCTTTTTTTAGTATCAAAAGGATTCTCTTTCTGAACCCTTCAGCTCAAGCTACAGTATACTGCAAGAGCAAAACTCTTAGTACATTAGACAGTAAAAGTAAATGTTAAGATACAGAAGGACACTGTTTCTCTCCTTGTCACAATAAGGACCAAATCCTTAGTTCAGCATTCAATAATCCACATTATCACTGGGTGTGGTGGCACATGCCTGTAAATCCCAGCATTTTGGGAGGCCGTGGCAGGCAGATCACTTGAGGTCACGAGTTCGAGACCAGCCCGACCAACATGGTGAAACCCTGTCTCTACTAAAAATATAATAATTAGCCAGGCATAGTGGTGTTTGCGTGTAATCCCAGCTACTAGCAAGGCTGAGGCAGGAGAATCGCTTGAACCTGAGAGATGAAGGCTGCCGTGAGCTGAGATCACACCACTGTACTCCAGCCTGGACGACAAAGTGAGACTCCATCTCAAGAAAAAAAAGAATCCACATTATCCATGTCTGCCTTCTAGCCTCAGCTCCACTGATCCCAACATTTACTCATTCATTTTGGCAAAAATATATGGCACTATAGCAACAAACAAGGCTTCAATGATCCCAGTCCTAAAAAGCTCACATCCAAGTGTCCTCCAGGCAAACCAGTCAATTAGTGTGCCCTGCAAACACTTACTTAACAAATACTTCATGGATAGATTAAATACTGGGCAGTTTCAGAAACTAGGGACATAGCAGTAAAAAAAGGGGGCAACATTTTTTGCCTTTACAAAGGTCACAACCCTAGTGAAAGAAAGAATATACCTATCCCTTGTACTTGTATGCTATGTTCATGCCATTTCGCTCTCTCTTCCCTCCCTCCTCTATACTTTCCCTCCTCCTTAGTATCCTTCTTACCATATTCTACTTCTACCACAGCTCAGATAACATGTTAGACGTTAACTAGACTTCTGATGAAGACACTGAGACTCAAGCAGGAGTTAAATCTGGCATGCGTGTAGGCATGGGTGTGGGGGAGGTGGAGAGCCAGCAAAGTGTAGAAAATCAAGGAGGATTAAGAGATTCTGAGCAGGTTTCTAAGGCCAAGGCAAAGTGCCAATACAGGAAATCAGTGACTGGATTTAAGGTATAGTTGAGAATTTCATCATATAAGCAAGACAGAAGGCCAGTTATCAGACTGGGACATAAAGTTAATACAGAATCAGTAGCAATGGTGCTTGATATCAAGAAAAGCAGCTCCGAATCAGAACTACTAAAATTCCCCTAAACAGCTGGCCCCTCTAGCCTAGGTTGAGCCCTTTAGCAGGAGTCAAATATTCCCAGCAATAGAATTAAAAGAAATTCAGGGGCCCAGAGTCAGAAACATTATTATATTGAGCCCCCAGATTATCTGAGGAAAAAAAAGTCTTTATAATTGTCATAACCAATGGGTATGATTTCCCTTCTCTTTCCTGGTCAGGAGGCAGAGGAGATGGGCCTGAGAAATTATACCCTGACAGTGAAGATGTTAATAATGATGGTGTTGGTCATGATAAAAATAGTAGGAAAATTAATTGTAATAACAGTAATAATTGTAATGCCTCTTTATCAATCATGTAACACCTTAAAAATACCTTTGAATCCACTATCTCATTGCATTATCATAAAATCCTATGAGAAAGGCAAGGCAAAAACCATTACTTTCCTAACAACATCAACAATATTAGTTGCATCATTTCAGTTACATGACGGTAAAAGGGGCAATTGTGGGATAACCATCATTTATTTATAGCTCTGTGGCTTAAAGAAATGTGACTCAGGCAGCAACTAGATCTTCAGAAATTAGGATATCTCTTTGAGCTGCAAATCCAGTGCTGAACAAGAGACCCTGGACAGGGCCACCGCAGGAAGAAATGCACCACCCCTACCACCCCTGCCCCCTGCAACACGTCAAAGTAATTTTGCTTTGTTTAGAAACATTTTTGTGTCTCCGAAACACTATCAAGAAAATTCCTAGACATTTCTTGTTACTTTTTAAAAGATTTTTTAATAAAGTAAAAATTAAGTAAAATTGTAAAAATGCTACTAGTAATGCATCATAATCATAGAAATCAAAGCTGGTATGAAAATGGAAGATCTTTAAAAATGAAGCTCTGTAGAATGACAAGGTCTTTGTTTCTTTTTCAGAATTCCTTCTTGATAGCTTCAAATAGCTCCTACTACATTTGAGACTGGACAGATGGTAAGACCTGTAAATGCTATTGCTGTTACCATTATTCGGATAAGGCATAACTAATATTATAGTACAATCCAGGTACAAAAGCATAAGTTGCATCAGATTCAGCAGATATATTTCCATTTGAGGGAGACCTTGGATGCTCATTTCCATCTTATGGATGTTACAAAGTGGCCAAAAGATAACACGTACTAAAACTCTAATGCAAGCACATCTCAAAAGTATTTCTAGTGATCAAAATAACGATACATAATACATGAACTATACCAATTCAATCTCATTCAAATCTGACCACTTCCTCTCTTATGTTTACTCCAGAAGCTCTGTTTAAACTCAAGTATGGTGTTAAATAAATTCCACTCCTGAATTTTATTGAGCAATTTGATGCTTTCATATTACCAATAAACCATATTTTTTAAAAACCAAATTTAAACAAAATATGTAAACATTAAGTAACAATGAGGGCAATTGCTGTTTCCACAGGGTCACTCATGCAAGGAAAGGGACAGCTGGGCATTTCATCCTATACCTGAGGAGGTGAAAGAAAGGCCAGAGCCAATGGTTCACCTGCCAGGCCACCATCTGGCTTGGGACCAAACAGAACAACAGAGCCTGGCAAAAGAGTCACTGTGTTGTGCCTCCAGCTGGGCATCTGCTTTATCCCAACAGACACTCTTTGGGTTCACAGCTTCACACCATTCTCCTTGGCATGAATTCTCTCTATGCCAGGGAAGGTGAGGACAAGATTCTGTCACACTAAGTGTTGGCCTGACCTCAATTAAGATACTTGTTCCATTTGGAAAAAACATAAAGAGTTTAAATGACTCTTGTTCTAGAAACTCCAAGAATCCAGAACTCAAACCAAAACTGTAAGCAGAGGAAGGAAAAGATGGAGCTGGCAGGGGTCATGAGCTTGGCAGGAAAGGGAAAAGCAGGAATGGAAATCCTGAATCTCTTCCCACAACACCATTTTAAATTTGAAATACAGGGGGAAAAAACAAGAAGGATGACTCACATAATAACATATTCCTGTTTTATTTAGTAGCTGATGTGAGGATTTAGTAGTTGGCATGGCTTGAAAGCAAGTGAGGAATAAGTGAATAGGTATTCATCCTTAGACCCTATCCAAACAGAGCAACAGTCATATATGCCACCAGAGATAAAGAGATCCAGAGAACTCTCAAACCATTTTTCCATAACTAGAAATTATTTTTCTCTTCTTTGAACACCCAACTTCATGTGTTCCAAGTAAATAGTCTACAAGATTTCACTAAAAATGTGAATGAAATTTGCAAAAGAAACCAACAAAAAAGTCTCTACCATATTAGCTTACAAAATTAGAACAACAATATTAGCTCTCTTTTTCCCCCAAGTGTTAGAGACAGGAATGTGGACTGGCTGAGGAATGTGTTGTGATGTGATAAGGCCAGTGCAATCATTAAGCTCCCTGGGTATTTCTGCCACCCGGTTACTTTCTACTCCACCTCTCCAAGGTAGAAAGGGAAGCAGTGCTGCTTCTCCTCTGAAGCCTAAACCTTGCAACTGCAAATCAAAATACCACCTTGGCCTGATGTGCACATACCCAGAATGCTATCCAGTGGTCAGGTCAGCTTGATCCTAGTGGTCAGAGATGTTAGGAGAGAAGCTGAATACAGATTACATCTATCAAAGGTGTGTATAGATGACACTACTCATCTAGAGGTACACTTTCAGAGCCTCTGCAAAGTCTATCATCCATTTCCTTCTGTTTTCAAGCTGTTGGAAAATCAAGTTCTTCTTGACACTTGAAAGTATTCATCTTGAGATTACAGATATGAGCTGCTGCACCCAGCCTTTGCTTTTTTCTTGACGTGAAATCTTACATGCAAAACCTATATATTCATCAGATTAAAATGGAGATACTCTTGCGGGAGGAGAAAAGGGGCAAGGTAAGCTGAGCTCCTGAAACTCCGGCTTTCCTCCTCTCCCACCAAGATGGGCTTCCGACATCTCAGAAGGACCACTGATTTTTGACAGCAATCTCTCTGAGCCTGTTTCTTTCATATGTAAAATAAAGACATTGTCACTGGGTCGTTGCAGGTATTGCATGAAATGATAAACTGAGTAAAGGATTTAGCACAAAAAGCAAATGTAAAGCACGAAATATATCCAAAAAAAAGAGAAAGAAAGTATTCATCTTGGAACCACCTGAAGCAGTGGTCTCCTATGGGTTCTCTCCTCGACAAATCCTTAAACTGGTCCCTCTATCCTAAGTACCCAAACCCACACCTCCACTCCAAAATTTAGCTTTCTCTCCACCCTCCTCCCTTCCTGTCTACCACTGTTCAAAAGTCTTCCCCCAGTGATTCCTTCCTGCCCCTACATTAACTATTTACCATGTAGTTTTGCTCCATTTCTTAAATAATTCTATATTCTTTCACCTTTATCTCACCTTCCCAGAGTTAAACATACAGAGCTTCCTATCACTACATGCCTCTCAGAACTGTACACTTTCCAGAACTGATTGGTATTTTGATTGCTCCTTCCCCAGCTAGATAGGATTACTCTTGTATCTTCCTACAATTCTGAAGCAGCTCTAATCACATCTTCCCTCTGTATAAAGATATAACACCATTTTACTTGGCAACAGTTATAGTCTGACTTAATTTACTAAACTGTTGATTGATTTATCCAATCATTTATGAAGTTTTTCCTGTAGCCAGTTACTTAGGAAAAAATGTTGCTAGATATTCAATCTGGGAGCAAGTAACAGGTGAAACTGTAGAGCCTACAAAATTAAATATCATGAGTTTGACCACATTAGCAAAGTAGTCTAGCCAACAGCGTTTTACCAGAAAGAGAACAATGAAATAAATGGAAATATTTCTCCTTCGTCTTAAAGTATATGTTCTATCAAGAAATTCAAATATAAATTGGGACAGAAAAATATAATTAAATGTGCCACTATCAAACCAAAAACAAATGAAAAATGTATTTCTTTATTCTTATATACCAGAACCGAATAAACAAACACAATAAGAAAACTATGGTTTCATATTGGCTGAAAAACTTTAAAGGCTCCATATAGTTACCTTTGATCCACTTTTTTTCATAAGCATGCAACTAGTATTAAAAAACGTCGTTCATCTATATAGAATTAACCTGATCAACAACTATTTAGGACACTAGACACTAGCATAGTTCCTTAATATATTGTACCTTATATTTTTTCAAAAATCATACAACAGTATCCTGACAGCCTTCACTTCATAGACATTCATTTTGCTCACTATTTCTTATTTACATAGGAAGAAATTTGGAACATGACAGATCTATATTTTAAAATACATACATTTCTATCTTCAGAAAAAGATACATTCAAACCCCTAAACTACAGGACTAATAGAACTTGTAACATAAGAGTACACTTAAAACGTGTTTTCTTTTAATTCTGTATGACAAAAAAATAATTCAGAAACAGCATTGACCAGCCTTGGGAGACTAGAGTCGACAGTCATCATAATAACATCATTTTAGTCTTCTGGAAAATAAAAACCTTTTAGTTGAATCATCTTGAAATACAAATTAAGTATTACTCAATCTACCCCCTTTGAATGCCGTTCATGTTAGTTTTCATCCATAAGCTCCAAGGGGAGAATGATCATATTTCATACATTTTATGTTCCTAGTAACTGTAATAGAAACCTAATAATATTTATTAAATCAGGCTACAAAATGAAGACACTGAATAAAATGATTTCTAAAATTGTTTCCATTTTAAATACCCTCAAAACAATGGTGTAGAGCAAAATGTTCTTGACAAGAAACTTGCTAGAAGCTGATTCTACCCAAAATTAAACTTTCCTTCCGATTGCATATTAATAACAAAAAGGTAAGGTATTCATTTAAGATGAAGAGATGGGCTGGGCACAGTGGCTTACACCTGGAATCCCAGCACTTTGGGACAGATCACGAGGTCAGGAGATCGAGACCATCCTGGCCAACATGGTGAAACCTCATCTCTACTAAAAAAGACAAAAATTAGCTGGGCATGGTGGCACGTGCCTGTAATCCCAGTTGCTCAGGAGGCTGAGGCAGGAGAATCGCTTGAACCCAGGAGCCAGAGGTTGCAGTGAGTCGAGATCGTGCCACTGCACTCCAGCCTGGCAACAGAGCGAGACTCCGTCTGAAAAAAGAAAAAGAAAAAGAAGAAAGATGAAGTGGCCACCACTTAAGTGATCAAGCGTCATCAGTAACAAGTCACACTGACATTACATGTCCCCTAATGTGATGCAATAGGAAATGCAGACCATCATTTATGTAGTACTCCTGTCATACTGTTTAACCTGTGCATTAGTTATTTACTGCTCTGTAATAAATTCCTCAAAACTTAGCAGCTTGGAAGAACAATAGTGTAAGGTACTAGCTCTCACAGTTTCTTTGCATCAAGAATTCTGAGAGACTTCAGCTGAACAGCTGTCTGCTTCTCATGCCTACTCAACTAGAAGATTCAAAAGGCAGGAGATGGAATCATCTGAAGGCCCATTGACTGTCAGCTTGAGACCTTAGCTGAAGTTGTGTAACATCTTCACACTGCCTAGGCTTCCTCACAGTGTGATGACTAAGTTCCCAGTGTCAGCACACCAGGAAAGAGTAAGCCAGTCTTAGGTCACAGCATGACTTCTACCTTACTTCATTGGTCACCTCTCAGTCATACGCCCTTGCCCACGTCCAAGGAGAGCAAAGACCACCTCTCAGCTGCAGGAATGTCAGCCACATTTTTTAAAAAGGATGTGAGATAGGCCAAGTATCTTAGTGCAGCTAGTTTTGCAAGATACAATCTGCCACAACCTGACGAATCTAATCATGAAGAAACAAGACAAATCTATAACGCAGAACATTCAACAAGACAACTGGCCTGAACTCTTCAAAAAATCAATTTCACAAAGACAAAAAGAGGTGGGGTACGTTCCAGATCTGTCCAACAGAACTTTCTTTGATGATGGAAATAGTCCATGTTCGTGCTGTCCAATAGAGTATCCATTGGCCAAATAGGACCTGTGAGCACTTGAAATGTTGCTAGTATGTAAGGAACCGAATTAAAGTTTAATCAGTTTCAATTTTACATGTGGCTAGTGGCTACCATACTGTACAGCACTGGTACAGATTAAAGAAGGCCTGTCAGAGACAAGATAACTAAACGCAACACATTGGCCTTGATTAGATCCTAGTTCAAACAAACAATAGGGCTATGAAAGCAATTTTCATATGATTGCAGAAATTTGAAAATAGACTGTATAGCTGATGATAATATTCAATGAGTGCTAAATTTTTTGAGTACGAAAGTGATATAGTGGTTATGTAGGAGAATGTCCTCGTTCTTAGGAGATATATAACCAGTGATGAAGTGCCATAATGTCTGCAGCCTACTAACAAATGGTTGGAGGCAGGGAAATATACATACATGTATACATGGGGGCAAGGAAGAACAAATTCAAATACTGTAAAATGCTAATAATCAGTGAATGGGGAGGAAGCATATATGTTCACTGTACTATTCAATGTTTCTACAGATTTTTAAAAATTTTTTAATTAAAAGATGCAGGGGAATTAAACTCTCTCCCTTCTCCAATTCTTCTTATATAAACCATATTATCAAAATTAGCTAATGTGTTAATATTTCATAATATGATATTGTTATATCCTTATATCCCCTATGTTTTCTTTGGGATTTCGTAATTGCCAACAGAGTGCTATAATACACTAAAAATGCCTCAAAAAACATGTTTTGATTAACTGACTAATTTTAAAAGGAACATCTATTAATTCAATTGGGAAGCTGAATAGTTTCTTGCCAAATAAATGTACATTATGCTTTGAAGGTAACAATTAGCTATACTTCCATAATTTTGATCTGAATTAATATACAACTAATTTTATTCAATAAAAAAATTATAATGACCATCTACTGTATTTAATATTTATCCATTAAGAAAGATACTAGCATTGACAAATTAAACCTTTATATACTAAAAAGTCTTCAGTGTCTTAAACTTCAGTAGGAAAAACAGAATTCCGATTGTGTTTTCATTATAAAATTATGGTTACACATAGACCATATGTTAGGTCACAAAACAAGTCTCTAAACATTCAGAAAACATGAAGTAATATCAAGCATATTCCCTGACCACAAAGGAATAAAACTAAAAATCAGTAACAAGAGAAATTTTGGAAAATATACTGATACAAGGAAATTAAACAATATGCTCATGAATAACCACTGGGTCAATGAAGAAATTAAGAAGGAAATTGAAGAATTTCTTGAAACAAATGATAATGGAAATGTAACATACCAAAACCTATGTGAAACAGCAAACGCAGTACTAACAGGAAAGTTTACAGCTATAAGTGCCTACATCAAAAAAGAAAAACTTCAAATAAACAACACACCAATGCCTCTTAAAGAACCAGAAAAGCAAGAGCAAACCAAACCCAAAATTTGTAGAAAAAAGGAAATGATAAAGATCAGAGCAGAAATAAGAAAAATTAAAAAGAAGAAAATACCAAAAAAAATCAATGAAACTAAAAGTTGGGGTTTTCTGATTAGTTAAACAAAGTTGATGAACTTTTAGCCACACTAAGAAAGAAAGAGAGAAGATCTAAGTAAATAAAATCAGAGATGAAAAAGTAGACATTACAGCTGATACCACAGAAATTCAAAGGATCATTAGTAGCTACTAGGAGCAACTATATGCCAATAAACTGGAAAATCTAGAAGAAATGGACAAATTCCTAGACACATACAACCTAACAAGATTGAACTATGAAGAAATTCAAACGTGAACAGACCAAAAATAAGTAATAAAATTGAAGATGTAATAAAAAGTCTCCCAGTAAAAAAAAAAAGCCCAAGACCCAATAGCTTCACTGCTGAATTCTACAAACATTTAAAGAAGAGTTAATACGAATCCTACTCAAACTATTCTGAAAACATAGAGGAGAGGGGAATGCTTCCAAACTCATTCTATAAGCTCAGTATTACCTTGATAACAGAACCAGACAAAGACATAGCAAAAAGGGAAACTATGAGCCAATATCTCCACTAAATATTGATATACAAATCCTCAAAAAAATACCAGCAAACCAAATTCAACAACACCTTTAAAAGATCATTCATCATAACCAGGAGGGATAAATCCCACCAATAGAGGAATGGTTCAACATAAACAAATCCATCAACGTGATATATCCTATCAACAGAATGAAGGACAGAAACTATATAATCATATCAACTGATGCCAAAAATGCATTTGATTAAATTTAACATCCCTTCATGATAAAAACCCTCAAAAAGTTGGGAACAGAAAGAACATACCTTAATGTAATAAAAGCCATATATGACAGTCCCACAACTAGTACCATATTGAATGGGGAAAACCCGAAAGCCTTTCCTCTAAGATCTGGCAGACAAGAAGTATGCTCACTTTCACCACTATTATTCAACATACTACTCCTAGCTAGAGCACTCAGACAAGAGAAAGAAAGAAAGGGCATCCAAATTGGAAGAGAAAAATCAAAATTATCCTTGTTTGCAGATGATATGATCTTACATTTGGAAAAACCTAAAGACACCACATCAAAAACTATTAAAACTGATAAATTCAGTAAAGTTGCAGGATATATAAACAAATTACAAAAATCAGTAGTATTTCTATATGCTAACAGACAACAATCTGAAAAAGAAAAAAAAAGTAATCTTATTTACAACAGCCACAAATAAAATTAACCTAGGAATTAACCAAAGAAGTGAAGATCTTGATCATGAAAACTAAAAAACACTGATGAAAGAAATTGAAGAGGACACCAAAAAATGGAAAATATTCTATGTTCATGGAGTGAAAGAATCAATATTATTAAAATTTCCATACTTCCCAAATCAATCTACAGATTCAATGAAATCCCTGTCAAAATATCCATGACATTCTTCACAGAAATAGAAAAACCAATCCTAAAATTTATATGGAACCACAAAAGACCCAGTATAGTCAAAGCTATCCTAATCAAAAAGAACTAGAAGAATCACATTACCTGATTTCAAATTTTATTATAGAGCTATAGTAACCAAAATGGCATGGAACTGGAATAAAAACAGACACATAGACCAATAGAACAGAATAGAGAACCCAGAACAAATCCACACATCTACAGTCGACTCATTTTCAACAAAGGTGCCAAGAACATATGCTGGGGAAAAGACAGACTCTTCAATAAGTGGTGCTAGGAAAAGTGGATATCCATATTCGGAAGAAGGAAACTAGACCCCTACCTCTCGCCGCATATAAAAATCAAAGCTAAATAGATTAAAGGCTTCAATCTAAGACCTCAAACTATGAAACTACTACAAGAAAACATTGAAGAAACTCTCCAGGACATTGATCTAGGTGAAAATTTCTTGTTGCCACAAGAACAGGCAACCAAAGCAAAAAGGGACAAATGGGATCACATCAAGTTAAAAACCTTCTGAATAGCAAATGAAACAACAAAGTGAAGAGACAACCCACAGAATCAGAGAAAATATTTGCAAACTATCCATCTGACAAGGGATGAATAATCAGAATATATACAGAGCTCAAACAACTCTATAGGAAAACATTTAATAATCCAATCAAAAATGGACAAAAGATTTGAATAGACATTTCTCAAAGGAAGACATATAAATGGCAAACAGGCATATGAAAAGGTGCTCAACATCACTGATCATCAGAGAAATGCAAATTAAAACTACAATAAGATATCATCTCATGCCAGTTAACATGGCTTTTATCCAAAAGACAGACAATAACAAATGCTGACAAGGATGTAGAGAAAAGGGAACCCTCATACACTGTTGGTGGTGATGTAAATTACTGCAACCACTATGCAGAACAGTTTGGCAGTGCCTCAAAAAACTAAAAGGAGAGCTACATTATCATCAGCAATCCCACTGTGAGGTATAGACCCAAAAGAAAGGAAATCAGTATATCAAAGGGATATCTGCACTCCCATATTTGTGGCAGCACTGTTCACAATCACCAAGATTTGGAAGCAACCTAAGTGTCCATCAACAGATGAATGGATAAGGTAAACGTGGTACTAACACACAATGGAGTACTATTCATAAAATGAATCCTGTCATTTGCAATAATATAGGTGGAACTGGAAGTCATTATGTTAAGTGTAATAAGCCAGGCACAGAAAAACATCATATGTTCTCACTTATTTGTAAGACCTAGAAATCAAAAAAATTGAACACATGGAGAGAGTATAGCAGGATGTTTACCAGAGGCTGGGAAGGTGGAGTGGGGTATGGTTAATGAGTATAAAAAAATAGTTAAAAAGAATAAGACCTAGTATTTGATAGCACAACAGGGTGACTATAGTCAATAATAATTTAATTGTACATTTTAAATAGCTAAAATAAAATAATTGGATTGTCTGTAACACAAACGATAAATGCTTGAGGGATAGATAGCCCATTTTCCATGATGTGATTATTATGCATTGCATGCCTGTATCAAAACAGCTCATGTACTCCCATAAATATACATACCTTTTATATACCCACAAAAATCAAAAATACATAATTTAAAAAGAAAACATTAAATAAAAAATTACAGTTAGTATTACTCATACAGGCTTATATTTTAAAATAGATAGGAGTTGCTTGTTTTTTTTTTTTGTTTTTTTTTTTAAGACAGACTATAATCACACCTGGATAGGAGGGAAAATGAATGTGTATGCTAATGCTTAATAGTGATATCTGATTGGGTTCAAACACTAAACTTTCCAAGTTGGTAAAAAATAAATAAAAATGTAAAGCAAGGCAATGAAATAAGGAATACAATATTCAACAACCCTAAAGGATGGCACATGTGGGTCAATTCCAAAATAAATGGAGAAAGTACACTAATCAGGGAATGCAGAAAGAGCCTGACCATTGCCTTAGTCTTCCGACAATGCATGTTTGAGGCAACAGAATAAGAAGCAGAGGAGAGTTGACAGCAAGGCAATTTACCATCCTGCACCAGTGACTGCGCCAGCTTCATAACAAGGGGCCTCTGTTCCTTAATGGAAAAGACTCAGGGATTCTCAACTTTAAATAGTATTTATAAAGAGAAGTATTTATGCTGCTCTCATCTAGATGATAAAATTAGAAAAAAATTAAACTCCCAAGGCTACATGTGCACACGCTACATGGCACTCTCCTTTCTCCATCCTGTTTCAGCCTGGTATGAAATTTTTATGTAGCCCTCCCATACCATAGCCAGTGTTCTACTCTAGACATCAAAACCACAAATTCCAGAATCATTTCACACACAGAACATACCTACCCAATGCCTCTACCCCTATTTATGTCCCCATAATTTTTTACAAAAGTATACAAAAATTAATTATCTCTCAAGTAGATTTCTTGCTATTATGAAAACTATGACTTGCTTTTCATTCACAACAATGCTTGGCATGGTATTGATACAAAATTGGAATTTGAAAAATATTATATCAGTTTATTAGTATATTCTCACACTGCTAATAGACATACCTGAGACTAATTTATAAAGGAAAGGAGGTTTAATGGACTCACAGTTCCACATGGCTAGGGAGGCCTCATAATCATGTTCCAAGGCAAAGGAGGAGCAAAGTAACATCTTACATGGTAGCAGGCAAGAGAGCATATGCAGGGGAACTCCCCTTTATAAAACCATCAGATCTCGTGAGACTTACTCACTGTCACAAGAACAGCACCATGGGAAAGATCCACCCCCATGATTCAATTACCTCCCACCGGGTCCCTCTCATAACACATGGGAATTATGGGAGCTACAATTCAAGATGAGCTTTGGGTGGGGACACAATAAAACCATATTAATCAGTCAAGTTAGAAGGAGCTGAATGAGAAGTCAAGAGACAATCTGTTCAAGTCAACGAGGTTCCAGGTAAATTAAGAAATATTCCAGGATCAGCAGGAGAGAGGCAAAATATCAGAAAAAAGTTACCAGAACCAAGGACTGATTTTACATAAATCGTAAAACCAACAGGCCTTTGGAGAACTTTTCTCTCTCTAAATCTATGACTATACAGCCTACAGATTTTATTTTCAGGACTTGATGAAACTTTAACTAGATAATATAATATCTGAACCTCTGAAGCCAGAAATTATACTTTACCAATTTAACTCTTTTCAGTCAATAACTATGTCTGATGTCAGCAATTCTGAGGTGCTAGATCTTAGGGAAAGGGAAAGGTTCAGCTAAGACAATGTAAGTAAAACCTTGACCTCTTCTTCCTTTAAGCTCTCATCTTGAGGTAAGAACATCAGGTCTCACACTTTCTGGGGAATGAAGATCTAATACAAGTAATTCAATAAAAAACAAGTAGTACCTAAAACCATTATAACTAAACATTATCAATGTCAAGTACAATATCACTCTCCAAAAACGAAGCCATTAATCATTTTCCATTGAATTATTTTATATTGAAAGTCAGAATTTTTCTATAAACTGAGATGAATCCTTGTTTAATGATATCTATCAGGTTATAATTGACCTTAGAAGCCCTTCAAGTTATGAGCTCATAGCCAACTTAGAATTCCCAGAGAAATCCAAAGAAAAAGGAGCAGAGCCCATTTTTAGCATTTTAAAGCTTTTTCAGTTTGCAAATCAAAACTCATGTCAGGCAGACTTTAACAAAAGAACCTGAAAAAAGTACCTAAATGAAACAAAACAAGCCTTTATCCCAAAAAGTAATGCCTAGTAATGGTTCCTTCACTGTATAAGTCATTTGACTAGAATAAACTGTAGACTACAAGTAAAAGTCTCATGTATAAATACCACCAAGAGGCATGGGTGCGCAATTCCATACTTGTATTTCTACCCATGTCAACTGGTGACTTTCACATGCTACGCCAACAGATCTTACAGCAATCAGATGTTAAAGAGTTTGAAAAATAGTCCCTTGCTGAGGGCAAAAATAAGTAAATAAACAAATAAAGGAAAAAACAACAACAGATGCACCCAAAAAGAGAGAAGGATCAAGAAGCTGTACCCTTCAGTAGCTTTTAGTAAGACAAAAATTTTTTTTAATGATTAAAACAAAATAATGAGATAGTGAAATTATTGGGGGTACAGAAGAACTAAGTAAAAAATGGCCGAGAAACTGGAAAAAGAGATTTCTTCAGAAAAGTAAGCTGTCGTAAATTAGTGTTACAAAGAAGTGATCTTCAAAATGTCTACAGGGAGTTGAAGGAATTACAAAAGTCTTTTAAAAGGCAATAGTATTTTGGTTTTTGATACACATCTACATTTGGATAAAAGTTTTTTTGTTTTGTTTTTGTGGGGGTTTTTTTGTTTGATTTTGGTTTTTTTTTTTTTTTTTTTTGAGACGGAGTCTCGCTCTGTCGCTCAGGCTGGAGTACAGTGGCACAATCTCGGCTCACTGCAACCTCTGCCTCCTGGGTTCAAGCAATTCTCCTGCCTCAGCCTCCTGAGTAGTTGGGATTACAGGGACGCGGCACCACACCCAGCTAATTTTTTTGTATTTTTAGTAGAGATGGGGTTTCACCATGTTGATCAGGCTAGTCTCAAACTCCTGACCTGATGATCTGCCTGCCTCAGCCTCCCAAAGTGCGGGGATTATAGGCGTGAGCCACCGTGTCCAGCCGAAAAGTTTTAACAGAGAAAAAAATACTCTTCCGTAATTTGTTTGAAAGAAAGAAAGAAAGAAAGAAAAAGAAAAGAAAAGAAAAGAAAAGCTCTGGCCTGGCGCAGTAGCTCACGCCTGTAATCCCAGCACTTTGGGAGGCTGAGGCGGGTGGATCACCTGAGGTCAGGAGTTTCAGACCATCCTGGCCAACATGGTGAAACCCCATCTCTACTAAAAGATACAAAAAATAAAAATAAAAAATAAATAGCTGGGCATAGTAGTGGGCACCTGTAGTCCCAGCTACTTGGGAGGCTGAGGCAGGAGAATGGCTTGAACCAGGGAGGCGGAGCTTGCAGTGAGCCGAGATCACGCCACTGCACTCCAGCCTGGTGATAGAGCGAGACTCCATCTCAAAAAAAAAAAAAAAAAAAACTATGTATCTATCTATCTACCTATCTATCTATCTATCTATGTGCAGAAAAAATGTTTCTGCATAAATTGTACACAGAACAAAACCGTTAAACGACACAGTGGCATAAAATGAAACCCTCCTCTAGGAACACCCTACTGAATGGAACACAGGAAACTGACAATATCAAGTCAGTCTTAGGCCATAAAGAAGTACTTTATTACCCACACTGTTACCTATTTTCCATAACAGTGAACTAAATGCCTTATTTTTCCAATAAATTAAAAAAGGTTTCTATTCACCCACCTCTATCAACACTAAATACTTCTTTCAAACTGAGATACATCTTCTTCTTTGCTAAACATGGTTGTTAGAATAAGGAAATTGAAATGGTTGGTGGCGAAAGCTCTCCTTCCAGGAATACTTGTCAAAATACTCATTTGTCATTTTTAAGCTATCTGGAAATCTGTTTTCCCAACAGGATTTTGCAAAGCAAAACATTTCAAGTGGAAAAATATATTACAGAATTGTCTTTCCCCAGAGAATAAAATGGGTATTTTTCGTTGTTATTTTACAAATAAAGTTTTCCATTCAATTTAGAATAATGTAAAGAAATGCTAAGTATTACCTTAGAAACTGGAAACATGCTTTTCTTCCATTGCAGTTAAGAATTCACCTAAGTAAAAACCTATAGAATATTAGAGTTGGAAGAAATCTTAGAGATACTCAATTTTTAAAAAAACTGTTCTGGCTTATATAGTTAACTACTGACTAATAATAAAGGGAGGAAAATTACATTTAAGAATTTTAAGACTGGGCACGGTGGCTCATGTCTGTAATCCCAGCACTTTGGGAGGCCGAGGCGGGTGGATCACAAGGTCAGGAGTTCAAGACCAACTTGGACAATATGGTGAAACCCTGTCTCTACTAAAAATACAAATTTTAGCCAGGCGTGGTGGCAGGCATCTGTAATCCCAGCTACTTGAGAGGCTGAGGCAGGAGAATTGCTTGAACCCAGGAGGCGGAGGTTGCAGTGAGCTGAGATCACACCACTGAACTCTAGCCTAGGCGACAGAGAAAGACTCCATCTCAAAAAAAAAAAAAGAATTTTAAGAGCAGAGGTAGCAAGATAAGTTTCCCAACAAATTACCCTGAGTTAGGTGTGTAGTATTTACTACATATTAATTAATGACAACGTCACTTTAGGAGTTGGGTTCTTGATACGTTAAGTCACAGAATTTTCAGAAGCCATTTGAAGGGAGAAAACAGGGGCTTTTTCAATATCACTCTCAAGCAAAATAATCTCCCTCTATTATAGTAGTGATCTGGCAGTCCACACACATCTACACAGGGAAAAACTTTTTTTCCTAGCCCAAATAGGTGGATGGCTAACATTAAACGATACTGATATATATGAAGTCATCTTAAAGTTAATATCAGGGAAAACATGATACAATACTAAGACAAAAGCAGAGAGGTCTGGCACTCTGCAGATTCTCCAGGTTTACACACCTTTTGATTCAAAAAGAACCAAAACCATTTCTTATATATTATTTTAATCCGACTATACTTTCAACATTTTACAGATGAAATTATAATCACCTGAGCTTTTAAAAAATAAAAATTAGGCACAAATACACTTATTCATAATTGCACTGGCAAACAGTTCTTAGATATTTAAATCTTTGTGAAGAGATAGCTCCCTTCTTTTCCCATATGCCCCAAGTCAAACCTAATCTCTTTCCCTGTCACCCACAAAATCTCACTTTATGTTCCACTAACCAGGATCGCATGAACTAACCTGAACGAAAAAAACAAGAGTTCTCTACTTATAGAATAATGTTGGTAAAATAAATCGACACATGCTTAACAAAAAGCACACAAAATAAGAGATACAATCAGGCAAATATGATATGTCATTCTTCCATTATTAACATAAAATTGTAATTCTACTTTTGCCAATTTTATCAACAGACTCTCAAAATAAATGCCACACTTGATACATATGTACAACACGAATAAGAAAAAATAAATGAAAAATGCATTTTCAAGGATATATTAAAGAAAATCACTCAGAGTTGTATGAAAAATAAGCAAACTAGTATTACCATTATTACTCAACTTTGGAAAAGTTACACATACATAACATGTGCTTGTTGGCAAATATTAGGATAAAACATTTTCATAGAAATATCTTAAGTATATCTGGAAAGCAAAACATTTAAGATGTTAAGATATAAGATGTATTTATGACTTAAAATAATCTCTACATAATTATTCTGCACATCACGAGGATATTCAAGACTCTATTGAATTTCTCCCCAAACAATGAACATCTCTATATAGTAACTCTATTTTCAGTCTTTTGTCTAACACTAGCATTCACGAGAATCTGATCACAGAGCAAAATAAATTGGACACAGTACAAAATTTTCCTGAACTTTCTGACCAAAGTCATGTTTTATTATTTCTCAGATGTATTCTGCAGTTACGCTGATTTTATTCTTAGCAGTTGATTAAGACCCAAAATAGTTCCAGTGTCATAATTATTTGTAATTTTCATGGGTTTGTTTTTGTTTTCTCTTTTTTGAGACTAGGGTCTCGCTCTGTCACCCAGGCTGGAGTGCAGTGGCATGATCTTGGCTCACTGCAGCCTCAAACTCCCAGGCTCAAGTAATCCTCCCACGTCAGCCTCCCGAGTAGCTGGGACTACAGGCCCACACCACCACGGCTAATTTCTGTATTTTTTTGTAGAGATAGGGTTTCGTCATGTTGCCCACGTTGGTCTCAAACTCCAGGACTCAAGCGATCCACCCACCCAGTGACTTAAGGATCACTTGAGCCCAGGAGCTCAAGGCTGCAGTAAGCTATGATCACACCACTGCATTCCTGTCTGCATGACAGAGAAAGACCCTGTCAAAAAAAAAAAAAACAGAAGAAAGGAAAAGGAAAAAGAAAGGAAGGGAAAAAATAACATTATTCATACTATTAGAAATATTTGTAATTCCACTAGGATTCAAGAAGAAACAATGTGCTAAAGCATGGTTTTGTAGGCCCTTTTGGGTTTAGTTAATGAAATATCAAACAGATCTCACTGTCTTGCTCATAATACAAAAATCTTGAAAATTGTGCTCTAATGAGGGGAAAGGATAGAAAAGAGTGAGACTGAAAAAATATCATCTTTGTTGGCTTTTTATTCCAAGAGCTCAGTTTCTTTGTGGAAAAAGTTTATAATACTTTAAAACAATGGTTTACTTATTAAATCTGTGAGATGTTAAAGAGCATAATCATAGCCCACATTTAAAAGAATGGGAACTTGAAAAATGGGCATGTTTGCCAGAAGGGTTTATCCTAAATAACAGAGTACATTCTGATTGTCACCATGATTAAGCTTTTTCAGAGTATTTTAATTTAGGCTCAGTAAAAACTGTGGTCAGTATTTTTTTCTTTTTCATATTGAGAGTTGGGGTGTTACCGGCACAAATCTCATGATGAAAGATGCAAGACAAAAATTCATTTATTTCATCATTTAACCAATACACACTGAGCTTCTATCACACAAAAGCACCACACCAGGCTTTGAGGCCTGTCCAAAAATAAAAATCAGATATGGAGCCTACCTTAGAGAAGCTTGATACCTGGTATCAGGTAAGACACACATATATAAATTACAGTTCACGAAAGAAAATAAGTGCCTAAGCGATCCGGAGGAAAAAAAAATTAAGTGGGGGAGGTACCAAAGAAGGCAGATTATTCTACAACGGCAGATAAACTAGAGCTTAACTGATAGATTCGATTTGTATACAGAGATAAATTAAAAAGTTATTCCAAGTACAGACAAGAGGGACACTGAAGCAGAGACTGGGAAAACTGAAGTATACAGATGAAAGTGTATAGTACGTCACTTTGGCTAATGAGTAATTTATAGGACAGGGAGTAGTGAGGCTAAAATTAAAGAAAGTCACCAGGTTGTGAAGAGCCTGAAAAGGAAACCTTTGTTAGCAGTTTTTAAAGCAATGGACTGACATCATCTGAACTCAGCTTTAGCAAGACTGATCTGAAAGTAGTAATTAACACGAATTGAAGTAGGACAGTAGGACAGGGGCAGATACAGAGACATTCAGGAGGGAGTAGTTTAAGAAAATGGTCATATAGCCTTAAAACAGTGAAAAACTGAACTGAAGGGGCAAAGGCGAGGGTTAACTTTAATGTGAAAGCAGCAGAATTTGGCAATCAGTTGGATATGGCAGGTAAAGGAGAAGGGATCACAGATGTGTTCTAATGGGCTAGAAATTCTCCTTAGGATTGCACGGCACTCCAGCCTGGGTGACAGAGCAAGACTGTCTCTTAAAAACAAACAAACAAACAAAAAAAGAAATTCTCCCTAGAACTGAACTATTTTTGTGGTTCTTTGTGGTAGTTTCAATACAAAAGAAAGAGGAAAAACTATTTTGCGTAATGATTAAATTACACAATGAACTCAAACGAGATTATCATAAAGAAGTTATTCCGTATTTCATTCATTCTTTCTTCCTCTTTTTTTTTTAAGCTGTTTCTTTTTAAGCTTTAGAAATGAATTAGAGAAAACATGGCTGGAAGTCACCCAAGTGACAAAGAAAACAAAACTCAAGTGTCATCTGATCATAACTTTCCTTTTGAACTCCAGGCATTAAGCCACTGAATATAAGAGTAAGCTTTACCTAAACACAAAGTGCAAACTATAAGAGATGGAAAAATTGAATGGTATTATAGACAAACTGCATCTGTCTCACAATTTTACCTTCAGATGTACTAGGAAAGAAAGCAGGTTAAATGGTCAAATAGTGAATGAATGAATTTTGTTCCGTTTTTCTATCATAGTTTATTTATATGTAGATCAGGGACTAGAATCTCACTAGCACCAAAAATCATTTTAACCATTCATTCATTGAAAAATATTAAAACAAAAACTGAGTACATACTGCGCACCCATCATTGTGCTAAGGGACAAGAGACAAAAGATTATTCAGACACATTCCTTACTTCCAAGTGCTCACAGACTGGTTAGAAAGAAACACAAGTAAAATAACCCATAAGCGACATAGTAACTACTTTAAAGTAAGTATGAGATTCTACAACTTGGGCAAAAAGAAGCAATGACGAGTTTTTTTCTAGGAAAGTGATCTTTAGATTGAATCTAAAATAATGAGTAGTTTGCCATATGATGGGGTTGACAAAGAGGAAACTCCAGGCAGAGGGAACAGTATATGCAAATTTATGAAAGAGTGAAGCTACGTGTGTCCAGGGAATTGCAATTATTACGGCATGTGTGGAATAGAAGAGCAAAAAAACTGTGGCTGGAAAGGAAAGAAGGGACTCCTTCACAGAGAGCCTTCATTTGTACCACCCTAATGAACATATGGGGAACCACTGAAGAATTTTAAGCAAGGTAGTAACACGATTAGCAGTGAGAGATGGAAGAGGAGAGTGTTCTGTCAGCCATTTGCAAGTAAGAATTAAAAAGATTTGATGACTGGTCAAATAAGGGTGGGACAGAAAGGTGAGTAAGAAAAAGAGTCCAGAAAAAAATCAGATTTCTAAGGTTGTCATTAGGATAAAAGTCACTCCAAGTAGAGAGACAGAAAGAGATGAGGGGGCCAGAGTAAAAGCAAGAAATTTATTATGGAAAATGTGAAGTCTAAGGGGCCTGTGTGATATTCAGGTTCAGTCATAGAGTTAGAGCTCCCAAGAGAGGCATCAGCTGAAGAACTGAGAGTAATTGTTCTAAACAAAACATTGAGGTCACCTAGAAAGAGAATGAAACTTGGAATGTAACATGAAATGAGATGAGGGCTGAGAAAATAATTCGAGAAAATCCAGAAACTTTTCAACTTGTGAATGTTCTGAGAATACACAAAACCATGAACTGAGGCACAAACAAAAAAAAAAAACCATTGGCTCTCACTGCTGCCAACAGATGGTGCTAGAACTTACTTGAGAGTTGCACTTAGGAAGAATTTGGGATACCTATTCCATCTCAAGTAGCAGAGCTTCTGAATTAACATCTAAGTGTAGATGGGTAACAAAGCAGAGGTAGATGTTAATCAGGAAAGAACAGCACCACCACAGGAGCCAAAGGATGAGAATATTCTTTTTATTTAAAAGAAGGCAAAAATCATTACAAACATACATTCACGCAGCAAATAAGTCTACAAAGCACCAGAAACCCTAAATGGTAAAAATTCATAGGGAATGAAACTCAGTTTATGTCCTCAAAGAGTTTACAGGTAAATGCTATAGCAAAATCAAGTAAAAACTGAACATTTTCCTTTTGGTTTAGCTTTTAGAAGATGGCAGGTGACCTACAGACATAAGCTCAGCATCAGACCACAGTGGGCTGGCTAACGTAGAAGAAGTGAAGAGGAAACTATAGACATTAAGCTTCTCTTCAAGAATCTTATGTGGAAACAAGACAGAAATAAGGCAGTAGCAAAAGGATGTTAAGGGACTATGTTCCATATATGCAGAATACCTCACCAGGACACATCTGAACTCCAAGAGCTTACTATATAAACACTTGGACATAACGTACATATAAGAGAGAGAAGAATCACATTTTAAACTGACTCCATAATACATTTTGCAATAGAGGCCTGAATTATTAAAATTACATTCTAATGTTATTAACTGTGATTATTAATGGTTCTCTTACTATACTCTGGTTTAAGTCAAGTTGAAAATTAGAAGGCAATCATGAAGCAACAAAATTTCAATCATCCTCAGAGGAAGGAAATGAATGGGGATATCCTGGTATTAAATATATGCGTGGGACCAAATTATGTGTTAAATGGAGATAGATACATGAAATATTTTAGAACTGGGTTTACCGGCCCCTTCAAGAGATGAAGGAGAGAGATTTAAAAAAAATAAAAATATAAATATAAAAAGCTTTGGGGATAGGAAGAGAGACATGATGCAGTAGAAGCAAGTAAGTATTCTAAGCACAAGTACTTATTAGAAAGAATAACGTGATATTAACAAGTCTAGCTGACATAGTCTGCATCAGTTTTATCATTCCAGCAAATAATCTCAGGACAGCATATGACATGAATCAAACGCATATCATAGGAAGAAGAAAGAAGTTCCTATCTGTGTCTAGTAAACAGAGTGACAAGGTGGCAATCAAGGGAAGTCAATATCTGACCAAACAAAAGTAATTCACATTGGTAACTATAATTCTCTCTCATTTTTGCAGTAGCAATCTATAAAATTTATAATAAAGGCTAGAAATCTTTTGTGACTTTAATAAACATAATCAATTTCATGCATTCATAAATGTTTGTTAAAAATGTTTTAAAAGCCTCATCTTCTTTGGATAGTTGAGCAATTGTCACCAGAAGTGTACAAACTAATTTACTGCAGAAAAGCAGGAAAATGATTCCACCATCTTTTACCAATATATTCAAATACTACCTTTGAAAACAAATCTTCAAAAATAACTAATTTTTAGTGTGTCATCAATTAAAAAAAAAAAAGATTCTCTGGTAATGGTTTGCTTGAGCCACAAATAAGAAGGAATAACCAAAATGAGGAACTAATGAATGTTTTCTTTTAGAAAAGAGGTGCCTGTATGCTACAGATTTGGTAAAACTGCAGAGATGAATTTATATACCTAAATGCCTCTTTCACCCTACCCCCTTCCAACTTGCACACAGGCCTAGTGTTATTTAAGCAAACAGTAAACAGCTATTACTCTTCAGTTAGGTAGACAGAACTTGGAAAATTATTAGATCACAAGACTGCCACAGGGATGCCAACCATCTGTCTAGTAAGTATGGATGACTTCCTCCTCCCTGTGATCCTGTATTCTACAATGCTCAATAGGCAAGGTAAGGGAAAGGTTACAGATTTGTTTGTATATACACATATAAAATCGTGACCAAAATATTTGGTCCAAATTACCAAGAAGGTGGGAAAACTCAGGGACTTTATTCTTCCACAGCCAACAAACTAATCAATGATTTGACAAATATTTATATAAAGCCTTCTTTGTGCACAGAAATCTTTTTTTTAGTTCAATGTATAATGGCCCAATCCATGCACGCTGAGTTCGTATTTAAAAGCAATTCTTGACCCTGCTATCAAACAATTAAGCTCCCTGCAGTGCATATAAAGAAGTTTTTTGAAACAGATAGTTATGAATCTTTCATTCATAGTAGCTAACTAGAAACACATGAGCCAAACCCACTGTGAGTATCATTTCAGTGGTGTGTAATTTGAGAGGTGTGTTAGAATGCGCTTGGCTCCACTAAAGAAGGGGGAGTCCACATTTTCCTTGCTTGTAAGTGAAATGCAAAAACAATTTTGCAACTTGGCAATTCATATGGCAGTCTTAAAGTTAACCACATTCAAAATTCAAGACAACAGAATTTTCCCCATCTCTAAGGTTTAACACTTTACAATCAGCCTAAGGTGTTAAATATGAATTCATTTTATGAATAATGGCTTCTTCACTCCCAAAAGTTTCCAGGAAAAAATACTGAATACTGTATATAAAAATGACATAAACCACACTTGTCTGGTCTGATCTTAAATTGAACTTAATAGTTTAAATACTCTTTCAAAGAGAATACTGGTATACTGTAATTTTCCCCAAAGCTCATAAATAGCCAATGTTCCTTTGTGGAATCATTGTAAAATACATGTAATTTGGAAATAGACTTATTTTATAATCTACAGTACCAGTATATGTAGAAAAACAATACAAAATGTTAATATATTTACATTTGAATAGGAAAAAATGTGAATCTCTATTAAGGAAAGAGAGGGAGAGAAGCCAAAAAGATTATCCTTTATTTTCCAGATTTTTGAGCCCTTACCTAGAACCTGATGCTTCTGTTAAGTTTTTATGCTTCTTTTCATTTAGGCGTCTAACATCACACAGTCCACAAGGATAAGAATGTTTTCTATCTTGTCAATTAGAGGATTCTCATTATTTAGTACTAGCACTTAATAGGCACTTATTTAATTTCTTTATTGACAGATAAATTTCATTAACTGAAACAAAATTATTTTCTATTAGATAAAGTTGTATATGCCCAGGACTGTTAGATCAAGAAACTAGACTGGGTTACATTAAGCTGATGGGCCTGCTAATGATTTAGCAAAATTCCTGTCTCATATATGCGTATCACAAGAAAGAACACTGGAAAAAGCTGAAATGAATCAAACAAGATCTAACACCACTACCACAAACAAACTCACTTTCACATACAAAGGACAGTTTCATATGTATTTTATTATATATTCCATATGCATTTGTGTGCATATTTCTCTCCAACAATTTTTCTTTTAAAAGAAATTTTTGCCCAAGTATTTTCTTTTCCAGTGATTGGTATGGTTGACATCAGTAACAGAAATAGCAAGAATAATTAGAAAGGGAGAAAGGAGCAGCTGAAATGATCATAGCTAGAAGCTTTTAAATGTAATTTTGGGGGGAAATAATACACTTCTGGCTGAACTAGTTTCTCTAGCCTTAAAAGTTAAGCCATGTTCTCAAGTCATCCCCTGCAAAGGAGCAATCCGGTACTCTTCTGGAAGGGAGAAAAAACCAGCTGACTTAGGTGAATGACCTACTCTAAACACCATCCCCTTAAGTTCACATGCACTCTCTCAGGAACTAACACAGACCTAGATTAGCCTCTATGCATCAGTAAGCATTTGTTACGCCTAATACCCAAAACCCAACTGATGTCCGCATTAGCCCAATAATGTCAATGTTAGCTAGAAATGTCTGGCTCAATCTTGCAAGAATAGGAATTTCCACATTCAGAACTCAGTTTTTTATTTTGCAGCTATTTATTGAACACTTACTTAATATACACTTAAATCAAATAATATATTGTTCCTTACAGCATATAATCAAAGTTCCCTAGATGTAGCTCATGAAGAGCACGGTGTTGGTAAAAATGGCTTATGGGTTATTGAGAAACGTTAGTGTTTCCCCTTTTGCTACTGCCAAACTACTTCTATATCAGATTCTACCACCACTTGTTTTTCCAATCATTTTACCACTCTATCTATTAGTTTGGAATCTTATTGAAAATTTCATATTTCCCAATAACAATAGTTTGATTATATCAATGCCTTTGAAAACCATAAACATAACACAAAATGTAATTGGTAGTCATTGGATTAAATTATCCCATATTTTTAGGTCTTTTATCCCGTAGTCCAATGAGAGGCTGACAAAATCATTCTTTAACAATTCCATTAACTGCCTGGAAGGGAGAAAAGATGAAAATAGCTAGAGATAACAGATATAGATGGAGGAAGGACACTGGAGGTAAGATGAAGTGACTTTTACATCCATTTTGAGATTCTTTACAATGCCATGGAGGAGCCTATATGAATTGTTTTTTTACATTATATAACTCAAGATATATTTTAATTCAAATTCTAAAATTCCCTACAGTGATAAGGGGTACCTACAAAGCAAAATGAAACACACACACACACACACACACACAAACAAAACAAAAAACCAGCAGCATATGTCCTAATATATGAACAAAGTCACAGTGGACCCTTCTAATCGGTATAAAAGCTGAATGGTGTTAAGATGCATTCCAGTTAAAGTTAAGCACTGTTAACACATGTATTCTGGACTAGATTTCACTCTCTTCATAATGAGATTTTACTATTTCCAAAATCACATACTTAGTACCCAAATAAGGTAAAGGCGATGAAGGCTTCAATCCCTCCTTTGTTTCAAACTCCCTAGCAGCCTAAACTTAACCTTCACTGTCACAACCACTATGAATGTCTCTTTTATTCAGACTTCTCTCTCCATGACTGAGATCTCACCAGGCAATAAGAAAGAGTTAGAATAGTAATTGGAAAGCTATCAAAGTTATGAAAAATATAATTTTCTATTAAAGCCACCTGAGGATTTAAAAAGGGTGTCAGAAACGAGCTAAAGGAGGGGGAACAGCTGGGAGGAGAAGAATAGTTGGGGAAGGGGGTGATGAAGGAAAGCCCACATGGTTATTTATCTGCTTCAAGAGTTGTAAAAGACTATTTTCTTGACAAGACCATGGAAAGTAGCAAGTCTTCAGATAAAGCTGAAAATGTGAAATGTGGACAAAGTTTATGGATATTGTACTAACTGGGGCTGAAACTGTTTGTTTCAACAGTTTGGGTAAGAAATGTAAAAAAATTAAAATAACATAAAAAGAAATATGCTTTAAACCATTTATTCTGTAGTTCTGCAAACATAGCAAACATACAAACACACAAAAAATAGACTTTATTTCTAAATTTAAATGAAACTATAATTTTTCCAATTTTCCTTACACATTATTGTTCAGGCTAGGCCATCATGGATTATTCACTTTAAAATAGAAGTGATAATATTTTAAGCAAATCTGAGAATGCACACAAAAATCTTTAGAGAGTGATTTTCAACAATGATTAAAAACACTCTGACACGCACTCTTCAGGCATACGCATTAATCCCACACCTTTGCATGCATGAGTATCATGTGAATAATGTTGCAAGTACTGGACCAATGACCAGATTTTTATCACAGAAAGGATTCCATTGCTATTAAATTATTCAGAATCGAACAAGGCCCCACAAAGGAGCTAAATAAAAGAACTACTGACAAAATTAATGTTCTGTCAACTAAAAGGATCTTGATGTGTAAAAAACAAAATAAAACAAAACAAAAAAAACACACTGTACTTTTTTGAAAACAGACCACACAATAGAGGTTCTGAGAATACAGATAAACACTAAAACAATAAAGACAACTCAGTCTGAAGATAGGGTTTCAAAAATCAACATTCCTGGATTAAAGAATAATATTTTTAAACTCCCAAATACATATAGTTTATCATAAAACAGTTGAAGTTTTGAAAACCCACTGCAAAGGGAAATTGGAGATTACGTACACATGCATATAAACATGAACAAGCTGTTCATGCCTTTATGGGGGGAATAAAGATAGTAAATCTACTTAGAGGTAGTGTTTTCATTTCTTCCATATATGAAAGAAACTATCAAATGCAGAGTGTGCATGCCCAGGCAGAAAATAAGTCATTAATTCACCAAGTTACTCACAAAATGAATTTCAAGAAATCCAAGCCCCCCAAAACGAAGGCAAAGCAAGATTTTAAAATGTAACAGACCTTTTTTTTTTTTTGAGATGGAGTTTTGCTCTTGTTGCCCAGGCTGGAGTGCAATGGCGCAATCTTGGCTCACTACAACCTCCTGCCTCCCAGGGTTCAAGAAATTCTCCTGCCTCAGCCTCCCGAATAGCTGGGATTACAGGTATGCGCCACCAAGCCCTGCTAATTTTGTATTTTTAGTAGAGACAGGGTTTCTCCATGTTTGTCAGGCTGGTCTCGAACTCCCAAACTCAGGTGATTCACTCGCCTTGGCTTCCTAAAATGCTGGGATTACAGGCGTGAGCCACCGTGCCCAGAAAAATGTAACAGACTTTTCACTAGCGAAACAGTTAAGTGTATCTTCTATCTCTATCATCAAAAGTATATCTTTCTTTAAATTCTAAAAGAGTACTTAAAATCATCTTATTATACATTCAGGTCTAAAATAACCATCAACTTTAAATATCAAAATTATTGTAGAAAATTAGATAAATTGTAATCAGTGTCTTTTCAAAAGAGAGAGATTTTACACATATTTTTATTTGCAGCTTTGTTTTTCCACTTCAGATACTGGAAACATTCTATTGTTGCATTAAACCAACAAATATCTCAATAATATACAAGTATTTCTATAATAAGGAACAACAGTAATATTCTAATGGTGTTAACAAAAGATAATTCAACAGCTCTCAATAAGGGACTTGAAAAATGTTTTTCCCTCATTTAAGTACAAACTTCCTTCTATCAATCTTTTTTCTATTTTTTCTCTCTCTTTTTCTTCTCCCCTTATATTAAAAACACCATTTTTCAATTATAGAACTCTGATCTCTTATCAAGCACATAATTCATTTAACAAGTTTTTTTTAGTACATTCCTAAATAGTATGTTTCAGGTTCTGTTCAGAAACTGTTTATGGCTTAGAATTTTAGGTAGCCTTAAACAGGACTAGATCTGGTTTCATAGATTATTACATTCTTTTGTTACTATGCTACTAAATGTAAGAATGGTTTGAAACAGGACCTCCAATTTCACCCAAAAACATGCAAGTTCCTCTTTCTTAAATTCCATATAATCACTTGAGTATCACAGGACTGAAAAAGCACACATGAATTTGTTTGCTACATAAAGAGCTACATTTAGAAGGCCATGTGACTAGAAGATTCATGCAATTCTTTTTTTTTTTTTTTTTTTTTTTTTTTTTTTTTTTGAGGCAGAGTCTCGCTCTGTCGCCCGGGCTGGAGTGCAGTGGCCGGATCTCAGCTCACTGCAAGCTCCGCCTCCCGGGTTTACGCCATTCTCCTGCCTCAGCCTCCCAAGTAGCTGGGACTACAGGCGCCCACCACCTCGCCCGGCTAGTTTTTTTTTTTTTTTTTTTGTATTTTTAGTAGAGACGGGGTTTCACCGTGGATTCATGCAATTCTTAAACAGGTTTGGTATCTTTATTCTCTTCTGCTACAATGTAATGAATACTCCGTTGTATTGTTGCTTACAAAAATGAAAAATAACTGCTCATTCAGTTCTAATACTCCTGTAAACTCTGAATGTGGGAATGTGCAGAACTTCCCACCACTCCCATCATGCTAACCTATTCCACAGATGTCAAACATGCTCATCTTTCCACCTGGAGAGAGATGAGTGTCTCACTTTGCCTCAAAAATTCATTCTATGAGACTCAAACATCACCTTCCCCAGTAAAGACTTTTCTGACTCCCTCGGCCACAGTGAGGCTCTCCTTTCTGCTATGTGCTGGGATTGGGAATACACACACACACACACACAAGCACACACTTTTCATTTAACATCCCCCACAGATAATAGTACCTACTTGACATTTCCACCTCTTAGATAAGAAAACCAAGGCAGATAAGGTCTGATTCCAAAGTCCATTGTTTGTTTGCTTTTTAATATATGCTTCCTTCAGCTCCACACTGTACTAAAACGGGTGTCTGGCTACCTCCATTCTCTGAGCCTCTTGACAACAAAAGGCAGAGATCCTATCTTACTCATCTTTGTATTCCTGGTGTCTGGCACAGAACAGATACTCAACAAACACTCAATAAAAAACGAATGAATAAACAAATAAAATGTAGTAATGCTCAACTTCCTATGTGAGGAAAACTCATCCCCTTTTAAGTACTTATGTAAAAGTATGATAGTAAGTGCTAACTTCATTCAGCAAGCCTTTTGTGAGTGTGTCATATATGGTATGTTGGGCTTAAATACCTCGGGGAACTTAACTGACTCAGTTCCCTGTCCTTGAGAAGCTTTAAATCCAATGAGGGAAAGAAATAAACAACTAGTTAATGCTACCATTACTTGTTTTATTTTGTCTAATTCCCCACAAATTTTTCTCTTTAAAAGAATCTCATTCTTTACAACCATGTTCCATCACCACCTACCTCTGGTCAGTAGGATATAGATAAGTCAACAGAAAACAAAGCTAGAAGAATCTTTGTGGAGCTTAAATACACATTCTTTTTAGCTATTCTTGTTTAGCACAGTAGTCATTTGAGCAAGTATATAGCACAGTATTAAAGAAAAGAATATAATTAAGGACACCCTGATACCATCCTTGCCCTTTTTCTTTTACAAGTGCAGCATGACCAAGTGGAAAGGGCATGGATTTTGGAATCAGGTCAGGGTTCTCATCCCAATTCTGTCCCTTTCTCCTCATGTGTGACACAAGTCGCTTTATCTTTCTGGGCCTATTCCTTTATCTGTAATTCAGAGATAAAGAAGCATGCCTTAAAGGGCTCTCGTAACAGTAAAGGAGAAAATGTATGTAACACATGCCACACAAAAGGTACTATTATTATGTGAGCTGCTCCACCTGCTTCTTGAAGAATACTGGTTCTAACTTTAGTGCAACAATATAAATATTTCTAATCCTGTCTTACCCTGTTTTCTGTTGCTTATAACAGAATACCTGAAATGGGTAATTCTAAAGAAAAGGAATTTATGTCTTACAGTTATGGAGGTTAAGAAGTCCACAGTCAAGGCGCTACATCTGGTGAGAGCCTTCTTGCTGGTAGGGACTCTCCAAGAGTTCCAGGACAATAGAGAACATCACATGGCAAGAGGGCTGAGTGTGCTCATGCGCTCACTCGGTCTCTCTTCCTTTCCTTACAAAGCCACCAGTCCCACTCCCATGATAACCCCTTAATCCATTAATTCATGAATGGATCAATCACTTCTTAAAGGCTTCACCTCTCAACACTGCCACATTGAGGATGAAATTTCAACATGAGTTTTGGAGGGGACAAATATGCAAACTATAGTACACCACAATATCAATGACACAAAATGTATACCAAAAGAGAGGTACATTTGACTTTTGAAAAGACAGGTTTGAACTAACATGGGTCCACTTATACCCAGGTTTTTTTCAATAAATATATTTGGAAAAATTTTTGGAGATTTGTGACAATTTAAAAACAGTTGGGCTGGGTGTGGTGGCTCATGCCTGTGATACCAGCACTTTGGGAGGCCAACTTGGAAAGATTGCTTGTGCCTAGGAGTTCAAAACCATCCTGGACAACACAGAGAAATCCTGTCTCTGCAAAAAATGAAAATAAAAATAAATTAGCCAGGCTTGGTGATACATGCCTATGGTCCCAGCTATTCAGAAGGCTGAGTGGGGAGGATCACCTGGGCCTGGGAGGTTGAGGCTGCAGTGAGCCCAAGATTGTGCCATTGCACTCCAGCCTGGGTGACAGTGAAACTCTGTCTCAAAAAAATTTTTTAAATAAATAAATACAATAAAAACACAGACAAACCATGTAGCCGGGATAACAAAAAAAAAAAGAAAAAAGGTATGTCATGAATGCATAATATATATATAAATACTAGTCTACTTTATCATTTTATGGCAGTAGCCATAAAATTTATTAGAAAAAATTAAAATTTATCAAAACTTACACACACACACGATACACAGTATCATTCACAGTCAAGAGAAATGTAAACAAATGTAAAGATGCATTATTAAGTCCTAACAGCATACAATGAACTGTAGTACATACTGTACTACTGTAATAATTTCATGGCCACTTCCTGTTGTTATTGCCGTGAGTTCAAGTGTCATGAATATCCGCTTAATCCACTGTGTGATGTTAATCATCTCCGCGTGAGCAGTTCATCTCTCCGTTAAATTGCGTATCACAGTAAAAAATGATTTCTCGCTGTTCTCTTGTATTTTTCATCCTGTTTAGTGCAACACCACAAACCCTGAATGAAAACATGCCACTAGAGATGCCGGAAATGCTCCCCAGAAACAAAGTCATGACATTACGAGATAAAGTTGAATTGCTTGGTATGTAGCATAGACTGAGGTCTGCAGCTGCAGTTCCCAGCCCTGCCCCTCCATTCCCCGCCTTTTCAGACATAGGAGTCATCTTGTAAGCAGACAAAAACTTATAATATCAATAAGTACAGTACAGTACTGTATTTTCTCTCCCTTATGGTTTGCCTAATAAAATTTTCTTTTCTCTAGTTTATTGTAAGAATACAGTGTAATATACATATAACATACAAAACGTGGGTTAATAGACTGTGTTATCAGTAAGGCTTCCAGTCAACAGAAGGGTTACTAGTTAAGTTTTTGGGAAGTCAAAAATTATACACAAATTTCCGACTGTGCAGGGGTCAGTGCGTCTAACCCCTGCATTATTGAAGGGTCAACTGTACTTGAAAAAAGTCACTTGTAGCAGGAAGAATAGCATGGGAAAAGATTCAAGACCATATAGTTAAGTCTCAGATTTCTAGCTGGTGCATACATCAACTGCCTCTTCTCAACATACACCCTGCAAATCCTTTATTCCAGATCCTTTTTGTGAAAAATCAAACTATTATTTCCTATGATAAGATCTAAAAGAACTGACAGATGTTACTCTATACTAACAATCCCATTTTCACAAAGAAGAATCTCTGAGTTAGTTAAAAAAAAAAAAAAAAGAGGAAAATGAATTATGTACAATGTGTAGAAATAAATCTTGGCACACAGTACACGCTGTATTATATATTAGTTTCTAAGTCATTTCTCAACTGTTTAGGTAAGTAATTTTGCAGAACATGTAATAAAAAATTTAATAAAAACATTTTCCTTTCAATTCCAAACCTAATTTATAATTTAAAAATCACATTTACTTGTGCTGGTACAACTAGGAATCCATAAGCAAAAAAATTAAGCTAGACACAGACCTTATACCTTTCATAAAAATTAACTCTAAATGGATCACATGCCTAAATGTAAAATGCAAAACTATAAAACTTCTAGGAAAAACACAGGATAAAATCTATGCAGCCTTGGCAAAGTGTTTTCAAATACAACACCAAAGCCTATCCATAAAATTCGTAAGTTGGCCTTATTAAAATTAAAGACATCTGTTCTGACAAAGACACTGTTAGGAAAATAAAAAGACAAACCAAACTGGGAGAAAATATTTGCAAAACACTTATCTGATAAAGCACCTGTATATAAAATGTATAAAGAACTCTTAAAACTCAACAATAAGAAAGCAACCCCATTAAAAAGTGGGCAAATGATCTGAACAGACATCACACCACAGAAGATGTACAGACGAAAAGGAGCATGTGAAAAGATGTTAATATCATATGTCATTAGGAAATAGTAAACTAAAGTAACAATGACATATTACTACACACGTATTAGAATGGATAAAATCCAAAAAAACTGACAAAATCAAATGCTAGCAAAGATGTGGGGCAATAAGAACTCACATTCACTGCTGGTGAAAATGTAATAGTACAGCCACTTTGGAAAACAGTTTGGCAATTTCTTACAAAGCTAACCATAATCTTACCACAGCATCCAGCAATTGTACTCCTAAATATTTATCCAACGGATATAAGAACTTATGTCTACCCAAAAACCTGCACATGAATATTCATAGCAGCTTCATTCATAGTTGCCAAAAACTGGAAGCAACCAAAATATCCTTCAATAGGTGAATAAACAAACCATGATATATCTGATAATGATAGAAAGAAATGAGCTATTAAACCTCAAAGGGACATGGATGAACCTTAAATGTGTATTCCTAAATGAAAGAAGCCAGTCTGGCAAGGCTGTATGATTCCAATTATACAACATCTGGAAAGGGCAAAAGTAAAGAGACAGTAAAAAGATTCGTGGTTTTCTGGGAGAGGGGCTCACAGAGGTTACGAGTGAAGCCCAGGGGATTTGTAATGTGTTGAAATTATTTGGTATGACACTATGATCCTTTAAGGATAGCTACATCAAATTAAGCATTTGTCAAAACCCAAAGAACTTCACAGGACAAAGAGTAAACTTTAATGTATGCAAATGTAAGCAAATCATTTAGAAGGTCAAGGAATCCCAAGGTGGAATGCAAATTGTAACAAAGAAATCTAACTGTATTATAAATGGGTGCTACAATCTCACTGAAAAGGATAGGAGGAAAGGTGCTTGGCTGACTAACTCTAGAAATGAGTAGAGGCTGTGAGACTAAAAGCAAAAGGAATAGCACATAAACACTGTACTCTTGATGCTAAAGTTGTTTCCCATAGGAACACAGGTTAACAATTTGAAGGCTGCTATACATCTATGAAAGAAATGAATGAATAAGCAAATGTATGGCAGATGGTGCAAGCCAGGTTTCTTCTCACTGTTGGAGTAAGTTTACATATAAACAAGGGGAGAAGGCTAGAATGATACCTGTGGTAATGAATTAGCATTACAGATAAAATGTAAATTCATAGTTAAACATGGATACAAACTGTTACATAAAAATATGTATAGATATGTTCATATACACACATGTATTTCCTGCTTTGTCACATGAGAGAACCTAGAAGCAATGACACCGCAGAAGCAACAAGCACACCTAGCACTCAGATCTTGGTTTCTAACACCATTCCCCTACAAAATGATCCAGATTCCTTGGAGAAATGACTGATTCTAGGACCGTGGCAAGATGTATACAGATGAACCTAGAGCATCTCATAGTAACAGAAAGTAAGGAAATGCTTCCAAAAAAACAAAATTCACATTGATGGTAGTATGTCAAAGAGGCACTGGAGCCAAGCTGTAACAAAATAAAGTAACACTGGATTATAATCCAAAATATTTAGATAGATATTATATTTATATAATATATATACCCATGAGTCCAGAACAAAATAAATATGATTGAGTAAATAAACACATGGGGGAGAAGAGACAAATCTCCCATGGAGAAAAAAATCCAAGTAATTTATATAGATATTCTGCCTTCACAGGGGGAAGCATAACTTTCTACTCCTTAAGTATAGGCCATACACAGTCCTTCCAAGAGCACAGCATGAAAAAGGCAGAGAAAAGTGGAAAAACCTGATAAATACTACCTCAGCCAGGTGATAAAGATGAGTATCACAGTGACAAATCACGTTGATAGTATATACCCTTGATATGAGATGAAAATGGCACGTTACCTCTGTGATCTTTCTATCAAAAACCTATAATCACAGTCTAATCATGAGAAAAAACATTAGATAAATTCCAATGAAAATGCATTCTACAAAATACCCGACCAGTACTCCTCAAACATCACCAAAAACAAGGAAGCCTAACAAACTTTCACAGCCAAGAGGAGCCTAGGGAGACATTACAAGGAAATACATTTAGTGGTGTTCTGGATGGTAGGGTCCTGGAACAGAAAAAGGACATTAAAAACTAAGGAAATCTAAATAAAGTATAAACTTTGTTAATACTAATGTACTGATACTGGTTCATTAATAGTAACAAACACTAATATAAGATGTTAATAAGGGGGGAAGCTGGTATGGGGGTATATTGACACTGTATTTGTAACTTTCCTGTAAATCCAAAACTTCTGAGAAATAAGGTCTATTTTTTTAAAATCCCATTTAGGAATGCATCTAAAAAATACAGAAAATGTTGTAGTGAAGCACTGAACAACCTTACACTTTCTTGCATATATTCAACTTAAAATGTTTGCAACTATACCAATGCAGAATTTTGCTTACAAAAATATTTTCAATCACTAACAGCTGCAAACAATTTCATGTAGTATTAATAATTCTCAGGAGGGATTTACTATAGCCAGAGTACTTTAATGAAAATTCCACTTTTTCCCCCGACATACCTCTACAGATGTCCAAAAGTTTGTACCCTGTCATTAACTTATGTTGTTTTGTGATGACCCATGTAACTACCAAGTATGTTTCATACAACTCGGGAAAGCTGAATTGTATATAAATATTACATAAATCAGTGCTTAAATATTCATCCAATAGAACTTCAAGTATCTAAAGAGACAACTTTTAAAAAGCTATCATTTCCTATTCTGGATACTACGTTTTCTTATACAATCCTTGGTTCAAGTGACCTGCTACAGAATTAAAAGAGGTATGTAAAAGAAGGGAACAGAGAGAAGAATAAAAAGCAGTAGGGGAAAGGGTGGGAAATAGAGTGTAACAAAACAACTAGGATTTGGAATGTAATAAACACGAAGTAGACAGTAGCAAGCCTATGCCATAGCATAGAAAAGAACTGGTATCTGAAAAGAATCAGTATTGATAAAACCTTGAAAGCAGGAAAAAGCTAGAAACAAAAACAAAATGAATCTTTATGTTTGATCACAAACAAGCAAAATATTCAAAATTAGACATTAGGTTCCTGACAGGAAACAAAAGAAACATCACCCTATTAAGAGTGGGGCTATTAATAGTCTCAGTTAAATTACACTTGCTAGAAATGACTATATATAATATTCAATGACATTGGGAAGTGAAAAAAATTACAAAGAGAATGCACCAAGTCTTGTAAACAGCGGTTATTTCAGAATAGTAGAATTAAAAGCAAATTATATTTTCCTTCTTTTTTCCTGCTATAAAGTGAATGACTTGTGGTGCAATCTTACAAAGTCTCAATCTGTGTATTCTGCACTAAAGGCATTCTATTAACACTATTGTATTTGTGATACATTCTACCTTACCCTTTATGTGACAATTCTATACTGTTTTAACTTTCAAATTGTAAGTAAAAGTGTGAATTCGTGACCAAAAATTTTCCACACCAGCAAGTTAAGAACTACAGCAATATGTTTAGAAAACTGCGATCCCAAACAAAAAATTCTATACTAGGTGAGACAGGATGACATTGACTTTAATTCCAATAGACTCACTACCACATGATGTCCATTACTACTGCTCACTTTCCAGAACCCAAGGAGCTGTGGAAGAATAGAGTCCTTTCAATGAAGATAAACTAGAGGCAATATACAACATAGTTACTTTGAGAGGTTTTTTATTATGATTATTATTTTCAATATAAAGAAGCTGCCCGGAATTCTAACTCTCTTATTTCTCAAAAACGACAAAGCCAAAAAATCACACTCTTCACGTATGTGAAGTCAAGTTTTATCTGAACTCATCCTAACATATTAGCTCTTTTACCTATTCCTCTTACTATCTAAGGCAAGAAACCTTGAAAAGAGAAGCAGTAACACTTTCCACTGAAACATATTTTGTAAAGGAGGGTTTTAAATCCTAATGCTTCACCGCTCTAGATGTCTACGGATTTCAAATCCTAATACCATGGCGTCCTGCCCCCCGCGAGATTCCAACAGTACTAGGGGCCCTATGGGAGGAAGAGGATTCAAGAAACACCGCAGGAGAACGATCGGTGCAAAGATTTTGCAAACAGGTAGTCCTAGGAAGGAAAGTAAGAGTGAGAACATCGGAGAGAGCAGGGGGTACATGGGTGGGGAAACCCATTTCAAATGCATGAACTGATCACAACCGGAGAAAAGCCGTCTGTCTTCCCAAAAGTAAAATGGTGAGTAAAGTGGAGTAAGCTGAGAAAGTCAACAGCAATTAGGCAGGCATTGACAACGATTCCGAAACAATGAGCTATCTTAATTCGAGGGGGTGAAAGGGGGTGGGACCCTGTCCTAAAGGGTCATTTTGAAAAGAACCCCTCCCCATTTGAGGCGGGTGGGGAGAGCAGCTCAACAAATCCCAAGTCTAACATAATAAGCCGAGATCGGGATACTCGGTCTGCAGTCGCCCCACGGACCAGATGAGCGCAGGTGTATCTGCGGAAGCTCAGGTTACCACGAATATCACCGAGCCACGGCGAACCTTCCCAGCCCAGCCTCCCGGAGCCCTGGGCGCGGGTCTGCACGGGCCCCGCGGCTTGCCCGGACCCGGTGAGCGAACGCCTCTGGCCGCAGCGCCCTCGCGCACCTGGCTGCCAACACCAGTTGAAAGCAGTCAAAGTGAAGGGAGGCGGACGCGGCTCCTGGCACCGCTCCGATCCAGCACACAAAGGCGGATTTTTAAAATCGAGCGAGTCAAAGCCGCCGGACCCCCGGACCAGCGCCTTTCGCCAAGGGGCTCTTACCTCGGATCCGCCCTCGGGGCCACGGCTTTCTCCGGAGACGCCGCGATCCCAGGCGAGGTGGGAGGGGACCGGGAGAAAGCCCCCCAATCTGATTCGCGCCCAGCCAGTCGTCGGCGAGCCGCGGAGCCGCCTCCTGCGCCCAGCTGAAGAGCAGCGATCTCCGAGGCGAGCACAGCGCCGGCCTCGCGCCGGGCGAGACAGCCTCGCTAGCTGCTGCCTGTGAAGTCTGGAGCCGCCCGCCCGCTCGCGGCCAGTGCCAACCGCGCGCTGCGCATGCCCAGTGCCCGCGCGAGGAACGAGGGAGCGGGCGGGCAGGCGAGTGCGCGCCGCGCAGCCAGGAGCGGAATCCGTTCTCCGGGTCTTGCCGGCAGCCGAGCCGCGGAGTTCTGGTGGACTCCAGCGCTGGAGGCGAAGCGGCCGGTGAGGCCGGGTGGGCGGGAGATGGACCGGAGGAAAGGAGACGGGGCGCTGCGCCAAGTTATCAAGGCCGCAATCAAAGTCGGACCAAGGCAGCGAGCCGGCAGCGGGTTTTCCAGAAGTGCCCTAGCAGGACCGACTAGCAGGCAGGAGGCGCGGGAAGGAGCAAAGAGCTTGTGGAGAGCTTCGCCCCCCGGCGAGGGTGGACGCCCCGGGCGGAGAAGGCGCTCGGGTTGCAACACCCGGGGTCTGGCTGCAGCTCGTAACCCCTGCCCTATGGCGGCAAACAAGCCGCCCCTAATGACCAGCCAGCCTTCGTCTTCCTCCTCTGGCCCTCGGACCTATTTTCCCCCTTTTGTCACTTTCCTCTTTTTTTTTTTGTCTCTCCAACCCATGCGGTAAAACTGGTGGTGCCCAAGGCCCTCCATCGGGTCCCTGGGACTGTCCCAACTGCCGGTCCTTAGCTCCAGCCTGCAAGCCCAGACCCGCCTCGCCCGGCTGCCTGGGAGTCTATTTTTCTTGTAGCTCTTGCCAAAAGCCCTGATGTGGTTTGAAGTAGTGGAGGCTTCTTTCACTTTGTGCCTCTCGTGCCTTAACCAACCCTCGTAACCTCCTCTCTGAGTAGCTCATGGAGCCTCTAAAAGAGAAGTCCATCTTCTCATAGATACTGTGTTTTCTCACTCTTAAAACTCCTCATTGTCATAACTACTCCCCCAATCTCCCCATGCTGTCCTAATTTCGAAGTCAGTTGACTTCCAAAAGTCAACGAAAGCCTATAAATTAAACTTGGTTAAAAGAAATTGGACCTGCTTGCTTTGTGAAGCAAATAAAAGCACAGTCAGGAAGAAACGAGATAACATGCCAAGGTGGACATTAAAACCATTCTAAAAGTTGGAATCGATCTAACGGCTAAGTCCAGTCCCCTATTTTAAGTGGGAATCCTCTCTCCGATATTTCCACCACACCACTATCCACTTGAACATTTCCAATGTTGTAAATTTCTATTTTTTATCATTACATATAACCATGATTATTTGTTGAATATTTACCTATGCCAGAAACTGAGCAATTTATACACATTATTCCTAGTCCTTAAAATGAGATAGGCCTTATTATACCTATTAAACACATTAGGAAAATGAAACCCAGAAGTTTCCTTCTTTTTGCCAAAGCCAATGCTGACTGACGCCAGAATTAACAACTAGGTCTGCTTAACGCCATAGCCTGTATCATTTATGAACATCAAATCAACTTCTCTTATACTACTCATCTTGGTTCAGCCCCTAGAAACCACACAATATGAATCTCATTCTTTGTAGACATTGCAAGCTTTGAAATAGTAGAGCAACTATTAAGTAAACCAACAGATCTAATACATTTCTTCAAAAATTCTCTTTTAAGTGTTTTTCAAATAACAGTGAGCTGCCATAATCACACTACTCACCTTGCTTTGCGTGTGTTTTGCTTTTTCATTCTCCTCTCTAAATTGTGCACTCAGAATACAACACTCAAATACAGTGGGCCAAGAACTGAGTTCCAGTTCTCCAGCTGCTGATCAGCCACCCCTTTGATCCAGGCACACACTACCTAGATTCAAATAGAACACCCAAGTCTATTTCACATGAACTAAATTAAACCATATCTTCCACCTTACGTAGTCTATACTTCCACGTATTTAAATCTTCATTTTTGTTTTATTCTTATTAAATTTTATCGTGTTTGTTTTAGGACATAATTTCAGATAAATACTAGTGATCACTTTTAACATAACATTTGTAAATTTAATAAATATACCTTATTTGGCTCCATTTATGTCTAGTAAGAAACAGTAACACAGAACAGGCTTTAAAAAGAGCCTGTGATATTATAAAATATATATTTGGTCTTCATCCCATTTTCAGACATATAGCTCCTAAAATCCTTGAAATCTCCAAAGTGATGAATATCTTTTTGTATTTTAATGAATTGGCTGATGACTAGGGGCTCCTGGATAGCTTCAGGATGGGGACTGGTCATAGGAGGACAAAGGCATGATTAGTGTGTTGGGACTTTCAGCTCCACCCTCTAACTTCTGGGGTTGGTTAACATTAAGCTGATCACCAGTGGCCCATGACTTGATCAATCACGCCTACACAATAAAGCCTCCACAAAAAAATAAAATAAAATAAAAATAAAAATAATGGGTTACATGCACTTCCAGAGAGGGGAACATGAATAACAAAACACTTGGAAATTCCTGGATGGCAGTGCTCCCAGAAAGGGTATAAATCACCCTATGCATCCCTTCAACTGTATCCTCTGTAATACCCTTTATAAGAAAATGGTAAGCATGTTTCCCTGAGTTCTGTGAGCAGGTCTAGCAAAATAAACCCAAGGAGGGAGTCATGGGAACCCTAATTTCTAGTTGTTCAGTCAGAAGCACAAGTAAAGCCACCTGGGGCTTTTTTGATTGGCATCAAAGTCGGTGTAGTCTTGCAGGACTGAGCCCTCAACCTGTAGGATCTGACATTATCTCCAGGTAGATAGTATCAGAATTGAATTGAAGACACCCAGCTTCTGTCTGCTGCAGGATTGATTGATTGCTGGTAGGGGAAATTCTCACACACTTCTTGGTAACCAGAGTTTACAGAAGTCTTCTGTATTGATTGTTGAATAAGAAAATAGAAAAGGACACTTAGGTTTGGGGTTTCTTTTCCCCTATATCTTCAGACAGTCCACCGCCAAAATAGATCTCCAAGATAACAGTCAGTTATGAACCAATACTTTTCAAGCACTTTGGTTCATGCAACCATACCATAACCAACATGCAGTTCATGAAGTTTTTCTAGATGCTTTGCTGAAATAAACATTTACTGTTTCTGGCATCCCAAATCTACTGGTCCAAGAAAGTCTTTCAAAAAAAAAGGAAACTAGTTAGCTAAGATCTGTTTTCAGATTAACCCATTCTGGTATTAGTGATCCCCACTAAAACCATTGTTAATAATCTGGTTTATACTTTTGTTAAGAATCTATATCAAACTTACCTATTTGGAGTATCACTATACACAAGTTTTTCCTTTTTGAAAATCTCATTGGCTTAGGTTGGCATTTGGGATGAAAATGATGTAGGAATGATGTAGAATGGAGATAGATACCTGGAGTGAATGGGGCATTCAAAATATGGAGCAGGGCAGGTGCGTTGGCTCACATCTGTAATCCCAGCACTTTAGGAGGCCGAGCCCGACCGACCACCAGAGGACAGGAGTTCGAGATTAGCCTGGTCAACATGGCGAAACCCTATCTCTACTAAAAATACAAATGTTAGCCAGGTGTGCCAGTGCATGCCTGTAGTCCCAGCTACTTGGAAGTCTGAGGCATGAGAATCACTTGAACCCAGGAGGCAGAGGTTGCAGTGAGCCAAGATCATGTGACTGCACTCTAGCCTGGGCGACAGAGCAATACTCTGTCCCAAAATATAGGAGCAGAGTCTACAGCTGGGTGTTAATGCTACATACAGAAAATGTGGGGCAATTATAATGACCGAATTTTATCTGGGGAGTAAGAGCTATCTCCACATTACCCAAGAGTCAGAAGAATTCTTCAAACATCCCTGTTCACTCCCACTCCCCATTCTGATGTATGAGTATAATTTAGGGACTGTTGTGTATACCTCTGTAGACTCACAGCCTTAAAGCCATATAACGTAAAACATATCCATGAGTAAATCTAGAAAAGGTACACTGTAGCTTAGAATATTATTATTATTATTATTATTATTATTATTATCTAAATCTTCTAAGTATAACTTGGTAGACAAGTAATTTCAGGTTGGCTACCACCATTGTTATTATTTCACATTGTTGAAAGAACAAACCAAATTACATGGATTATTATATTTGTTCTCACTTTAGGAGGTGCTTGGGCTTGCTTCTTACTTTGTAACTGATATTTATATTTCTTGTTAGTTATGGTTCTTTACACCCATATGAGTTAACAAACTCAATTTGCTTTAGCCTTCAAATGTCAAAATGCCCTAATTTCTTTTGTAATATGTAACTGTAAATGTATAGAAAGTTTGAAGCATGACAGGAAGTATTCTTAAAAAGGAAATTTTTTCCAGATATATCCTCTATTTTCACCAAAAAGAAACTATATTAGTTAAAAATAAATAAATGCATATACAACATTGCTTACCCATGGATGATATCTTTTGCTTTTCCATCTTTTTTAATAATCAAGAATTAGTTTTCCATAAAGGGAAAAAATCCAACCAGTGTTACTTGAGTAAAAAGCACTGAAGTTCTGAAAAGAACTTGAATCTTTTGAAGAATTTAATGAGTGTGAAATGGTCATTCATTCAACAAATGCTTTTGGACTCACTAATAATTATAATTTGAAATAATAATTTAGTTGAATCCAGTAGTGTAGCTGAGGTTAGAGGGTAAATCAAGAGAGAATTTTGAAAGAAGGAAAAAGGGGAAAGAGACCAAATGAAACACATGGAAAAGGTAATGAAAATCTAAGAAAAAAGAGGAAACAAAATAAAATATAGAGGACATTGGGAACTCCTTCAGGCAAAAAACTCCCCATCTTATACACTATACTTAAATGTGTGTAGAGAGGTGGCATGTATTTTTTTAAGCTTCACACAGAAAGGTAAATTAGATGATTTGAAAAGTTCTCCAGCTACACATCACCTGGATCCTGCATAAAATATAGTTTGATATGCATTGTAGGACTCTGAGATAGTAAAGGGAATCTCTCAGGGTCCAAAATGAAAACAAAACAAAACAAAACAAAATTGCTGAGGCAGGTGGGGTGGGCAGTAATCTTTTAAATAAGACTTAAACTGGCTACAAGGTGAAGAAGCTAATCTTTTAAATCCCCTATTAGCTGACTCTGCTGGAAGGAAGTCAGTATAGTTTCAGGTCCTTGGGTCCACAAGTTCCTCTTCAAGAGAGATAGACAGAAATCCTCTTTGGAGAAAAATAACCTCAAATTAGTGTCCCAGAATTTCCCACAAATAAACATCAACCAAATAGGAATTCATAATCAAAGATCTCAAGCCATATAAGAAAATTCTGCTGACATGAGTGTTAGCAGAATAAATAAACATAATTTGATTTATGAGGCAAAAAAACTAATTAGCTATGATCTGGCTGTATAAAGAAATGAAAAATTAAAATCATAAATAAAAACCTATCTAAGATGACTAGGCATACATGAAAAAGAACCCACTAGAACTTTTGGAAAGGAAAAATATAACTGCTAAAATATAAAACCCCATAAATGAGTTAAAGAGTGAATTAAACGTAGTTGAAAAGAATAATGTAAGCTACATATGAAGAAATTATGCAGAATGCACCACAGAAGGTGAAAAAAGAAAATAATAAACATTAAGAGAGATGGAATATAGAGAATGTTAAGAGATTACTCACCTCTAATTAGAATCCCAGAATGAGAGACCTGGATCCTGCATAAAATATACTTTGATATGCACTGGAGTAAAGGCAAGAGCTAACAATGTTCCAAAATTAATATAGAACATGAATCTACACAAAAAGGAAGTCCTGGCTATGTACATGTATCAAGTAGGATACCTGAAAAGAAAATGAAATAGAGGCAGTACATATACAAGTATCACGTAAGTACATGAAAAAAAGCAAACCAATATAAACTACAGTGAAATTTCAGAACACCAAGGGAAAAGGCAAACTTAAAATCATCGAGGGGGGTAATATTACCTACAAAAGAAAAACAAGTAGACTGAATAATTTTCAGCAGCAATATGGCAGCCAGAAGACAGTGAAATATCTTCAAAATGTTGAATGAAAATAACAGTCGACCTATAATTTAGTGTCCAGAAAAACTATATTTTCAGAACAAAAATGGAATTAAGACATTTTTAGATTAAAAACTATTCTTTTTACCACCTTCACTAGATGAACTTCTGCGATACACTTGCAAATGAAGGAGAGTGACCCAGTAGGAAATACTGGAATACAAGAAAAAATGGTGAAGAAATAAACTGATAAACATCTGGGTTAATATAAAGAGGCCTGGTCTGTACAAAATAATATTAATAAATAATACGAAATTTGTGAGGCTTAAAAGACACAATTTAAATGCTGGAGAATAACTTACAAGTCAGAAGGAGGATAATTAGAGTTAAGTCATTCTAAGGTTCTTGTATTGTTTTGAGGAGGTTAATATATTAATTTTAAGTGTCCTTAAGAAAAATATTCACAATAAGATTTTAAGAGAAATGATCCATATGGTACTTCACAACCTCCATTTACAGGTAAACACACACACACACACACACACACACACAAAGGTCACAAATCGTAGAGTTAGTATGTGATGAAGTTGGGATTTGAATTCAAGCAGAGAACATAGTTTTGACCATTACACTCCACAATATTTTAAAGACTCTAAAAGAACGGAAATGTGATGTAGAAATTCCAAACCAGTAGAGGAAGGGAAAAAGAATAAGAAGTAAACAAATATTAACAACCAGTCTTCCTCTGTAGGCCATTAAAAAGCAAGAAAAAAGAAATGTAGAAGAAAAGGAGATATAGAAAGAGCGAAGGTAAAGACTGAGGAGAAAAACACTCAAACACGTAAATAATCGCAATATAAATGGGCTAAACTCTCTAGTTAAAAGACAGAGTCAAAGCAGTTTTTAAAGATATAGCTATATGTTTTTACAAACATAAGAACATGGAAAGCTTAAGATATATCAATTATGTAATAATTAAAGCTAGTATAGCTATGTTGACATCACATGCAATGGACTTCAAGATAAAAAAACATTGTGGCTAGGAAAGGTCATCACATAATGATAAAATCTACAAGAGGAAATTGAAAAACCTATTATCATAGTGTAGCTATTTCAACACCCACTGTTATTATATATCTCTATATCTATCTCTATCTCTCTCGATATATATATAGATTACTTATATAGAGACCTATATCAATATATATATCATACGTATAATACATATGTGGCGTATAGCAATTAGAGAATACACATACTCAACAAACCCAAAAGAAATATTTGTAAAAATTAACCAGGATACCTTAACACATTTCTGAGAATTTGCATCATCTAGAAAAGGGTTTAAAAACCTTTTTGTGTGAAGGACCTGATAACAAAAGCTAAGGTTTTGGAGGTCAGTGGTCTCTGTTGCAGCTACACAAGTCTACCACTGTGTAGCTCAATGTGAGCAGCCATAGATGACACATAAGCAAACGACCTTAACTGTGTTCCAATTAATGTAAGACACACTAAATTTGAATTTTATGTAATTTTTACACACCTCAAAATATTATCCTTCTTTTGTGTTGTTTGACCATTTAAAATGTACCGACCATTCTTAGTTTGCCAGCTGTAGAAAAACAGGTGACAGGCCAAGTGTGGCCCATAGGGTGGTGATTCACTGACCTCTGATCTTGACTCATCTGTTTGTAAGGCAGTAGAGTTAGAAATCAATAGCAGACTAATTTTTTAAACTTTTAAGTTTAAAATGAAATTTTAATTAATTGTACAGTTTCATTTCTAAAGATTAATTTAAATGGGATTTAAAAACAGACTCCCTGCCAGGCATGCTGGCTCATGCCTGTAATCCAAGAACTTTGGGAGGCCAAGGCGGGAAGATCACGAGGTCAGGAGTTCAAGCCCAGCCTGACTGATACGGTGAAACCCTGTCTCTACTAAAAATACAAAAAAAATTAGCCAGCTGTGGTGGCACATGCCTGCAATCCCAGCTACTCGGGGGCTGAGGCAGGAGAATCACTTGAACCCAGGAGGAGAAGGTTGCAATGAGCCGAGATCCCGCCACTGCATCATTCCAGCCTGGGTGACAAAGCGAGATTCCATCTCAAAAAAAAACAGACTCCCCAATAATGTATGACTAGAATAAGAAATCATAATAATAAAATTTATAAATACATAAAACTTCAAGAAAGAGAAATAAATTCTAGTATATTCTGTTAACAAAATATACTATAGCAATGAACATGCGGGAGCAACCACTGTGTTCCTCAGTACAGATTACTCTTCGAAACTTAAGAGTTGAGTGAAAAAAGTCATAGAAGATTATGCACAATAAGATACCCTTTTAAGATATCTCAGAAAAGCATAACTACATATTTATTATTTAGGAGCAATATACGTTTGACAAAAATTAGTTTGTAAACAAAGGAATGTTCATCACAAAATTCAGGATAGTAGTTAGCTCTGAAAGGCAGGAAAGGAATGAAATGAGGAAGCTAACATAGGTAAGTTGCAATAGTATTGTAAGGTGGGTCATGGGTGCTCATCTTAATTACTATTCTTGTTCCTCCTGGGAGAAAAATCGTAGAATTACATACAGTAGGGAGGACCTTAATGCAGGGAGACAACCATGGCTAGGGAAAGGCTAAAAGAGATGAGCCAGAATGACAGAAGAAGGACAATGGAATTGTTGCTCTAATTTGTGGTGAAAGTGCTCCAGTCATATTCTCTTGTTTACCTGGACTCAGGTCATCAGAGTGCCTTATTCCCTATTATCTCTGACCTTTGAATGACTGATGAGCTCTGTCAATTTAAAAATAAATAAATAAATAAATAAATGCTTTCTGAAGAAGAGCACAGATATTCTGTTTCCAATTTTAAATGTGAAAGCTTGTTTTTATGAAAAGGTTGGTTTCCACCAGAAATTTTAATGTTCTGTATAACTGAGGGAAATTTAATTTTTGAATTTGAGAGTTATTGATCCAATTACTAGTAACAGCTGAATGCTCTTTAAAATGCAAAAAAGACATTTGTTTTATCTTTTTGAGAGAATGGTGCTGTTTGTTCTGCAGAACTGGAAATCTGCCATTTACAAACAGCATTTATCTCACTATTTACAGCTTTTTCTAATCAGATCTAGGCTTTTTATTTTCCTACTTGTGCCTAAGGAAAAAAAAACAGATGACAATGAAAAGGGAAGAAAGTAAAATAACCATGGGGGGGGAACCCTTCAAAAAACTATCTGTTTAAAATTATAGTAGAGTTTTAAAATGGAATTCTACTATACAACTGAAAATGCGGTGGTGACATTAACTACTAGCTAGGATAGACAGCAAGATATATATTCATTAAGGTAGGGGGAGACCGCATGTTGCAATAAATTATGTGGTATGAATTAACTTATGTAAAAAAGAATAACAAATAAATATAAGTCAACATTCTACCGGTATTTTTATGGAAGCGAGGTGACAGTGTAATAGGAGTCACTTTCACTATTTCAGTTAATTTATTTCTATAATTGAATTTTAAGCCATGGACGTGTATTATTTTGTAGCAGAGAAAATTTAACTTAGTAATATTTTATTATTCAGTGTGGATTTTTCATGTTTCTCAATTCTTTACTCCTGCTAGAACTTGGGCAGATTTTTAAAACTCCCATCCTTAATGTCCAAAGTTGCATTTTTGTATCTTTAGGATTGCTGAGCTAGAATAATCGTTAGGCTATTTAACAATTCCCCCGGGTAAGCTCATTGGCATTGCAAACACAGACACTGTTTCCTTTAGTTGGCACCCAAACTTTCTTCTTCCTTAACAGCAGAATCCTCAGCAGGGAAAATAAAACAAAAGAAAACTCCTATTATGAATTTGGAAAGTTTTAAAATGCAAATTCACATTTATCAATAGCTATCTCACTGAGATCACTTGTACTCAAGGTAACGCCAACAACCTTAAAGATCATGTTCCTGATCACAGCACAGAAATCCCAGTTTCGTTTTTGCTTTGGTTTTTTTAATCAAAAATTCATTGGTTGCTAAGAAATCCCAATTTGGGCAAGGCAAGAGCAAATATATCCCACAGATTTTAAATGTAACTTCATCTTAAAGGACTCAGAAACACATACACAATCCCCAACACACGTACAGAGAAAGAAGGAGAGAATCTCTAAAGTGTACTATAAACACTTGTTGGCTTTCCAAAAACACTAAGTTTCGTATCACTTTAATGAACACTTTGCAAATGCAAAGCTTTCAAATAATTTTCTTCACTTTATCGTATGAAGGATGCATTTCTTTCTTTCCTCCCTTCCTCCCTTCCTTCTTCCTTTCCCTTTCCCTTTCCCCTTCCCCTTCCCCTTCCCTTTTCCTTTTCCTTTTCCTTTTCCTTTCCTTTCCTTTCGTCCTGACAGAGTCTCACACTGCCATCCAGGCTGCAGTACAGTGGCACAATCTCGGCTCACTGCAACCTCCGCCTCCTGGGCTCAAGCGATTTTCCTGCCTCAGCCTCCCAAGTAACTGGGATTACAAGCGTGTGCCACCATGCATGACTGATTTTTGTATTTTTAGCACAGATGGGGTTTTGCCATACTGGCCAGGCTGGTCTCAAACTCCTGACCTCAAGAGGCCTGCCCGCCTCGGCCTCCCAAAGTGCTGGGATTACAGGCATGAGTCACTGCACCTGGCCAAAGGATGCATTTCTGATCTTATGAACCACACTCATCATTCTGGAGATTCATGACTGTACTACAGAGGTACACAACCTTTAACCAAAACCCTTGCAACCAGATGTTTTTAATTTTGTAAAGGGAACATGGTGCTTATACCATATATTCATCCCACCCCAAATAAGGTCTGTAATTAACACTTTATTTCTGCAGCAAAACATATTCCCACAAGTTAGAATGAACTTCCTAAGTTGCCTCACATCAGTTCAGATAAGATTTGCTGCCAAACAAGTACAAGTTAGGCTTTGCTACCAAATGGAATTTGAAAACAAACAACCCAAACAAACAAACTTAAAAAAAAAATGAGTCTTTTGATTTGGCACTGCAGATAAGTCACTGCACACTTATATAGCAGTGACTGAAAGGGTGCCTGAGTTGTTTTGTCTTGGGTGTAGAGGTCATGGCTACCATTTTGAGGACTCAAAGTCTGTTTCTCTAAGTCTTCCTGCCTCTATGCAATCTGGCATCCTTCCATCTGTTTTGTTGCTATGATTTCCTCTACCACCTTTCCTGTCCTGTTAATTTACTACTATTAATCTGCTGTGACTTAATGAAATAGATAGCAACATTGTAATTATGTATGAAATTAGAGTAAGTAGGTTTTAGTAAGCAGCCCAAAATTGTTTTGTAATAAGATATATAAACTTTGCTCATATTCATGATAAAACCTATTTCAACAATTTAGGGGCTTTTTTGTTTGCTAGTGATTTGCACCTGTATTTGTAATTTTTGAGATACTTATCTTTAAAAACAACCCGCCACTCCCTGCTCTAAGAAGAAAAGAGAGAGGAAAAAAGAGAGAGATACGTTGTCTCATTTTATAGATGTCATCTATTTTCAGGATCTTATAAAACCATATTATTATAATATATGCATATATGACATTTTGGTCATCGAAAAATAAGCTACAGTTTAAAACGTATTCACTCTAGCACAAAAAAAGGTTATGACAATAAATAGTGAAGTATTTGTAAAATATTAAAAGTAGAATCTCAGCATGATTTTTGTAAACAATAACAGTCAATTGCCAACATTTTTATTATCGCTCAACTTGCAAGTCCTTCCATATTCTGCCCCTGCCTTCTGCATTTATCCTCCTTTATTACTGCTGTCAGTATGAGCCTTTCCACAGCTCCAACATGTAGAGCCCTTAGTGGCAATGCCCACACAGGCCATACTTATCACTGCAACACATAAGAAATCTGAGGAGGCCGGGCGCGGAGGCTCACGCCTGTAATCCCAGCACTTTGGGGGGCTGAGGCGGACGGATCACGAGGTCAGGAGATCGAGACCATCCTGGCTAACACGGTGAAACCCCGTCTCTACTAAAAAAATACAGAAAATTAGCCGGGCGAGGTGGTGGGCACCTGTAGTCCTGGCTACTCGAGAGGCTGAGGCAGAAGAATGGCATGAAGTCGGGAGGCAGAGCTTGCAGTGAGCCAAGATCGCACCACTGCACTCCAGCCTGGGCAACAGCCCGAGACTCGGTCTCAAAAAAAAAATTTCTTTCCTTTTTTTTTTTTTTTGAGGAGGAGTACAGGGTCACAAATGGAAATCAACACAGCAATGTCCAAGACTCAAGGTTCCCGGAGGGAAGTAGTCAAACATCAATACCAAGTGTTAAGAGAAACAGGTAATGAAAGCCCTACTCCAGAAGAGTACGGGAGAAGTAAGAACAAAGAAACCCAATCAGGTGACTCAAGCATAAGAAAGCATCTTGAGGGCCTCTGACTCACCCATTTAGCAAAGGTCCAAGTACCTGACAAGCACAGGGATGGGCCCTGGGGATACAAAAAAAAAAAAAGTACAAAATGGTCCCCACCCTTCAGGGCATGCAGTGTTTTTAGCAATTAGACAGACATAAACAAATAACAACAACCATATACCATGTCATACCAGTACAATTTAATACCAGGCACTACCTGAGCACAGGGAAATGAGTGCCTGATGCTGCTGTGCAAAACCAGGGGTTTGCACAAACAGAGACTTGCTGTGCTTCCTTTCACTGAATGGCTTCCAACTTCCATGTTCTTCCTCCAGCGCTCTGACATGCATCGGCCACGGCGCCTTAGCACTTGCTCTGCCCTTGCCCTAGAGCGCTCTTCTTCCAGATTGCTACATGGTTCACTCACTTCATTCAGTTCTCAGCTCAAGTGCTACCTCATCAGAAAAGATTTCAATTACCAACCACCCTATTTAAACTATACCCCTACCCTGCCTAAACCCACACACACACACACAACACACACACACACGCTCACTCTCTCTCCCTCCCTATTGCATTACATTGCTTTTTTATCACAGCAGCTATTACAATCTGAAGAACTCGTTGAATTATTTATTGTCTGTTTCCCTCATGTAAATTCTGTGAGAGCAGGGATATCTGTCAGTTTTGTTTATTGCTATATGTCCTCAGTGCTGGGCAGAGTTTAATGAATGAATAAGGAGAAATTTGAGCTGAGTTATGAAGAATATGTAGCAGTTTATCAAGGGAATGGGCAGGAGGTGGAGGCAGGAACACAGAACGTACAATAGGCACAAATAACAAGGAGTCAAGGCACCGTTAAAGGAACTTAAAAGAGGGAAATAAAATAATCAATTCCTGGCACACAGTGTGTTTATATTACATGTTATTAAATAAATGAGTAAATGAGTGAATACATGGTTGAATTAATAAACAGGATTGTGCTTTAGAAAGTGTGTAAGGGGGCCAGGCATGGTGGCTTACGCCTATAATCCCAGCACTTTGGGAGACTGAGTCGGGAGGATCATGAAGTCAGGAGATCGAGATCATCCTGGCTAACACGGTGAAACCCGTCCCTACTAAAAGTACAAGAAATTAGCCAGGCATGGTGGCAGGCGCCTGTAGTCCCAGCTACTCAGGAGGCTGAGGCAGAAGAATGGCAGGAATCCGGGAAGTAGAGCTTGCAGTGAACCAAGATCGCATCACTGCATTCCAGCCTGGGTGACAGAGCGAGACTCAGTCTCAAAAAAAGAAAAAGTGTGTAAGGGAGCAGGCCTGGAGCTAGGTGTGCCGTGGACTGTCTTGCAGCTTCCAGGGCTAACTCAGGTGAGGTGGAGTTGCTAGGGTCCTGATTTCAGAGATCCCTTGATTGACAAGGAACATTATGGCAAGCCAGTGGCTGAAGTAACTGAGGAGGAGAAGAATGATCAGGAACTCAAGGAGACTCAGCTCATAAAAGCTGCTCCAACAATGTTAGCAAGCTCTGTGTTTGAAGACCCCATAATCAGTAAATTAACCAGTATGATGACGAAGGAAGAAAACAAAGTACTAGCCAGATCCTGCATGACTCATGTTCTAGAAGCTATGAGAAGTACCATGATGCTTCTGCAGGGGAACAGCCAACTATTGAACGCGCCCCCTACACCAGTGGTCCCCAACCGTTTTGGCACCAGAAACTGGTTTCCACAGACAGGGGAGAGGGGGTTGATGGGAGAGGGCTGGAAGGGATTGATGATTTCATCAGGCATTGGATTATCACAAGGAGTGTGCAACCTAGATTCCTGCATGTGCAGTTCACAATAGGGTTCATGCTCCTATGAGAATCTAATGCTGCTGCTGATCTGACAGGAGGCGGAGCTCAGATGGTATTGCTGGCTTTTTCACCTTGCTTGCTCACCACTCACCTCCTGCTGTGCGGCCTGGTTTCTAACAGCCCATGAACCTTACCACGCGTCGGTGGCCTGTGGGTTAGGAACTCCTGCCCTACTCTGTCTTCCACTAAGCAGTGAAAAACTATGAGCCTGTGATTGGACTGGTACCCACCTTCAAGGGAGGCCATTTCTCCTGGATCCCTGGATCCTTACCCTACCAATGTCACCACTTCCTGGCCATAAAGGATGATCACTAAATGGCACCAGGGGATGCTGATGCTACCCAGAGAAGCTGGAGGCTTTTTGCAACCAGGGCTCAGTGATCAAGAGGAAACATGACATACACAAGATTACCAAGGCCAACCATGCCCTGACCCACTACTGCTGGTGGTAGAGGTTCCAGAAGGAGTCCAGGGCCCTCCACTGCAAGAAATACTGTGAGCCACTGCCACTTCGAAAAATAGCTGTGGGTTAAGGATGTAGTTCCTTTTTAAGGGCCGGCAGGCCTCATGAGAAAGATGGAGCAGTATATTTATTGCCTGGTAATCCTTCTTTCTTTGAGGCTAAAATTTGGTCTCTCCCTGTCACCCTCTCCTTATAAAGAGAGAGCACATTGTCTTGGAAACGTCGTCCAAGAAACTTAGAACCCGGGCTTCTCTTCCCTCAGCTTGGGATGGACCTTTGGATGGACCTTTGGATGATATAAAAGGAAGCGGTTTTAGGTATCAGTTAGAAAAGATTTATTAGAAAATTCTCACACTGAACTGGTATACCATGTGGTACAGTACTACCATTCACTAAAACTGTTTGGAGGGGGAAAAAGGAAAGTGTGTTAGATTGAATAGATTGATGGAATGGAAGATAGGAAGTAGAGAAACCTCAAAGGCTAGTCTTCTATAGAGAGAAAAATAGGCTCCAAAATGGCTTTAGCCCCTTCCCCGCCCCAACCCCACAGAAAACCAAAAACAAATATATAGTGCTGAGATTATCACTAGCAATATATAGAACTCAAATATGAGGAGAAGATAGTTCCTGAGACCACAGAAAAGTGAAACAACTTTGAGCAGAGAGTAAGAAAATCAGACTTCCATATCTAGCACATGCTTCCTTCTTCCTGGCATCAAAAGTGTGGAAAACCTCCCTTACTCATGGTTTCTACACTGGAAAAAGTGAGATAAAGGTGGGCAACAAGCTTCTCCACCATCCTGGGTTCCCTAGCAGGAAACCTGTCCCTGCCTCAAACCACAGGAAGCATACCAGGTGCCGTAGGTAGAAATATCCCTGAAGGCTGCCAGACACAAGGAAAGGAAGAGGAACTACCATCCCCAGCCCTGGAAACTCTGCTCTGTAACTTGGCCAAAGAAAATGCCAAGGCTGAGTGCGGTGGCTCATGCCTATAATCCCAGCACTTTGGGAGGCCAAGGCAGGTGGATGACGAGGTCAGGAGATAGAGACCATCCTGGCTAACATGGTGAAACCCTGTCTCTACTAAAAATACAAAAAAAAATTAGCCAGGTGTGGTGGCACGTGCTTGTAGTCCCAGCTACTTTGGAGGCTGAGGCAGGAGAATGGTGTGAACCTGGGTGGCGGAGCTTGCAGTGAGCCAAGATCGTGCCACTGCACTTCAGCCTGGGCAACAGAATGAGACTCTGTCTCAAAAAAGAAAGAAAGAAAGAAAATGCTAAATCAGAGTGTCCAATCAGCAGCATCATGCAGCAGGAGATACATTCCACAGGTTGGTTCCCCTAGGCACAAACCCCTAACCATCCTTTCCATATTAATGGGATATCCTCTTTCAGACTTCCCTCATTAAAGACAGGCTATGTGAAAGTACACAGTCAAAGAATTAAGAAGAAAAAAAGAGTGAAAAGGAATAAAGATCACCCACAAGATATAGAAAATTACCTCGACAGGCCGGGTGCGGTGGCTCAAGCCTGTAATCCCAGCACTTTGGGAGGCCAAGACGGGCGGATCACGAGGTCAGGAGATCGAGACCATCCTGGCTAACACGGTGAAACCCCGTCTCTACTAAAAATACAAAAAAACTAGCCGGGCGAGGTGGTGGGCGTCTGTAGTCCCAGCTACTCGGGAGGCTGAGGCAGGAGAATGGCGTAAACTCAGGAGGCGGAGCTTGCAGTGAGCTGAGATCCGGCCACTGCGCTCCAGTCCTGGCGACAGAGCGAGACTCCGCCTCAAAAAAAAAAAAAAAGAAAGAAAGAAAATTACCTTGATAGACCAAATCCAGGAATTATTGGTGTTCCAGGAACAAAAAACAAATACCACATGCTTGCACCTATAAGTGAGAGCTAAATGATGAGAACACATGGACACATAGAGGGGAACAACACATGCTGGGGCCTGTCAGAGGGTGGAGGGTGGAAGGAGGGAGAGGATCGGGAAAAATTACAATGGGTCCTAGGCTTAATACCTCGGTGATGAAATAACAACAACATTAAATGTAAATGGACTCAATTCTCCAATCAAAAGGCATAGAGTGACTGAGTGGAAAAAGAAACAAGACCCAACTATATGCTGCCTTCAAGAAACCCACTTCACCTATATGGACACATATGGACTAAAAGTGAAGGAATGGAAAAATCATTTCATGCAACTGGAAACAACAACAAAAAAAGCAGCAGTAGCTATAATTAGATAAAATAGACTAGAAATCAAAGACTTTAAAAACAGACAAAGGTTATTATAATGATAAAAGGGTCATTTCAGCAACAGGATATAACAATTTTATAATATTTATATATTTGTATATCTGTGCACCCAATGCCAGAGCTCACAACTGTATAAAGCAAACATTAATAGATGAAAAAGGAGATATAGACTGCAATACGATAAAAGTAGGGGATTTTACTCTCCATTCTCAGTAATGGACAGATTATTCACACAGAAAATCAACAGAGTTAAACTACACACAAGACCAAATAAGCCTAACTGATATTTACAGAGCATTTCATCCAACTGCTGCAGAATACACATATTTTTCATCAGCACATGGAACATTCTCCAGAATAAACCGTATCTCATGCCAGAAAACAAGTTTCAACTAATTCAAACAAGTAGAAATCATATCAAGTATCTTTTCTGACCACAATGAAATAAAACTAGAAATCAGTAAAAAGAGAAACCTCAGAGAAGACACAGACACACGAAAATCAAACAGCGTTCTCCTGAATGACCGGTGGGTCAGTGAAGAAATTAAGGGGGAAATTTAAAAATTTCTTGAAACAGGCCGGGCGCGGTGGCTCAAGCCTGTAATCCCAGCACTTTGGGAGGCCGAGACGGGCGGATCACAAGGTCAGGAGATCGAGACCATCCTGGCTAATACGGTGAAACCCCGTCTCTACTAAAGAATACAAAAAACTAGCCGGGCGACGAGGCGGGCGCCTGTAGTCCCAGCTACTTGGGAGGTGGAGGCAGGAGAATGGCGTGAACCCGGGAGGCGGAGCTTGCAGTGAGCTGAGATCCGGCCACTGCACTCCAGCCTGGGCAACAGAGCCAGACTCAGTCTCAAAAAAAAAAAAAAAAAAAAAAAAATTTCTTGAAACAAATGAAAATGGAAATACAACACACCAAAATCTATGGAATACAGAAAAGCAGTAGAAAAAGGGAAATTTATTGCAATAAATGCCTATATAAAAAATGTAGAAAGACTTCAAATAAACAATCTAAATATACACCTCAAGGAACTACAAAAGCAAGAACAAACCAAACCAAAATTAGTAGAAGGAAAGAAATATAAAGGTTAGAGCAGAAATAAATGAAATTGAGACAAAAAATACAGAAAATCAATGAAACAGAAAGATGGTGTTTTGAAAAGATAAAAAAAAATCAACAAACTTTTGGCTAGACTAAGAAAAAAAGGTCAGGCACAGTAGCTCACACCTGTAATCCCAGCACTTTGGGAGGCTGAGGCGGGCAGATCACAAGGTCAGGAGATTGAGACCATCCTGGTCAACATAGCGAAATCCCATCTCTACTAAAAATATAAAAAATTATCCGGGAGTGATGGAGCACAACTGTAGTCCCAGTTATTCAGGAGGCTGAGGCAGGGGAATTGCTTGAATCCGGGAGGCAGAGGTTGCAGGGAGCCAAGATCGTGCCACTGCACTCCAGCCTGGCAACAGAGCAAGACTCAGTCTTAAAAAAAAAAAAAAGAAAAGAAAAAAAGAGAGAAGACCCAAAGAAATAAAATCAGAAATAAACAAGGCAACATAACAACTAAGACCACAGAAATGCAAAGAATTAGAGACAATTATGAGCAACTATCTGCCAACAAGTTATAAAACCTAAAAGAAATGAATAAATTCCTGGACACATAAAACCTACCAAGATTGAACCATGAAGAAACAGAAAAATAATGAAGGCCTGAACTAAAACCATGAGAATAGAGAAGAGAGATCACATTTGAGAAGCAAGCCAAATTGTCATATGATTGATGTGGAGGAGTCAAAGGGGAAAGAGGATTCTGATATGGGTGTCCAGATGGGTGGTACCATTGGCTACAGGGTAAAACCAGGCAAGGGGACTGCAGTGGGGAGAGAATCCATTCTGCGTTGGAGATCTTGAGATTGAAGTGCCTTTTTAACAGGTGAAGACAACTAAGATGTAGTGTAAAGTGTAGGCCTAGGAGAATAGTCAAGACAGAAGACAGATTTGGTATAGCATGGATATCTTCATCTTCAGAGTGTTCTACTAGAATAAGAAGACAAAATGTAATGAAATCAAGAGGCAGAAAGAAGAAAAGGAGCCTCCAACAGAAAACTGAGGAGCAGCAGCTACTGGGTGATTAGATGAAAACTATGGGTTCAAGCCCCCATGAAAACATGCAGTGCGCTGTCTAGCTCACTAGTCCCATTGCCCTGGCCCGTAGGAGAGACTGAAATACATAGGAAAACTGAACCAAGTAAAGCAGGAAAGAGGGAGGAATGGAAGGGACCTTGGAAGGAGTGAACTGGTTAACAGTAAAACTACCAATGTAGCAGGAAAGATAGTGATATCTAAGTATTCAAAATATTTTTTATTTCATTTTATTTATTTTTGTTTGTTTTATTGTTTGTTTGTTTGAGACGGAGTTTCGCTTTTGTTGCCCAGGCTGGGGTACGATGGCATGATCTCAGCTCGCCGCAACTTCCACCTCCTGGGTTCAAGTGATTCTCTGGCCTCAGCCTCCGAGTAGCCGGAATTGCAGGCGTGCGCCACCATGCCTGCCTAATATTTTGTATAAGTAGAGACAGGGTTTCTCCATGTTGGCCAGGCTGGTCTCGAACTCCTGACCTCAGGTGATCTGCCTGCCTCAGCCTCCCAAAGTGCTGGGATTATAGGCATAAGCCACTGTGCCCAGCCTTTTTTATTTATTTTTTGAGACAGGCTCTTCCTCTGTCACCCAGGTTGGAGTGCAGTGGCAGAATGACAGTTCACTGCAAGCTCAAACTCTTGGGCTCAAGAGATCCTCTTGCCTCAGCCTCTCAAAGTGCTGGGATCACAGGTGTTAGTCACCACATCCAGTCCGAAATGTACTTTATTAACATGCCAGACACTGTTTTGACCAGGTTACATAGTTTAATTGAGTCAATTCTTATGACAACCCTGTAAAGTAAGGATTATTATTATCCCCCACTTTACAGATGAGAAAATGAGGCACAGAGAGGTGAAGTTGCCTAAGGTGACACAGGAAATCAATGAGAGAGGCAAGACTGAAACCCAACTGTCCTGCTTCAAAAATAAATTCAAAACATTTATTTGCACAGATGGAAGAGTGTACTTTGTGAGAGAATTTAAGTGTGGGCAATTTCAATGGAGTGGCAGCTATGTGGCCTGGGAAGGTGAAAGGAAGGTGAGGAAGTGGAGAGAGCAAAGGTAAACTGCTGTTGCAAGGAGCTTAGCTAGGAAGAGAGGATAGACTAGTAGCTGGAAGGGAACACAGGAGTGACAGAAGCTGTTTTGTGTTTTTAATGAGCAAGTCTGGAGCATGTGGGTTCGATAGAGTCTGTTTATATTACACTGTAGAATTTGCTCAAGGAAAACGAGGGGGTTGGATAAAAAGACAGATTCCTTCCAGCTCTGAGTCTACTATTCCACAACTTTGAAATTCTTTCTCAGTGAAGCCAGATGGAAGATTTTACTGGATAAAATTGGTTGGAAAAAATCATTTACTACACTTTTAAAGAGGTATTTAAATAGAAACCCAAAGACCTATTTAGTCTAATATCCTTTTAATTCATGAGCTTTTAATGTTTTCCCAAGGTGATCTGTCACATTTCTTGGCCTAAAGAGAAATCTAAAGTTTTTATTGTCTTTAGATTTGGCCTAATGACATGTTTCTGCTTTCCTGTCTAAGGTTAGGAAAGAAAGAGTCAAAGTCATCTTGGGTTCATATTCTTGTTCTCCATTGCCTTTTCCTTTCTGGCCTCTGCCCCTCTTTCCACACGAAATAAAAATAGTTAAGTGCAGGCAGTTATAAAAAAGCCGTGTTTCTCTCACAATACATCTTAAACTAATCACTCGCGTAGGTGTTTTCTGCAATTTTCTGTCTACTAAACATCCCTTGAAACACCTCAGCTTTCTCCTAACCTGGTATCTTTCACTTATGCTAAACTTTTTCTTTTCTCCTTCTCTTCCTATGAGCAAAAGAGAAGGATAGACTAGTAACTAGATAGACTAATAGCAGTGGATGCATGTCAATCCCAGAAATTACCCCAGAGCCTCATTTTATCTCTACATCACTGCACAAAGCCCTTTCTCAGCACACCTGCTTCAATTATACGTATTCCTATTTTTTCATACTTTTCCATCTCCAGTTGCTCCTTTTCCTACCCATATGTCAGTTTTCAATTATCCCCTAGTAGGGCTATAAGAAGGGGAGAGATGACTGCAAAAAATATAGAACTCATTTTTTCCAGCTTTCAGATGTGTTTTGGCACCTACCAAAACTGGTATATACCCAGTTTTGGAAATTCACTATACTTCAAACAAAGTAACATTACACTTAGAAGACATGTCTCAAAAGGAATTAGAGAGCTATTCACTTAACAAATCTTTGCTCCTTGCTCATTTCTATTCTGGGCACTCCTCCATACAATGGATGAATAGCATTATCTCTCAGACAAATGCAAATAATCTTCATAGAAAGATCTTTATATTTTTCTCTAAAAGTATGATATCTTTCTAGCTCACAATTCCCTAGAGCCAGGTGATAATTAAAGTGTTTCAGGTTCAAAGGCGTTCTCTCTGAAATTCCTGATGAGCTAGCTTCAGACAAGAATGCGGGTAAACAGAAATGGTGATGATATCATAAGAGGATCAGGTTATAATATTAATAAGTTGGAAATGAGATGTGCCTAGTATCAATAATTGACTTAATTCACATTTTCCCTGACACATGTAAATCCAAATCCCAGCATTCATAATAGTAGTTACCGTATTTTGGCAGGCATATGTACCAAGCTGAGATGAACAGAGCACAAATAATCTCTTGTCAGTACTGTAGCCTATACCACAGTGGCACCTCATTATAAAGAGATCAAAAACATTTTGTGACAGCAGGCAATCCTTCTCTAGAAATAATAGCAGAAATCTCAGTATCTCTAAATTGAAATAATGATTTGCACCCTTTATCTTTACAGGATGGGCTTTTGAAACTATAAAATATTTTAGAATACTCAGCATCTGGGACAATCTAAGTACTTCTCTATATAGTTGAGCAACGTTTTCAAATATTGACCACCCTGATGATTCCAAACCATGTAATTAGCTTGATCAAGTATACTTTCCTCCTTCTTACTCTTGGTAAAACATATTTTTACATTATTTAATACAATTAAAAAGCCATTCCTTTTTCTATTTCTCCTTATTTTTATTTTTATTTTTCTTAGTTAATCAAGAATGCTGAAAACCTAATTTTTAAACCAGGAAAATTTTCCATTGGAAAATCTTCAATTTTTAGGCTATGGAACATTTTAGCTTAAAATAATTAATTGGCAAATGACCGATGCAAATGCTTTTTATTAAAAATTTACTTCTATTTTTACAAGGGCTAAAAAAAACCTAGAATATGTGCTTTATACCATCTAATAGTTAAAATTCTTCTGTATGTGAGGATGTGAAAGTCTTCTGTAAAAGGAAACATTTTCCCTAAATGAGTTTTTGAATGAATCAATTTCCTCTATTCCCAGTCACAACAGTTTTTGAGTTTTTGACAAGTCTTGTCTCCTAGAGTTTCTGATACTCTTTCCAAATGTTTAGTGGGAAGAAGCTTCTCTTTGCTTTTTCTGGTAGAAAAAGCCAGAACTCTCAGGCTGCAGTTCTCTCTCCTGACCTCCTGTCCTTCCTCACTGCTAGCTCCCAGAAGTCCTGCCGAAGGTTACCAACTGGCTTTAATCCAACTCTAACTTTTCACCGAGGGCTTGGAGAGGCAACCTAGACTTTTTAAACTTTTTTCTTTTGTTTCATAAAACACAAGATTAAAAGATTATTATAAAACATTGCCGTTCGAACACCTAATATGGCCTTGGCCATGCTTATATTGGCAGAATCCATGAGAGCACTGTGGTCCCAAGGCCCTTTAAGAGGTGGGGTGTTATTTCTGAAATGGATTTGAACCTTATGCAATACATATAAGAAAGTTGCATTTTCCCGCCACAGTGGAAAACATCTGTTTTGCTAGTGGATTTGACTCCATTGCCAGAATAACTTTCCAGATGTTTTGAAACTCTAAACAACTGCTTCCTTTCTGATCTGCTCTGGCTCAAAAATTGATTTGCTAAGAAAACACATAGGTCTGTGACATAAATGAAAACAATAATATTTATCTTAACTAATCCATATCACCAAAACATTTTAGACATGGCCTTGGACTAATGGTATAATATAGATTCTTTTTCTTTCTAAAATATGTATACAGACATGTATACACATAGGCTCTTGAAAGGGAATATAGTGCAAACAGGAAAACATTTCCAATCCTCTTAGTGTAAATAACTACTGGTGGTAGACCATTTATGCTCCTGTCATTTTCTCAGCTTTTTCATTGACTTAACTTAAATGACACCCTGGTAGGATATGAGCATGCCCAGTACATATTTAAACCTCTTCCCTTTCATGACTCCTGTATAGCATGCAAAGTATTTTACGTTATCTCACTTTTAGCCTTCTATAGTGTCTACTTTAGCCATTTCTTCCTAGTTAACCTCTAGCCACTGTTTGTTGTCATTGTTTTTTGTTCATTTAATGTTTACATAATTTAAAAAGATGATTTTTATGTTTTTTATAATCAACTGCCAAACAATACAATATTTCTTTTTTCTGCCTCACTATACCTCACGATTTCACTTTGTGGTCTTCATCCTAACCTTGTTTGGATTTAAAATCTCTACAGTTTCATTCCATTTATGTTTTTAACTCCTTGACTTTTTCAAATACTCAGCTTTTCCCTTTCATTCTTTACAAAGTCTTCCAGCAGATCATATTCCCATTTCCACTATGATCCAGAAATGCAAATGTTTTAAAGTCAAATTCTAAGTAGAACAGAACAAAACTGTTGTGTATTAAAGTTCAATGTGTACTTTCCTTTATAAATATTTCCCAACCTTTTGTATGTGTCTTCATTTTACATTATACCTAAGTTTCTAAACACCAAGAATCTGCTTTGAATATTTCTTTAGATTCTAAATTTGGTCAGTCATTTCTAATAAGCACACTTTTTTTTTTCATTCATACTGTAGAATGCAGCCCACATCTTGTTCACCTTTGTATTACCAGTGCCTAAAGCAGAGAATCTGGCAGACACTCATTTACCATTTATTAAATAACTCGAACACTTGCTTGGCAGGGATTTGATGTCCCAGGCACTGTGCTAAGCATAGATTATATGCTATGTAATGTGATCTCAAGAATTCTGTGCAGTAGACATGATTATTCTCATTTTACTCTTAAGGAAATAGAAACTCTGGGAAAGAGAGAAATAATTAATAGAAATTTACATGAGTAGAAAGTTGCAAATTATTTAGTTCCAAAGGCAGGCTCTTTGAATAACATGAAAAACAAACATAAACCATACAAACACTTTTCTTTCCCATTTTCCTCTATCATGGCTGGTCCCAGGAAAAACTTTAAAATAGAGCAGATTTTCAGTACATCTTCCCTTTCCCCTTACTACCTAACTTTTAGTGCCCAAACCCTTTGACTTATCCTTCCAACCAACCTCAGAAGCTTCCACAATGGACACTCCCTCCAGCATCCAGGGCCCACCAGCCATGGTCTGTATCCCCACCTATCTTCAGCCATACTAAATTCTGGTTTTTCCTTCATCAAATCTTGGGTCTTATTGCTTCATAATACTTAAGCTTCAGAGATTGAAAAGTTGCTTATTAGGCCATCTTTCTTCCCCGACATTGAAAAGCTAGAAGAGTCTGTAAGAATTATCTGGTCATAATTTTATGGGCAAAAAAAGTCATTGAAATGACTGTAATCAAAAGGAGTGGACTTACATTAGGCTGAACAGAAGCTAAGGAGAGCACTTTGGCAGGATCCTCATTGTCCACCTCCAATCAGACTTCACTGCACTAGGCTGACCTCTATTTCCTAAGAAGAATCCTAGCTGAAATACACAATGACTTCAAATTTTCTTATGTAACTTCCATGTTGAAGCCAGTATCAGAATTAAATTCAATGGTAGGGTCTAAAAGTGAAAAGAGAAAGATAATTACCAGCAAACTCATTAATTATTATGTAAATCTGTTAAATTTTACACATACACACACAAACACACACACAAACAAGTGTACAGTCCTTGGAAATTACGATGTCTGCTTTTTGCACGCTTCTGTAATATATGTATTTATTTTTTTTCAGATACAGGGTCTTGCTCTATCACCCAGGCTGGAGTACAGTGGTCCAATTACAGCTCACTGCAGCCTTGAACTCCTAGGCTCAAGAGATTCTCTCACCTCAGCCTCCTGAGTAACTGGGATTGCAGGTGCACCATCACACCTGGTAAGTATTTTTATTTATTAGAGATGGGGTCTCACTAAGTTTCCCAGGCTGGTCTTGAACTTCTGGCCACAAGTGATCCAGGTTAGTTTCGAACTCCCGACTGCAAGTGATCCTCCTGCCTCAGTCTCCCAAATCACTGGTATTACAGGTATGAGCCACCACACCTGGCTAACAATGCAATTTACATACATTGACTTATGGCTCGGCATGGTGGCTTACTCCTGTAATTCCAGCACTTTGGGAGGCCGAGGTGGGCGGATCACTTGTAGTTGGGAGTTCGAAACTAACCTGGCCAACACGTTGAAACCCTGTCTCTACTAAAAATATAAAAATTAGCCAGGAGTGGTGGTGGGCACCTGTAATCCCTGCTACTCAAGAGGCTGAGACAGGAGAATTGCTGAACCCAGGAGGTGGAGGCTGCAGTGAGCTGTCACATCACTGCACTCCACCCTGGGTGACAGAGCAAGACTCCATCTCAAAAAAATAAAAAGATAAAATAAATAAATAAATACAATGACTTAATCATTAATTCAGTTAACAAATAGTTATTGAATACATACTGTAGAGAAGGCACAAAAGAGAGATTAGAATTTATAAGGTAATATAAACCATGTTCACAAATGATTGAAATGTAAATGTGTAAGATCATTGTCAGAAAAGGACAAAGTATTTTGAGTAATCAGAGTAGGGAAGGATTACGAGCAGCTAGCAGAATCAATGATGATTTTGACATATTAATCTTTATATTTTACCTTATATTTTACTTACAGAAGTAATAACCAAAGTATTTGAACATGTGCTGTTTTTTCAGGTATTGTGTAGGCAGTTTATAGTACTATTGAATCAATTAAAATTGCTTCTGGCTGTAAGAATCAAAATACCCTATTACAACTTGGTTAAACAATAGTGCGACATTTAGTTATTTCACTCAAAAAGAAGTCTGGAGGCAGGCAGTTGAAGAATAAGGGGAGTGATTCAACAATGTCATGAAAGACACAGGTTCTTTCCATTATTTCCCTCTGCCAATTTTGTGATTGTGGGATGACTAGGGGACCTTCTCTAGAATCATGTATGACACATCTTCTTATATATGTATAATAAAATCATGAAGAAAGGAGGTACTCTCTTCAAGGGCGTCTCTCTGTTACATGGGAGGAAATCTTTTCCAAATGTCCCCAACTGACTTCCCCAGGTCTTTTTGGCTAGACATGGTTCACATACCCATGCCTAGAGCTGTAGATGATGAAGGAGAAGAGGACTGCCATAACGTAGTAACCATCACACACAATGCCTCTTCACTGTCTCCCAAGACTCCAGTGGAAATAAGCAATATGTTTGCATTGATAATGGAACTTTTAAATTATTGCTTTACATACAGTTATTAAGATATTTTCTATTTGTCAGCCATGGTCAAAATTTAGTCCCACAAAGGTATATTAATCTTATTTTAGTGGCCAAGAAACAATAAGCATTCTACAGATAGAAATAGTGATTGATTAAGGTAAAGTTTTTTGTTTTTTCGTTATTTATTTTTTATTTTTTGGTTTTGAGACAGGGTTTCACTCTGTTGCCCAGGCTGGAGTGCAGTGTCTCCATCAAAGCTGACTATAGCCTCGACCTCCCAGGCTCAAGTGATCCTTCCACCTCAGCCTCCCCAGTAGGTGGGACTATAGGCATGTGCCACCATGCCCAGCTAATTTTTTGTAGAGATAGGGTATTGCAATGTTGCCCAGACTAGTCTTGAACTTCTGAGCTCAAGTAATACACCAGCCGTGTCCTCCCAAAGTGCTAGGATTACAGGTGTGAGCCACTGTGCCCAGCCAAGGTGAAGCCTTGCTTAATGTCTTTGTCAATTAATGTCTGTGATTCTAGAATTTTGCTGAGTCAGTTGGTTTCAGCTAGGAACTAGTGAATGAAAACTAACCCATGTGAAATTATTACTGAAATGTCATAGAACAGTTCATGGCTAGTGGAATTAAATTAATATGGCTAGCATATTTGAAAACATTGTACCTGTCAGAGTAACTCTCTGTTTGAATTTACTGCGTTAATTTCTTACACTTTTCATATTTTCCTGGAATACAACTTTCCACTTCACTCAGAACAAACATTAAAGTAGTATGTTTATATACTATGTGTAGTGTGAGAAAATTGTTTTAACCATTTAAGAAAATAGAAAATCCTTGTTTTTATATCATGTGACTATTGAAATTGCAATATGAATGTTTTATTTAAGGGCTTCTTTATTTATACTGCAAAAATCTGTCTTTCTGTTTCTTTCTCTTTCTTTTCTTTTTTCTTTCTTTCTCTTTCTTTTTTTTCTTTCTTTCTCTTTCTCTATCTTTCTTTCTTTCTCTCTTTCTTTCTTTCTCTTTCTTTCTTTCTCTCTCTTTCTTTCTCTCATTCTTTTCCTTTCTTTTTTTTGAGACGGAGTCTCGCTCGGTACCCAGGCTGGAGTGTAGTGGCACAATCTTGGCTCACTGCAACCTTTACCTCTCGAGTTCAAGCAGTTATCTGCCTCAGCCTCCCGAGTAACTGGGATTACAGGCACCCACCACCATGCCCGGCTAATTTTTGTATTTTCTCTTTTTTCTCTCTTTCTTTGAGACAGGGACTCTCTCTGTCACCCAGGCTGGAGCACCCTGGTGCAACCAGGGTGAACCAGGGCTTGCTGCAGCTTTAACCTCCCAGACTCAAGCAGTCCTCTTGCCTTAGCCTCCCCAGTAGCTGGGGCTACAGGTGCATGCCACCACACTCAACTAAATTCTTAAATTTTTTATAGAGATGGGGTTATGGTGCCAGGGTTTGTCTCAAATTCCTGGGCTCAAGCAATTCTCCTGCCTTCACTAGGTGTGGTAGCTCATGGTTACAGGCATGAGCTACTATGCCTGGCTTTATTGCAATATTTCTGAAATTATACTTCAGTCATCTATTATTCTACAACAAACCACCCAAAGCTTACCAACTTAAAACCACAGTTTTCTAGATACTGGTGAGGTTGTGGAGAAAAAGGAATGCTTATACACTATTGGTGGGAGTGTAAATTAGTTCAACCATTGTGGAAGACAGTGTGGTGATCCCTCGAAGACCTAAAGAGATAAATACCACTCAACCCAGCAATCCCATTGCTGAGTATATACCCAAAGGAATATAAATCATTTTATTATAAACATATATTCATGCATATGTTCATTACAACACTATTCACAATAGCAAAGGCTTAACCTAAATGTTCATCAATGATAGACTAGATACAGAAAATGTGGTACATATGCACAATAGAATACTATGCAGCCATAATAAAGAACGAGATCATGTCCTTTGCAGGGACATGGGTGGAACTGGAGGCCATTATCCTCAGCAAACTAATGTAGGAACAGAAAACCAAGTATCACTTGTTCTTACTCATAAGTGGGAGCTAAATATGAGAACACATAGGCACATACAGGAAAACAACACATGCTAGGACCTGTAGGAGGGTGGATGGAGGGAGGACAGACAGGATCAGGAAAAAGTGACTAATATCTACTAGGCTTACCACCTGGGTGATGAAATAATGTGTATGACAAACCCCCATGACACAAGCTCACCTAGATAAAAAACCTGTATGTGTACCCCTCAACTTTAAATAACATTTTAAACAAAATAGTTATCGTTTATTTTGCTCATAAATTTACAATTTTGGAATGGCTGTGTTGGGATGGTAAGTTTCTGTTTTCCCATGGCATCGGTTGAGGCAGTTTTCTGGGACAGAATCCAGTTGCAAGTTAGTTCACTTACATAGCTAGTGTCTGCTTTAACAAAGATACCACAGAATAGGTGGCCTAAACAACAAGCATTTCTTTCTCTACAATTCTGGAGACTGGAAGTCTGAGATCAGGGTGCTAGCTCAATTGGGTTCTTGGTAAAGGCCCTCTTCCTGGACAGATGGCTGTCCTCTTCTTTTATCTTTACAAGTTGGAATGAGAGAGAGAGAGAGAGAGAGAGGGAGGGAGGGAGGGAGACAGGGAGAGAGAGAGAGATACTGATGGGTACCTTGGCTCCTTTCCACATGAGATTCTCCATGTGGACCTCCCCAGGAGATTGCTTGAGCTTCCTCACAACATGGCAGTTGGGTTCCAGAAAAAAATATTCCAATGGGAAGTTGAAACTATCAGTATTTTAGGAATTGGGCCCAGAGCTTCAGCTTAGCATCAATCCTGCTATATACTAATGGTCAAGCAGTCACATAGACTCTGTCCAGATTTAAAGCAAATGGACATAAATTTCTTCTATTGATAAGAGGATGAAAACTAAATGTAACCATCTTTAATCTCTATAGACTGGAAAGAGGATTCTTTTTTATTTTCAAGGTTCATTCCCATGGAAAATTTTTCTTTTTTATCATAGAATACTGTCAAACTGTGAAAATGACCTGCTTTGTAAATAAAACCACAATAAAAATATCACAGAGTTTAAAAAGTTTATTTATTTTTATATCACAATAAAAATATGGCAGAGTTTTATTGTGGTTTACTTAACCACAATAAAAATATAGCAGAGTTGTAAGGTCCAAAGTCATACTTGAATCAGGATTACTCAAACTTGAGTCAGGATTCAAGTTTCATGTATAACTAATGCTTTTCTACTCAGAAAACTGGTCAGAACAAATGTGTCACCAGGATACAATATTGATGTTGTATTTATTATGGTAATAAAAACAAAGTAAGAACTGTTCCTTGCTATATTTTAAATTTTTGATTAAATATTTTTTATTGGGTAGACCATTTTTTATTTTAAAAGGCAGTATTTTAATTCTCTTTCTGTTGAATATTTTTAAATTGCATTTTGATAATAGAGTAAAAAGTAAACAAGAATAGAAATATTTTCTGTGTAGTGTTAAACGGAACACAGCAGATCACTTCTGATGATAAATGAAAAATTTTATTATGTAGTAAGAGAATAGTACTAACTCAATATAAGGCATAGTGAGGTAGTTTTCAATTAATTTTTTGTTTTTATGAGGATGATGTTCTCAGATTTAATAGAAATTGAAAGAGTTCATGACACAGCAAATGACAAATCTTATGGCATTTTCTTCTATTTGTTGAAGAGGAGAATTCCATTTTATTTCTTTGATTTGTGAGAAAACTCTATGTTCTCTAGTTTTACAAGCATCATTAATATTGTTTGTCAGTTATTGTTCAACAACAATGTGCAAGATTAGGCTTGAACAGTCAAAACAATAAAATGAAAGAATAAGAAAAAAATGAGTAGGGATTGGTAGTGTCTTTCCTTCCAAGGATAAGTTATTCAGAGTTTCTGGTGCTATTACGAGACTACTTCCTCATTGAACGTTTTGATGGTGCTATGCCTCTGGGGTTTTTCACCTGAGCTTTATTTTGTCTATTCAATGGCTTCACAGTCTCTAATGGTCTCTGTCCTCCTCCTCCCTGGAGAGTGTTGGTGTTCTGCAGAGTGTTCCTCCTGGTCTTCTATTATAATTCTACATTTCCTGATCATAGTTCTCAAGATTTTTTTCTCTAATCCAAACTTCTCTACAGAGTTCCACACATATAAGCCACATTACTATCTGTATATCCTACAGGAATCTCCAACTCATCAGCCCCAGATTAAAATCATCATCCTTCTTCCAAAATCATTAATTAAGAGTTGCTACTCTTCACCCATATTTACTAGGTCACTAAGTTCTATCAATTCCTTCTCAAAATATGTTCATGCTTGCCCCATCCTTTTCATCCTCATGACCACTAACATATTTCAGGGTTTTGCATTTATTCCCTAGGTTGTTACAAAGGTCTCCTTACAGGTCAAACCACATCTAGTTTCACTCTAAGCCATCCCTCAAACTGCTTCCAGACTGACTGTCCCCAAAATACAAATAAGATAATGTGACAACCATATGTAAAACATCATCCTTCATTGTTTACAGAGCAGGGTCCAATCTCTGTCATCAGATAGAATAAACTCTCCATGATATGTCTTCCTCTCTATTATCATCTCCCTCCAATTTCCTTAAAGATCCATCATATTGTTTCCTGCTCCTATACCTTCATGCATGCATACACACGTAAACACACATCACATATATACATACAATGTATATGTATATAAGTGCACACACATCACATACATACATACATAAAATATGTATGTATATATACATAAATGCATGCACATTGTTTCTAAATGGAAAGACTTCCCTCTCTTTATTGGTATACAGAGTGTCTCTGCCAAGATCTAATGTAAACATGACCTTCTCTTTGAAGCTTTCTGTTACCCTTCCACCTCTGCTGCCAGCTACACAATTACCACTCCCTACACTGTGCTACTAAGTGTGCCTAAATCAAACATGACTTTTATTATTGCACTGACAAGATTGTATTTCTATTATCTTTTGCATGTCTGTCTTCTGTAGAAAATTACAATTCTTTTTTTTTTTTGAAACAGGGTCTTACTCTGTCACCCAGGCTGGAGTGCAGTGGCATGATCTCGGCTCACTGCAACCTCTGCCTCCCGGGTTCAAATGATTCTCCTGCCTCAGCTTCCCGAGTAGCTGGGACTACAGGTGCACACCACCACACCCAGCTAATTTTTGTATTTTTAGTAGAGACAGGGTTTCACCATGTTGACCAGGCTGGTCTCGAACTTCTGACCTCAAAGTGATCAAACTCCCTCGGCCTCCAAAAGTGCTGGGATTACAGACATAAGCCACCCCACCTGGCTGAAAATTACAATTCTTTAAAGATAGGAAACATGACTTACTTACTAGCAGCATCTAGTGGCATTACCCTCTAAAAAACCTATAAATTAAGCTGTGTAGAATGAATGAAAGAAAAATACGAAGATAAACTACATTAATTATAAAATGCTTATTAATTTCTGAGATTACGTTGCAAGAGTAAGAACCACATTATACTCTGACAGAGAAAAGGCTTCAAGTTCAAACATCCAGAAGAAGTAACATTTGAAATCCAGTCACAATTTTAAAAAACAGTCTATCAGGTTTTAATACTTAATATCAGATGCTTTCCTAGGTAACAATTAAAGCCAGAAATTTTCAGAAAACATGCATTAGAAAAAAAGTAAAAAAGTAAAATAAATTGGTATTAGAATAATTTTAGAGGCAGAAAAGACTAAAAATCATTTGTTATGATATGAAAGCTTTGATATTAGTAAAATAATTATGCAGAACAATGTGAAACACATAAAATAACCCAGAAAAGGAAGAACCAAAATTATATATAATAATAGTAATAATAATCACTACTATTTATTGCTTATGACATGACAGGCACTGTGTTGCAGCTCTACAATCTTATCTTTCTATCTTCACAGTAAAGTTGAATGTAGATATTATTATTATTTATCTCATTTTGTGGATGATGAACCTGTGTCTAAGAAGGGTTGATCAACTTAATTTACCAAGGTCACATAGTCTAGTAAGTTACAGAATCACAGCTTAAATTCTGACTTGGGAGCCCAAGCTCTTATCTATTACATGCAAAGAGACAATTTCTTACCCATGTTTGACCATGTTTCTCCAGTCTCTTACAAGGAGAAATTAGGAATCATACCAGAACCAAACTTTATAGTAATTTTGGTAGTTGGATAAGATGAAATTTTGTGATCTTGCTCTTGGGATCATAAGAGCAACAGATGGGAATGGTCTTTTCCCTGCAGGGAACATGCTTCCCCTGTCGATCACCTATCCACTAAATAAACCTCAGGCTCACAGTGAGGATTGGACAGCTGACACTAGATGGTCATAGGAGGGAAGAGATGCTTCCTTTCTCTTGGGCTAGAAAGTGGTTGATGTTTGTCTCCCAGTAAAGGACACACCTGAATGGCTTTGTGGGAATTGAGGAGCTGCCCCTGACACATAGATCTAGTCAAGGTGTCTGCCTGATCAGAAATGGGGGACAAGAACAGGGATTGGTGTGAAAGTTGTAGTTAATTCTCAGGGATGTATCCCCTATCCATAGTTACCCATACAGTCTGATCTCACCTCTTCTATGACGAGTTAAAAAAAAAAAAAAAAATGGGAACAAGCCTGTGACCTTGCTTTCAACAAAGCAAGAGTACAGAGCAGTACAGCTTCTCCTGGACCAGTGTGGAGGTAACAAAAGCAGTGAACAAGGGCAGGTAACTGTGCCCAGCAAGGCTGATGTTTCATGAGGGTCAGGGGCAACAGAGCAGCCCAACAGATACAAAGTACAGAAGGATGGATTCAACAAATTAATAAATGGCTCAACATACATCGATCATTGAAAGTAAATGTGATCTTATTTTTAGTTGCAGACCGTTGAGGCTTAGACCTCTGAATCACATTCATCGTACTGACGCCCTGCTTTAAGATCTTCTGTGCCTCCCTACTGTCTTCAAAAGGAAGTTCAAGTTCCTGAGCATCCCACAAACAAGGCAATTCATGAACAGCCCATTGCTAATGTCCTCTCTCACCAGCCTTCTGACCCCACACAAAGGCCCTCATATTCAAATGTACTAAATTACGAGCGTTTCTCCAAATGTGGGCTTTTGTCCTCTTTTGCCTCTGAACACACGATAATTTCTGTTTCTAATTCTTTTCCCCAAACTGCTTCTGCCCCTAAAACTCATTCTTTGCAGCTCAACTCAAAAGTTCCTTTTTAAAAGAGCCTTTGTGACTAGAATGCAACTTATGTGATCGCTTCAATTTCCTATTAAAATCCTAAGAAAACATATACTTTATTTATTATTTATTTATTGAGATGGAGTTTTGCTCTTCCTGCCCAAGCTAGAGTGCAATGGCGTGATCTTGGCTCACTGCAACCTCTGCCTCCCAGGTTCAAGCAATTCCCCTGTCTCAGCCTCCCTGGTAGCTGGGATTACAGGTGCTCGCCACCACGCCCAGCTACCTTTTTGTATTTTTAGTAGAGACAGGGTTTCACTATGTTGACTAGGCTGGTCTCGAACTCTTGACCTCAGGCGATCCACTCACCTCAGCCTCCCAAAGTGCTGGGATTATAGGCGCGAGCCACTGCACCTGGCTAGAAAATGTATACTTTAGAATTGATCACTCCGTATCGTTATGCTATGTTTACATATCTGCTTCTTTTCTGCATAATGTGCTCCTAGCGTGCCTGGCCCATGGTAGGATGCAATAATATTTGCTGAGTGAATGAATGACTGGTAATTCTCTTGATCACGCATAGTAGCTGCTGTAGTCCTCAGAGATTTGCATGTGCTCTTTCTTTTGTGAGAAGTCATGTATCCTGGAGGCTGATTCTTCCTTTAATTTGCAAATTAACTTAACCAAAATTGAAATTAGTGAGGAGGGCATAAAGGACTTAAACATTCTGACAATATTTTATCTTCCTTCTTTAGCTGCAGTCATTGACGTTATTGCTGTTTCTTTCATGTATTATATTAACTAAATTGATCATTCTTACAGCATGTTCAAATGTTTAAAATATAGATATCTTGCTTGTGGCTCCCTAGATGGCTGCTAGAGGAGGTGGATCTTTCTTTTCACTTGCTCACTGATTTTCTCACAATGGACACTTTCCTAGTGCCCCTTTATCCTACATGCACACAAAAAGGTACACACAAAACGATCCCCTTAAACAAGGTACAGTATTTGAAATAAATGAGAGTATTTTAGGAAACAAAGGTTGGATAAATTCTCCCCATTCATACCAACTGTGACTTCAGCACAGCTCTTTGTAAATAAGTCATTCACAATCATGTGATTTCCTGGCATGGTCATCCTATTCATGGAGTAAAAGAATGTATTGATCTGATTCTTGACCTAATAATCAAATTTCATCAAACTTTTATGCAAATTTGATTTATAGCAGTCTAGAATAGAGATTCGTGCTTGCTTTTTAAACAATATGTTTTTACAGAATAGACTGTTTTCACTAGAAGTTCTGTTTCAGATTTTATGATCTCTCTCTATATATGCGTATTTTTTGAGATGGGATCTCCCTCTGTCACCCAGGCTGCAGTGCAGTGGCACAGTCACTGCTCACTGCAGCCTCAACCTCCCAGGCTCAAGTGATCCTCCTGCCTCAGGCTTCTGGGTAGCTGGGACCAGAGGCATATGCCATCATCTCCAGCTAATTTTTTTATTTTGTAGAGCTAGAGTCTCCCTATGTTGCCCAGGCTGACTCAAACTTCCGGACTCAAGCAATCCTCCCCCTCGGCTTCCCAAAGTAATGGGATTCGAGGCATGAACCACCACAACTGGCTTGATCTTTCTATTTTTAATTATTGGGGGAGAGCACCCACTAGCCTCTTTGTCTCACTGCGTTCCAATTCTACTATTCTGCTAGTATTTCATTGCATATAAAAGGTTATGAATAATGACTCATTAATGAGGTTGACAACCTTACACACTCCTTCCTCACAATTGTGGAATGGAAGCTTTGTGTTTTTATGTAGTTACATTAACCATCTACTAACTACTTTACCACTGATTTTGTATTCTTGTCACTTCATGGTCTGTGCAATTTTCGCCAAATATGTGTCCAAAAATGTATTAAAAATATTATTCTTTTTTCAACACTCACCCAAGTCAATGTTAACAGGCTCTACATGCTATCAGCCTCCATACCAAGATTTCATTTGCAACAGTTGTTTAAATTATTTTTTGATTGTAAAGTATTTCATACATTTAAAAAGGGATAGAGACAATTAGCACAGGGAATGCTCGACACCATTAGTCATCAGAGAAAAGCAAATCAAAACCACAATGAGATACCATTTCACGTTCAATAGGATGGCTGTAATTAGAAAAGATGGACAATAACAAGTGTTGGTCAGGCTGTGAAGAAATTAGACCCCTCACACATTGCTCGTGAGAATGTAAAACAACGCATCTGCTTTGGAAAACAGTTTGGCAGGTCCCCTAGGTTGCACATAGAATTACCATATGACCTACCTATTCCACTCCTAAGGAATATAAACATATGTTCACATAATAACTTGTATACAAATGCTCATAGCAGCACTATTCCTAACAGTCAAAAGTAGAACAATCCAAATGTTCATCAACTGATGAATGGATAAACAAAATGTAATATACCCCAAAATGGAATATTATTTTGCCATAAAAAGGAATGAAGTGCTGATACATGCCACAACCGAAATGAAACACTGAAAACATCATGCTAAGTGAACAAAAGCCAATCACAAAAGACTACATATGTATGATTCCATTTATATAAAGTGTCCAGAATAGGTCGATCTATAGTGATCAAAAGTAGATTGCTGGTTTTCTAGGGTTGTGAACGGTTGGGAGAAACTGGGAAGTGAATGCTGGTGGATACATGATTTCTTTTTGGGACGATGAAAATGTTGTAAGATTGATCATAGTGATAGTTGCACAACTCTGTGAGTATCCTGAAAACCTTTGAATTTTACAATACAAATTGAGTAATATATATGGAATATGTTATATTTCAGTAGAACTGTTAGGAAATAAATAAAATGAATAATTTTTAAAACCCTAAATAATTACATAGGCAATATGTAGTAGACACTCATTAAAATATCTCCAACATTTAAAACTATGTTTGCCAGGCCAGGCGCAGTGGCTCACGCCTGTAATCCCAACACTTTGGGAGGCCAAGGTAGGAGGATCTCTTGAAGTCAGGAGTTCGAGACCAGCCTGGCCAACATGGCGAAACCCCATCTGTACTAAAGATACAAAAATCAGTCAGGTGTGTTGGTACGTGCCTGTAATCCCAGCCATTCGGGAGCCTGAGGCAGGAGAATAACTTGAACCCTGGAGGCGGAGGTTACAGTGAGCTGAGATCATACCACTTCACTCCAGCCTGCAGGACAGAGTGAGACTCTGTCTAAAAATATATATTTATATAATATATATAGTTTAATATATATGTTTGCCAATTTTGCACCAGATTTTTTTAAGAAACAAAAAGTTACAAAATAAGTTGAAATCCCCTCTCTTCACTTTGCCCATTTTGCCTAGAAAGAACAACTATCATGAAGTTGGTGCACATCATTTCCATCTATATTTTTGTCCTTTTCATGTGTGTTATTATTTTTGAGATGGAGTCTTGCTGTATAAACCAGGCTGGTCTTGAACTCCTGGGCTCCAGGAATCTTCCCACTTCAGCCTCCTGAGTAGCTAAGACTATAGGCATGCATCACTGCACCCAGTCCATATTTTTGTCCTTTTACTACTTATATGTATGTCTATAAATAAAACATGAGTCTATTTGGAATGTTTTTTACATTTTACATAAATGGCATAATGAAAAAATAGACTTCACAGCTTGCTTTTTACACATTGTGTGGTGTTTTAAAAGTTTAAATCTGTCCATATAAACATATGTAGATGTAGTTTATGTACTTAAATTCTGTATAGTATTCCATTGTGCTAAAATAACACAATTAATATCTATTGTTCTAGTGGTGAAAATATAAGTTGTTTCCAAATTTTAATCACTACAAAAAATACTGGGAAAAAACATTTCTTGAATATGTTTCTGTGGGCATGTCTACATATATTTATCTAGGGGTATATACCTGAAGTTGGAAGTTTCTAGGTTATAGGTTATGATCAGTTTAAATAAAGCACAGTATAAGCTTATTTTCAAATCTTATACCAAACTGCATCCTTGTTGGCAGTGGTTGAACTTATTACCTCCAACCCCTGGTCATCATTTAAAATTATCATTTCAAATTTTTTGTCAATTTGATGGTAATGAAATAATATCTCATTGCATTTTAATTTTATTTTCTTGAATTATGGTGAGATCAAACTTTTTTTTCATGTGTTTGTTGCTATTTAGGTGTTGGTTCTGTAAATGTTTTTCTTTTCCTTTGCAAGGACTGTTTATATAGTCTGGATAATAATCCTCTGTTAGTTATACATATTTCAAAAATCTTTCCCAATTTTGGCTTGTATTTTAAAATTTTAAATAGCATTGTTGTCAGATGCAAATTTTAAATTTTTGTATTATTAAATTTAACCATTTGTGTCCTAATGGCCAGGAATTTTAGTGATATGAACATATTCTGCTATATTTTTTCTAAACATTGTAAGGTTTTGGTTGTCATATATGGATGTTAATCCACCTGAAATTTATTTTTTGTATTGTATAAAATAGATAAATACTTTTTTTTTTTTTTTTTTTTTTTTGAGACGGAGTCTCGCTCTGTAGCCCAGGCTGGAGTGTAGTGGCCGGATCTCAGCTCACTGCAAGCTCCGCCTCCCGGGTTTACGCCATTCTCCTGCCTCAGCCTCCCGAGTAGCTGGGACTACAGGCGCCCGCCAACTCGCCCGGCTAGTTTTTTGTATTTTTTAGTAGAGACGGGGTTTCGCCGTGTTAGCTAGGTTGGTCTCGATCTCCTGACCTCGCGATCCACCCGTCTCGGCCTCCCAAAGTGCTGGGATTACAGGCTTGAGCCACCGCGCCCGGCCGATAAATACTTTTATCCTTTTCCTCAAATGGCTACTTGTCCCACAACCCTTGCCCTACTGATTTATAAGTGTTGTATATCAAGTTTCCTGTATAGATTTTTGTGTTTCTGAATTATTTATTCTTTCCCCTTAGTCTATTTGTCTTGCCTTATGTTAATAAAATGCCGTTTTAATTGCTATACCATATAAGTCTTGCTATCTTGTTTTTTCTTGTACCCTATCAGCATTGACCAATCACAGAATCAGAATAAACTTGAGAAGCAGTATACTTGGGGAAATAAATTTCTCAAAATGATAGAAAGTTGGCACTGGCTCTGGAATGCTATTTGGAATAATTTGCAGTGGTACCTGTTAGTGATATGTGCAACTATCTGAAAATGTTTTTAATCACAGCCAACTGCTATTATTTTAGTTTATAAAGATAACCGTCTTTCAACTTTGAATACTGCATCTATAAAATAGAAGAGTTTTCATCTGAAGTTGTATAGAATACCATTAAAACACTGGCGCTATAAGAAACACATAGAACCTTTTTTAAGCTTCTTATACATAATATAACACTATGTGTCCATGAGAAAATCATTTTAAAGGCAAGATAACTAAATTCTGGAATAGTAAGGCATGTTAATCATAATATGAAATCTGTCATGCATAGCAGACATTTATATATATTCTGTCTTTAAGTTTTACTGCCAAAAAGTGTTGAATATAAGGAAACATACTGATGGAACAAAATAAGAACATGAAAAAGGTCTTACTACAGTAGGAGTTAGCACTAACTAGCAACATTTCTAACCCTCAGCTGTCATAATGCCTGTTGGGATATTTCATCTGAATAGAACACCACAAATTAAAACACGACATTTCTCAGATGATTTGCCCCCCTATCAGTTTCCCTTCTTCAGCTTCTTTATTTCTGTCATGTGTACCCTTGTCTTTACAGTTTCTCAATTATAAAAGCTTGGTGTTATCTTTTATTTATTTTACCTCCGTATACTCTGTCTATGGTAGGCAGAATAATGGCTTCCTCCCTTTCCCCCAAAGATGTCCATGTCCTAATTTCTGAAACCTATGAATATGCTACATTATATCCAAGGGGGGTATTATGGTTGCTAATAAACTGACCTTAAGGTTAAAAATTTATCCTAGATTGTACAGGAGGGCCCAATGTAATCAACAGCATCCTTTAAGTATGAAGATGGAGATGGAAGAGTCAGGGTCAGAGTGATGCAGCCTCAGAAAGACTCAAAAGGAAATTTCTGGCTTTGAAGATGACAGAGATTCAGGAGCCAAGGAATGCAGGCAACCTCTAGAACCTGGAAAAGGCAAGAAAACAGATCTCCTACAGCCCCCGGTAGGAAGGCAGCCCTATTGAAATCTTGATTTTAGCCCAGTGGAACCAATTTCAGGCCTCTGACCTTTCAGGATGGTAAGATAATAAACTTGTGCTGCTCTAACCCATCTAGTCTGTGGTCATTTGGTAGAGCAGCAATAGGAAACGAATACACAATTCAATTACCAATCATATCTTCATTGATTCTTTTTTTTTTTTTTTTTTTTTTGAGACAGGGTCTTGCTCTGTCACCCAGGCTGGAGCCATCTTGGCTCACTGCAGCCTTGACCTCCTGGATTCAAGCAATCCTCCCACCTCAGCCTCCCAAGTAGGTGGGACTACAGGCACAGGCCACCACACTTGGCTAAATTTTTTGGATTTTTTGGTAGACACAGGGTTTCTCCATGTTGCCCGGGCTGGTCTTGAACTCCTAAGCTCAAGCCACTTACACACTTCAGCCTCCCAAAGTGCTGGGATTACAGGCGTGAACCAACATGCCTGGCTGATTGATTCTTATGTTCTACTTCCTCTCAAATGGCTTTCTAATCGGGATAAAATGGCAGACCCCACTTCTGGCCTTCCTTTGTTAGCTTCTGGTTGTTGCCATAGATTCTTAACAATGATATAAAGCAGTAGTTTCCAGCCTTTTTGGCACCAGGGATGGGTTTCATTGAAGATAATTTTTTTACAGACCCAGGGAGTGTGGGATAGTTTGGAATGATTTAAGTGCATTACGTTTATTGTGTGCTTTATTTATATTATTATCACATTGTAATATATAATGACATAATTATACAACTCACCATAAGGCACAATCAGCTGGAGTCCTGGACTTGTTTTCCTGCAACTAGACAGTCCTATATGGGGGTGATGGGAGACAGTGACAGATCATCAGGCATTTGATTCTCATAAGGAGTGTGGAACCTAGATCCTAGATCCCTCCCATGTAGCATTCACAATAGAATTTGCACTCCTATGGGAATCTAATGCTAGGGCTGATCTGACAGGAGGTGGAGCTCAGGTGGTAATGGGAGGTATGGGGAGCAGCTGTAAAAACAAATGAAGCCTCACTCACTCACTCACTGCTCACCTCCTGCTGTGTGGCCCAGTTTCTACCAGACCACAGACCGGTACCAATCTGTGGCCTGGGGGTTGGGAACCCCTGATATAGGGGATCTAGTCCTAAACTGTGAGTCAGGTCTAGCCTATTTCTGCTGTTAATCAGCTTTTGACCTTAGGCAACCTCTCTGCTAAATTTCCTTGCTCTCCACCCCTAATACACACACACACACACACACACACACACACACACACACACCAGACACCAGAAATTGAGTGAGTTGACTAAGATGATTATTACATTTCTTTCTAGTTCTGCTTAGTATCATTTTGTAGTCTGTCTCTTGCTTCCTCGCATTTTCTATACATCAATCCAGAACTCTTCTTAAAACCTGTTTGGTATAAATTAAATTCTTACGTAGAAGCATGCATTGACTTTTCACTGCTTAGAGATTAAATAAGTCCCTATTAGAGACCTCTAACCACCTGCCCACTCCCCATCTCTCTGTAACAGTTTTTCTTTTCCAGGGTTCATTACTCACTGCAGCAAAACAGGTCTCATTCACCCCTGAGACATCATCTGGTCAGGCTCTTCCTCCTTCCTGAAATACCCCTCGCATCTGTATCTAGTTATCAGAGTCCTGCTCTTTCTGTAAAAGACCCAGCAACTACCACTCCCCTGGGACTGTTCCTCCCCCACAATTGCTGCCTACACTGTGTTTCTCAAACCAAATTATCATGAGAACTTACAAATGATCTAAGTTTTCCAACTCAACACTGAAGATTGAGGATGGTAGAGAGATGACAGAAGAGGGATAAAAGAAAAGAGAAACTAGTTCAAAAGAGTAAGGCTTTGCCTTTCAAGTCTCCGGAAGGAGTGGGGGAACAAATGTGTTTGGAACTGATCCAATATGACTTGCGTTATTATTTCTTTATCAGTATGTCTTGTCTCCCAAGGTATAAGCCCTTAATGTTGAAGTCACTTCTAATATTTCTTTTTATCCTTGTCATTTTTTAAAAAAAGATGTCTTACCAAGAAAAACTACTTACTTGTTTGCTCAGTGTTGTAATACATAAATGACAATGACATTAATACACCAAATCCAGTTTTAGTTTCCACAATTCATGAGGATACAAAATGCTTAATGAGCTCTCAGCCAAGTGTTTGTTAAATTCCTGCTTGTGTATAGTACATGTTAGCAAAATAATCCCCAGCACTGGACGGTGTGGACTCTCAATCCCCCTCATTCCTTGGCCTCCGAATCCCACTTTTCAGCAGCACTTTTTGGTAGATGCCAAATGTAACTCATAGTTATCTAATCCGTCTTGAATGTCTCTGGTTTCTGGGAGGGTGTTCCTCCTACCAGTGGTCCAAAGCCTACTTCATTGCAAGCTGTGTAGTCACAGTCATATTGCCAGGGCAGTCAGCTTCATCTAGTGGAGCAACACAGAGGCCTTGAATGAATCCAAGATGTGGTTCACTGTCCAAAAGCAAGGGTAATTTCTTAAGAAACTGGGCATCTATGAAAGGTAGCATAAAAATTAATTCCATTCTGAAACTTTATGAGAAATTTTTAGATTTCCTCAATTTAGTTAACTCATAATAGTACTTAGATTCTTTGCTTGAAACTTTCTATCCAAACCATCTATTCAGCCAATATTTGCAGGCCTGACTAGAGCATTATCTTCATGGAAGCTCTCTCCAACTTTGCCATTTTATTCTAAAACCAGAAGAACTTCTGTATGATCCATTTACACTGCAATACTCCAAAATGCTAATAGCTGAGTGGTCATGACGAAGGTGAGCTCTTGGCTCAAGTCTGGGGTAATAAGTTTAATCCAAAGTGAACCTGAGGACTTGGTCTGAAATCCCAGACACTGTGTCAGCACATATCCGTCCTTGAGAATCTAACAAGTACTATTTTAAAATTGTTTCATATAGCTAAGTATTTCACTTTTTCCTATTTGTTCTCTTCCTAGTCAGCTCTCTTCCAGGTTTTTCCTTTCTTTTGTTTCCCACACTTAAGTTCATTTCTACACACATATTGTACCAACTGTCAGTAGCATACAAATGCCTCCTTCTTTGGCTTGTCAGTGACATAAATTTTCTCTAATATAACCTGACAAGGGCATTGTATTAGAAATGTCATTTATTTCTCTCGTTTAGTCATAGATTTTAAGTCTCTTTCAAAGACTGTATCTTTCTCACAGAAATTCCTTTGCCTACACAATATTTCTGTTTCCCACACAGAACATATATTTATATGTGACATAATGAAGCTGCAAGGAAATGACTCTTTCAGCTTTTTAAAACCACAGTAGTAGCTTGGAGCTAATATAAAATGGGCTAGTTATTTCTATCATACACACATACAGATACATGTATTACACTATCATCTTTAAAGCATGTATCATGTACATTCTCATTCACATACACAGCCATGCATATAAATTAACTGTTGCTACACAGCCACAATCTCTCACATTTCCATATTCTTCCAATCTTTCTCCCTCTCTTCTACTTCTTAACTATGTTCATCATAACCAGGACTATAACATACTGGGTAAACTGGCTATCATGCCCAATATATCTGGAAAAACATTTAGATACACTGCTTTACAGAATGAACACGGCTGGAATCCAGAAAACAGTGCAAATTTTTTAAAAATTGTAATATTACATCATCTTACTTGAGGCTATAGAATAAACCTTACACGGTTACCTTCAAGTCTTCTCTCTTCTGAGAATCCTCAATTCTTTTCTTTTCTATCTTTCAGCAGTTGGTGCTAAAAATGGTGAGTTGCCACCACCCCATAATGTGCTAGCTCTCTCTTGGGAGAGCACAGGTGAATTGAGGGCTCTTTATAATCCTTCATAGACATGGGCTGGGACAGCTCAGAATCTTCAGAGTCAAGCAACTGTAAGACAAACAAATATTTTTCTTTCTAATATTGGTCACCACTCATGGCAAAATTTCATTGCACGATCATGCTTTAAAGAACTAGACCTGATGATAGAAAGAAATTCTTTTCCCTTACCCCTTAGCTATTGCATTCAACCCTCCTTTCCGCCCACCGACCCACCCTCCTGGGACTATTGACTGGTGTAATAATCCCAGAACATTGTCTCCCTCATAGAAAGACTAAAGCATCCTTACCTTCATAGAATGACAAGTAAAGTGATGTCCTTGGAATTTCTGCTTGAATTTGGTGCCCTGGGCCCTCTTACTGAGAGATCAGATTCCAGGGTGAGAGTAACAGGCCAACTAGCCAAGAAAGAAAGCTATTTGTTTTTCTTTTTAACTATGAAAAGACCCTGCTTGTGAGTATATTTTAGAAAGAAGAAAGGAAGGATAAAAAAAAAAAAAGAAAGCAAGAATATCTCTGGAACTTTGTCCTGTTTTCTGCAACAAAATGTGAATGAATAGTTCAAAGAGTGAAAACTTTTAGTGATGGCTGATGTCTCTCAGGGACAAGCTGGATCCCCAATGTTTTGAAGATCTTTGAGCCCAAAAATCGATAATCAGAAAAGTACTTTTTGTTTGCTTAATGTATCCCTGTTCTGATTTCAATTAAACTCCAAATTTTGTTTTAAAACAATAGATGAAGATGACAGACAGTCCTCTTCTGCCACACACATGTAACATCTAGCTGTACATAGCAGATACAGATGCCCCGAGAGTCTTGAAGTCTAGCTCAGGGTGACCCAGGTTATATCACGGCCTAGGCAAAATTGTGGCTTGCTTCAGTCTTCAGGTCCACATGGGGCAGTTGCGTTATGCAATTGCTTTGGGTAAGAGTAACCGACTATCCAGAATGGATGGTCAGGATTTAAGGAAATTCCCTGGGAATGTCTTGACAAAGTCGGTCCAGCCTTTGGGACAGCAATATAGCTCCTGGGATGTAGGCAAAATCTGACTAATGTATGAGACTTAACAAGGAAGATGTACATAACAATGGAAGACAGAGAAACAGTGAGTATAAAACTAAAATTGGGGAAGAGGCCAATGCAAGCTTCAAGGTCATGCTGACGTAGTTGAGGAGGAGTAAAATATCCCAGGATGAAATCCCTTAATCAGCAAGAATCCTTCTAATTTCAAAATGTAAGCTCTTTAAGGGCAAGAACCTATGACTTTTGTTGGGAAAGGCAACCTGCTAACAGGCCCTAAGAGTCCCTGTCCAGTCTTGCTGTGAAATCTTGGATATACCAAGAATGCATGGCTCTCACTGGTCTTCACTCAGGCCTTTCTTCAGGATTATGTTTGTGGCAAGTGACAGCCTTGGAGGGATAAGGTAGTATCTTCTCCTAGACAAAGAATGGACTTGTTACCCTGCACTCTGAAAGTTCTCTAAGCACAGTGTTCCCCTCTCTAATGAGTGTGGAGGCATCTGTACAGGCCCCCCTGTGTCGTCCCCATGAAATCTGGGGGTTGTGGAAAACTGATAGAAGAAAATGTGAAGATCACGCTGCCTGTTGCATTATAAGTAATAGAGTCCTTTACCTCCGATTCAAGAGTCTCGTACCTTTTCCCAGGTCCATGATAGAGTAACAGGCTAGCCTATTAGAAAGTAGAGTAAAATCCCAGACTGTCTATAGTTTCTGACAGCTATATCCCCAGCACCTAGAAAAGTGAAAACACATGGCATCCTATTTATTAGTGGTTAAAAGTTTGTGCTAGGTGTTCACTGCTCAAATTTAATTAAATCAAATTAATGGGATTTTCATTAAGAAATATTTCTAATAATTTCTGAATATTTGCCAAATCATATATTAAACAGTTACCAAAAAAATATTTGAGAAAGAGCATCAGCATTTTAATTGCATTACATATAATGTTTTAAATTCATTTGTTTAATTCTAAAGAGAGCCATTTTATGAAGATAATAAATAACAAAAATAAGGACATTTAAAAAATCTTTCATTATTAATTTTTCAGTGTATTCAGACCAGAATCCACATTGAGAAGCCTTGGAAAAATAAGTAACTCAATTTCCCCCTCTGGTCTAAGTAGAAGACATTGATTCAAGTTCCTCTGAGTTCCATTAAGATTTCAGAGGTAATCCTCTCCCTTGTGTCTACAATTGATTTAACAATAAAATGACCTCTGATTAGTTATACCTTTCAACAGAAAAACATTCTGTTATAAAGAATTATAATACTCACACAATAAAGAATTAAACCGTTTAGACTTGAACTAACATTTGCAGGACATGTGTTGTGTACCCATCTGTGTGTGATGCGCTTTCACATAAACAGTGATACAAAATCTCTTGGCAACACCTAGCCAGTGGTAAGTCCCTGTAACTGGCTCATTGTATTTTTTTTTCAGTATATTGCAATCCTTTTTGTATGTGGGTTCCACACCTTTCTAAATATTTAGTAATTTAAAGGAAAGGCAACCTTTTGTTTCCTGGTGAGAGGTTATGGAATTTGTTTTAACCGAAATGGAGAACTTCCTTTTCATTTCAAGTAATGTGACACTGTAAGCTGCTAGCATGGACCCAAGTAACACTGAAACAAAACTTCAGGCCAAACGGATCATCAGTGTTTAATTCAAATCTTTAAGAATGGCGACTGCCTGGAAATGATCTTCCTGAATAATCTCTTCTAGATGTCTAAAACTATGTTGTAGATGAAAAGTCTTTTTTTTTGTTTGTTTTTTTTGTTTTTTTTGAGATGGAATCTCGCTCTGTTGCCAGACTGGAGTGCAGTGGTGCAATCTTGGCTCACTACAGTCTCTGTCTCCTGGGTTCAAGTGATTCTCCTGCCTCAGCCTCCCGAGTAGCTGGGATTACAGGCATATGCCACCACACCCAGCTAATTTTTGTATTTTTAGTAGAGATGGGTTTTCGCCATGTTGGTCAGGATGATCTCAGTCTCCTGACCTGGTGATTCGCCCACCCTGGCCTCCCAAAGTGCTGGGATTACAGGCATGAGCCACCACTCCTGGCCCGAAAAGTACTTTTTGACAAAGAGAGAATAAAATAAGATCCTCTAGATAACCTCCTCACACTGTTTTACCACCACTCTCTCAAAACAATTTATTCACACAGAATTCTGGAGTTTTGGGATTTGGACATATTGCAGGGTTCCCCAAACCCCAGCCCGTGGACCACGACCTGTCGGTAGTCTGTTAGTAACCGGGCCACACGGCAGGAGGTGAGCAGCAGGTGAAAGGGCATTACCACCTGAGCTCTGCCTCCTGTCAGATCGGCAACAGCATTAGATACTCATAGGGGTGCAAGCTCTATTGTGAACTGTGAGGGACCTAGGTTGTGCACTTATGGTGGGAATCTAACTAATGCTTGATGATCTGAGGTGGAACAGTTTCATCCCAAAACCATCCCCCCAACCCCGTCCATGGAAAAACTGTCTTCCATGAATCCGGTATCTGGTGCCAAAAAGGTTGAGGATCACTGCTTTACTGGCCATTAAAATCTCATCTTTATAAGTGAATGTCAAAGAAACCATTAACATTATTCAGATCATTACAATGGGCTAAAAATATAGTTCCACTGGAAGAAAAAGAAACATAGAGTTGTAAGTTTTCCTAGTAGGTGTTTCACCTAATAACAACGCAAGACTTCCTAAAATGTACATGTATTTCCTATGTCATCACATAGCCAGGATGACAAAGATTATGCAGATTTGCCTCACTGAAGCTCTGAAACAGAATGTTTAAAGACGAACAGTGATCTTATGACAGGCAAATAAGGTTGTCTTTCTTTTGTCTTCATTTTTTTAAGTATTGTATATCATTGCTAGTCACACCAACTTTTCTTGAATATTCTTTCTTTCTTTTTTTTTTTTTTTTTTTTTTGAGACAATCTCATTCTGTTGCCCAGGCTGGAGTGCAGTGGTGTGATCTCGGCTCACTGAAACCTCCACCTCCTGTGTTCAAGTGATTTGCCTGCCTCAGTCTCCAGAGTAGCTGTGACTACAGGTGTCTGCCACCACGCCCGGCTAATTTTTATTTTTTTATTTTTTAGTAGAAACGGGGTTTCACCATATTGGCCAGGCTGGTCTCGAACTCCTGACCTTGTGATATGCCTGCCTCGGTCTTCCAAAGTGCTAGGATTACAGCCATGAGCCACTGTGCCCGGCCTTGAGTATTCTTTCTAAACTGTCACCACAATTGGAAGACTGAAGATCCTTAATGGTACAAGCTATTGCTTACTCTTCAAGTATATTTGTATAATTGTGCCTAGCTCAGTGCTTGGAACATTATAATTATTAATAAATGTTGGTTGAATAAATAAATTTATATACCCCTATATTCAACCCTCAACTTATTACCTTTTTATCTCTACAGACACTTTTTTGGATTCCTCCTATATGTGAATTTCATCCAAATATGCATGTCATCCTTCTGCTCCCTCTCCTTCTTGGGCTTTTCAACTCCAACTGATTACTGGATATTTCTCTCTGGATGCTCTGTGTATTAAATCCGTTCTCACATTGCTATAAAGAAATAACTGAGACTGGGTAATTTATAAAGTAAATAGGTTTAATTAGCTCATGGTTGTGCAGAATGTGTAGGAAGCATGATGCTGGCATCTGCTCAGCTTCTGGGGAGGCCTCAGGAAACTTACAATCATGACAGAAGAGGGAGCAGGCACATCACATGGCCAGGGCAGGAGCCGGGTTAAGGGAGGTGCCACACACTTTTAAATGATCAGATCTTGCAAGAACTCTCTCACTATTGAGAGGAAAGTACCAAGGGAATGGTACTAAATCATACATGAAAATTCCATCCACATAATCCAATCATCTCCTACCAGGTCCCACCTCTGTAAGATCTGGGGGGGACACATATCCAAACTTTATCACTGTGCAAGTCCATAATTTCAAAGTATAAATGCACTGCACTAGGCAATGCAGGTGATGTGAACAAGGGTGAATCACAGTCTTTGCCCTCCAGAAGTTTACAGACTAGTAAGAAAAATTAGCGCTTTCAAAGCCCAATGTAAGTATTATGAGAGAAGTACAAACTGAGGACTGCAACGTCTGGGACTCTCTCACAGGCACTAACTCCTTTAGCAGGAAAGTTTCATCTAAAGCTAGACATGAACTTCAACATTCAAAATTCTCCAGCATGCTTTGCTCCATGTTTATGCCCAGATCATCCTTGGGTTCTTCCCGACTGGCCTCAGTGCCCTAATTATATCCAAAATTGTGATCACAATTCTTGGATCCTGACCTGCTTTCCCACTTGCTCCACAGTGGTGGCTTTCACATACTGGAGGAGGTCCATGAATCTTTCCAAGTTCTTAGACTCCTACTCACTGCTCGGAGACTTTGGCATCCTGGTTGTCTTTTATGCTCCCATCCTGCCTCAAGTCGCTTCTAAGTCTGTGCATGTTAAAAGGAAATAAAAAATCATATTTCAGGAAATACTTTAAGAAACAGTTAGCATTTGATTTAAATATGCTGCCAGCAGTCATGCAAGTAACATTGGAAGAAAACAAAATTAAAGCAGAGGAACTAATATGAGCAATGACACAGAGAAAACCTCAGGGCATATGCCCCTCAAGGTGAATAGAATAGTTTGGTGGGCCTGGGCTTTTTTGGCTCGGGTAAGTTTTAACCACATCATCCTCACATTCAAGGACTAAACCTGTTATTAGGGAAAAGGAATAATATTGTGCCAGAAAAAGGAATGGAAATGGGAGAAGAAAATAAACGCACAGTAAAATAAAGCAGGAAAGAGCTTGAGGGGGTAACAGAACTGCACAAAGGCAATACGGGCATGTTGGTGATCTATACCATGACTCCCCGTTCATTAGCCTGAGGCTAGGGGTTATGAGAAACAGAGCAGCAGGACTGTAGATGCTCCACAGAGTTTCCAAATGAGTACCCACCAGATGAAAGCTATCTTCCTAGCCACCTTGAGTTCTTTTCTCCTACCAGGCATATCACAGGGATTTAGGAACTCCCCATGTTTGTTCATGGACACTGCAGCAGTCTCTGCTGCGAACCTATGGCCTGAAGCAATGCCGTTCCTTACGACAAATGCCTCATCTCCTCATTGCCATGGCATTGCCCTGAAGCTGTTGCTACTACCAACTTTGCCTCTTCTCCCAATCTCTCTTCCTACTGAGGCTGCTGCTGCCACCCACACATACATGATGTTGTGCTCTGAGGTGTATGATGCATGGTCTTTTGCTACAGCTTGGGTGTGTGTTATGGAGACGAGCAGAGAGGGCGAAGGAACATTATAGAATTGAAGAAGCAAAAATGAAATGGTTCTTGGATGAGGTAGAATTTGCCCTGAGCTTTGAAAAATGGTAGTGGCCGGAGTAGGCAGATTCTGAAACACAGAGAAAGTAAAGGAGAATTTCCTGAGACCGAATAAAACTGTCAACTATGGAGTTAACAAAGTGTGTCTGGGAGTTAGTAGAACCATTTAGCAGGTGATGAGAATTCACGTAAGGGACTAATGACATCGTCTTTTGTCTTGGAGCTAAACTTTTTTTTTAGTTTTATGAGAGAAAGAGAGAATTAACATAAACAATAGCCTTTTTATGAAGTTGGGATGCTTTCTCTTTTCTTCCCTGCTAAAGGAAGTTGAGAATTGCCTTCAACAAGAATTGAGAAATTTCTTCTTCACACAGAGAAAGACAGTTTTAGCTAGAGTATCATAGTGAAGACATGTATCACAGTTGTTCAAGATCCTCCAGGCAAAGCTAATGCATTTGCTTTGGGAGCCAGCAGGGTGTTCTTTAGTAGGGACAGAACCAATCCATACAGAGCCTTTATGTGAATGAGAAAAAAAGACACTCCTTTATTCAAACAGATACAGGCCCAAGCAGGCATAGAGATTGGCAAGACAAGTGTGAGCTGAATTTAAACCTACCTGCCACTAGTCATGTGCCCTTGAGTAATGTATAACCTTCACGAAAACAATCAGGAAGCCCTCAGGTTTAAGACATCTAGCCATATTTAAAGTGAATATGAGAGCTGACATGAGAATAGATAGAGGTTTCAAAGGACAATTGGGCTATTTTTCTGGTGCAATGAGATATAAGCCTAGATTTCCTATCCCTGTGCCTATTTTTCCTCTGTTACTTTGAGATTACATTGCTTGTAGCCTTGAGTGTTTAAAAGAGAAGATCAAACCCATTTATTTAATGTCACAATCAATATTGATCCCAGGGTATCTACAGAATAGATTCTCTGTAGGCAGTGTTCACTATGGCTTTGAGGAGTTCAGGGAGAATTTACGAGCACAATTCTTTTTTCAGTTAGAAAGAAAGCACATTCAAGATGTACTAAAATAGCTTAATAGAACAGTAGTGCCTTACTGTATGCACATAAGATGAGCTTGTATTTACTAGGCAAAGAATTTATAGCTGAGAGAAGTAGATTTCAGCTTATGAGAATCTCTGTCTTTCAATTCAGTGCAATAGTTCATTGTAGAAAATTGGTTTGTAAGAGAGTCTGAGAAATGATAAGGTCATAAATGATTGAATTATGACATTCAATTACTACCATTCTCAACTGATAATATTGCCATGTATGATGTAATGCAATTTGTAAATAGCCAGTTAAGATACATTGTCCCATTACATATAGTGAAATATAATTTTGCAGATACATTACTACAATAGAATGTAGCTATGTAGAAATCATGCTTTCCACTTGTAGACTTACTGTGGGACTCAAAAGACAGTGTAGACCAAAAAGTACTTTTTCAGCATACATAAGTGTAAGATAAGATGAAGCATTTTATACCTTTTGATATCTGGTAATTAGATGGGAAATTAATATCCTCTTTTGTTGTCTCTAATACTCATTTGCAATTACACATAAGGCTAGCTGCAATTTTTTAAGATAAAATCATTTCTAAAATTCTTGGTAGGATTTATTTTTTGTTTAAAACAAACAAACTAGAAAACTGGATCCTATGTTAACACCTCGCACTGTGACATTGATCATACTTCAGATGTTGGCATTTTGTTTTCCTCGTTTCACGCGGATATTTTAATCCCCATTATCCTAAAATCTACTGGACAAAATGAGAGCAGTGGTAACCTCATAATGATTAAGTCAAGTAAATGCTTTACAACTCTCTCCCTAACACAAATCATTAATTTACCCTCCTCACTGTCTTGTGAAAGGTTGGAATAGTCCTAAAAACAAATATGTGTTAAAAATATTTCCCATCTTTGAATGTTTCTTTCTCCTCTCTCTTTTCCTTTTTTTTTTTTTTGACAGTCTGTCACCCACATTGGAGTGCGGTTGTGTGATCTTGGCTCACTGAAACCTCTGCCTCCTGGGCTCAAGTGATCCTCCCACCTCAGCCTGCCCAGTAGCTGGGACTACAGGTGTGCACTATCATGGCTGGTTAATTTTTGTATTTTTTATAAAGACAGAGTTTTGCCATGTTTCCCAGGCTGGTCTTAAACTCCTGGACTCAAGCTATCCTCCCGCCTCAACCTCCCAAAGTGCTGGGATTATAGGTATGAGCACCACACCAAGCCTCTTCCATTATTTCCTACATCTCTGAATCCTACCTAATCCAAACTTATCTGAAGGCTCTCTAGCAAGTTTTCCCCAGCCTGTCCTCCCTCCTTGGAGCTCCCATGTCACTTATATCCTTATAGTCATTTAACTAATTTTGATGCAATCCTATGCCATCTTAGATTATGTCTGTTAATATGTATGAGCCTTGTTTCCCTAGCAACACTGTGAGCCTCAGCATAGGAAATGAAGCTTATCTCCTTTTTGTTTCTGTATAAAGCTTGGTATAGAGCTGAGCACAAAATTGGTGCTACTCAATTCAGTAAATTTAAGTCAGCTTCCCTCCAACCTACAGGTTGTGTAAGTTCCCAAGATGTTGCTCTTCTCTCACCACTACAAACTATATATAGATATCCATACACACACGTACATATATACATCTATGTATGTATTCCACTACATTAATGTAATATATACACATAATATGTACACACATGTGTATATATATGTACAATATATACACATACATGTATACACATATGTATATATTATATTAATATTACATAACATATAATCATATATATTATATTATATTATATAAAATACATAGTAACCAATATTCACAAGATTTCATTACCCCTTAACTGCTTTGGTTAAGAATAAGATACATATAATTAAAATACATTAAAGGAAATTTATATTAAATTACACTTCCTTCAGGAGACTTATTGATTGTCTGGAATTTAAAAATGTTTGAGAAACTACAATCAGTATCATAACATGTGAACATGGAAAAAATACTGACTACCTCACCAAATCCATGAAAAGAAGTAAGGAAGAGCTCCTAAAGTTGAAAAGGTTGGAGAAGATTACACTAAAATCCTCACATCAAGAAAGACACAACATGGATGAGCCCAGAGGACACTGTGCTGGGTGAAATAAGCCACTCACAGAAGGCCAAATACTGCATGATTCCACTTAGATGAGATGTCTAAAATAATCAAACTCATAGAAGCAGAAAATAGAATGGTGGTTGCCAGGGTCTGTGGGGAGATGGAAATGGAGAGTTGTTGCTCAGTGAGTATGAAGTTTCAGCTTTGGAAGATGAATACGTTCTAGAGGTCTTCTGTACAACAAAGTGCCTGATGTTAATGACATGGTGTTGTGCACTTAAAAATTTGTTAAGAGGGTCGATCCTATGTTAAATGTTTTACCACACACACACACACACACACACACACACACACACAGATGCAAAGAAACTTTTGGAGGTCATTGGTATTTTTTTTTTACTTTTATTGTGGTGATGGTATCAAGAGTATATGCATATGTCCAAACTCATCAAACAGAGTACATTAATTATGTGCAAGATTTTTAACATATCAATTATTTCTTAATAAAGCTGCTATATATAAAAAAGAAAAATACATAAATACACAAGTTTAAGAATAGACTTAGAGGCCGGGCGCAGTGGCTCACGCCTGTAATCCCAGCACTTCGGGAGGCCGAGGCGGGCAGATCACGAGGTCAGGAGACTGAGATCATCCTGGCAAACACGGTGAAACCCTGTCTCTACTAAAATTACAAGAAAATTAGCCGGGCGTGGTGGCGGGCGCCTGTAGCCCCAGCTGCTCAGGAGGCTGAGGCAGGAGAATGGTGTGAGCCCGGGAGGCAGAGGTTGCCGTGAGCCGAGATCGCGCCACTGCACTACAGCCTGGGTGGCAGAGCGAGACTCCGTCTCAAAAAAAATAGACTTAGATAAATTCATGAATGACAGATGCAATACAGATCATCAACAGGGAAATAAGAAATAATAAAAATAATGTCTAATACTTTGTGAGAGCTTACTGTATATCAGGCTCCTTTTTAAATGATGTCTCCTTAATCCTCATGTTGACCCTTCAGTGGGGTACTATAATTTTCATTTTATAGAAGAGGAAACTGAGGCACAGAGAAGTAATGTTGCATTGTCAATAATCCATAACAGAGTTGGAATTCAACCTCAAGCAGTATGATATCAGATCTGGCATTTGAAGACGGGATACCCTTTCAACCATTTGGGTTGACATCTTGGTGGCAGCTATTACACACTCAGTATACCTAACACTGCCTCCCAGGCAAATGCCCTCTTCACTGAACTCTAAAAAAAAAAAACTCCTGAAAATCACTTTGACATAAACTTCTTCCCCAGTTGTTCTAAGCACAGACTTTTTGTAGCAGACACATCAGAAGTTGACCCTTGGTGAGTCACACTCTGGTATGATATCTGTCCCTTGAATTTGGAATATTATAATTTGCTCCAAGCCAACAGAGTACCACAAAAGTGAGAGGATGCCACTGTTGTGATTAGGTTACATCATGTAAGCTCCAGTCTTAGTAGACTGGAGAAAGCCTTTCTTGCTGGCCTTCAAGAAGCAAACAACTAACCAGGCACAGTAGCATGTGCCTATAGTCCCATAATCCTAGTTACTCAGGAGGCCAAAGCAAGGGAATTGCCTGAGCCCAAAAGTTGGAAACCAGCTTAGAAAATCTATTGAGATGCCATCTCTTAAAAAAAAAAATGGAGCAAACAACTATGTTGTCAACTGTCTATGGAGCATGTTACATGGGAGAGAGTGAGCAGCAGGCAACCTGTAGGACTGGAAAGTGGCTTCTAGCCAACAGCCAAGAGAAAGCCAAGGTCCTCAGTCACATGATGCAAGAAAATGACCTGAATGAGCTTGGAAGCAGATTCTCCCCCAGTGAAGTCTCCATTTGAGAACACAGCCTCACTAACACTTTGATTGCAGACCTGTGAGACTGTGATAGGCAAAATTCTAAGACAGTTCCCAAGATTCCCCACCCCAGCATACACACTTCTTCTCCCAGTTATTCCATCAAACACTAATTTAGGTGCTACCATGAAGGAATTTCGTAGATGCAATTAAATTATCAAATGAGTTGACCTTAAGATAGAGAGGCTGTCCTATGCTGGCCTAACCTAATGAGCTGAGCCTTTGAAAGGGACTGGGACCTTCCTGGAGAGATTTGATATGTGAGGAGTATTCAATACATAGGAGATTCTCCATTGCTGGCTTTAAGATCGAGGGGGTCTTGTGGCAAAGAAGGCAGAAAGTCTTTGTGAGCTGAGAACTGCCCCTTGCTAACAGCCAGTAAAGAAACTCAGGCCTCATCTCTATAACCATAGGAAGTAGATTTTGCTTGGAAAAGGACTCTGAGGTCCATGAGATACCTTGATTTTAGCTATGTGAGACCCTGAACAGAGAATCTAGTCACACTGTGCCCAGACTTTTGACCTATATAACAGTGCACTAATAAGTGGGTGGTGTTCTCTAAGTTGCTAAATTCATAGTAGTTTGCTTAATTTGTTACACAGCAATAGAAAACATATATACTTCTCATTTGTGATATAAGTTGAGTTCATTTCAATTAAATCGTGAAAATATTCAGTATAATGCCTGGAATATAGAAGATACTAAGTATTTGCAGGACTTTTTTCCCGCAGGACTTCTGAAATACAAAATTTCTTCTTCCATCATTGTCAAAGTGATCCGATAACATTTGCAAGAAAAAGTGTGCACCATCTAGAACAAGTTAAACAAAAAATACTATGCAGTAATCTATTGAAATACAGCACTGTCAAACCATCCCTTGAACATCTGTGAAAATCCAGGGATCAAAACAAAGAAAATAAGTCACTAAACTTTATCTACATGTCTTAGAATTGGAATAAAAAGAGCTCAAGTTTTTATTCTGGTTCTTAAAAGGCAGAAATGTAATATTTAATCTTTTAAATTAGTTGACAATATTGCTATTTCTCCAACTTCCCAGTCTTTTACTCACTAAAGGCCAAGGATACTGAGATCATGGGAAAGGGTTCAACAAATTGTCTCATGACTGACTCATAGACTTGGCAGCTGTAAATCTGTTTGTCATGTATAGAAGATGATCTCTGTGTTGAGAATTCAAATGTTTAAATTCTGGCCTATGTATCATAGATAATTTGAGCATTGGTTGCAAGGTTTTGGGATACATTCCAATGTAAGCATGTGTTGTCTGAAATTTAGAAATTTTCCTGTAGCTTAAAGCTTCTCACTTTCTGCTTTAAGAGAAGGTTTGAGTTGGGTACAGTGGCCTACAACTGTAATCCCAGCACTTTGGGAGGCCAAGGTGGGAGGATGTCTTGAGGCCAGGAGTTTAAGACTAACCTGGGCAACAGAGCAAGACTACATCTACAAAAAAAAAAAAAAATTTTTTTTTCTTAATTAGGTAAATGTGGTGGTTCAGGCCTGTAGGCCCAGCTACTTAGGAGACTGAGGTGGGAGGATTGCTTGAGCCCAGGAATTTGAGGTTACAGTGAGCTAAGAAGGTACCACTGCATTCCTGCCTGGGTGACAAAGTGAGACCCTGTCTGTTAAAAAAAAAAAAAAAAAAACAAAGTTAGGCATCAAACTGCTATTAGTTGAGACCTGTTTGTATGATGCCAGAGATGGTTTTATATCATTTGTAAAAATAAATAGTCCCACTCACAGACACCATTTTAGTTCCTTAGCTATTAAAATTTATAAGTGATCTTGACAATTTCAAGATCCCAAGTATTATGAATGAAACAGATGCATATAAAGTTACTCTTTGATAGTGAAGAAAGATTCAGTGTACTACAGGCTGATTTCAGCAGGGTTATGACCGACTTTTGGGCATTACAGAAAGGTGTCTTGTAAAGGAAATGTTTCTTTTTCATTAGAAACACATTTGAATAATGAAAAAAGGTACTTTTTCAAGTCTGTGATTGTAAGAGGCAGGATAGGAAAGGATGTGTCAGAATTTTCACTCATGAAAAAAGTTACTTATGGCCCCATGGAGATAAATGTATCCTTTACGAGATAAATTTTTTAAGATAGTGAGCTGTTTAAATGTTGATTGTGAGCTTATCATAATTGATATTTAAATTTTTCAGCAAGTATGTTTGCTTTTGAATGGAGGAACAATTCAATATTCAGTCCAGCAAGAATGTGTTATATTTAAAAAAAAAAAAAAAAAAAACTTTTAGGCCTGGCACAGTGGCTCACTCTTGTAATCCCAGCACTTTGGAAGGCAGGCGGGTGGATCACCTGAAGTTAGGAGTTTGAGACCAGCCTGGCCAACATGGTGAAACTCCATCTCTACTAAAAACACAAAAAGTTAGCCAGGTACGGTGGTGAGTACCTGTAGTCCCAGCTACTCAGGAGGCTGAGGTAGGAGAATTGCTTGAACCTGGGAGCCAGAGGTTGCAGTGAGCCGAGATCATGCCACTGCACTCCAGCCTGGGCCACAGAGCGAGACTCCATCTCAAAAAATAAACAAACAAACAAAAAACCCTACAGACCACAAAGCTGATGCAATGTGGTGTTGAAGTTATTCCTCAAACATTCCATATTTAAATTTATGACTGATAAACATAGCTAAATGCAACAAAGGCATTATTGTAATGTCATATACAAGCTAATGTATTTATTTACACCTTTATGGTTTTGTGCCAGGTACTAATATTCAACAAATACTTGCGTCATGCATAAATATGATATTAAAATTTGTTTGCCTTTGCTTTATACTTCTGGTTCTTAATGAAATATTTTTTTCTGTATGTACTTTGGCTATCTGTACAATAATTCAGTCACATTTATTTCATATTGTGGCTTGGCATTTAAACTACTCAGGGAAATACTGTAGTGGCATTTGCTTCACTGTATTATATGATCTCCAATTACTGTTGAATTTGCTGGTTAGCTTCCTGCTACGTATCAGTGTTCAGTGACAACAAAACATTTCTTTTGAAATTTGTAATTTCCATTTTTCAGGGTTAAAGGTTAAAAGTTTTGCATATTCAGAACATATGCCTTCCTGCTACATTGCAGTATTCAGTATTTACATGAGCCAAATACTACATTTTCCCTCACAATACCAATTTCAATACATGTTTGATAATGTGTACTCTTCCCCACTCCCATACACGAATTTCATTATAAACAGGAGGTATAACTTACATACCAGCAAATGTCAGCTAATAGGGTATTTCTGGTTAGGGGATTTGGTGAAAGATCTCAAAGTAACGTTTGAGCTGGACTGTGGTTGATGGTCTGGAAGTAACAGAGATAGAACTGACTGAGAAAATAAAAGCAGGTCTCTGAGGAAATGTCTCAAAGGTAGGAAAGTTCAGAGCATAATTGTGTTCCTGCTGTAACTCAGAAGACTAAAATCAGTGTGTGTAAAAGGAATTTTAGGAGGTAAAATTAAAAAGTTCGACTGGAGCCAGATTGTGGTGGCCCTTGAATGACAAGGTATGGATACAGAAGTGTATTTTGTAAGAAATTGGGAGCCTGCAAAGATTTCTTTGATTTTTTGTAGAACAGAAATAATATAATCACACTCCCCTTCAAAAAGGATTAATCTGGCAACAGCACTTTAAGTGAATTAGAGAGGAGAGAGTTGGCAGGTGGGGACACCTGTACAGAGGCCAATAGTGCATATAATGTGCCGTAAAGGTAGTGAGAGTCTAAACTAGAGCAGGTGCATTGAAAACCCATAGAATGGGCAGAAGGAAAAGATGGGGTAGAGAATGAATCAAAAGAATTCACTAGTTATTTGGATCTGGGGGAAAAAATGGAGAGAAGAGGTAAAAATTTCCCTTGGTATTTGAGATAACGGTGGTATGAGTTAGGACTGAACTACTATGCTTATTTTGGAATGCAAAGAATTACTGAATTTGAGGGGTCAAAAGATCATCCAGATTGAGTTCTCCAGTAGATGGTTGAACCAGCTTAGAAGCAGAAATCAGAAGCAAGGCCAAGTTTGGAGATACTGACTTGGTGGCTGTGGAAGTCATAAGACTATGCCCAACACATCTGTAACACTGGGAAAGTACGTTAACTGAGGGCCCAGGGACTGAACTTCAAACCCACCTTACCATTTGACCTGAGAATGTGCACCCCACAGGCAGCTTCTTGCCGATGACTAGTTTTTGTGGAAATAGTAAGGCAGATCAGCTCCTAAGAAGACAATTAATTCCTTTGTTAGCCAACGTTAGCTCCAGAACTCAACAATGGCTTTGCTGAATCTCCTATTGACTGTGCTGCAGTGTAGACAGCTGCCACTCAGTCTTCCTCTATCCAATCTTTTCTTCTCTACTTCGCCTGGGGTCAGACTTGCATCCTGGTCTAATCTGTCTCCCAGCCTTTTCTAGCTCCCTCCCTGGTTTTTATTAACACAGCCATTTCACTTCACACCAGCATTAAAATACTTGACTGCTTAATGCTGTCTTGACATCTGCTTCTGAGAGCACCTGGATTAACATTAGTTATTTGAAGAGAAGTGATCTATATTCCATATGCCATTTTGTGCAATTAGAATTAATGTTCAATGTAAAGTTTAAATCATTAAAGCAATTTTAAATTATTAAATTTAATCATAAAGTATAAAATTATGTTACATAGATTATACCTTTAAGTGAGGATGTTCTGCACTTATTTTATTATTATTTTTTTTTGAGATGCAGTCTCGCTCTGTTGCCCAGGCTGGAGTCCAGTGGCACAGTCTTGGCTCATGTAACCTCTGCCTCCCGGATTCAAGTGATTCTCTTGCCTTAGCCCCCGGAGTAGCTGGGACTACAGGCCCACACCACCATGCCTGGCTGATTTTTGTATTTTTAGTACAGATGGGGTTTCACTATGTTGGCCAGGCTGGTCTCAAACTCCTGACCTCGTGATCCGCCCACCCTGGCCTCCCAAAGTGCTGGGATTACAGGCGTGAGCCACCATGCCTCGCCTGTACTTATATTTTAGAAGATTATTTTAGATGGAAAAGGTAAAGATAACTATAAGAAATTCTAGTGAGTGGTTATATTTAACCTCCAGTAAATATCTCAGAGTTACGAAACATAGAGTTGGAGTCACAGATAAGAGTGACCTTTGAGGCAATGGAAAACCCTAGGTAACAAAATACGGCTTTCATTTTCCACCAACTCAGAAAGATGTGGACCCATTTATGTTGTTCTTCAGCACCCTTCAGCTAGTTCTTAAAACCTTTGTGCCACATAATTGCTTTTAATACCAAAAATATATTCTGATAATATATGTATTTCATAAATAAGATAAATATGTAAAACAACCACAAAACCTACAATTCAGCTGACCACCCACTGTAGCATAGTACAGTAAGTTTTGCAAACACTGAAAGGTTTTTGCTGGTAGACAGCAAATAATCTAAGGTTTCTCTTACAACCTTGTTTCAAAAGAAAATTTATGCTCTCTTAAAAATGTATGACTTCAAATCAATCAAAACAAAATGGCTTAATCAATACAATAATTAGGCTATCATCTGAATCATTCAAGCAATTATGGCTTTCAGGTGTACTGATGTGAGTATTCTAAAAGCCAATGTCAGATGAGAATTGACACTTTGGTTGCTGGAGCTATGATAGGGTACCTCAGATGTTAGAACTTAACTTGAAGGAAAATATTGTATGGATAAACCTTTACTCTAACAACTTTAGTTTCTTCACATTCTTAAGAGTTGTTTATTTTCTCTTTGGCATCAGGCTTTGGTTTAGAAGTCTAGTATGTTGTTAATTCTGCCTCCATTGGATGCCTTTTGACTCAGGAGACTAACAATGTTAGCAGTAACATCTGTTGATCTTTTGAAAGTTAGCCAATGATTTGGAGTTTCTTTGGCCAGACAAGTCATGGGATCAGAGCCCATTTCTGAGCTAAACTTAAGGACAATAAGATTAGTTCTGACATCTAGAAAAAAGAATTGAACACATGGGAAAATTTAAGACTTAGAAAAATTAATATTCTCTGATTTTTTTCACAGTGAATGGAAAAATAGGAGTAAGGCTAGATAGAAAAGTTGTAAAACTTATATACACACAATTAAAATAAAGGGTTGAATTATTATGTGGAAAGTTTGGATCATATAAAGCTATGCTATAAAAAAAAGAACAACTCTTTGGCCTGGTACTACTCAAACTTGATGCTTCACTAGCTATAGAATTACAAAATTCTAGTAATATCAGATAAACATATTTGATATTGAATGCTAAAATTAACTATTTCTAGAAAAATGCATTTCTCACTAACTCAGACTACTTTTGGATATCATGGATTATCTCTGTGTAATATTTCAGGTTTCAATTCTTTCAAGGGTTTCCTTACTTTTTTAGCTACTCGAACAGAAATCTACCATGTCTTCAAAGATCTTTCATTAAGTAATCTTCCACAGGCTTTTCAATTCCCTGCAAATCTTTATCCTTTGTGCTACTATATTGATCCTTGGTGATAACTATAGCACCTATGGCTTCATTGCTATCTATCTACATGGATTTCTTGCATACATCCATCCTTTTGTTCCTATCCTGTTCTCTGCCATGCTGACTCCTACATCTTGAGCCCCACCTCCAACCATCTTACTTAGATAGTTCTTAATTGTCTTTGAACTATAATATATTCCTATGTCTACTTATATTCTCTTCCATATCACTGCTGTGCCATGATGCATAAAATGTATTTCTCAACTATACGTGTAGGCTTTAAAATGGCAGGTATATATGCTACTTTTTAAAATATCCCTCACACGTAAAATCAATTTGATTTTACCTTCATTCTACTAACATACAGTATTATCTATACAACATCTCAATTTTCAATTATCACTTCTTATAAAAATAAAATATGTTCAGCTCTGACACATGCCTCATCCTTAAAGTACTCTCTTCCTCATAACAAGAATCTCCAAGGGGGAAAAAAAAGAAAAAAGAAATACTTTATTCCCTTGGATTCTTAGGTACCACAGACTGTGCTCATTCTGCTTATTTCACAGTTTCTTTTATACCAACTTTGCTGACTTCATCTTCTCTATACAACCCTTGAAAACTAGGGTTCCTGGGGAGCTTTTTCTCTGGGTCTTTTCTCCATATATCTCTTTTACTTTAGGTGATTTCTATTCTCCTGTAGCTGTCAGGAGTGGTTTCAGGTGGAAGTTTTAGAATATAGCTAAAAATTATTTTTAATACTTTAACATTGTCAAAATATTGGGATTGCAATAATATTATCTGCATAGGAAATACTCAATTTCTTGATATTCCCTGGTTGCCACATTCAGGGATTTAAAGGAAAGTTATTTTCCAAAGTCATGCTCTGATGTAACTATCAGGTCACTGTATTAGTTATCTGTTGCCTTGTAACAAACTATGCCATAACACAGGGACTTGAAACAACAACAGTCATTTACTTTACTCAAAATCCTGCAATCTGGGCTAAGCTGGGTAGCTCATCTTCATGTGGCCTCAACTGGGTTGGCTTGACTGGAAGCTGGAGGGTCCACTTTCAATATGGCTCATTCATGTCTGTGGCAAATTGGTGCTGGCTGTCAGCTGTCAGCTCAACTGTGACAGTAATGAGGAGACTCAGTTCCTCTTCACATGGGTCTTTCTATGGACTTCTTGGGCTACTTCACATCATAGTCACTGTTTCCATGGTGAATGCCCCTTGAAAACAAATGGATACACATGCCAGTTTTATGAACTTATCTAAAGCTGTCACAACGGCTTGCCCAGGAAGGGGACACAGACTTCACCTCTTGGGTAGTGGCAAGGTTACAGAGGAGCATATAGACAGGAGATACCACTGCAATTGCCTTTTAAAAAAAAAACTCAAAGTCTGCTACAGTGACTAAAGACCAAGTCACTATCTGTAGGTGGATCAGCCACATAATTCAAGTAATCTGTATGTCTCTCCAATTCTTTTTTTTTTCTTTTCTTTTTTTTGAGATGGAGTCTCGCTCTGTCGCCTATGCTGGAGTGCAGTGGCATGATCTCAGCTCACTGCGACCTCCGTCTCCTGGGTTCAAGCGATTCTCCTGACTCAGCCTCTCAAGTTGCTGGGACTACAGCCACGTGCCACCACACCCGGCTAAATTTTTTGTATTTTTTCAGTAGAGACGGGGATTCACTATGTTAGCCAGGGTGGTCTTGATCTCCTGACCTCACAATCCACCCAGCTCGGCCTCTCAAAGTGCTGGAATAACAAGCGTGAGTCACCATGCCAGGCCTTGTCTCTCCAATTCTAATCAGTGCAACTTTTTGCCTATATCTGCTCAGATGTTTAAGGATAGTAGGAAATTTCTTTAATTTCCTATAACATAATATCAAATCTAATGTATGTATGTACATACGTGTATATATGTGTGGGGGAGTGTATATATATATTCCCAAAACAGTATCTAGGTTAACTGCCGAATGAGAGTCAAATCTATACCCCTGTTTGTCAGTCAGCACATCATCTTTCCCCCCCACCCCAGGTTTTAAGAAGGAAGTAAGTAAAGGAAACAAACAAAAACTTCCCAACATGGCTTCAAATAATAAATCTTACATAAGTGAGGTAGTCAAATAGATAATCTATTCAGTTTATGTTCTTTCTGCTGAGATGGCCAATTTTTAGAAGTGGTCACCAATTTCCAAGAATGCAAGTTGTGTTCCTCAGTTTATTTCTGTGAAAATGTAAATTTTAGGGCCGGGCGCGGTGGCTCAAGCCTGTAATCCCAGCACTTTGGGAGGCCGAGACGGGTGGATCACGAGGTCAGGAGATCGAGACCATCCTGGCTAACACCGTGAAACCCCGTCTCTACTAAAAAAAAATACAAAAAACTAGCCGGGCGAGGTGGCGGGCGCCTGTAGTCCCAGCTACTCGGGAGGCTGAGGCAGGAGAATGGCGTAAACCTGGGAGGCGGAGCTTGCAGTGAGCTGAGATCCGGCCACTGCACTCCAGCCTGGGCAATAGAGCAAGACTCCATCTCAAAAAAAAAAAAAAAAAAGAAAATGTAAATTTTAAAAGATTCGAAAGAATTACAGTCAGCACCTAAGGAAATTTAAATCAGTGACCATCAAAATTAACACCTAATGTCTCACATTTTAAGATTTGATATTGTTTTAACTCAGCCTCCCTGCCTAAAATAGCAAAATGTAACTTTTAGGATCATCTGTCATCTACCACAGACAGAAAATAACAAATCAACATGTCAACGTTCTTATATTTCCAGGGTCATAAAAGTATTGCTGTTTCATAAAAGACAAAAGAAAGCAAACGGAATGTTATTTATTTCCAAATACAAATTATACAAACTATAATATTGTTTTCCCAAAAAAGCATTTTCCTGAGTCCAAAACTCTCACATTAGCTTTCCAGGAAGAGCCCCAATTCTACCCAGTAGCACCCTGCCCAGGCTATGAATCCTTTGTGGACTCTATGGATATACGGACTTGCTGCAACTTACTTAGCCTGATGGTCTACAGAAAGAATTTAAAAAGTGAATCACTTTCCCTTTTTGTCTAAACATATGCATTTACTTTATGATATCAATTTTAGATTAAGTAAATAAAATACAATTCTCTTAAACAGTAAACCAAGTAATATACTTTATTCTAAAAACTTGTCGGGCGCAGTGGCTTACACCTATAATCCTAGCACTTTGGGAGGCTGAGGAGGGCAGATCATCTGAGGTCGGGAGTTCGAGACCAGCCTGGCCAAAATGGGGAAAACCCCACTCTACTAAAATTACAAAAATTAGCCAGGCGTGGTGGTGCATGCCTGTAATCCCAGCTACCGGGGAGGCTGAGGCAGGAGAATCGCTGGAACCCAGGAGGTGGAGGCTGCAGTCAGCCAAGATTGTGCCATTGCACTCCAGCCTGGACGACAGATTGAGACTCCATCTTGAAAAGAAACAAACAAAGAAACAAAACAACAAAACAAACAAAAAAACCTACGCATTCTCAAGTTTGGTGCACTATAACATTTCCCTCATAGTTTTAAATGTTTTTGTTATGTGCACATATTTTGGGAATGATGCTATGAATAAGACTAAACAGGCCAGGCACGGTGGCTCACACCTGTAATCCTAGCAATTTGTGAGGCCAAGGCAGGGGGATTACTTGAGGTCAGGAGTTTGAGACCAGCCTGGCCAACACGGTGAAACCCCTCTCTATCAAAAATACAAAACTTAGCCAGTGGTGGTGGCTGGTCCCTGTAATCCCAGCTACTAGGGAGCTGAGGCATGAGAATTGCTTGAACTCAAGAGGAGGAGGTTGCAGTGAGCTGAGATCATGCCACTGCACTCCAGCCTGGGACTCAAAAAAAAAAAAAAAGAGTAAACAGTGATGAGAGCTGTCTAGTTGATATATAACACAGAAAGAATGAGTTGAAAAGAGAAAAACACAGCTAATAAGCAGACTATCTTAAGGTCTGCAGTATCTCTGTAAGAAGGAATTCCATACTTAGATGAACTGGGCTCAAATCCCAGGTCATCTATGTGCCTTTTAGCGTTGGCCAAATTAAGTGAGAGAATTCCTTTAAATTCCATTAGCACAGTAGCTGACGATAGACAGGGCTCAGTAGTCATTACTCTTATTGCCAAGCCCATCTCCCAAATCTCTTCACATACTTTAAAGAGAACTTTCTCTTTCCGTCCTACTTCAATACTTTGTTTATACCTCTCCTATAGCACTTCTGTGAATTTTGGTTACTAATATATATGTGTGTCTTCCTCACTGGAGAGTGTTTTCAGAAGGCAAGGACCATATCTTCTTCACCTTGTATTTTTCTCACAGTCCTCTCTTCCCAATACTTAACACCAGGTTTACATTATTAGACTTCAAATAAATGCTTATTAAGTTAAAATGACAAATTCCTTCTCATCTTTCAAGGCTCATGTCAAATGTCACCTCTCCGCTAATTCAGTCTAAAGAAGCCTCTCCACTCTCCCCTCTCCCCTCCCACAAAAGGAACTCTATCACATCATCTTGTTTTATGTTTTTCACAGTCCTTATCGCTTTTGTAAATTATCGAATTAACATATATACTTGTTTATTGTTTGTTCCTTCTGACAGATTGTGAGTGTCATGTTGGATGAGCCACTGCTCACCACGGAATCTTTGGCCTCGGGATAGTGAGTATCAATTTAAATACCCAGGCAGTATTTCTTAAATGAATCCTATCTCCTAGGACCCAGGTATGATAATGGCAGTAGAAGAGATGTGTTCCAGGACCCTTTGTTTAAAGAACTCATAAAGTTGGTCATGACTTTTGAAGCTTTAGAAGGTGATTGACATTCAGGAACAACTGTGAATGAGGTGTTAGTCCTGCCTCCCTTCCTTTACCTTTGCTGTCCCCAGCTACCCATACCCACAGAGAGCACGGTCTGCCAACTTAAACCCAAATGAATTTCCAAACCAATCATGGCATGATTACAAGTGGCTCACACCTGTAATCCCAGTACTTTGGGAGGCTGAGGAGGGAGGATCGCTTCAGTTCAGGAGTTCAAGACCAGCCTGGGCAACATGGTGAAACCCTGTCTCTACAAAAGTACAAAAATTAGCTGGGCCTGGCGGTGCATGCCTTAGGCAGCTGCTGGAGCTGTGACTGAAACCGAGTTAGTAAGGCTTCAGTCATATCTGGATGGTTAGACAAAGTTTGCCTACAAGGAGGGTCTGTCAAATCATATTCCCTATGCAACAGTCCTCTCTTATTCTACATAGTGAAAGACTCTGACTCACTAGAAGACGGCAAGGACATTGCACCATTTGAATGATGCAAACAAACATTTGAATTACATTTATGTAATGTAATACGTGGGGATGGTCTTTTACTTGCCTCATTCTCAAATATGTCTCAGGGTCTGGGGAACAACCTGGTGCCTTGAACAAATCCAAAATATCTGATAGGAGTGGGGCACGGTGGCTCACACCTGTAATCCCAGGACTTTGGGAGGCTGAGGAGGGAGGATCACTTCAGTCGAGGAGTTCAAGACCAGCCTGTGCAACATGGTGAAACCCTGTCTGTACAAAACTACAAAAATTAGCTGGGGCTGGTGGTGCATGCCTAGAATCCCAGCTATTCAGGAGGCTGAGATGGGAGGATCACTTGAGCCCGGGATGGGTAGGCTGCAGGGAACCGAGTTCATGCCACTGCACTCCAGCCTGGGAAACAGAGTCAGATCATATCTCAAAAAAAGAAAAAATAATAATCTGGTGGAGCCCTTGGTAGAGATAGTATTGAAGTCTGATAATCATTACAGAACAAGGGTTTCTTGTTCTCCATCTGATTGACAGTTACGGCAGTCCCAACCAGTGACATGGAGTGTGGCATGTATTAGGCTTTATACAGGAAATAAATCCTTTTTGGCAGAAATCTTTGACTTCAGTGTCAAAGCAATTACATAGGCTATGTCATAGTGTAAAAGTATCAACTCAGTTTTTCATTAAAACTAATGTTTCTTGGACCAAAATTCTTGACTCTCTTTCAGCCGACATCAAACCCGTCAGCATCTTTTGTCAGCTTTTCTCTCAAAACATATCTACAATCTGACCACCTCTCAACACCTCTACTGCTACCATTCTCGTCTGGATTTCCATCCTCTCTCCTCAGGAATATACATATCCTCCTAATTTGGGTTCCTATGTTAAAGTCAGATCACTTCACTCTTTTGCTCAAAACTCTCTAGTTGGCTTCTCATGTTGTTACTAGAAAGGAGTCCCAATCCAGACCTGCAGAGAGAAATCTTGGATCTCTATCAAGAAAGAATTCAGGGGAGTCCATAAAGTGAAAGCAAATTTAGTAAGAAAGTAAGGGAATAACGAATGGCTATTCCATAGGCAGAGCAGCCCCGAGGGCTGCTGGTTGCCCATTTTTATGGTCATTTCTTCATTATATGCTAAACAAGGGTTGGATTATTCATGAGTTTTCTGTGAAAGGCAGGGCAATTCCCAGATCCCAGAACTAAGGATTCCTCCCCTTTTTAGACCATATAGGGTAACTTCCTGATGTTGCCATGGCATTTGTAAACTGTCATGGTGCTGGTAGAAGTGGCTTTTAGTATGCTAATGCATTATAATTAGTGTATAATGAGCAATGATGGGGACCAGAGGTCACTTTGTCACCATCTTGATTTTGGTGAGTTTTAGCTGGCTTCTTTTATGCAAACTGTTTTTATCAGCAAGGTCCTTATGACCTGTATCTTGTGCTGACCTCTTATTGCATCCTCTCACTAAGAATGCATTAAGCTCCTGGGAATGCAGCCCAGTAAGTCTCAGCCCTATTTTACCTAGCCCCTATTCAAGATGGAGTAGCTCTGTTGAGAATGCCTCTGACAATCTCACCTTAAGTAAAAGCCAAAGTCCTTATAACACCTATGAAGACCTATATGATCCAGTCCCTTTTGCCTCTCTCATTTCGTCTCCTACCAGTCTCCAGGTCGATTATGGCACTCAAACCTTGGTGGACTCTTCGCTCTTATCTTCCCCTGAAATGTACTTCATGCAAATATCCACATGGCTTCCTCCTTTATTTCCTTCAGGACTTTGCTAAAATGTGACATTATCAATGGTACTTCCTGTAGCCTGTTATTTTTCTCTGCAGCTTTCATCACCACGTGCCACACCACATATATTATTTAATTATTTATTTACTGTCTGTCTGCCTTCTCTAAAATGTGAGCTCCATGGAAGTGGAAATTTTTGTGTATGTTTTGTTCACTGCTCTATCTGCAGTCTCTAAAACATTACCTGAATACAGTAGCACTCAATAAATAATTTTTCAGTACAGTATAATTGCATATTTCTCTGACTAGACTCCAAGCAAATACTGCATCTTATTCCTCTATGTCAGTACTCCACAAATGTTCTTTTAAGGAATTAATATGAAATGTTCTGAAAAGAAATCTGTAATTTCATTTGTTACTTTGAAATTCATGTTATTCTCACACTAAGTAGCAATTAATGGCAGAGATGGTATTATTTCGAAGTTTGTTAGCTTGCTTGAATAGATGAGGAAAATAATTAAAAAGAAAACCATTTGAATATTGACTTCCAATCTTATTCTCAAATTAAAATTGTGCTCTAAAACCTACAAAAAGACTGAAGCAGACATTGAATTCTCCAGATATTGAACCCATGTTTCTTAGCTTGATACAAACACTTAGTCTTCTTGTTCTTGTATTTAATTATATTTTTTCCATTTCTATATACAGAGGATAAAGAGAAACATTCATCCTCATAGAATGGCATAGCATACAGAAGTGATGAGGGCTGTGCTCTAAGAGGATTAAGCACACAAAGAAGATAATTAACTTGCTGAGGTCCCACAGAAATGTGTGGAATAGCAAGAATAGCATTCAGAGTTTCTGTTATCTTAAGGAAGATCGATCGGTCAAATAGCTGCATGTTCATTATACAGAGTTTATTTGTAGCCCTAGGTGTTAACATAAGTTAAGAAAAATGTTAAGGCCGGGCGCGGTGGCTCAAGCCTGTAATCCCAGCACTTTGGGAGGCCGAGATGGGCAGATCACGAGGTCAGGAGATCGAGACCATCCTGGCTAACACAGTGAAACCCCGTCTCTACTAAAAAGTACAAAAAACTAGCCGGGCGAGGTGGAGGGCGTCTGTAGTCCCAGCTATACGGGAGGCTGAAGCAGGAGAATGGCGTGAACCCGGGAGGTGGAGCTTGCAGTGAGCTGAGATCCGGCCACCGCACTCCAGTCTGGGCGACAGAGCGAGACTCCGTCTCAAAAAAAAAAAAAAAAAAAAAAAATGTTTAACCCTAAACAAACACACATTAAAAAATGTGAATAAAATTGGTTTGTTTTAAAATACAGGTTGACATCTAGTTTAAAGACCAAACCACAGTGTATTTTCTGTTACTATCTTTAAAATCACTCACAATTGCAACAGAACTCCAAATCTTAAAGTTTCACTATGGAAAATGATGGGTATGCAGAGGTACTGATGTTTTTAGACACAAATCCTTATAATCGATTTTATAGCCACTTAACAGACACTTTTGCTGGGTTGGGAAATTACAAATGATTTCAACTTTTCTTCCTTGAGCTTTTAGAGTACTGCAAAAAATTTAAAAAGAGTATGTATTTTGTAATCAGAAAAAAATTATGAAAAATTACTACATGCTTATATAATCTTCTCTAATGTGTAGTAATCACCCTTGAATGTAATGTTCAGCCCTAAAATTTAGACATTAGCAATGCACCTCACATGCTCAAAAGCAAAAGACTTGACTGATCCAGCAGAAAAACAGCTCTGAGTGTGCCAAATTTACCAATTCCCTGAGTACTGTTTATTATAAATTGGAAATGTAATGCCAGGCAGATGTGTCATCATCCAACAAAAGTGAAACTTAAAGAAGAATCATTTTGGACAAGCAATCAGACTTTGGAAAGAAAGGAATAAAGAAAAAGAAAACAACTCTGGAGAGAATTTGAGATTTCTTTGATGCCTCTAATACCCTAAATAAAAAGTGGTGGAAAATGGCCACTTAAGGAAAATAATGCTGGAGGAGCCATTATCCTCTAAACTTTTAGGAATATTCATTAATATTCCTGAATAAATTATTGCAGGCAAGATTTTAGAATCATGTAGAATATGTGCCACCAGGACATTCCCCACAGGAATATCCCTCTCCTACCAGGCTCTAAGCTTGGAAAGTTTGGTTCAGTTTGACTCCCTTCCCCCACTATGAATGCCCATTCTTAGGTCTCTGCCAATGTGGAGTTAGTTGGCATACATGGAAGGAGGATGGCAGTCTGCTTATCCTTCAACAACACCAGTTACACTGAATAATTCCTGTGGGATAGAATTGCTTGAGAGGATACCAATAAACAGGAGGTGTTTATAAGAAAATTGATTTAAATTTTAAATAATTAAAACTCATAATTTTCTTAGTGTGTATTAAAATGTGTTCTAAATATAAATAATGTATTATAATTTGTTAATTGAAAATTAAAAATATTTATGTAAATTATGCACAATCCCTGAAAAGGTGCTTCAGCAAATTGTAAATGGAACAACAATACATGGGAAGAGATTGCCATCTGGTGGCTGAAGGAAAAGTGCATTTTTTTTTTTTGTAGGACAGGTGTTAAAAACTTGTTGAAGCAAATAAATGTTAGTATTCCTCACTATCCTTTTTTTGTTTGTTTGCTTGTTTGTGTTTTTGGGTTTTTTTTTTTTTTGTATTTTAGAAGCAGGATCTCGTTCTGTTGCCCATGCTGGAAAGCAGTGGAGTGAGCACATCTCATTGCAGCCTTGACTTCCCGAGCCAAGCTCTTTCCACCTTAGCCTCCCATCTCAGCCTCCCAAGTAGCTGGGACTACAGGTGAGTGCCACGGCCAGCTATTCTTTTTTTAATTTTTATAGAGACTGGATCTCACTGTTGCCCGGGCTGATATCGAACTGGCCTGAGGCCATCCTCCTGCCTAAGTCCACTATCCTATTTTATTAACCAAACACTTCTATCTTAATTCAAGAATCAAATAAGATATAGAAGTATATGTGGTGGTTTTCTAAATATGTAAGTAATTTTTCTCGATGTTACATATTCTTTCTGTTTAGAAAGGTAATATATATCATTGTAGAAAATACACATTTTTATATATCATGTATTTCTAAACTACAGAAAAGTATAGAGAAGGAAACAAAATCCATAACTCCACCACCTAGAGACAATCACAGTGAACTTTTATTTTTTATTTTTTGAGATGGAGTCTCACTCTGCCGCCCAAGCTGGAGTGCAGTGGCATGATCTTGGCTCACTGCAACCTCCACCTCCCGGGTTCAAGCGATTCTCCTGCTTCAGCCTCCCGAGTAGCTTGGACTACAGGTGTGCGCCACCACGCCCAGCTAATTTTTGTATTTTTAGTAGAGACAGAGTTTCACCATGGTAGCCAATTAGTCAGTCTTTTGACCTTGGCCTCCCAAAGTGCTGGGATTACAGGCATCAGTCACTGCACCGGGCCCAACAACAAACATTTTAATAAATTTCCAGCAACTTTTTTTTCTATGCATTCACATTCTTTTCATATGATTGATCATATGAAAGTACTTAGTTTTGAATAGTGCTTTAAAAACATTAACAGTACGTGTTTTTTTTTAAACTATGTTTCAAGTTTGCTGTCATTTGAGAGAGGCTCTTTTCCTGGGAGAGAATAAAATATGCATATGTATGAATAGGTGACAGTATCCTTTGTTCAGGAAATTGCAAGTAGCTCAATGTTGTTGGAAAAAGAAGTTAGAAGCTTCCAGTTCAGTGAGAGTGGCTGAGAGGAGAATTAATAGGAGTTGGAGAGGTATGTGGAACGCTGACCAAGAAGAACCATGGGCTTGTCATTTGTTTACATTGTATGTTTATATGGATAATTATTGAGGAATTCTGGGTAATGAACCAAGGTTACTGGATTTGCACACCACAAAAAAATAAAATAAAATAATTTGACAGTAATGTGGATGATAGAGTAAAATAATAGCTGTCAAAGTTGGCTGCACTTAAGAACTACCCAGGGAGCTTTAAAAGTGCTAATCCCTACACCTCAGTTCAAACTAATTAAATCAGGGTCCTTGGAAATGAGATAGTTTCAAAAGTTTATCAGATGATACTATTATGCTGCTAGGGTTGAGATTCACTAAAGGGAGATGAAACTAGAGACAAATATCATTTAGAAGGGTGTTGCTTTAGACTATGTGAAAAAAGATGTGTGTTTAAATTGGGTTAGTGGCTGTGAATGTATACAAGTTAAGTGGCAGAACTGACACAAGTTGCTAATTAATTGAACACAAGGTATGAAAAAATAAAAGATTCAAGGATTATTCTCTAATAGTGTCTTGGTAAACGGTGGTGTTGACAGGAAAGACAGCTGATTAGCTAAGTGTTTGGGAGGCAAGGAACGTGTATTCATTAAGAAGCTACCATTTTCCTTTAGATGCATCACCGATGGCACAAACACTCTTAGACATATTTTCTGTTGTCCTGTTTTAAATCCTTGCGCCAGATATTGTCTCTTAGCTCCACCCTACTCTCTTTGTGATGGTGTGGTGAGAACTCTACCAAACTTCATTTTTGCTTCCCCAGGCTGTTCTGTGGTAAGGTCTTCCAGCAGAGGGCGCGAGAGGAGGACTACAACGCTGGAGAGGAAGAAGGTACTGCTTTTCCCGTTTGCAGCTTTATGGCTGCCTGTCTGCTTGTGGTTCTATTAAAAACTATTCCTGCTGCACTTTTTTTGTTTTTTCACCCCTCTAGCATTTTTTTTCTGTAGCACCAGCAGAATCCAGGTTGCACTTTTTCACCACTTGCAGAACTAGCTTCATGACCACCACCAGACACCCCAAACACCTCCACTGACACCAGCATCAACTAGCTGGTGTCTGCTCCTGGGAGGCTGGGGTTTCAGGACCACAGTGCCCTTTTCTGTTTTGAGTTTTTCTCCTTATTCTCTTTGATCCTCAGGCATGAGCGTGATACTTGCTTCCTGAAGTTGCTTTTTTCATGATTTGTTAGAGTTCTCTTTTTACCATTTCATGGTTAACACCTTTATAGCTATATAACTATTGTTTATACTAAGCTCTATTCAAATAACTGGTATATTTTCTGTCTCCTGATTAGACCCTGGAGGGTCACTATGGATAAAACGTGCCCTCTCAGCACTAATTTGGCCTGGCATCCTTTCTAAGGACCACCACTCTGTGTTTCCAGACTACATAAACATTGAACTGTAGTGGCAATTTATGCAGTTATTTTTATAGAAGAGTTAAATAAGCATTCCCAGTGATTACAAAATAGAAGAACCTAGGAGTTGTGACGACTTTATCTCATTCTTTCTCTTATACCACACAAAGGAGAGACGAAGCAGGGAAAGTCCTCAGATTTAGGCCTTCATATGGTTGTCCCTTGTTTCTGAACTCTATCTGTTCAAATCCTGACCTTCTTCCTGCAGACCTGCATGATCCTCCACTACCTAGGGACCCCACGTATTTTCTTCAGGAAACGCATCTTCTTTCCACATGACAGAAGAACTACATCATTATTATGTGTGATCAAACTACACAGGCTTTGTCTAGTTGGTGATGGGGTTTTCCTTGGTCTGCATATTGCCAGAGAAACACAGGAGTTTGGCAAGGGAATACTGTGGGTTCTGGTGTTGTAAGTGGGGTAAAGGTGGTGAGAGCTCTGACTCCAGATTGGTCTCTTCATCAGTGAAGGCTGCTGCCATTTTCTACCTGATTTATCTAAGGAAAAGCACGACTCATCATCATAAGTCTTAATTTTCTTCCCAGGATAACACAATCTAGCATTATATGAGGGGGTTATAATTTTCCTGTTAATGTGGCTTTGACCTCATTCCTTAGAAAATAATAATGCTGGAATTCCTGAAAAAGAATCTTCTGGCTTTTTCCTGAACATGTCCATATTACTGGAGCCATCAGTTTAGTTTGAAATTACTCTGTGTGAATCATTTGGGAAAATGTTGCCAGCCTCAAATGGATTCATTCTGATAATGTACTATTTCCTCTCAGAAAAGTGTGAGTGATGGTGGTGGAAGGTGTAGTTAGCCTATCAAACTATCCCTCTCTCCATCCACAAAACCATGACAACTGACTTTTGTCTAAAACATGCAGGTAGAAGCAATACCTAAAGTATCCATAGTAGGTCTCTGTGTTCTCTTCACTTGGCATGTAACTTGGGATCTCCCACCCCATATGCTGCTGATTTCACACCAAAATAATAATTTGATATTCATTCTTCCAGTTAAAGTTCTAGGGACATAGCCAAAACAAAGAGCAATAGAAGAGGGAGGAAAATAAGAAGAATACACTTACACTGTTCTTGCACAAATAACAGACTAGCTTAATAGAACTGTCACCATTTAAAGGTAAGCAATAGAAACATAAATGTAAGAGACATAAATAACTACTGAAAAAAACAGTGAAATGTTTATGCAAAAATATTCCTACACACAAAAAAAGTAAGGAGAAATTATAAGAGACAAAAAAGTTAAATGTTTTTTAAATTAAAATTGTAAAAGAAATTATGTGAATACACCTGGAGATGCAATTGTAGCTGACAGGGTTAAGTAGAAAAACCAGAGTTTAAAAAAATTATTAATGATATGTGAAAGCTACATTTGAAGCACTGAGAGACAATTGACTCAAAATAGAGTCAACAAAATGGAAAAAGCATATGGAGTGCAGTGGAAAAGATATAACTCAAAAAGAGAAAAGCAGGTGAAAATAGGTAACTGTGGTAACTGTGCCTGAGCCTTTCAAACTTATTCTCCTTATCTTCCTGAGCACACAGATGCACAGCTAGACTGTATTTTCTAGCCCTTTTTGTGTCTACATGTATGACCATGTATTTATGTATCTAGAAATTGCTCTGCTGAAATTTTTCTCTTTGTGCATTGTCAACAATGAAAAGTGAGTAGAAGTGAAGTGTGCAGGGTACTTGCCTGGACAAGTCTTGTTCAGATTTGTATTGCAGTCCTGGTCTCTACCCAGTGCTCCATCTTTCACCGTCTCCTCTCACAAGTGTCAGACCAGTATTGTGACTTTAAGTTCTCCCTGCTTAATCCTGCCCACCCTTCCTCCTCATCATTCACAAGTCTTTTGCCCATTGTGTCTGTTTCTTGTGTTTCTAATTCCTTCTTGGTGTTTGTTTCTCAGAGGACTCACAGACGCATCCAGTGAGTTTTTAATTCAGCTATTGTATTTTTTCAGTTTTTTAATGTCCATTTGGTTCCTTTTAATAATTTCTGTTGCATTGCTGAAGATTTTGTTTTTGTTCATTCATGAGCATATTTTATGTTCATAAGCGGAGTTATATTAGCTATTTTAAATAGTCTTGTCTGCTAATTCCAGTATCTGGGTTGTCTCTGTATTGATTTTCTCTTCAGGAGTCTTCATATTTTTCAGTTGCTTCACATGGCTAGTAATTTTGGATTTTATACCAGAACTTGTAAATCACATAGTTAGAGATTCTGGAGTCTCTTAAGTTCTTTGAAATTCTGTTATTTATTCATTAATATTTTGTTAAAGCAAGAAACTCTCATCTCTGTCATTTCAACAGTGGGCAGCAGCATAAATCTCATCTAAAATTATTTAACCTTGGCTGGGTTGTGTAGTCTGAACAATGCATTTGTAGGTCAGGAGTCACCCACATGGTGTTGGCAGAGTTTGTACACAGTATTTAGAGTGTTTTGTCTCTGTGAATCTCTGTTCCAAGATGTGTCTCCTCATTTCCTAGTTGCTGTCATTTTCCTGAATGATGACCTCTGGTTCTTTAAGCTGGCAAAATGTAGACTTTCTATCTGAGTTTTTGCCATGCTACCAGGCAATGTGTGGCCTGCCCTTAGGCCAGGAGTTATAAAAGTGAGAAAATCGCCCAATGCCCTTTCATTCTTCCAGTTTACATTCTCCTGTACAGTTGGCCTGGTTTTTGTTGTCAGTGCCTTAAAGTACTGATTTTTAAAATTTTGTCTTGCATTTGTAGTTGTTATATGCAAGAGGTTGTTCTTTTACATAAATACATATACATCAAAGATTAGATGTTAAAAAACCCACAAAGTTACTTTAAAAAGCATGGATTAATATTTTTATAATGTAAGAGTATGAAACACTTTTCTAAGCATGACATAAAATCTGGAAGCCCCAAAGAAAAATATTGACAAATTGTACCACATCATATCAAGTAAAACATCTGTATGATTAGAAACATAATAAAATAAGTCATGGCCAGATGCAGTGGCTCACACCTGTAATCCTAGCACTTTGGAAGGCCGAGGCGGGTGGATCACCTGAGGTCAGAAGTTCGAGATTAGCCTGGCCAACATGGTGAGACCTCGTCTCTACTAAAAATACAAAAATACAAAAATTAGCTGAGTGTGGTGGTGCATGCCTGTAATCCCAGCTAATTGGGAGGCTGAGGCAGGAGAATAGCTTGAACCCAGGAAGAGGAGGCTACAATGAGCCCAGATTGTGCCACTGCACTCTAGCCTGGGCATCAGAGCGAGACTCCATTTCAAAATAAAAATTAAAAAAAAAAAAATGCAAGTCAAAAGAGGAACTGGGACAATACCTGCAGCACAAGTGACATTTACCAATGAAAAGACAGTTTCCTGAATGTGCAGACTTCTCTTCCAAGTTTGTACCTGACATCCAATAGCCTATTCATCATCTGTACATGCATTACACACATCATAAACTCAACATGTCCCAAACTGAATGTATAATATTCTTCCCCAAAACTGCTCTTCTTTAAGTGTCCCCTGTTTTTAAATAGCAACACTATTATGAAGTTGTTTAGATGAGAAATCGAGGTATTGGTTGACAAATTCCTTTCCCTTCCTCTCCTAACCTTCATTAATCATGCTATAAATTCTTCCTGCTAACCACATTTAAATAATCCAATGTGACAATCTTTACTGTTGCCTCCATCATCTCTGGCCTCAATTATATAATAAGCTTCTAACTGCTGTCCTGGTATCTGCTCCCATTCCCATTCTTTATGCAGCAGCCAAAGTTCTGTTTTAACAAAATAAATCTGATTGTGTCATCTACTGCTTCCAGTTGCACAAAGGGTAAAGTCTAGTATTCTGAACTTGGCCTATGAGGTCCTGGGTAATATTTATCCTTGTCTTCTTTCACTCACCCTTGCTTACCTTTCCCATCTTTCTGTCCCTCAAACTTGTCAGATACCTTCTCACATATAGCAGTATCTGCGTGGAAAGCTCTTTTTCTTATTCTTCAGCTGGCAGATTATATCTCATCCTTCTTCCTCATTAAATGGCACCCACTACCAGACTAGGTTACATTTTTCTTTAAAAAATGCCTAAAGGCAATATTAAAAGAGTTCAAAAGACTGAATGAGAAGGTGTTTCACAAATTGTGGGAGTCCGTCCCACAGACCCTGACCCAACGATGGATGAGTAATATACACTGACAACAGATACTATGCTTGTCATTCCGGCTGAGCATCCGGGCCACTCACAGACTCCAAGGAGAGTGTTGTAAACAGTAGCAGCCCTGGCCTCGACTGGCTGGCCCTGCCCGCATTTATTCAGCACACATTAAATGACAAAAGTCATGTTAATTATCCATGCTATAGCTCAAAGACGATTGGGCTGCCTTCAGCCATAACTCTATCCCGAGGCTTTTGCAAAAACCTTCTGGCCTTCCAAGAAAGTTTGTGTTTATTTTGCAATTTTTCCCACCATCCTGACTGAATCCCTACAACAAATGACAAAATACCAACAGCTATAAACATGAAAATATTCAACACCATTAATAACTACAAATGCAAATACAAATTGGAATAATTAAATATTTCCCACTGACAGATTGGTAAAGTTTACACACAATATTGGCAAAAGTGTGCATAGACATAAATTAGGATGACAACTTGACTGTATCTGCTACATTTAAAAAAAATATTAAGTGGTCATTTGCTCTGAGTCAACAATGATAGAGTTTGCAAAGTACTAGGAGTTTGGTGCAGCTCGAAGGAGGAGAAACTGTTGAAAGTGAAAGCGTTAGCTACTTGTACCAAAGATTGAAAAGAGGAAGGTGGACCATAAGAGATGGGCGCTATGGTTTTAAAACAGTGAGTTGTATGCGGAGGGAAGGATAAAAAGGGAAACCACAGCTACTTGGGAGGCTGAGGCAAGAGGATCACTTGAGTCCAGGAGTTTGGGGCCAATATGGGCAATGCAGCGAGACCTCATCTCTAAAAAGGGAAACCAAAGAGGACAGAGTTATTGATGCTTACTTAATGGCATCTGAATGAGCTGATAAGCAACAGTATGGAAGAAGTAAAGGACTATTTTATACAATAGATTCCACATGTATTAAAAATCTTATTTTGCTATAGTTTGAAATTATAGGAAAGGTGCAAGAGAACAAAGAACATTCATATTCTCATTTTCCAATTTTTAAAATCTTTCACCACATTTGCTTTATTATTTATCACCTGTATAGATGTATATATACACATATAAAACACATAATTCATTCATTTGTTCTGAACCATTTTGGATTAGGCTTCATGCATCATGCTTTTATATCTCCTTATACTCTGTGTTTTTCTTAAGTACAAACACATTGTCCTCATGACTATAATCTAGTTATCAAATTCAGGAAACATAATACTAATACTTTAATCTATAATCCATATTCCAGTTTTGTCAATGTCTCAATAATGTCCTGTATAGCATTTTTCCCTCCAGTACAGGATCTAGTTTAGGATCATATATTTCATTTAATTGTCATGCCTTAGTATTCTTCTTTATTCCGAAACAGTTTTCTAGACTTTAAAAAAATATTTCATGATATTGCCATTTTTGAAGAATACTGGTCAGTTTAGAAAATGTTTTTCAGGCCAGACACAGTGGCTCATGCCTGTAATCACAGCACTTTGGGAGGCCAAAGTGGACAGATTACTTGACCCAGGAATTCAAGACCAGCCTGGGCAACATGGTGAAAACCCCCGTCTCTACAAAAAATACATAAATTAGCCAGGCATGGTGGTGCACATCTTTAGTCCCAGCTACTTGGGAGGCTGAGATGGGAGGATCGCTTGAGCCCAGGAGACAGAGGTTGTAGTGAGCTGTGATTGCACCACTGCACTTCAGCCTAGGCAACAAAGCAAGACCCTGTGTCAAAAAAAAAAAAAAAGAAAGAAAATGCTTTTTAGTTTTGGTTTGCCTGGTGATTCCTAGTAATTAGATTTTAGTTATGCAGCCCTGGTCACACACTTTGTAAGTGATATTGTATCCTTCTCAAAGTATTTGGAGGCATACAAAGTCTATCCCTGATGGGTGATGTCAGTTTCGATCCTGCTGTCAAGCACTGTGAAAGGTCTGAGATTTTACCCTACTTGCAAGCTAACAAACCTAACCTGCCACATTTCACTGATGCTGGTGAAAGATGCTGGTCTGACTTCTTGAGTCAGACACAAAGGATATTATTTTTCATGATGCTGCTGGGAGTATGAGAAGCACCATATTTACATCTATTCTCGATGTCCCCAAGTTCCACAGGGATAATACAAATAGGTTCTGATGAGTATCCACATATGCAGTGGGTTGCACTACAGGAGAAAGACATTGAGCTTAGGGAACTCAAATGTTTTATAATGAACGATAAACATTATTTTGTTTTCCCATGGAGGGAGAAGCTGTCTATCTTCTAAAGCTGTTTGCAATAAAAACATTCTTAAAAAGGGAATCCAGAACAAAATGCAGCATGTTTCTGCTCAGGAGATTTGCAGAAATAATGGGGATCCGTGGAAAATTTTCTGCCAACACCAGGTCAAGATGTTGCATGTTTTCTCCACTGTATGGTAATTATTTACTCTTATCATACTTATCATCCCTCTAGATTAGGCATCTATTGATAACCTTTGCCCAAAGTCCTTTTTTTTTTTTTTTTTTTGAGACGGAGTCTTGCTCTGTCGCCCAGGCTGGAGTGCAGCCGCCGGATCTCGGCTCACTGCAAGCTCCGCCTATCGGGTTTACGCCATTCTCCTGCCTCAGCCTCCGGAGTAGCTGGGACTATAGGTGCCCGCCACCTCGTCCGGATAGTTTTTTGTAATTTTTAGTAGAGACGGGGTTTCACCGTGTTAGCAAGGATGGTCTCGATCTCCTGACCTCGTGATCCGCCCGTCTCGGCCTCCCAAAGTGCTGGGATTACAGGCTTGAGCCACTGCGCCCGGCCCCAAAGTCCTTTTTACAGTGATAGTGGCTATATTGTTTTAGTCCTACTATTGTACTCCGGATGGATTCTGTACTTTTGTTGTAATCATTTGGTGGATGTTGTATTCTTTCTTATCTGGGAAGCAGTAACACTGCTTTTGAGGAGAGAAAGTAATATTCCAAAATAAAAAAGTAATGAATTAAGCCATTCCTAAGGGACTGAGAAAATCAAATAATCATGGGGAATAAAACTTGCATACGTCATTTTTAATTATAAAGGTCTTAAACTCAGAATTTAAAAATTGTTCAATAAAATTTTAATTTTTTAATCTTAAACCTATATTGGTTTCCAATTGGTTTCATTTCTTTTGAAGATGAATGTCTATAACTAAAACTACCACCCCATTTAGAAAACAATTATTATTCTTTGTTTTTCTCTCTTACTTCTTTCTATGCTGAGCTTTTAATAACGTTTAACTTACATGCATTTCTTAAAGAACTCCAGGAACGGGCCTTGAAAAACTAAGCATGAAATCAAGGTTATGGAATGTTTCACCCCAGGAAGAACGTATTTCATCTGTGTGTAGTTCATCTATATTCTTGTTGCAATCAAGCAGACACTAGCGAGACCACTAGTTGGCCCACTGCTCAAGACAGTCATCAAGACCAGACATACTACCCCGCACGTAGTCAACTCCTGTGCATAGTCCATATCCCTGCTTCCCATAAAAACTCTCGAGCTAGCCTGAGAAACTTGAGATGATCTTTGTGACATGAGTCCACCATCTCCTCTGGTTATCAGCTCCTGAATAAATCTGCTTTTCCTCCCACCAACTCTTATCTCTCCAGTTTGGCTTTTGAGCTGTGAGCGGGTAAACCTGAGTCTGGTTACATGCCTATGTTTAATGTTTTAAGTTATTATCAGCAGGGATTATTAATGCTATTACATAGTTTTGCTTAATATATGGAATCCCACAGAATGTACTTAATATGCCAATGAAAAATAAAATGCCAATGGTGTCTTTGTTATCAGTGAGAAATTAATCAGGAAAAAATTTGAAAAGAGACATAATTGTTATGATCAAGTATTTAAAATGCAACTATATAACATTATTTTATAGCTTAGATAATGACAGTGATTTGTCCTTTCTCTAATAATTTTCAAAATATTTTTGTTTTTATTCCATTATGGAGTTATTTTGAATATGTGACTAATACCTGTTGAGAATACTGATCTACAAAATGTTATAGAAGAATAAAGAGGAGGAGTACACACTACCCAACATTATGACATACTAGAGAGCTACAGTAATCAAAACAGTGTGGTATTGGTGGAGAGATAAACACTTACATCAATTGAACCACACCGAGCTCAGTAAAAGACCCACACAAGTACGCCCAATTGATATTTTTTTATTTTTATTTTTAGATGGAGTCTTGCTCTGTCTCCCAGGCTGGAGTGCAGTGGCACAATCCTGGCTCACTGCAACTTCTGCCTCCCTGGTTCAAGTGATTCTTCTGCCTCAGCCTCCCGAGTAACTGGGACTACGGGTGAGCGCCACCACACCTGGCTCATTTTTTGTATTTTTAATAGAGATGGGGTTTCACTGTGTTAGCCAGGATGGTCTCGATCTCCTGATCTGGTGATCTGCCTGCCTTGGCCTCCTAAAGTGCTGGGATTACAGGAATGAGCCACCACATTCAGCTGCAATTGATTTTTTTTTTAAAGATACAATAGCAATTTAATGAAAGAGGATTGGTTTTTTCAACAAACGATGCTGCAGCAATTGGACATCCACAGGCCAAAAATGAACATGGAACAAACCTCACACATTATACATATGTTAACTCAAAATGAATCATGGCCTTAGATGTAAAACAAAAAACCATAACACTGTTAGGGAAAAAAACATATGATACAGGGTGAGGTAGAGTTCGTAGACCTGACACCAAAAACACAATTCATAGCAGGGAAAATGGACAAATGGCATTTCATCAAAAAAAATTTTTTGTTCTCTGTGAAATACTGCTAAGAGGAAGAGAAGATAAGCTACAACCTAGGAGAAAATATTTGCAAATCACATATCTGACAAGGGAATTGTATCTAGAATATATGACAAACTCTCAAAATTCAACAGTAGAAAACCAAATAATTAGGAAAAGAGCAAAAGGAATGAACAGATTTCCCTCAAAAGGTTATTCAAATGGAAAATAAGCAAACAATAATATATTCAATGTAAGTAAACATTAGGGAAATTCAGTCAAAAACAACAATGAGATATCACTGTATACCAATCAAAATGGCTAAAACAGTGACATCACCAAATGCTGATGAGGATGCAGAGAAAGTAGAGTGGATTGTTTATACATTGCTGGTGGGAATACAAAATGGTGCAACCATCTGGAAAAAGTTTGGTAGTTTCTTTTTAAAAATAAACATCTGGCTGGGTGTGATGGCTCAAGCCTGTAATCACAGCACTTTGGGATGGCTTGAGGTCAGGAGTTCAAGACCAGCCTGACCAACATGGTGAAATCCCGTCTCTACTAAAAATGCAAAAAATTAGCCGGGAATGGTGGCAGGGGCCTGTAATCCCAGCTGCTCCAGAGGCTGAGGCACAAGACTCACTGGAACCAAGGAAGTGGAGGTTGCAGTGAGCCGAGATTGGGCCACTGCACTCCAGCCTGGGCGATGGAACAAATAAACAATTACAAAATTTAAAAAATAAAAATATCAAAATAAAAAAACATACAAGTACCACATGACATGGCCATTGCATTCTTGGCATTATCGGGGAAATGAAAATTTACATTCACAGAGAAACCTGCATTTGAATGTTTATAGCTGCTTCATTCATAACAACAACAACAACAACAAAAACTGGAAACAACCCAGATGTCCTTCAGTGTATGAATGATTAAACAAACGAATGGGTAAATGGTTAAACATTTTTTGGTTTTTTTGATAGCAGTCATCAAATGGGTATGAGTGGGTATCTCATTGCAATTTGCATTTCCCAAATGATTTGTAATATTGAGCACCTTTCTTTTTTCTTTTCTTTCTTTTTTTTGAGACCGAGTCTCACTCTGTCACCAGGCTGGAGTGCATTGGGACGATCAAAGCTCACTACGGCCTCAAACTCCTGGGCTTAAAAATCCTCATGCCTCAGCCGCCCAAGTAGCTGGGACTAACACAATGCCTGGCTAATATTTTTATTTTTTGTTTTTGGAGATGAGTTCTCACTATGTTGTCCAGGCTGGTCTTGAATTCCTGGTCTCCAATGATCCACCTGCCTTGGCCTCCCAAAGTGCTGAGATTATAGGTGTGAGCCACTGCACTCAGCCCTCATTTTCTTGGTCATTTTTATATCTTCTTGGGAGAAACATCTATTCAATACTTCTGCCCGTTTTTTGAATCTGCTTGTTTGGTTTCTTTTGTTGAATTCTCTATATATTCTTTTAGGAGTTCTCTATATATTCAGGATAGCAATCTTTTATCATGTAAATGATTTGCAAGTATTTTCTCCTATTCTGTGGGTTGCCTTTTTACTCCGTTGATAATGTCTTTTCATGCATAAATTTCTAAAATTTTCATGAAGTCCAATTTATCTATTTTTTTCTTTTGTTGTCTGTACTTCTGGTGTTAAACCCAGCATGCGGCTATCCAGCTTCCCCAGGTTCATTTGTTGAGGAGCCTGTTCTTTCACCCACTGAATTGTCTTGGCCCCTTTGTCAAAAATCATTGGACTATAGATGCGAGAGTTTGCTTCTGGCTCTGTATTCTATTTTACTGGTCTATATTTTAGTTCAGTATGATGTTTACTGTGGGTTTTTCCATATATGGTTTTTATTGCATTGAGATAGTTTCCTTCTATTCTTAGTTTATTGAGCTTTTTTTCATCATGAAAGTGTTCTGAGTTTTGTCAAATGCTTTCTGCATCAGTTGAGATAATCATGTGGTAATTTTCCTGTGTTCTGTTGATGTAGTGTATTACATTAATCATGTTGTGTATATTGAACCATCCTTATAAGCCGGGAATACAACATCCCATTTAAAATGGTGCTTAATTCTTTAATATGCTACTGGATTTGTTTTGCTAGTATTTTGTTGACAAGTTTTTCATCACTGACCATAAGGAATATTGGTGTATAGTTTTATTTTCTTTTAGTGTCTTTGTCTGACTTTGGTATTAGGATGATTCTGGCCTCATAGAATGAGTTAGGAATTCTTTCTTCTCTTCAATTTTTTTGGAAAACTTTGAGAAGAACTGGTATTAGTGCTTCATAAAATGTTTGGTCATCAGTGAAGTCACCAGGCCCAGGGCTTTTTTGTTGTTGTTTTTGATTAATGGTTCAACCTCCTTACTAGTTATAGGTCTATTCAGATTTCCTATTTCTTCATGGTTTAATCTAGGAAGGTCTTATGTTTCTAGGAAAGTGTTCATTTTATGTAGGTTATTCAATTTATTAGTGTGCAATTGTTCACAGTATATTCTTATCTTTTTTATTTTTGTAGAATTAATAGATCTGTACACAGTTTATCTTTCTTTTTTTTTTGAGACGGAGTCTCACTCTGTCACCCAGGCTGGAGTGCAGTGGCATGATCTCGGCTCACTGCAAGCTCTGCCTTCCAGGTTCATGCCATTTTCCTGCCTCAGCCTCCGGAGTAGCTTGGGACTACAGGCGTACGTCTGGCTAATTTTTTTGTATTTTTAGTAGAGACGGGATTCCACCATGTTAGCCAGGATGGTCTCCATCTCCTGACCTCGTGATCCGCCCGCCTTGGCCCCCCAAAGTGCTGGGATTACAGGCATGAGCCACCGTGACCGGCCAGATCTGTCCATACTTTCATTTCTGATTTTAGTAGTTTTAGTCTTCTGTATTTTTAGTCCATTTAGCTGAAGGTTTTTCAGTTTTGTTATCTTTTCAAAAAACCAACCTTATGTTCATTGTTTTTCTCTATTATTTTTATATTATTTCATTTATCTCTAATCTTTATATTATTTCTTTTCAATACAAGAATATATAGCTATTAATTTTTCCTTTAGCACTGTTTTCACCATGTCCCATAAGTTTTGGTATGTTCTGTTCTTGTTTTCATTTGTCTCTAAGTATTTTCTAATTTCCATTGTTATTTCTTCTTTGATCTATTGGTTATTTAAAAGTGTGTTGTAGCCAGGCACAGTGGCTCATGCCTGTAATCCCAGCACTTTGGGAGGGTGAGTTGGGCAGATCATGAGGTCAGGAGTTCAGACCAGCCTGGCCAACACAGCAAAACCCTATCTCTACTGAAAATACAAAAATTAGCTGGACGTGGTGGCGGGTGCCTGTAATCCCAGCTACTTGGGAGGCTGAGGCAGAATTGCTTGAACCCAGGAGGCGGAGGTTGCAGTGAGCTGAGATCATGCCACTGCACTCCAGCCTGGGCAACAGAGCAAGACTCCATCTTAAAAAAAAAAAAAGTATGTTGTTTAATTTCCAGAAATTTGTGATTTTTTTTGTTGTTGTTGTTCTCCTTCTGCCACTGGTTTCTAGCTTCATTCTGTTGGGGTCATTCTGTTGGCAGTTTGCTTCTTCATGGCCAACATAAGAATTTCTCTTTTTGGCCAGCTGAAATGGAGTCTTACATGAGGCTCACAAGAGTGACTTTCCCAACATCTTCACTAAATAATGTAACCTAATCAAAGCAGCAACTACTGCCCACATCATACACAACCTTGGCCCATACTCAAAGGGAATAGGTTGTACAGGGCAAGTACACCAGAGGGTTGGAATCTTGAGGGCTTTCTTAGAATTCTGCATACAGCAAACATTAAATAAATACCATAAGATATTTATAAAAATGTACATGTAAGATATAATAAAGACATTGTAACGAACACCTGAGTACCCACTATTCACTTTTAGGAAAAAAGTATTGTAAAATTTGAAGTTCCATGTACCTATCCCATTTCCTGTCCATCCATCTTCAGTCCTATTCTTTAGTATGTGCTTTTCTATAAAGAAAAGCATATTGCCACATGTTTGTATCCCTCAACAATATATGGTTTGTTTTGCATAGTTTAACCTTATGGAAATGAAATTATCTGTATGTATTTAAAACATATTTCTGAGATTCAACCATGTTGTTCATTTTTCACTTCTGTGTAACATTTTGTGGTATGGATACACCATAGTTTATATTCTACTCTATTACGGATGGATATTTCTCTTCTAATTTTTGGCTATTCCAAACAATCCTGGCCATGAACATTCTTTTACATGGATCCGTATATCATGTGGAAATGTTTCCATAGGTTATATATGCAGATGTGAAATTGATGTATTATGGGATATGTACAATTTCAACATCATTAGTATTACCAAATTATTTTCTAAAACAAGCCTGGGAAACATGGCAAAATCTCATCTCTTATAATTTACAGTCTTACCACACCTTTGCTTTACATCCTTGCCAACACCAAGAAATGAATTTCTACCAATGGCCAACATAAAATGGTATTTCATGGGAATTTTAATTTGTATTGTTCTGATTACTACTGAGTCTCAGCATTTCCCCCTATTTTTCTACTGGGTCACCTGACTTAATGCTTAGTCGGAGTTCTTTATATACTCTTGTACTAGTGTGTTGTCAACTATATGTGTTGTAAATATTTTTTTCTGCTCTGACATGCCATTTCAACTCTTTGTGATATTGCAATAGAATTTCTTAACTTTGCTATAGGCATACATCAATTCTTTGATGGTTTGCACCCTTTGAGCTTTATTATATAAACTATTTATTTACTTGAAGGTAATAAAGACATTCTCCTTTGTCATCTTCTACATATTTTATACATTTGATTGTCAAATTATGAAATATTTTATATTTTGTCTAATGTGTATGATTTGAGATAGGCATCAAATTTCAGTCATTTTCAATTGAATAATATTTTTGTCCAAATTTAATGAAGTTATTTTTTACCCAGTTATCACAGTACTGCTTTACCATTAATTGGATTTTTTTTTTTTTTTTTGATGGAGTCTCACTCTGTTGCCCAAGCTGGAGTGCAGTGGCGTGATCTCAGCTCACCGCAACCTCTGCCTCCTGGGTTCAAGTGATTCTCCTGCCTCAGCCTCCTGAGTAGCTGGGATTACAGGCACGAGCCACCATACCCAGCTAATTTTTGTATTTTTAGTAGACACAGGGTTTCACCATGTTGGCCAGGCTGGTCTCAAACTCCTGACCTCAAGTGATCCACCTGCCTTGGCCTCCCAAAGTGCTGGGATTATAAGTGTGAGCAATCGCGTGTGGCAGGATTTCTATATACATGGACTACTTATTATCTACCCTTTTTCTATTTGTTTATCCCTACGCCATTGCCAAAATGTCTATTATAACTTGAAATTATGCTTGATATCTAGTTGGAGAAGTTATTTCCCCTTGTTTTTCTTTTTCTGGAGTGTCTTAGCTATTCTTGGCCTTTTTATTTTCTATGTAACTATTAACATCAGCATGAAAAGTTTTATGTAAAAACAATTGGAGGATTAAATCCAAAAATTCGGGAGCACTCCTGGGATCATGGCAGACGGGAGGTAGGACTAGATTGCAGCTCCAGATAGAGCAGCATTTGGAGGCTTGCGTTGTTAATTTTAGCTCCGGGTGCGGTGGCTCAAGCCTGTAATCCCAGCACTTTGGGAGGCCGAGACGGGCGGATCACGAGGTCAGGAGATCGAGACCATCCTGGCTAACATGGTGAAACCCCGTCTCTACTAAAAAATACAAAAAACTAGCCGGGCGAGGTGGCAGGTGCCTGTAGTCCCAGCTACTCGGGAGGCTGAGGCAGGAGAATGGCGTAAAAACCCGGGAGGCGGAGCTTGCAGTGAGCTGAGATCCGGCCACTGCACTCCAGCCTTGGCGACAGACCAAGACTCCGTCTCAAAAAAAAAAAAAAAAAAAAAAATTTAGCTCCAGATCAATTGCAACAACAAACCAGCAATCCCAAGAGGACCCACAGACCCTCTGAAGGAAGCAAAATGCTCCTGCAGGACCTGGGAGACCCTCAAATACTGTGAGTGCCTGAACTGTGAAAGTGGGAAAGGGAGATCCTCCTCTCCCAAACACACACCCCCACTGGAGAAGCCGAAGGTCTATTTGCCAGAGAAGTTTCTGACTTTACCTGGAGCTGAGTCAAGTTAGAGAGCCCAGTGAAATACAGAGACAGAGGAAGCAGCAGAAAGGCCCTGGGAGCTCACTTGGTCCCCTAGCAGCTCGTTCCTGCCTGGCACCACAGGGATCCACTGGGAGAGTGGGCAGAGGAGCAGCGGGTAAAACTCCACAGAGAGAAGGAATTCTCTAGCTGAAACTTTGTAACAATTGAACAGGGCGAGAAGCCTCCTGGCCAGAACTTGGGGGAGGGTGCGAATCTTGCTTGCAGACTTCACAGGTCCAGGAAGAACTAAAGTTCTTTTCTTTTGCAGCTGGGAGGCGGATAGCATCAGCCAAGTTTTCAAGTCCTCCACCTGGAAACAGACTTGGGGCTGTTGCGGGGACATGGTGGAAGTGAGACTACCTTTTGCTTTGCATGGGAGCTGGGCGAGGCCTGTCACTGCCAGCTTTCCCCCACTTCCCTGACAACCTGCATGACTCGGCAGAGGAAGCCATAACCCTCCTAGGTACACAAGTCCGGTGACATGGGAATCTGACCCCCATCCCCCACAGCAGACGCAGCAAGGCCCGCCCCCAAGGAGAGTCTGAGCTCAGACACACCTAGCCCCACCCCTACCTGATGGTCCTTCCCTATCCACCCAGGTAGTGGAGGACAAAGGGCATATAACCTTGGGAGTTCTAGGGTCCTGCCCATTGCGGGTCCCTCTCCACACTACTATAGCTGATGCTTTCTGGAAAGCGCCACCTCCTGACAGGAGGCCAATCAGCACAAAAATAGAGCATAAAACCACCAAAGCTAAGGACCCTCAGGGAGTCCATTGCACCCTCCACCACTTCCACCAGAACAGGCACTGGTATCCACGGCTGAGAAACCCATAGATGGTTCACATCACAGGACTCTGTGCAGACAACCTCAGTACCAGCCCAGAGCTGGATAGACTTGCTGGGTAGCTAGACCCCAAAGAGAGACAATAGTCACTGCAGTTGGGGTCACAGAAGCCACATCCATAGGAAAAGGGGGAGAGTACTAAATCAAGGGAATACCCAATGGGTCAACAGAATCTGAACAACAACCTTCAGCCCTAGACCTTCCCTCTGACAGACCCTACCCAAATGAGAAGGAACCAAAAAACCAACCCTGGTAATATGACAAAACAAAGCTCTGCAAGAACCCCCAAAAATCACACTAGTTCACTAGCAATGGATCCAAACCAATAAGAAATCCCTGATTTACCTGAAAAAGAATTCACGAGATTAGTTATTAAGCCAATCAGGGAGGGACCACAGAAAGGAGAAGCCCAAGGCAAGGAAATAAAAAAAATAATACAAGAAGTAAAGGGAGAAATATTCAAGGAAATAGCTTAAAGAAAAAAACAAAAAAAAAACTTCAGGAAACTCTGGACACACTTTTAGAAATGCAAAATTCTCTGGAAAGTCTCAGCAATAGAATTGAGTAAGTAGAAAACAGAAATTCAGAGCTTGAAGAGAAGGTTTTTGAATTAACCCAATCCAACAAGACAAAGAAAAAAGAATAAGAAAATATGAACAAAGCCTCCAAGAAGTCTGGGGTTATGGTAAATGAACAAACCTAAGAATAATCGGTGTTCCTAAGGAAGAAGAGAATTCTAAAAGCTTGGAAAACATATGTGGGGGAATAATCAAGGAAATCTTCCCCAGCCTTGCTAGAGACCTAGACTTTCAAATACAAGAAGCATAAAAAAAACCTGGGAAATGCATCACAAAGTAGATCTTTGCCTAGGCACATTGTCATCAGGTTATGCAAAGTTAAAACAAATAAAAGAATTTTAAGAGCAGTGAGACAGAAGCACCAGGCAACCTATAAAGGAAAACCTTTCATATTAACAGCAGATTTCTCAGCAGAAACCCTGCAAGCTAGAAGTGTGGGGCCCTGTCTTCAGCCTCCTCAAACAAAACAATTATCAGACAAGAATTTTGTATCCAGCAAAAATAAGCGTCATATACGAAGGGAAGATATAGTCGTTTTCAGACAAACAAATATGTGATACACCACATAAACAGAATTAAAAACAAAAACCACATGGTCATCTCAATAGATGCAGAAATAGCATTTGACAAAATCCAGCATTCCTTTATGATTAAAATTCTCAGCAATATACCTTAATGTCATAAAAGCCATCTATGACAAACCACAGCCAACATAATACTGATTGAGGAAAAGTTGAAAGTATTCCTGTAAGAACTGGAACAAGACAAGGATGCCCACTGTCACCACTGCTCTTTAACATAGTACTGGAAGTCCTAGCCAAACCAATCAGACAAGAGAAAGAAATAAAGGGCATCCAAATCAGTAAAGAGGAAGCCAAACTATCACTGTTTGCTAACGATATGATCGTTTACCTTGAAAACCCTAAGAACTCCTCCAGAAAGAACCTAGAACTGATCAAAGAATTCAGCAAAGTTTCCAGATACAAGGTTAATGTACACAAATCAGTAGCTCTTTTATACACCAACAGCGACCAAGTAGAAAATCAAATCAAGAACTCAACCCCTTTGACAATAGCTGTAAAAAATAAATAAATAAATAAAATACTTAGGAATATACCTAACAAAGGAGTCAAAAGACCTCTACAAGGAAAACTACCAAACACTGCTGAAATAAATCATAGGTGACACAAACAAATGGAAATACATCCCATGCTCATGGATGGGTAGAAACAATATTGTGAAAATGACCAAACTGCCAAAACCAATCTATAAATTTAACTCAGTCCCCATCAAAATATCACCATCATTTGTCACAGAATTAGAAACCACTCTAAAATTCATATGGAACCAAAAAAGAGCCTGCATAGCCAAAGCAAGACTAAGTAAAAAGAACAAATCTGGAGGCATCACACTACCTGATTTCAAACTATATTATAAGGTCATAGTCACCAAAACAGCATGGAACTAGTATAAAAATAGACACACAGACCAATGGAACAGGATAGAGAACCCAGAAATAAACCCAAATACTTAGAGCCAACTGATCTTTGACAAAGCAAACAAAAACATAAAGTGGGGAAAGGACACCCTTTTCAACAAATAGTGGTGGGATAATTGGCAAGCCACATGTAGGAGAATGAAACTGGATCCTCATCTCTCACCTCATACAAAAATTAACACAAGACGGATTCAAGACTTAAATCTAAGACGTGAAACTATAAAATTCTAGAAGATAACATTGGCAAAACCCTTCTAGATGTTGGCTTACGCAAGGATTTCATGACCAAGAACCCAAAAGCAAATGCAATAAAAACAAAGATAAATAGCTGGGACCTAATTAAACTAAAGAGCTTTTGCAAGGCAAAAGGAACAGTCAGCAGAGTAAACAGACAATCCACAGAGAGAGAAAATCTTCAAAATCTATACATGTGACAAAGGACTAATATTTAGAGTCTACAACGAACTCAAACAAATCAGTAAGAAAAAAAATCCCATCAAAAAGCAGACTAATGATATGAATAGACAATTCTCAAAAGAAGATACACAAATGGCCAACAAACACATGAAAAAATGCTCAACACCACTAATGATCAGGGAAATGCAAATCAAAACTATAATTCGATACCACCTTACTCCTGCAAGAATGGCCATAATCAAAATATCAAAAAACAGTAGATGTTGGCATGGATGCAGTAAACAGGAAGTACTTCTACACTGCTGGTGGGAATGTAAACTAGTACAACCACTATGGAAAACAGTGTGGACATTCCTTAAATAACTAAAAGTAGAACTACCATTGGATCCAGGAGTCCCACTACTAGGTATTACCCAGAGGAAAAGAAGTCATTATTCAAAAAGATACTTGCACATGCATGTTTATAGCAGCTCAATTGCAAAATAGTGAAACCAACCAAAATGCACATCGATCAATGAGTGGATAAAGTGAGAGAGAGTGAGAGAGTGAGAGAGAGAGAGAGAGAGAGAGAGAGAGAGAGAGAGAAAATGATGGAATACTACACAGCCATAAAAAGAAACAAATTAACAGCATTTGCAGTGACCTGGATAAGATCGGAGACTATTATTCTAAGTGAAGTAACTCAGGAATGGAAAACTGTTGGGGGCAAGCCCCCCAAAATCCAGCCATAAACTGTCCCCAAAACTGACCATGAACAAAATTTCTGCAGCACTACAACATGTCCATAAAGGCCCTAACGCCCAAGCTGGAAGGTTGTGGGTTTATGGGAATGAGGGAAAGGAACACCTGGCTCACCCAGGGTGGAAAACTGCTTAAAGGCATTCTTAAGACACAAACAATAGCATGAGCGATTTATGCCTTAAGGGTATGTTCCTGCTGCAGTTAACTAGCCCAACCTATTCATTTAATTCAGATCCCTTCGTTTCCCATAAGGGATACTTTTAGTTAATTTAATATCTATAGAAACAATGCTAATGACTGGTTTGCTGTTAATAAATATGCGGGTAAATCTCTGTTCAGGGCTCTCAGCTCTAAAGGCTGTGAGACCCAATTCCCCACTTCACACCTCTATATTTCTGTGTGTGTGTCTTTAATTCCTCCAGCGCCACTACGTTAGGGTGTCTTTGACCGAGCTGGTCTCGGCAAGTGGCATCCATTCACGGGGGCTCAAATCCAGGTCGAAGGGTTGCCGGAGTGACGGTTGGAACGGAAAACTAGCTGGAGGACACCCGAGTACTCTTAAAGCAATCCCCATGGTGAGTGAGAAGGGAAGCTCAGAAGCGTCAGGGTAACAGTGGGGCAAGTTTGGGGTCTGGTTCATTCCACCTTGGAACTTTTTCACACTGATGACAAGGAGGAATAAGAATATAGCGAAGTGACAGAAGAGGTTACAGAGCATGTTTATTTGCCAACTAAAGCTAAAGCGGCAAAAGGAGAGGTTCATCCCTACCCTTCTGCACCCCCTCCTTATTATTTTGAAGAAAATGACACCCCAGATCTTTCTTTTCCAGAGGACACTGGGTGAAAAGTAGTTGCCCCAGTGACTGTTCCTGCAGTGCCTCGAGTGACGGCTCTTAGTTCTATTCAGGCAGGAATTCAGCAAGCTAGACGAGAGGGTGATCTAGAGGCTTGGCAGGCCCCTGTTAGAATACACCCCCCAGATCAACAGGGAAATATTACAGCTACATTTGAGCCTTTTCCTTTTAAATTACTCAAAGAATTAAAATAAGCAATAAATCAGTATAGACCAGGTTCTCCTTTTGTAATGGGACTGTTAAAGAATGTTGCTGTTTCCAGTTGGATGATTCCTACTGACTGGGACGCTCTTACTGGAGCTTGTCTAACTCCTGCTCAGTTCTTACAATTTAAAACTTGGTGGGCACATGAAGCTTCCATTCAGGCTGCTCACAATGCCCAGGCCCAACCTCAAATTAATATAACTGCAGACCAACTTTTGGGGGTTGGCAGCTGGGCTGGTTTAGATGCACAACTGGTCATGCAGGATGATGCCATGGAACAGCTTAGAGGAGTGTGCATTAGAGCTTGGGAAAAAAAATCACTTCTGGTGGAGAATAATGCCTTTCCTTTAGTGCTATAAAACAGGGACCCAGAGAACCATATGTTGATTTTATAGCTCAGTTACAGGAGTCTCTTAAAAAGATGACTGCAGATTTGGCTGCTCAGGATATAGTGTTGCAGTTACTAGTTTTCAACAATGCTAATCCTGATTGCCAGGCTGCTCTGCGACCTATCAGAGGGAAAGCACATTTAGTCGATTATATCAAGGCCTGTGATGGTATCGTAGGTAATCTGCATAAAGCTCCCTTGTTGGCACAAGCAATGGCAGGACTGCGAGTGGATAAAGGAAATACTCCATTTCCTGGAGCTTGTTTTAACTGTGGGAAGCATGGTCATACTGAAAAAGAATGTAGAAAAAGTCAGCGAGTCAGGCTGCCAGATAGGGGAAAAAAGAAAACTGTTGAGCCTGAAATATGTCTAAAATGTAAAAAAGGAAAACAGTGGGTTAGTCAGTGTCACTCTAAGTTTGATAAAGATGGGAACCTGATTTTGGGAAATGCCATGAAGGGCCCATCCCGGGCCCTGTTCTAAACCAGGGCATTTCCAGCTCAGGCCATTCCCTCACCCCTGTACAATGTCTGTCCCCCGCCATAGCCGGGAGCGCCACAGTAGATTTATGCTGCACAAAAGCTGTGAGACTTCTGCCTGGGGAATCCCCACTAAAGGTCCCAACAGGAGTCTGTGGACCCTTGCCAGCAGGGACAATAGAATTAATTTTAGGAAGGTCTAGTGTAAGTTTAAAAGGTGTACAAATACATATAGGAGTCATTGATTCAGATTATAATGGAGAAATTCACATTATTATATCTACTTCTGTTCCCTGGAAAGCAGAGCCAGGAGAGTGCATAGCACAGCTCCTGATCGTACCGTATGTGGGAATGGGAAAAAGTAAAATCAAATGAACAGGAGGATTTGGAAGCACAAATAAACAAGGCAAAGCAGCTTATTGGGTGAATCAAATTTCTGATAAACGTCCTACCTGTGAAATAACTATTCAAGTAAAGAAATTTAAAGGTTTGGTAGATACAGGAGCGGACATTTCAATCATTTCTCTACAGCACTGACCATCCACGTGGCCAATTCAACCCGCTCAATTTAACAACCCGCTCATTTACCTGGAGTTGGTAAAGCTGCTGAATTATATCAAGGTAGTTATATTTTACATGGTGAGGGGCCCGATGGACAACCTGGGACTATTCAACCAATTATAACTTCTGCACCTATAAATTTATGGGGTAGAGATTAATTACAACAATGGGGAACACAAGTTCTAATTCCACAACAAGTGGAAAAACAAAGTTTCTCCCAAAGATTAGAAAAAATTTTTTGATGGCAGCCACTGTTAAGCCTCCAGAACCTATACCTTTAAAATGGTTAACAGATAAGCCAATTTGTATAGAACAATGGCCGCTAAGTAAAGACAAACTGGAGGCTTTAGAGACATTAGTTACTGAACAATTAGAAAATGGGCACGTAGCTCCAACATTTTCTCCTTGGAATTCTCCAGTTTTTGCAGTTAAGAAAAAATCAGGTAAATGGAGAATGTCAACTGACTTAAGAGTCATCATTTCAATTATACAACATATGGGAGCATTACAGCCAGGATTGTCTTCTCCTGCTATAATTCCAAAAAATTGGCAAATAGTCATAGATTTACAAGACTGTTTCTTTACTACCCCTTTCGCTGAGCAAGACTGTGAAAGGTTTGCATTTACAATTCCTGCAGTAATCAACCTGCAGCCTGCTAAACGTTATCACTGGAGTGTTGCCACAGGGCATGTTAAACAATCCAACTATTTGCCAGATGCATGTGGGGTAAGCAATTGAACCTACTCAAAAAAAATTTTCACAGTGTTACATTATTCACTATATGGATGATATACTTTGTGCTGCCCCCACTCAAGAAATATTACTCCAATGTTATGATCACTTGCAAAACTCAATTTCTCGTGCTGCTTTAATTATATCTCCTGACAAAATTCAGACTACTACTCCTTACTCCTACTTGGGGACCTTAGTAAATGACACTACCATTGTGCCGCAGAAAGTAACCATACATAGGGATAAATTAAAATCATTAAATAATTTTCAAAAATTACTAGGGGATATTAATTGGATACAACCTGCTCTAGGCATTCCTACCTATGCCATGAGTAATCTGTTTTCTATCCTTGGAGGAAATCCTAGTCTCACTAGCCCTCAGCAATTAATAAAAGAGGCTGAGGCAGAGTTAAAACTGAAAAGAAGTCCATAAAGCTCTGATAAATAGAATAGATCCAGAGAAGACTCTAGATTTGCTAATTTTTTCAACTCAGCATTCACCTACTGGTGTTATTGTCCGAGAACAGGACTTAGTAGAGTGGCTTTTTCTTCCACATACTAATTCATGGACTCTAACTCCTTATTTAGATCAAATCGCTACTATGATAAGGATTGGGAGAACTCGGATTGTTAAATTACATGGATATGATCCTGGAAAAATTATTGTCCCTCTCATGAAGGCACAAATACAGCAAGCTTTTATAAATAGTCTTACTTGGCAAACCCATTTAGCTGACTTTGTGGGTATTCTCGATAATCATTTTCCTAAAATGAAGCTGTTTCAGTTTTTGAAATTAACTAATTGGGTTCTCCCTAAAATACCTAAATTTAAAGCAATTGAAGGTGCTGAGAATGTTTTTACAGATGGGTCTAGTAATGGCAAAGCTTCTTATTTTGGCTCAAAAAGTAAACTTTTCCAGACGTCCTATACTTCAGCTCAAAAGCGGAGCTTGTAGCTGTAACTGAGGTATTGACTGCTTTTGATATGCCTATTAATGTGATTTCTGATTCTTCACACCTGGTTCATTCTACACAGTTACTTGAAAATGCTCAGTTATGATTTCATACAGAAGAACAACTGATGACAAAAACAAAAAAGGAGGAGAAATAGGGATTACAGGACAGCCCATACACAATTGAATCTAGCATCATTTGGTGAAAAGATCTGATAGCAAAAAGTTGGGAAATAGGTAAAGTAATAATTTGGGATAGAGGTTATGCTTGTATTTCTCCAGGCCAAAATCAACAGCCAATTTGGATACCACCAAGACACCCGAAACCTTACCATGAGACAGATGCTGACGAGGAGATTCTGGGAGGATGCTGAGGACCCCGCAGCTGCAGCCATGTCGAGGCTGATGCTGAGGAGGACCCTAACTGTCATGAGCAACACCTGTTGAACACAGCCACCCACCTGGGGACAGATCAAGACGCTGTCACAGATGGCAGAAGAAAACCTGAGGAAAGCGGGACAACCAGTCACAATGAATAATTTAATGGTAGCTATGATAGCGGTTATCACCACTGCCCTGAGTATTCCTTTGATAAGGGCTTGTAATAATGCCTGGATGCAATCACTCTATGACACAGTTACACATGCTTTCTGATCTCAGTATTTACCATAATAATCTGCTCCTATAATTGAAGCATACCACCCTCAAAAACCTGTTTGTAAACAGGATTCGATGCAGTTAGAAAAAATGAATGTACTTGTTTAGGAAGATTGCACTGCAGAACAGGCAGAGGTGCTGCACAACAATTCCTATGGAATCATTATTGATTAGTCCCCTCAGGGGATGTTTACCTTGAATTGCACCTCTCAGTCTGCGTGCCACGGCTACACTATGTTCAGATAATCTGAACAAAACAGTCAGATGGTAGAAATGATAAGAAGCACGGCAAAAGTTTCTATTATCTGGAACCATGGTGATATAGTGGCACATCAACCTCAAATGATATGGCCCGCTCTAGGAGCTAAACATAAGGATTTGTAGAAACTACTAAATGCTCTTAAAAAGATCAAAATTTGGGAAATAATAAAAAATCATCTGGAAGGACACTCTACAAACTAGTCTTTGGATACAGCAAAATTAAAAGAACAAATATTTAAAGCATCCCAGGCACACCTGACCTTAATGCCAGGAACTGGAGTGCTTAAAGGAGCTGCAGACAAATTAGCAGCTAGTAACCCATTTAAATGGATTAAAACACTTGGAAGCTCTGTGATTGCAATGATGATTGTGCTTTAATCTATGTTGTTTGTCTTTGCATAGTCTGCAGATGCAGATCCCGACTCCTGCGAGAAGTAGCTCACCGTGACAAAGCTGCCTTTGCTTTTATCTCTGTGCAAATCAAAGAAAGGAGACATGTTCGGGGCAAGCAACTCAGAATCTGGCCATAAACTGGCCCCAAAACTGGCCATGAACAAAATCTCTGCAGCACTACAACATGTCCATAAAGGCCCTAACGCCCAAGCTGGAAGGTTGTGGGTTTATGGGAATGAGGGCAAGGAACACCTGGCCCACCCAGGGCTGAAAACCGCTTAAAGGCATTCTTAAGCCACAAACAATAGCATGAGCGACTTATGCCTTAAGGGCATGTTCCTGCTGCAGTTAACTAGCCTAACCTATTCATTTAATTTGGCCCATCCATTTGTTTCCTATAAGGAATACTTTGAGTTAATTTAGTATCTATAGAAACAACGATAATGACTGGTTTGCTGTTAATAAATATGTGGGTAAATCTCTGTTCAGGGCTCTCAACTCTGAAGACTGTGAGACCCGATTCCCCAGTTCACACCTCTGTATTTCTGTGTGTGTGTCTTTAATTCCTCTAGCGCCACTGGGTTAGGGTCTCCCTGACCGAGCTGGTCTCAGCAGAAAACAAAACATTGTATGTTCTCACTAATAAGTGAGAGCTAAGCTATGAGGATGCAAAGGCATAAGAATGATACAATGGACTTTGGGGACTTGGAGAAGTGGGAAGGGGGAGGAGGATCAAAAGACTACAAATGTGGTGCAGTGTATACTGCTAGGGTGATATGTGCACCAAAGTCTCACAAATCTCCACTAAAGAACTTACTCATGTAACCAAATACTACCTGTACCCCAGTAACTTATGGAAAAATAAAAATAATAATCTTAAAAAGTCATTGCCCCCCCCAAAAAAATTGGAACTTCTGTTTGTGATTGTATTGAATCTATAAATCATTTTGGAGATGTATTTATTTTCTAGGTCTGCCAAACAAATGCTGGTGGCTTAAACAATGGAAATTTATTTTCTCACAGTTCTAGAATCTAGAAGTCCAAGATTAAGGTCATTAAGTTTCCTTTCTTGAGGCCTCTCCCTGTGACTTGCAGATGGCTACCTTCTCACTCTGTCCTCATCTGGTCATTCCTTTGTGTTGTCTGTGTCCTCATCTCCTCTTCTCAATAAAGGCAACTGTTGCACTGGATTAGGGTCCACCCACATTGTGTTTGGAATTGGTGGGTTCTTGGTCTCCTTGACTTCAAGAACGAAGCCACAGACCCTCGCGGTGAGTGTTACAGTTCTTAAAGATGGTGTGTCCGGAGTTTATTCCTTCAGATGTGTCCGCAGTTTCTTCCTTTTGGTGGGTTTGTGGTCTCGCTGACTTCAGGAGTGAAGCTGCAGACCTTTGCAGTGAATGTTACAGTTTTTTTTTTTTTTTTTTTTGAGATGGAGTCTCGCTCTGTCGCCCGGGCTGGAGTGCAGTGGCCAGATCTCAGCTCACTGCACGCTCCGCCTCCCGGGTTTACGCCATTCTCCTGCCTCAGCCTCCTGAGTAGCTGGGACTACAGACGCCCGCCACCTCGCCCGGCTAGCTTTTTGTATTTTTTTTTAGTAGAGACGGGGTTTCACCGTGTTAGCCAGGATGGTCTGGATCTCCTGAACTCGTGATCCGCCCGTCTCGGCCTCCCAAAGTGCTGGGATTACAGGCTTGAGCCACCGCGCCCGGCCAATGTTACAGTTCTTAAAGGCGGTGCATCTGGAGTTGTTTCTTTTTCCCGGTGGCTCTGTGGTCTCGCTGGCTACAGGAGTGAAGCTGCAGATCTTTGCAGTGAGTGTCACAGTTCATAAAGGCAGCGTGGACCCAGAAGAGTGAGGAGCAGCAAGATTTATTGTAAACAGCAAAAAAACAAACCATCCACAGTTTGGAAAGGGACAGGAGCAGGTTGCCACAGCTGGCTCAGGCAGCCTGCTTTTATTCCCTTATCTGACCCCACCCATATCCTGCTGATTGGTCCATTTTCCAGAGAGTTGCTTGGTCTATTTTACAGAGAGCTGATTGGTCCATTTTACAGACAGCTTATCGGTCTGTTTTGACACAGTGCTGATTGGTGTGTTTACAATCCCTGAGCTAGACACAGAGTGCTGATTGGTGTGTTTACAATCCTTTAGCTACACACAAAGTGCTAGACAGAAAAGTTCTCCAAGTCTCCACTAGATTAGCTAGATACAGGCGTACCGATTGGTGTGTTTACAAACCTTGAGCTATACACAGGGTGCTGATGGGGGTGTTTACAATCCCTGAGCTAGACATAGAGTGCTGATTGGAGCGTTCACAATCCTTTAGCAAGACACAGAGTGCCAGACAGAAAAGTTCTCCAAGCCCTCACTAGATTAGCTAGATACAGAGTACGGATTGGTGTATTTACAAACCTTGAGCTATACACAGGGTGCTGATGTTGGCGTTTACAATCCCTGAGCTAGACATAGAGTACTGATTGGAGCGTTTACAATCCTTTAGCAAGACACAAAGTGCTAGACACAAAACTTCTCCAAGCCCCGACTAGATTAGCTAGATACAGAGTACTGATTGGTGTATTTATAAACCTTGAGCTAGACACCCTGCTGATTGGTGTATTTACAATCCCCTAGTTAGACATGAAGGTTCTCCAAGTTTCCACTAGACTCAGGAGCCCAGCTGGCTTCACCTAGTGAATCCTGTACCAGGGCCGCAGGCGGAGTTGCCCGCCAGTCCTGTGCCGTGGGCCTACACTCCTCAGCCCTTGGGTGGTCAATGGGACCGGGTGCCATGGAGCAGGGGGCGGTACCTGGTGAGGCTCAGGCTGTGTGGGAGCCCACCGTGGGGGGCTCGGGCATGGTGGGCTGCAGGTCCCGAGCCCCACCCTGTGGGGAGGCAGTTGAGCCCCAATGAGTATCTGAGCATGGCGCAGACAAGCTGGCAGTGCTGGGGGACCCAGTGCACTCTCCACAGCTACTGGCCCGGGTGCTAAGCCCCTCACTGCCCTGGGCCAGGGGCGCTGGCCGGCTGCTCGAAGTGCCGGCGGGCCAAGACCAAACCGCGGGAACTTGTGCTTGCCCGTGAGCACAGCGTGCAGCCCCGGTTCCCGCCCGGGGCCTCTCCCTCCACACCTTCCCACAAGCAGAGGGAGCCGGTTCCAGCCTGGGCCAGCCTAGAGAGGGGCTTCTACAGTGCAGTGGCAGGCTGAAGGGCTCCTCAAGTGCTGCCAGAGTGGACACTGAGGCTGAGGAGGCGCCGAGAGTGAGGGCTTGCTAGCACGTTATCACCTCTCAATATGACCTAATTTTACCTTCCTTATCCAAATGCAGTCACATTCTGAGACAGAGATGATTAGGACTTTAACATATGAATTTGGAGGAGGGGAACCCAATTCAGCCCATAACAAGGGAGCACTGATATTTTCCCAAAATTGAACCTGCCAACCCACGCACACAATATATCCATTTTCCATTTAATATTATTTAATGCCTTTAATAGAGAGTGATACATTTTGCTGAGGCATTAAATAATATTGAACATCATGTTGGGTATCCCTTTATCTAATGAGATCCCCTTTTCTCCCTTTCGTACTATGTTTTAAGTCCTAGAAGGTTGACATTTATGGACCCCATTAAAGGGCTCCCTTGTCTTCTGGGCTCTGTTTGGGTTTGACCAATGGGAAGCATGGGCAGAAGATCTAAAAGTAGATATCCATTTCCCCACTTCTTCCCCATGGCTGGGTTGATGATAATTGGGAGCAGTTGTGTTCCTCTACTGATTATTCCACCTCTCGCCCAGAGCCTTCTGCTGCAGCCGTATCTTTCTCAACGAAATCAGGTTCAGATAACTGCTCCCTTTCAGTTTCTCGTTCAGATCTATGGTTAGTGCCCCATTTTCTCCTTGTTGGTTACTTTTGATCCTGGCCACACTTCTGTAACTGATCCCTTCATTACATTGCCCTCAACTTCTACATTTCAGTGTGCCAGTTTTCTTTTGCTGGGGAGTACACTTTGTTTATTCCAATGTACTTTATAACTCTTGATGCCATTTAATATGGTATACTTTAAAATTACATTTTCTGTTGTTGCTAACATATAGAAATGTGATGTCTTCATTACACACACACACACACACACACAAACAAAACCCAGTAATGTAGCCATTGCACTCTAGCCTGGGTAACATAGTGAGACCTTATCTCTCTTAAAAAAAGAAAAAAACAACTCCAGTAACCTTTCTAAATTCTCTCATTAATTCCAATAATTTGTATTAGTTTCTTTTTCCTTTGAGACATGGTCTTACCTCATTGTCCAGGCTGAAGTGCAGTAGCAGAAATAGGGCTTATTGTAGCCACAAACTTCTGTGCTCAAGTGATCCTCCTGCCTCAGTGTCCCGTGTCGCTGGGATCACAGGTGTGTACCACCATGCCAGGCTAATTTTTTAATTTTTTTGTAGAGTCTGGGTCTCATTCTGTTGCCCAGGTTGGTCTTGAATTCCTGGACTGGAGTGATCCTCCCATCTCAGCCTCCCAAAGTACTGGGAACTGGAATTACAGGCATGAGCCACCGCACCTTGCCCTTTTTCTTTATATATAACCTCTAAAACAATTTCTAATCACAGATTTACAACTTTCTTTGGAACATTTATGCATTTTTAAGTTTCTTGAACATCAAGTGCAATGCTGTATAGAAGAGGCAGTAGCAATCATCTGTCTTGTACCTAATACAGAATGCTTTCTGTGTTTCACCATTAGGTGTGGGGTTTCAGATAGTCTGTCAGGTTAAAAAATTCCCTTCTATTTTTAGTGTCTAAGAGTTCTTGTAAGTGAAAGGATGCTGAATTCTATCAAAAACTTTTTACACATCTTTTGATATGACTTTCTTCTTTAATCTTTTAATATTGTGAATTATATCAATTACATTAACCTGTCTTCTAATATTAAATTGACCTTGAAGCCTACACAATTGGTCATAATACACAATACTTTCAGAACTCAGAATCCAAATGAGCAGGAATACACTCTTTAGAGCCAAGTAGGTACCATAACTTACCAGTTATATTTTTATCTACACACAATCAGCAATAAATGAACATGTATCAGTATCTGACCAGTTCTGTCGTTTTGACTGGCTCTTTTATTTACCTCCATCAGTAATGCAACGATCTATTTAATCAGTAAACAGTAATGCTGAGCATTCACTAAATGTCATTCACTTTTCTGGCACTAGAGTACAAATGACAAAGCCATAACCATTGCCATTAAGGAGCTCATAAATGTGTGAGTGGTGTGTATGTGTGAGACAAAAGGGAGAGGCTGGCACAAAGGAGTCAAACAAAATAAAATGAAAAACGTATATAGTAAGTGCTTTACTGTAAGAGAATGAACGAGAGTACTAAGGAAAAAGAATGGAGACATATTTCAAGTTCTCACGTTGTTTGACGCAAATCTTGTAGACGGTGTTTGCTGCAAAAAGATGAAGAAAACATTCACAGACATTTATGTTGATTACATATTTATTGGTATGTGCCAAGACGTTTTGATCTTGGGGATGAAGTAGTAAACACAAAAATCTCTGTTGTATTGGGCTTACATTCTAGCAATAAAGAAACAACTTGCCCAGAGAAAAGGCCTCTCCTGGTTAGTACACAGTATGAACAATTAACAGCTCTGGTTGTCTCACAGAGCCACACTGGGCTGCCTGCTGCAGACAATATCAGAGTTTGTTTATATTTAAATATTCTTTTAATTTGTCCATGTATGTAATTTGCAAATTATCATTCATAGGTATACATATCAAAAGATGTGTAAAAGTTTTTTATAGAATTCAGCATTCATTCGCTTAAAAAATGAGTGCAGGCTCACTTTATTGATGAGAGTATTTAATCAAAAATATTGGGGATCTACAACTCTAGAGTTCTCCAAAGTCCACCAAGGAAAAAGTAATTTGAATATAATCGCATTTAAAACTATATAGCATCCACGCCTAAAACATTAGCAACATAGGAAAACTTACACAGCAGAAGAGATGGCTGGGGAATTTTGTTTTGTTTTTGTTTTTTTGTTTTAAGACAGGGTCTCGCTCTGTCCTCCAGGCTGGAGTGCAGTGGCGCGACCACCGCTTACTGTGGCCTCGACTTCTCGGGCTCCAGTATCCTCCCACCTCAGCCTTCCAAATAGGTGGGACCGCAGGCACCACCACGCCAAGCCCGTATATGGTTTTTAAGTAAGACAAATTGCAAAAAACTTTGCTAGACAGTGTTCGCAGGTTTGGGCCGTCACTGGGAATGGCTCGTGTCAGTCTAGATATCCAGAGGCCGAACACAGTCCTCAGTAGGGCTGCTCGGCGGGTACACTGCTGCCGCTGGCCCTTGGGCTTAGGGGAGTGGGAACGGCTTTCAACTCGGCCGCGGACCGGGAAGGCGTTCTGACCCGCTAGAGCTCGGGGCGAGGGACCCCATCCCGGTGCCTACAGCGCCTCCCTTAGCCGCCGTGGGCCAGCGTTAGTTACCTCAGGGAACTTGACTGGCGCCTGCGTCCTTCTGCACTTCTCGCTCTTTCTTCAAGTCACTTATGCCCAGCGAGCCCGCCCTCCCGCCAATCGTCATTTCCGGCGAGTGCTCTGCGTCATTTACGTCGTCACTTCCTGCCGATACCGGTGTGGACGGTGTGAATCGTGGCTGGGCCGGTTCTCTGCTTCTCCCCATCCCCTACTTTCCTCCCTCCCTCCCTCTCCCTCCCTCGTCGACTGTTGCTTGCTGGTAGCAGACTCCCTGACCCCTCCCTCACCCCTTCCTAACCTCGGTGCCACCGGATTGCCCTTCTTTTCCTGTTGCCCAGCCCAGCCCTAGTGTCGGGGGAGGGGGGGTGCCTGGAGGAGCCCGAGGCGTTGCAGCAGAAGAGAGAAAAGACAACGACGACCCTCAATTCGCCAGTCCTGTCGCTGAGTTCGCCGCCGCCATGGCAATGAGACAGACGCCGCTCACCTGCTCTGGCCACACGCGGCCAGTGGTTGATTTGGCCTTCAGTGGCGTCACGCCTTATGGGTATTTCTTAATCAGCGCTTGCAAAGGTGAGCAAGGCCTCAATCCTGGTCCCCGACGGCTGGGACTGGGCTGAAAGGGATTGGGACCCGCACTCTCCAGTGCTGAGCGGTGGTGTGGTGAGCGGGGAGGGGGCGATATTAACATCTGAGATGAGGGCCAACACTGGTCCGGTGGAGAAAGGAGTGTGTTAGGGAATCCGCAGCTGGAGCCGAGAGGCCTCCGGACGCTTATGTAGAAACTATTACCCCCAACTAAGACCTCTCTCCTTATTTTATTTTTATTGCTATTTTTGGAGGAGCTGGACAGCACTTGCCTAGACTCTCGGGACAACACTGTAAATAGCTTTCAAGGATTTGGGGAAAGGAGAAATTAGGCCAGGCCGTGCAATACCTTACAAAGACGTTCGCTCTTGTCTCACTGGGTATTCCTTTGTGGTATTAGCCTCATTTTTCAAATGGAAAACAGATTTAGGCTAAAATATTTGTCCAAAATAAGACTAAAATCTAGGTTGTTTCGACGCAGATCAGTATTCCCAGCAAATTACAGATGCTTTTCAGGGAAAATGATCTGTTCAGCTCTTCAGTTAATTATTACTGGACATTCCGTAGTGACTTCAATCGGTGGTGGTAAATAGCTGAAACAATTTTTCCACTTCGTCATTGAACATCATTGTATATTTACATTTGAATCTTAGACTTTAAGTAATCCGAATTTATAAATTACATGTTTTAAAAAATATTTTCTAGATGGTAAACCTATGCTACGCCAGGGAGATACAGGAGACTGGATTGGAACATTTTTGGGTCATAAAGGTGCTGTTTGGGGTGCAACACTGAATAAGGATGCCACCAAAGCAGCTACAGCAGCTGCAGATTTCACAGCGTAAGTGTAGCCAAGATGGCTAACTTTGGTGTTCTCTGTAGATTGTGTCCTGAAATAATCAAAAACTTCAGTCTCAGATATTCATAAAATTCTGACTCGCTGGCTGCCATATAGAACGCATGATGTTTGATCTCACCAAAATTCCATCCTGGTCCATCGTGGTCCTGTGTGCTTCTTTTGTCTTCAGTGGTTCCCAAAATTTTCAGAGGCCTAAATGACTTATTCCTTATATTTTGATTGAGACTCAGGAATCTGCATTAACAAACGCTCCAGATAATGAATGTTGATCTCCTTTACGAATGCTGCTCTGTGTGTACTCCTTAGTGATATCCTACAGTGATGGCCCTAGGTTTTTATTTCAATCCCAGTTTTTGTTAACTGGCTGTAGGCATCACTAAAACTCACTGTGTCAAAAACAAACAAAAAGACAAAACAACAACAAAGCAAAACTCAACTGCTCTTCATTTCCTAAGTTTTTAAAGGTTAAAATCTAAAGCATTCTTGATTTTCCCTTACATCGAGATTATCACCATCTTTTTTGATTGTGCCAGCAGGATGTCTCCTGACTACAGTGTTCCTCCATGTAGTAACTGCCACTGCCTTAGTTCAGGATCATTTTTAACTTTCAGTAGTTTCTTTTCCTCCTATTCATATTCCATATTGCTGCCAGTTGTCTTCCTAAAAATATATTTGATCATGTCACTTCTCTACCTAATGATCTTCCTGTCTTCCCTTTGCCATTTTAGTAGTTCATGACCTTTGATATACATTAGAATATCTGGAGAGCTTTTCAAATATTCAAATGGTATGTGTCACAGAAATTTGGATTTTTAAAACTTTTTTTTTTTTTTACTTTTTTACTCTCTCTCTCTATGCATATATATATTTATACTTTTTACTACATTGAAAAATTTTTAAATACTTTTTAGTATATAGACAGTATCTAGCTATGTTGCCCAGGCTGTCTTAAACTGTTGGCCTCCATGCCTCAGCCTCTCAAAGAGCTGGGGTTACGGGGGTGAACTATTGTCCCTGGTACAGAAATTCGGGTTTGATTGGTCTTTGGGGATGGAGTACTGATCATACTGATCATTGGCGTTTTTTTATTTTTCTTTCTTCCTTTTCTTTCCTGATGTGCAGTCATGGAATTGCTGACCTAAAGGACACATTTCAATTGTTGGCCCTTTACAGTTGGCTTCATCCTAGTTCATCAACAGCATCCTCTGCCATTGCACACCATAAACCTACAATCTAATTATACTCATCTTATTGTTGTCAGAATATACTTTACCTGTTCTGACTTTTGGCTGTTAATTATGTTATTAAACTGACCTGCAGTGGCCCTCGTTGCCTTTTTGGGAATATATCATATTTTAAAAATCTTGTTATCTCCAGTTCAATTAGGAATTTGACACTTCCTTGTTTAAATTGATGAAGGCAATATCAAGAGCTATTGTGCATACACAAATTTATTAGATTTAAGAGGCTAGAGAGCACAAGTGGTGCTGATTTTTTTTTTTTTTTTTTTTTTAAAGACAGAGTCTTGCTCTGTTGCCCAGGCTAGAGTGCAGTGGCACAATTTCGGCTCACTGCAACCTCCACCTCTGAGGTTCAAGTGATTCTCCCACCTCAGCTTCCTGAGAGGCTGGGACTACAGGTGCGCGCCACCATGCCCGGCTAATTTTTGTGTTTTTAGTAGAGATGGGGTTTTGCCATATTGGCCAGGCTGGTCTCGATCTCCTGACTTCAAGTGATCTTGGCCTCCCAGAGTGCTGGGATTACAGGTGTGAGCCACTGTGGCTGGCCTTTGATTTTTTTTTTTTTTTTTTTTTAAACAACCTCACACTAAGGAGCAATTGTAAATGTGCTGCCTCCTTCATTTTAAGTAAATTAAACATACCAATTTTAGAATGAAAAAATGAAGGCTGATTGATTGTGGTGGCAGATACGTGACTGTATGCTCTTGTTTGTTGAAACAGCGTTGTCTTTATGCCTTCTTAACATTTCAAGTCTCAATGTCTGTGTTTACAACTGGTATTAAGAGCATGAAGACTGGAGCCAGATGACCTGTATTTGAATTGGTGGCCTCATACACTTCATTATTTTTTTTCTGTGGTGGTACCTACCTCATAGATTGGTTTTGAATATTAAATTAGTTAATATGTTTCAAATACTTAGACTATTGCCTGAAGTCCATTACATCTATGAAAGTGTTGCATATGTAAAGTAACGATGATAGCTACCATGTAAACTATTACCCACACTTGATCAAAGTCACATATTATTTTGAAACTAATATGGCTAAAGCCTTGAAACCATTTGGCCTCATGTAAGGAAGGTTGAATGGATTTAAATGTCAAGAAGGAAGATTTTTGTGATTTTTTTTCCCCCCTCAGTTAAGGCTTTAGGTGCAGTGTTAGAATGGAAAATAGTAACAAGCATTGGCACTAGGTGGGCTTGCATCATGTGCAAACTATGTTGTGTATTTCCAGTTTGATCATCATAGGATTATTATTATTATTTTTTTGAATCAGAGTCTTAGGTGCCTAGGCTAGAATGCAGTGGCATGATCATAGCTCACTGCAGCCTCTACCTCCCAGTCTCAAGCAGTTCTCCAACCTCAGCTTCCTGAGTAGTGACCACAGGCGTGTACTACCGTGGTTGGCTAATCTTTGTGTTTTTTGTAGAGACGGGCTTCTCCATGTTGTCCAGGTTGGTCTTGAACTCTTGGGCTCAAGCGATCTGCCCACCATAGCAGGATGTTTCTTAAACGTCAGTTTTTGTGTCTGTAAAATGGGACTAAGACCCATGAGATTATTGGAGGAACAGAGAGCTCTTTCTCTACCATATATCCCTGAAGTCCAGTATGATCTCTGTCACATAGTAGGTGCTCAATAAATGCTACTTGAGATTTATCCCTCATTTCTTCTATGTTTTGTCTATGGGGTGTAGGATTGTGTTTTCCTGTGTGTGTGTGTGTGTGTGTGTGTGTGTATGTGTGTATGTGTGTATTCTCTCCAAGAAGTTACTCCCCACAGCCTACCCGATTAGTCGTAGTTGCTATAAAGCATTTTTAGAAACATCTTTTTTTCCCTCCATTCTTATGTTTCTTGGAAAACTCATTTCTGGTGTGGTCATCTAGAAGTGGATTTTGGTCCTGTTTCCAGTGGAGAAATTTGGCAGAATAGGTCTGTGGACTAGTGTAGAATGTTATCTTGGAGTAATTTGGGCAGTTGAGTTCAGTGTTGAATACAGTGTCCCTAAAACACCATCCTCTTTGTATCTGTTTGGGAAGAGTGCCAAAGTAAAGACAATTCTGTGCTATGCTCCCGAGAATGCTTAAGTAGATCTGGGATTGGGCCCAGGAATTTATAGGTAATCAAAATGTATCACTCTTTCTTTCTTGTAAAGCAAATAGAAATACCTAATTTTAGTTTTAATAAGGTTCTTGATAAATCAAAAATGGTATTATCTCCTAGATGAGTTGGTCAACATGTTCCGGTATTTAGGCAGTTTTTAAAAAAATCTTAAACTGGCCTGTTTTGTTGAAGGTTTAAGGAAGTTAAGCATCTCCTATTATGAGACTTATGGTAAGTTCATTCTGAGGATATGAAAAGTATCAGGCAGCATTATTATTTGCAAGAAAATGGGGTATAAGAGGTATCAGTAGTTGAAGGAGATGACAAGTACTTCATGGGATGTGAAGAAAATAAATGTTGGAGGGTTAGCTGCTGAAAGGATATGGTTAATAGCGCTTTACTGTCTTGATTTGAGCCCTGTGGCCAACTAATATATGCCAGTTTCTTGCCTGGAGATTGAATAATACCTTAGGAAACATTTAGATTAGATCCATTTTAGGGCTCTTACTGTGAATATTGGAAATCTGCCAGAGTTAGTACATGCCATGTCAGAAAGTGTCATGCGTCTATTTTAGTACTGTTTCTAAATAGGAGGAAAAACTACAGACACATTACCTCTCTGGTTAATATTCCTGCTTTGGTCCCTCCAACTCTTTCCTCACCTTTGAATAGACACAGTCTAAGCAGAATCTTAAGATTTTAGAGCTGGCATGTTGGCATTAGCCTGTAGCTACTTAGGAGGCTGGGGTGGAAAGATCTTGAGGCCAGGAGTTCAAATATAGCTTGGACTATATACCAAGACCCTGTCTCAAAAAGAAAAAAGAGAGGTTTTAAGTTTATGGGAGATTATTTAATATACCTGAAATTAGCATATCAAAGGACATTGCCCAGATTTCTTTTGAGACTTGTGAATAACTAGAATAGTCATTTTAGATACATTTGTTGTTTTCTTCACTTTTGATGCCTTCTGTCATTCTCATACTTGTGAACTCTTATCACAACCATGAAATGCATTTCCCTGTGAGTAAGGATATATGTAAACCAAAAACAAAGCAAATTTAAGCACAGTAATAAGTATAAGTGGAGTTCTGTAGGAGAACAGAAAGGAATGGTTAATTATTGGAGTCGAGGATAAATAGGTTTAAAGAAAAGATAGCATTTGAAATGAGCCCTAAGGGTGAGTAGAACTTGAATAGCTAAGAATGTAAAATACAGACTTAAGAGAATAATATGAACAAGAACATAGGAGCCTGGAAGAAAATACATAAGTTATTTGAGGAATGGTTTGTAATCTAATGTGGCTAGATTCAGAGAAACAATACAAAATGAGGTTGGGAAAGTAGACTGAGGCCAGAGAGTTACACTGGAATGAGAGAGAGAGAGGAGTAGGTTTCCTGGGCAAAGAGAAATGAATACTAGGGAGTTTAGTAGCAAGACTACTTATAGTTGACATTATGTCTTTTTTTTAAATTTTTTTATTTTATTTTATTTTATTTTATTTTTTTGAGACGGAGTCTTGCTCTGTCGCCCAGGCTGGAGTACAGTGGCCGGATCTCAGCTCACTGCAAGCTCCGCCTCCCGGGTTCACGCCATTCTCCTGCCTCAGCCTCCCGAGTAGCTGGGACTACAGGCGCCCGCCACCTCGCCCGGCTAGTTTTTTGTATTTTTTAGTAGAGACGGGGTTTCACCGTGTTAGCCAGGATGGTCTCGATCTCCTGACCTCGTGATCCGCCCGTCTCGGCCTCCCAAAGTGCTGGGATTACAGGCTTGAGCCACCGCGCCCGGCCGACATTATGTCTTTCAGAACATATTCAGCCACTCGTAGGACACACATTATTAAATATTGCAAGCTTTGGTAGTGTATCATAAGCATTCCTATTAGATGGTCTTTCATATTTATTAACCACATTGCAGATGCTATTTGTTTTTTTTTTTTTGTGAAGGAGTCTGGCTCTGTCGCCCAGGCTGGAGTGCGGTGGCCGGATCTCAGCTCACTGCAAGCTCCGCCTTCCAGGTTCACGCCATTCTCCTGCCTCCGCCTCCCAAGTAGCTGGGACTACAGGAGGCGCCCGCCTCGTCGCCCGACTAGTTTTTTGTATTCTTTGGTAGAGACGGGGTTTCACCGTATTAGCCAGGATGGTCTCGATTTCCTGACCTTGTGATCCGCCCGTCTCGGCCTCCCAAAGTGCTGGGATTACAGGCTTGAGCCACCGCGCCCGGCCTGCAGATGCTATTAATGTTTATCTAGAATAGCCTTCCCTTGTTTTTCCCCTGATATATTTCTCTTTGCTTCGTCTGATGACTAGCTCTGTTACATAGATTTTCTGGACAATATCTAAGTGCTTTTTTTCTGAGTTTTTATAGCCATATATATGTCTTTTAATTATATTTCTTAAATGTGTAATTTAATGCATGTTTTTCTCCTCAGCTAAAGCTCTACTAGGGCAGGAACCTACTGTGGGGTATTTTTTGTCTCCCATTTGTGCCTTAGCACTAAGTATAGAATGATATATATTTAAAATATTTTATTATGTATTTATTGGATAAACAAAAGAAAAGATATATCTTGCTTTTCTCTCATTTTTTTCCCTCTACCGTTTTATTGCCCACTGTGTTCCCAAAAATAAGTATCAGTTGCATTAAAATGGAAATCTCTATGGAACATAGCTTCTTCACTCTTAGCAATTCATTTCCCTGTCTGCAAAGTTTTCTTGTTTATTTTTCACTGACCTGTTCTGATCTAAAATCAACTTTTTTCCCCCTTCCTTAAGTTTTTTTATTTCGGGGAACCCTTTTAGATTAATTTTGTAAAGTATTGTTCAACTATTACCCGCTTGGAATATACACACATATATATGTATGTATACCTACAACTTGTATTTTGGGGTGGGGTAGTACAGAAAAAACAATGTAAAGATTAAAATTCTCAATGTTAGCATTATATAATCAAAGGCTGATGGGGAAGTTAACTATACTAGAGTTTGAAAATTTAAGTCAGCTTTGAAGAAGTGATGAAGTGGACATTGTCTCTCCACTATCTTAATTTAAAATTTTATTTAACCTGTATTAAGGCTTTTCATTCCCGTGTAAAATTTTTAAGGATTTCTGTTTTTTTGTTGTTGTTGTTGTTGTTGTGCATCTGAGTGGAGAATAGAGAAAAAATTGGCATGGTGAAACTAAAAATTGGTTAAAATGTATGACTGTCTTGCTAAAGGGATATTATGGCTATTAACTAAAATAAAAGTAAGTAGGATGAGTTGGTTCATGAATCTTACTTAAATTGTTCATATCTTTTCCACTGTCAATGAAAATTAGATTGGTTATAAAGTTTTTACAAAGAAATTTCTTTTCCCTTAAGCTTATTTAAATATTTTATCAAATGAAGTCTGTGAGGGATATTAGAGATAAAGGAGATTTATAATACATTTATGTAACATTTCACATATCTAACTTATTTGCTACTCATCAATATTATAATTGTATTTATCCTTTTAATTTATTGAGTAATATTTATCCTACTAATTTTTCCTTTTTTACTTTAGCAAAGTGTGGGATGCTGTCTCAGGAGATGAATTGATGACCCTGGCTCATAAACACATTGTCAAGACTGTGGATTTCACGCAGGTATTAGAAAATTGAATTTATTTTAGCAAGTTAAGTTGCTATTATATAGTATGACAATGCTTTTATATTTGATTGGTGTGTATATTTGATTGATATATTTTGTGTGGAATATTGGTTATGTCTTCGTTCATATTTAATTTGATTGTATATTAAGCTCTATGAATTTGTTTCATGGTTAATCCTGTCAAGCTTTTAAGATACCGTGGAACAAGTACCAGTCCTTCAACAAGCAAAAAACATCTGAAAAGCTCAAGTAACCTTTCTCACCTACTAACAGAAGTGAGAAGATAAATTTGAGATAATCAGAAAAGGGCCTCTCGCAAGGGAGAGGAGTAGGATCAGGGGAGAATAGGAGAGTTCATATATATGTAGCGTAATGTAATGCTTTTGAACTGGAAAGCGCACAAGGCTTGGTAGTTATGAGAGGGCAGCTGTTCCACAGTATCTTCTCAGAAGTAATTGGTTATGTCTTGCATCTCTTTGTGATGTCTGTGAGCTAGATTTTGATTTTATTTGGTGTTGAAGTTTGAAAGAGAAATAACGATTAAAATGGTTAACCTATTCACATTTTGTGTTTTCAGGATAGTAATTATTTGTTAACCGGGGGACAGGATAAACTGTTACGCATATATGACTTGAACAAACCCGAAGCTGGTAAGCATAATTTAAACAGCAGCTTGTAGTTTTATTTTTTTTTTAAATTTAAATAACTGATTAAAGGATTTCATGCTCAGTACTCAAATTTGGAAAATAAAGATAGTCATGACCGGGCACGGTGGCACACGCCTGTAATCCCAGCACTTTGGGAGGCTGAGGCAGGTGGATCACTTGAGTTCAGGAGTTTGAGACCAGCCTGGCCAACTTGGCAAAACCCCCGTCTCTACTAAAAATACAAAAATTAGCCAGGTGTGGTGGCGGGTGCTTGTAATCCCAGCTACTCAGGAGGCTGAGGCAGGAGAATTGCTTGAACCTGGGAGGTGGAGGTTGCAATGAGCCGAGATCACGCCACTGCACTCCAGCCTGGGCAACAAGAGTGAAATGCCGTCTCAAAAAAAAAAAAAATTAGTCACAGAGAAGAAAATTAAAACATAATTCAACCGTTTTCGGTTTATAAGCTTTTGGTCTTTTTTATCCTGCAGTTTAAAAAAAAAACAGTTTATTTGCCACGTTGCTATTGTATAACCTCCCAAATTGAAAATTTATTATGGCAAAAAATTTTATCGTTATATTACGTTTTAAAACAGTGTAGAACAGTGTTACTATTTTTTGGTAAGAAAGAGTGGTTATTTATAGAAGGTGGTGACGGTGAGAATTCTCAGTTGTGTGCACATATTGCTTAGATTTTTGAACCATGTTAAATACATTAGCTATTTGAAAGAATTTTTAAAAATCTGCAATTACAGGTTTTTCATGTCACTAAATAATCTGTGAACTCTTTGTAATAATGACTTTCTGGTTTTCCATCCTATGGATAGATCATAAGTGAATTAACTAGTCTCCTGTTTTGGCCTGTTTGAGCTATTTACAAATTTTAAATGTTAAAAGCAGTATTATGCTAAACATCCTTATAGTTGCAGATATTTTCACAATGATTTCCTTAAGATAACTAAGCAAAGTAGAATTGGTGGGACAAAGAGAAGTAGAATTGTTGGAAGTTGCCCGGGCGCAGTGGCTCACGCCTGTAATCCCAGCATTTTGGGAGGCCAAGGTGAGCGGATCACCTGAGGTCAGGAGTTCGATACCAGCCTGGCCAACATGGTAAAACCCCATCTCTACTAAAAGTACAAAAAATTAGCTGGGCATGGGCATGGTGGTGGGCGCCTGTAATTCCCAGGTACTCAGGAGGGTGAGGTAGGAGAATCGCTTGAACCTGGGAGGTAGCGGTTGCAGTGAGCCAAGATTGTGCCATTGCATTCCAGCCTGGGGGACAAGAGCGAAACTCCTTCTCAAAAAGAAAAAAAAAAAAAAAAGAATTGTTGGAAGCCATTGATAGATAGTACCAAAGTGTCTTCCAACAAAGTATAGGTATATATATGTATCTATACCCAACATGTCCTAGTGAACACTGATAACTAACTTTGTCAATTTAAGAAAATAATTCTGTTGTATTAATGTGAAAATTCATGAGATTAAAATGCTGTTGAATAACATTTTAACGTATTTCCTTTTTTATGAAATAATTGCCTGTCTACTCTTTGTCCATTTATCTGTTGTGTTATTCATGTTTTTCTTACTGGTTTTTGAAGGTTCTTTATAGAATTCCAATTCATCATTTGCTTTTAAATTTTGTTAAGGCGGTTTTATGGTATATACTTTTTAACATTTTGGTGGTGAAATCCTTTATGCATTCTCTCATTTTACAGAAGTTATAGGTGTCTTCCCCACTGTACATACTTACTTTATTTTATAATACTTTAATCATTGTCCTTACCATATATATATACTTAGCTACCAAAACATGACAAACATAATTTTGTTTTATTATATGTTTGGTATCTTTCAAATTTTATTATGTGGGCATTTATGTAGTCATAAATCTATAACATTGAAAAGAATAATAAGAGTCAGAACCACATTGGAAATTAAGCAGTTGTTCTCTTGAGATACCTTCCATTTCTGAGGGCTTTTAAAAATATTTTTCGTTTTAGTGTTAGGGTAGTTTGTTATGAAAACATTTTTGAGATGAGGAAACAAAGCCCATTTACAGATTTTTTTATTCTCCGTTGCATGTAGGGTTTTTTTTCTGCTTTCTTTTTTGATAAATTTATGCCAAAGCATAGGAGAGGACTCTGACCTCACTTAATCTATCAACTCATTCAGCAAAGCAAGGTAGTTCAGAGATTGGGTCAAAGCAAGGTAGTTCAGGGATTGGGTCAAAGCAAGGTAGTTCAGGGATTGAGTCAAAGCAAGGTAGTTCAGGGATTGGGTCAAAGCAAGGTAGTCCAGGGATTGAGTCAAAGCAAGGTAGTCCAGGGATTGAGTCAAAGCAAGGTAGTTCAGGGATTGGGTCAAAGCAAGGTAGTCCAGGGATTGAGTCAAAGCAAGGTAGTTCAGGGATTGGGTGGACATTTTTCATACTATGCCTTTCCCAAAGCTGTTTTATGAAAGTTGCTCTTTCTTGCTGTGCTGGCAGGAGAAATGATAGCAACTTACTGAGGTTTTACTGTGTATCAGGTATCTGTTAAGCACTATTCTCATTTGTAACCATTGTTATCTCATTTTACAGATAAGGAAATAAAGTTAAAAACTTAAGTAACATGCCCAAAGGTGAAAATACTGTTGAATGGCATTGCCTCCAGTGTCTGCTTTTGCCCCTAGAGAAAGCATGAGGGTTTTTTGAAGTCCTTTGAAAGGATGATCTCCTACAGATTTAAGCTCCCTTCCTTTTTTTTTTTTTTTGTTTTTTTTTTTAATGTTTTCCTCACAGTGTAGAAACATTCTTGGGAATTGCTGTCCCACTTTCTGTTTCCCTTTTTCCTTCTAACTCTTATTTCCTATTAGTTACTATCAATAGCTGCTTGGATGAAGGTCCCAGAGTTAGCCATAGTACTAGAATCAGTTTCAACTATCTTGTTCCTGGGTCCATGTTCTTATTAAATTATGCCACATTAATTATTATTTTATTTCATGGCGATACAGTAATGCTTTTGAATATTATCAGTTGTGCAGAAATTTAGCCTAGAGGGAGAGAGTTGTGCATTCACTCAGCTACATATAGCAAGCATGGTAGTTCCTTGGGTCCCTGTCATGCAGGTAAATTTATGTTCCAGTATAGAAAAACTAACTGTATTCTATATAAACATCAGGTTTGAATTGGGCTGGGCTTTGAAAGGTTACATTCTAATTTAAAATGTGTGTTTTTAAAAATACATAATTGTTCCAGTATTGTTCAGTTAAAAAAATCATGTATTAACAAATGTACTTTTACTTGTTTTATCTTAAGAACCTAAGGAAATTAGTGGTCACACTTCTGGTATAAAAAAAGCTCTATGGTGCAGTGAGGATAAACAGATTCTTTCTGCTGATGACAAAACTGTTCGGTAAGTACTTTTTCTTTAATAATGTACAATTTGAGGCCGGGCATAGTGGCTCACGTCTGTAATCCCAGCACTTTGGGAGGCGAGGTGGATGGATCATTTGAGGTCAGGAGTACTAGACAAGCCTGGCCAACATGGCGAAACACTGTCTCTATGAAAATTACAAAACTTAGCCAGGTGCGCTGGCGCACACCTATAATCCCAGCTACTCGGGAGGCTGAGGCAGGAGAATCACTTGAACCTGGGAGCCAGAGGTTGCTGTGAGTCGAGATCGCGCCATTGCACACTAGCCTGGGTGACACAGCTAGACTGTCTCAAAAACAAAAAACAAACTTAGAATTTGAAAAATATTTTACCTTAGAGCTTATATTTTAAATACATTTAATATTATGTGTGAAAAATGTTCTGAACATTAAAATTTAAGTTGCACCCAGGTCACATTTATCTGGAGCTATTTACTATTACATGTCGAGTATCCCTAACCTGAAAATCTGAAATTTGAAATGCTCTGAAATCTGAGACTTTGAGTGCTGACTTGATGCTTAAAGGAAATGCTTATTAGAGCATTTTGAATTTCCTATTTTCAGGTTAGGGATTCTCAATCGGTAAGTGTCTGATGCAAATATTCCAAAATCCGAAAGAGTTGAAATCCAGCTTCGGCCGGGCGCGGTGGCTCAAGCCTGTAATCCCAGCACTTTGGGAGGCCGAGACGGGTGGATCACGAGGTCAGGAGATCGAGACCATCCTGGCTAACACGGTGAAACCCCGTCTCTACTAAAAAAATACAAAAAATTAGCCGGGCGAGATGGCGGGCGCCTGTAGTCCCAGCTACTCGGGAGGCTGAGGCGAGAGAATGGCGTAAACCCGGGAGGCGGAGCTTGCAGTGAGCTGAGATCCGGCCACTGCACTCCAGCCTGGGCGACAGAGCGAGACTCCGTCTCAACAACAACAACAACAACAACAACAACAACAACAACAAAAAAAAAAAGAAATCCAGCTTCTTTCTGGTCACAAGTATTTTCGATAAGGGATGCTCACCTTGTATATACAGAGCGCAAAATTCAGAAGAACATTAAATCCTGATACCTTATAAGCAGGTGTTCTTAACCTGGGTCTGTGGGCAGGTTAAAGGGAGGGTCTATGAAGCCTCTGAAATTCTATACAAAAATCTTGTGTGCTGACACCTGATGTATATTTCTTTGGAAAGATGTGTAGCTATTGCTAGATTCACAAAAACAGAGTGTAAGAACCAGTATTTATAGCAGTGCTGAAATTGACTAGATTAGAACTTGTCTTATGTAGTTTTGCCAAATTGGGAAGTATATGTAGGTATTAAAGTTGATTTTACTTACAAGCTGTTGTCATGCATAATTTGACATTGTATATAGAAACCCAGAATTTCTTTTTATCATCTGTAATTTGTGACTTGGAATGAATGTTGTTTTTCTGTAATTGTGATTGTTCTTTCTTTGGCTAATCTGCAGATGTAATTAGAATTTATAAGCTTTTTTCTGACATGAGTAAACATCATCATATTTTTATCTTTATTTTGCAGACTTTGGGATCATGCTACCATGACAGAAGTGAAATCTCTAAATTTTAATATGTCTGTTAGTAGTATGGAATATATTCCTGAGGGAGAGATTTTGGTTATAACTTATGGACGATCGATTGCTTTTCATAGTGCAGTAAGGTATGTCCAAGAAATACTTTCATTTTCTGTTTTAGGTAACAAAAGACAATTTGGCTACTTAAAAATGGAAAGGTATTTACTTTTTTTAAAAGTAAAGAGGCCAGGAATGGTGGCTCATGCCTATAATTGCAGCACTTTTGGAGGCTGAGGTGGGAGGATGGCTTGAGACCAGCCTGGACAACACAGTGAGACTCCCATCTCTACAAAAAATAAAATTAACTGGTCGTGGTGGCACATGTCTATAGTCCAGCTGCTTGGGAGGCTGAGGTGAGAGAGTTGCTGGAGCCTGGGAGGTTGAGGCTGCATTGTGCTGTGATCCTGACCCCGCACTCCAGTCTGGGTGACAGAGCAAAACATCCTCTGAAAAAAAAAAAAAAAAAAAAAAGAAAAAAACTGCTGGATTGGTAATGTAATTTATGTTTTTTTACTATATAAAACCATTGTGGGCTGGGCGTGGTGGCTTACGTCTGTTATCCCAGCACCTTGGGAGGCTGAGGTGGGCAGATCACTTGAGGTCAGGGGTTTGAGACTAGCCTGGCCAACATGGTGAAACCCCGTCTCTAAAATAAATATACAAAAAGAAGAAAAATTAGCTTTTCTGTAGTCCCAGCTACTTGGGAGGCTGAGGCAGGAGAATTGCTTAAGCACAGGAGGTGGAGGTTGTAGTGAGCCGAGGTCGCACCACTGCATTCTAGCCTGGGTAATAGAGCGAGAGTCTGTCTCAAACAAAAAACAGTGTGATCTTGATTCTACTATTTATTTTCACCTTAAAATTTTAGAGAAGGAATAATCTTATTTCTATTCTTATGTGCAGACTTAATGATTTTTTTAAACAGATGTGAATTTTGCGACTTTAAATGTAGTAAATACTCTTGTAGAAAGACGAATATTTAACATAATTGAAAAAAATGTACCCACAATATTATAACCATAGGTGCAAGAGTGCTAATGGTAGTTATATTTTCTGCTAGTCCATTTCTCTATGTTATATATGTGGGTGTACAGTATTTGTGGTTTTTTCTTTAATTATTAGGACTATAATGAGTATCATTTTGATTTATTTAAAAATAGCCATTTGAAAACATTTTTACTTGATACACTATATTGCATTATAGATTGTACTAAATTATGGGTTAGTTTCCCTATTTTAGCATCATGGTGAATGATCTGGTACATTTCTGAGTGTTTCTTTACAGTAGATAGGATCCTGTAAGTAGAATTGTCAGTTCAAAGGGTAGAAAAGAGTTTAAAATTCTTAGTTATACATGACACTTAATTGATTTCCATAAAGATTATACCGCATTACACTTTGATTGATGTTTGACCAGTGTGTTAACCTTGTGTCTAAAGGGCTACTTGCAGAGTCAAACTTCACTAAACTGGGAGAAAGAAAAGGCAGTAAAATTGGAGGAGAGCAGTTAAGACTGTCAAGGAGTTTATACACATACAGTAAACTGATAATAGTAGAATACTATTTCCTGGAGCTATCAGTTAGTATATTAATGCTCTTCACTCACTCCTGCAGTTAGGCAAATCCCATGTTGATGGCAGAAATTTTCTGACCCATTGAATGTTCTAGCATTAGAGCTAGCAAGTTGCTATGTAGTGATCCTGCATAAGTCATGACTAACTTTAATTATCATGCTTTAAAGTATATGATGATGGGAAGTATTTAGGAGCTGGGATATATCATTTTGTATTGAAGGCCTTTTATGATTTTTAGGGTTAAACTGAAAAAGCTAATGTCCAAACTGTAATTAATTTTCAGATGAAGCTGTTATTATGCATTGATTTTTATTATATAACTACAGCCCCAAATTTTTTTAGTCTTTTACTGCCTTATAGTAATAACTGTTTTTAGCAGTTTATATTTTATGATATTGAAAGTTTATCTTACTGAGGAGCTTAAACTCTCAGCAATTAATAATATAAAAATAATCCTTTATATTAATTACCTACTGTGAAAACTTTTTCTATTTACAAAGATAATATGTGCTTGTAGAAAATTGAAACAATACAGGTGAAATTTATTTAAGAGCAAAAATCCCAACGTATTATTCATACTGTTTTAATTAGCGAACACACGCATTTCCGGGAAGACATCCATTGCATAAACTGGGTATCCCTCCATCAAAATGTCTTTGTATTGCTGAGATGAACTCCATTTGGGCATAGTACCCGTTTGATTTTTTTTTTTTTTTTTTTTGCTAACAGCTTTTTTACATCAGTGTTTATGTTTGAGTAAATGAATATTTAATTGTTCCTTGGGTTTCAGAATTTAAGAACAGTTCAAATGTAACTCGTTATTTATACAATATTCAAGATTTATAAATACTACTTAAATTTTTTTTTCAGTTTGGACCCAATTAAATCCTTTGAAGCTCCTGCAACCATCAATTCTGCATCTCTTCATCCTGAGAAAGAATTTCTTGTTGCAGGTGGTGAAGATTTTAAACTTTATAAGTATGATTATAATAGTGGAGAGGAATTAGGTGAGTTGTCCCCTTACAGTGATGTGGTTACCTTTATCATATGTTAAGTCCCAGTAATTAACACCTCATTTATATAACATGTTGAAAGCAAATTTTTCAGCTAACTTAAGCTTGGTGCGTACAAGTGAAAAAGTAAAGGAGTTTTAACCATTTGGGTTAGATTTTTTTTTTAGATCTGTAAACAAAGTATGCAGAAATTTGACCTTTTAACCGAAGTACATCATTATCCTAATGTATTACTGTATAGTGAGTTTTAGGCTTTATTGGCTGGGAGGAAGGGGGGAATCTTATGTCAAAGTCATATGTTAAACAGATGAAAGGGGATCCATTCTTTCTGAAGTATGTTGTGGGTGTGTAACCCCATCTACTTGGCCCATCTTCCTTTTTGCCAACTTAGGAATCCCTGAGATTCCTTAAAGAACAGTGTGTGGGGGAAAACCAGTATAGCATATTACAGGGACACCTTTAGGAATCTGAATTGGAGAGTTATTTTTATCGACTTTTAATTTATTCTATTTTGGAGTTTGAGTTTTGCTTTCATTTTCATGATAACAGTCCTTAGTAAGGGGAAGGTGAAGGCATGCGGATTAATTTGAAGTTAACGTATATTTATCTGATGGACCAGGTATTTCACATAGTTACGTGTGGGTCTCAGTATCTACTTTTAGCCTTCCCAAATAGTTTTTGCTTTTAGTTCAAAAATATATTTAGTTTTTATAAATACATATTTTTATCTATAAGCTGTCTCTTCTGGTTCTTGTCTGTTTCTAGCTGCCCTGCCTTACCAATCAAAGAACAAAGCTTGCTAGATTACACCCAAAGAACAAAAGACAATTTTACAGTTTTATTTCTTGGGGAACATTGATGCGTCTGGGTTGCACAAATGGAACCTTGGTGATGGACCATGCAGAATCTATTTTAATTGCTTATGGTTCAGCTTTTATTACTTGAATACAAGTGACATAAATAAGATATTCTTTTCTGTTACTTTTATTTAGTGCCGGTTTTCAAAGTTTTAGGATGTTTTTGGTTTCATATTTTATTCTTTTTCAAGATGAGATAACTGAATTATTTGCCTAAGATCTGAAGTCACAGTGAATACCAGACCTGCCCAGCCTTTCTCTTTCCAAAACTTTGTGTTCTTTGTACTCTTACAACTTTTCTATTCTCTGGTTGGACACAGATGGGAGACAGAATAGGTACATTGGTCTAGTAAAGGACTTTGAGAACTAGTAAGGTGATGAGGCATTAGAAAGTAGATGAGAAAGGTTCATACATAAAGGCACTACTTGAATATAACAATGTGCCTAATCTGTACATTTTCTTGTTTGGTTCCATAGATTAACATATTTATGGATCATTGTTAATCCTATATCTCAACCTTTCTGTGTGACAGAATAATTAGTGGACTATAGGAAATTAAGAGGCAAAGTGTGTAAAAGAGCTCCACCTGGTGGCTCTCTGTAGTCATAATAAAAATTGGTTCCCTGAGAAATAGGCAGTGAGGTGTTTTTGTTTTGTTTTGTTTTGTTTTTGAGATGGAGTCTTGCTGTCACCCAGGCTGGAGTGCAGTGGCGTGATCTCGGCTCACTGGAAGCTCCACCTCCTGGGTTCACACCACTCTCCTGCCTCAGCCTCCCGAGTAGCTGGGACTACAGGCGCCCGCCACCATGCCCGGCTAGTTTTTTGTATTTTCGGTAGAGATGGGGTTTCACCGTGTTAGCCAGGATGGTCTCGATCTCCTCACCTTGTGATCTGCCCGCCTGGGCCTTCCAAAGTGCTGGGATTACAGGTGTGAGCCACCGCGCCCGGCCGCAGTGAGTTTTAAGATGTGGAAATTGGAGGTTGAACTGATAAGACTTTAAATCTACTTTCTATAGAATTAATGGGGTTTTCATTTACCTCTTTTTCTCCATCCTTAATGAAACATGAAGCCTCATTTGCTTTTTTAGAGGGACAATCCAAAACTAGAATGTGTGCTAGATTTGGAAAGGAGTAATCTTACAGAGAAAGGGTCAATGATATACCACTTTTGTGATGATAAATTACGTACAGTTTTTAATGTTTGCCTTAAGAATTTTTCATTTCCCCAGTAACACAGTATTTTTTTTTCAGCATATCAATATTTAACCTAATAGTTAAAATTATCTAATAGCCCTCTTCTTTTTCAGAATCCTACAAGGGACACTTCGGTCCTATTCACTGTGTAAGATTTAGTCCTGATGGAGAACTCTATGCCAGTGGTTCAGAAGATGGAACATTGAGACTATGGCAAACTGTGGTAGGAAAAACATATGGCCTTTGGAAATGTGTGCTTCCTGGTAAGAATTTTTATTCAGAGTTGTAAAATTTTTTAAATGCATGATTTTGTGTCATTTTTCATCATTAATTTTATTTCAGGGTTTTTGTCTTCTATAAGTTTTAAATTATATATTATGGTTTAAGCAGAGAGAAGCCCAGGATTATAAATTGGCCAGAGAAAGGGTCATGTTCCTTTGTTTGTTTAAATTTTTTTTTTTTGTATGGCTGGGTATGGTGGCTCATGCCTGTAATCCCAGCACTTTTGGAGGCTGAGGCGGGCGGATCATGAGGTCAGGAGTTCAAGACCAGCCTGGCCAACATGGTGAAACCCCATCCCTACTAAAAATACAAAAATTAGCTGGGTGTGGTGGCACATGCCTGTAATCCCAGCTACTCAGGAGGCTGAGGCACGAGAATCACATGAACTCAGGAGGCATGCATTGAGCTGAGATCACGCCACTGCACTCCAGCCTGGGTGACAGAGTGAGACTCGGTCTCAAAAAAAATAAAATAAATTTTGTTGTACAATCTAGTCTGTTCCTAAATTTTTATACTAGCACATTTTGTGACTGGAATATATCTAATTCAAAATTTGCTGGAAGGCAATATGAAGAATTTGCAAGTAAATATCTAATCTCTGAATAGTATTACTCACTGATCCACACCAATAAAGGTAGACATGTTCTTAATAAAAAATACCTAGTTACTAATCCCTAAGTAGTTGCAGTGTGAACCTAAAAGTAATTTCGAAGAAAGACATACTATTTTAGAATCACAATTATTTAAAAATGAGTTGTTTTTATTATATTTTGTAGCCGTTTCTTGGAATAGTCTTATCTTGCTCTTCTTGCTTTTTGAACACTAGAAATTACTTGTAATAGTGTAATTCATATAATCATCATTGCTTTTCTTTTTACAGAAGAAGATAGTGGTGAGCTGGCAAAGCCAAAGATTGGTTTTCCAGAGACAACAGAAGAGGAGATAGGTAAATGCTAAGGACTTTTGTAAGAGTCCTAGGGGATTTAAAATTGAACTGTAACAGAAGTTTTACTCATTGGCAGAAGAAATTTATTAAATATGAACATATTTAAATAATGGAAACTTTATTTGTGCATGTATATATACATTTATAAGCTAAATATTTAAATACCTACTGTATAGTAGTAATAGGTGCAGAAATGTAGTATGGACACAAACGATGTGGTTACTCTTTCAGAGCTTGGAGTCTAACTTAGGAGACATGCCAAAACAAACAAATTATTGTAAGGGGGATTTAAAAAAGCTTCGTTGAGAAGTGACTTTTTTTTTTTTTTTGAGACGGAGTCTCGCTCTGTCACCCGGGCTGGAGTGCGGTGGCGCGATCTCCACTCACTGCAAGCTCCGCCTCCCGGGTTCACGCCATTCTCCTGCCTCAGCCTCCTGTGTAGCTGGGACTACAGGCACCCGCCACCGCGCCCAGCTAATTTTTGTATTTTTAGTAGAGACAGGGTTTCACCGTATTAGTCAGGATGGTCTCGATCTCCTGACCTCGTGATCCGCCCGTCTCGGCCTCCCAAAGTGCTGGGATTACAGGCGTGAGCCACCGCGCCCGGCCGAGAAGTGACATTTAAACTGGGACCTAAGGATGAGCAGAAGTGGTTTAGATGAGGTCATGAGAGGGGGTATTGGTAGGGACAGGATGGAAAAGTTCATAGCAGGAAAACTATGTTAACTAAAAGTTCAGAACCAAAGAGGAGCATAGCATATGAGGAACTAAAAGAACTTCTCCCTATCTCCAGGTTAAACAGCAAAGGCAGAGTGAAGCTGGAGAAGCTAGATCATTTGAGGGCCTCATTTGCTGTATTAGGACTTGGAGAATTTTATACTAAGAGCAATGAGAAACCTTTGAATTTTAAGAAGAGGAATTTAAAAGATTGCCTTGGGAGGTCGAGACCAGCCTGGCCAACATGGTGAAACCCTGTCTTTCCTAAAAATACAAAAACTAGCCTGTCATGGTGGCGGATACCTATAATTCTAGCTATTTAGGAGGCTGAAGCAGGAGAATAGCTTGAACCCAGGAGGTGGAAGTTGCAGCGAGCCGAGATTGCACCACTGCACTCCAGCCTGGGTAACAGACAGAGACTGTCTCAAAAAAAAAAAAAAAGTTGCCTTGGCTGTGGCATGTACAGAGGATTGGACTGGGAACAAGAGTGAACATAGACCAGTTAGGGGGCATTGTAGTCTAGATGAGTGATCCTGTAGGTTTTGTTTTGTTTTGAGATGGAGTCTCGCTCTGTCACCCAGGCTGGAGTACAGTGGCACGATCTCAGCTCACTGCAGCCTCCGCCTCTGGTTTCAAGTGATTCTCCTGCTTAAGCCTCCTGAGTAGTTGGAATTACAGGTGCACTACCACGCCTGGCTAATTTTTGTATTTTTAGTGGAGATGGAGTTTCACCATGTTGGTCTTGAACTCCTGACCTCATGATCTGCCTACCTTGGCCTCCCAAAGTGCTGGGATTACAGGCATGAACCACTGTGCCCAGCCTATCATATATTTTTTAATAAGGGTATTGCAATGAGAACAGAAAAGGGTAGATGCAGTTGAGAGTCTTTTAGACTTGTTAGAATTGTGAGATTGATGAGTGGGGGTATCATAAGGAAGAATTCAGATTGCTGCCATGAGGAACTGGGTGTGATGATTTTGGGGGAGATTGGGAAGGTGTTTACCCAGTTAGAGTTTTCCTTAAATTTTTTATTGTTAAGCACCTGCTTGCTGAAACTTAATGTTGATGGTTAATGTTTTGCTTTAAATAGCACTAAATATTAGGATTTGAATCACTAAAAGAGAGGGCCAGATCCTTCAAAGACATGACTTTAAATCAGGGTTTATTAGATAGTTGGAGTCTTTGAAAATTTAGGCCAGAAAGGGACCCTTGGAGGTTGAGTTATGGTGTAAGAGAATCTAGTGGATAAAACACATGAACTCTTTCTTTGCCTTTTCAATGACATGAGTCTAGTTGTTAGTGGCATGTGCAGTTGTTCTCTTCTTCCCCTTACCAGAGTATGCTTTACAAACTTTTTTTATTCCTTCATTACATGGAAATGTAGATTTGCTTCTTTCTTTTATTAAGTTGACTAATGCGACTTTTTTTTTTTTTTTTAACTTATAGAAGAAATTGCTTCAGAGAATTCAGATTGCATCTATCCTTCAGCTCCTGATGTTAAGGCCTGAGCATCAATCATATGCCACAGTTCGTATACAACTGACTAAAATGAGCAAGCAGAGAAAAGCATCAGCCTTCCAGAGTTACTCTCTGCTTAAGGCAGAAACAGCAGTAAATAATGAGGAAAATGAATTATCTCCAGTGCTGGAACAACTAACTTGGTGTTACCTGTGAGAACTCAGGAGTGTCAGATAAAGGGAGGTGGAGTTATCCTCTTATAGTACAGTGGCCTGTTATCTTTTTAATGAATATATACAAGCCAACATCCAATTTCTATTATTACAATTAGGGTTCTTGTAGCTGTTTATGTTATTATGGAGAAGAAAAATATATTGGCTTATTTTTCTGATCTTTTTCCTTAAAGCAGAATGCCTTTTTTTTTTTTTTTTTTTTTGCTTCAGTTGTAAAGAAGAGGGAGTACATGATAAAGTAACTGGTTTGATTTCTCTTTCATTGTACACTGCTTCTGAACATCTAATTGTTTTTAGTTGTCTAAATAAAATGCCTCTAAAACAAAACAATGTTTGGCTTTTTTGGGGGAAAAACTACTAATTTGAGTTTTATAAGTGGAAATAGCCAGAAAGTTTTTCTGTATCATAACCATAGCAAAAGATAAACTGATTAATCTGTAGTAAACATTATTTTATAATATTGAGATTCAGTTACTTGTACTGAATCTTTGAAATTCTTAGTCCTTTACTGGCGTTTCATTTACCCTCCTCTATTCCCAGATTGGATAGAAGTGCTTGACATGCCTTTTTAAATGATTATTTAAAGAATGCATGCTAGTTATAGGAAAAAAAATCAACTGAAATTTTAGCTGTAAGCTGAAAGATCACTTAAAATCCTGCCACTCATCAAAAACCTATTAAAATCGAATGACCGTTAATACTTGTTAGGGCATCTCTGTATGTATATACAGAGAGATAGAATGGATTTTATAAAAATGGGATTACTATAGACCTGCAGTGGTTTAAGAAGTATGGAATTTTACCTCATTCTTTGAATTAAATTTGGGTGGCATTCAGAAAGCCCTTTTAAAACCTTCTAATTGGATCAACTGAGTTTAGACTTGTAATTTATTTTTTAAAATATAGAGGGCATATTAAATGAGTAAGTTGGAAATACTTGAGATGAATAAATAACATCTTTGCCAACTTCCTTTTTCTCCTGATCAGTCTTGTGAGTGACCCTTGATAACTGTTCTTAAAAGCAATATGAGTCGACCAAAGAATAAGATTAATTTTTGAGGATTTGTGATAACCAGAAGAAAGCACTGTAGGCTGTGACAGCCTGTGATGGCCAAGAGAAATATAGGGGAGCCAACTGGTGATCCACATAGGCTTTCATAGAGTGGTAGTATTTTTGTGTCAGCTTATTACATGCCTGAACCTCTGGATTGCAGCAGTGTTGTCATTGTACCAGCAGTTGCTCAGAATCTAATCAGAGTCTGATTTACCCTCAATAAAGTTTTGTGTCATCAGATTGGAATCATGAAGTTGCTTGTTATTTATGAACCAAGGGAATTTCTACTTAGGTTTCATAAAAGTCTAATGACCCTGTACAGGGCCAGTCCTTTGTGTATTGGTTTCCTGCTGCTGCTATAACAAGTGACCACAAGTGTGTACCTTAAGACAACACAAATTTATTATCTTACAGTTTGGGAGATCAGAAGTCCACAATAGGTCTTGCTGGGCTTAAATTAACGTGTCAGCAGAGCTGCAAGCTTTCTAGAGGCTCTACAGGACAATTTGTTCCCTTGCCTTTTCTAGCTTCTAGAAGTCAGCTGCATTCCCTGCCTCATGGTTCCTTCCTCTTTACGTCCAGCAGTGTCTGTTTTTTAATCTCTTACTCTGAATGTGACTCTGCATCTCCTGCTTCCTCTTCTTTTACTTAGAAAGAAGTTTGTAATTATATCAGGCCCGCCTGAATAATTCAGGATAATCTTCCCAATTCAAGATCTTCAATTTAATTACGTCTGCAAAGTCCCTTTTGCCATATAGAATGACATATTCACAAGTTCTGGGGATTGGGAAGTGAACATCTTTGTGAGGGCCATTAGTCATTAGTCTGCTTACCACACTTTGTAATGGTAGAATCCTACAGTAGAATTTAACAAAACTTTTAAGTTCATGTTTCTAGAGCAGTGGTCACTTTTCTGTTCTCCTCTTTCTAAACCTCCAGAAGCATTCAATAATCATCCACTTGCTTGTTTTTGATTTTTTTTTTTTTTTTGGCTTCTATGAAACTATGCTCCTGGGTTTTTTTTTTTTTTTTTTTGAGATGGAGGTTCGCTCTGTCACCCAGGCTGGAGTGCAGTGGTGCAATCTCAGCTTACTGCAACCTCTGCCTCCCAGGTTCAAGCGATTCTCCTGCCTCAGCCTCCTGTAGCTGGGACTACAGGCAGCGCCACCACACCTAGCTAATTTTTGTATTTTTAGTAGAGACGGGTTTCGCCATGTTGGCCAGGATGATCCGCATCTCCTGACCTCGTGATCCATCCGCCTCAGCCTCCCAAATTGCTGGGATTACAGGTGTGAGCCACCGCACCTGACCAGGTCTTTTTATACCTTACTGACTCCTGTATTTGCCAGTTCCTCCTTTTCTTTCTTGACTTCAGATCTGGGCTGTACTTTCTAGCTCTGTTCTGTAAAGAAAAATATCATCTGCTGTTAGGACATTCAGGATCTTCTGATACGTTCTAAATTGTGTATCTGGGCTGCCTCTTTGAGCACCAGAGTTTGACAGCATAGTTGAGTGCTCCATCTTAACCTTTCGTGAGACTCTTGAGACTTAACCTGTCGTAAGTCTTGATTTTTTTAATCAAACCTGTTTCTCCCTCAACCTTTCCCCATTCCACTAACTGGTACTAACTTATACTTACTTGTTCAAACTAAAAGACATGGAAATCCTTGACTCTGTTCTCTCTCATCCTCATGTCTATATGCAAGTTCTGTGGGCATTTCTGAAGCTGTGCTTTGTCTCCTCTCCATTGTTACCACCTTAGGCAGACTACCTTTCTCAGTTCCTTCGTAACTGCTCCCTCTTGCCCCTCCTCATTCGTCTGGCTCTTGTCCCATCCATACTGCACACAGTAGGAAAGGTAATTGCTTTAGGATTTGAAGAGACTAGGTGATTTCCTTGTTAAGATCTGTAATGGCTTCCCATTATATCAAATTCTTACTATGAGTTGGCTCTTGAGACCTTTTGTGACTTTTTCATACTTCCCTTGCTTACCCTGCTCTAGCCACAGTGGCCTCATTTCTGTCTCAAGTGTCTTTCACTTGATATTTCTGCTACTTGGTTCACTCTTACCTAATGTTTGCTTGACTGATCCTTTCTTTGCATTCAGTCCTCAGGCTGGTCTGTATTCCATCTCTTGTCACTTCTTACTTAGTCCTATTTTATTCATACTTGTCAACACTATTTGAAATTATGTTGCATGTTTTTCTGCTTCATTGATAGTCTCCCTTTCCCTGGAAAGGTGACTGGTATGTTGTGAGTGCTCAATAGTTGTCGAAACAAGTCCCTCACCAAATCTTTTTAATCTCTCCCAGTAATCATGTCAGACCAGGAAGACCGTTTTCCAGTTATCTCATGTGCAGCAGGTCATCCTCCACTGAAGAGTGAGACATGGCAGGAACCTATTCAAAGCTCTTGCCTCTCCAGTGAACCCGTGTACAGCTTCAGCCAGTGTGAGACTCAAGTTACCCAGGAAGAATCCAGCTTTCACTTGCCTTCTCATCCCATTCATCCTCTGGAGTCTCCTCTCTAGGTCCTAATTTCCAGTAGGTCATGCTATTCCAAGTTCCCTCGTAACATTAGTAATTTACCTTTTTATGACTCAATCAATTCTCTATTTTAGTGTCATCCAGAGGTTTCTTCCAGGAAACCAGGATTGAGTGTGGTCATTCAATTCTCCAGAATATTTTTCATGTCAGTAAAGTTCAACACATTCTTTTTAATGTCTACAAAATAGCATAGTAAAGATGCACCATAATTTATAACAAATTTACAGATTACATTTTTTAGTAGTTACTCAAATTCCATGAAAGTATTTAGCTGCCTTTTCTTTGAGACCAAAGTTGGGGAAAAATGGATGCAATTTTTCAGAAGGTAGCAACAACAAAATGAGGCATTGAAAAAGCAGACCAATGGAAAATAGTTCTCAACTAGCTACCTTGCTTATGCTTTACACCCAGGGGATTAACAACTTAAAAAGTGGTTCCTGTTGGGTTACTGTATGTTACTGTGCATGTCTGTCTGTTACACTGGGGGGTTACCCATAAAAACATTGTTAAAGCAAGAACATTCTCAGATAAGAGGGGGCTTAGCTTTTCTTTGGTTATCTATTTAATAGAGAAATGCTTAATTGCAAGTGTGCCATAGTGTCACTTAGATTGAGGTGACTAGATCAGTAGAGTTCTTGGAGGCATCTAACAAATTTACCTTTCGAAAAAAGGCCTAAGTATGCATCTAAATGACAGCTAATTAACAATAATAATACTTTATAGATTGAATCACTTTAATGAGAGAATAGAACATGGTCAAATGGAAGGTAACTGATTTTAGTTTAAGGACGAGTACGGAAATGACGTAAGTGCCTTATGTTAGGTTTTAATGTTAACGTGTCACTTTTTAATTTCTCCCAATAATCCAATGAGATCGGTAATTGTCTCCATTGCATATATGGAAAACCTGAATTTCAGAGAGGTTTAATGGTTTGTCTAAGAAGTTTATCTTCCAAGAGATAGTAGGGAATAGTAGTGTGTAATCTAAGGTTATATATTGTTATATGATTATCTATTGCCAGGTTTTAAGCAATCCTCTAGCACTTACAGGTGAATCTCTCTTAGCCCCAGTTTACAGGGAGAAAATAGTTCTCACACACAGATTTTTTTTTTCAGGAAAAATCTCATAAATATGAAATACCAAATTTATGGAAAGGGCTTAATTCATATGAAGCACTTAATATTAGTGAGTATTATATATTCTATCAGTGATTCCCAAGCTTTAGAATTCTGTGGCCAATAGACTTTAAAACGGGAGAGGAGATGGAATGGTCAGCTTCTAGCCAATTGAGGCTATTATAAAAGAAAAAATCATTATCACCACAATCTTTATAAAACGACACTTTAAAATTCAAATTGGTAGTGAACAACGTAGTCTCAGAATGAAGGAGTGTTCTTTAAATTGAATAAATTTAGCTTCATAAACGACTCAGTGTAATTCTTTTTTTTTCTATTTTACTATGAACTAGGAATTGGATGTTCTATTAGTCTCCCTCCAGTTCTAAAATATTTTGACTCTAATACTCACACTTTTTCATAGTCCTCCCTGCTCCTACACTTTTCTCTATCTGACCTAGAAATGCTGGCTGACAGTTTGTAGTCTAAGTGGTTATTTACCTAATGAACTTGTGAATAATTGCTCTTAGAAATCATAGGAGTAGAGACTATATCAAATGAAATTTGACTTGATAAAACAACAATAGGCAGTATAAGAAAAGTAGCAAAGACAGCAATATACACTCATTCATCCAACAAATATTTATAGTCTAATATTTGCCAACTACTGTACTAGATCCTACATATGAAGAACCAGGCACAAATTATCTATGCCCTTTGGAACTTAAAATTTGTTTTACTCCTATCTCCCAGGACTGGCAGGTTTTTAGAAGCTTCAAGATAAATATTGCATATTCCTAGAGCTTTAATTTAATTAAAGGAGAAGTGAGGGTAGGAGGATAATTAGGTAATTTATTTGGCAATTTAAAATTTACGTTGAAAAACATCAATGAATAGGAATAGCATGCAAAATTTACATGGCTTAAAAAATACAACATGTAATACTTTAAAAGCAATTTTACTCAGTCAGTTTGGGCTATGGCTCCAGATTGACATGCATAGTTTATTTTCCTCTGCTTCTCGTTTGTGGTTCTTTACATTTAGTTTGCATAAACATCGTTTGAAGAAACATTAAAATTGCAGATTCCTGGGTCCTACAGATTCTGATTGAGTAGGGCTGTGAGGAAGCCCAGAACTGCTTTAGAGAAAGCTCTTGGGTGATTCCCATGTAGTGGTCTATAGCTCTTTCTTTGAGGGGACTTGCCTTAGGGATACTTTAGAAGTTTCATAAGGCAATAAATTTAAAAGGAATCTTCACAAAGTGAAATACAGAAACATTTCTCCGTGAAAGAAACTCATTTTTTTCATACTATCCCTGCTGTCTCTCCTAATGTTGCCAAATTAACATACTTTTAAACTGCAGAGATTAATACATTCAACAGGTCCTTTTTAGAAAAAGTCCTTGAGAAATTCTTGACTGATATATTGCCAAAATGTTTGCTTTAAGAGGCTGCCCTAATTTTGATTTTTCAACTAAGTTAGGATATCACAACTTAAAAACAAACATTTATGTAATGAATGGTATGGAATCTGGTTTGGAGTTGTGTCTACTTCTTTTTTTTTTTTTTTTTGAGACGGAGTCTCGTTGTGTCGCCCAGGCTGGAGTGCAGTGGCCGGATCTCGACTCACTGCAAGCTCCGCCTCCCGGGTTCCCGCCATTCTCCCGCCTCAGCCTCCGAGTAGCCGGGACTACAGGCGCCCGCCACCTCGCCCGGCTAGTTTTTTGTATTTTAGTAGAGACGGGGTTTCACTGTGTTAGCCAGGAGGGTCTCGATCTCCTGACCTCGTGATCCGCCCGCCTCGGCCTCCCAAAGTGCTGGGATTACAGGCTTGAGCCACCGCGCCCGGCCTGGAGTTGTGTCTACTTCTAAAAGTAGAATTTCATGTATTGCCTTTTAGAGATGTGAATGATCTCCAGCCAGAGACCACCAGTAACACACCTACAAGTTGACAAAGTTGAGTTTCTTGACTTATTGTAACAAGGGAGAATGCTTGCCATGAGGACCTAATGTGAGGTGTCTCAGTAAGAGGATGTTAGAAATAACACAAGATTTGGGCCTGTCATAGGTGATTTGGGGAAAGTTCAAGGAAGGTGGGACATTGACCTGGACTGGATGATGGTAGGAACTGGTGATAATTCTATAATAGGGCATCTTAATTCTTATCTAAAATGTAGGAATGGAGTGAAGCTGGAACTGATTGGTAAAGAAGTCATAATAGCTAGGATAGGGGCTATTTGAACAATATTTGTGGTTTTCTATTATCAGAAATGATTATGATTATGTTTTTGTTGATTCATTATGGTCACAATGGCCTTGGCTGATGCTGTTCTGTGAAATTGTATATGTTTAACCGGGGAAAACCACATCCAGTTGTGAGTTTCAGGCCAGCTCCAGGGTCTGCTTTTCTCTTTTTCAAGGTTAATATAAAAAATAAAAGTGCTATATAGTATGTATGAATAGGATCTATTCATATGTATGAATGAATGTTTCATCCGAAACATTCAACAGTGGCTGTGTGTGGACAAGGCTGAAAGCTCAGGGTAGAGGAGTATACAAATATTACCATTCCTATTTAAAACAGCTCAGTAATTACTGTGTGAACTTGACAATAACATTAACAGCTTCCATTTTTTAAGCATCTACTGTATGCTATGTTATGTACTAGGTGCCTTGCATACATTCAACAGCTTTGCAAGGTGAACATATTTTGATCATGTCCACTTTGCCAGGTAAGTAGATAGACTATTATTTCCAGAACCACTAAGTTACATTTATTAAGTGGAAGAGCTTGTATATTAATAGGTTCAAGTCATTTTGAGCCCACTGTATTTCCACTATACCAGGATGCTTTCTATTCAGAACTTTGATGTCTAAAGGTATAGCAATGGAGACAAAATACATTATTGGCAGGATTGTTCAGAGACTCAAATGCTATCATACATCTATGTATGATGTATGAAAGCACCTAGCACAATAACTGGCTCATGGTAGACAAGTCATAACTAACTGTAAGCAGAGGTGCCTCTAAATGTGAGTACAGGTAAGTTAACTATATTGAGGTTGTGGAGTGTCTCGACGATTTTAACCTCTTGGTCACAAAGAAGTCAGGCTGAAGCATTTTACCTTTATAGAATCATAGAATTTAAAGAACCAAGAAATTGCCAAGGTCTCCTTTTACAGATGAGAAAAATGAAGCCCAGAAAAGCAGTTAATTTGCCCAGGGTAACACATTTAATTATTGCCGGAGCTAGGCTAAGAAACCAGGTCTTCTGACTCCTAAGCCCTTGCCTTCTTCAGGCCACATAACTGCTTTTTAGGACGTGTAGATTAGAAAAGTCAGTGTGCCCTGGGGCCCTTGCTCCTTGGTTTCCCTAACAGGGATATGGGATCTCTGCTTACATTTCAGATCTGAAATTGCAGAGCTCTGCACTTGGATCCTCTCCCTTCTTGTTATGTAATCTTACAGTTAAAAGTTTCTAGGAATATTTTTATTACGTGCAGTTGGCAACTTCAGTATTTTTAAAAGGGTGTTGGCAGCATTATTTCCGGGAGCTAGCTAGCGCTCCAGTTCCTTACCTCGTGGAGAAGACCGGGGCGGAGAGCAGCGAGATTCCCTCGCGGAGCTATAGGGCTAGGGTCCTGACCTCGTGGCCCGGGCCCGGCCCGCGACTCCGCCCCGGGAGCGGGCAGGGGCGGGGCGAGCGCTCGAGCGGGCGGGAAGGAGAAAGGGCCGGGCGTCTACCAGCAGGCAGCGTCGGAGCGGCCCGCGCCATGTCCGCGCACAATCGGGGCACCGAACTCGGTAAGGAGCCCGCGGGGCTCCCCATCCCCTCTCCCTCGCGTCCCGCGCCGCCGGGACTAGCACTGGGCCTGCCGCCGCTCATTGCCCTGGCCGTGCGTCCCCGAGGGGTTTTCGCCGGGGCCGGAAGCTGTGGCGTCGGGTCCGCACCCACCCCAAGTAAAGGCCCAACCCAGCAGGCGTAACTCTTGGACGCTTTCGCGCCGCCGGCCTTTGCACCCAAGCTTTACTCTTGTATGCGGGAGTAGGGGAGGATTAGATAATCATCTTCCTATCATTCGTTCACTCTAGCTCGCTGGTTGGAAAATCCAACAACCCAAAAAACAAAACCCAAAACAACCCCCAAGCAGGTAAAACCAGATGAAAACCTACCTTCTCCTCCTTTTAATAGAATATCTGTGTAATTTAATGCAGTATTTCCGTAGATGTTTTTAACCGTATCCTTGAAGTGGCGGTGCTTGTGGAAAAGTTGTCAGCCTTCTGTGCTCAAAATGTAACACTGCAGATTGCGTGGGATTTTAGAGTTAGAAAGATTCGTAAAAATATCTATATTATTTCCCAATTTTCATTTTTTTATATTCAAATATTACTGGCAAGAAAGCTTAGTTCAGATTTCTTAAAATGTGAAAAATTTATAATTCAAACAGCAAAAGCATGATCAAGATAAGGTTTAAGCGTCTCAGTTTAAGTATTGTAGCTTGGATATATGTGTATCCAGGATCTTTAACTTCTTACCTGTGTGACTTCGGACAAATTTATCACTTTGCGCTTGTTTCTTCATCTGTAAAATGGTTATTATACTGGTAGTTACTTTATAAGGCCGTTAGGAGATTAAATAGGAGGATACATATTTGGTATATTGTGGGCACCTAGTAAGTCTTCAGTATAGATAGTATTAGTATATGGAGTTATGAGAAAATTGGCTGTAGATTATATGTAACACATACAGGTAGTTCCTTTCCGCCCTCCTTAAAAGCGACTTGTACTTTAACAGTCTGCACTTCAAGAGGTGTTCTGGAATTTTTGTCGAATGATAAGAGAGTAAATCTATCATTTTAAAGACAGTTGATTTCCTGACCTAGTTGATTTTGTTTTAGTCAATGTCCTCTAGCTGATTGTTTTAAACTCTAGTCCCATCTCTGGAACGTGGTCTTTAGTAATAACGGCGTATTTCTTAGATTGGAATATCCTTGAAGGTGTGGATATGGGACAGGTTTGAGGTGGTGTCTTACCTTGGTATTCCCAGGAATATGACCGTGTGATTATGCATATATCAAGGATGTGCCCTAAGTTTCCCAAAACCTAGACGTTTTAAATTTTTCTTTCAAAAAGCATAATTGAATCATTTTTAAATTTATTTGCAGTAATTAGAATCAATCACTTCCATTCATTTGTTGAAAAGTAAAAGTATAGACATAAATAATTACCAGGTGGAATAATAGTAAATGTGATTTTTATGCAGCTATCGAAATGATCATAGCTTTGTTTTTATTATCGTCTTTGTTAAAATCAGTTTTTTTTTTTCCTTCACAGGTATTAATCCTTAATCCAAACAGGTTTAAACTGAAATGCTAAAATAAGTTATTTGAATTATGTACTAGGGAAAAAAATCTTTTAGTATTAATTTATGCAGTATATTAACTGATTATTTTTAAAATAGTTTTCTAATTGAAAATCTTTTTAATAAACATTGTAATTAATTTCTAAAATAAATTAACATTTCTGTTTCCTTTTCTTATTACAAAAGGAATTCATGGTTATTGTAAAAATTCTAGAAAATACAGTTAGCACAAAAATATTGTAGAATTATTACTAGTCCAATCACTGTTATTTATGATTTTCTGTATATACTTGTAGTTCATAGACTTAAAAAAAATAGAGTTCCTTTGAGACTAAACCTGACCCTCATGATTAAAAAGTCTTTAAGGAAAACATTGGCATTTGGATGTATGAAAGATGTTTTTCAAATAGGGAATGTACCCTGTAGCTTTAATATTAGAGGACGGGGCCCAATATTCTGAGTTTTAACAAGTCCTGTGGGTAATACTGAAGCATACCCAAGTTTGAGAACCATTGGCTTAATGATCTCCAAGGTACTATCAAGTTTTGTACCTAGACTATTATGCCCTATGTAGTCTATTAAAATGTACAGATATTCTTCTATTTTATTAGATGCCGCTTAACTATTGCCTAAAATGTAGGTGTCACATGGGTAGTGATCTTTCTTTTGTGCACTGATGTGTTCCAAGTACCTAGAATAGTGTTTGGTACACAGAAGGCCGTCAAAAATGTCTTGAGGCTGGGCATGGTGGCTCATGCCTATAGTTCTGGCTCTCTGGGAGGCCAAGGCAGCTGGATCACTTGAGATCAGATGTTGGAGACCAGCCTGGCCTACATGGCGAAACCCCGTCTCTACTAAAAATACAAAAATTAACTGGGCGTGGTGGCGCATGCCTGTAGTCCCAGCTAGTTGGGAAGCTGAGGTACGAGAATCGCTTGAACCCAGAGAGTGGAGGTTGCAGTGAGCCAGAGTTGTGCCACTGCACTCCATTGGGCAACAGACTGGAGACAGACTGTGTCTCAAAAAAGAAAAAAAAAAAAAAAGTCTGTTGAATGAAGGAATAAATTGAGAGCTGCTTCTTTCTTGGGGGAACTGGGGAATCTTCCTGGTCCCCGTACATGGGTCTCCGTACATGGTTGCATGGACAGGTGCTGTGAAGCTGGGCACCTTCTTCCTCTTTGTGAGTATTATTAAGATTCAGTTTTGTTACATCTGTCTTCAAAGATATCTCAAGAAGCCTATAAAGGATGTAGACTGTAACTTCCTTGCAAATGTTATCTTTGGAGGCGTCTCGAGAATGGGCGTGTTATTAGATGACTTATAAGGATCTCCCTGCTCTGTCTCTGTGTGTCTGAAAACTCTTCTGTACAAAAAGGAACATTTCAAAGATATCTGAAAAATAACCACGATGGGATTTTTTTTTTTTTTGAGATGGAGTCTCACTCTGTCGCCCAGGCTGGAGTGCAGTGGTGCGATCTCGGCTCACTGCAACGTCTGCCTCCCAGGTTCAAGCGATTCCCCTGCCTCAGCCTCCCAAGTAGCTGAGGTTACAGGTGCTAGCCACCACGCCTGGCTAATATTTTTGTATTTTTAGTAGAGATGGGGTTTTGCCATGTTGGCCAGGCTGGTGGGATTTTTTGTTTTAAGAAGCACATTTATTTAGGTAGTTATTGAGTACCAATCTGTACTGGGTAGTATTACCCTAGGCTGGCGGTACAAGATAATCAGAGATGGTCACTGCCTTCACAGAGCTATTAATAGGTCTGGTTCAGGAGCTGGACATCAAGCTAGAACTACAATTAAAATAAATGCAAGTGTGATGTGCAATTATTTTTCCTTTATTTTTGTCTAAAAATTAGATAGATGTACCTAGACTGTGCTTTAAATGGATTGTGAAAACAGAATGTCCTGGTCCTTTTGTATTATAATTTTTAATTTCCTTTTAAAAGAACCTACGAATTAGGGATTTAGGGAGCTCCTTTTTGGCATTCCTGCTAAGGTATAACTTGGGTACAGAGTGTTTCTGATTTGGGTGATGGTGATTTTCCACTGCAAAGTTAACGTTTAATTTCTGGAATGGATATTTATTTATTTATTTATTTATTATTTTAATAGAGACCAGGTGTCACTATGTTGACCAGACTGGTCTCAAACTCCTAGCCTCAAGTGATACTCCAACTTCTACCTTCCCAAGTGCTAGGATTGTAGGCATGAGCCACCGTGCATGGCCTAGAATGGAATCTTAAACCTCAACAATAGGCAAGGCTATCTGTTGCACAATAATTCTTCACCTTATTTAACACCTACCGTGTGCAGACACCGTGCTTAGGTGCTGGATAATGTTAACATGGAGCTCTAGCTACTTGCAAGGCACTATGCTGAATGCTTGAAATTCTCATTTAGTCCACAATGGCCCTGTGAGGGAGATAGCATGATCCTCATTTACACATGAGCAAACTGAGGTACAGAGAGTTTTAAGTAACTTGCCAAAAACCAGTTAGGTATAGCTAATGTGGCAGAGCCAGAATTCAAGCCCAGGTGATCTGGTGCTAGTAACGCCGCATGCTTGAACCACCACACTGTGTCGATTGGCGCTAACTGGGAGCACTACACCCTAATGTCAGAAAAGTCAAATAGATAACTGGTGAATACTGTTAATGTTACTCCTTTAGGTTTGATGTGTCTGTTTAAAACATAAAAGGTTGCTGTTTTATTTCCATAACCCACATCTTAACCATTGTAGTTTGTTTCAGAGAAGATGCAGTTTATCCTGAGGGAGAATGGAAAAGTCCAGACTTTGGTAGATGATGAGAGTAGGGTTAGATGTTAGTGAAGTTTTCAGGGATGGCATGTCAAAACCAGACTTCCTCTGGAACTGCTTCATGTGGGTATGCTGATGAGCCTCAGAACATCATGTGATGGTGACCAGGACGTGACCTCAGGGTGAACAGAGTGGGGCTTTTCTTTGTGTGTGTGTTTGTTTTGGTCTCTTGCAGTTTTGTAAAACGTCACCTTTCATACTTCAGTCTTTGGGCTGGCCTCAGCTTCCTCGGTTTAAAAAACAATCCTGTTTCTTTCTTTCTTTTTTTATTTTTGAGACAGAGTCTCACTCTGTCACCCAGGCTGGAGTGCAGTGGCACGATCTCAGCTCACTACAACCTCTGCCTCCCAGGTTCAAGCCATTCTCCAGTCTCAGCCTCCTGAGTAGCTGGGATTACAGGCGCCTGCCACTATGCCCGGCTAGTTTTTGTATTTTTAGTAGAGACGGGGTTTCGCCATGTTGGCCAGGCTGGTCTTGAACTCTTGACCTCAGGTGATCCACCTGCCTCGGCCTCCCAAAGTACTGGGATTACAGGGGTGAGCCATTGCACCCGGCACAGTCCTGTTTCTTGATGTATTCTTTTTAAACATTTTTAAAATAAGAGATGAGATCTCGCTGTGTTGCCTAGGCTGGTCTTGAACTCCTGGACTCAAGCAGTTCTCCGTGGTCTCCCAAGTGGCTAGGACTATAGGCTCTAGTCACTGTGCCAGGCTCTTGTTCTTTAGGTTAAAAAAAATTAAGTAGAAATAGTGAAGTATTTGATAATTTTATTAATTTGGAGTGACTTTTTTTTGTCCTGGATTTCTACATCTGGAGTTTCTCTTAGTAGTTTCCTGAAAAATAGAACTGGAATCTCTGTAGTTGTAAACAAGATAAACAGTTTAAGGAATCTATGGGTCACAAGTGAGAAGTGACCTAATACATCTTACAAAGTCCCCATATTTCTTTTTATTGATACAGAGGGCTTTAAATTTTGCCTTTAAGTTACAAAAGTCAGTTCCTACTGAAATAAAAAACAACAACAACAACAAAACTAAAACATAAGGCAGTGTATTCTTCACTAGGTGGCATATGAAAATTTGACTCTAGCTCTTAGCTCAGGTGGTAAGAGAATTTAAAAATTTTTAGATTTCTGCAGGGAATTTCCCAACTGGAGTTAACTTGAGGTTTCTTTAAACAATAACGTTGATATGCGTAATTTTAAGTTAATGTGGGTTTTATGTCTGAATCTAATTTTTTTTCTCTTTAATATTTAATACTTAACATACATATATTACTTTAGGTTTCATAGAATACTTTTACTAACATAATCTCTTCTGAATTCTCCCAGGAATCCATTGTGCTAGGCATTATCATTCTCATTTCATGGATGAGAAAACTAAGGCTCAGAAAGCACAAGTAACTTGCTAGTAAGAGTTAGTAAGAATTGAGGTCATGACTCAAATGCAGAACTTCTGATTATAAGTTCTTTACCCTTTGCTTTACACCAGCGGTCCCGAACCTTTTTGGCACCAGGGACTGAACTGGTTTTGTGGAGGACAGTTTTTCTACAGACCGGGGTCGGGGTGAGGGTTTCAACAAGATGTTTCTGGCTTATCTTACAATTTCCCTTTCTCAGCACCAGAGTCAGCCAGCTCTCCAAAGAGCATTTTCTTCAGTGGATAACAATACTGAGAAGCCAAGATCTGAGCCTTAGGTATTCTCATTGTGATGGATGACTGTTCCCAAGGCCCTTAGCTGACAGAGCTGAAAAATGTACGTACTGTATACACACACACACTTCTAGATTCATCTACCTATCATTTCTCTGTATCGACATAGTGAAAGCCGTGAGGTCACACGAATACCTCCAGTTCTGGTCCAACACCACTGGATTTATTCCAGTTTTCTCCCTTTCCATATTTGAAGCACTCCACATGCTTCCCCTGGCCCCAGCAGACGTTCTTCTTACTGTTCTCAAGCTCTGACCCCTGAGCTGGGCCTCCCTCCTGTGAGGCTGCCTTCCTCATCCCACTGGTGCTTCGTCCCCCACAGCAGGCTGCTGCCTACACAAATCTCCCTGCTACCTTAGTGTGGGGCTGTGCAGCTCTGTGCCCAGCCGCCTCTCCAGGTGGATACCCTCCTTACCCTGCTTGCACTTCCATTCCCCATGTCTTGCTCCCGCTTTGTGCAGATCCCCTCCTTGTTCTGATTGGACTCTGGGCTACCCTATGCTGTTTGGCCCACTCTGGGCCATAGTGGTGCCCCCATTTCAACCTGGCTGAAATGACTACCTTGTTCACCTCTTTAGTGCCCCACTCCGGCGGTTTAGGACAATTGTTTGGGAAGGGGAAGGGGGCCAGAATAATTTGTTTTTTTAATTTTTAAAATGTAAATATATAAGAATATTTTAAAAACGTTATGTGGAGTGCCTGCTGTTCCTGGCACTTGCTACTTGCTGCTCATGGTCATGGCAGGGGTGCCAAGGTGAGCCTGACCTGGTCTCTGCTTTCCCAGAGCTCACAGTCAGCTAAGGGAGATGTTTATGTAAATCACCACATACAGTATGTTAAAACTGACAACAGGAACGTGGTGGGATTGGAAGGATAAAGAGGAATTCACAGAAGATCCGGGGAGGTTTTTTTGGAGAGGATATTTCTTTTTTTTTTGAAACGGAGTCTCGCTGTGTCGCCCAGGCTGGAGTGCAGTGGCCAGATCTCAGCTCACTGCAAGCTCCGCCTCCCGGGTTTACGCCATTCCCCTGCCTCAGCCTCCCGAGTAGCTGGGACTACAAGCGCCCGCCACCTCGCCCAGCTAGTTTTTTTGTATTTTTTAGTAGATACGGGGTTTCACCGTGTTAGGCAGGATGGTCTCGATCTCCTGACCTTGTGATCCGCCCGTCTTGGCCTCCGAAAGTGCTGGGATTACAGGCTTGAGCCACCGCGCCAGCCTGGAGAGGATATTTCTGATGGAGTACTTTCTACAAAGGGACTAGCAAAAGCAGCCTGGCATGTTTCATTAACTACAGGAACTCAGTTTTCAGGTATCTAGTGTAATCTTCTTATTACACTGTAATGGCTAAGAGTAATGTTTTCATGAAGAAAGAAAAAAAAATCCTTCATAGTCTATGTATGAAATATATACAGAGTCAGTAATTATGTACATTTTAGATTTTAAGTGGGGCATCCTTTTGTGAATGCTAACTACTTTGATTTTACCTTAGAAGTCTTTTACTTTTTGCTTGTAAGCATAAATGATGAGGCTGTCTTTTATTATTCTAATACTGTTTGATAAATAGAAAAACTATAAAGTAATAATTTGGGTTTGTTGTATAATTAAATAATTAAAAGTCCTCCGTGGTGCCTGCTAAGTTAAAAAAACATTTTTTTTTTAAACCATCTAAGCCCGGTGGATTTTAATTATTAGGAAGGAAGAAAAACTTCAAGCACTTATTTAAAATGGGATGCCTCAGCCAGGAAAGAAAGACTAGTAAATGAGACAGCAGACAGAGCCCTTGAGGATGCGATTTAAACATGTCACCAGAAATTGTTTAAGTGGAGAGCTCTGGCCCTTTTAAAACACTGTCTGTCACTTGAGGATTGGGTCACCTTGAAATGTGTTCGTCTTTTGAGTTAAAGGCATAAAAAGGCACTTTGAAATTTTTCAGTTAACTTTGGTGTGTGTTGTGTGTGTGTCTACCAATGTACTTCCCCTCAGCCTGCCTCAGCCGTAACAGTGAGTTCCCTGGAAACCAAAGTGGTTGCACAGGAAGGATAAATGTTTAATCTTGGCTCCAGCAAACTATACAGATTTTTTAAATGTTGAGACACTCTGGCTGCAACTTCTGGCTCTCTTTGTATAATCAGGCCTTCCTCCCCCAAAGCAAAGTCTAAGATAAGAGTAGCTGCTGGTAGTTATTTCCTAAAAAGGTGCCACTTAACTGGTGTCTTTGTTCTTTTGGAAGGTGGTTAATGATGCTAAGGTCTTTAAAGACTGGAAAAATATCCAAATTAACTTCTCTCATAATCCAGATTCAGATAAAGTTTTCAACTGTCCACCTAATGGACTGCCCCACAGCCTCAGACAGAAGTGTGTGTGTGTGTGTGTGTGTGTGTGTGTGTGTGAGAGAGAGAGAGAGAGAGAGAAAGAGAGAGGGAGGGAGGGAGAGAGAGAGAAAAGAGATTTCATTCAAATGTATAAAATTTGACACTAAACTAAGTATCCAGCCTGCTAAAAGTATAATTAGAGACTCCTGATCTGATGTAGAGATCCTTGAATAAACATTACCTCTTAAGAATATTTCAGATACTCTTTTCTAGGAAAATAATAGTGTCTACACTTACAAGGCTGCCTCTTTTTGTTGTTGTTTTTAATATCATGGGATTTCCTAATGGAAAGGCATGTTTGCGATCAGTCCATCCCCCTTCTGTTGTGGGTAAGAAAACTGAGATCTAGGGAAATTAAGCCTGTGGTCACATGGCTGGTTAGAGGCAGTACTGGAATGGAAATTCAGGCTCTCTCTCTGCTGGTTTAGTCTAGTACGTTGCATTACCTTCTTTTCCACTAGCTTACCATGAACTTGACTGGGCTCTGACCCTGCCTCAGAATCACCTAAGGTGCTTCTTAAAAATACAGATTCCTGAGCCCCACAGTAGCTTTAATTATTTGTATTATGGGGGCTGGGCTTGGTGGATCACGCCTGTAATGCCTGCACTTTGGGAGGCCGAGGCGGGCGGATCACGAGGTCAAGAGATTGAGACTATCCTGGCCAACATGGTGAAACCCTGTCTCTACTAAAAGTACAAAAATTAGCTGGGTCTAGTGGCACGTGCCTGTAGTCCCACCTACTCACGAGGCTGAGGCAGGAGAATCGCTTGAACTCGGGAGGCAAGGTTGCAGTGAGCCAAGTTCATGCCACTACATTCCAGCCTGGCGACAGAGTGAGACTCGTCTCCAAAAAAAAAAAAAAAACAAAAAACAAAATAACAAATTATTTGTATTATGGGGAGAAAACAGGAGTCTGCATTTTTACAAGATTCCCAGATAGCTCTTATGAATGAATACTGCAGGGTCAGAACCATGCAGTAAGCTGTGGAGTAGACCCAGGTTCAGATTCAGAGAATCTTTAATTATGATCTATTTTTTTATAACTCTTCTGTCATTTTTACCTTTATCTTATTATCTTTATATATCATATATTTTACATTGATAAGCAAAGTTTAAGCAAATATGGAGAGAAATTAGCCTTTTTCTTTGATTGAGATAAGTGAAGAAATGTGTTAAAGTGAATGTGGGCCGGGCGCGGTGGCTCAAGCCTGTAATCCCAGCACTTTGGGAGGCCGAGACGGGCGGATCACAAGGTCAGGAGATCAAGACCATCCTGGCTAACACGCTGAAACCCCGTCTCTACTAAAAAATACAAAAAACTAGCTGGGCGAGGTGGCGGGCGCCTGTAGTCCCAGCTACTCGGGAGGCTGAGGCAGGAGAATGGCGTAAACCCGGGAGGCGGAGCTTGCAGTGAGCCGAGATCTGGCCACTGCACTCCAGCCCGGGCCACAGAGTGAGACTCCGTCTCAAAAAAAAAAAAAAAAAAAAAAAGTGAATGTGAAGGCCTATTGGAAACATCGGGGTGACGTAGTGAAGTAAGTGCATATATCTGAAAAGTGCACTATGTCTGAAAAGGGACATATTTTATTCAAACGATGCCAGTGGCTGGTGGAAGGATATAATCAGTGTTCTTGATGATTTTGGAAATTGACATAAGGGTATCTTCTCTGTGATCTCAGAGACTTCAGGAGATAGACCCCTAATCCCATTAGCTGAAGATGTGAGATTAACCAGAAAGAGTAATTCAGTTAATTTTCTAGTAGAAGAAAACATATTCATGTTTCCTTGAGATTATGGATAAAGTTTGTATTTTGGACTCAGGGAAGAAAGTAGGTTGTAACAATTCCTATTGTATTTGGTGAAGGAGCTCAAGATCTGTATATTGTGGTATTTTGAGGGAGATTATTTTTTCTTCAGTAAATAGCAAGAGACTTAAGTGCTTCTAATAATTTTACAAAGAGGCCGGGCACGGTGGCTCATGCCTGTGATCCCAGCACTTTGGGAGGCCGACGTGGGCAGATCACCTGAGTTCACGCGTTCGAGACCAGCCTGGTCAACATGGTGAAACTTCTTTTCTACTAAAAATACAGAAAAATTTAGCCAGGCTTGGTGGCGAGTCCCTGTAATCCCAGCTACTCGGGAGACTGAGGCAGGAGAGTCGCTTGAACCCGGGAGGCGGAGGTTGCCGTGAGCCGAGATCACGCCATTGCACTCCAGCCTGGGCAACGAGCACAACTCCATCTCAAAAAAAATAAAAATAAAAATAATAATAAATAATTTTCCAAAGAATAAACAAGAAATGTATTTTAGTTTTGTGTCTTTATAAGCAGAGTTTTCCTTTTTTAACTTTTGACTTTTTAGGAGGCAATCATTATTATAATCTCAAAGTCATTTCATTCATTCAGCACATGTATATTGAGTACTGTGAACTCATCACTGTCCATGTCTTTGTGAAAGCTACAAGAGCGATAGAACTTGGGAGCCCTGCCCTTAAGAAGCTTACCTTCATCACATTTTAAAATATCCCTGGGGAAGTACACTGCCTTATTCTTGTCAAGGAAAGCAAACTGTGGCCATCATCAGGATATGCACTTGCCCTGTTTGAAATGAGTAGCTGGTCAACATTGTATTATTAACCTTTAGATAATCATTTAAAAATGCTGTGGGAAATCTCTTGAGCTAGGCAAAGATCTAATATGGAATTTTATTAGTGAAAACATTTCCATAGATCTGTCTCCAGCAATAAAAAATCATAATTTCAGTCTGCAGATGAATGCTGTATTTGACTGAGTGTTACATTGAACTACTAATTAATATAGAGAAATTTTGGGACACAGTGATTAGCATGTAGAGTCTAGAAAATAGGTATTGGTGCTGATAATACTGAAGATTGTCTCAAAGAAAAGCATCCTAAAGGAAGTTCAGTTGTTTTGGTGCTTGACAGTAGTTATTTTTACAGGCCAAGTTGAAATTAGGTATCCTGTGGAATGAATGTCAGGGAATGTGTACCTGCTCATTTATGCTTCATTGAATGCATTGTGGTTTATCTGGAAGGATACAGGATTGGGAGCCAGGCACTTTAGTTCTAGATCTGATGGCATCTAGCTGTGGAAGCTTGCGGGGTGGGGAGGGGCTTCAGTACATTGGCTTGTACTTTCCAAGTCTGTAAAACAGACACAGGAGAATGTAGGTTCATCACTTGTAAGGTTTGTACCACTCTGGTGGGGGATGTTGATAATGGGGGAGGCTACGCATGTATGGGGGCAAAGCGTATGTGGGAAATCTCTGTCCCTTCTGTTCAGTTTTACTGTGAATCTGAAACTGCTCTAAAAAATAGTTTTTTTTTTTTTTTTTTTTTTTTTAAACAGACACAGATCTCTGAAAATCCTTCTAGTTCTGAACTTCTTTGAGTCTTCTTCTCATTCCTTAAAATGACCATTTGGTGGAATTGTAGGTCTAGAATGTTCCCTGTGCTGGGAGTTCAGACTTTTCCTTCCTTCTCTGGCTGGCATAATCTTCTCTAACTTTCAAGGCTCTGCATTCCAGTGATCAGTTTACCTTTTCTGTCCTTTCTCTGATGATTAGACACATTCTATTTTCTTTTTCTCTATATGTCTCATGAATGTATACCTTGACTTAAAAATCCTTATGTGAACAGAGCCTTTTTATTTTTATATTCAGTCCTCTGCATGGCGGAATATTGGTTATAGTCTTACTGTTTTTTTTTTTCCCCCATAAAAATATCTTGTGAATTCATCTCTTCTTCTCTTCTGTTCCCTAGGCTTGGCTCATTCTATCACACATCTGAATCACAATGGTGGCTTCATAGCTGGTTTCTTTACCTCTGGACTTTCTCATCTGCCCCTGGAAAATCCATGTTTGGTTAAACTTTTTCTTGTTGTTTTTTCAAATAGGACACATTATATTCATCTCCAATTTGCTCTTCTGATTATTTGGTTCCTTCAGAATGTTCTTTCATTTCGTGAAAAGTATGTAATCTTACTTAAACAAATTACTGTATTCTCTGTCTTTAGTTGAAGAAAATAATTGAGTTAGTGAGTAACAGCCAAATAATTCTATCCAGAAATATGTGAATAATGTTAGCCAGGTCAGAATTCTAAAGACTGAAAATAGAGATGTCTATAAAATTCTATTAAAATTATATGTGTGGTTGGGTGAGGTGGCTTATGCCTGTCATCCTAACTCTTTGGGATGCTGCAGTGGGAAGAGCGCTTGAGCGCAGGAGTTTGAGATTAGCCTGGGCAATACAGCAGACTCCAACAAAAAGTTTTAAAATTAGCTGGGTGTGGTGGTATGCTGCTATGGTCCCAGCTACTTGGGAGACTGAGGCGGGACAAGGTTACGGTGAGTTATGATCATACTGCTGTACTCTAGCCTGGGTGACAGAGCAATACCCTATTTCTAAAATTAAAATGTATATATATAAAAGTTAAATAATCGAACTCAGTAAATATATTTTTCACTGTAGAGATTACAAATACAATATGCTAGAAATAACTTAGGTTTTTGAATTATAGAGATCTGAGTTTCTATCTTAGCCCTGACAAGTGTGGTGTGACCTTGAACAAGTAATTTAATATCTGAGCTTCAACTGTTTCCTTACCTGTAAAATGGACCTAATGGCTCCCTGGTAGAGTTAGTGAGACTATTAAATGAGATACAGAATTAAATCACCTTTAACTTGATGAGTGATCAATAAATGGTAGCCACTATTGTAGTAATTCCAATCGATCCTATATTATCGTCCTAAAATACTTGGCTTTCACCATTTCACCTCCTCCGTGAAGGCTTACTGGGTCTTCTCTGCTGGACTTTCAACACTGATCTCCTAAGATACTTTGCCTTCTTTTATGGTACCTACCAATTTCAGTCTTGCGTTTTTACGTTCTAATGCTGCCTTAATAGGCTGCTTGATGGTAGGATATGTGCTTATCAGGCTTCTGTATCCCCCATGTCACCTTGAACAGTACTTTTCATAATGTGAAGACTTGTTTTCATCAGTGTTTGTTGAATGAATAAGGAAGCATTGCTCCCCTTTTCTGGGAAGTTACAATGGCCTTTACTGCCTGGTGTACCAAGCCCAGACACTTCATTCTCTCTCTCTTTGAAGATCCTGGGTCATTTGGCCCCATTCCTGTTACCCTCCCACCCCCCCAGCCCTAACCCCTTTGCTCTTGTCAGGCTGACTTGGTCTTTGTTCTTTGGGAATGTTGGTCCTGTTTCGAATGGCTCTTCATGTTACCCGCTCTGCTACTGGAAATTATCCCTACCCTTGAAGGTGAAGCTTAAATTTCTTCACTTTCATGAACGCTTCTCTTATTCCTCTTGAGTTTTAACGCTCAATTATTTTGATTTTTTTCTCTGTAAATTTTCTTCTATTTTGAACACGTGTCCCTTAACACCAAAGACAGTAACTAGAACATAAAAAAGGCCTACCTATCTGTAAACTTTGGAGAATGAATCAATGTGGAGGCTTTACTCTTTTAAATGTGGAGGCTTTACTCTTTTAAGTGTGGAAAGAAAGATGTTTAAAACTTGAACCATCTGGAGTGAAACTGTTCTAAAATTAAGTGTCTTTAAAAAATGTTTTTGCCTAATTATAAAGGTATATACATAGATTACCTTTATAATTTATCTGTAAATTATCAAGGAAATTAAAATTCACAAATTTTCAAGGAAATTAGAATTGCCTAGAAGTAGATCTAGAAGTCATCTCCTGAAGAAGTAGAACTTTGAAGGTTTAGTCCCTGTGGGAGGTGGAGTGCACTGGGGAGAATTGAATCATTTTTGCTGACTTAGAGGACCTTACAAGCATCAAAGCCGCTGTGTTTTCATGCAGTGAGGCCCCCATCGACTCCTGAGACTTTTTCTTTTTGTTTTTTTTTGAGACGGAGTCTCACTCTGTCACCCAGGCTGGAGTACAATGGCACAATCTCGGCTCACTGCAACCTCTGCCTCCCAGGTTCAAGCGATTATCCTGCCTCAGCCTCCCAAGTAGCTGGGGTTACAGGTGCCCGCTGTCACACGCCTGGCTACTTTTTGTACTTTACTTAGTAGAGTTGGGGTTTCACTATGTTGGCCGGGCTGGTCTCGAACTCCTGACCTCAGGTGATCTGCCCTCCTCGGCCTCCCAAAGTGCTGGGATTACAGGCATGAGCCACTGTACCTGGCCAACTCCTGAGGCTTTTAGAGCCACTTTCTGCTAATCAAGTGGCCAGTGCTGCTCTTCTTTTTTGATGCACTGTTTTTTTTTTTTTTTCTTTTCAAGATGAAGTCTTGCTATGTTGCCAAGGCTGGTGTCAAACTCCTGGCTTCAAGGAATCCTCCTGGTTCAGCCTCCTCAGTAGCTGGGACAACAGTTGTGTGCCACTGCTCTTGGCTCACTGAGTGTATTTTGAAATAAATTTTTTGATTCCTCCCCTGTGATCAGGCTCTTATTCCTCTATCATAGCAATTTCCACTTCAGATATGCTATTTCGAATGTGCAGTAGGCAAAAAACAAGAGAATCTAGGTTACCAGAATTGTGGGTAAACTAACAGCAAGATGATTCTGAGTGGAGGTTCTAGCAGCTTTCAACAACTGGAATTCTGTAAAAGAATTCAGCCCTCATGCCTTAGGGCACCCATTATATGTAATGAATTAACTCTCCAGTGCATCTGGAAGGGTACCAGTTCTTCCTTGGGAGAACTGAGAAAATAGTTGTTCTCGAGTTTTTTTGTTTTGTGGTTCAAATGAGAAACCTTGGTTGGAAAAGGCTGCTGGGGTCCTTCTGATTAGTCACATACATAAACTCTCTGCTATCTATCATGCTAACACGTGATAATGATCAAGTAGTTACATAATAATATAATTGATTTCGTTAAAGTTGGTTTACTTAAAATATTTTGAAAGGGAGATGCTCTTCATGAAGATGGTAATACATATAATAAAGATTAATATTTACTGATTACTTAGAACATGCTAGGCATTTCTAGGTACATTCATTATCTTCTACTCCTCCCAACAATTTTTTTCTGATTTTTATCCTGATTTTACAAATGTGGGAGCTGATATTTTGAGAGGTGAGGCAACTTGCCCATAGTCATACAGCTAGCAAGAGAATGGTGAGCCAGTACTTAGCTGTGGTCTGTGTGATTCCAGAGATTGCACTCTCAATCTGAAAACTACTTTATATATTTGTATGTGTTTAATTATTCACATAACCTTCCCATTCCTTATACAATTAGCTGCTGATTATCTTTTTTAAAAGGCTTTTTTAAAAGTTAGGAATTCAAGGTATAATGAGATTACATGGATGAGATGTAGATTGATGTGGCATAGAATAGTGGCTAAAAACCATATAATGGAAGAAAAAGCAGACAAATGAATTAGAAGTTAATTTATATTTCTCTTGCTAACTTTTAATTTTAATGAACCTGTTCTTGGCTCAAAAATAGTTAAAACTTTTTTAATTGAAAAATAATAATTGTATATATTTATGGGATACAGTGTAATATGTTGATACATGTTTATACAATGTGAAATGATTAAATCAAGCTAATTAACATAATCACCTTACATACTTAGTTTTTGTGTTGAGAATGTCTGAAATTTACTCTTAGCAGTTTTGAAATATACATTATTATTAACTGTAGCCACCATGCTGTGTAGTAGATCTCAAAGACTTACTACTCTTCTTGTGTGACTGAAACTTTGTACCCTTTGACCATCATCTCTAATTACCTGCCTTAATTGGAAGACCAAAATGAAGGTAGATATGAAGTCTACAGGTAATCACTAAGTGTTTAACAAATTTTAAATTTCTTTTTTTGTTTTTTTTTGAGATGGAGTCTCGCTCTGTCGCCCAGGCTGGAGTGCAGTGGCACAATCTTGGCTCACTGCAAGCTCCGCCTCCCGGGTTCCCGCCATTCTTCTGCCTCAGCCTCCGGAGTAGCCGGGACTACAGGCGCCCAACACCGCGCCCGGCTAATTTTTTGTATTTTTAGTAGAGACGGGGTTTCACCGTGTTAGCCTGGATGGTCTCGATCTCCTGACCTCGCGATCTGCCTGCCTCAGCCTCCCAAAGTGGTGGGATTACAGGCGTGAGCCACCGTGCCCGGCCACAAATTTTAAATTTCTTCCCCTTTATTCCACTTACAGAGATTTTTGAACAAGAAACAAAAAGGATTACTTTAAATTTCAACTCTTTCTGTATTTGTATTTTGGACTATATGGTGGACATGACATGAGCAAACTGTGAGCATAGGAAAAGGCCGAGGGCCGAGATAACCCTGTTAGGGCTATTTACTCTTGAGTCATTGAGCCAGCTGATGGCAAGGACAGCCCTTATGAAGTCGGGAGATTTTGCCTGTGGGTGTGTTGGACTCTTGCTGCTTGCTTTTCCCACCCCAAGGTGTCTACTTGGAGATTAGTTTTTCCTATTAAATTAAAAGCTGTCTGGGAGAAGAATAGAAAATTTGGCTCTCACTAAAGTGTGAAAGACTGTTGGTGTTAATAGCTTTTTCCTGGGAAAGGTAAGTTTGTTTGGCACCAGGGAATGACCCTTTATATGTGCAGTTTAAATTGTTTAACCAAAGGGAATATTTGATTATGGGGAGCCTTTTTGGTGTCCCCGAAATCTTGCCATTTCGACTTCTGTCCATCATGGTTTTTGTACACTTCACCTTACTTTTCTCAGCCTTCTAGAATCTGTAGCTGTTAAATCCTGTCCTGCAGACAGGAGCAGGGTTCTGTGAAAAAACTGGACAGGAGTCAGCTCCTTTAAAGCACTGGCTTAGCCGCGTGACTTCCACCAGGGCTTCGAGTTCAGCCGGGTCAAGGGAGCAGAGGCGGGGAGCTTGTGTTCCTGTGGAGCCCCACCAGGAAGAACGTCTCCCAGCGACCAGCATCCAGGCCACAGTGATCGCAGAGCTAACCCACACTAACTTCTGAGTGGGCACATCTAAAGACTTCCCTTTTAAAGGTGGAATGGGGTGCTTTAAAGTTTTTGATGACTTGTCACAAAGCATTTGAAAGCACTGGGAAAACCAGCCACCTTGTCAAAACCTGTGCCGCAAAAGAACCTCTTCCAGAGAAGAAATTGCAGAAAGAGAGCAGGTGCTGTGGGAAGCAATGTTTTGAATCAGCACCCAGCAGGTGGTGATTTCCCCTCTAATTCGATTTTAAACAGATATTCCCAGACAGTGTTGGCAATCACTGTGCTCCATAATGTAGCGGAGGCTTGTTTGTTTGTTTTGAGAGACAATATCAACTCAAGCCCTGTCTGCTTATAGTCACAGTATTTTAGCACATGTTAGATCTGCTGTTTAAGGAGTACACCTACATTCCAAGCTCCTTCTGTGTATGTGTCTGTATGTGCATGTTTAAATACATATTTAAGCACAGACAAAGGCATTACCGGAGAGCATGAGACTGTTAAGTAGGGATCTGGAGAGTATTTGATTTTTATCTGCAAATCAAAGGGTAGTCCAAAGATAATATATATACAGTAGCTACACAACAAAGCTTTCTTTTTTAAATTTTTCTTTGAAAGCTTAGCTCACTTCGGTTTTGAAGGATGACCCTGTACCCCGGTTAGAGAATTTGGTTATAGAGTTTTAGTCCATCCTGATTAAAATTTTCACAAATAAATAGATATGTTGGGATGTTACTATTTAATTACCTGTAGCTTTTTTGAAAAGAAATTGGATTTTCGGGTGAGACTGACATTCAAATCTTGGTTCTTCTACCTATAATTTTTGAGTTTTGTAAGTAAAAAATGTTGTGAGTAAAAGCTAGTTCAGAGTAACTGTGAAGATTAAATGAGGTATTATATGTACAGCAGTTGGCATGGTGCCTAGAATATAGTGAGCCACAATAAGAATTACAGACCCTTCCCTTTACACAAAATATATTAGGAATGTTGAAAAATTCTGACCTTAAAGCTAAAGAATAACTGATTGTGAACAAGGGTATTTGCTGACTGGAATATAACATAAGGTTGTGAGGGAAAAAAGTTCAAAGAGTGTAGGCAGTTGGAACCTCAATATATGCCGGGATATAATGGAAGTTGAAACTAGACATGTATTCAATACCTTTATACTGATTTTCTTTCATATGGAAATGTGATTAAAGGTAGTTATCAATTGTTTTTTTTTTCCTTCCAGAGGGAATTTATCCATCTGAAGTTCTTTTATTTTTCAGATTCTTTTTTGATCAGCATCTTTAAAAATTAATCAATAGCCAAACAACAGAGTAGGTGTCTATTTGATAAGTCTCACTGGTACTATCCTATGACTATTTTAGATAAATAATCAGAGACAAGTGCTCATACACTATTACTTAAGAACAGTAACACTTTTTGGTTGTTGCCAAAATAGACATTGGTTTCAGAATTTAAATATGTAAGTTTTAATAGCAAAATTACTGTTACAATTCTCAGGTCATTTAAAAAATTTGCTTAAAAAGTTAGGCATCAGGAATAATACAAACTCACAAACTTCAGGAAATGAAGTTGTTAACACCCCTCATAAGATATGTTTTTCATAGTTTGTATCTTATCCTAGAGGTGAAACTTAAAAGTAAATGTTTCTGGGAGAGGTCATGTATTACCTTAAATTCATGGTAAAGTATAAATGACCAATAATAGATTTTTCCTGAAATGAGACTTAAGTGGGACAGTTTGTGGTAAGAATAGGACATTGAGTACTGAGCTGTGTTAATACGGGAATAAGTTTCAGGAAAAATAGGTACAGATATTGTATAATCTTAAATTTCCATTAATTGTTTCTCTTTTTTGAGAGCTTAATGTGCTTATTTAAATTTAAATGAAATAGTTTTCAAATTAAACTGTCTTGTGATATGGAAACTTTTGTCTGTTACCTAATTTATCCAAGATGTTAATTTGACTGAAAAGCATGAAAGAGAACTGATTTCTAGATGACAGCTTTCCAAAGCGTTGTTAGTTCAAGGATTAACTCACAACTTTAGGTATGTAAATATGTGTGTATGTTTTCCAAATTTGACAAGAATGTATGAACCCATATGATACTTTACCTTAAAGTTTCACTATAATTTGTTGGCCAGAGACAGTGGCTCACTCCTGGTTCCCAGCACTTTGAGAGGTCGAGGAGGGAAGCTCACTTGAGTCCAGGAGTTCGAGACTAGTCTGAGCAACATGACAAAATCCCATCTCTATAAAAAATACAAAAATTAGCTGGGTATGGTGGTGCATGCCTGTTGTCCCAGCTACTTGAGGTGGGAGGATTACTTGAGTCCGGGAGGGGTGGAAGTTGCAGTGAGCAATGATTGTGCCATTACACTTCAGCCTGACTGTGAGAACCTGTCGCAAAAAAAAAAAAAAAAAAAAATTTGACTATAATTTTAAAGTCTACTGTTAGCAATTTTCAGGAATACAATACATTGTTATTAACTGTAGTTACCATATTCTACAACAGATCTCTTGAACTGAATAGATATTCTAACTGGAATTTTTGTATCCTTTGACCAACATCTCCCCAATCCTCTCTCCCCAGCCTCTGGTAACTACCATTCTACTGTTTCTATGAATTCAGCTTTTTTAGAGTCTACATGTTAAGTGAAATATGTGGTATTTCACTTAATGTAATACCTTCCAGTGTATCCGGAATTTATTCCTTCTGGTGGGTTCTTGGTCTCGCTGACTTCAGGAATGAAACCGCAGACCCTTGTGGTAAGTGTTACAGCTCATAAAGATAGTGCAGACCCATAGAGTGAGCAGCAGCAAGATTTATTGTGAAGAGCAAAAGAACAGAGCTTCCACAGCGTACAAGAGTACCCGGGCGGGTTGCTGCTGCTGGCTGGGGTGGCCAGCTTTTATTCCCTTATTTGGTCCTGCCCACAATCTGCTGATTGGTCCATTTTACAGAGTGCTGATTGGTGCATTTTTACAGAATGCTGATTGGTGTGTTTACAGTCCTTTAACTAGACACAGAGCGCTGATTGGTGTGTTTTTACAGAGTGCTGATTGGGGTGCATTTACAATCCTTTAGCTGGACAGAAAAGTTCTCCAAGTCCCCACTCGACCCAGGAAGTCCAGCTGGCTTCACCTCTCACCAGGATTATCTGTATTGTTGTAAGTGACAGGATTTCCTTCTTTTTGAAGGCTGAGTAGTATTCTATTATTTAGGTATACTACATTTTCTTTGTCCATTCTTTGTTGATGGACACTTAGGTTGATTCCTTATCTTGGCTATGGTGAATAGTGATGCAGTGAATGTGGTAGGGCAGATGTCTCTTCAACATACTGACTTCACTTCCTTTGGGTATATACCCAGTAGTGGGATTGCTGGATCATATGGTAGTTCTATTTTTAATTTTTTGAGGCACCTCTATACCATTCTTCATAATGGCTATACTTACTAACTTACATTTCCACCAACAGTGAACATGGGTTCCCTTTTCTCCACATCCTATCATTTTTAAAAATTATCTATTTCTGAAATTCCTACTTCTTAGATATTGGACTTTCCACAGTGATCCTCTAATTTTGTTATTTTCCCCATTTCCTATTGTATTAAATTAATTTTTTCCTCCTAGATTTTAAAATAAGTAAATGTTCATTATACCAAATTGGCAGAAACTTGTCTCTCCCTGGTTAGTTTCTCCCTAACCAGTCTATCTTATCCACCAATCTGATCAAATCAATGAATGTGGTCCACTGGTATTTCAAGTCCAGAGTCTGAATTTCAGGATTCTCTGTAACCTCGTATCATAGGAATAAAACATGATCGGTATGTTTGAATGAATGTCCACTATACCCGTGCAACCATATTTTTACTCCCACATGTAACTTTTACCATTGTTACTCTGGAAACAGGCTGTCACCATTCCGAAACTGGTCTTCATATTATACTCAATGTTGGAAATGTCTGTCTTCTCCTTGATTCTCAGTTAATTTCTACTAGTCTATCAGGGCAGGTCTATCGGCTTTTTGAAACCTTCTCTGGCCGGCCTTGTCTTTTCATAGTGACAGAATTGGAGCTAGAACCCAGTTTCCTGCTTTATTCTATATTCTTATGCCCTGTATTTAGCACTGCTGCTCAGATCAATTAAATGATGACTGTCAGGCCACATAACCCGGTTCTTTCCTTTTTGTCAGTGATTGCCTTCTAATTCTGTGGTTAAGTTACTCAGAGAAGGCCTCCAGCATCACGTGGGTTGTACTAGGGTAAAGCACTGTAAGACAGCTAACAAAGTGCCTGGTGGAGTTAGTGCTTCATAAACTGTTATTCATGGGTTTCAACTGCAAATCCAGTAATGATGCATATTACAGAACCAGAGAACCTAGAGTTCCCTTTCTCCAGGTCAAAGCTGTGTTCCCAGTGCTGATGCCTTGCATGTTCCTGTGAATCTCCATCTGTGGCTACCCGGTACTTGGCCTCAGTAGACAGCCTGTGGATTTGGATGTATTAGAACTATGCTGTTAAAAGTTTTACAGTAGGCTGGAAGCGGTGGCTCAAGCCTGTAATCCCAGCACTTTGGGAGGCTGAGGCAGGTGAATCACGAAGTCAGGAGATTGAGACCATTCTAACTAACATGGTGAAACCCCATCTCTACTAAAAATACAAAAAATTAGCTGTGTGTGGTGGCACACGCCTGTAGTCCCAGCTACTCAGGAGGCTGAGGCAGGAGAATTGCTTGAACCTGGGAGGTGGCGGAGGTTGCAGTGAGCTGAGATCGGGCCACTGAACTCCAGCCTGGGCGACAGAGCGAGACTCCATCTTAAAAAAAAAAAAAAGGGGGGCGGTTTACAATAAACTCACTTGGAACTATAGTAAATTCAAAACAAAATGGGTGGGAAACTTAATGGATATTTCAACTGCCTCTTTCTTTGACTTCTTGATTCAAGACCAGAAGTACATTTCTTTCTTTTTTTTTTTTTTGAGACGGAGTCTTGCTCTGTCGCCCAGGCTGGAGTGCAGTGGCCGGATCTCAGCTCACTGCAAGCTCAGCCTCCTGGGTTTACGCCATTCTCTCGCCTCAGCCTCCCGAGTAGCTGGGACTACAGGCGCCCGCCATCTCGCCCGGCTAATTTTTTGTATTTTTTTAGTAGAGACGGGGTTTCACCGTGTTAGCCAGGATGGTCTCGATCTCCTGACCTCGTGATCCGCCCGTCTCGGCCTCCCAAAGTGCTGGGATTACAGGCTTGAGCCACCGCGCCCAGCCCAGAAGTACATTTCTCAAACAACTTTTGATATGTGAATTGCTGAGGAAAACTATATAGTCCCAGCCTGGCAGGTTAAGAGTTCGTTGAAATTGTTAATAAATGCTTCATACTGGGAACTTGGTAGAAGTACTTAGTTTCTGAAAAATCTTTTGATAATGCTTCCCCTAAGAGTTTAAGGAAAATGCCAGCAGAGTAAAGAGTACTACCTTTTTCATAGGTTTAAGCATATTAAAACAATAGCAAAAAAGATTATGATAAAACTGCTGTTCCTCCCAGAGAGGTCAGTCATTGGTTGACACCACTTTTTTTTTATAGCAGATATTTCCAAAGCTAACAAAACTCTTTGGAAGAGAGTTTGGAAAAACAGTTGATGGACATCAAATTAAGGTGTTTAAACTAAAAATATACTAGTTTTCCAAATAAATTGAGCTGAATTTAAAGACATGGACATCCATTGCTATGATATTTTTAAGTTTCATTATAATTTTTTGGCTGAGTATGGTGACTCATGCCTGTAATCTCAGCACTTTGGGAGGCTGAGGTGGGTGGATCACTTGAGCCCAGGAGTTCAAGACCACCCTGGGCAACATGGCAAAACCCTGTCTCTACAAAAAATATAAAAATCAGCCAGGTGTGGTAGCATGAACCTATAGTCCCACCTACTTGGAAGGCTGAGCTGGGAGGATCGCTTGAACTCGGGAGGTGGAAGTTGCAGTGAGCAATGGTTGTGCCACTGCACTCCAGCCTGGGCAACAGAGTGAGACCCTGTCTCAAAAAAAAAATTTCACTACAATTTTTAAGAAGAAATTTCATTGAGGTATGTGTACAGTACTATGCACTAATTTTAAATGTATACATTAGTTTTCACATATCTGTACAAGAGATTCAGTGTAATTTGATTCATATATTTTTATTAGTGGGATTTTAAATATTTACATTTTAAAGTTGGGGAAGATAAAAGTAAAATACTTCCTAGTCTGCCATTTTATTTTTATGAAGAAGGTTGCTACTAGAATCTTTTCATATTGGTTTCTATGTGTTGTTTGTTGTTATGTAATATATTACTCCAAAATTTAGGGGCCTGAAACAGTATTTATTATCTCACAACATTTCTCTGGGTCAAAAATTTGAGAATGGCTTAGCCGGGTGGTTCTGGCTTGGGGTCTCTCATGAGGTTGCAATGAAGTTATTGGCCCAGACAGCCATCACCTGAAGGTTTGGCTGGAGCTGGAGGATCTGATTCTAGAGTGGCTCACCCATATGGTTGGCAGCTTAGTGCTGGCACCTGGTGAGAGGCCTCAACCCCTTTACCATGTGAACACCCTCCTAGGGTTGCTTGAGTGTCCTTATGACATGGCAACTGGCTTCTCCCAAGGTGAGTGATCCAAGTAGGAAGGCAAAAGCCACCATGTGTTTTCTTACCAAGTGTTGAAGTCACACGCGGATGTTTCCACAGTCTCCTCTTGGTTACATAGGTCACCTCTATTAATTATGGAAGGGGCATGAATACGAGGAGGAGAGAATCCTCATGGATCATTTTTGAGGCTAGCTACCAGTTTCCCTTACTTGCTGTGTTAATTATTTTAACTTACTTTTGCATAAGTTTCTTCCTGTGGCTAAAGATTTCAAACACTCAGAAAAGTAGGACTAGTATAAAGAACACTCATATATCTGTCATGACCTAACACAATAATTTACTCTTTGTGTTGGCAGTTTTTTTCTGCAGTATCTTACATTAAAATTACATTTTGGAAAACATTTTACTATATGATCTGGCCCTTGGCGCCCTCTCTTTCTTTCACTCATAAACATAAAAAAGTTTGCACTTTAAAGAAATTAATGTATTTTCTTAAATACCATAACATCATTGTCATAGTAGCCAAATTTGAAATAATTCCTGGTTAACATCTAATACTGAGACCATATTTAAATTTCTCCAGTTGTCCCCAAAATGTAATGTATTTTATAGCTGGTTAATCCAAGACATAATACCAATGAAGACTATGTATTTTATTCAGTTGTGTTTGTCCTCCTTTACAGCAGAACTCCCTTTTTTACTATCATGATACTGGGTTATGTTTTCTGTAGATTGTCTCACCACCTGGATTTGTCTAATTATTTTCTCATGATGCCATTTAACTTATTTCTCCATCTTCTGTCTTGTCTTATCCTGTCCTGTCCTGTCTTTCTTTTTTTTGAGATGGTATCTTGCTCTGTTGCCCAGGCTGGAGTACAGTGGCATGAACATGGCTCACTGAAGCCTCAAGCTCCTGGGCTCAAACAATCCTCCCACTCAGCCTCCTGTATAGCTGGGACCACTGGCATGCACCAGCACGACCTGGCTAATTTTTAAATTTTTTGTAGAGACAGAGTCTCACCATATTGCCCAGGCTGATCTCCAACTCCTGGGCTCTAGCAATCTTCCCACCTTGCCTTTCCAAAGTGGTTATGGACGTGAGCCACTGTGCCCACCCTGTATTTTCTTTAATTTGGAAGCTATATCTAAGACTTGATTCGATTCAGATTAAACAGTTCTGGTAAAAGTACTTCAGAAGCGATGCTGTGTATTTTAAATATCACATCATGAGGCACAGAATGAGTGCCTGGCGATCCCATTATAAGTGAAGTTAAGTTTGATCATTTGCTTAAGGAGATTATAGCCACATCCACCAGTAGTATAGTTCCAGTTTACCCTCCTTGACCTGCATGTCGTGTATGAGTTGATACTCCAATAGCATATGAATGTCTTGTTTTTCATTAACTTTTCACCCAGTGTCTTTAGCATCCATTGATAATACTAAATGTATTATTTCATTAAGTGTAACAACATAATGTAGTTTGCTTTAATTTGATTCTTATGTTGTTAAATTACATGTTTTTCTTCTCCGTTCTCCTTTGATGGTTAACACTAAGCTGCACAATCTTTGTGGTTTTGGATCCTTTTCCTTGCCCCAGATGTCCCTTTCTTTTTATGTTTGTTTATCAAGTAGTAGTTGCTTAATGAATCTTGGGTAAGTGAATGGCTATATTTCCTTTTTTCTGGTGTATCAGGGCTTCTCCAAACTACCAGCTCCCTTTTTCATTAAGTTATGTGTTGTCGTCCTCAATTCATCAAATATTTGTAGATCATTTGCTATGCGTCAGTTAAGTACAGTGATGAGGAGCTGGGTTGTTATTAATGAGGTAGTCTGAATACCTTTGTTTTGAGGAAGCTCTAGTATCTTGTTTGCAACATCCAAGTAGGTAATTCAACTATCACAACATAACCACTGGATTATGTACCAGGGCCTGATAGACAGTAAAACACCTAAATATTTATTGACTGACTTGGGTAAGAGTTGTAATATCAATCTGTTAAGGTTCAGTGGAGCCCAGAGGAAGACTTAGTGGTTGAAGAGCTGGGGAAAGTTGCTCAGAAATGACATTGACTTGGATATTTGGTAGGGTGACTTAGCATGCAAACTAGACACTTTTGACAGTAAAAAGGGAGCACTAAAAATACTTAAAATTATATAATTAAAAACATTGAATGATACATTGCCTTTATTTTATTAGTAGATCTTCTGTTCAGGAGAAAATAGTTTCGTTCAAACACTAAAAAATTCATTCTAACACTAAAATATACTCATGTACATCAAAGTCAAAAAATTTATTCATATTATCTCAGCATTATAAAACAACATAAGTTGAATTATTACTCTGCTTTAATTAGCTTCTTAGCTGTATCAATCTGTCAAAGTTGCATTTTGTGTTTATTAAGTTTAAAATTCTTGATATTTTTCAATTGATTCTTATCCATGAAACATGTTTTTAAAATTAAGAAAATATTTTCTCTACAAGTGTTGAGGTACTTGGTAAGTTTAGCACATTCTATAAATGAAGGATATTTTCAATTCACATTTTTTTAATTGAAATGTGTAAATATTTTACCAGAAATGTTTTCACAGCTAATATATTTATGCCTCCATTCTGAGACAAAATAGTAAATATTTTTATAAGACAAAACTTGTCAAATAAGATGTCTCTGTTTATGATCCGTTTGGATATTTTGCTAATTCAAATACTGTAAAATTATAAGTCTTCTCAATTTCATTTCTTTCCAGTACAGAATATAAGTATCTAATTTAAAATAGGAGCTTGGGGTAGCTAGTCTCCAGAGATGGACCACGTCTCTGGTACTGATGCCTTTGTGTAGTCCTGTGTTGCATTAATTCTGGGCTGGCCCCGTAACTCACTTTAACCAATGAAATATGGCAGAAGTGATGCTCTACAGCTGCTTTAACAATTTTGGGTGCTCTGACTGCCTATTAAGAAATTCAGCTACCTTGTTGGAAAAGGCACTTGGAAAGGGAGAGGTCTGAGGACTACATGGAGAGAAAGAAGGAGACTTAATGTCCCAGCAGAGCCCAGTCTTCCAGCTGCACCCTCCAAGGTATCAGAAATGTGAGTGAAATCTTGTATGTCCTAATCCCAGCCACCATTTGACTTTAGCCACACAAGAGATCTCAAGTGAAAGCAGCAGCACAACCATTCAGCTGAGCCCCAGTCAACCTATAAGGAGAAATAAAATGATTGCTGTTTTTAGCCACAATGTTTCGTGGTGGTGGTTATATAACAAAAGATAGTCAAAACAGGCAAGTTGAAGTATTCCAAAGTGCAACTTTAGAATTTAAAAATTAACCCCATGTATGCTAGTTGAAATATCATTATTTTATTTGTTCAAATCCATTCTTTTGTAGGAGTAAATTTTATGTCTCCCTCTTTGCAAAATTGTCATCAGTAATTGTAGTTCACTAACAGTTTCAAAAACAAGAGGCTTTGGTGTTTTATTTATTTAACTTTTTTTTAAATAAAAGATTTTAAACTGATTTAAAAAAATAAAAGCCAACATTTAAAGGTCTTATTTAGAAGATAGTTCAAGACCGGTGTACATCAGCTTAGACTGATTGACAGAATGGCTCCTAACTCTTCGAAGAGTCAGATGTTTCTAGTATTCATCTGATGAGAATCAGCAAAGAGAGAGTGCATATTGCCGTGAAGAAAGATTTATGTTTAATTTAATGCCACCGTTTTCACAAAGATCAGATCGTTCCTTTATTCTGTGTATAAATAAAATGTTTAAAATTTCACAGTGACAGTTTTTATTTTAGTTGTTAGACTATGGAAGCATATTTGGATGAAATTATGAATTATGTGTCTGTCACAAAGAGATCCAGGTATATTTCTTTTCCATAGGTTTCCTAATTTAATAAGAACATGTTTTTATCATGCTACTACAACAAAATTTGTATCCATGTTATCACTGCAAAATCACATAATTATGTGTTTTATTCTAACCTCTTTAACTGAATTTATAGTGGTAGTCACAGCAATGTCAGTTATTTTACCTTCAGCAAAATAGACTTCCGGTTTTTTTATTTGATAAATTAGATTTTTAAAATGAGTTAATATTCAAATTAATTTAACTGATTTTCTGTTTGAAGCACCTATGACTCTGCTATGAAACTGATATTTTCTAGTATTTTGTGAATCTTCTGCTAATGGAGCCAACAACTTAATAACTACTGCTTTCCTTATTTTATTTTATTTTATTTTTTGAATTTGAGATGGAGTTTTACTCTGTCACCCAGGCTGGAGTACAGTGGCATGATGTTGGCTCACTGCAACCTTCACCTCCCAGGTTCAAACGATTCTCCAGCCTCAGCCTCCCGAGTAGCTGGGACTACAGGTGCGTGCCACCACACCCAGCTAATTTTTTGTATTTTTAGTAGAGACGAGGTTTCACCATGTTAGTCAGGATGGTCTCGATCTCCTGACTTTGTGATCCGCCCGCCTCGGCCTCCCAAAGTGCTGGGATTACAGGTGTGAGCCACCGCATCCGGCCTTCTTACACATTCACTAGAAAATTTAGATCTAAAAGTGAGCAATATTTAGAATATAGTCATTTATCTAAATGAAAGTCATGCTCAGAGTTTTCTGTAACTGTGTCTTCTGAAGATGTGTTAAATTGCTATCTTTGGACACAGGCATCTTAACTACTAATTTTTTGGGGTAGATAGTGATGCTTTTTAGCAGATTTAGGTCATCCTGGAATCTGATATATATGTATAGATAGATAGATACTTTTGGTTTCTATGGCTTGTGGCAAAGGTTGAAAAACATTTTGTGCAAATTACAAATAATCAACTTTCTTGAGAAATGGGAATTTGGAGTAAAATTTTTTCTTAAACATACTTTTTTTGAGGTCATTGTTACTGATAGCTTTTGTTGTTGTTGTTGCAGAATTAAAAACCCTGACCCAAAGTAAATAGTTTTAGATTTACAGAATTTGATAAATCATATAGTTTTCTGTAGTGGTTGTACTAATTTGCATTCCTATTACCAGTATAAAAGTGTTCCCTTTTCACCACATTCACGTCAACATCTGTTATTTTTTGACTTTTTAATTATGGTCATTCTTGCAGGAGTAAGGTGGTGTCTTATTGTGGTTTTAATTTGCATTTCCCTGATAATTAGTAATTGAGCTTTTTTTAATATGTTGGTCATTTGTATATCTTTTTTTGAGAAATATCTATTCATGTCCTTTGTCCACTTTTAATGGGATTATTTGTTTTTTTTTCTTGCTGATTTGTTTGATTTCCTTGTAGATTCTGGATGCTATTCTTTTGTTGGATGCATAGTTTGCGAATATTTACTCCCACTTTGTGGGTTGTCTATTAACTTTGCTGATTTTTTTTTTTTTTTGCTGTGCAGAAGCTTCTTAGTTTAATTATGTCCCATTTATGTATTTATTTTTTTGTTGCATTTGCTTTTGGGGTCTTAGTCATGAATTGTTTACCTAAGCTAATGTCTAGAAGAGTTTTTCTCATGTTATCTTCTAGCTCTTCTAGCATTTTTATGGTTTCAGGTCTTAGATTTAAGTCTTTATCCGTCTTGAGTTGATTTTTGTATAAGGTGAGAGATGGGGATCCAGTTTCATTCTTATACATGTCGCTTGCCAGTTTTCCTAGCACCATTTATTGAATAGAGTAGCCACGAATATTCTGAGTACCCTCAGTAATCAGTGAATGCCTGGCATGCTGGGAGTGTTTTGTTATGTCTAGTAGAGTGAGGAAGAGAGTCAAGTTTTGGTTTCCTTTTAGAGTGAACCACTTGGTAAAGTAACACTGTTCACTGCACTGGGCTCTCACATGCTGTGCGACATTGCTGGAGACTGAGAGAAGAGAAGCTGGAGTCTCCCAAATACATCTTGGTGTATTTTCAACTTTGTTAAGAAATGAAATGTAGAAGATGAATGCTAGCACAGAGGGGACAGGAGGCATAAACCGGGCTTGTCTTGGGCAACCCAGGATGAGGTGGTCACCCTAGTGAGGACCAAAAGCTCAGCAGTTGTTGGACCATATTGGGAAGAACTATCAAATTTGACTTCAGTAGTTACTTGGAGCATAGAGTGGTTGGGGAGAGGGAGAGCGAGGTCAGCCCTGACAGTGTGTTCTAATCTGTAAACTCTTCCACGGAGAGACTTACCTGAGGCTGTTTATAGGTAGTGAGCAGAGGAAGCTCTTCTTTGAATTTTGTGCTTTGTGAATCTGACAGATGCTTCTGGATCTTTGACTTTTCACTCTCCAGGTGGGAATAATAGCACCAGAGATTGAGTAGCTCTTATTTGTTTGAAGACAAATTTTAAATGCAGAATAGAAAAGCTATAGTCAGTTGATTGATGAGATTTTGACCCCTCTCTGCTGTGCTTCGTCTAGTGATTTGCTACAGGCCACCACCTGCTCTTGCTTGAGCTTCCTCCTTGGCTTTCCCACCACAGCCAGAGGGATTATTTTAAAATGTAAATCAGATCATTTCAGCCCTTGCTGAAAATTCTCTAAAAGACTTACCGTCTTACACGGGAAAACCTGCTGAAAAAGTCTCCTTAAGGACCTTTTGAACCCTATTGGCCATGGCTCACCATATGCAGTATATTTTATATTGCCACATGGTACACACCACACGGTACACACGGGATTGAAACAGAACTTCCACGAATGATCCTACCTGTATAACATACATCGTATCTTGACATTTTCTATTTTTCTGTTTCTTTCTTTTTTAAAAATGCTCATTGCCACTGACAAAATTGATTTCATGACATGTCCGTGGGTTATTACCCTCCTTTTGGAAAACGTTTTACTATATGATCTGGCCGTTGCCGCCCTCTCTTCCATTTCCCGTACCTGGCCTTGCCTACTTTCCTCTGATTACACTGTGTCCCTGCTTTGCCTTAGATACGACTGTTCACTCTTGCCTTCTCCTCTTTCTGTTACCGGAGAGAGGTCCTGATGCAGACCTCAGGAGAGCGTTCTTGGATCTTGTGCAAGAAAGAATTTAGGGCGAGTTCAGAGTAAAGTTAAAGCAAGTTTATTAAGAAAGTAAAGGAATAAAAGAATGGCTACTCCATTCTTTTATTTAACCCCTGAGGGCTGCTGGTTGCCTATTTTTAATAGTTAATTTCCTGATGATATGCTAAACAAGGAGTGGATTATTCATGCCTCCCCCTTTTAGACCCTATAGGTCTAAAAATAGTCCTACTGTTGCCATGGAATTTGTAAACTGTCATGACACTGGCGGGAGTATAGCAGTGAGGAGGACCAGAGGTCAATCTTTTAGCCATTTTGGTTTTGGTGGGTTTTAGCTGGCTTCTTTACTGCAGCCTGTTTTATCAGCAAGGTCTTTAGGACCTGTATCTTGTGCTGACCTCCGGTCTCATCCTGTGACTAAGAATGCCTTCACCTTCTGGGAATGCAGCCCAGTAAATTTCAGCCTCATTTTACCCAGCCCCTATTCCAGATGGAGTTGCCCTGGTTCAAATGCCTCTGACATTTCTGCCTAGAACACGGTTTCCCTAGATGATGGTCTCATTGCTTATTTCACCTGATGCCCTGTTCAAATGTTTTATCATCAGATTTTCCTGGCCCATGCCCATCCTACATTCTCCATTTTCTTATCCTATATAACTTTTCATTGTAGCTCAGATGTATAATATAGTTAATAGATATTTATGTGTTTATCTCTTATGAGGAAAGGCCTGTGAGAGTAAGGATTTTGTTCTTTTCAGCACTGCTCAATCTGCAGAGCCTCCAGTGGTGCCTGGCACCATTGTGGATAGCCCTTTGATATTACTTGAATGAATGAACGGTATTCATAGACATACTTGCATTTATCAAACTCTCCAGGAGGTTTTCTGTCCCTTGTCTGTCTTGTATCTTGTTTAAGTCTTGACTTTGGGTAGAGATCCCTGCAGACTCTCTAAACAAGGCTGGAGCCATTTGATCTATAAATTTTGGGTCCTATGCACCTTGAGCATGGACTAGAGGGGAATGTTGGCCCAGGGACGGTCTGTGTCCTTGGCCCCACAGACCCCTGCCCATGGAGAGGAGCACAGCTATGGGTGGGCTAGAGCAGGCTCTTAAATAGAGCGTGGGCCCATCTCATGCCCTTGTAATGTTAGTATCATGTAGGAGCAATATAATGATCAGTTTCTACCTGGAGGCCTGTGGTGATCTTTTCTGTGGGAACAGAAACGGCATTCTGGTATCATCATTTCTGCCTGACATTGTGTAGCTGTGTCAGGCTGGCTTTCTGGAACAGCTCAGTTGGCAAAGATTGATCACGAAGGGTTTAGAGCTGTGAAAATGCCCCAGGTAGGTGTTGTATGATGCTGGTGCCTGGATCACAGACAGCTGCTTACTGGTTTACCTACTGTAGTCTGCCTTTCATTCTACCTGTCCTTCACACTGCTGCCTGGCAGTTCCTCTTAATTCAAGAGTTAAGTATTATTATGTGTTATATTTCCCGCTCAATAAGATAATGCCTGGTCTTTGTAAGAATGTTTAAGTATTAGGGGAATATATAACATGAGAAAGTAGGAATATAATCTTATCTCTGAAGAGAAACACTTCTATGAATTTGGCATATGGTTTTTTTTTTTTTTTGCAAATACACCAACAGATACATGTTTTGTATTTTTTGTTTTTATTAACAGTTTTATTTTAAAAAGCACACTGCTGTGCATATTTCTTATTTTTACTGAGTAATGGTATCATAATCAGTTTCTACAACAGTACTTACGGATGTACCTCATTTTTTTTTTTTTTTTTGAGGTGGAGTCTTGCTCTGTCACCCAGGCGGGAGTGCAGTGGCACAATCTCGGCTCACTGCAAGCTCCACCTCCCGGGTTCAAGTGATTCTTCTGCCTCAGTCTCCAACTAGCTGAGACTACAGGCTTGCGCCACCATGCCCAGCTAATTTTTGTATTTTTAGTAGAGACAGGGTTTCACCATATTGGCCAGGCTGGTCTCGAACTGCTGACCTTGTAATTTGCCTGCCTCGGCCTCCCAAAGTGCTGGGATTGCAGGCGTGAGCCACTGCATGCAGCCTGTACTTCGTTCTTTTTAATGGCTGAATTGTATTCCGTATTATGGATTTGCTATATGTTATTGAACTGGACATGGATCTTGGTGCCATTTGCAAGAGTGCTACCATAAATGCCTTTTCATATTTGCATTTGCAAACTTATAAAAGTATTTCCATGGGACATATTCTGTGTGCCGATTACTTTTTAAAAATACTCCTTTAATTCTGTTACAGCCCTGTTTGGAAATCTTCTGTGACTTCTGGTCACCTGTATCATAAAGCCTAGACTAGAGCCTAGAGCCAATAGAAACATAACGTGAGACGTGGAGTCGTTTTACATTTTCAAGTGTGCACATTATAAAAAAATAAAAAGGAACAGGTGAAATATTTTAATAGCATTTTACTTAGCCAAATGTACCCCAAATATTATAATTTCACTGTGTAATCAATGTTAACACGTAAGTAGATATTTCACATCCTTCTTTTTGTACTGAATCTTTGAAATCTGTGTATTTTACACTTAAAACACATCTCAATTTGGACTATCCACATTTCAAGGGCTCAGGTAGGCACACGTGTGTGGTTACTGATTGGACAGCCCATGCCTGCACTCAGCCTGGTGCTTACGGCACTTTACACATAAGGTACAGTCGGTCACACAAGCCACATTCAGTCACATTTAGCCAACCTGCTTTTGCTTCTGACAGCCCCACAACCTTGCAGTGCTTCCTGTCTATTTTTCCTGCATCCTGCACAGTTTTTTGGGCAGGGTTTCTCAGCTTTGGTACTGTTGACGTTTGGGACCACATAATTCTAAGTTGTGGGTGCCTTGTAGGATGTTGAGCAGTATCCCTGGCCTCTACCCACTAGATACAAGTGGCACCTTCTCTAGAATCCCCCTACCCCATCTGTGGCAACCAGAAATGTCTCTAGACTGAGAATGCTTTCGGGTGAATCAGAAATCTCTACTTATCCATTTGGGTTGTTTTAGCCAACTGGATAAGCCTACTGTGACCTACCCTTCCTCTGAACTGGACTTCTTATCCAGCCAGTGTGGTAAATTTGTATTTTTGTATATTAGGAACAAAGTTAAAATCAAAATAGAAAATGCACCTCCTTTCGTAGGGTTATCATTTGGTATTACATGTTTTAGGAATGCTGTGAAAAATACAGGAACTTCTGTAGAAACACAAATGAAAATGATGGAAAGGCTAGAAAGTAAAGTTGCACTAAGACTTGAACCAGAAAATAATAATAGTAAATTGTGAGAAGAGTATTTGAGGACAAATTTATAACCAACACAAGGGCCTAAAAACCACCAAAATGACATACTAAGATAAATAGTGGGACTTTCTTCATTGGAGAATTTTAAGAGAAGAGTGTCATTGCCTTCCAATTATGGTTTCATGTCTGTTCTCCCCAAAGGCATGTGTACTTAAAACCCCTTTTGGCCCCATAAGAAGATTCTTTGGTCCTGATGAGATTATGTGCATTAGAATCACTTCTCCTGGGAAGGAGACGCTAAAGGGTACTTGAATAAAATATTAAAAATTATGAAGGACATAACAAAGGCCAATCAGTCCTTTCTTTTCCCCAGACCCCATAATATGAGAACATGGGTTATTTGATGAAATTAAAGAGTAGCAAATTAAGTGCTAATAAAACGAGATAGTCACTTACATAATTCATTGCCATGGGAGGTCACAGAGGCAAATTTTGTGGCTATATTAAATATGGGGCTGGATAATTTTATGACCGCTAATGATATTTTTAGCAGTCAAGACTGATACTGTGAGAGAAGAAATCCTATTACATTCTCCAGTAGATGGTTTGCAGGGACCTCTGGCAAGAGGTTTCTGAGAAGTGCAAGAGCAGACCTTGTGAGTTCTAACCTTTGGTGTACTCAAAATTGATTTTTAAGGTGAAAGTTCTCAGGCATCCCATTCATACTTCAGTGGCACCTTTTCTTGTGGAGATCCAAAAGCCCTTTGTAGTCAGAAGCAGTGGAGAAAGACATTGCCCAGAATTAAATCTTTTCTGGTCTTTGGGAACCACTCGACTTATTTATCATATGCCACTTGTGTGTCAAATCCTTCGCTTGGAGTTTTAACAAAGCATTTGGGGACATAAACATGTGGACACATCAGTGGCATTCTGAGTGAAGGGGGTGTACTAAAGGTAGAATGCAGAGTTGCATGGGAGCACAAAGAAGCAAAGGGATGTCTCAACCTGTGAGGTGCAGGGAAGGCTCCCAGAGAAGGTGACATTTGAACCGAGTCTTAAAGGATGAGCAGCAGTTCACTGTTCGGCAAGGCCGGGAAGGATATTCTTGGTAGAAGGAGCAGTCCGCATGTACAGATCCGGAGACAGCCTGGCATCATGTGTCAGGGAACTGCCAGTAGATTAGGAAGGTTGCACCACAGAGGCAGAGGACTGGTGAGGAAGGAGCTGGGGCTTGAGAAGGAGGAAGGAGCCGGATGGTGAAGGAAGAGGCTTGTGTTTGCCTGAGACCCCTCTTCAACAGTGGTGCCACTGTTTCCAGTGGCGACAGTAGTGGTGAGTTGGGAGTAAAGAAGGGAAGGACTTCAGGGATGTCCCGTGATCGATAAAGGACAGCCTCTCAAAGCCTTGCCCAACTGAGTAATAGGCCTGTCTCTTTTTGATCATGGTCAAGAATTAGTTGGCAGTGAGCCTTGGAGTTCACATACTCTTTGCTTCACTTATTTTCCTGTATCTGCCTGAAACAGTCTTTACCATGAACCCAATCACCATTATCAATCGTCTGAGAAAAAAGAAAAAAAGAGCCTCCTAGGGCTGGGTGCGGTGACTCATGCATAATCCCAGCATTTTGGGAGGGCGAGGCAGGTAGATCACTTGAGGTCAGGAGATCGAGATCAGCCTGGCCAACAGGGTGAAACCGCGTCTCTACTAAAAATACAAAAATTAACCTGGCATGGTGGTGCACGCCTGTAGCCCTGGCTCCTTGGGAGGCTGAGGCATGAGATCGTTTGAACCCGGGAGGTGGAGGTTGCAGTGAGTCAAGATCGCACCACTGCATCCCAGCCTGGGCAACAGAGAGAAACTGTGTCCCCCCCAAAAAAAGCCTCTCCTGTGGTTGAGTAGGGGGTGTTTCTTACAGGTCTTAGATAAATTGGGACGAAGTCTAGTGTGTCTGGTCTGATTTTCTCGGGCGCTGCTAGAACAAAAGCAGCTCTTGTGTGGGAAAGCAGAGGCAGATTTCATCGGCCTGACCCCAGACTCCCATTTTCTCTGTGAAGTTGGCTCAGCAAACAAGCAAAAAAAAAACATACAATATCTTTGAGGAGCAGGAGCAGATGGATTGAAATGTTAAAAATCTGGTTTGTTAAATGATTTCAGCTAACAAAATAATTAGAGAGAAAAAGAAGCACCCAAACTCTTCTCCTTCTTCAGTGAAATTTAAATAAGAATATCATTATTAATCACTTAGAGTCCAACTTGCAATTTCTATACCTTTAATACTAATACTTTTAAGAAGAATGAAATGAAAATGAGAGAAAGAACATCATCTGTAAACATGCGTTTAGATGCAAATACTTAAATTTGTATTGTTACATGATATAGTATGTGATCAGCAGTTTTCTTCATTGCATTATAAAGAGTTCTGTAATTAGTGCATTTTTTGTAATGGATAACTTTTTCTACAGTACTCTTTTAAGGCTCTTTTAAAAACATGGAATTGCTAGAGAGATATAGAAGTGAGGTTAGTTATAGAAGGTAAATAATGTTCATGTCCAATTTACTGTGAGGCCGCCTATGTCATAGGATATTGGTGGATAACGTTGAAATACATGTACCAAACACTGTTTGATGTTAGACACCCAAAGATGGCTAAGATCATGGCTGGCAGTGTACTAAGTACAACAAATGGTTTCACCAGGAATCCCTGATGAACTGATTACAAGTTCTGTAGTAGAGATCTATCTAATGTTAGCTCCGTCTGGGGAGCTGACAGTGTTTTCACAACAGCTAATATTTAGACTAGGTCTGAAAGTAGAAATTACAGTTAACTGGAAGAGAAGAGAGAGTAGATCAAGGTAGGAGAGAGCATTTCAGAACAAAAGCAACAGAGATCTCTCCTGAAACTTTAAATAATTTGTTTCTTCTTTTTTTCTAATTTCTGTTATATCAGTCAATGTTGTTATTTCTAATACATTTGGAAAATTTTTTCTTTGAAGAAAGAATGGGCTGTATCCTGTCAGCGTGCGATAGGTATTAATCTTGCCAGTAAGCGGGTAGTGAGCACAGTTTCTGTAATTCCCACCATTAGTTCACTTAAGTATTTATTAATCATTTGCAGCAAACAAGCAAAAAAAACATACAATATCTTTGAGGAGCAGGAGCAGATGGATTGAAATGTTATAAATAAGTCTTTGCTGTCAGAGGTGAGGCGCATGGCATGGGTAACACACATTTCCTCGATTGTTAAGCATGTCTGTGTGATGAATCAATACAGGTTCTTCCAGTTCCAAATGTATAGGTTGGTACAGAAGCAATTGTGGGTTTTGCCTTTGAAAGTAATCCAGTGATTTTGCATGAAGTATGCCTTTTGTTGACTGGACTTCCATCAGCAAGGCTGTTTGTTTATTGTGGTACAAAAAAGAAACATAAGCTTTAAAAAAAGGTTGATGTCAAGTGATAAATGTATCCTTTCAAGGACCATGTAAAAATAGGTGACTATATTTAATGAAACTTTAGGTTTCAAAAAGTGTTTTTTCTGTCTGTTTTAGACCTTAGCTGGATCTCCAAAATACAAGTGAATCACCCGGCAGTTCTGAGGCGTGCGGGACAAATCCAGGCTCGCAGAACGGTGAAAAAGGAGTGGCAGGTAAGGGTTCTTCTTGAGCATTCTGTGCCTGTATTTTACAATGCATGGTCTCTTCCCTCAAGGCCACAATATTGAATTTCGCTCAAGATGCATCTAAACTTAAAAGATTGCAGCTGTCCATGACTTATTTTAATAATTCATATATGATGATGATGGGTTGGAGAAAGATAACACATTTATCCAAACAAGTTAAAAATCTTATCACTCTTGAGTGGCAAAACCGCAAATGAATTTGAGGCATCTTTATTCATGAGTGAATTAAATGGCATATTTTCTCAACACATTTATTCAGTTTTTTAGACATGCCTTCTTTGGTTGTCTTCTATTTTAATTTTAAAGCCCTAACATCTAAACTTGATGCGTCCACTCTTGAGGCCCTTAGGTTTAAGAGTTGACCTTTCTTGACCATCGTGTTTACCTTACTATTTCTTTCCATAAATCGTTTTTCAAAATTCCAAAAATGATGTTTCGTAGAGTACTTGTGGTCAGCATTTTCTTCAGTGTATCCCAACCAAAGACGTGCTGTGTAAGATTAAAAGGAATTCAGAGTTCATTTCACACGTGAGGCAGAATACTGTGATTGAATCCTTGAGAGTGATAGTTCACATTTTGCTCATCCTTAGAAATACTCTGATTGAAAAGATAAAAGAAAATTCATCAGACTGAGTTGTGAAATATGAATATTGTTTTAAAAATGGAATTGGATTAAATTGAAAAAAAAAAACATAAAAAACTTGGAAACTTTAAAAAATAATAATCTCATCCCAGATCCCAGAGTAGGGGGTAAAATGTAAGATAGAAACCTTCTTTCGGAGTTCTTCTATGTCAGGGTGGCTCTGATGGGCTCTCCGTTTGGCTGAGATGGAGTAGTCAGAAGTGGGGAGACATGGGCTAATAGGGGTTTCAATTTGGGATATCTGTGGGAGAAAAAAATGTTTAAGGCCACTCTTCCTCCATTTTATTTTGGGCAGTGTTCATCTTGTTAGTGGCTCTTGAGCTGTGTTTATATCATATATCAGAATATTCCATAGAACAGTGTGGACATAAGATATTAACACCCATACTTGTCTAATGCTTCTCTACTGACCAACTGGGTTGGAGGTTTGTTTGTTTGTTTATTTATTTATTAAATTTACTTTGTTTTCACTTTTCTTTAAACCAGGCTGCTTGGCTCCTGAAAGCTGTTACCTTTATAGATCTTACTACACTTTCAGGCGATGATACATCTTCCAACATTCAACGGCTCTGTTATAAAGCCAAATACCCAATCCGGGAAGATCTCTTAAAAGCTTTAAATATGTATGATAAAGGTAATGTTGTTGGTGTGCTCTGTGTGGTGTTTACTGCTTACAATACTGAGTACTAGATCTAAGAGGACTTAAGATACAACTGCTAATGATAGCGGTGATAGAATCCATGATAGAAACTCTTGCTGTGTATACATGGACAGATTCTTCTCTGAAAAACAGCAGGAAGAGAATCTGAGTCTTTTTTTTTTTAGGTCAGTTCTTTCCATCAGTGGATTAAAGTACTTGGTAGAGAGTGACTTTATTTCTTTTCAGTTCTTCAGTTTTGGAAAATTTCTGTTTAGTGACACTAAAATACTAATTCTGATTCCCTAGCCACACATGAAAAAGCCAGTCTCATTACTTAATAATCACATCTCATACATAAAGTATTTTCTGTGAGTATATGAAATACTTTTGAAAATAAAGTGCAAATAAGAAATATAGCCTGCTTGTATATTAGGTTAGATATTTCAAAAAAAGTCATGTTCACTGCCTTAGTATACATGAAAAGAAGGACTTTCCTAAAGTTACCGTAAGTTTAGAACCTCAGCATTTTGGAGATGTTGGACACCTGTAAGAATTGATTCCCTTGTTTTCTAAATAAGGAACCCAACACCTGGAAGGCTAAGCGGCATTCCCAAGACTACATGTCTTGTTACTTGCTGGGCTGGTTTTGGAGCCAGGTCTCCTTCCCATGGAGTATGCTTCATGGCCCCCGAGTGCCTATCTGCTGTGAGTGCAACTAGGGACGCTGAATTGGCCCAGTGCAGGTCTTTTATCCCAAATAAACATGTTTAGGTTTATAGGTAACATACAAACCTAAACAGCTCTATGGCTTTTGAAAAGTATTCATTATGTTTATTTCGAGTTGGCCATAAAAATACCACCTTATTTATTGCACTCAAAGGTAACAACTTGGTTTAAGGTCTTACGATATTTCTTTGTTTTATAGTGACTATTTGATTTCTAAGTTTTTTAAAATTTATGAACTTATTTCTTAAAATCAGGGCTTCCATTTCAGATTTTATTATTTCTTTCAAAATAGGGAATAGGATCAGTTAAATGTCATTTTTGTGGTACCGCCCTCTAAATTTTAGTTAATATTTTTCTTCATCTGTCCTTCTTCAAACTGTCCTTTCTTCAGGTTGTCCTGTGAGAATGCTCTGTAAATACGGATTTTGTTATCTACCTGAAGTATTTTCATTTAGTAGCGATCACCAAGTTTACTATTTAGACATTTCTAAAACACAGTACTATGTTAATCTCAAAGAAGAGTATATCAAACTTGTTTTTATGACTTTTAACGATAAGAAAATAATCCATGTTGTCAAGAACTAGAAGGGAATGTGGAAAATAAAAATCTTTTAATTTATTGCAGCATTGCGGGGGAATTATTTTTTCTCTCGTTTGATTTTTGCCAGTATTGCGATATAAATGATAATTAAAAGCATGTTGTGTGAATTGAACTTCATTTAAAGTTGGCTATTCCTATTTTTTCTTGATAGGCATTACCACAGCTGCCGTTTGTGTTTATCCCGCCCGGGTGTGTGATGCTGTGAAAGCACTCAAGGCTGTAGGCTGTAATATCCCTGTGGCATCAGGTAAAATGGGTTGTGGCTTTTGTTGTTATTTTTTAAACGTGTGTCCAGTTCTTCATACAGTGGGGTATTATATATAGTTTTGTACTATGATTTAAATTAGTTTATGTATTTAATTAGTTGTATTTATTCATAATTTTAGTATATATTAATTGCTTAGTAAGTGGAAGACATATTTATTCCCAACAATATAGAACTGTATTCCTATCCTTAAGGAAACTCAGTTGGTTTAGGAGGAATAGTCAGGTAAAGAAAAAAATCATAAGGCACGATATATAGTATTTATATATATATATATACACGCACACACATACACATACTAACACACGTATGTGTGTTCTTATTTATATATATATATATATATGTAAAACATAATAAGGATATGCGGACTGGGGACGATGGCTCACAACTATAATCCCAGCACTTTGGGAGGCTGAAGCAGGTAGATCACTTGAGGTCAGGAGTACAAGACCAGCCTGGCTAACATGGCAAAACCCCATGTCTACTAAGAATACAAAAATTAGCCAGGCTTGGTGGCAGTGCCTATAATCCCAGCTCCTGGGAGGCTGAGGCTGGAGAATCGCTTGAACCTGGGAGGCAGAGGTTACAGTGAGCCGAGATCATGCCGCTGCACTCCAGTTTGGGTGACAGACCAAGACTCCATCTCAGACAAAAAAAAAAAAAAAAAAAAGGATATGCGCAAAATGCAGTTGCAATTCTGAGCAGGGAATGATATATTCTTCAGAGGTTGGTAACACCAAAGTAAGAGAAAGCATCGTCGTGGATATAATTGCATTGGGTTTTAAGGATGAGAAGGAGTTCACAGTGTTAATAAGGTAGGGAACCGCATTTTAGACAGAGGCACTAGCACGTATGAAGGCACAAAGCATGTTCAAGGGACTGGAGAAGGTTTGCAGTTGTTGACTTCAAAGGCAGGGTTCCGAAGACAGGGCAAAGGGGGAGATACAGGAGTTGAAGCTGGAGAGGGAGATCAGGGCAGAATTTCAGAGGGGATCCATGCCATGTGGTGGCATTTGGCCTGAATTCTGATGATAGAGAAGACACTGAAAGGTTAGAGACGTGACATGATCAGCTTCATGGCATTGTAAGTTACCTGATGGCACTGTATAAATTAGAAAAGGAGTGAAATGGACTTAGGGGAGACTTGTCACAGTCCACGTGGGAGCTGATAAGAGCCACACAAAACCTAGAAGATAAAGGAGAGAGTGCATTCAGGAGTCACTGACTTCAGATCGACACAGTAGGACTTGGTATGACAGAAAAGTCTTTAAAGCATTAGTTTGGTAAATATATATCTGTGTGTATATGGATGGATGAATAGACAGATATAAAATTAGATTCTAGTTTTAAGAGATGTTTGAGGAATATCCTAATGCTTTAAAAAGGGAGTCTAGGCCAGGCATGGTGGCTCACATCTGTAATCCCAGCACTTTGGAAGGCTCAGGCAAGAGGATTGATTAAAGCCGGAAGTTTGAGACCAGCATGGGCAACAAAGGTCTCTACAAAAAAATAAAATAAGTAAACATTTAAAAGGAGTTTATAGCTTATTAGGAATATATTAAAACAAACATGGTGCACAGTATTTATATAGAATTGGTTTATGAGGATTCCCGAAGTATTTGGCAGCTACACCTGTGTAGACCTTAATTTTTCATCAACCTCAGTCAGTTCAATTTTTGCTTTAAACAACGGAGAAACATGCTTTCCTCTAAGGTAGCAGACCTAAGGAATTGTTTTTAATTTTTATTTTTTGAGACAGAAGCTCGCTGTGTCACCCAGGCTGGAGTGCAGTGGCATGATCTCGGCTCACTGCAAACTCTGCCTCCTGAGTTCAAGCAGTTCACCTGCCTCAGCCTCCCGAGTAGGTGGGGCTACAGGCATGCACCACCACACCAGGCTAATTTTTATACTTTTAGTAGTAAACATGCCACCATGTTGGGCAGGCTAGTCTCAACCTCCTCACCTCGGGTGATCCGTTCGCCTTAACATCCTAAAATGTTGGGATTACAGGCAAGAGCCACCATGCCCAGCCCCAAGGAATTTAATGTCAAGGAAACATGACAGGTTGTATTTAGAAACAGGGATGGAGAGTTAATGATGTGCGTGTAAAAGATGTTACTATTTTTCAAGAGTGTAGTTGTCTTTTGTGTTTTCATTTTCCTCTTATTTACACTTGGCTCTGCTCTTCCCAACCCTGCCCCTTCCCCAATTTTGTGGACTAATTAGGTATGTTTTCCTCCTGCATTCTCTTTTCTTTATGCTCATCTGCCAGGCTGGTTGTTTTTAACATAGGCGATGGGAGGAACACATATGACAATTTGTTTACCACAGCTAAAGAGGTTCATGAGAAAGTTAATCAAGATAAATCAAGGGTAAAAGAGTAAAAATCAAAATAGCTAACTTGATCAAGATTTGGATCCAGAACTAGTGTGCTGGGTAACTAGTGTTCATTAAGACAGGGCTACAACTACTATTTTATGGCTATCACTGTGAAGATAACGTTGTTGCTGGTTACTTAATCCACCTTCATGAGCATCTCTGCAGCATCTTAATTTCAGATCTTCCAGAAAATGATAATATTTGTCCTAACACTAATACGAGAGAACATTCTATTTCTTCACACTTATGCATAACATAAGTGATGTTCTTAAGTGTCATTAATGCATTGGTCTTTAAATGCTGATGTTTTGGGGTTTGGATTTCTTTGATGAATTACTGACCAATTGAAATTTGTTTTCCCCTCCCCCACTTCCTTACTTTCCTTCTTCCCTCCTTCCCTCTTTCTTCCTTTCCTTTCTTATCTCTATTAGTGGCCACTGGATTTCCAGCTGGACAGACTCATTTGAAGACACGATTAGAAGAGATCAGATTGGCTGTGGAAGATGGAGCTACAGAAATCGACGTGGTGATTAACAGAAGCCTGGTGCTGACAGGCCAGTGGGAAGGTAGGTACATGCTCTTACCTAAGAGAGTGTCACCATTCTTCCCTGGTGAATCAGATGATGAGATAAGATGTAGTATGTTTTAGAGGTCACTGTTCTAGGTGACAAGTTAGTAGATCAAAGGGTGAATTTAGGAGACTAAATTTAATCTTAGCATGGCTAAGATTACTCATCCTTGTGCCCCTCATGAATCTAGGCAGTTGCCTACCTGCATGAACTTTTCAGATCCTTTTGAGTGCTTAGGTGAATAGTTGCTTCCATGCAATAGATTCATAACTTTTAAAACAATTTTACCAACATGCTTTTTCTTTAGAAGGGAAAAGTTACTACTATTCTATACTGTTTTGTTACTCAATACATACTTCACTCTAGGCAAGTCTTTTATGCAAAGTTTATTGGAATATATTGGAGGAAACTTCCCTTTTTTATGTTCATTTTTGCAGTCTTTGAAGATGTGGGATTATTAAGTTGACTAAGTTTATTTTTACTTCTTGGTTCCTTATACATAGCTCTGATGACTATCATGAGATTAATGATTCACTGTCACATCAAAATACAATAAGACATTGCCCTTTCCAGCAACAAGCTTTTGTTTTTTTAAGTAGATGTTAAAGAATCAAGTAGATTTTACCTCTGTCTTAAATAAATTTTGTATACTAAAGATGAGGTCATTGGTAGCTAGAAAAGTAAAATTCTCTCTTTCAAAAAAGTCATTATAATAAATAGTTTAACCAAATTTTTTTTCTTTTTTGAGATGGAGTCTTGCTCTGTTGCCCAGGCTGGAGTGCAGTGGCGCGATCTTGGCTCACTGCAAGCTCTTACTCCCGGGTTAACGCCATTCTCCTGCCTCAGTCTCCCAAGTAGCTGGGACTACAGGCGCCCGCCACCACGCCTGGCTCATTTATTGTATTTTTAATAGAGATGGGGTTTCACCATGTTAGCTAGGATAGTCTCGATCTCCTGACCTCGTGATCCGCCCTCCTTGGCCTCCCAAAGTGCTGGGATTACAGGCGTGAGCCACTGCGCCCGGCCTAACCAAAAATTTTTAATGAAATCACAAGTTAAAGCCAGGATAATATATTGTCTCTTTATTTGTGTGTATATCAAAAGGCATATTTTATACTAATTATGGAGACTATACCTACTCACTGTTTAAAAACAGAAATCCCCACTAGTCATAAAGGAAGTGGATATTCCTTGTAATCTCACTCCCTTGAAATAACCCCTGGTAACACTGCAGGGTGTAACTTTCCACACTTCTCTACATAGCATGCTATCTCCACACTCTTTTAAAGTTTAAATAAGAGATAGGATTTAAATAAGAGATAGGATCTCTTATTTAACCTGCTTGTTGGACTTGCCTATATCTCATGGGTATTTTCCTGTGACTTTCTATTCATCTATATCTGTAAAGCCTTTGTCTGTCTATTTGTGAAGCCTAATTCCATTGATTGTCAATTATGAATTGCTTTTGGTTATAAAGTAGCAAACATTCAGTCAGTGGTTTAAACCCTCAGTATTTATTCTCTTATATAAAGTCCAGGGGTAGGTATTTAGGGGTGTGTGGCAGCTCCACAAAGTTCTTGGAGACCTGATCTACGTTTATATTCCAGTTCCAAAGCACGTGGCTTCTGCTCTTAATGTCAAGAGCGCTTCATTGTCTGAGGTGGCTTCTGAAGCTCCAGCCCCTTACACTCATTTCTTGGATCACAGGAAAGAAAGGCTTTTCACATCAAGTCTCACACAACACCTTTGCTTATTACACCTTTGCCCGTTGGCCTGAGCTGAGTGACGTGGCCATTCTTGGCTTCAAGTAAGCTGGAAAATAAGAGTTTTTAGCTTGGAATATTAGCTACTTTCCTGTACATTCCCATTTCCATTACCTTCACCCCTCCGCTCCCCAAGTTCCCCATTAATACTCATCAACATTTATAATTCTTGCCGGGTTTAAATTCTTGACAGTTCACAAATATCTTTTTGTATTTTGTGTTCTTTTTTTATGATTGTTCCTGTGTGTGTTTGAGCCAATTACAGTCATTCTTATAAGGCATATTTTAAATAGATGTCTCTGTTCCTATATATTAATTTTGCTTATCTGCTTTTAGTCACGGATTTCACTAAGATTTAAGGCTACAGTAAAATGAAAAAGTGAGTAAGCACAGTATTTAAAACAAATCTGGCAATAAAGTTTATGTGATTTAGTTGTATATAAACCTATATGTCCTTTATATCTTAAGCAATTGTGTAGGTATAGAAATAGAGTTTATAACTTACACCTTTTATTAAGCAGTTGTGGATATAGAAATATGGTTTATATTATGCTACTGATTGGAAAATAAAATACAATAGGAGATGGGTTTTGATGTAATTGATTGCCTCTTAATGAACTAGGAATGGTTGTTTTTAAGAACTGATAATTTCCCAATAACAGGCATTTATACAAAATATAATGACACATCTTTGTCCTGGACCATACTTTTATATTAACTCTTTTTCTGGTGTTAACCTCTTGACCCAAACAAACTGAAAAGGAACATTAATACTAGAAATTTAATTCTAAATAGAAACCTGAAATGACTTAGGACTTTTCACTGCAATATTTTGTCTTATTTTGATTCTCAATTTGATTGCATATTGTATTTTTCTGTGTCATGTTTTAATATTAGCTGTTTATTAAAATATCAGCGTAAACTAATTTCTTGGAATTTGTGGATGGAAATGTCTGTCAAGCAATTGCATTTTTAAATCTAGGGCCCTCTCCCTTGTGCAGTGAGGTTTGTGGGATACTTGGTAAAGCACAATAGAAAGAACCTCATTTTATTTCATTTTTTAAGTTCTGGGGGACATGAGCCACATGTGCAGGTTTGTCGCATAGGTAAACGTGTGCCATAGTGGTTTGCTCCACCTGTCAACCCATCACCTAGGTAGGTATTCAGTGCCGCATGCATTAGCTATTTTCCCTAATGCACTACCTGCCTCCACCCTCCCCCGACAGGCCTCACTGTGTGTTGTTCCCCTCCCTGGGTTCATGTGTTCTCATTAAGAACCCCATTTTTTAAACCTGGCCCTTCAGAGTGGTCTTAACCATTTCTCATGGACATGAGAGTCCACAGTTTAGGGTATGAACTAGAGGAGACTGGATTTGGGGGTGAGGGAGGTCTCCTATTCCTCTCTGGGTTCTCCTTAGTGACCATTTAAAATGTCCACTTTCCTGAAATTTCTTACTTTTCCACCCTCCTTGAAGCTCCTACACTGTTAGCATATGAACCTGCTACTTCTCAGAGAAAATAAAATCATCAGACAGGAGCTCCCTCCAGGTCCTTGTATCAGGCTGCTTTTCTTTGCTTCTTCCTTTGCTCCTTCCTCCTAAATTCAGTCCCTCCACTGTGCTGTGGCTCTCATCTCCCCCTGCATTTTCAGAAGCCCTACTCTATCCATTGGGCATTCTTTCTCCTGTGTCATCAGCCTCTCTCTGCCAGCTCATTGCCATTAAGCATTTAGACATACTCAAGCTTTTCTTAGCCATTTACGAAAGAACCCACATGCCGGCTTTCCCTTACCTTCATCCCCAGCAACGTCCTCCTTTCTTCTCTTCCCTTCACTACTAAAATTCTGAAAAGAAGACCTGGTGCGGTGGCTCACACCTGTAATCCCAGCACTTTGGGAGGCTGAAACGGGCACTTTGGGAGGCCTCATCACCTTTTGCTCTGCCCTGCCCTAAGTTCTGGTTCCGCAGCGATGCTTGGGGGTGGGGCGGCTTCCTCTCTTGAGGTCAGGAGTTCGAAACCAGCCTAACCAACATGGCCAAACCTTGTTTCTACTAAAAATACAAAAATTCGTTGGGCATGGTGGCACATACCTGTAATCCCAGCTACTCTGGAGGCTGAGGTGAGCGAATTGCTTGAACCTGGGAGGCAGAGGTTGCAGTGAGCCAAGATTGTGCCACTGCACTGCAGCCTGAGGGACAGAGTGAGATTCCATCTAAAAAAAAAATTTTTTTTTGAAAAGAGTTTGTTTGTCCTGAGAAGTTCAAACTAATATACTAATGACCTCTCATCTCATTATGTCCAGGTCATACTCCCTAGTTGTTTATTTAGCATTGCCATGCAACATACGACACAGCAGACTGTTCCTTCCTTCTGGTAATACTTTCTTGTCGTGGCTTGGGTGACTACATTCCTGAGGTCTTCTTTTCTGTTTCTGATTACCCCTGCGTCTCATTTGCAAGCTCCTCTACCTCCTCTGTCATCCCTGAAGTCATCCATCTCAGATTCTGAGAACCATGGACACTGAACTGTGGTTCTCAGATTCTGTCCCAGTGTGACTTTTCTGCAATCTTGGTGTACTTTCCTTTGGGAACGTCATGTCCTTGCTGATTTAAGTTACATTCCTTATGGCAAAGACAACCAAACCTCCTGAGCACCAGGACCACCTGGACCCAGGGCCACCTGCTCCAGAACCCGTATTCCATTGTATCACTATACCATGTTGCATTTCACCCATCATTTACATGTAAGTAGACATTCAAAATCACTGAACCTTGATGAAATCAGAGAAATCTGGCTATTTTAGAAATAAATCTATTAGGTCAGGCACAGTGGCTTATGCCTGTAATCCTAGCACTCTGGGAGGCTGAGGCAGGCAGATCACTTGAGCCCAGGAGTTCAAGACCAGACTGGGCAATATGGCAAAACCCCATCTCTGAAAAAAAAAAATTGCAAAAATTAGCCTGGAGTGGTGGTATGTGCCTGTAGTCCCAGCTACTCAGGGTTGGGGCTGAGGTGGGAGGATTCCTTGAGCCTGGGAGGCAGAGGTTTCAGTGAGCCATGATTATTACCACTGCACTCATAAACCACTGTGTGTGGTCTAATAGATTTATTTCTGAAATAGACTGAGCAAGAGAGCGAGACTCCGCCTCAAAAAAAAAAAAAAAATTTTCATTTCCCTGACTTTCTTAACAATTTTTATTAAATACAATTCAGTTGTTTATCGATTATTCCAAACTGTTTTGTTACTGATTCTATTATCCCAGTATACAGTGATGCTTTCAGGGGCCAGTGAAATCTCTGAGGTGATTGACCTCATAGCTCACAGTCCAGACTCTTTTTTGATTTATGCATCTTCTTATTTGTTACTGTTTTTTTGCCTACTCCTTAGTGGTTAAGCTTTTTACTGTCAGGTCACGTTGAGCTCGTGATGGCACACTGTCCTTCCCTGACAGTCCTTCTGTCACTCCTGTCCCGCTGGACATGGAAATGTGGACAACTGTGTTTCTCACTTATCACCATAGTTTGAAACAAATAGAGTATGGCATGTATTGTTGGTTCTCAAAATTATAATACCTCACAAATGTTATCAAATGATTTGCCCCAGCTGCTTTCCTGACAGGATCTAGTATATCTGCCTGGGCATTTGTGATGAAAAGAATTGAGGTGTATATGTAAGGGAGGAATAGGCTCCTAAATGGGGAAAATCTCTCCAGGTGATTTTGTTCCCCTTCCCCACCAGTCCCATGTCCTTATTAAGAAGTACTAACTCAGGACTCTTCCTTCTTCTTCTTTTTTTTTTTTTTGGACATAATTCCAGTTCTTAGTTGCATATACTTTAGGTGCCAGATAGTGGAAGCATTGTTGAATTTACATACAGCAATGTATGTAAATTCATACATTGAATACATTCATATATTGTATGTTTTATTTTATTACTAGTACTAATTAATTAATTAGTTAATTAGTACATATTGTATTTCCTATATGTTTCTATGCCTTTAGCCTGGATCTGTAGTTAGTTGTAAACAGGAGAGTTTGATGAATTAAAATGTTATCCCAGTGAATTTAGCTAAGAAGTGCATCTGCTTTCTGTGCTCTTGAGAAAAGAAGGCTTTCCTCTCCCTGGGATGGCTGTGCTCTCTGATAAAGATAGCATCCAAATGGGGACATCACCCACCCAGCCAGCCAGCCAGCCAGCCAGGCCACCCAGTCATTGCTGAGTCACAGTCAGACCCAGAACAAATGCACTGTGGGAGGACAGTACTGGGAAAGCAGGAATAGTTGAAAGTTGCATCTTTGCATTTAGACAGATCTTGGTTGGAATCTTGGCTCTATTGTTTACTCTTGGACAGGTTCTTCTCTGTGATTTCTGTTCCTTCTATGTAAAATGGAGATAATGACATCTACTTCACAGGGTTACAATAGGGAAGAAATTAGATAATGTTTGTAAAACGATCATCCTGTTGCTTGACCCAGATGAAGCCCTCCTTGCCAGCTGCAATGTTGCCTTCTTCTCCTTCCTCCTGCCCCTGATGATGATCTGTTATCAAGGGAAGTGACACATAGCACATGTGTTAAGTGAATAAAGTGGAACTCTAAAGACTTGGGTTTTAGTCTTTATGATTTTGATAATTTATACCTAGACCTTGGGTAAACACTTCACTTCTCTCTGCTTCCATGTAAATGTTACAAATGAGGGGATAGGACATAATGATTTTTACAACCCTTTAGAACTATAATGATCTTTGATTTTATGTTTAGTGTTTTCATTTTCAGTGAATATTATTCCCATGATTAGTACATGTAATAAAATATTTCTTAATGGTGGTGTTGAAGTTGACATATAAGGTGCATTCCTTAAACAGTTCTTTGAAGAAAGCATTCACCAGAAGTGGTTCATCATCTCATAAATCTTATTGAGCAGGTTTTAAAAATTGAATAATTTCCATGCTCTGTAAATATACAGAGGTGTTCATTTTACTTTTTAAATGACTCTTTCTGTTGCATCTGTTTACCTAACATAGTTACCAGTGACAGGGAAATGCTGTCAGATTGCACCTTGTTCAGGAATCTAGCTCCATGAGCTGAGGACCTGGAGCTGGCTTTACTAGCTTTGGGAGACTCTTTCCATACTGGAGCACCAGCAGACATAGTTCCAAAGGTGGCTAGGATTGTCTGATATTCTGCAGCATCTCATGTTCAATGAGCAATTGGAAGTACCGTTTGTCTCCTGTATCCACAGCCTCATGTACTTTTCATCTCCTTCAATTGTTTACCCCTGAATTGCTATCTTAAATCTGGCCTGTGAAGTACATACCTCATGGCTATCAAACATTTTAGGATAAGAAAATGAAATATCGGCACCAAAGTCACATTATTTTTCATTTTCTTATATGAAGAGAATCCTAAAGACGTTGAATCTGTGCAATAATCTATTTTTCTTATTTGCTGATTTTTACACAAGAAGGATGGTAGAAAGAACATCTCAAAAATAAATTGGTATATTTCTTTTATAGAGTGTTAATCATATTTTATTAGAAAAGTAGTCTCTAAATCTATAGACACTTTTTGGAGAGGAATTACATAATCTATAATTTGTGGTTTCTCTGTTTTAGGAGTTGTATATAACAGAAATTCTGGAAATACTTATGACAACTGTATGCTTTTATGGGTTTTATATTTATGCTACCATTCTTCAAAACTTCAGATACTATTGATAAAAATATGCATCTTATCTCTTGTAGGTTATTATTATATCTGGTGTGTTAGCTCATCTCTGCCTTAATCTCACAAGATTAATTAGTTGCCTTGGTGAATGAAACTGTTCTTGAACATTTTTTGACTTCTTTAGTTTAAAAGGTTGCTGTACAATTTTATATTAAGTGTTTTACTATACATATAATTATCTTAAGAGTTATATTCAGGCCATTCTTGCACAGTGTTGAACATCTTTGTGATACTCAAAAAATAATTGCTTAGATATGTTCGTTAACAATTATTTTTTAAGTGCCTTTGAATAGCAGGGAATATAAAAGGAAATATACTTTATGACTTTTAGATAGGAAACAGTCTTTAAACACTTGGATTCTTACTTAAATCATAATTTTAAACATATAAGTTTTAGTAACAGAGTTTTTGTTGTCTGGAGCAGTGCTTTTCCAGAATACTTAGCAGATTGCCAGCTGCTTCAAAATTGAGAAGATACTTTCCTTTCAGGTGGACCCTAGAGAGAAGAAAGTCGATTTTATTTATTTATTTATAAGTGTTTTTAGCTTTTTGAGAGTTTTAAAATTTTCATTTCCTTTTTTAAAATACACCATTCTATTTTTTAAAATAATGTTAAGAATGAGCTCATAAAAAAACTGAAAAAAAAAAACCAGGTGCACCCACATTTCCAACTCCATCTCCCCTTTCAGATTGTTCAAGATGTATACATGTTGATTGTTTATCTGTAGACCTAGTTCTTTCCATGTTGTTATCAGAGGTTGACACCAAATTACCAAGTAGATATTTTTCCTTTGATTTAAATTCAGATTCCATTCCAGCAAAGCAACACGAAAAAACCTAATGTCTAGTTTTAGCTTCTGGTGTTAGGTTCTCCAGGTAAGAAGTGAAAATGGAGACTAAATAGTGTTACCATCTTTATTCAGAAAGTCATTATTTTCAGCAAAATGGGGCCAAGGCAAAAAAAATCCAGGTTGCAAGACTTGGAAAAACGAGTGTCCACCCCATGGGATATTTACAGATTGATCACTATGACAGCAGCTCTTTCTAGAGGTAATAATGTTGTCATTAGGTTGTGATAATTCTCTAGAGACCCCAACAGCCCCAGATTGAGAACATCTGGAAATTGTTCAGATGACACAAATTTCTGTTTTCTGTTGTTAAGGCTTCCATGGTGCCTTTCTGTGGCATCTGCCACTGGTTTTCTTTTTTTTTTTCCCCCAAACCTCCTTTCAAATCCGGAAATATACATAAAATACAAGAGTATTTTCCTCACCTATGCTCCTAGGCTCTTGTCTTGATACCCAGTGTTATGAAATCTATCAGGTAAACTGCTGGCCAACTGGGATGTCTGCTGAAATTTCTGGAGGTGGAATAGCAAATGAGTTCATCCAGCAAAGAGAGCATCTGAAGGTCCATGAGTCTTGGCAAGAAAACACAAAGTCCCACACATAAGACCGGGATGGGGAGTTTTTCGTCACTGAAGAGGCCATCTTTAGATGTCAACTCTTTTTCTTTCTTGAGATGGAGTTTCGTTCTTGTTGCCCAGGCTGGAGTGCAATGGTGCGATCTCGGCTCGCTGCAGTCTCCGCCTCCCAGGTTCAAGAGGTTCTCCTTCCTCAGCCTCCGGGGTAACTGGAATTACAAGTGTCCACCACCATGCCCAGCTAATTTTTTGTTTTTTTAATAGAGATGGGGTTTCTCTGTGTTGGCGAGGCTGGTCTTGAACTCCTGACCTCGTGAGGAGGCCGAGGTGATCCACCCGCCTCGGCCTCCCAGAGTGCTGGGATTACAGGCGTGAGCCACTGTACCTGGTCGTATCTCAACTCTTAAAGAAAATTCAGGAACCAATGCTAAAATGAACAAGGCCAGCAGATTTCGGAGTACAGTCAGTCTTCAGTGAGGGCTTAAATTCCTGAATTTCTTTTTGGCTTCTGTCCTTTCTTCATTATCAAAGTACCAAACAGTATAGCACATCTAGTCTCATAGGAAGACAGCACCTCGTGTGGGTTCCTGCAGTCTAACCAGAACAGGAGTTTTTCACAAATGGCCTCCACATCTGCCATGAGCGATCTCTCCTCTGGAAATAGCCATAGGATCCTACCGTGTAGCCCGGCATCCCAATTCTTGTTCAGATAGTGGATGCAGGCGATGCAGCAGCCATTGTTGTTGGGGTTGTCCACATGATGAATGTAACCTATTCCATTTTTAAGATAGCAAGCCACCATTGCCTCGGACCTCTCCTTGACATAGTATTTTCCCAGCAGCTCCTGCATTAGAGGACCAGCCTGTCAGTGAGGGACAGGAGGAAGCTAATGGCCTTGCAGCCCTTCTTGTTGCTCCCAGTCTACATGAACTGGGCACCCTTTGGAGACGCTGCACACAGCCCAGCCAGCTGGCTGTCCCACAGGGACCCCTTGCAATGCAGCTGCTTAATGTGCTCCTGGATGCAGTTGCCCACCACCTCCTTGCCCAGGAAGTTTTGCAGGTCGCAGAAACTGACCTCCTGCAGACAGGGCATGATGTATACTCTAAGGAAAATTTCTCCAATTCCTGCCTCATGATGTGTCCCGGGCATTTCATGCACAGGGCAGAAGTCGGGGACCCCCAGCGTGCACCCAGAGAGGGAACGATGTATGCAATGTGAAGCCAAGGCGTGGGGAGCGGGGCCAGGGTCCCAAGCCATTGCAGTCAGTACCAGGGACAGGGGAAAGTTGCTCACAACTCTCAGGAGAAGGGATCTGCGTTCAGGGACCAGTGGGAGAGTGGTGCAGGACTCCATGATCTAGTGCTGGACTTGCAAGTTCATCTTAAACAGAGAAAACTAAAATGCTGTAGATGCAAGTTCTGCTGGCGTGAGGGGACAGCATTGCAGAAGGTAGGGCAAGTTGTCAATCTGATTTGGATGCTCTTTCAAACATGCAGTCTGACCCCTTTGCCTCGTCTCCAGTCCTTGGATCCACACTGATGCACACAGGCCTTTCTGAGTGTGGCTGAGTGCTCTGAGTCCTGTCAGTGAGCACTCCACTGACACAGCCTCACTTGTTTTTCAGCTGGGAACGACAGGCAGAGGTCAGATTATGACTTCTACTTCTTCTCAGTGTGGCAGTAGTAGGAGGGATGCGGGGAGACAAACAGGAGACAACTCTTCTGCTAGTTGTGCCACTATATTGATGAAGCATCTGCAGTGTAATATATCCTGGGTTTCTAGCACGCCCACTTTCACTACCCCTGAAAACCTCATTATAAGTGAAAACATTTATTAATAGGTTTTTAATGGGACATCACTATGCCAGCCACTTCTCTGGTGTATGTGTTTTGTTAAATTTTGCATTATTCTGACTATTTTGCAGTCGTGGTATTGGAATTCCATTTTCATTTGTCAGGCACCTTTGATAATAGCCTACCAAATTATTATTTTTCTAGTACATGGCAAGAATTGCTTTTTTTAAAAAAAAATAGAGAATTTCCAGTTTTCTTAAGGTTTGAAGTTTTAACAACAGATATATATTACATGTGGATATGTAAGCAGAAAAAATAGTAAAGGCTCTGGAGAATAAGGTCATGATGTTTGCAGATATTTAACTATGAGGACATTTACTGAAGTCTTACATGTAATAGCAAAAAATCTGGAACCTTAAGTATCCAATAGGAATATTGTGCAGCCATTAATAGTAGCTCTGTAGACCTGTATTTATTAACATAGAAATATGTCAGCGATATATTGAAGGAAAAAAGCATGTTACAGAATAATATGTACCATATATAATCACTTCTTTTTAAAGTTATAGAAGCCACAGAGTGATTGATAGTCTAAAAAGCCCTCCTGTAAGAAAACTATCTGGATGCTAAATTACAACAAACATATCAAATTATTTTTTAACTTTTATTTTTGAATGATTTTAAACTTACAGAAAAGTTGTAAAATTGGTACACAAGACTACAGTTTTATCACTGAGATTCCCCAGTTATAAAGTGCTATACCATTTACTTTTTTTGACTTATTTCCTCTGTGATGTGTGTACATACATATATAAATGACGTATTACATACGTATTTTTCTGAACCATTAGGGAATAAGTTGCAGACCTGTTCACCTGTTACCCTTAAATACTTCAGTGTGTGTTTCCTGAAAACAAGGACAAGGACACTCTTGTACCAAGCCACAGTACTGCATCAAAATCAGGAAATTAACATTGATAACCATACGATCATTAACTCTACAGATTGTTCAGATTTTGCAGATTGTCCCAATAGCGTTTTTTATTAGGTCTAGGATCAGTTGTTTCATATTTCTTTAATATTCTTTAACCTAAGAATACTAAGAACAGTCCTCAGTCTTTCCTTGTCTTTGACGATTTACGGGCCTGTTATTTTTGTAAAATATACCTCACTTTGGGTTTGTTTGGTATTTTCTCACAATTAGATTCAGGTTATACATTTTTGGCAGGCGTGCCACGGAACTTTTGCTCTGTTCTTCTCAGTGCATTATTTCAGGAGTCACAAGATGTTAATTTGTACCATTATTGATGATGTTCCTTTTTTTACTTGGCAAAGATGGTTTCTGCCAAGTTTCTCCATTGTAAAATTAATAAGTATTTTGCATTTTAGTAAGTAATTAATACAGATTATGAATGGAGATATTTTGAGACTATGTTAATATCCTTTTCCTCATCTAACTTTTATTCACTCTTTTAGCATCCATTGATGATATTTCAGCTATTACTTTGATTTTCTAATTCTATCATTTCTTCTATACTTATGAGTTGGCATTACCAAAGCTGGGCATGATATGGAACCCTACAAAGCCAGATGTGGTATTGACATCCCTCCCTCCCTTCTTCCCTCTCTCCTTACTGGTCTCTCTCCTTCCCTCCCTTCCTTCCTGTTTGTAAGAACGCATTGATTCTTGTTTTACTCAATTGGTTATAATCCTTTACCGTCATTATTTATTTTGATACTCAGATAGTCCCAGATTTGGCCAGTGGGAGTGTAACCGCTCACTGGGTTCGCCTTGCCTGCTGCCTACAGAGAGCCAGTTTCTCAAGACAGGGAATTACAGTAGAGAAAGAGTAATTCACGCTGAGCCAGCTGTGTGGCAGACCAGAATTTTATTCTTACTCAAGTCAGTCTCCCCGAGCATTTGGGGATCAGAGTTTTTAAGGACAACTTGGTGGGTTGTCAGTGATCCAGGAATGCTGATTGGTTGGGTAGGAAATGGAATCCTAGGGAATTGAACCTGTCCTCTTGTGCTCAGTTAGTTTCTGGGTAGGGGCCACAAGGTCAAATGAGCCAGTTTATCAATCTGGGTGGTGCCAGCTGATCCATCAAGTGCAGGGCCTGCAAAATATCTCCAGCACTGATCTTAGGAGCAGTTTAGGGAGGGTTGGAATCTTGCAGCCCCCAGCTGCATGACTCTTAAGCCGTCATTTCTAATCTTGTTAGTTCTACAAAGGCAGTCTAGTCCCCAGGCGGGAAAGAGGTTTGTTTTGGGAAAGTGCTGTTATTATCTTTTAAATTATGAACTATCAACTAAGTTCCTCCCAAAGTTAGTTCAGCCTGTGCCCAGGAAGGAACAAGGACAGCTTAAAGGTTAGAAACAAGATGGAGTCAGTTAGGTTAGATCTCTTTTACTGTCTCAGTCATAATTTTGCAAAGGCGGTTTCAGGAGCTGCTTCAAACTGGCTCCTCTGTCCTTTTTATGTTCCCATCATTCTTTAGGAACTTCCTTGCTTTCTTGTAATAGATGTTTCAGGTATATCTTTGACGTTGTCTGCTCCAGCTTTGGAATCAGTCATTTCTCCGAGGAGCTCTTCCTCCTTTTATTGATTAATTGTATTTAGAAACCAAGATTTGGCTGCTAGGTATAACTCATTGCTATTGGGATGTTATTTTTCTAGGCCCTCTTATCAGACAGATCTAGTAAATACATGAACGTACACATATACACAGCACACACATAGAAACACACATTCATGTATATTTGTTTATCTGTATGTCAGTCTATAAATCTGTCTTAGAACTTACAGCTTCACACTGATAACCTCTATTACACTCCAGCATTGCATGGTTTATTCTTACTTTCCCCTTCCATATTTATACCCCTTCTTCTTGTCAGTGAGAAATCTTGCTCCCATTATCCATTATCTTCAGTATATTCATCTTTGTGATCAATATTTACCTAGTTGATCAATTGCTTTGTGTTTGACAATCTCCAGAGCCTATGGGTTGTCTTCCTGGCTCTACTTACCAAGTCCTCCCCAACCCCTAGAATTTTCAGTCCTCCCTGGTAAGGACTTTCACTTTCCCCAGAGCTGACTGCAGGTCCCCCTCACCTTGCCTCCACTCTGATGTGGCAACATGCAGGCTAAGAATTTCTCTAGGCCCCAGTGACACGGGGGCTAGGTTTCTCTTCACCTTCTTGGCAGTGTGTGACTGAGAAAATCCCTGCTCCCTCTTGTCTGTGGTTGAGAGCTCCCAAAGACAGAGTTCAGAATCATCTTTCTAAATCAACAAGAAGCTCTTTCATTTTAGTTGTAACAGCTTAAACTTTTAGAGTAAGTCAATGTTTACCATCATTTTACATGTGCTTATTATTAAAGGTGGATCTGAAGGAAAAATGATTATCTTCCTAACCATTTTAATACTTTTATATTGGCAGAATTTGAGAAGGGTTTGAGCTGTAAAAGTAAAGCTCTGCTATCTAATCTTGAGGAGAAAAATGAAGCTTGGAGAGGTTCAGTAACTTTCCCAAGTAACACCACTAATCAGCGGCCAAGCAAGGACTGAAAAGTACTGATTCAAAAATGCGAACTCTACTGTAGCACCATACTCTTGTTTTCTTCCCATCCAGGGGAGCTAAAAGAACAATTTATAGATCTTTTTTTTTTTTTTTTTTGAGATGGAGTCTTGCTCTGTCGCCTAGGCTAGAGTGCAGTGGCCGGATCTCAGCTCACTGCAAACTCCGCCTCCTGGGTTTACGCCATTCTCCTGCCTCAGCCTCCCGAGTAGCTGGGACTACAGGCGCCTGCCACCTCGCCCGGCTAGTTTTTTTGTATTTTTTTTTTTAGTAGAGACGGGGTTTTACCGTGTTAGCCAGGATGGTCTCGATCTCCTGACCTTGTGATCCACCCGTCTCGTCCTCCCAAAGTGCTGGGATTACAGGCTTGAGCCACCGCGCCGGGCCTATAGATCATTTTTAGTGCATTATACAAAATTAAGTATCTTAGGTTTCTCAGTTACCTTGGAACTTTTCATTTTACGCAGCTTTTTTACCCTAGAAGAATGAAAACCAGGTCTTAGGATTATAATGCCCATCTGTCAAGTGAGTTGTTTGAACTAGAAGGCAGTTGACATCCCTTTAGGTTCTGAGTTTTGGCGACTCTGTGGCTCGAAGTACTGCATTGTATTTCCCTGAGAATATGTTGTAACTACAGTGAGTGTGCCTGTGCATGCATGTGTGTTATGTGTGCTGGAATAGAGGCAGAAAATTTTGAGGAAATACAGTTTTATTCCACGTATGAAGACATGACGACTCCTTTCTGTAAGATTTGGGGCAAGTCATTTGTCTCTCCATGTCTTACTTTTCTTTTTGAGATAGAGTTTCGCTCTTGTTGCCCAGGCTGGAGTGCAATTGTGCAATCTTGGCTCACTGCAACCTCTGTCTCCTGGATTCAAGCAATCCTCCTGCTTCAGCCTCTCTACTAACTGGGATTATAGGTGTCCACCACCACGTCCTGCTAATTTTTTGTACTTTTTTAGTAAAGAAGGGGTTTCACCAGGTTGGCCAGGCTGGTCTCGAACTCCTGACCTCAGGTGATCCACCTGCCTCGGTCTCCCAAAGTGCTGGGATTACAGGCGTGAGCTACTGTGCCTGGTCCACATCTTACTTTTCACATTGGAAACGTGAAGGTAACTGAACTATCTCACAAGGGGATGGTTAAATGTCGTGTGGAGAACACTGAGCATTTTTGAGGGAATAAGCTTTGAAAACGGGATTTCTTATCCTTTAGAGTAATTATTCCTCATGCAAAATTTTTTGGAAAGGGCGTCTGTTGAACTTATTACTTCACTTGTAATTTCCTCTGCGTGTGTGGTCTAGCAGCAATTATAATAACTCCACGCCCCACCATTGTCCTTTCCTGTGAACATAGGGGAAAACCTGCTCATTCATTTTTCCATTGTTTGGCTTATTTATATTGAAAGGAAAGTGCCAACTGAGTTTGTTAAAGGACATAATTTGAGATTGACTGGGTTACATTTCAGCCATCAAGCCACTTTGATTAGCATATGTCATTCATCTAGTTTCCAAGGTGTCTATCATGGTACTGTCAAAGTACTCAAAATGACCTAAACACTAATAATGCTTCTTTGTGGTTTCTATGGCTTGTGTTGGAGTGAAGTGGTCTATTTTTTCTTATATGTAAGATCGGCAAATTCTAGTTGTACTTTCATAAGTATTAGGACAGTGCTTGCTTTTTTGTTGTTGTTGTTCATTAGTTATTTTTGGGTTTTTGGAAGTGTATGAGAAAGAATGTGGGAAGCTGGTATTGAATGACTAAATGCCTACTAAATGCCTGGTTCTCTTCTAGCCACATGTATGATTTAATCATCACAAAAATATGTGAGCAAACCGAGCCTCCCTAAGTAATTAGGCTTAGAGAAATTGAATAATTCCTAAATGTTTACACAACTAGCACGTAGCAAAAACTGTCTTATGTCAAGAGTCTGCTATTCAATGTAGCATAGGTTCTTAGCTTAAAAACAAACTTGTTTGTGATATATAGTAAACTTTTTTCCCCAGACTTTTTTTTTAGGGGCCCAAAGAGGTTTTATGTTCTTTAAGGAACATAGATCATGGTGTCCTCAGCTTTTGTAAGTCCCTCTGTAATATGAGCCTAATAAGCACCGAGTAATAACAGTAGCACCATCACTGCTGCCACCAACAACTTTGAAAACAGGAACTGACATTCCTTGAGCGTGAACAATGTGCTGGATATTGTCCTTATCTATTCATGTATGTTAACCTGTTTGATGCTCAAAATAACTCCGTGAGGTGTGCATACTTCTATCATTCCCATTTTGTAAATGAACGTGGGACAGGTTTAGAGTTAAGTAACTTATCCAAATCAAACAATAAACTAGTAGTAGAGTTCGGGTGTGAATCCATATACTCAGGAGAACCCACATTATTGTCTACAATACCATACGTCTTCAGTAAATATTCATGAGTTGAAGATGAACAAAACCAATTCTGATTAAGTGAAGCTGAAAGGGGATTTATGATATTAGAAAGACATAAAGAAGCTCACTGAATAAGTAGGAAGCCTTGCTTGGAAGAAAAGCAGGACCATGAGAGAATAAGGAGCAGAGGACACAGTCAGACTGTGCCACAGGAAGAGCGTGGTCCCAGGGCCACTGCTGGTGCTGCTCCTGCTGGCCAGCACAGGTACCACACTGTTGGCTGGTGGCTGGCCCCTGGGACACTGGACTTTTGGATCTCTTACTATTGCTGATACCACACTAATGAAGAAAATATCTAACTATTCTTTCATCGTTGTCTCACTCTGTAAGATTCAAAGCCCTGGGTAGAAGCAATCACTTGATAGAGCCCAGGTCACATTTTAAAAAGACCAGATTTGGTATAACTTTTGATGTAATTGTTCTAGTATATTTTGGGCAGAATGGTAACAAAGAAATGACAACTTTCCACCTGTTGAACCTTTAAGATATTTTCTCAGTAAAACTTGACCCTATTATGTGGTAAAATAGGCCAGTAAAATGATTTTAGAAATTTGCAGTTAGAGAATGAGAAGGCATTGGTTGCATATTTGTAAATCCAGTTATGTTGTAAGTGACCACTTTCAGTTCATTCTGTTTGGATCATGGATTAAAGAGCATAACTTCCAAATGACTGAATCATAAAATACCTCTGGTTTTCCTGGTTAATTTTAACTATACTTCAAGAAATTCACTTGGCATCAGAAGGTAGCACTCTAGAAAAAGGATGATTTTTTTGGTTAACAAATATGGCTGTGATCAGTGTTTTAAGAATTTGTTTTACAGGCCAAAGTTCACTTTAACAACTGCTATAATAAAATACTTTCAAGCCTTGTCTGATGGCTCACTGATTGTAAGCAGTAATCCATACAACAGAACTTTGGTTACTGGAACTGGGTCAGGCCATGAAGTAAGAGTTGACTTTTATAACACAACACTTAGTGGAAATTCATTTTACTAGAATTCTGAACTTAATAATTAAACTTTTTGAGTGCTTATAACATGTCAGGCAGTATGCAAAGTACTTTGTATATCTCTCTCTTACTCCTAGTAACCCTGTAAAGTAAATATTATTGACGCTTTAAGGATGGAGCTGATGCTGAGAGAAATAACTTGCCTAAGGTCCCACAGGAAATGATGGAGTTGGGTTTTAAATCTGCATTTGTCTGACTCTAAAGCCAGCTTTTAATGACAACACTATTTTGTGGAAGAAAATCATTAATTAAATCACAAGTTAACTTGGATTAGTGTTCTTGGATTTTTAGATCAGATTTTCCTTGTCACTTGTTCTTAGAGAACAAGTTTCTTTTTTCAGATTCAATAACTCAAGAAATGTCATTCCATCCAATTCATTCTCTGAATTAAAAGAAGATATATATATTTTTGCTACATAGTCTATTACTATTTTTAACATTCTTACACAGGTTGTCACATTGAAGGCATAAGTAGGATGATTTTCTCCCAGGTTAGGTAGATGGGCAGGGTAAGGCAGGTGGTGTGGCATCTCGGATCAATCATCCCTAGTACTCACAACTGCGCGTTACTAAGGATCTGAGAAAATAGTTTGTTCTTTATTGAAGAACCTTCTGTGGGTACCATCTCTCAGTGGTAACAAACTTTCTAAACTTAACTGAGCATCTTGGAATAGAATATTTGCTTTCATTTCTCTTCATTTTTCACTTCTGAGCTTCAAGTTCGTGTTTTCTAGGACTGAGAAGGCAAGTTTTATTTGGCTGTTATAACTCCTGTGGTTTGAACTGAGTTTGCTGACTTGAGACTAATTTTTCATTTTTTTATGTATTTTAGTAAGCCTGTGAATTATAGAACTCTCATTTTAGCTTTAAGAAGTGCTTACCCCAACCCTTATTATGAATGTTTCCCTCCTGCTTGGTTTAGTCCATGTGCTTATAAAACTACTTCCTATGAAAGATTCTCAAATACAAAGGAAAGAAAAAGCCTTGGTCCTGACACCATGGCAGTAGCCTGAGTTCAAGAAATGAAAGTGGCCGACCTGATACAGGGTAAAAGCCAAAATCCACTGGTGTCATTGAAAGAAGACTTAAATAATTTTTTAAAGATTTAATACCCATGATTTTGGTCTAATTTGCTTACTAAAATCCTGTTACCTTTCATATGAAATGTTACCTTGAATATGAAATATGCAAAAAATCTGGGCACAATGTAGAACCCTCCAAAGCCAGATGTGGTCCTGGGGTCATGGGCTCAGGGGTTAATAGATTCAAGGCAGCATCTCTGAGCCTCCCTACAGATGGCTTTGTGCACATGCATCCAACACTACCTGGCCAGGCTCAACACTTTTTAGTCAGATATATAAACATACTCTGGCAGGCAGTGGGGCAAGCTGCTGTGTCTTTATTGTCATGAACGTAACTCTCGAGAAAGGTGTGCTTTGTATTTCAGCCAAAGAACCTATTACTTGTGAATGGAAGAGTTAATAAGAACCTGATTTGTTTTATTACTTTTCAGAGGGGTATACCACTGTATGTATAGTAGCTACATTTGTTTTTTGTTGGAAGCAACCATCATATGGACAAGACAGAAATTATTTATAATTTGCATGTCATTATGATATTTAAAAAGCTCTATGTCTCTGGACCTCAGGCCAGGGCTTAGAAACGGTTTCATGGTAGCAAACCAAACTTTGCTTGTAACAGGATGTGAACTGCAACAGAATGCTCCAGGCAATGTTAAATTGGGGTGATTTTTAGAAAGTGACAAATGTTTTATGTTTCCTAAATGTGAAATGGGTTCTACCAGCTCTAAATGGCTGCCAAGTTATGTTATCACTTGCCTGCTTTGTAACTGCCTCAATTATTTTCTTTCCCAGCCCTGTATGATGAGATTCGTCAGTTTCGCAAGGCCTGTGGGGAGGCTCATCTGAAAACTATATTAGCAACAGGAGAGCTTGGATCTCTTACTAATGTCTATAAAGCCAGTATGATAGCAATGATGGCAGGTAAGTGTTTTGTATTCAAATGATGTTTTCTATTGAATTGATGTTTTTAGGAGAAATTTAAGTAAGTGAAAGCATTTAGCTATTATTAAACATGCTAACCACTTGGAATTTTTTTATGGGAGGAATCAGATATTTTGTAAAAACACGTCCAGTGTGAAGTGGTCAAAAACTCCTGGCTGTCTTCCACATTTTTTTTTTTTTTGGTGGCATTTCATTGCTGCACTATGCTTACAAGGCAGTAGATGGCTCTCTTGTTAGTGAATTGCCTTCTGTTTTATTCTTTGATTATTCACTCATCAACATATGTTAGACAGGAATTTCTTTAACTCTGACTTACTCGTCTCTGAATTTAAGCTTTTCATTTATCTCAGAGATATGTATCCATACTATCTGAGACAACCTCTGCCTTTGTTTGTGTTAATGTTTTAAAATTTAGTGCAATATCATTGATTTTTATACTTTCAAATATGAGTTGACTTATTCTTTATCTCTGTGAACAGCAGGTCTATCCATTTAGACATCCACGCTTGCAGCCTAGGAGTCATGCTTGGTTCTTCCTTTTTCTCACCTCACATAAGTCAGTGAATAAGCCTTGAAAGTTCTCTCTAGACCTCTTTGCTGTGTTTGACACATCTTCCCTCCATTCTAAGTGCTGCTCTCTTAGGCCACCATCCTCCTCCACAGGGATTACTTCAGCTGTTCCCCTGTCTTCTTGACTTTTGTTCCCCTCCAATCTGTTCTCCACACTGTCGCCACAATTTTTTTTAATGCTAATTTTATTATGGTACTGCTTGCTTAAAATTCCTTCAGTTGTTTCCCTTCCTCTTCGTGGTAAAGTGTACATTCGTAGATTCTTATTTTAAAAAGGTCTTTACTAAGACCCTGGCTGTGCCATCTGCAGAGAACTGCAAGTAATTCTACATGGCTGGAGAACACCATGTTGTTACTTGCAGTTCTCTGCAGATGGTGCCATCCCTTTTGAGTCTTTGTACGTTCTGTGTCTGCCTCCTGCCCGGAATGCCTTTTGCCCAAATAACTCAACATCTTTGGGTTCTGCACAGGTACCACCTTTTTCAGGAATTATTTCCCCTGATACTGCTTCTCCCCCTACTGTTTGGCTCATTATCTCCTCTGTGTGTCCACACAGCATTCAATTAAAAGCCCTGTCATATAACTCATCACATGACATTGTGATTGAGTGTTGAATTTCTAGGTGTCCTTCTAGGAGCCCTATATTTGGAGGAAGATACCTGGTTTCTCTGGTCTTGAATCTGGGCCAGCCATACTCTTAGGTACTTCTCGAGTGCTCTGTCAGGCCTAGCAGATCATTCTTTGGAACTCTACTGAAAATCAGCCTACTAGTCATCAGTGGTGGTGTTGGTCTGGTCACAGCTGCTATGTCTAGAAAATATCTGCACTTGTCGTCTGAGAGCAAAATCTCAGAAAAACCTAAGGATGAGAAGGGATGGAACACTTTGAACAGTTGTGATGCTGGCATTTCAAAGATTCATAGTAGAAGACTCACTGTACCTCTTAGGAACATGGGAAAAGCCCCTTGGAGGCTACTTGGTGTGCAGGTAACCTCCCTTTTATGCTCCTCGCCAGCACAAGTGATTGTTAGCCCGGGTAACAAAGTAAAAGTTTGGAGACGAATAACAGCAGCCACTTATAGTACATGCTTTGTGGTAGCCACACTGTTGGTTGTACTCATGAAGCTGAGATACTCCTCAGGGTCACATCGGAGCCAATCTTGTGATATCTGTTACCCTAGCTGTTATCCTGGTCACAATGAAAGTGTATTCATTCTGGAGGTCAGCCAACCCTGTCCTACCCACAGCACCCACTACTCATATGTGTCCGGAATTTATTCCCTCCAGTGGGTTCTTGGTCTCGCTGACTTCAAGAATGAAGTCGCGGACCCTCGTGGTGAGTGTTACAGCTCTTAAAGATGGTGTGTCCAGAGTTTGTTCCTTCAGATGTTCAGGTGTGTCTGGCGTTTCTTCCTTCTGGTGGGTTTGTGGTCTCGCTGACTTCAGGAGTGAAGCTGCAGACCTTTGCAGTGAACGTTACAGCTCTTAAAGTTGGTGCATCTGGAGTTGTTTGTTCCTCGCAATGGGTTCGTGGTCTCTCTGACTTCAGGAATGAAGCCACAGACCTTCGCAGTGAGTGTTACAGCTCGTAAAGTTGGCACGTCCAGAGTTGTTTTTTCCTCCTGGTGGGTTCGTGGTCTTGCTGACTTTAGGAATGAAGCCGCAGACCCTCACGGTGAGTGTTACAGCTCATAAAGCTAGTGCAGACGCAAAGAGTGAGCAGCAGCAAGATTTATTGCGAAGAGCAAAAGAACAGAGCTTCCATAGTGTGTAAGGGGACCCAAGCAGGTTGCCGCTGCTGGCTGGAGTGCCCAGCTTTTGTTCCCTTATTTGTCCCCGCCCATGTCCTACTGATTGGTGTGTTTTTACAGAGTGCTGATTGGTGCATTTACAGTCCTTTAGCTAGACACAGAGCACTGATTTGTGCATTTACAATCCTTTAGCTAGACAGAAATGTTCTCCAAGTCCCCACTCGACCCAGGAAGTCCGGCTGGCTTCACCTCTCCCCCTCTAAACAGGATACCCCAACTGCTGTTGGGAATTGGGCGATGACCTCTCTAGCTACTTCCTGCTGGATGGGGGCGAAGAAGGGGCCCTGAAATTGTAGTGTCCTCCAGAGAACTCTTTAGGCCAGTGAAAGGGCCAGCGGGTCAGTCTAGGGGTCCTTGGTAGAAGTTGTTAGTTGAGCTCATTTGGGGTTCCATTTGTAAGACTGTGGTTTGATGGCCTTGATTCTCGAGGAAACAAATTTGACAAGGAGGTTAAAAATAAAGGACCCAAAGGTGTGTAATAGCAAGATGGCTGTCACAGGACCTAGAAAGGGGAGAAGTCATGTCGCCCAACTCCAGAGGTTGGTATAAGAGTTTGAAAGGCGTTGTCTGATTTCAGAAGCCCTTTCCTATAAATGTCAGGTGGTATCTCGTACTATCCCTGACTGGTTAGTGTAAAAACAACACTCTTCCCCTAAGAAGGTGCAGAATCCTCCTTTCTCAGCAGTGAAGAGGTCTAGGCCTTGGCGATTTTGGAGAGTCACTGCTGCCAAAGAGTCTATTTGGGATTGTAGAGTAAGGATAGATTTTGTTATTTCTTGCAAACTGTCTGAGGAATCCTTTGAGAGTGTGTGGTAGTAGGATAATACATGTTACACTGTTAACTTTTAGCAAACTTTACTTTACTTGAAAACCTTGTAAGTTTGGGATTTTAAGTTTTCTTTGCTATTAATGAAACCTCGTTCAGTTCATATTAACTTAGAATTGGTATAGATGACTCTTTCCTGATTCTGTAAGTACTTTAAGATTTGACTGAGTGCAAACAACTTGCAGGTTTGAGCAGACCAGTTATTAGGCAATTTTTCTAACTCTGCTTCTACAAGAGTTTCCTTATCACTTACTGAATACCCACTGTGTCTTTTTCCCTTAATTGCCTGGGAAGAACCATCTATTGTCCTGTCCTGAAGGGAGTTCCTCCTAGATCTGGTCGGACCTTTGTATGGTAATTAATTATGATTTAGATCCCGTGTTAGGAAACCTGCTGGGTTAAGGATTTTTGATAGGAAGGCTATGGGTTGTCAGTGGCCTCAGTGCTTTTGGGCTACACTCTTGTTTACACTGACAACAAGGTGATATTGGAGTATTATAGGGTTACAGAGAAGACCTTCAATGATCAATTATAGGTTTTAAATTTACCCTGGCTTTTAAAGGAATAGGGTACACTGTTTTTTCTTTACCACTTCTATCTCTCTCTTTCTCTGTCTCTGATTTCTTCTTTGTCTGTCTCTCTCTTTCTCTCTGACTCCCTCTTTGTCTCTTCCTGTCTTTCCTTCTTTGACTTTCTGTCTCTTTGTCTCTTCCTCTGTCTCTCTTTGATTCTTTGTCTGTCTCTTCCTCTGTCTCCTTCTCTTTGTCTCTCTGTTTCTTCCTCTCTCTCTTTCCTTCTGTCTTTGACTTTGTCTCTCTCTTTCTCTGTCTGTCTGTCTGTCTTTCCTCTCTGCTGGTTTTGGCAGTGTAAGACTGCCACCTCCTTGAGTTTTTGCACTGTGTGCAATAACTCCATGGTTTCCTTGTGGTATTTAATGGGGGTTCCCCCCAGAGGGTAGGAACTCTCTTTCTTTCCATATTGCAACATGGGCATGTAGGATTAGATAAACATACTTGCTATCTGTATACACATTTATTATTCTTCCCTTTCCCAGTTCTAATGCTCGGGTAAGTGCCACTAGTTCTGCTAACTGGGCGCTGGTCCCTGAGGGAAGAGGCTTACTTTCAAGTACTGTTACTATGGCATAACCTGCTCTTCGTATACCATTCTCCACAAATGAACTTCCATCGGTATATACGTTAAGGCCAGGATTAACTAAGGGGACTTCTAAGAGATCCTCTCGGGTGGCATAAGTCTGGACTATAATTTGTTGGCAGTCATGCTCTATTGGTTCCCCATCCTCTGGGAGAAAAGTGACAGGGTTGAGGGCCACACAAGTACGTATTTGAAGCACTGGTCTCTCAAGGAGTAGCACCTGGTGTCTAAGCAGGTGGTAGTCTGAGAGCCATAGACTTCCTTTGGCACCTAGTGTGCCATTTACATCATGAGTAGTCCAGACAGTGAGGTCCTTTCCTTGTATTATTTTGATAGCCTCTGACACTAAAGACAGCCACCCCCGCAACTACCCATAAACAGTGAGGCCAGCCTTTTCTACTATATGAGTTTCCTTACTTAGTAGCCACTGGTTATGGGGTTGTCCCACGAGTCTGAGTAAGGTCACCAAGAGCTATTCCTGCTCTCTGTGTGATGTATAAAGAGAAGTTTTGTCCCATGGGAAGACTTAAGGCTGGAGCTTGAATTTGTTCCTTCCAGTGCCTAGACTTCAGCGTTGATTCCCTTCTCAAGCAGGGGACAACAAATGGGTAACTTGTTCCCCATATTCATGTAGATAATAGCTCCAGCCTTGGCTAATATATCCCTCCCTAATAAGGGTGTGGGACTTTCAGGCATAACAAGAAAGGCATGTGAAAAGAGAATAGTCTCCCAATTACACCTGAGGAGGTGGGAGAAATACCTGGTATAGGCTGTCCCAGGATTCCTCGGTTGTTAACGGACCTTGAGGACAGTTGTCTGGGACAGGAGATTAACACTGAGAAGGCCATGCCAGTGTCCAGGAGGAAGTCAATTTCCTGGCCCTCAATGGTTAAACGTACCCAGGGCTCAGTGAGGGTGAGGACATGAGCTGGTGCTTGCCCCGGGCACCCTCAGTCCTGTTGTTGGATTATCTGGTTGTGGGCTTCTGGCCCAGAGAACCTTTGTCCTCTGAGGCAGTGCACCTTCCAGTGATTGCCTCGGCATAGTGGACATGGGCGAGGGGGCAACTTCTCATTGGACAATATTTTTTAAAGTGTCCTTGCAAACCACACTGATAACAAGCCCCACCAGGTGATTGGACTGCTCCATTTTCTGTCCTCTTTGAACCACGAAGGTTTGTATCTCTGAGGGCCATGAGTAAGGCTGCGGTCTTTCTCTGATCTTACTTTTCCTTTTTGACCTGTTCCTCTTGGTCCCTATTATAGAACACTGAGGTTGCCAGGTTTAATAATGCCTCCAGATTTTGTTCAGGCCCAGGGCTCGCTTTTGGAGCTTTCTTCTGATATCTGCGGCTGATTGGGTAATACACTTATCTTTTAGAATCAATTGACCATTGAATGAGTTGGGTGACAGGGGCGTATATTTTCTTAAGGCCTTCCATAGCTGCTCGAGGAAGGCAGAAGGATTTTCTTCTGTTCTCTTAGTTATGGTGGACATCACTGAATAATTAATGGACTTTTTCCTAATTCTCCTTAGTCCTTGTAGAACACAGGTCAGCAGATATTTACGACTCCAGTCCCGGTGATCTGAGTCTAGATCCCAGTGGGGATCCGTACTGGGGACGGCTTGCTGAACAGTAGGGAATTTGTCCCTTTCTTCGGCCGTCATTCTATCATTTACTTGACTAAGTAATATCATTTACTTGACTAAGTAAATACCAGGTATCTCCAAACTCTCGGGCTGCAGCTAAAGCCGCATTCTTTTCATTAAAGGCCAGGGTTTGATCTAACAATAGCATGACATATCTCCATATGAGATTGAATGTTTGCCCTAGACCCTGTAGGACGTCTGTGTACCTATCAGGATCATCTGAAAACTTCCCCAGGTCTGCTTTGATCTGCTTTAAATCAGAGAGGGAAAAGGGGACATGGACCTGCTTTGGGTCAAATTCCCCTCCCCCTACAGCTTGAAAGGGACATAACCAATAGCCTGGGGGTTCTTCTGGTCCCTTGGAGATTTCTTTGCTTGTTTCCTTCTGGGCAGGGGATATTAGAGGAGGCTTATCATTAATAGGAAGGGGAGCTATAGGGAGGCTAGGATATGGGGGTAAGTTGCGAGGTCCTCCTGTGAGCTGTAAATTGCAAGCTTTGCATAGTTGTGTATTCTCCTTCAATGAAAAGAAAGCCTGGACATAAGGTATTTCACTCCATTTGTCTTCCCTCTTACAGAAAAGGTCAATCTGCAGGATAATATCTAGTTTATACTTCCTTCAGGTGGCCGTTTTTCCCCATCAGAGAGAGAATATTGGGGCCAGGCCATAGTGCAGAAAAAATGAGCCACCTCTTTTTCAGGGTTTGTGGATCAAGTTGGTCCCAGTGACTTAGCATGTATTTCAAGGTTGAGCCTGTTGATGCCTGAGTGTTTCCCATCTGAAAGACAAAACTGCCCATGGTTTTGGATTGTTTGGTTCCCCCCCGCCCAAGAACCTGCAACGGTCCCTGGACCCTGCTGATTGGAATAGTTGTGCTCACTGATGCAGCAGCAGAAACACTAGTTTTCCTCCTAGACCACAAGGAGGACCGAGAAAGGTTGGATTTAGTGGCCCTTATCGATGCATTCTCGAAAACCTGCACCCTTGCCTGTCCTCCTAGACCAAGAAGAGGAATGAGGAAACTCGGATTTAGTGTGCCTTACTGATGCATTCTCGAAAATCTGTTAGAGTCCTAAGTGTTCTCCTGTTAGTATTGGGACTTTACTCCTGTCCTATAAAGATGTTATGCCCCAAAAATGAAGTGGAAGTCCATACCCTGATGGAGGGAAGGGATCTCCAGGGTTGGAAGAGTGATGCCTTTTGTCCTTACTTATATGATAGGAAAGATACCATTTCTGAAGCTCCCCATATCCTAGCCTCAGGAATAGCTTTTGTTAGGCCTGCTAGTCTGCGGAGGGATCCTGAAATTCTTGCTAAGATAGTCCCCCCAACCCCGACAGGGCTTTGGGCAAAAGTTATGTCTTTCTGATTGGTGAGCCTGGGTGCCTAAAGAAGGGAACAGAGTCCTGAAGTTTATACTAGAAATCATTCTTATAGGAGAAACTAGAAAAGCACCAGAAACAGGGAGTGGTTTTTAGAAGCGGGACTAGCCTGGGAGAAGAGAGGCGAGAGGAAGTTTCTTTGGCAGGCATGAGGACCCAGGAGGCAAGGGTCACGATAGATAGGATAGATGGGCAAGTCTCGCTTGGGTGACATGACTTTGAGAGTTCTGCTCATGACTGCAAGGTCAACCAACTTGTTGTCAGGACCCCGGGGCTGAATGACTTTCCTCTCTGTCAACCCTCGGCTCAGTCCAGAAGTACAGGAAAAGCGGAAGCTGGTTCCAGGCGAACCAACGCTCCCGACTCCAAAGAATCGGGGGTCCTTAGTTAGAGAGCCCTTTTCCAGAAAGCCTGCCACCCGTGTCTTTAGTCCAGCGGCTGTGCTAGTCACTTTTAACTGGCCGACACGTGCCCAATATTTAGCCTCCAAATTCTAAGGAAAAATGGGACAGAATATCAAGTAAAAGGGGTCCGACAGTACTCACCCCTTGGTGATTGTCCCTTCATGGTCGCCAAAATGTGTCTGGAATTTATTCCCTCCAGTGGGTTCGTGGTCTCGCTGACTTCAGGAATGAATCCGCAGACCCTCACAGTGAGTGTTACAACTCTTAAAGTTGGCGCGTCCGGAGTTGTTTGTTCCTCCCAGTGGGCTCGTGGTCTCATGACTTCAGGAATGAAGCCATAGACCCTCGCGGTGAGTGTTACAGCTCATAAAGGTATTGTGGACCCAAAGAGTGAGCAGCAGCAAGATTTATTACGAAGAGCAAAAGAAGAAAGCTTCCACAGCATGGGAGGGGACCTGACCAGGTTGCTGCTGCTGGCTGGAGTGGCCAGTTTTTATTCCCTTATTTGTCCCCGCCCTTGTCCTTCTGATTGGTCCATTTTACAGAGTGATGATTGGTGCATTTTTACAGAGTGCTGATTGATGTGTTTACAAACCTTTAGCTAGACACAGAGCGCTGATTGGTGCGTTTTTACAGAGTGCTGATTGGTGCGTTTACAGTCCTTTAGCTAGACACACAGTGCTGATTGGTGCGTTTTTACAGAGTGCTGATGGGTGCATTTACAATACTTTAGCCAGACACAGAGCGCTGATTGGTGCATTTACAATCCTTTAGCTAAACAGAAACGTTTTCCCAAGTTCCCACTTGACCCAGGAAGTCCAGGTGGCTTCACTTCTCATGATATGAATGTGGTATTAGGTCATCGTGCTTTGGAAGCTCTGTCCCACCCTCCACCCATCCTCTTCACAGAAAACAATGTCCCTTTATTTTTTCCTTGTGCTTGTTTCTCTGTTCATGTTGTTTATCCACTTCATTTCTTCATTTCAGCAGTGTTTATTGAGCACTTACTGTGAGTAATAAAACTGTATTCGTGGTGTGCTTTACCAGGTACATTGAAATAATATTCCTTAGTCCTCACATCAGTCCTAGAGTGGAAGAAATCTAAGATTGTGTGACTTGCTTAAGGTCGCAAAGCTAATAAATAAACTATATCACTATTTCAGCACCTGGGTCTTCTGGCTCCAGGTTTATTGCTGTTTCAATTGTAACACAGCTATTTCCCAAGGCACATGCTAGATTTTATCATGAATGAAAGACACAATCTTTGTGAGGCATAATACATGAAAGCATGTAGCATACTTCCTGGCCTGTAGTTTATACTTCCTACTCTGTTAAGAAGGTATATAATAGAATTGAAGTATTCTTTGACAAACTTTAAAAATTTTCAAGTATTTTTTATATTCTTGTCCCAATTTTATATGTAACCTGCACAAAATAATCCCCCAAAAAGTAATTTAAAAATTTCTGACTAAATTCAGTATTCTACTTCTGTGGTGTTGTAAAATAAGTTTTTTGTTTTTTGAAATCAATTTCATTGAGGCAGATTTGCATTAAGTAAAATTCAGGTGTTCTGTAGACAGTGTGATGCGTTTGGCAGTTTGCAAACACCTGTAACCGCTACTTCCTTCAAGACACAGAACATTTCCATCCTCCTAGAAATATCCTTTGTGTCCCTTTATAGTCATCTCCACTCAGCTCACCTGACGTCCCTGCTGCAAGCACGTTTCTACTTTTATCACCATGCTTAGCTTTGCCAGTATTAGAACATTATCTAATCACATAGTGTGAACTCTTGTGTGCTTCATTTTTGGTTGTTTTTGCCCTCACTAAAAATAATAGATGGGAGATCTTAAGGAGTTTGCCTAGAAGTATTTCATTGTGTAAGTATACTGAGTTGCTAAAATTATTGGCATAATATTGTTTATAATATGTTCTTCTATTCTCATATCTGTGGGATCTGTAGTCATATCTCTTTCTTTATTCCTGATATTGGTCATTTTTGTTTCCTTTCCTGTTGTTATTTTTGTTTTCTTTCTTTCCCCTCTGCTTGTTCATGCTAGGGCTTTGCCAATTAATCTTTTTGAAGGGCCAATTTTTTTTTTGTTGGTTTTTTTCATTACTTTTCAGTTAAAGGTATTTTCTAATTTCCCTTGTGATATCTTTTGTTATTTAGAGTGTTATTTACAATGAGATATTGACTTTTCAAGTATTTTGTGCTTTTATGGATATCCTATTGTTGCTTTATAATTTAAGATTCTGTTATCCTCAGAGAGTATCCATTGTAAGAATCTTTTGTCTTTTGGAATTAACAGTTAATTTGTAGCTCATTTTATGGTTATATTTAGTTATATGCTTCAAGTGCACTTAAAAGAATGTGTATTTCAGATATTAGAGCAAATGTCAGATCAAATTGGTTGATAATGTTTTTCAGATCTAGTTTTGTTTTCTTTTTGGTCTACTGGTCTACTGGTTCTATTTATTACTGAGAGAGTATTAAAGTCTCCAGACATTATCATGGGTTTGTCTGGTTATCCCTTTTGCCTGTCAGTTTTTTCATCATGTATTTTGGAGCTCTCGTTATGTACATACACCTTTAGGATTATTATGTTTACCTGCTGAAGTAGCACATTTGTCATTATGAAATGTCCCTTTTTATCTCTGATACTAATCCTTGTCTGTGGGTCTACTAATGATATTCATCTGGCCACACCAGCTTTCTTGTGTTTAATACTTGCATGGTATATATTTTTTCCATCTTTTTATTTTCAACTCATCTGTGGCTATATATTTAAAATGTATCTCTTGTAGGCATTTCTTTTCTAATCTAGTGTGACAGTTTCTATTTTTTAGAGTGTTTTATTCATTGACATTTCATATAATTATTGATATGGTAGGAGTTAAGTCTGTCACCTTGCAAACTTTCTCCTATTTGTTTGAATCTATTTTTGTTTCCTCTTTTCTTACAACCTTTTGGATTCATTAGCTCTTTTGTAACATTTTGTATCTTATGTTGACTTTTTATCTAGAAACTTTGTACAAAATTTTTAAGTGGTTGCTCTAACAATGTGCATCCTTGATTTATCACAGTCTAATTAGAATGAATGTTTCACTATATATGTCACAAATGGAAGAACCTTACAACAGTTTAATTTACATCCTCATTGGTTCTTTGAGTTATTTTAGTATTCTTCTTTACTATATATCTTACAAACCTCTTATTACAATGATAATGACTTTTTTAACAGTCACTTGTCTTTTGAGGACATTAACAAAGAAAAAACTAAGATAAGCTGGTATTTCATGTTTTCGCTAAATGTATCCCTTCAGTCTTTATTTCTTCCTACAAATATGAGTTTCCATCTTGTATAATTCAGTCTGGGAAGCTTCCACGGGTATTTTTTGCAGTACAGGTCTGCTGGTGATGAGTTCTTTCTGTTTTTTTTTTTCATTTGAAAGTATCTTTATTTCACTCCCATGTTTTAAGGATAGTTTGCTGAATATAGAGTTCTGGGTTGAGCACTTTCTTATTTCGGCCTTTATAAATCATTCCATTTCTTGGCATCCCATTTCTTCTTATTGCCTTGTAGGTAACATCTTATCTTACTGTGGCTATGGTCAATCAATATTTTCCTTTTGTCTTTTTTTTTTTTCCCCCAGTAATTTGACCATGATCGACCTAAGCATGGTTTTGTTTGTATTTATCCTAAACTTTTCTGAGCTGCTTGGATTTGGAGGTTGATGTTTTCTATCAGTTTAGGACATTTTCAAAACCACATTTTTTTTTTTTTTTGAGACAGAGTCTGGCTCTGTCACCCAGATTGGAGTGTAATGGTGTGATCTCAACTCACTGCAACCTCAGCCTCCTGGGTTTAAGTGACTCTACTGCCTCAGCCTCCTGAGTAGCTGGGATTACAGGTGCACACTGCCACACCTAGCTAATTTTTGTATTTTAGTGGAGATAGGGTTTCACCATATTGGCCAGGCTGGCCTCAAACTCCTGAGCTCAGGTGATTTGCCCAACTTGGCCTCCCAAAGTGCTGGGATTATAGTTGTAACCCACTGTGCCCAGCCCAAAACCATATTTTTAAATGCATCTTCTACCCCATTCTATTGGTCTTTCCTTCTCTGACCCCAAGTACATGAGTGTTAGACTACTTGATATCCTATAGGTTACTGAGGTCCTGTTTGTTTTATTTTTAATCTTTTTTTGTCCTCTATTCTCCTGATTGGTTACATGGATCTTTATTCAAGTTCTTTTGTCACAGGATCTTTAGGGTGTTGCTTTGCTAGTCAGAAACCTCCGTGTGCTTCTGCTTGAGTTTTGCTCCTGGCTGCTGGGCTTGTTCTGCCCACTCGGCCTGGCAGGCTGTACTGGGCTCGCACTACTGGCCTGGATCCCACAGCTGCCAAGGGCAAGGCAGGCATGGAGTGGCAAGGGATGTGTGAGTGAGTGCACGCAAGGTCCGGCCACTGTGCACAGCCAGGTGCATCAGCTGCAGCAGGGCAAGCAGCTCCAGATGCAGGCTCCACGTGAGGCTGTGGCTGGACCGGATTTACCACAAGCAGCTTCCACCGCAGGCACCAGCATCTGGACAAGGGGAACATAATGGTGCCCAAAAACTTGGAGACACCAGGAACCACAGAGCCCCAAAGAGGGTGTTACAGCATGTCACAGGCCTAGCTGGGGGAGCCCTGAGGTCTGGGCTCCCAGAAGGGCTGCCGCTCCTTCTTCCTTCCCATTACCTGCAATGTGGTGAGTTGGGGACATGTTTCAGGCCTGTTTGTGTTACAGTTCTTTCAGTCCTGCCATTTGGTGGGTCCTGAGTTCTTGTCCTGTGTCCCGGAAGAATAAAGTATGTGGACAACTGGAGGGTGAGCAAGGCACAGAGGAGCTTCATTAAGCAACAGAACAGCTCTCAGGAGACCCAAAGCGAGTAGCTCCTTTCTGCAGGCAGGTCGTCCCAACAAGTGTCCAGCTCTCAGGGGAGAGGAAACCTGTAGTGGGTAGCTCCTTTTTGGAGGCAGATCGTCCCTGTGAGTGTCTGTGAGTCTGACTGAGTCTGAGGTTTTTATGTGCTCAGAATGAAGGAAGTGCATGCTAATTGGTCCATGAGCAGCCGTGGATGGGCCTGGAAAAAGCACCATCCGATTGCCTGAATGGTCATCAATGAAGTTCTCACTCCAGGCTGTGACCTTCACCCAGACCTGGCAGCCTGGCTCCCAGGCTTCAGGCCATCCCTGGCTTGAAGGTGGGGCTTCACCAGGGACCCATCCTTTCCTGCCTAGGAACCTGTCTGCCTCCTGCCACCATCATCATGTCGTCCATGGCACCCAGGCTGTTCACACTGAGGGGCGCCTGCAGGCCCGCACCAAGCTTCCGTCAGCCCCTCGGCCTTTCTCCTATGCTTGTTGTCACCCAAAGTCCGAAGGGGGACCAAGGTGGTGGGAGGCTGGCGTGTCAGCGCTGCCCTGAATGCTGCACACTCAGCCAGGTTGCGGCAGCACCCAGGCTGAGCCACAACTTTGCTCCACACTGGAGCAGGCGCCAGGAGCAGGGAGAGGCCAAGGAGTGGGACCAGGTACTTCTGAGCCTGCAGGGGTAGAGGGCTTGCCAGGCTCCTAAGAGCACAGGGATGCCTGGGTCTGGAGATGTGGCTGGGTGACTGCAGCTGTCCCTGGGAGCATGGGACTCCTGCCCTACCAACATGGTAGAGGGTGGGCCTCCAGCCTGTTCCCAGCCCTCACCAGCTTCACGGAGTGCACAGCCCCAGCCATGCCGACCCTGCTGCAGCTGGCGTCCCCACGGTGACTGCTTCAGACAGGCCACTGCTGCCATCAGTTTGATCCTTATTTTCTATTTCAGATCAGCTTTTAAGCCCATCCAGTGAAATGTATCCTGCTGTACATTTTTAGTTTAGAATTTCCATTTGATTCTTTTTTATAATTTTTATTTCTCTACTGACATGTCCCCACTTTTTCACTGGTTGAGATCATATTTTTCTTTCATTACTTAAGTATATTTGTAATAGCTGATTTAAAGCCTTATGTGCTCATTTGTACAGCTGGGTTGTTTCAAGGGTCTGTATTTTGAGCTTTTAGTTTTTAGTGCCTGAGTTTTATTGTTATTTATAGCAGGAGGGCAAGTCTGGTGACATTCTGTTATGTCTGTTATTCTTCTCTGTTTTTGTTTTCCCATTAATTTAGAATCAGAATCTCAAAGGGAAACGGTTTGTCATTACATTCGTAATTTATTTTATATTTTTGTAGCCATTTAGATTATGGCCAAAAAGAAATTCTTTGAAGAGAGACCAGGTAGCGATTACCTAACTATGTTATGTATTATACATCATTGTAAGTAAAATTCTGTTAACCAGCTTTGGTCAACTAAATGTTAGTAGTCTAAACTGTAAGGATTATTGGTTTAATCTTGTTTAGAAATCTTTCAAAATGTTTTAGAGGAAGGAACACAGTCAGTAAGAAAACCAGAACTCTTGTTCTATCTTGCATATTTTGTGACCTTGAACAAATAAATTAATCTGGTTATCAATTCAAATGCAGCAAGGAATGTGAATGCTTCATAAACTGTAAATGAAGTACTTTGCAAGTTATTGAAAAACAATAGTATACCTTCCTTCTCCATCCTGTGTCAATAAGAAAGGAAACATAATGAAATCTTTTTTTTTCTATACTCTTACAAGGCATTATTTAGAGCATAACCTTTCAAAACCATTTGGTGTAGCTGTAGGGGAGACAAATGACATTGAGCTGGATTTCTTTCTGTCCAGATCCCAAAGCTTACTATATTAGCAGAATTGTTCAATGAATCTTATATTTGTACTTACTTTGCTAACACTTGCCTCTGTATTCAAAAAGAAAGGTATAAAAAGAATGATTAATTGAGAATCACAATTAGATGTGGTCCAGTTAATTATATGTTTATGGTACACTACTTTCCATGTTTATTTTTTTATTTTATTTTTAACTTTTAAGTTCAGGGGTACAAGTACAGGTTTGTTACATAGGTAAACTTGTGTCATGGGGGTTTGTTGTACAGATTATTTCCTTACCCAGATGTTAATCCTAGTATCCATTCGTTGTTTTTTTTTGATCCTCTTCCTCCTTCCACCCTCCACACTCTGAAAGGTCCCAGTGTCTGTTATTCTCCTTGATGTGTCCATGTGTTCTCATCATTTAGCTCCCACTTGTAAGTGAGAGCATTTCGTATTTGGTTTTCTGTTTCTGTGTCAGTTTGCGAAGGATAATGGCCTCCAGCTCCATCCATGTCCCTGCAGAGGATATGATCTCATTCTTTTTTTATGGCTGGATAGTGGTCCATGGTACATACATGCACCACATTTTCTTTATCGAATCTGTCATTGATAGGCCTTTAGATTGATTCCATGTCTTTGTTATTGTGAATAGTGCTGCAGTGAACATATGCATACATGTGTCTTTACGATAGAATGATTTATATCCTTTTGGGTATATTCACAGTAATGGAATTCCTGGGTCGAATGGTCTTTAGGTCTTTGAGGAATTGCCATATTGTTTTCCACAATGGCTGAACTAGTTTACACTCCCACCAACAGTGTAAAATAGGTCCTTTTTCTCCACAACCTCGCCGGCATTTGTTATTTTTTGACTTCTTGATTGTAACCATTCTGACTGGTGTGAGATGGTATCTCATTGTGGTTTTGATTTGCATTTCTCTAATAATCAGTGATGTCGAACTTTTTTTCATAATTGTCGGCCACATGTATGTCTTCTTTTGAAAAGTGCCCATTCATATCCTTTGCCCACTTTTTAATGGGGTTGTTTGTTTTTTCTTGTAAATTTGTTTAAGTTCCTTAGAGATGCTAGAAGTTAGACCTTTGTTGGAAGCATAGTTTGTAAAAATGTTCTCCCATTCTGTAGGTTGTCTGTTTACTCTGTTGATAGTTTCTTTTTCAGTCATGTCTATGTAACAGTTCTTTTAAGTTTTTTATTTTGGACGCCATAGCAGCAACGTCAGCTCTTCAGACATGTATCTAAATAAAAATCTTTTAACTGGCAGTCACTTAATCAGCAGCTAAAATTATCCAGAACCAAGGCAGGAACCAGAAACAAATAAAAGCATTTTAAATAGATGAAAAATATATAATCTAATCTATAATACAACAACGTCATCATAGCTAAAGTTTTTTGAGCATTTACTGTGAGTTGGACAGTGTTTCGAGGATCTATGCACATTTACATTTAATCTTCACAGCAACGCTATGAAGTAGGAACTCTTATATGATACCATTAGAATATTAGTCAGAAAGATCTTTTTGCTGTTGTTCTGTATGGTCATTGTTGACGTTTGGAAACATTCCAGGTACTTCTGTCTTTGTTTTACCAGTTCCTCTCTCTGTTACAGCTTTGTCCCCACTCCTTGGCCATTTTAAAAGATTTAAATAAAATTTCTGTACTCTGTCAAACCTCCTATTGATCATGCAAAGGCAGAATTAATTGATCATGCTGTTATACTCTTAGGACAATTGTAAATACCAGTAGCATTTGTAATATAGTATCAGCATCAATTGTTTTACCTGTTAGATTTTTTTTTTTCCCCCAAAACCATGATCTTCCCTGAGGCTAAGGACCGCACCTTCCTTAACTTTATTCCTCTGCAATTATTATCAAGTCTGACATGTAGTAGAGCCTAATAATATATTTCCATATACACCAATGAATGAGTGAAAGAGAGAAAAAAGAGATAAGGCAAAGTGAAAAGAGGCAAAGAGAAATTTGAAAATTTAGATGCCTCTTTCCAGATGTGCCAAAATCTTGTTGAGTTTGAACATGTTATTTTAGAGAGAAACTTTTATTTTACTTGAACAAAAAGAGAGATAGTTTATATTTTAACAAGGATATTGTATTTCTAAAGCAGTGTAAGGTATTACAAGGATATTAATGATCTGTAAGAATGTGGAGATGGATCTGGAGGCAAGGAAGAACGAGGGAGAACTTTTTGCTTTGGTTTTGGGGTTGAAGAAAAATTGATCTTCCATGTACATTAGTGGAAATGTGATGAGGGAAGTACAAATACAGGAGGAACTAAAGTAGGAGCAAACAATTTGAAGGGAGTATAATCAGAGAAGAAAAAAGAGAGCCATACTTTTTTTCATTGAACAATCCAAGAACAAGATGATAGGAAATAAGATAGGGAAACATGCTTACAGAAAAGAGAAGTCTAAAGCAGGTCAATCTACTGCTAAGGGATTTCAGCCCAGCAAATGCACACATTAAGAATAATGCCAGAATATAGAAAAGTGGCTTTATCTTTCAGTAGCGGTGGACTGTTCGCACACATGCAACAGCTAACAAGCTCCGCTCTGAAGTTATTCTAGACCTTATCTTTGGAAATAATGCAGGCATGATAAATAAGGTTGGAGTAGAAAAGCACTAAAGATGCAATCATAATGTCATCAGGTTTGAATTGCTGATGAAGATCTGTGGGAAGAGTACTAACACAAAAATATGGGGCTTGAGAAAAGCAGACCTTGAAAGAATACAAAATGAGTTTTGAACTTGGCTGGAATTTTGCAACGTGTAGAAAATGAAACATGAAAAAGGTAGAATCCAGGGGAGGGAACATTCAAAATTCAACCCAATAAGATCAAAGTAATACAGAAACAATGAGAGGAAGCAGAGAAATAAGAGAATATAGGGGAAGCTGTTAAAAAATAAAATAAAGGGGAAAAGTAGTGGAAAACTTGCCATGACTGAATGAAACCAAAACACTAAAAAAATGCAGTGATTAATAGCAAATTAATATCTAAGATTTTAAAAAATATATTTTTGAAAATTTAAATATGCATCGAAGAGTAGAGTAAATGACAATGTCAATTTATTTTTCTAAAGATTGTCACAAGTCACATGGAGTCCCTCATCTTAGGCTGCAAGTCTTTGTAGACTCAAGGAGTATTGATCCGGATGGCACATCTAGACTCCTGTGGTGTTGTGGCCTTTTTTTTTTTTTTAAGTAAGGTCTTGTCTTTCATAGGAAAAAGCATTTACTTTATGAAAAAGTAGGCTACAACTGAAAGTCATCACTGGGGAAAGCATTAAGACCATAGTTTGTATTGGATTAAGAGATAAAAGATTTAAAGTGTAAATTTATTTACAGTTCCTTAAACTAGCCCTGGAAATTAGACTACTTATAGGATGAAAACTAATTAACTTGCTATCTCATCCATGGAATAGATTTAAATTCAGGTCCCCAAGCAAAAATTTTATAGTTTACCCCACCTGGCCCCTCGCTATCCGTTGTTGAGTGGAAGACACAGAGCTCTGCAGAGGAAAGAAGTTATCATGTTTTCTGGCTTCCCATTAATGCAGGAACTACTGATGGTGTATTTTGGTACATGGATATCCTTCTAAACAAAAGGTTGAGTTGAGTATATGACATACATTTAAACATAAAATGTTTTCTTTGTTTCTTCATGGTTGGCCTTCTGTGAAGAAAGAAAAGGAGAAAGAGAAAAGAAAAAGTTTGTAAGCTTAGTTTTTTATGTGGCATTTATACTAGTCTGTACAATTTTACTGTATGAAATTGTGAAAAATATAGCCCAACATATTCCAAAATCACGGAACTACTTCCTGCAGACCTAATTTGCCTAGAAAAATTCACAGGTGCAAAGGCTGGTACACAGTAAGTGCCTGGGACATGCTTACTGATAGATTCAGATATCACGCATATATATACAGGGACATCAATAGATATGTTTGTAATCAACTTATATAAAAACCAATTTTTAAATAAAGCTGTATTTTCCCATTAAACATTAAGGGATTTTATTTTCTAAGTGAAATTGTGGCACGTGACATAGAGGCTAGACCTGTGTTCACATGTCAGATTCTGTTATTCCTTTATCTGTAATTCCTAACATTTTAACTCTTGGTTATTTATTCCTTAATATCTGTGCCACATAGTTACTGATCTGTTAGAAAATTCTTAAAATGGTGGGAATTGGAATCCTTTAATGGATCCCTCAGTATATTGTACCAGGTAGATGCTTGATTATGGATATTTATTGAATGAATAAATGAAAAAAGAGTAATGAATCATGTGAAGTTGGTAGTTTATAAATTCTTTCTGCAGTAATCCCAAGAGGGAGAGAGGGAGGAGAGTTATTATCATCTTTTAGTAGATGAAAACCTGAAGCTCAGATGTTAAGTGACTAGACCAAGGCCATACACTGAGTAAGTGGCAGAATTTTCTGAAGAACTTTTGACTCTAAACTCCATGCTTCTATTAATGCGCAGTCCTGCTCTCTATCCTGCAATTGGTCTGTATAACAGATAATATTTACAAGCTGTGCTTAACTTTTGGAGGCACAGATGTATTTCTAGAGGCCCTGAATGAAATTGTATGTTTCACTTTACTTTTCTATTGAGGGCAAGAGAAGGAAGACATAATGGTAAGGTGTTTCTATAGAGAGGCAAGGTGTTTGCAGAAATTTATAGGGGTTGGTGAACATGAAATCAATATTAAAAAAAAAAAAAAAATGACAGCAAGCCCAGGGCCACCTGCCTATGATCGGCCCACAGTAACTCCTTGTTGAAAAGAAAAGGTAGGGTGCCCAGAGCTAAAATATCTCTTCTCAGGCAGCTTCCACTGTTTTTTGTGTTTACCTACTCTGTTGATGTCCCCGTAGTGATGCACTTAGTAAATTAACCAGGGTTGTGATACAGCTGCCACTTGAGTTCTGTCCTTTTTCCGTTCCCAGATTCTCTTACCTAGGGTGCCGAGAGAACAGCTAGGGAGTGACAAGAAAAGCAGATCTTTCTCTTTTCCACCTAATGGAGGAGTAGGAGAGATGTCAAAGCTGAAGACAGTCTGAAAATGAAGGAACAGAGTAGGGAGGATGGGAGGGGTATGGGAGAATGGAACTGGTATCAGAATATTTAGAGGGAAGTCACAGCACAGGATGAGATAAATTGAACCCTTCTCATGAAGAGTGGTTGGAAAGAAAGTGGACATCTAATTAGAAAGAGGAAAATCTTTGGGGTTGTAATATTATGTTCAAATACTTGGAAGATTTTCCTGATAAAGGAAGATTTTTCTCTGTTAACTCAAAGTAGTAGGACTAGGACCAACTTTTAGACATTGTGGGAATATGGCTTTTGAGCTAGTTATTATAGGAAGAATTTCGTCAGTGTCTGAATCACTTGGAAGTTGGGTGGGCCACATCAGGAGGTAGATGTTCGAGGCATAGGCTGAATGAGCCTGATGGAGCTACACTAAGACTCAGCAAACATTAGAGATGCCTTCTCTTTCAGAGTTTATGTGATTCTGTGCAGGAGAGAAAATTATTTTATACGCACACACACACACAGAACATGTTACACACACAGAACATGTGTGTGTGTGTGTGTGTAATTTAAGAGTAGATTACAATCCAGTATATACAGGGCCCCAAAATATAGAAAACATGGGAAAAGAGGAGTGTATTAGTTTCCTAGGCTCGCTGTAACAGTACCACAAACTAGATGGCCTTAAGCAACAGAAATGTATTTCTATGGTTATGGAGGCCAGAAGCTCGCAGTCAGGGTGTCAGCAGGCTTATGCTCCCTCTGAAACCTGCAGGCAAGCCATTCTTGCTTATTGTGGCTTCTGGTGTTTGCCAGCAATGCTTGACATCCCTTGGCTTTAGATGGATCACTCCAGTCTCTGCCTCTGTCACTAGATGGCTGTCTTCCCTCTGTGTGTCTCTGTCTGTGTCTCTTCTCCTCTTCTTATAAGGAAACCAGTAATGTAATGGCCCACCTTACTCAGTATGACCTTATCTTAACTAATGACATCATCAGTGGACCTCTTGCCAAATAAGGTCTCTTCCTGAGGTATTGGGGGGTGAGATTTTGACATTTCTTTTTGGGGGATGCAATTCAAAGCAAGGAGAAATAGGATTCTTGCTCTATAGTCTTATTATTTTCTGTTAAGAAGACCTGAAGAAGTTAGAGAAAAATATTTTGACTCAAACCCAGCAAACTTGAATTCAGGTACAAAAGATTGATTTTTCCCTCTCAGCAATGTTGGATGGTTTTGTGGATAGGGGAAATCTAGTAGATATTAAATATTTTTATCTGCAAAAAGCATTTGGTAAGGTTCTCAATGGGAGATTAATGGCTAAAATAAAGAATGAGGCATTAGGAGATAAATTTGCTTATGAGCAAGAGACAGATAGTAACAGTAGAAGGAAATACTTTTTAGATTGGAAAAGAGTGACATATAGCACAAGCCAGGAATCAGTTTTGGGACCTATGGGTTTTTCACTTTATTTTTATTGGACTTTGTAATAAAAATACAGATCTTCAAACAGTCCAAGACAGAGTGAGTAATACTACAAGCATCAGTAATCAAAAGTTATTCTCTATCATAAACTAAATGACTGATAATAAATACTGACACAAGACTACACAATGTACCGTAATATTATAAAATGGAGCAGACGATTCTCTTGTGTTCTCTTTTCCTCTTCATGGGTGAATATTTCTTTATTTGCTTTTTAGAAAAAATATTTGCAGGCTTCTAGCATTACTTTATAAGCCAAATGAATGAAAAAAATGATTTTTCTTTAAATTTGGAAAGATATGTTAACAGGAAAAAATTGGTTGAAGCGAGACAAAGGTTATATTGCCATCACTAGAATAAAGAAATGAGGGGCCCTGTGTGTTAAATTGCTCAGCAAGCTGTTCAGTAAAAATACTTGAGTTAGGGGGCGTTCTTGAAATCATCAGCTTATTCTGCAGTCATGACTTTAATGGAAGCATATGCAAAAAAGTCATTGTTAGAATGAGGAAACTACATGTCTAAAGACAGGGAAATATAGCATGGAACATTTTTCTCTTCTTTTTTTAAATTTTAACGTGGCTCTTGAAAAAAATCCATAAAATCCATTGATTGTATATGTAACGTTTAGTCTGCCCAGCAGCTAGTAAATTATGTGGAGAACATACTTTTCAAATTGAACTTTTGCCTGTCACCCCTTTTATCAAAAATCACTAAAAGGCCGGCGCGGTGGCTCAAACCTGTAATCCCAGCACTTTGGGAGGCCGAGACAGGCGGATCACGAGGTCAGGAGATCGAGACCATCTGGCTAATACGGTGAAACCCCGTCTCTACTAAAAAAATACAAAAAACTAGCCGGGCGACGAGGCGGGCGCCTGTAGTCCCAGCTACTCGGGAGGCTGAGAGACAGGAGAATGGCGTGAACCCGGGAGGCGGAGCTTGCAGTGAGCTGAGAGCCGGCCACTGCACTCCAGCCTGGGCGGCAGAGCAAGACTCCGTCTCAAAAAAAAAAAAAAAAAAAAATCACTAAAAGATGTTTATAAATTCATTGCCTTTTCCCCATTATTTGTACATTGTCAGATATAAGCCAAGAGAAAGAGAACAAATAAACATTTGAAAGTTAACTCAGAGAAATTGTAAATGCTTAGAAAACTATACAAATTATAAAGTACAAAGAAGCTTCATTAACCTCAACCCTCTCATTTTGCAGGTGAGTAAACCGAGATCCAGAAAGGTCAAATTCATAAGAAATTTGCCTGAGGACAAATAACTAAAGTCAAAACAGAGTCCAGAACAAGGTTCTCAACCTGGGCTGCACATTAGAGTTTCCTGACAAGCTTCTTTAATGAACTGTTGCAATGATCTTCCTACCAGAGATTCTGATTTCAGTGGTCATGAACGGAGCCAAGGAAATTCATACTTTGAAAAACATGCATTTTAAAATTTCTCCAGGTGCTTCTGCTGTGTGGGCAGGAATGAGAACCTCTGATCTAGGATCTAACTTTCCTGATGCTAACACAGGAATTTTATTTTTAATTAATTAATTAATTAATTAATTTAGAGACAGAGTCTAGCTCTGTCACGCAGGCTGGAGTGAATGGCCCGATCTCGGCTCACAGCAACCTCTGCCTTCCGGGTTCAAGTGATTCTCCTGCCTCAGCCTCCCGAGTAGCTGGGATTACAGGCATGCGCCACCTCACCTGTCTAATTTTCTATTTTTAATAGAGATGGGGTTTCTTTCTGTTGGCCAGGCCGGTCTCGAACTTCTGATCTCAGGTGATCCGCCCGCCTCAGCTTCCCAAAGTACTGGGATTACAGGTGTGAGCCACCACAGCCGCCTAACACAGGAAGTCTTTCAACTCACATTTGTAGTTCAGAGATTACTTTAAAGAACTTCAAATTCTGAGGTAGGAAGCACCTTTAGCATAGGCAGTCCACAGTTAACAAACCAATTGTTCTAGTAGTTATTTTCATTGCAGTGTGCTTATTTGGACTGCTGAACTTAAATCTGCAAAGAAACAAGATTGTATCTTGTTGTTTGGTCTCTAGGCCAGCCCCAAGATTAGCGTACAGAATAACTGAAATGTGGCCCTATGTCAGTTGCACTATAGGTCCTAACCAATGCATATACAGTGTTTTTCTAAGAACAAGAATTTATATTTTTAATTTAGGTCTCTCAGGACATTTTTAATTCTTGTACTGTTTTGATAGTGCTATCAAGATTTATCCTCCTTTCATCTTCAACATATTAGATTTAGGATTTGAATAGGGAGTTCCCCAATTCCAAACTGTGTCGGGGAATGGGAGGAAATGAGGGATGGAGGGATGGTGAGGGCTGGAGGGAAGACTGAGGCACTATGGGAGAGAGGAGGAGGCCAGTCAAGAACAGAAGGGCTAGGGTTCTCTGCCATTAGTACCTGGGGGTATTTCTTTCCCTCGAATGGGTTCATCCAAGTATTTGATGAAGGCATAATGTTTATCAGACACTATTCTAGGCTTTGGAGGAGGATTAGAAGAGATAATGGAGAGAGTAAAGTAAGCATAAGTTCCTGGCCTTAAAAAAGTGACATTATCTCTTAGTGTGGTGAAGAAGTGAAAAATAGGGTTTATGATTTGTCATTTTGGGAAAGCAGGCCATGTGGGGACATGTTTTCCAAGCACTGCAGGAACACAGCTTACCTTCTCTGGAGGAGTCAGAAGAATTCACAAAGCAAGTGGCATTTGTATAGGAGTCGTTAGGTACAGATATAGAGAAAGGCATTTCAGGCTGAGAGTCACTGACTCTTTTATACAGAGATGTGAAAAAACATGTCATGGTGAGAAAGCTGGTCTGGTTGGGCTGGAGAGTAAATGGAAAGTGGCAGGAGAAGTGGGGATAAAGCTAGTAAATAGCTTAGAGTTGAAGGCCATGCTAAAGAACTGAAGTTTCCTGTTTGGGGGTACAGGAAGTTTTTAGCCTGAGAAATGAATACTTGAGTAACTCATTCATCCATTTATTCATTCAGTTGTTAGGATTTATTGAAAGTTTGCTGTATGTCAGACACTGGATGACAAAGATTATTTTGACACCCTCAATCCAGACGCTTTGCAGAAGCAGAGCAGTGATCGGATTTTCATTTTAGGGACATAACCTTTGGGCAATGTGTTTAGGTTGGAGACAGGAAGGCCATTAGGAAGCTGCAGTAACACTTCAGCTGACCATTACGAACTGCTGAACTGAGATGCAACGCAGTGGATATGGAGCAAAGTAGATGCCTGTGGGACATATCGGGGGGCAAAATTGATGGTGCTTGGTGAGTGATTGCATGCTGAGCAGGAAGGGGAGGGCAGACCCAACTCCTAATGGTGCCCTTTGTCAGGATAGGGAATTTAGGAGGACGAAGTCTTTTTCCCAGCCCAGGAACCAGCGTCTCTGTTTCCATTTATAAGACCTGCACCCATTCATTCTATTATTGGTTTATTGCAGAACATAGCGTAGTCTAACTGCTTTTCCTCTACTTTTCTGTTCTTGCAACAAGGAAAAATATACTAATGTTTTTAAGGAAATCTGATGAAGGCTATGAAGGTGGAAAGAAAGGCTATTTTTTGGTTTAGAAAACATTAGCAAGATAAAACATGTAAATCAAAATGGAAAACTAATACATTTGTTTTAGTGATTCAGGAGGAAAAGGAAATTCATGCTTTCACTTGAATTATCAGGATGATGCTTTGCTTTACGAGTGACCTAAGAATGAGTGTTATAGTATGCTTTTTGTAAAAAATTTATCACCAACTGGGGCATTGAAAGTAAGTTTCCTATGTTACACAGCTGCTAAATTGGGCAGGGACAACAAAGGAGGCACTGAATAGTCAATGAAATTGGAAAGAATTTAGATCATCCATGTCACACAAAGCCAGCAAAGGCTGTTTGTAGAATGTTAGCTGCTATCACACTGGCTTGATATTAACATTCTAGTGAATAATTAAAATATTCCTGTTTATTTTTTAATAAAAAGAAAAAGCGTGTATGTTACCTCAGAGTCTGTAATGATACCTGTAGTCACATCCATCAGATGTTGAGTTTTTTTTTTTTACTAGGATTGTAGAGTAGATAACTTAGATCATTAAAAAGCAGATTTTTTTCTTGCCTTTTTCTGCATTCTTATTTTACAGTATTCAATATGCCATTCAAAAATATAAAAATTCTTAAAGCTGCTCTGAGACATTTTCTATACAGTCAGTATTTTCTAAATTGAGTGGTTATTAAATACGTTTTTCTGCCGAAATTATTTTTGAAGTGCATGTATCATTTTCATTTTCTGTCCATAAACGCATACCCAGGCAGAACTAATACTCTATTGCTTCCTGCTGAAATTCAGGCTCCTCTTAGAGGATGGGTTAGTAGGTGCAGCAAACCACCATGGCACACGTATACCTATGTAACAAGCCTGCACATTCTGCACAGTTATCCCATTTTTTTTAAGAAGAAATAAAAAAACAATTCAGACTCTCATGCGGTGATCAGGTACTTCTTTATAATTGAATATACTTTTCAGCTAAACCCACCCCTTTCTACTGACTGTTTTCTTTGGTTGTTCCTTCAGGGCTAGAGTGGAAAAGTTTGGTGTTTTATTCAAGACAATTGACTCAGAGAAAAGAACAACTCACACAGAGACCAGCAAGAGATTCGTGCTCAGTAACAAAGAGAGAGTAATACAGACTTTTGTGGAGCCATGGTCTTAGGTCTGTGTGATGTGTTTGATGCTCTATAAGGTGGTCAGTTTCTAGGGTGACCAGACACCACCAATTTCTGGAGGATCTGCCTGAATTTGTATCCATTAGATATTAGTAACAGGCTTAGTAGAATAGTTGGAATAAAATTGCAGCTGAGGAAGGACAAGAATAAATGGTATCAGAGGAGAAATTTTCCCAGGAAGGCGAGGTCATGAGTTAGGAGAATACTAAGACCGAATGCTCTGTCTCCTGCTTCCCTGAGTCAGAAGTGGCGGGCATGCTAGAGGAAGCAGCATTTTGCTGGAGACTTTGTTGAGAAGTCAGATGCTTTGGGAGCTTAGAAAGGAAACAAACCCCAATGTGGACTTTTCAGACAAAATATTGCTTTCTTTGCCTAATCAAGTAACGTTAGGATAATGATTACCAGGCACTTTGTAACAGCAAGGTTATTCTTAACTCTAAAGTCAAGGTTATTCTAAACTCTAAATTGTTTGCTAGAGAAATTACAAATGTAGAAAGAAATACCACATAGGACCCAATGTATATAACCGTTAGTTAAATGTGGCTCTTATCTGTTACCAGGAACTAGCAAGAACTGTGGCAGAGAAATTAACAATACCCTCGCTCCCCACTGCTGCCCTGCAGGGTTTTTCCTTTTTCTCTCCTTTCTTTTTTTTTAATTTTAATTTTTATTTATTAAAATTGTATATATTTGCAACATACAATGTGATATTTTGATAGACATTGTGAAATAATTAGTATAGTCACGTACCCATCTCCTCACGTTACCATTTTTTTTTGTGTATATGTGGTAAGAACCACACAAATCCTCCCAGCAAATTCTGAGTACATAATACAGCATTACTAATTAGAGTCCCATGCTGTACATCCTCTTCTCTTATTTCCTTAGCCAGTTGCTACCTAGGACTCTTTATCTCTCCTGAACCTCCACTTTGTCTTAGACAGGGCAGTAGTGCTGTTCTCTTCTCTTCCCCTACAACTGTTGTTCTCCTAGACCCAGTGCCAGTTTCTTAGCTGTGTCCTCCTTCCTCATGTCATCTCTTTTTTTAAATCTCCTTCCCTGCCTCAGCTCTGTGCTGAAATACCCTGGAGAGTTGATTTTGGATTCATTCTGATATATAAATGACCTCACTGTAGTCTTTGGAATATTTAAGACCCACTCCTTATGCTCCTACCCCTTATCACCACAAACTGGGTGCCTGAGACAACAGAAAGTTATCTGAGTTCTGGAGGTTAGAAGTCTGAGATAAGGTGTGCGCGGGGTTAGTTCCTTCTGAGAGCTATGAGGAAGAATCTGTTCTGTGGCTCTCCCCTTACTTCCGGGGAATTGTTGACTATCTTTGGTGTTTCTTGGCTTGTAGACGCCTCACCCCAGTCTCTGACTTTGTGATCATATGGTGTTCTTCATGTTGTGTCTGTCTCTTCACCCGGTGTTCTTTTTATAAGGACACTAATCATATTGCAGTAGGAGCCCACCCTACTCCATTACAACCTCATATTGACTAATTCTTTCTGCAAGCACCCGGGTTCCAAATAAGGTCACATTCTTACATGCTAGGGGTTAGGACTTCAACATAAGAATTTTGGGGGCTCCAGTTCAATCCACCACAAATGAGTTCAAAATGAGGAAAGCAAAGCTGGAGTTCAGGGAGAATCTTTTCTGGCTCATTTTGCTTGTGTGCCTAAGGGCTGAGTGCTTGTTTTAGGTAAGAGAGAAGCTGTAAGGGTTAGAGTTAGGGTTAGGGTTAGGGTTAGAGAAGGCTACTACTGTAGGCTAGATGCCAACTAAAAACAACTGCTGGGAGCAGTGGACAGGGAAGTAGACTGCAAGGTTGATGTAAGAAAAACAGGTGAGTCTGCACTTGTCAGGGGAGTGCCAGGAAGTGAGAGTGTCAATTTCTGGCTCATGAGTGAGAAGTATTCCTAGTTAGTTGTGCCCGAGAAGCTCCCAGCTTCCATAACTCCTCATTGCCTCTTCCCCCCAGAAACCCTCTTTGCATCACCATCTTGAGATTCCTTATCCAAATTTAAACTCCATTAGTAATTTAAAGCTCTGAGGAAGTCCATCCCCAACTTGGAAGATGAGAGAGGTGTTCTGGGTTGTAGAGCTAGCCAGTCAGGTGCATCCGGGCCTTCCTGTTTCCTAAACTATCATTGTGCAGAATGCTTAGAAGGGGTTGGTAGGGCTATTCATTAGGTGCAGTAGGAGTAAAACATGCTTTTCTGGGCTGGCTGGGACTTACTACCACATGAAATCTGGAAAAGTACATTCTGATTTCCAGCCAGCTGTGAATTTACAAACTTTTGGAATCTGTCTATTTCTAGGTTGGAGAATGGCATTACTAAACTGCTCAATTTAATAATTAGAGGTAGAAAATATAATTGGTTTATCTTTGTAGTCAAATAGCAATTTCATATATGCAGATAATTTGAATCTGAATGTGCAGCCAAATATTCAAAATATAAATAGATGCAGAGAAAAAGTTAAAAGCACATATCATTCCCCCAGAGACCCTACATAAAGCAAAAGGAACAACTGCAGAAAAGAAAAGAAAAACCCAACTCCTCCCTAACAGTCTTGTTCTCCCACCAGTCTTTGATTTATAAATCTAGAAGCCTCATGCTTTCTGGAATCCTTAATAAAAAATGACTTTTAAATGCCACAATTCTTAATTTTTCTTAGTGCATCGAAAAAAATTAAAGCTAATAAGGAAAAGAGGATTCCCAGTAATTTCTGACAGAAGAAGAAAGAAAAGGACTAACCACCTTTCTAAATGTTTAATAGTAATCACATTAGCTTATTAAATTGTATGCTGTCTTAAGAAACAAGAGGGTGTTTGCACATGTATCCTTTGTGCAATGACAACAAATGACTTAATGGGGCTTTGGTTCTTTGTTACATTCTTTTTTCAAAAACAGGTGGATTATGTTTATTAAATTTTTTAAAGAATTTAAGAAAATCCTACTATAAACTAGGAGATACCTTGGGAGTTTCCAAAATCAAGGTTAGAAACCATTGATTTATAAAGATCATCTGCATATATGTGTTTCTTAGTGCAAGGAGTTAGAAAACTTTTGATAATTTAATGGGATTTGTGAACCTATTTTAAGAGTTAGAGTCTGTAAATAACTAGATAAAGAAGAAACAGAGCAACTGAGGATTTGGTTTTATGCCCTATAGAGTTCAAATTAAATTTTACTAAAAGGCAGTTGAAAAGTTTAAAAGATTAACTTCTCTTTCATTTCATGCAGTCTACTTCAGAACTAGTCATAATGAACCCAACAGACGTGCCCTGGAATGATTTGGAATACTAGAAAATTTACTGTCAGACTTGAAAAGGGGCCAAGCACAGTGGCTCATGCCTGTAATCCCAGTGCTTTGGGGAGGCTGAGGTGGGAGGATCGCTTGAGGCCAGAAGTTTGAGACCAGCCTGGGCAATGTAGGAAGACTCTGTCTCTACAAAAAAAAAAAAATTAAAAATTAGCAGGGCACGATGAGGCACACCTACAGTCCTAGCTGCTTGGGAGACTGAGATGGGAGGATTACTTGAGTCCAGAAAAGGAGTTCGAGGCTGCAGTGAGCTATGATTGCAACACTGGTCTCTAGCATGGGTAACAGAGAGAAAAAAAAAAAAATTAAAAAGCTTATTCTGAAGACCAGCTCACTTCAACTGAGTGAATGAAGAAAGCTTTTATGTTTGGAACTGTTTTCTGCTAAAACTGATTTCTGAGTTGTGTTCTGTTAAACAATATCTCAATCAAAACTTCTTTGACAAAAACATCTCTTGGTCATACAAGTTTGGGGAATACTGCATGAATATACCCCTGCAAGCCATTCACAGTACACGTGCATTGAGAAAAGACCCTGCAAGTTTACAAAAAGAAACGCTTGTATATTTTTGGATAAGTTCATCATACCAAATTCATTTTAAGTACGGCAGAGTTTTTCTTGTGTATCATTATTAATATTGAACCAAAGAATAGAGCAAGTGAATAGTTATTAGGTTCTGTTAAGTCCTGTAGACATAGAAGATTATGCTCTGTGGGAATATAAATTTTTAAGCAGACAAGATTACTATGAACACATAACTGTAAGAGCATAAGCATGCAGGTATAAGTGGTCCAATTTTAGAAAACCTTCCTTGCAATCTCTTTAAACACCACCCCCTCCCCATTCCTGCGGCCATTGTCTGAAATTCTGGTCCTCACACGTTCATTTAAGCCTATTAAAACTTAAGTCTATTTAAAGGATGTAACATGTTCAGCAAATGTGTGGCCTTACTTGTGGAAAACCAGCTAATAGATGATGAGAACTAGATGTGGACTTTGTGAAAATATTCAATAAAAACAAAATCCAATGAGCTGAGACCATCGGTGACAATCCCTTCCTCACCCTCTCCCCTCTTTCACCCAATGAAAAGAAGTCAGGACATTTGTCCAACCCAAATCCAGAAACCAAGAAAAGAGGAAGTTTCTCTTTAGGCTGAAAATTGGGTTGCCAGTTGAGACTTTTTTGTATTAATGCTCTGACTAAATAAAGAGCTGGAAAAAGAAAAAAGCAGAAAAATGTAATACAAACTTATGCAGTTAAATGACTGTCTGGGACTAAAGTCAAGAAAACAAAGCCCAAACGTTACCAATTAGTTAGTGAGAGGCTTTCATTTAGAGTGTGCTGAACCTAAACTACCCTCTCTCCACACTTGGCCCCTCCAGGCCTGCCATCTGGAGACAGAAACCTCATTCATTTCCACATGTCGTACCTGACATGAATTCCTAACCTGTCACCGCATCCTGATCCTACCTCCTAGCCATCCCCCTCCTCTCCAGCATTTTGGACATGTCTGTCAGCATGTGTGTCTGCCTGTTTCTCGTAAAGGAGTAGTGTCCAGTCAGAGACAGAGACTTATTTATCAATGCTGAGCATACAACTTAGAACATGGTAGTTATTCACAGATATTTCTGATGGGACGGAATAGTTAAGGAAAGTTCCTAAGAGTTAGGAAATGTAAGCCTGTATTACCATCAAGAAATTCTGGAAATTCCTTCTTGATTGCTTTAGCCTTGAAAATATGTCTTCTCCATGTGTACTTCCACAGCTTTCTCAGTAGGAGCCTGAAGTGTCATGTAACTGCTTCATTTTTAAAATATTTGTCAGTTATGTATCAAGCTCTTAGAACAGTACCTGGCCCATGGTAAGTGCTGGATAAGTGTATTAGAGAAAATCTTTAAATAAAAACCCGTTCGTTTATACAAGTAGGCAATTGCAGCCATAGAGTCATTGTAAAATTTAGTTATGTTCATTATAGACATTTTTTATTTTTTATTTTTTATTTCATTATTATTTTTTTTGAGACAAGGTCTCACCCTGTTGCCCAGGCTAGAGTGCAGTGGCGCAATCTCGGCTTACTGCAACCTCCACCTCTGGGGTTCAAGTGATTCTTGCGCCTCAGCCTCCTGAGTAGCTGGGATTACAGGCATGCACTACTGTGCCAGGCTAGCTTTTGTATTTTTAGTTTGCCGGGCTGGTCTTGAACTCCTGGCTTCAAGGAGTCCACCTGCCTCAGCCTCCCCTAGTGTTGGGATTGCAAGCGTGAGCCACTGCGCCCTGCCGATAGACATTATTCTTTATTAAAGCTGGTCTAATACAGAATTCATGTAGATTTTGTAAGTATTTATTAAGTTTCTACTATCCACAGGGCACTGTGCTAGCTGTATGGTCAATATAATGATGGTTAGTGAGGCAGGCATAGCTCTCAAAGAGTGTGTAGTTCATTAGGGTGGGAAGTGAAGGGCGGGCACAGAGAAAAATTTCTCAGTTCATTCAGGCCCAGTGTCTTCTTTAGTTAGCTTTTTAAGACTTGTACCTTAGTTTCTTCCTTCATTTTCTACTATTGCTGAAGCTCCTTATATTTTCTGTATATTGATAACGCAGGTTTTTGTTTGTTTTGTTTTGTTTTGTGACAGAGTCTCATTCTGTCACCCAGGCTGGAGTGCAGTGTGGCACAATCTTAGCTTGCTGCAACCTCAGCCTACTGTGTTCAAGCAGTTCTCATGCCTCAGCCTCCCCAGTAGCTTAGATTACAGGTGTGTGCCACTATGTGCCAGGCTAATTTTTGTATTTTTAGTAGAGACAGAGTTTCGCCATGTTGGCCAGGCTGGTCTTGAACTAGTGGCCTCAGGTTTTCTGCCCGCCTTGGCCTCCCAAAGTGCTGGGATTACAGGAGTGAGCCACTGCAACAGGCCAGAAAACATAGTTTCTTTTTCTCGGTTTCTTCAGCAACATGCAGACACACTGGTGTACAGATGCTTCATTCACTAGTGTTTCAGATGGTTGTTTCTCCAACAGGAATCCTACTACTCTGTGGCTTCTCACCTTTAGCTTTTCCTAATATTTCCTAATAGCTTTCTCAAATCTCTCCTCCCTTGGTCCTTTCCTTCCACATTTTATTCAGTTGGACTCTGACTCCTGTCTGATTTGCCAGTGTAGATGAGGTGGGGAATTACCTGCATAGGCGTAGCTGGTGGTGTCTTAGGGGTCTCAGCTGCACAGAGCAGAGTGTGTGAGGGAAGGATTACTTGTGTCCCTGGTTGCAGAGTCTGAGTGATCCCCCTGGCAAAGTAATGTAGGATATCTTTGGATGTCCAGGTCAGCAGAGTGAAAGTAAACAGTCCAGGGTCTGTGCTAGGATTGAGTGTGGCCACAGATAGCATGGAACATGATAACGGTGGCTTAAATTGTTTTTTCTTGTGTAAGAAGGAACTCTGAGGTGTAGCCAGTCACCGCTGTTGGCTCATGATGAGTGTCAGGATTGGGGCCTCTCTTGCGTTTCTCTCTTGGTTATAAGATGGCTGCCACAGCTCCAGTCATCATGTTTATATTCAGAATGGGAAGAAAGCAATGACAGTGCCATTTAATATTGAAGGAAACAGTTTAACAGGACTAGGTAGGATTTTGACTGGCAAAGAAAGGACATAGAGTACTACAAACTTGATAAGGTAGAAACTGCAAAACAATAGCTGGTCTGATGTAGGGGCAGAAGTGCGTAGCAGTTAAAAGCTTGGACTTTGAGTTAGAAAAACATGGATTCATGACACAATGTGTTCCTCAGTCTCTATGAAGCCTTTTTTTTTTTCTTATTGGTAGGAGGAGTATTATGAAGATCAAATGAGGGAAGTTTTAAGGTGAAGCCAAGTACTTAGCAATTTTCAGAAGGGAAACCTATTCTGTTCCTCCTCCTCCTCTTACTGTTGTATATGGTTGTCAGTCAGAATGAACTAGAATCTAAGATGCTTTTGGGCGACTAGCAGAAGAGAACAATGGAATATTCCTGGAGAGTGGAAATCCTAGGGTTTTATTCTTTTAGCAGGTTTTGTGATGAAAATGTCACGATCAAACCAGTCTCACTGTTCGTCCTATATTACAACACTTTTTAGATCTTTATACTTTAAATTTTTCATCATCTTACAGTTTCCATGGATTAAATATAAAAAATTGGGCCAAGTCAACCCAGACAACCTCTTCTCAAGTAAATTTATGATATTTGTGACAAATAACCAAATAAATAGATCTCCAGCGTAAGTCGACACTGTTAACTGTCTCTAACCCAGTTTCCCAAATGCCTTTTTACTTTGTAGGCTATCATTATGAATCTCATTTTCCATTTTGGTAATAAATTTAAGAGCTGAATTTTTTTCTCACTAAGGTTTTATATTTTTAAGTTATCCATGCATTCCTTTTGGATTTTGACATTTAATAACTTTCCTGAAATACACGGGAGAAATTATATCTATGACGTAGAAGACTCTAACATGTACTTTAAGGGGAGGAAATAAACGCCACACTCAAAGCAATTATACAGGAAGTATTAAAAACATTAAATATGTATCAAAAATTTAAAATGCACGTTTAAAAGGCAAGTAGGTAAAAACCCTAACTTTGGCAGTATACGTGTTAAGAAATTATTTATATTCTATTTTCTGCTGAGCAGAAATCTAAAAGCAAATGACTTTTAAATCAGACCTATTAGTTTTGTAATAGGAAGTTCTGTGAGAGACAGATGAAACCTCTGTATGAAGTGTGCAGTATAACCTCTTTGTCTGAAATATACACGATTACCGTATGGTTGTGTGTTATTTCTATTTAAGAGTTTTAATAAAGGGAGCCAAGCCCTTCTGCTGTGAGGGAAATACAGCATGGGAGCATATATATTCATGGGCAAGACATTGCCTTGAAAACAAGTGTGTGGCATCCAGGGAGATCCTAGATGAGTTCTAGTTGATATGCAGAGTGGATCCAGGTTGCGCGCATGTTCAATATTAATGCATGACTTCTTCAGAGTCTAGGTCAGGACCATTCTTCCTGCCCCCTTCACAACTTTTTCCTTGCTTTCTCCTTGCCTCATGTGTCTTCAGGAATTCGTGAATGATTCTGATATCCCAGTGATACAAAGCATGATCTGGCAAAATTTGATGGTGACCTTTTCTGCTTGTACCCTTACCGATAGATGAGGTTTTCTGGGTTCTGTGGCTTTCTCCTTTGCGAGCATATACTGCTTTTGTTAAGGATCAGGGTCTCTGGTGGTCGCCAAGTGAAAAGGAATAAAGATAAAAATGAAGGCATGACTAGTTGAAAAATAGAGACAGAATTTTAACGTGAAAATTGTTTATGAACAGAAGGAGAGAGGCTGCATTGTCTTTATAAGTGGTTAGTAAGTGGACACTGCAGTCACCTAGATGGCCATCCCCGGGGCTCCATATAGTAAATGCTTTCCATTCAGGGCTGTTTCAAAGTTCACCCGTCTATGGATCTGCTAATGGGAAGCACAGAAGTCTCCAGGTACAGTGGAATAATCACCTGGAGATAAAACTCCCCACAGAAAAATTAACACAACTTCTTTTATGAAAGACAGGTCACTGTAAAAAGAAACTCTACCCACTTATCATCAACTGTTGAAAAAAAAGATTTACGATGACATTGAGGTATGATAATCTCAAATACGTTCTGCATTGTTTTTAAAGGCTTTGTGTTTAAAATTCATAGCACTTTCTAATCCTGATAAAGTAGCCTAATTTTCTAGCTTGCTTTGTTCAGTAAAATGTATTTCTAAATCCATTTTAAGCAGCTATTTCTTCAATTTGAGTAATTTTCTCTCAAGTTAATAGATTCCACACAAGCATACCTGACTTTTAATGTTAATATATACTATATATTCCAAACTTGCTAGTGACAATAGAAAGCACTATCAAAATGAAATTCAGTTGTTTAAAGCATATCTAGCTTGTTATTTTGTTAAAATGTTTCTTCATTTTACTCATCTTTGCCAAAGCATAGTGATACCAAATCATATTTTACAGGTTGAATATCCCTTATCTGAAATGCTTGGAACCAGAAATGTTTTGGATTTTGGATTTTTTCAGATTCTGGAATATTTGCATATGTTTACCCTAACCCGGTTGAGCATCCCAAATCCAAAAATCTGAAATGTGAAATGCTCCAGTGAGCATTTCTCTTGAGTATTGTGTCAACGGAGTCTTGATTTTGGAGCATTTCAGACTTTCAGATTTGGGATGCTCAACTTGTACCTTACTTGTATTGAGGTTCTATTTCCCCCTTCCCTCTCAGCAAAAGTAAAAGAAAAAAGAATGTGTTAGATATGGTGTTGTCATTTTAACACGAGATGACTTTAAAACTGCCATATCAATGAAAGGCATTTGCCTAACGTAGTAAGTCCCTTCATCAATAAGGTCAGCTATAGGAGCTGGCCAAAAAGGAAAAACATTTTGATTTTGAGGCATTTGGCATTGGTAATTTTATTTACGGATAGGTGTTTTCATTTTATATTGAGTCTAAAATACCTTAATGTTTTGTTCAAACTGTTATACCTATATTATAATGCCTGTGGATATTTCTGGCATTTTCTTTTGTTTACAGGGTACTGGCCTAATTGCCATGAATCTCATTTTTTTCTTCTCAGCAATGCCACTGGCTCTCTAAAAAACAGGATAATGTGATGGAGACAGATAAAGAATTTTTCTAAATTAGGTAGTCAAACCAAGAAAAAAACATATAAAACATGCATAACTAAGTCAGTGTTTCCTCAAAGGGACCAGAGTTTGGTAAAGAAAAGCCTTGTCTTGTACACGCTGTGTATGCAGTTTATAGAAAAGTACTAGCATAGAGTGGGTGCTTAGTAAGTATTAGTTAAATGGATGTTGAAGGGTTGGGAAAGAGAGGAGTTGGGTTGAGCACAGAGATGTGATATAAGTCTACACAGTCATGAGTTTATAAGTGTAGTTTTAGAGTTACTCCTGTGTATTTGAAAACTGAAAGCAAAGCCAGTTCCAGAACAGGATTTAGGGGCCAGCCAGCTGGGCAGTTTCCCAGTGCGCTAATCTCTAAGAGGCATTGAAACCACTGAAAATATTCACAACAGAGGAAACTGTATTTCCTAAAATTTCTCTACTGTCTGTTATTGGGTTTAGACATAAGGCATTCCAGGGCTGTGCTCCCCTGTCCCTTAAAGAGATATTCTCTTTTTTCTAAGGAGGGCAGGTTGAGTTACTTACAGATCTTTTGTTTTGCTGGGTGAAGTATTCAAATTTGGGAGCAGAACTGAGTTCCTTAGACAGGAGATAACAGTCAAGTGCTGTCGTGAGGGATCTTCTTATTCTATTCTACATCTAGGCAGAATTGAGCCTTTTTTCTCAATAAATTTTAGGCCAACATTTAAAAGATATTGGTGTAAAATGCTGTCAAATCGTTAACCTACAGAGTGATTACATGTATTGGTGTCTCATTGAAGCCCTGGAACAATTCTGTTGAACAGAGATATTTAATTTAGAATTTTTTAATAACCACATTAATTAAATGAAGAGAAACAGGTGAAACAGTAATTATAATATATTTTATTTAATCTAATAAATCTGCAGTGTATCATTTTAATGTGTAGTCAATATAAAAGTTATTGAGATTTATTACATTGTATTTTTTTGTGTCAGGTCCTCAAATCCCCATATGTGTTTTATACTCAGAGCACACTTCAGTTTAAACTAGCTACATTTCAAGTGCTCAGTAGATACATGTGGTGTGTAACTATCATATTGGACCATGAAATGCAGCCCTAAACAAATCAGTAGAGTCAGTGACTCCCAGTTGGCATCATTGAGCTGGTCCTAAAAGGTCCTTTAACCAGAATTCTCTCTTTGGCCAGTGTGAAATTCCCAGTGTTGATACCAGTCTTTAAAAATCATTTTAAAGCACCACAATTACGAATGTGTTGAAGTATTTTTCTTCAGTAGTAATGCTTAGTTTAATGTGTGATTGCAAATGCTGTTCATTTGTGATATGGTTAGGCTTTGTGTCCCTGCCCAAATGTCATCTTGAATTGTAATCCCCATAATCCCCACATGTCAAAGGTAAGACCAGGTGGAGGTAATTCAATCATGAGGGCAGTTTCCCCCATGTTGTTCTCACAATAATGAGTGAGTTCTCACGAGATCTGATGGTTTTATAAGGGGCTCTCCCTCCCTTCGCTCAGCACTTCTTCCAGCCACCTTGTAAAGAAGGTGCCTCGCTTCCCTTTCACCTTCTGCCATGATTGTAAATTTCCTGAGGCCTCCCCAGCCATGCTGAACTGTGAGTCAGTTAAACTGCTTTCCTTCTTTCCTAGGCTAAATGACCTAGTCTCAGGCAGTTCTTTATAGCATTATGAACGTGGACTAATACAGTAAATTGGTACTGAGGTAGTGGGACACTGCTATAAGGATACCCGAAAATGTGGAAGCAACTTTGGAACTGGGTAACATGAAGAGGTTGGAACAGTTTGGAGGGCTCAGAAGAAGACAGGAAGATATGGGAAAGTTTGGAACTTCCTAGAGACTTGTTGAATGGTTTTGACCAGAATGCTGATAGTGATATGGACAAAGAAGTCCAAGCTGCAGTGGTCTCAGGTGGAGGTGAGGAACTTGTAGGGAACTGGAGCAAAGGTCACTCTTGGTGTGCTTTGGCAAAGAGACTGGTGGCATTTTGCCCCTGCCCTAGAGATCTGTGGAACTTTGAACTTGAGAGAGGTGATTTAGGGTATTTGGCAGGATAAATTTCTAAGTGGAAAAGTGTTCAAGAGGTGACTTGGGTGCTCTTAAAAGCATTCAGATGTATGCCTTCACAAGGAGATGATTTGGAATTGTAACTTACGTTTAAAAGGGAAGGAGAACATAAAAGTTTGGAAAATTTGCAGCCTGACAATGCGATAGAAAAAACTCACTTTCTGAGGAGAAATTCAAGCCAGATGCAGAAATTTGCATAAGTAACAAGGAGCCAAATGTTAATCACCAAGGCAGTGGGGAAAATGTCTCCAGGGCATGTCAGAGATCTTCATGGCAGTCCCTCCCATCACAGGCCAAAGGTCTAGAAGGAAAAAATGGTTTTGTGGGCCAGGTCTAGGGCCTTGCCGCTTTGTATAGTCTCAGGACTTGGTGCCCTGCATCCCAGCCATGGCTAAAAGAGGCCAATGTACGGCTCAGGCCATTGCTTCAGAGAGTGCAAGCGCGAAGCCTTGGTAGCTTCCACATGGTGTTGGTCCTACAGGTGTACAGAAGTCAAGAATTGAGGTTTGGAAACCACCGCCTCGGTTTCAGAGGATGTATGGAATCGCCTGGATGTCCTGACAGAAGTTTACTGCAGAGGATAGCCCTCATTGAGAACCTCTGCTAGGGCAATGTGGAAGGGAAATGTGGAGTTGGAGTCCCCATACAGAGTCCCCACTAGGGCACTGCCTAGTGGAGCTGTGAGAAGTGGGAGACCGTCCTCCAGACCCCAGAATGGTATATTCACCAACAGCTTTCACCATGGGCTTGGAAAAGCCACAGACACTCAATGCCAGCCCATGAAAGCAGCCAGGAGGGGTACTGTACCCTGCAAAGCCACAGGGACAGAGCTGCCAAAGACCATAGGAACCCACCTCTGCATCAGCATGACCTTGATATGAGACATGGAGTCAAAGGAGATCATTTTGTAGCTTTAAGATTTGACTGCCCTGCTGGACTTGCATGGGGCCTGTAGCCACTTCATTTTGGCCAATTTCTCCCATTTAGAAAAATTGTATTTACAATGCTTGTATCTCAGTTGTTTCTAGGAAGTAACTAACTTGCTTTTGGTTTTACCAGCTTATAGGTGGATGGGTCTTGCCTTGTCTCAGATGAGACTTTGAACTTGGGCTTTTGGGTTAAAGCTGGAATGAATTAAGAATTTGGGGGACTGTTGAGAAGGCATGATTGGTTTTAAAATGTGAGAGGGACATGATACTTGGGAAGGGCCAGGGGCAGAATGATATGGTTAGGCTTTGTATCCCCACGCAAATCTCATCTTGAATTGTAATCCCCATAATTCCCACATGTCAAGGAAGAGACCAGCTGGAGGTAATTGCATAATGGGTGTGGTTTTCCCTATGCTGTTCTTGTGACAGGAAGTTCTCATGAGATCTGATGGTTTTATAAGTTGCTCGTTACCCCTTCTCTTGGCACTTCTCCTTGTCCCTTTGTGAAGAAGGTGCCTAGCTTCCTTTTCATTTTGTGTCATGAGTATAAGTTTCCAGAGGCCTCCCCAGCCATGCTGAACTGTGAGTCAATTAAAACTCTTTCCTTTATAAATTACCCAGTCTTGGGCAGTTCTTTATAGCACTGTGAAAACGGACTAATACAATTTGGTCAACCTTATCTATGGAGGGAAGTATCATGAATAGATAACTGTATCTGTTTAACCAATGACGGGTTACATCTTGTTGATTAGAGAGGAGGCCTGTATTATGGATGTCATATTTGGCAGAGAAGACTAGGAGCAGCTTTAAAATATAAGTTCAGGGAAAAGAGTAGAGGTACAAATTGATATATGTTTTGTCATTTGTCAGCTAATGGTACTTTTCCTTGTAGTTACTTTTACTAGGCAGTTTTTCTTTTTTCTTCGTTTCTCCCTCATGAACTCACTTGCTTTGTTCCTTTTGTTAAATTGAGATATAATTTATGTACAATAAAGTTTACCCTTTAAAGTGGTTATGGTGAACCCCCTTCAAGCGTTTTTAGCATTCTCACAAAGTTGTGCAGCCATCTCTTTGCCCCCTTTCTCACATGGGTAGCTAATTATCCTTGGATCATGTAAGCGTGTCTTTGTGGAATCATAGTCTCCAGATTTAGTATTAGTATCACATTGGTATCCCCAAAGCAGCTTTGTGCTTCCATATTTACTCTGGCCAGTGCTTCAACCATAACACTGGATCTTTATTATATTGCCCCAAACCAGAGCCCTTTGTTTTAATTACAAATCTTCTAGGGTTCCCTTAACGTAACTCTCCTTCCTTGACAGCCATACTCAGAAAATGGGAGGGGAAGGGGAGAAGGGCAGCAATATTTTGGAGAACCCATATTTGAATTGTTCTCTATGTAGATATTTAAAAACATCCTCAGGAGAACTAATACAATATGAAAAGTTAGAGAAGTGGTCTTGTTTAATCTTTTAAACAACTGTAAGGTTTGGGGTTTTAACACATTTGAAAAAAAGAAAGGGATTATTTAATTCAAGTGTTTACAAGTTGGGTGTAGTGGCTCATGCCTGTAATTCTAGCATTTTGAGATGCCGAGGTGGGCAGATTGCTTGAGCTCAGGAGTTCGAGACTAGACTGGACAACATGGTGAAACCCCATCTCTACAAAAAATACAAAAAAATTAGCTGGCCTGGTGATGTACACCTGTAGTCTCGGCTACTTGGGGGGCTGAGGCAAGAGGACCTCTTGAACCCAAGAGGTCAAGGCTGCAGTGAACCATGATTGCACCACTGCACTCCAGCCTGAGTAACAGAGTGAGACCCTGTCTCAAAAAAGAAAAAAAAAGATTAATCAGCTGAAACCCACTCTAAAATAGAAATTATGTACTTTGATTAGTAACTCATTTCCAGCATTACTACAGTTCTGAGGTTCATTTTGAACACTCTAAGTTTTAAAAGTGACAGATAGCATCTGACTTATTGGACATAACTCAAGGACTCTTGTTTCGATCAGGTGAGTCTACCACATATTTTGAAGGGTTTACATAATTATGCAGAATCTTCTCCTAGTCAGTAACCAAGGATTATACAATCAGAGTCCCCACTTTGTATTCCACTTAAATCATACTGTTTTCCATTATTTTAAAAGTTGCAACTTTATTTTTATTGAGGGGAAGGCAACCAGAAGAAATGTGGTTATCATAAGATAGTCTTTCCTTTGGGGCATTGGAGATATTTTCCAACCCTAAAATTGTGATTTCTTTCTGACTGCCATTATGCTTGAACAAGTATCATTGCTTAATTATCTTGTTTTATTGCATTGCTAACGTGATGGACTGGATGGACAGAGAATTACTCTATAGCTTACTATTCAGATTGGAAGAAAGCACTGGAAAGAGCAGGTGTTTGAATTTTTCAGTTTTCTTCTTATGCTTTTCTTTCTCTCTTTCTCTTTGCCCCCTTTCTCACATGGGTAGCTAATTATCCTTGGATCATGTAAGCATGTCTTTGTGGAATCATAGTCTCCAGATTTAGTATTAACATCACATTGATACCTCCAGAGGGGTTTTCTGCTTCTATATTTATTCTGGCCAGTGCTTCAACCATAACACTGTGTCTTTATTATATTGCCTCAAATTATTTCCAAACCTATGTTGAACAAAATAATACAACATTGAAGACTCTTTTAATTTGAGGGCTCATATCTTGGTATACCCTGTTTATTTTTTTTAAAGTGTCCCATTGCAGATTGCAAGTATAAATTGTGTCAGAATTACCATTCGAAACTCTCTAACTTTAATCGGTAATTTCTTAGAGAGCGATAGAAAACATGGTGCTAATGAATAATGTACCCAGAAGCTCTTATTATAGGGTTGGCATGAATTTCACTTAATGACAAGCTTTCTCAAGCAGCAGTTGATTTTAAATCCTATTTTTCATTAGTAAAGTATAAAATGTTAATAATACCTTCCACTGTGCTGTTCTTTTGTAGCATAGTAGCATATATCTTCCCTGTTCACCATGGACTCTCTTAAAGATCTTACTAGTAACTTCCTGTATCATAAATAAGATTTGTTCAAGAAATAAAAATGTGTGTTTTCCCATTGTTAGCTCTATGTTTTTCTAATAATCACATCTGAAGCTTATTATACAGTAATAGCCTTAAGATATTATTTTTTTAAATGTACTACTTTGGTCTTAATACTAGTTTTTAATCTCTTCTTGTTTCTATGAAGTCTGAATGAGATTTTCAAAATTGAATAATAATTTGATCCGTTAATCTTTTGAAGCTAGTAATTTTATTTTCCTCTCTTTGCAGTCTCTGAGGTTCGCAAATGAATAGAGCTTCATTACTGCAGTCTGCATTTAATAACCATTATCCATTATCTTGTAATTAAGACTCCCTGTAACGAATCATGAGGACAATGCAAAAATACATAGTACATTTCTTTAATGAACTGGAAAATGTTCATCTTGTTCTATTTAGTAATGAGTTGCTGAATAGTCATTAAATCCACTGGAGAATAGAGCTAGATGGATTTTGAAGACTGTCTTGAGTTTGTGGTTAATCTATTAGAATTAAAATTTCATCTTCTATTTTTATCAACAGCTGATTAGAAGTCATTCTGTTTGACCAAATTGATTAGAAGACCATATACAAGGGCAGCTGTTGTTTAATGAAAGTTTTTAATGAAACTGTACCATGGAGACTTGTAATTACAGGCCTTAGAAAAGCTTTGAGTTGCCTTAGACCACAAAAATAGTATTGTGCTAAAGATTTCAAATTAGGAAAATAAAAATTACGATTTAATATAATAGTATAAATTTATTATTAATTTTAATTTCAACTAATCACAGTTGAATATTAGTCTACTTAATGTGTTACTTTTGACTTTTTCAGCCCTTTCATCTCTTAGTTTAGTCATTTAGATGAAATTGTGGGCACTGATGAAAGAACATTTATAGGGATAGCTATTGTAATTTGAGATATTTTCTCATAAGGTTTTTTCCCCCAAGCTGAGCAGAGGTAAGCTTGGCTAATGTTAGATTTACGTGAGCTCTGAAGAGAGTCTGTAGTGCTGTGTGGTGTTGGTAATTCAAAATATAGCATTTATTTCTCTAAGGTAATTTTGTTTTAGCAGAAGGGCAAAGGAAGCAATATTAAAATGAGAAGTAAAACAAAAGTGTGTCCTACTTAGTCCCATTGGAAAATCCATTTTCCTTTTGACAGTAGTAAAGTATTAATGTACTTTCTAAAATATTTTGTGTAATTAAAGCTAGATCTTATTCCTCTTTTAAAAAATAGCCAGTGTCTGCATGCCTGAACTATTTTTAGTATCTTGTGGTCTCTGGTTCTCAGTTGTCCTTTCTCAACACATCCAATACAGACACTAAATTTAGCATCTTAAGACTAGTGTCAGACCTCATGTTACCTAAAGGACAGAGCCCAATGTCTGTAGGTTCAAAGCTGTCTATAATATTTTTCTAAGGGATATTTACAGTCACATCTTCTAAAACGTACATTCATATATCTATGTATATGCCCATCCTCCCACCTCACCTCCAACACAGACTTCTTAGATGTGTTCATTCATTATTGTTTGTATGCCTTATACTTTCTTTGCTTTTGGTGTTTCTTCTTATGGTGGTGTTCTTCCACGTGTGCCCTCTCATCTTTAAATTTTGTCTCTCCTTCAAGCTCTGTAACACATTCCTTCTGTTCCATGAAGCCTTCCCGTATTATTCTAGCTAAAGTTATTTTTCTGATCCTTTGTAATTCTTATTGATCATAATACTTACTGGGCATATGATATAGTTTGGATTTTTGTCCCGTCCAACTCACATGTTGAAATGTGATTCCCAGTGTTAGAGGTGGGGCCTAGTGGGAGGGGATTGGATCATGGGGGTGGATCCTTCATGAATGGCTTTAGCACCATCCATTTTGGTGATGAGTGAGTTCTTGCTCGGAGTTCACGTGAGATCTGTTTTTTTAAAAGAGTGTGACACCTCCCCCCATCTCACTCCCACTCTCACCATCTGACATGCCTGCTGTCTTTGCTTTCTGCTGTGATTGTAAGCTTCCTAGGACCCTAACTAGGAGCAGATCCCAGCACCACACTTCCTGTACAGTCTGTAGAATTGTGAGCCAATTAAACCTCTTTTCTTTTTAAATTACCCAGTGTATTAGTCCACAGGCTGTAGAGGAAGCACGGCTGGGGAGGCCTCAGGAAACTTTTAGTCATGGTGGAAAGGGAAGCAGGCATGTCTTAAATGACTGGAGCAGGAAGTAGAGAGAGCAGGGGAGGTGCTATACACTTTGAAACAACCAGATCTCACAGTAACTCACTATCACAAGAACAGCACCAAAGGGGAAATCTACCCCCATGATCCAATGTCTTCCTACCAGAGACACCTGAACATTGGGGGGTTACAATTTGACATGAGATTTGGGCAGGGACACAGACTTAAACCATATCACTCAGCCTCAGATATTCCTTTGTAGCAATGCAAGAATGGACTAACACAGAAAACGGGTACCAGGAGTGGTGTGTTGCTATAAAGATAGCTGAAAATGTGGAAGCACCTTTGGGACTGGGTAATGGAGAGGTTGGAAGAGTTTGGAGGGCTCAGAAAAAGACAGGAATATAAGTTTGAAACTTATCAGAGACTGGTTAAATGGTGTGACAAAATGCTGGCAGAAATATGGACAGTGAAGTCAAGGCTGAGGAGGTCTCAGATGGAAATGAAGAAGTTATTGAGAACTGGAGTGAAGGTCACCCCTGTTATGTCCTAGTAAAGAACTTGGCTGCATTATGTTCATGCCCTAGGGATCTGTGGAAATTTGACTTTAAGGATGATGAACTAGGGTATCTGGAGGAAGAAATTTCTAAGCAGCAAAGCATTCATGATGTGGCCTGGATACTTCTAACAGCCTACAGTCACATGCAGGAGCAAAGGAATGACTTACTGTGAAACCTTATATTTAAAAGGGAAGCAGAGTATAAAAGTTGGGAAAATTTGCAGCCTTTGCCTGTGGTAGAGAAGGAATTCAAGCTATGGAGCAACCACTTGCTAGAGAGATTAGCTTGATTAAAAGGGAGCCAAGTGCTCATATATAAGACAGTGGGGAAAAGCCTTGAAGGCATTTCAGAGGTCTTCAAAGCAGCCCCTGCCATCACAGGCCCAGAGGCCTAGGAGGAAAGAATGGTTTTAGGGGACAGGCCCAGAGCCCCACTGCCTTGCACAGCCTCAGGATGCTGCCACCAGAATCCTGGAAGCTCTAGCTCCAGCCTCAACTGAAAGGACAACTGATACAGCTCAGGCTGCTCCTGTGGAGGGTACAAGCTGTAAGCCTTGCTGGCTTCCATGTGATGTTAAGCCTGGAGGTGCATGGAGTGTAAGAGTGAAGGGGGTCTGGCAGCTTCCATGCAGATTTCAGAGGATGTGTCAGAAAGACTGGGTACCCAGGCAGGAATTCTCTACTAAGGCAGTGCTGAAGGGAAATGTAGGGCGGGAGCCCACACACAGAGTCTCCACTGCAGCACTGTCTTAGTGGAATTGCGGGAAGGGGGCTGCCACTCTCCAAACCCCAGAATGGTAGAGCCACCAGCAGCTTGCAACTACCACATGGAAAAGCCACAGGGCAGAGCTTTCTAAGGCCTTAGGAGCCCACCCCTTTCACCAGTGTGCCCTGGATGCAAGACATGGAGTCAAAGGAGATTATTTTGGAGCTTTAAGATTTAATGACTGCCCTGCTGGTTGGGGCTTGCACGGGGCCTGTAGCCCCTCCCTCTCTTTTTTGGCTGATTTCTTCCTTTGGGAATAGTAATGTTTACCCAGCGCCTGTGCCACCATTGTATCTTGGAAGTAAATAACTTGTTTTTGATCTCACAGGCTCATAGGTGGAGGGAACTCATCTCCAGATAAGACTTTGGGCTTTAGACTTTGGCATTTTTGAGCTAAGGCTGGAACAAGTTAAGACTTTGCAGAACTATTGACAGGGTATTATTGTGTTTTGCAATGTGAGAAGGACATGAGACTTGAGAGGCCAGATGCAGAATGATACAGTTTGGATGTTTGTCCCTTCCCAATCTCTTGTTAAAATGTAATCCCCAATGTTGGAGGCAGGGCCTGATGGAAGGTGTTTGGATCATGGTAGTAGATCCCTCATGAATGTCTTAGCACCATCCCCTTGGTGATGAATGACTTCTCACAAGATCTGGTTGTTTAAAAAGAACGATCTCTCTCTCTTGCTCCTGCTCTTGCCATGTGACATGTGTGCTCCCTCTTTGCCTTCTGCCATGATCGTAGGCTTCCCAAGGGCCTTACCAGGAGCCAATCCTGATACCATACTTCTTGTACAGCCTGAAGAACTGTGAACCAATTAAAGTTCTTTTCTTTATAAATTACCCAGCCTCTCAGATATTCCTTTATAACAATGCAAGAATGGACGAACACAGCATATGTTCAGAACAGCTTAAGTACCAGATATATTCTTATTTCCACCCACACCTAATCTCTAGACAATAAAGGCTTGGCTTGATACTTAAGGACTTCCAGTTTCAGCTTTAACATATAAAGAGCTTGGAAGTTGTCACTCCTGTCCTTAGAGCAAGAAAAAGCAGAATTAACTGAAAATTAGTGACTTTTCTCAGACCCATCAAAGACCTGAGGTCACAAGGTGTAGGATATTTTATAATGATGAGGGGGTCATTTCTCCAAGAAGATGTAACAATCCTAAATATGTATGCATCTAGCAACAGAGCATCCAAATATGGGGCAAAAATTTGATAGAACTGCAAGAAAGAAATAAACAAATCTACTATTGTAGCTGGAAACTTCAAAACTCCTCTTTTAGTCACTGATAGCCGAAGCAGGCAGAATAATAGCAAAGATATAGTTGACCTGAACAGCACTGTCACTCAATATGATCAAATTAACATTTATAGAAAACTTCATCCAACAACAGCAGAATACATATTCAAGTTGACATGGAACGTTAACCAAGATAGACCACATTCTGGTCCATAAAACACACCTTAACAGATGTAAAAGTCTGAAAACCACACAAAGTATGTTATCAGACCACAATGAAACTAAACTAGAAATCAATAGCAGAAAGTTAGCTGAAAGATCCCCATATGTTTGGAAATTAAACAACACACTCCTAAATAACATATGGGTCAAATAAGTCTCAAGAGAAATTTTAAAATACTTTGAACCAAATGAAAATAAAAATACACCACTAAAATTTGTAGGATGTTCCAGAAGCAGTGCTTAGAAAGAAATGTATGGCATTAGATGCATATATTAGAAAAGAATAATCTAAAGTCAATATGCAAGCTTTCATCTTAGGAGGGTAGAAAAAGAAGAGCAATTTAAGCCTAAAGCAAACAGGATAAATAGAAAGGAGAACAGAAATGATGAAATTGAAAACAAAAACAACAGAGAATTTTTTTTTTTTTTTTTTTTAGTATCCTAAAAGCTACTTTTTTTGGAGTTGGGGGGCATAACATTGGTAAACAGCTAGCTAGGCTAATCAAGATTAAAAGAGAAAAGACATAAATTACCCATATCGGAAATGAAAGAAGGGTCATCTCCTCTTCCCATGAATATTAAAAGAATAATAAAGGAATGTATGAACAGCTCCATTTTCACAAATTTGATAACTTAGGTGAAATGGATTAATCCTCAAAAGACATAAGCAGCCAAAACTCACAAGGAAAAATAGTCTGAATAGGTCTTTATCTATTAAAGAAATTATTTAAATTAAATTTAATTTCTTTTATAAAATAATGAATATGACTTTTACATAAATTATACATCTATTTACACATTTATGTAATTATATAAAATATTTTAATTATATGATAAAAATTATTTAAAAATTTAACAGATTACTAAAAACTATTTATAACCTTCCAAAAGAAAGCACCAACTCTAGATGGCTTCATTGGTGAATTCTGCCAAACATTTAAAGAAGATATAATACCAGTCTTCCACAATCTTTTCCAGAAAATAGAAGAGAAATAGAAAGGAGAAATAGAAATAGAAAGAATGAGTGAGACCATTACTCCAAAACCAGATAAAGACATTGCCAGAAAGAAAACCTATAGATGAACATCTTTAATGAACATAGATACAAAAATCCTTAACAAAATATTAACAAAATGAGTCCAACAATGTATAAAAATAATTATATGCCACAACCAAGTGGGATTTATTCCAAGTATGCAAGTCTGGTTCTCAACATAATATAATCCATATCAGTAAGCCAAAGAAGAAAACTCATATGATCATATCAATTGATACTGAAAAGGCATCTGACAAATTCCAGCACCCATTTATAAGAAAGACTCAGCAAACTAGAAATAGAGGGAAATATCTTCAACTTAATAAAGAACATCTGCAAGCAAACCTCAGCCAACATACTTAATATTGAGAAACTGCATGCTTTCCTGCTAAGATCCTTCTAAGGGCAAGGCACGGATATTCTCTCTTACCACTGCTATTCAACATTGTACTGGAAGTCCTAGCTAGACAAGAAAAGGAAATAAGATGTGTGCAGATCAGGAAGTTTGGTAGGCTAATAATGAGTCCTGAAGATAGGTTCACATCCTAATCCCTGAAACCTTTGTGAATGTTACCTTCCTTGGAAAAAAGAGCTATTGCAGGTGTGATTGATTTAAAGGTCTTGTGGTGAAATGATCATTCTGGATTATCCAGATGGGCCCTAGATGGCATCATGACAAGTGTAAAAAGAAAGACACAGAGGGAGGTTACACTTATAAACAAAAGGCTATATGAAGACAAAAGCAGTAATTGGAGTGATGCGGCTGAGAAATGGTGAAAGCCATTAGAAGAAGCAGGGACAGATTCTCCCTAGAGTCTCCACAGAGAGTATAGCTCTGCTGGCACTTTTATTTTGGACTTCTGGCCTCCAGAATGGTGAGAGAATACATTTCTCTTGTTTTGAGCCACCAAGTTTGTGATCACTTCTTACAACAACCATAAGAAACTGGTATGAGAAGAAAGATATAAAACTATCTTTGTTTACAAACAATATGATTGTAGAAAATCCCCCCAAATCAACAAATTCCTGGAATTGCTAAATGAGTTTTCCAAGGTTACACAATATAAGGTTAATATGCACAATTCCATTGCCTTCCTGTCTACCAGCAATATACAGTTGGAATTTGAAATTTAGAAAACTATTTGCAAAAGCACCCGGTATCCATGGATTCCACATATTTACAGATATGTGTATATAAATGGGTTAATATGCACATATATTTCCCTGTGCCATCAACTGAGAGAGCTAAAAGCAAGAACACTAGGGCAGCAATGAGCACAACTAGCACCCATATAGTAGTTTCCAATGCCATTCTGCAGTAAAAGGAGCCAGGGCTCATTGGAGAAATGACTTATACAAGAACTGGTGCAGAAAACACACAAGACAAGCCCTGAGCATCTTGTAGTCTCAGAAAGTAAGTGCTTAAAAGACACAAAAATCCACATGATGCAAAGGGATACAGGAAGCAACTGAAAGAGTTCCCAGTGGCCAAAGCTGGAACTGTGTGTACAGTAAAGTAAATAAAGTAGTGTGGGATTATAACCCAAGTGTACAATAAATATCTTCAAGTCTATACTGATATTAAGTAAATTATTGTACATTTTAAAGTGGAGAAGATACAAATCTTTCCATATAAAAAATTCCAGGCTTCAGGGTCCAAGATGGCTGAATAGGAACAGCTCCAGTCTACAGCTCCCAGCGTGAGCGACACAGAAGATGGGTGATTTCTGCGTTTCCAAGTGAGGTACTGGGTTCATCTCACGGGGGCTTGTTGGACAGTGGGTGCAGCCCATGGAGTGTGAGCTGAAGCAGGAAGGGGCATCACCTCACCTGGGAAGCGCAAAGGGTCAGAGAATTTTCTTTCCTAGCCAAGGGAAGCCGTGACAGATGGTACCTGGAAAATCGGGACACTCCCACCTTAATACTGTGCTTTTCTAACAGTCTTAGCAAACGGCACACCAGGACATTATATCCCATGCCTGGCTTGGAGGGTCCCACGCCCATGGACCCTTGCTCACTGCTAACACAGCAGTCCGAGATCGAACTGCAAGGCAGCAGCAAGGCTGGGGGAGGGGCATCCACCATTGCTGAGGCTTGAGTAGGTAAACAAAGCGGCCAGGAAGCTCAAACTGGGTGGAGCCCACTGCAGCTTAAGGAGGCCTGCCTGTCTCTGTAGACTCTACCTCTGGGGGCAAGGCATAGCTGAACAAAAGGCAGCAGAAACTTCTGCAGACTTAAACATCCCTGTCTGACAGTTTTGAAGAGAATAGTGGTTCTCCCAGCATGGAGTTTGAAATCTGAGAACGGACAGACTGCCTTCCCTGACCCTCGAGTAGCCTACCTGGGAGACATCTCCCATAGGGGCCGACTGACACCTCATACAGCCGGGTGCACCTCTGAGACTAAGCTTCCAGAGGAAGGATCAGGCAGCAACATTTGCTGTTTTGCAGTATTTGCTGTTCTGCAGCCTCCGCTGGTGATACCCAGACAAACAGGGTCTGGAGTGGACCTCCAGCAAACTCCAACAGACCTGTAGCTGAGGGTCCTGACTGTTAGAAGGAAAACTAACAAACATAAAGGACATCCACACCAAAACCCTATCTCTAGGTCACCATCATCAAAGACCAAAGGTAGATAAAACCACAAAGATGGGGAGAAACCAGAGCAGAAAAGCTGAAAATTCCAAAAATCAGAGCGCCTCTTCTCCTCCAAAGGAATGCAGCTCCTCGCCAGCAACGGAACAAAGCTGGACGGAGAATGACTTTGACGAGTTGACAGAAGTAGGCCTCAGAAGATCAGTAATGACAAACTTCTTTGAGCTAAAGGAGGATGTTTGAACCCAGAGCGAAGAAACTAAAAACACTGAAAAAAGATCAGATGAATGGCTCACTAGAATAAACACCATAGAGAAGAACTTAAATGACCTGATGGAGCTGAAAATCATGGCACGAGAACTATGTGACACATGCACAAGCTTCAGTAGCCGATTCAATCAGGTGGAAGAAAGGGTATCAGTGATTGAAGATCAAAGGAATGAAATGAAGTGAGAAGAGAAGTTTAGAGAAGGAAGAGTAAAAAGAAACAAAGTCTCCAAGAAATATGGGACTACGTGAAAAGACCAAATCTACGTCTGATTGGTGTACCTGAAAGTGATGGGGAGAATGGAACCAAGTTGGAAAAACACTCTTCAGGATATTATCTAGTTGAACTTCCCCAACCTAGCAAGACAGGCCAACATTCAAATTCAGGAAATACAGAGAATGCCACAAAGTTGCTCAAGAAGAGCAACTCCAAGACACATAATTGTCAGATTCACCAAAGTTGAAATGAAGGAAAAAATGTTAAGGGCAGCCAGAGAGAAAGGTTGGGTTACCTACAAAGGGAAGCCCATCAGACTAACAGTGGATGTCTTGGTAGAAATTCTACAAGCCAGAAGAGAGTGGGGGCCAATATTCAACATTCTTAAAGAAAAGAATTTTGAACCCAGAATTTCATATCCAGCCAAACTAAGGTTCATAAGTGAAGGATAAATAAAATCCTTTACAGACAAGCAAATGCTGAGAGATTTTGTCACCACCAGGCCTGCCTTACAAGAGTTTCTGAAAGAAGCACTAAACATGGAAAGGAACAACTGGTACGAGCCACTGCAAAAACATGCCAAATTGTAAAGACCATCAATGCTAGGAAGAAACTGTACCAACTAATGAGCAAAATAACCAACTGACATCATAATGACAGTATCAAATTCACACATAACAATATTAACCTTAAATGTAAATGGGCTAAATACTCCAATTAAAAGACACAGACTGGCAAATTGGATAAAGAATCAAGATCCATCAGTGTGCTGTATTCAGGAGACCCATCTCATGTGCAGAGACAAACATAGGCTCAAAATAAAGGGATAGAGGAAGATGTACCAAGCAAATGGTAAAAAAAAAAAAAAAAAAAAAAAAAAAAAAAGGCAGGGCTTGCAATCCTAGTCTCTGATAAAACAGACTTTAAACAAAGATCAAAAGAGGCAAAGAAGGCCACTACATAATGATAAAGGGATCAGTTCAACAAGAAGAGCTAACTATCCTAAATATATATGCACCCAATACAGGAGCATCCAGATTCATAAAGCAAGTCCTTAGAGACCTACAAAGAGTCTTAGACTCCCACACAATAATAATGGGAGACTTTAACACCCCACTGTCAACATTAGACAGATCAATGAGACAGAAAGTTAACAAGGATATCCAGGAATTGAACTCAGCTCTGCAGCAAGCAGACCTAATAGACATCTATAGAGCTCTCCACCCCAAAATCAACAGAATATACATTTTTCTCAGCACCACATCACACTTATTCAAAAATTGACCACATAGTTGGAAGTAAAGCACTCCTCAGGAAATGTAAAAGAACAGAAACTATAACAAACTCTCTGCCAGACCACAGTGCAATCAAATTAGAACTCAGCATTAAGAAACTCACTCATAAGCGCACAACTACATGGAAACTGAACAACCTGCTCCTGAATGACTACTGGGTACATAACGAAATGAAGGCAGAAATAAACATGCTCTTTGAAACCAATGAGAACAAAGACACAACGTACCAGAATCTCTGGGGCACATTTAAAGCAATGTGTAGAGGGAAATTTATGGCACTAAATGCCCACAAGAGAAAGCAGGAAAGAACTAAAATCGACATTAAAATTAAAAGAACTAGAGAAGCAAGAGCACACACATTGAAAAGCTAGCACAAGGCAAGAAATAACTAAGATCAGAGCAGAACTGAAGAAGATAGAGACACATAAAAACCCTTCAAAAAATCATTAAATCCAGGAGCTGGTTTTTTGAAAAGATCAACAAAATTGATAGACCGCTAGCAAGACTAATAATGAAGAAAAGAGAGAAGAATCAAATAGACACAATAAAAAATGATAAAGGGGATATCACCACCGATCCCACACAAATACAAACTACCATCAGAGAATACTGTAAACAACTCTATGCAAATAAACTAGAAAATCTAGAAGAAATGGGCAAATTCCTGGACACATACACCTTCCCAAGACTAAGCCCGGAGGACGTTGAATCCCTGAATAGACCAATAACAGGCTGTGAAATTGAGGCAATAATTAATAGCCTACCAACCAAAAAAACTCCAGGACCAGATGGATTCACAGCCAAATTCTACCAGAGGTACAAAGAGGACTTGGCACCGTTCCTTTTGAAACTGTTCCAATCAATAGACAAAGAGGGAATCCTCCCTAACTCATTTTATGAGGCCAGTATCATCCTGATACCAAAGCCTGGCAGAGATACAACAACAAAAGAGAATTTTAGACCAATGTCCCTGATGAACATTGATGCAAAAATCTCAATAAAATACTGGCAAACCGAATCCATCAGCACATCAAAAGCTTATCCACCATGATCAAGTGGGCTTCATCCTTGGGATGCAAGTCTGGTTCAGCATATGCAAATCAATAAACATAATCCATCATATAAACAGACCCAAAGACAAAAACCACATGATTATCTCAATAGATGCAGAAAAGGCCTTTGATAAAATTCAACAGCCTTTCATGTTAAAAACTGTCAGTAAACTAGGTATTAATGGGATGTATCTCAACAAGAGCTATTTATGACAAACTCACAACCAATACCATACTGAATGGGCAAAAAACTGGAAGCATTCCCTTTGAAAACTGGCACAAGACAGGGATGACCTCTTTCACCGCTCCTATTCAACATAGTATTGGAAGTTCTGGCCAGGGCAGTCAGGCAGGAGAAAGAAAGAAAGGATATTCAATTAGGAAAAGAGGAAGTCAGATTGTCCCTGTTTGCAGATGACATGATTGTGTATTTAGAAAACCCCATCGTCTCAGCCCCAAATGTCCTTAAGCTGATAAGCAACTTCAGCAAAGTCTCAGGATACAAAATCAATGTGCAAAAATCACGAGCATTCTTATACACCAATAACAGACAAACAGAGATCCAAATCATGAGTGAATTCCCATTCACAGTTGTTTCAGAGAATAAAATACCTAGGAATCCGACTTAACAAGGGATATATAGGACCTGTTCAAGGAGAACTACAAACCACTGCTCAGCAAAATAAAAGAGGACACAAACAAATGGAAGACCCTTCCATGCTTATGGATGGGAAGAATCAATATTGTGAAAATGGCCATACTGCCCAAGGTAATCTATAGATCCAATGCCATCCCCATCAAGCTACCAATGACTTTCTTCACAGAGTTGGAAAAAACTACTTTAAAGTTCACATGGAACCAAAAAAGAGCCCACATTGCCAAGCAATCCTAAGCCAAAGAACAAAGCTGGAGGCATCATGCTACCTGACTTCAAACAATACTACAAGGCTACAGTAACCAAAACAGCATGGTACTGGTACCAAAACAGAGATATACACCAATGGAACAGAACAGAGCCCTCAGAAATAATACCACACATCTACAACTATCTGATCTTTGACAAACCTGACAAAAACAAGCAATGGAAAAAGGATTCCCAGTTTATTAAATGTTGATGGGAAAACTGGCTAGCCATATGTAGAAAGCTGAAACTGGATCCCTTCCTTACACCTTTTACAAAAATTAATTCAAGATGGATTGAAGACTTAAATGTTAGACCTAAAACCATAAAAACCCTGAAGAAAACCTACGCAATTCCATTCAGGACATAGGCATGGGCAAGGACTTTATGACTAAAGCACCAAAAGCAATGGCAACAAAAGCCAAAATTGACAAGTGGGATCTAATGAAACTAAAGAGCTTCTGCACAGCAAAAGAAACTACCATCAGAGTGAACAGGCAACCTACAGAATGGGAGAAAATTTTTGCAATCTACTCATCTGACAAAGGGCATCAAAGAACTTAAACAAATTTATAAGAAAAAACTAACCCCATCAAAAAGTGGGCAGACACTTCTCAGAAGAAGACATTTATACAGCCAACAGACTTATGAAAAAATGCCCATCCTCACTGGTCATCAGAGAAATGCAAACCGAAACCTCAAGGAGATACCATCACATACCAGTTAGAATGGTGATCATTAAAAAGTCAGGAAACAACAGGTGCTGGAGAGGATGTGGAGAAATAGGAACAGTTTTACACTGTTGGTGGGACTGTAAACTAGTTCAACTATTGTGGAAGACAGTGTGGCGATTCCTCAAGGATTTAGAACTAGAAATACTATTTGACCCAGCCATCCCATTACTGGGTATATACCCAAAGGATTATAAATCGTGCTACTATGAAGACATATGCACACGTATGTTTATTGCGGCACTATTCACAATAGCAAAGACTTGGAACCAACTCAAATGTCCATCAATGATAGACTGAATTAAGAAAATGTGGCACATGTACAGCATGGAATAGTATGCAGCCATAAAAAAGGATGAGTTCATGTCCTTTGTAGGGACATGGATGAAGCTGGAAACCATTATTCTGAGCAAACTATCAGAAGGACAGAAAGCCAAACACCACATATTCTCACTCATAGGTGGGAATTGAACAATGAGAACACTTGGACACAGGGTGGGGAACATCACACACCAGGACCTGTCATAGGGTGGGAGGTGTGGGAGGGGGGAGGGATAACATTAGGAGAAATACCTAATGTAAATGACAAGTTAATGGTTGTAGCACACCCACATGGCACATGTATACCTATGTAACAAACCTGCACACTGTGCACATGTACCCTAGAACTTAAAGTATCAAAAAAAAAGCTTGCCCTGGAATCTCATACCTCAGCATAAAGCATAAAATTTCTATCCATCTTTATGTCAGAACAAAAGTTTGCATCAGCTGTTGATAACACCAGTGAAAAAATATGATTAATAATAATTGCTTAAATTGTATCCCTGAAAGGTAAATGCACCTGATAGCAATAACTTATGCATACCCTTACTGAATGTGTGTCCCAAGCTAGGGAGTTCGGGAGTGGCCAACCCAGAAATTATTCCTTTGTTTATGAAGAACATCTGAGCCCCTGGCCTGAACCATGGAAGTGAAACACAGGCTGTACATGAGATTGAGGCCCTAAGTTTTAGGTTAAATGGTGAAGGTTGCCAGGTGGAGGTCATTAGGGGAAGGTCTTCAGTGAAAATGCTATGTAAACTGCATGCTGTTTGCAAGTAGTTGCAGTTTTCCTGCGCTGCCCAGTGCCACTGGGCCATGTGGTTATATTGTCCAGCCCACCAACACTGGACTTTCTCTTCTGTGCGTAAGCCCTTAATAGAACCCCATATCTCCTTTGCTGAAAAAAAAAAAATTCCAAGTAATTTATGTAGCCAAGCCCCCCTCGAGGAGGTGGATTATGACTTCCCACTCCTTAAGTATGGGATACCCATAATGACTTCTTTTCAAAGAGTACAGTTGAAATGGGAAAAAAAGATAAGCTTTACAGTGGAGATACCGGGCCAACACTAACCACCTCAGCCAAGTGCTCATGGTCAACACCAACAGTGGTAAATCATGGTGCCAGTATGTGCCCTTGACATAATGTGATGAACATAGCAGTTTCCCTCTGTGGTCTTCCCAAACCCATAACCTCAGTCCAGTGATGAGAAAAACATTTAACAAATCCCAATTGAGGGACATTCTACAAAACACTTTGTGGAATGTAAAATACTGACCAGTACTTTCAGAACTGTCAAGATCATCAAAATAAAATAAGAAGAAGCTAAGAAACTATCACAGCCAAGAGGAATCTGTGGAGACATGACAAATGTAGTATTCTAGATGGGATTGTTTATTGAGTCATGCTAAAGAAATCTAAATGAAGTGTGGACTTTGGTTAATAATATATCAGCATTGGTTCCTTAATTGTTACAAAATGTACCGTAATTATGTAAGATAGCAATAATAGGGAAAACTGGGTGTCGGGTATTTGGAAACTGTATTATTGCTATAATTTTTCTGTATATTGAAATTTGTTCTAAAACTAAAAGATTATTTAAAAATAAACTATTTTGTTCTGAGCCAACAGTCCAGTTTTGTTACTGGGACTGGAATGAAACACAACATTATTTTCCCTTCTTCATTAGTCAGTTAAAGGTGGAAAATACTGTAGTTTTCTTTTTCTTGGTAGCTGTCTCCATCCATCTAGAAATTATTGAGCTCCTCCTGTGTGTCATGTTCTGAGGATACAGAATAATATAAGAAAGATGCAGCACCTGCCCCTAAACGTCCAGAAAAGGGCATAGACATGCAAATAACGTGTGGGCCACTGTAGCTACTGCTGGGTTACTGTTGCTGCCATAGTAGATCTTCTGCTTTGCTCTCCTAAATATATTAGAAAGAGAGTCTCTACTCCACCCTTCTGAAGGAGTTTGGCTCTTTTGATTAACTTTAGATGGTGTAGTTTTTAAGAGATCATGCCTTGTTTTTAGACGTCCAAAGGTAGCCTTGGTTTTTTTTTTTTTTTAATTATTATTATTTTTTTAGACAGAGTCTCACTCTGTTGCCCAGGCTGGAGTGCAGTAGTGCAATCTTGGCTCACTGCAACCTCCACCTCCTGGGTTCAAGCAATTCTCCTGCCTCAGCCTCCCAAGTAGCTGGGACTACAGGCACCTGCCACCATGCCCAGCTAATTTTTTGTGTGTTTTTAGTAGAGACGAGGTTTCACTATGTTGGCCAGGCTGGTCTTGAACTTCTGACCTTGTGATCCGTCAGCCTCGGCCTCCCAAAGTGCTGGAATTACAGTTGTGAGCCACCACGACCAGCCAGTAGCCTTGGTCTTCTGTCTTAATCTTCTCTTCCAATATGCTTAACATAATTTAGGTGATATATACATTATTATACCCAAAAGCCTTCTAGTGAATCAAAAGATGCCACATATTAGAAAAACACATCTTGATATCATTATGGATTCTTTGGGGATGTTTCCCTCACCTTCTTACATCTATGTGTTGGCTTTAATCTCTTCTTTTTGTCTTATTTCTGATGTTGTAGGCATCAGGCATCAGTTCTATAGTCTGTTCATCCATGCATTTATTCATGAACTTAGTATATGCCTAGCTCAAGGCCTTTACACTTTGTTTTCCTGCGTGTAATGCTGTATCCCCACATTTCCTTCGTTCAGTCTCTATTTGGATTTCATTAGTTAGAGATGCTTTTATGATAACTCTTTAAATATAGCTGCCCCTCACCAACTCTACTACTCTCTGTCTCGTTACATTGTATTACATTTCTCCGTAGAACTTATCTCCACTTGACATTTTCTTTCTTGTCTTTCTCTTCTAGAACACCTGCTCACAAAGGCAGGAACTTTTTGTTCATTTGTTGGTCTATTCCCAGCATCTTTAGAGCAGAGTATGGCACATGGTAGTACTCGGTAAATATTTGTTGAGCAAATGCATGCATGGTAGTCATGTCTCCAATTTCAGGCAGCCTACAGACCCAAAGAAATGAAGGCTTCCAGTGACCTGCTCTGATGCATCGGTGTCCATGGAATTTGTACAGATTGCAGCCCTACCTAAATCCTTGCTTCATTTCTGTTGGTATAATAATTGAAAGTTTTCAAAGTGCTTTCGCATAGATTGTCCCTTTTGATGCTTTGTGTAATCCTATGAGGCAAGTAGGAATTTCTTAGACGTATCGTACAAATGAGGAATTTGTAAGGGGATGGAATTTCAAAGGTAACTATGAGAGCCAGAGCTAGAAACCAGATCTCGTGACTTCTAGCTCATCTGGTGATTACACGGGGTTCACGTTTCATCTCCACCCGTGTCTACATTGGTTTTGAGGACAAGGTCTTGAATTTTCTGTTTTTATATTTTTCCATATGCCTTATACACAGTGTGCTTAATAAATAAAGGTGTATTTCTTTGGGCCTTTTGGCCACTTCAACTTTTATCTTTGACTTTGTTAATGGACTTTGGGAGGATCTTAGAGACTTGTTTTAGGTATGGTGCCACGGATTCCATAGGTTAGGGGCATGAATTTGCACACAAATCACTTAGGAATGTTGGTTATTAGATTCTGATTTAGTTGATCTGGTGTAGTGCCTGAGAGTATGCATATTTAACAGTCTCTGGTAATGCCCGTGCTGCTGGTACATCTTCCACACTGACTATTTCAGGGCTTTGTAACACGTGAAAGATGTATTCTTTGTTTGACTATCTGACTGTGTGAACCTAGGTAAGTTTATTGGAGACACTGTGATGGATTGTTTAGGCTAGATTACTTTGGTTAAAATCCTACCTTTCCATTTACTGTGTGATCTCAGGTAAGTTACTTAACTTTTCTGAGACTCAATTTCCTCTTTAAAAGTAGAGATCGTATTACTATGATCTCTATTTTTAGCTCATATAGGTATTGACTGAATTAATATTTGTAAAGCACCTAGATTCATAATGCATGGCACTCAATGAATCTTAACTACTGTGATCATTTCTTTGTCTCCTTGTATTATTCTGTTAAACTACATTAATAGGTTTAAGATACATTTGAAGGAAGAAAGTTGCTTAAGATATTTGCAAGGTTTAAAATACTTGCATGGTGTCTTTCATGGAAATGCTAATCTCGGAAGACAGTTCTTTCATTAATGAACAATGCAATAGAAATCAGCTAATGGTGATTCTTCTTGAGCTGTCACAACTGTATACTGTGTACTTTTCATTAAGCATGAGCAAATTAGGAGAAAATGAGTAGGCACTCCAGTTTTGTAGTAAAATGTTATGATGTATAATATTAAGCATAGGGCATAAAATTGTTCTTCTTCATCTCAGTTATGTATTAAATGAACCAACTTGATTTTAATTGGCATTGTGGAAATACGGGGGCAAGAGATCAGAGGTCACTGAGAATATATTTCATGCCTAATATAGTGATGGTGAGCGGGAAAAAGTATGGACATAATTATTTTAAAGGGAGATTTTGGTTCTAGTTTTTCCAGTAATTAATGAAAAAGGACATTGGATTTCTTCAGGAAAAAATTTACACAACTCATTTCTCCCACTGACTCAAAAGTGTCAAAAAAAAAAAAAATCTTTAGTTAACATGGAGTTTTTCTTCTTTTTGTTTTAGGATCAGATTTTATTAAGACCTCTACTGGAAAAGAAACAGTAAATGCCACCTTCCCAGTAGCTATAGTAATGCTACGGGCCATTAGAGATTTCTTCTGGAAAACTGGAAACAAGGTATATTATTGCCAGCAAATCTTTCTTCAGAGTAAAGATAATGTTATTTATAATACTAGTTACAGCCACAATAACTGTCTTTATATGGAGAAACTGTGAATGAATTACCTTTGTTAAGATAAATGTTTAATTTACCTTTCATTATGAAAGAACACATTGATGGAGAAAAATTGTGATTAACAGAAAGTGAGTTGTGAGTGTGGGAGTGAGTATGTGTGATCAAGATGTAAACTCACTTTATGTCCTTTTGTTAACCGAAGACAATTTTGTCACTGACAAGAGATTCCTAAATGGGTTCTTTAACGAACTAATTCTGCTACAACACAGAGGCTTTCTCACAAGGCGTTGGCCAGTGAAAACAGGTTAATGCAGAAATTAAACTTCCTTGAGGAATGGAAAGAATTGCAGAGTAACATTTATTGAATGATAAGCTGTGGTGGTGATATGAAAAGTATGCAATATAATGGGAAATAATCTTTTCCTGTCATTATTGAAGGACACACATAAATTGGTTTTTCTGTTGGGAAACCCCCGGTCCAGAAAAACTTATTACTTTTAATAATATGAGGTGAAGAGAAAATTCTCGAGGAGATGAACTTATTAAACAAAATAATGAAATGCTGTGAAACAGCAGGGAAAAGGTAGCTAGACGTTATATAGCTCTTGAATTAAATATCAATTTTTGCGTTTTATGGCAGTTGGATGTGCTCTTTGGAAGACTGTTAAGCTGAAGAGGGTGTATACTAGCTTTTGTCAGCTTTTCGAAAAATAATACATATTTTTTGAAACATATGAAGTTAAAAGGAAAAATGCGTATGAGGTGCTTTTTTAAAAATGAGTTTGGATTTTCCTTTTCATCTCAAGTTACTTGTTTAGCTGCAAATTATCTCAAAGGATTTTTTTTACATGATTGGAGAGAAAGGTTGTGTGTGTGTGTGTGTGTGTGTGTGTGTGTTTAATGACACTTTCCCTTCCTGAGAGGCATCTTTTAAATCTAGTCTCTTGATTTCTGCCGAATAGAAACCCAAAAAAGACCTTTAATCCTTTGTCCATTGGATGTGATGACTTTATATGTAAGTGTAGCTTCAGTTTATTTTGGAATAGGTGATTTTTTTTTTTAACACACTAGTTTATGAGAGGAAATAAACTCCTTCCAGAATTTTCTCACTTAGAATAACTTCACATCTTTTTTTTTTTTTTTTTTTTGAGACAGAGTCTTGCTCTTTCGCCCGGGCTGGAGTGCAGTGGCCGGATCTCAGCTCACTGCAAGCTCCGCCTCCCGGGTTCCCGCCATTCTCCTGCCTCAGCCTCCGGAGTAGCTGGGACTACAGGCGCCCGCCACCTCGCCCGGCTAGTTTTTTGTATTTTTTAGTAGAGACGGGGTTTCACCGTGTTAGCCAGGATGGTCTCGATCTCCTGACCTCGTGATCCGCCCGTCTCGGCCTCCCAAAGTGCTGGGATTACAGGCTTGAGCCACCGCGCCCGGCCAACTTCACATCTTAATTACGAATAGGATAAATATCATTGTGATCTACATGAGAAAGCTGACCCAACTTGAATAACCTCTAGCTGGTAGACTTTCTGCAATTATCCAAATAAGTTAAAAGATTTTTTTGTTTAAATAAGCTGTAAAAATGATAAATCTATCTTTGGTCCTCAGTTGAAACTACCACCACTCATTTGATTGTGATTCTCATTCTTAGCCAAAGAACATCAAACCACATGTGAAAGTTTTCATACTTACAGATGCCTGGGCCCCCATCCCTGATGGTTTTGGGTCTGGCGTAGTCCTCAGGCAGCTGTTTGCATTAAGTTCCATTGCCAGGGTTCAAACTTGCCACTGGGGACCCAATCCAGTTTTGTTCTCAACAAACATTTATTGGATAGTTAACCATTTGCGATGTTAACCTGTGTTAAATGCTGGAATGGAAAAATGAGTACGTCCCTTCTCAGGAGAGCTCTTAGACAACAAGCAAAGAATGTTAATGAAATTTTTTTTTTTTTTTTTTTGAGACGGAGTCTCACTCTGTCGCCCAGGCTGGAGTGCAGTGGCTGGATCTCAGCTCACTGCAAGCTCTGCCTCCCGGGTTCACACCATTCTCCTGCCTCAGGCTCCTGAGTAGCTGGGACTACAGGCGCCCGCCACCTCGCCCGGCTATTTTTTTGTATTTTTTGGTAGAGACGGGGTTTCACCGTGTTAGCCAGGATGGTCTCGATCTCCTGACCTCGTGATCCGCCCGTCTCGGCCTCCCAAAGTGCTGGGATTACAGGCTTGAGCCACCGCGCCCGGCCAGAATGTTAATGAAATTTTTAAGTGCTCAGTGTTCCAGGCCAGAGTACCGAGGGAGGGACACTTTGTTGTCTTTCAGTCCTTTCTTTTTAATTGTATTGATTCTTTCCCTCGGTAATAAATAAGTCCATCCTAGTTTTATTAACACAAAGACAGGTACAGGCCAAATTGTATTCATTTAATCATATTTGATTTCAAACAAAGAGATTCTGTGTATGTGTTTGCAAATCAGGTGCAGCCTTTCGGGTTGTTGACAAGTTGCTTGCGCAGCCCTTAGACTATAAAGTTTCCACGTCGTTGATTTAAGGGTGTTTTCAAATGAGATAGGCCACCTTCCAGACCATGATTAGTGTCACTCCTGAGAAGCAGACGTTTAATATTTCATAACTGATTTCATTGCAGATTTATGTTTTCCATATTCTTTCTCTTAAAAAAAAAAAAAGGATAAACTTACGTTAGAACCTCTCTGGAAACAGACTTGCTGACACAAACTGAACTGTATAGAAAATCTATAAGAAGCACTGCCTAATTGACAAAAATGCTCCTATGATTAACATGTATGCTAATATCAACTAATTGATTGTTTTGGCTTCTTCTCAACAAATAACCTCATCCTACTTAACCCGCCTACTACCTTACAGAGTCATAGCTTGGGCTCCAGAGTAATAGCAGATACCTTTGGAATCCCTGCACTGCTACTGCTTAGTTGTGTGATGTTGTGTAATTGAGGCAGGGAAACCAGTTAAAAGACTTTTACTGATACTTCCTGTGAGAACTGATAAGTGAGAGTATAGCAGAAAGTGTGCATATGGGGGATAAGGAAAGTAAGGAGGTAGAATTGGTGGTGTGGCCAGGGAATGGTGGAGTTTGGGTTAAACTGGAAGGTTTCCTGCTTGGGTAGATAATAGACTATATTCATTTAATGTCTCCCTTCTCTAGCATTCTGTTAGCAGTCATCTGCTGGGGCAACCACTCATAGCCCTGAGTGATAAAATGTGAGAGATTTAGTACTTGGGCTCTGAGGTGTTGTTTTGACCACTAACATCTATAGATTCCCGACTGTACTGGATAGCCAGGTTCCCGAAACATGTAAATCCAGATTATCAGAGTTTTATTATATATGGAACATATCTTTCATTTCCTAATGGATCCAGGGACATCATTTACAAATATTAGATATTGACTGAATTGGGCTGTGTTATGGTCAACCCTTAAAGACTACGGGAGTATGAGGAGCCCTCCACGGTGTTTTCCTACTGCCCTTATGTGACTGGTCTGCCAGCTTTTTAGCATTGTGTGTGCCTGCAACTTAGAACAAAAATCCCTGCAGTTAAATTGATTAAAACAGCTGTCAACTTTCCTTGCTGTATTGCTGCCAGTTTGGTTAGGGTAACCTTGCAGCCTTGCTGATTCTGTCCTTTGATTTTAAATGCGTGTGTCTTTTGAACCTCAAGATGAAGGCTGAGAAGTGACTCTACAGGCTTACTTGTAGAAATGTAGAATGAGTGGGCTTTTGTGATCTGTCTTCCTATGTATTGACACCTTCCTTGTTTATTCCAGGTTCACAGCTATAGTCTAGATGGTTGAGGTTTATGACTTTCCAGTAAGTGAAATGTTAATGAGGGTTACTAACCCTCAGTAGTATCTCTTCAGAAGCAGTGACATTCTTCCAAAAATCTTCGGAAAGTTGTTCCATAGTGTGAATGGTCATGAGTCACTGATCTAAGCCCTTTCACCGGATGAAGTGAAAAGATTTTTTTTTCAACAAAAGAGGGAGAGACAGAGAATAAACACTGTGATAAACATATTATTATTTTTAAAAGAAATCCAGTAACAATAAAGATTGTTCTATTCTCTGCCTTCCCATTTAGATAGGCTTTAAACCAGCAGGAGGCATCCGCAGTGCAAAGGATTCCCTTGCTTGGCTCTCTCTTGTAAAGGAGGAGCTTGGAAATGAGTGGCTGAAGCCAGAACTCTTTCGCATAGGTGCCAGTACTCTGCTCTCGGACATTGAGAGGCAGGTGAGTAATAATCTCTGTCTTTGGAATAAATTGACACGTGTTTTTGAGAAAGGAATTGAAAAGTCAAATTGAGAACTGGAGATAAAAACTCATCTGATTGACCTCATCCTACCCAGTCCTCTACCTTTTCTTCCAAGCAAACCTCCATCACAAGTGAGTAGGGTGGAGATTCTGTTGAAGCGCATACTAGTGAGGCTTTATAATGAAATGTTCGTTAAAACTATTCATTATTATTTGATAGTATAACTATGAACTGATGTGTATAATTATAGAATGATTGTTAATTAAACTCTGCTTTTCCTCACAGATTTACCATCATGTGACTGGAAGATATGCAGCTTATCATGATCTTCCAATGTCTTAAATTAGTCACCAGTTCCAGAAAAGTTCTTTAGGACAACGTTTAAAAATTATTTTTCTACACAATTGCTAAAATTATTTAATTAAAAAATTGGGTAATAGGTCACTGGCATTCTTCTCCTTAAAATTTCTACCGAACTTAAAGAATGGAATGGAAAAACCAAACTCTTCCACATGTGGTACTCGTTTCAGGCACATCTGAAATGATCTTAATTACTAGAAGATCGGCACTATTAACTTTGTGAAGGGTTTCTCCTAAAAACTCTTAAGTAAAATGTTTATGGTAGCTTTGACAACGTCAAATTCTAAGGGGGAAAAAAACAATATTAAACTGCCCAAGCAGTGTGCCCTAGCAAAGGAAAATGCAACATCCTGCAAGTGCTGCTGTAACGACTTCAGGAGTCACTGATTCAGCACTAATTTCCTGCCGTGAAAACTCATCTTTCGTTTTCGCAATGGGTATGTGCTTTTATTAATTGTCGTGCTGAGGAACTTTCTGGCATTGTTATATACAACTATGAATATCATTAAAGTTTTTTAATTAATGAAGTTCCTATAGTTTATTTTTTTTTAAAACTTAAAAGTATTACAATACATAATGAAAAAGTAATACATGAAACATAAAAAGATATTTGATCAGTGAGTCTCTGAATCTCTCTATTTGATTCCTTGGGTATGTATCTGTAAAACACCCTGGTACATTATTAATGAATGCAACTTATGTATGTATTCTGAAACTCCTCAAATTTTCTGGTATAGTGACTGGAGGAAAACAGTAGACATTAACAGTACTTGCTATGTAATAAGCTTTACATGTATCAATTTATTTAACTCTGATTTAATCCTTGTAATAGTAAGGTAAATACAGTAAGGGGTTTGATCCTTATAGCAGCAAGTACTGATGTAATCGTCCTTTTATACAGACAGGGAACTGAGGAACAAAGAATTTAAGCAACATGCCAAAGGTTGCTCAAAATTAGCAGAGTTAAAAATCAATCCCAAGCAGACAGGCTCCTACCAAGTGCATGCAGTCACCCCCAGGTCTCCCTTTCCCCCGGTACACATAGTCGGGTGTACATAAACAGAGCTCCCCATCAGCTGAGGGGACGGTAATCTGCCTCGTGCTGTCTGGTTTTTCTGCTCTCTGTCTGTCCCAGCCTCGCTGTTCTGGAGATGCTGCTTGCTAGCACCTCTACCTCGTTACAGAATGTGTTTCTTTAAATGGTGGTTTTCATCAGGAGAGTCTTTTTCTTCCCTGAATGGCTCTCCAGTTGCTCATAAGCAAAAACCTGGACTGGAAGTCAGTTTTGGTTTCATCTTCTCACCTGCTGAATTCTAGCCTGAACTCTCCCTCTTTCTTTGACTCCTTGGTCCAGTCAGTTCACATCTCTTGACCTCAGTTTCTTCATCTGTAAAGAAAATGGGTTGGGGCAGATGATGTCAAAGTTCTTTCAGACCTAAAATTATATTACCCTAAGGATAATTAGAACAAATTCAAGAAAATGTTTTATGGCTAAAAAGAGAAAACACTTTTGTACCAATCTAAATTAGAATTTGCCTCTCGGGAGACAATTTAGCAAGTCCCGCAGAGCACCTCTCTTAACTGTAAATGAAATGACTAAAATAAGAATAGAAAAGAAATTCTGTTTTTCCCCATTGCCTTAGCAGGATGCCAACTTTTGACTTGTGCCTTTGGATATGGTCAGTGGCTGCGAACGCATATGCAGCCTCATAATATGCTAGCCCAGGTGCCCACCAGTGCAATGGCCAGTCACCTTTGGAGAAGAAACATTACAGAAAAATAATTACAGTCTATCATCTTTGAAGCTATTCCAATTTCACAGGGAGTTCTGTTTTCCTCCCATTAAACCCAGCTGGTCATTTTAGTTGATCAAGTGAACAGGCATCATTATCTTCAATTTTAATTTATATGAGGCATCCACTGAAATTGACCTCTGTGGACAATTACAGATTCACATAGGAAATTAAGATTAGTAAGTCCCTCAGACCTATTAGAGGCTGATGAGCATGGCCTGATCTAAAGGTAAGTAATGTTATATTTGGGGGGAAAATTTATTTCAAGGACTGTGGGACTGTTCATCTGGGAATGTCTGCCCATCCTTACCTGGCTCTTGAAATCAAATGTAACACAGATGACTTTAATAGGAACACCCTCATTAATGTTGATTGCTATGAAAACATAAGAGGAAGAGGTCATTTCTGAGGTGACTATGATATACTACAAGCTGATTTGTGTACTTCAGAACATTGGGATCAGATGCTTTATACAATCAGAAAATGACCTTCTATGTTCTGTGTTTAAAGCTTCTAAGTTAATAAAAGCACCCTGCCTTGTTGCAATTGTTCAGTAAGCATATTAGGCTTTAAAGTTATTTTTGAAACAGTCATAATGTGGGAGCATAAAGAGACTTTAGAGAACATGTAGTTCAACACTTTTTTTTTTTTTTTTACAATGAGAAACGAAACAGATTGGAGAAGTCATTTGTGCAAGACCACATAGAATGTCAGAGCTGATGCCAGAACATACATCCCCACCACATGACGAATTAATTTACAACACATACCCTGGTCTTTGGAACTGAACATTTCTCACTTGTTTATGCCCCCTGCTATATCTAATCATGTTTGTCAGCATGTAAACTTAAGACTTACAAGAGATTCACGTTAGCCTCTTGGAGTCTTCGAAATAGTGTTTTAGAGACCAACCTTCTCAGTCTAGCCCAAGTGATAGTGTGATAGCATGGTTGATTTCATCTGTTAGAATCTCAGAGTTTTGGATGACCTCTAGAACTGATTTTTTTTAAGGGTTGAATGTTACTTTGTTTTGTTTTAAGGAAGAAAAAGACGTGTTATGGGGGCTTGTTTGGATTCTAATTTGTATACACATGGAGAGGAAATGACGTGTAGTCACAAAACAGTTTTATAATTAAAGTATTCTTGCCCCATTCTGGATTATTTCAACACTGATGAGAAATTCAGACAAATTGGTTCACATGAAAAATAGTTTGTAGAGACCTGTGGTAGCAGTGGGAACTGTTACAGATATCTGGAAGTGTATCCTCCCAACAACATAACATAGTCTCCATCCTGATGGAGCAGAACAGTTTGTTATGTCATACATATGTGTCTTACAGAAACCAAACCTGTTTCTTTGGAAAAATTAACTTACACTTCTAGTACAGAGAGAAACCAATATTAATTTTTCTTCCATCTACCTGATATTGTACACATCATAAATAGGGCCACAGTGCAGAGGTATAAAGAAGAAGAAAGAATTTGAATAGATCTTACCTTCCAAGACAGTGAAATGTTATGCCCATTTTGGCGCTAGGAAAAAGATATGAGGTGAAATCAATTTCTACTTTTATTTTCCTGATCATACTCAGGGGCTTTGCCTCCCAAAGAAAATATGTATTTTACAACCAGCACCAAATGATCCTTTTTAGAAATGACCACAGGTAACATCTGGCTGATATATCAAATATGTAGTAAAAATAATCATTTTTAATTAACTAAAACCTGCTCAGGAGAGAGTCAGAGGAATATCCATCTGGTCAACTCAAACTTAATAGGACAGATGAGGATCAGGATGTTTAATGCAATATACGTGAAATACTTAGTGACCTTACAATGAACTAAAACTTTTTATTGGGAAAAAGAACACAGATGAGGAGGAAGAATTGGAATATCTAGAAAGGACAGACCTGAAATTTGATATTTTTAGAAGTACATCTTGTAAAACAGGTAGAATATAAGAAACCTAGGTCTCATGGCATTAGTTTCTATTGTCCAGTGACAGGGAATGTTTTCAATTCATTTGAACAATAAAATAAGTTTATTCTTTATTCTGGAGATTGGCAAAGAGTTTTAAGAAGTGATAAGTACCTTATAAGAAGTGATTATAAGTAAAGCTCAAAGGAACTGGGATTATTTAGCCTGAAGAGAAGATCAAAGAGTTCTTAATGTCTGACAATCCCAGGAAAAGTTACTTCTATATTAGATTTTAGGAACGCGTCCTATATCTCCTCTATAGAAGAAGAAATGAAATTTATGCTACATGTGAAGTTAGGTTCTAGGTAAGGACTCCCTGAATGGACTAGAATGTGTTATTAAGAAGGTACATCTTACTATTCTCAGTAGTAGACTTGTCTTTGTGTTTGATGGTTTGGTTGTGCTGCCAAAAAAAAAAGTGTTTTTCAAATGGAATCACTGGAAGAATTAGAATTTCCAATTCAATAAGTTAGCTGTAAAGCCTGAGAATTGTATTTCCAGCAAGTGCCCAGGTGATGCTGATGCTGTTCTCTGGGAACCACACTTTGGGAACCACTACATTAGAAATCTTTGCACTCAATACCTGGATTCCAAATTAAATGGGTCTATTAACCAGTAAAATTCACCAGCTGCAGCACTTCTTTATCATGGAGCTCTAGGATGAATGTGTATATTTTGCTGCTTTTCATAGCCAAGAACAGGAGAGGGGACAATGGAAATGACATTATCCCTTAATCCTTTCACACTAGGCAATGAACTTGATTTCACTTTGGGCTTAAAAGCAAGCTTTGGAGCCTAGAATAAATTAGATGAATTTAGAATCATTATCCACAAAATCGCCAAAGGATTTTGGCAAGCCAAGATTGTAAGATTCAGCTGTATTTGATTCTACCAGTCTGGAATGCTGTAATTTTTGGTGATTTATATATAATGTACTTTAAAACCAAGACATATTTTAACAGAGCCCATTCTTTAACTTACATGTAGAATAGATAAGATGTTCTAGGGAATGGTATGTTTCACAGATACTTGGCTTATTTTGAAGGTACTGTGTATATGGTCTCTAGAGCAAATGAAAATGTTAGTTCCTTGGTCTTTTCCACATAAAATGATGTTTTAAATTTGTTTTTTTTCTTTGTTAAGTGTTTGCTTTGCCAGTACTATAATGCACTTAGGCACAGTTCTTAATCATAAGCAAAAAAACCTAGTTTAAGCCAAAAAGATACTTATTCTTAAAGCATGCTGTCTTACAGAATATCCAGGATGGCCAGATAGTGGGGAATTTTATTAGGCCATTCTTGCATCGCTATAAAGAAATCCCTGGGACTGGGTAATTTATAAAGAAAAGAGGTTTAATTGGCTCATGGTTCTGCAGGCAAGGAAGCATAGTGCTGGCATCTGCTCAGCTTCAGGGAGGCCTCAGGAAACTTACAATCATGTCAGAAGGTGAAGAGAAAGCAGACACATCACATGGTGAAAATAGGAGCAAGAGGCGGAATGGGGAGGTGCCACACACTTTTAAATGACCAGCTCTTGAGAGAATTCACTATGGCAAAGACAGCACCAAGCCATGAGGGATCTGTCCTGATGGCCCAACCACTTTCCGCTAGGTCCTACATTCAGTGTTGGGGATTAGAGTTCAACATGAGATTTGGGCAGGGACAAATATCCAAACTACATCAGAAATAGAGGCAGCTAGGTAAGAATAATGCTCAAACCACTCTTTAGAACTGCTCTTATTCGCTTCTTGGCCTTTTGGCTAAGATCAAGTGTAGACCTGATGGTACTGCCTCATTGGTACTGCCTCAGGGCACTTGATACCAGAACCCCTGCCTTTGCCTTCCCTGAAAGTTGGGTTTATCACAGTGGCCAAAGACGAATTCCTCATGTTGATCTCTTGAGTATCAAGTTCCCGTCTGGTTATGTCTAATTATTACAGTGTTGGCCACATCCCTGTACCTTAGCTGCAGAGAAAGCTGAGAAAGCAAGTTTGGGCTGCCTTCTTGGGGAACGGGGCATATCATGTTCAAAAGATAGTGGACGGTCAAGTGTCACAGTTGTCAACTACAATATAACAAGGTGGCACTGGAGAGACAGTTAATGCTTTGTGTTAAGAAAGAACATGTTGCCCCGCTACTGTATTTCCATTTTCAGTTAGTCTCTAAAGCTGAACACTGCAAAGTTGCCCCTTGTTTCTTAGTCCCATGTAATAGGTCCAGAGAAGTCCTATGGAGTCCTTTTGTTTAAAGAAAATTGCACTCTCACCAGCAATATATGACAATGCCCTTTCCTCCAAATACGTATGCTTCTGTTTATTTAGACAGCTATCGACTTCCTACTGAGAGCATGATGAAATTATTTCTTTCTACTTTCTTTCCCTTCCTTCAAAATTCATCTGATTTCTGATGTCAGATAGCTTTTATAACATATTCTTGAGGCTTGGAAATATACTTATAGCTCTATTACATGATTTATCAGCTTTAATAATAATATTCTCTTCTCTACAGATGAGAAAATCAGCATACCTTACCCACCACCTTGTCCTCTTCTTCAAACTTTTGCTATATACCACATCATTAGAGTTTATAACATCTAAATTCTGTTCTGTGACCATAATCTCCACAGTTGTTTTTGTCTTAGTTGCAAAGTTAAATGCAGTCAACGCTCATATTCTTTTCAAAGTTTGGCCTCTAGTAGTTTCCTGAAGAAGGGCTTTGGGACTACATTCCCTGAGTTTTTGCAAGTTCAAAAATTTTATTTTCTTTACACTTTAGTGATTATTTGGCCATGTACAGTTCTTGGATCACACACTTTATTTCCTTGAGGACCTTGTATTATTACCCCAGTGTCTGCTAGCATTGAATACTGCTGTACATAGTAACAGCCTGACTTAAACTTTTGCCTCAGTCCAACGACAGATTTTTCTTTCAATGCCAGTAACCTTAATAAAACAAAATTCAAGGCTGAATGTTTTGTATCAGTTTTTCCTGGGGTTCAGTGTACCCTCTTAGTCTACAGATCCAAAACATATTTCTAGAAAGTTACTTTGAAGTATATCTTTAACATTTTTCCTTTTTATTACTATTTTTTAACTTTTCTTCAAGATGCCAGTTATTGCATATGTGCCCTGTCTAGCTATTACTTTCTCTAGTTCTGAGGGGTTTTTTTCCTACTTCATTTTATACTATTTTCTATTCCTGTCATCCTTTTTTCTTGCAGTGTTTTCAGCACAATCTGGTTGCTTTCAGTGAAATGTTTGCTTTCTGAGCTCTACCAAATTATATTTCATTTTCTATTTTCTGGAATTATCGTCCCTGAGCTCTTGTATATTTGATATAAACTCTTGTTTTATAGATACAGTAGCTTTGTTTCAGTTGTTTGTTTGTTTTTAAGACTTTGGCAATATGTTTGGCCCACATTTTCGTCAACTTTATGGAAACATTTTTGTTGGTGAGTATTCTTTGTCTTCTATTCCCCCCCATTTGTTTTCTCTTATTTTGTTGGATTAGTTTTGCACAGATGCTCATTTGTTAATGAGATAAGTTTTTTCTGGACCAGGTACTGGCAAGAGGTTTGTGTGGAATAAATGCTACATCTGTCCACGTTCTAGGCTGGCAGGAATTCTTATTGTTCACAGACACATACGTTCTTTATGACACAGGATTATGTATTTGAGTGAATTATTTTGGCCTTAACTGTCCCTCGCCACCAGTGATTAGCAGCTTTAGGGCTACTCACAATGCATTTCTTTTCTCTGATTCTGCCTCAATAACAGGCTGCTTCCTACACAGATATGGAATTGTCATATGCTTTCTCTGTTAGCTCCACCTCTCTTGTTTCTCTTCAATGCCAGATTGGGTGCAGGGAAACCTGCTGTCAGCCCATGCACCTATCCCCATTGATTTATAGAAGTTCTAGGCTTGTCTTCCTGGAGGATGCCACCTGTTTTGATATGCTGCCTTTGCCTGAAGCCAAGGAGTTGGAATTTGTATACATGTTACATTTGAATAGGAAGATTTATGTTTGGAATGCATACAAATTCTGATTCACATTGAAACTGTAGTAGACGCAACAGCAACTTTAAAACTAAAGTGCTAAGAAATGAGCATGTTAAGTGGCAGTTCCTGAGACATCTGTTATTATTCTGTATTTCTCCCTCAGATAAAACTTATACCCATTGGAATGTGGAGGGGAATAATTAATAAATTTGGATCCGGAAAGTGCCTGACATGTAGAAACTGTTTGAAAAGTTCTAGTTAGTCTTTCTACCACCATGATGATACTACAGAAAAACTGTTAACACAAATGTAATTTTTCAATGAGTATAAGCATGCTTTTTCAGCTTTAGTTTTACCTCCTGGGCCTCTTTTAAGCTCATCACTGAGCAACATCAGAAAAGAAGATTCAAACTCAGAAGCCATCTCTCACTTTTCTGACTTAACTTTAACAACTGGTAGAGAAACCAGTTGTAGAACATTCTTTGTATCATTCTTATAAAATGATTGCCTTGTGTCTTTTTCTGATTCCTCTTCTATGGCAGGAAGGTTGCAAGGCCAGGGGGAGGGGAGAGTGAGAGGGGTCTAGGTTAAGTAGTTCTTATAAAGCAGAACTGGCAGAGGGGCTCTAACCTGGAGCTTTCCAAGTCTGGAACTCAAGAGTGAAGAGAAATCTGAATCAATAAGGGGCTCTAAATGTGTCAAAAAAGGCACAAGCTTGGGGTGAGTATAGGGAGCCAGGATTTAGGAGATTGCAGAATAAGGAATTAGGAGCCAGTGGCAAACAAGTCAGGCAGGGGTGGCCTAGAACAGAAATCTGGTTGGCCCGTGTATCCTTCCTTCATCATGATGGCACTCTAGGCCCAGAACTTGTAAATGGACAGGGACAGAGCAGATAGTCTTGTGCTAAGTTTATTTCTCTACATTGCTTTTCTGCCCACCTTGAGTGGGAGCTCTTTGAGGGGTAAGCCTGTTGTAACCAGCTTTAAACTCCTTAAAGCATCCAGCCAGATATCTTAGGGAGTAAGTGCTCCAAATGTATTTGTTAAGCAGATTTAAAAGGTAGTTATCATTTGGGATTAATGCAGGGAAGATGTATAAAGTGAGACCGAGTCCACAAGATAAGCATAAATACTAGTGTCACTGAGGCAGACAAAAGTGCAGCTTTGCTAGTGAATTAAGTTTCAAAGTAAATGTGTGAAACATATTTTTGGAGGAGTTTTCATAAAATAACCACACCTGAAGTTTGATATATATTAATATGGGAGGGAGCTACAATTTACCAATAACTTTTCTAAGTTCAGACTGCTAAAACCTGCTGGATACGTTGCAAATGTATGAAAAATGGTTTAGTTTGGGGAAACAATTTTTATTCATTAAGCTGTTTGTTTTGATAGATTAAAAAGCACATATCTTTTTAAAACCAATGTTTATTTCATGTTTTGAGTGGCAGCAAAAATAATTGCAAGTTTGAAATCTTTGAAATATGTTTTAATGCTTTTAAAATGACTAAAATGTGCCAAATTTACCCACTGCTTAAGTCATTCCAAGGTTTAAAGTTTGTTTTGGTTTCCAAGCTTCATGGAACTAGGTAGTATGTTACTGGATTATGTCTTTTAAACTGCAGTCAGTGTCTGTATCCTGGTGGACTGATTAGAACTTTTGACACACCTAGAGTAAGATTTTGCAAAGAAGAGATACTACAGTTGTGTGAATGCTTGTTTTGAGCTTTTAAAAAAAATGGATGTGAATTTTTTGCATATAATAGAATTATGCCAACATGATCTCATAATGGCATTTCAGTTGATAGATTTAGTATGTATATACCTGGTATTTATGCTAAGAATTGGTTTTCAAAAAATCCTGACTGCCTTTCTAATTTAAAAGATATTTTTGTTTTGATGAGACCAGGTATTTAAAAGGTTTGAATGAGGTCTATAAAATTCAGACCTAAGAACAGGTTCCAGTGTTTTGTGAGTGCCTACTAACATATATTGTAAGTTACTGGGAGTTCATGGAATTGTAGAATTCCTTGGACACATATTTGCTAACTAGTAATTCATAATTTACTGCACACTTCGTAAGTGGTGGGCACTATTCTGAGTGATTTAAATATATCAGCTATTTGTTCCTCACAACAGGCCTATGAGATAGGTATGAGTGTGATCATCATTTTATAGATGAGTTGATGAAGGTAGAAAAATTAAAATGCTTTGTCTTAAGACCATATATATAGTGAAGATTTGAGGCCAGTTATTCTGGCTCCTGTGTCTGTGTTTTTAGCTATGATGAGCTAGGCATTGTTTTGAGATGATGCTTTTGCACCGCACTTCTAAGAAAAGGAAACTCACCAGAATTATAGAATTTCAGGGGGTAAAAAGAGACCCCCAAAGGTCATTTAATCTAAACATCTAGCCAATGATCATGTTCTCAAGCAGTCTGCAGGCTGCTGTGTAGATGGGGAGAAATAGCAATGAAGTAGAATCTCTATAATGAGCTGTTAAGGGACAGAAACAATGCCCTCCTTCCAGGTTAAACATGTTATATCAGGCTTTTATGATATTTACTGCTGGGTCTTAGGGTCTGGGATTCGGCCCATGTTATTTCCAAAGCCTTATAAAATGAGCTGTGATACTGCAGGTTTCTACCATTATAGCTGTAAATACAAAACACACAAACACTCAAAGGCATCCACCCAAGTATAAAATTACTAGGGAAATAGGAAGGATGAAAAAATGAATTGTTGGGCTTGGGAGATAATTACTGGTGACCTTGGTCTGGCTAGATCTTGATAGGAAATGAGAGTAATTTCAAGGTGAGGGTGAAAGTTGAGCAGAGATTTGTGAAGGTCAAATGGTGTAGAAAGATTTCAGATGGTGCAGTGACTTGCATAAATTATTATTTGGTGGAATGAGGGTGTCTGTGTACTTGATGCTTCTAAAGTTGTTGAAAGAATAAATGTAGGAAATAAAAATCTGACAACTATATCAGAGATGCTGTCATAGATATCTTTTCCCAAACTTTTTCAAAGTAGAAATAGTATCTTATTTGTATTTGTATCTTCGGTGCTGTGTATGTAAGTCTTAATATGACTTGACTTGATTTGTATGTAAAAAGTGCTCTATGGGTGGAGGGGAGAAGACATCAGGAGGTTAAAGCTTCATACAAGAGGTCACGCTTAAGTATGACTAGGGATTTTGTAGGTAGAGAATATTGGTTGTACTGTGTGTATGTGTGGGGAGGGGCTGAGAGAGAGGCGGCAGTGGGAGATGTGATTCATCCCCATTCCTGTTTCCTTTTATGTGAAAGAAAACAATTAGGATACCTAACTCCTGGTGTCTCTTTCAGTCATGCTTCCTGTAAACCAAAAATAAAATCCTAAGCCTCCCAACCGACTGAATGGCCCGCTTCTGGGCCAGCGTGGTTTCAGAGATACCTGAAAAACTGAATTCCTACCCACGAAAGGAATGGAGGTTGGACACATCTCATTAAACACCCTCCCTTTTAAGGTTTAGGCATAACTAGGCAGCATTAACGTTAGAGATCATAAGCCTGACAAAACCGACTCTTTGTGGTAGCAAGATACCAAATTCCAACCTGATTCTGATATAACATCATATAACAAATAGCAGACCCTGAAGGAAATAAAAATGCTTTAGCCCAAAATGTATTTCTTTGGCATATTTTGAAATGGCCTTGCAAAGCTGTCTTTTATGGGAGAAATTTGCATCTATAGAGAATCTCTGTTAATATGGCAGGCCTCTTGGATATCTAGGAGAGATTAAGCATTTGACACTTTTTAAGGTACAAAATGATATTCACCATACATTCTCTCTGAAGGCTGTCATCTGGAGGCTTCATCTGCATGACAACCTTGGTCTCACAACCCCCCCATCTTAACACAAACATTCTATTCTATTGACATCCTCTTTAGATGAAGCTTAACCAATTGCCAAACAGAAAATCTTTAAATCCATCTATGATCCATAAGCCCCATGATATGGTTTGGATCTGTGTCCCCACCCAACTCTCATGTCAAATTGTAATCCCCAGTGTTGGAGGTGGGGCCTAGTGGGAGGTGATTGGGTTATAGGGGTGGAGTTCTTATGAATGTTTTAGCACCATCCCCGCTTGGTACTGTATAGTGAGTGAATTCTCAGGAGACATGGTTGTTTAAAAGTTTGTGGACCTCCCTACTTCTCTGTTCCTCCTGCTCCAGCCATGTGAAGTGCTATTTACCCCTTTGCCTTTCGCCATGATTGTATGTTTCCTGAGGCCTCTCCTGAAGGTGAGCAGATGCCAGCATCATGCTTCCTGTATAGCCTGCAGAACTGTGAGCCAATTAAACCTCTTTTCTTTATAAATTATCCAGTCTCAGTTATTTCTTTATAGCCATGCAAGAATAGACTAATACACGCCTCAACTTCAAGATACTATGCCTCTGATACAGGAGGTAGAAAGAAATTATTTAGGCAGATAGTGAGGGCAACAGAGTCCTTGGAAGAGCTTGCCTTCTAACAGTAAGTCTTTTGTAATGAAGAGCAGCCTGAAAAATTGAGCTGCAAACATAGATAAGCAAGCTGGAAGCTTGCATGGGGTAATACTGGCAGCTGTGTCAACAGGAAAGGACTACCTGAGGGCCAGGCATGCCCAACATGGAAGCTCCATCTTCCTTTTTTGTTACTACATGTACAGTAATAGAGAAATGGGCAACATGGTGCAGCTCAGGCAGAGAACCTGCCTGCATAATAAAAGATTCAGGTGGGGGCAGCCAGAAATTCAACCCTATGCAAGTGGATACCTACTCCTAACCAGTGTTTCATGCCCTATGCAAATGGCATGCCTGATTCAACCAGTCTTTTATGCTCTGTGTAAATCAGACACTGCCTCCTCACCAGCTCATCTATAAACCCCCCTGAATTTCACCATGGATCCAGCAACCCATTTCTCTGGGACCTCTTTCTGCAGCAGTGAGCTTTCTTTTGCCTATTAAACTTACACTCTTAACCTCGCTCTTTGCGTGTCTGCGTCCTTGTTCTCCTTGACTGTGGGACAGCAAACCTTGGGTGTTACTCCACACAGCAAGGCTGCTTCACCTCTTTAGGCTGAAACAATGTATACCTTTCATGTACAGATTTAAGATTTTACCTACACTTCCTGTTTCTCTAAAATGTATAAAACCAACATGGAACCTGACCACCTCAGACACACTTTTGCAGGACCTCTTGAGACTGCTTCCTGGGCCATAGTCACACATATTGACTCCGAATAAGCCTTTTTAAATATCTTAGAGTTTGTTGTTGTTGTTGTTGTTGTTGTTGGTCAACATTTCCCAGTGAAGATGGAGTGATTTATCTTGTTGACTATAGGATTAGGAACTGGGTGTTTGTATGTTGCTCAAGTCTCCTCCACCTTTTTCTTTGTAGTGAGCCTTTCCTTCATTATCAAAATTTAATAATGGGGACTGGGCACAATGAGTCACACCTGTAATCCCAGTACTTTGGGAGGCTGAGACAGGTGGATCACCTGAGGTCAGGAGTTTGAGACCAGCCTGGCCAATATGGTGAAACCCCATCTCTACTAAAAATACAAAAACTTAGCTGGACCTGGTGGCAGCCACCTGTCATCCCAGCTACTTGGGAGGCTGAGGCAGAAGAATCACTTGAACCCAGGAGGTGATCGTGCAGTGAGCTGTGATGGTGCCATTGTACTCCAGCCTGGGCAACAAGAGTGAAACTCCATCTCAAATAATAATAATTCTAATGGGGCAGGGAAATATACTTGGGGGAAGCTTGCAGTTGTGTAGTGCTTTCTGCACCTGGGTATATGGGTCTGTAAAGTTTTGGGTATGGAGTATCAGGAAACCCATTGTTACCGTATACTAGCCCACATTCTTCAAAATCAACTTTATTGGTAATAAAGGCATTACTTGATTCTATCTGCTTGCTTTTTTGTTTTGTCTCAGTTTATTCTGAATTTGGAGAAGGTATTGAGCTCCTTCAAACACCAACATAGCAGCCAGAGACAGGCATTCTTGGAAGAGAAAATGGTAAGTGCAAAAATATGTAGAACTGAGAATTCATAATGTTTTTGAGAAGTAGTCAGAATTCTGCATGACTTTAAGAAGGACCATGCTAGAGAGGATAATTGAGGAAGGTTTAGTATTAAATCAAGAAAGGAATAATATGACATTTTAAGTAGTTAGACTTTATTTCTTTGGACTTTGTGGTTATCAACATATATTTTGGACAGCCCTAGAAGACCCTAAGAACTTCCTAGGGGGTTCGTGAAGCCAAAATTGCATTCACATAATACTAAAACATGATTTACCTTTTCTACTCTTGTTCTTTCATGACTGTGCCAGGGAGTGTCCTGGAGACTACATGATTGCAACAGATCAAATGCAGAAGCAGATATGAGATTCCCACTTCTACTATAATAGAATAAGCCAGTCACTAAAGAGATTTGTGAAAATGTAAAACAATGTCATGTCTCACTAGTAGGGTTTTTTTTTTTTTTTCCATTTGAAATAAATATAAACCACATAAACCAAGATCTTTGGTGCCCTCAATAATTATTAAGACTATAAAGAAGTCCTGATACCAAAAAGTTTGAGAATGACTACTATAGACAATGGAGAGCCCTTGGAGGTTTTATATCAGGGAGTCAACACAATTTATACTAGATACCTAATTCTTCAGAAGTTACAAAGAATGGCATACCTAGTGTTGGCAAGAATGTAGGAAATTGGTATACCTATGTTCTAATGGTAGGAAAATGAACTGATACAGCCTTTAAGAAGGGTCTTTTGGCAATAAAAGTGCATAACCTGGCAAAGCATGGTGGCTCACACCTGTAATCCCAGCACTTTGGGAGGCCGACGTGGGAGGATCTCTTGAGACCAAGAGTTTAAGATTAGCCTGAGAAAGAAGACTCTGCCTCCAAAAAAAAAATTAAATTAAATTAAAAATTAGCTGGGTATGGTAGTGCATGCCTGTGGTCCTAGCTACTAGGGAGGCTGAGGCAGGAGGTCACTTGAGTCTAGGAATTACTGAAACTATTCCAAATAATTAAGGAGGAAGGATTCCTTCCTAATTTAGGCTTTTTGAACTATTATTATTATTATTATTATTATTGCAATGGAGTCTCGCTCTGTGGCTCAGGCTGGTATGCAGTGGTGTGATCTCAGCTCACTGTAATGTCTGCCTCCCAGGTTCAAGCAATTCTTATGCCTCAGCTTTCTGAGTAGCTGGGACTACAGTTGTGTGCCACCACACCCAGCTAATTTTTGTTTTTTGTAGAGATGGAGTTTTGCTATATTGGCCAGGCTGGCCTTGAACTCCTGATCTCAGGTGATCCGCCTGCCTCCCCCTCCCAAAGTGCTGGGATTACACGCATGAGCCCATGTGCCCAACGTCTTCTTAACTTATTCTATGAGGCCATTGACATTCTGATACCAAAACCTGGCAGAGATAAAAACGACGAGAACAAAAAGACAACTTCAGGCCAATATCCTTGATGAACACTGATGCAAAAATTCTCAAAAAAAATACTGGCAAACTGAATTCAGTGGCCACTCCAAAAGTGTATCCACTATGATCAAGTAGGCATTATCCCTGGGATGCGAGGTTGGTTCAACACACACAAATCAATAAATGTGATTCATCACATAGAACTAAAAACAAACAAAAACATGATCAGCTCAATAGATGCAGAAAAGTTGATAAAATTCAATATCCATTCACATAAAAAAATAAACTAGGTATTGAAGGAACACACTTCACAAGAGTAAGAGCCGTATATGACAAATGCACAGCCAACATCACACTGAATAGACAAAAGCTAGAAGCATTACCCTTGAAAACCAGCACAAGGTCGCCCTCTCTCACCACTTCTATTCACCATAGTATTGGAAGTTCTGGTCAGGGCAATCAGGAAAGAGAAAGAAATAAAGGGCATCCAAATAGGAAGAGAGGAAGTCAAACTATCCCTGTTTGCAGATGGCATGATCCTATATCTAGAAAACCCCATTATCTCAGTTCAAAAGCTTTTTTTTTTTTTTTTTTTTTTTTTTTGAGACAGAGTCTCGCTCTGTCGCCCAGGCTGGAGTGCAGTGGCGGATCTCAGCTTACTGCAAGCTCTGCCTCCCGGGTTTATACCATTCTCCTGCCTCAGCCTCCCGAGTAGCTGGGACTACAGGCGCCCGCCACCTTGCCCGGCTAGTTTTTTGTATTTTTTAGTAGAGACGGGGTTTCACCATGTTAGCCAGGATGGTCTCAATCTCCTGACTTCGTGATCTGCCCGTCTCGGCCTCCCAAAGTGCTGGGATTACAGGCTTGAGCCACCGCGCCCGGCCTCAAAAGCTTCTTAAGCTGATAAACAACTTCGGCAAAGTCTCAGGATACAAAATCAATGTGGAAAAATCACTAGAATTTTTATATACCAACAACAGTCAAGTTGAGAGCCAAATCATGAGTAAAATACTGAGGAATACAGCCAACTAGGGAGGTGAAAGATCTGTACAAGAAGAACTACAAACCACTGCTCAAAGAAATGAGAGATGACCCAAACAAATGGAAAAACAGTCCATGCTCATGGATAGGAACAATCAGTATTGTTAAAATGGCCATACTGCCCAAAGCAACTTACAGATTCCATGCTATTCCTATCAAAGTACCAATGGCATTCTTCCCAGAACTAGAAAAAACTATTTTAAACTCTATATGGAATTGAAAATGAACCTGAATAGCCAATGCAATCCTAAGCAAAATGAACAAAGCTGGGGCATCATGCTACCCAATTTCAATTTCAAACCATGGTACAGGGCTACAGTAACCAAAACAGCATGGTACTGGTACAAAAACAGACACATAGGCCAATGCAATAGAACAGAGAACACAGAAATAAGACCACACACCTACAACTATCTGATCTTCGACAAATCGGACAAAAACAAGCAATGAGGAAAGGATTCCCTATTCAACAAATAGTACTGGAATAACTGGCTAGCCATATGCAGAAGATTAAAATGCGACCCCTTCCTTACACCATATATGAAAATGTAACTCAAGATGGATTAAAGACTTAAATGTGAAACCCAAAACTATAAAAACACTGGAAGACAAGCTAGGTGATACCATTCAGGACATAGGCAAAAGCAAAGATTTCATGATGAAGACGCCAAAAGCAATTGCAACAAAAAAGCTAATTAAAGAGTTTCTGCACAGCAAAAGAAACTTTCAACAGAGTAAACAGACAACCTAAAGAATCGGAGAAAATCTTCACAAACTATGCATCTGACAAAGGTCTAATATCCATCAGCTATAAGGAACTTAAATTTACAAGAAAAGAAAACCCATTAAAAAGTGGGCAAAGGATATGAACAGAGAGTTTTCAAAAGAAGACATACATGTGGCCAACAAACATATGAAAAAAAGCTCAACATCTCTGATCATTAGAGAAATGCAAATCAAAACCACAATAAGATACCGCCTAACACCAGTGAGAATGACTATTATTTTTTATTTTTTTTAAAAAAGCGGATGCTGGCAAGATTGTGGAGAAAAAGGAATAGTTACACACCATTGGTGGGAGTGTAAATTAGTTCAGCCTTTGTGGAAAACGGTGTGGCAATTCCTCAGCACCTTAAAAGCAGAAATATTTTTCAACCCAGCAATCCCACGACTAGGTATACATCCCAAAGAATAGAAATCATTTTATCACATGCACGTGAATGTTCATTGCAGCACTATTCACAATAGCAAAGACATGGAGTCAACCTAAACACCCATCAGTGATAGATTGGATAAGGAAATTTGGTACATAAACACCATGGAATACTATGCAGCCATAAAAAAGAATTAGATTATGTCCTTTTCGGAGACATGGATGGAGCTGGAAGCCATTATCCTTAGCAAACTAACAGGAACAGAAAACCAAATACCATGTGTCCTCAGTTGTAAGTGGGAGCTAAAGGATGAGAACACAAGGACACATAGAGGGGGACAATACACACAGGGACCTGTCAGATGGTGGAGGTGGAGGGTGGGAGGAGGGAGAGCATCAGGAAAAGTAACTAATGGGTACTAAGCTTAATACCTAGATGATGAAATAATCTGTACAACAAACCCCTAGGACACAAATTTACCTATGTAACAAACTGGCACATGTAGGTTTATTGCACAAACCTCAACTAAAAAGTTTAAAAAATTAGCTACTTGTGGTAGCACATGCCTGTGGTCTCAGCTACTCAGGAGGCTAAGCAAGGATTGTTTGAGTCCAGGAGGTTGAGGATGCAGTCAGCTGTGATCACACCACTGCACACCAGCCTGGGCAACAAAGTGAGACCCTATCTCAAAAAATTAACCCCCCCCCAAAAAAAAAAAACAGTGGGCAGATGCTCTTAATAGACATTTCTCAAAAGAAATGGCCGTACAAATGGCCAACAATTATATGAAAAAATGCTCAACACCGATAATGATCAGGGAAAATGCAAATCAAAACCACAATGAGATATTATTTCACCCCGTTTAGAATGGCTACTATGAAAAAGTCCAAAAGTAACAAATGCTAATAAGGACAGGAGACAAGGGAACTCTTAAACACTGCTGGTGTTTAAATTAGTAAATACAACCATTATGGCAAACATTATGGAGCCTTCTCAAAAAATTACAAATAGAACCCCGTCTCTACTAAAAATACAAAAATTAGCGGGGCATGGTGGGACACGCCTGTAATCCCAGCTACTCGGGAGGCTGAGGCAGGAGAATCGCTTGAACCCAGGAGGTGGAGGTGGAGGTGAGCCGAGATCGTGCGCCATTGCACTCCAGCCTGGGCAGCAAGAGTGAAACTCCATCTCAAAAAAAAAAAAAAAAGGAAATACATGCAATCCAGCAAACTCACTACTAAGTATTTATCCAATGAAAAGGAAATAAGCATATCAAGGAGATGCCTGTACTCCCATGATGATTGCAGCACTATTCACAAGAGCAAAGATACAGGGTCAACCTAAATGTCCATCAATGGATGAATTAAGAACATGTGGTAAATGTACACAATGGAATACTATTCAGACATAAAAAAGAATGCAATTCTGTCACGTTTAGCAACATGGATGGAACTGGGGACATTATATTAAGTTAAATAAGACAGACACAGACAAACGCCATGTGGTTGCTAAAAACAAAACATTTATCTCAGTAAGGCAGAATAGAATGATGGTTAGCAAAGGTTGGGAAAGGTTAGGGATGGGGCAGGGGGAGATGAAGTAAGGCTGGTTAATAGGTACAAACACAATTAGAAAGAATAAGTTCTAGTGTGCGACAGTACAATAGAGTGACTATAGTTAACAATAATTCATTGTATATCTCAAAATAGGTGGAAGAGTTTAAATGTTCCCAACACAAAGAAATTATACGTTTGAAGTGATGACTATCTTAAGTACCCTAATTTGAGCATTGCACATTGTATGCATATATTGAAATATCGCATGTAACCCATAAATATGCACAATTATCTATGAACAAAATACATTTTTAAAAAGAGAGAAAAAAGTGCATACCCTTTGGCCCAGAAATTCCACTTGTAGAATAAATACTATGACTACTTATTGTGGTATTGCTTATAATGATTAAGAAATAGAAAACAACTTAAATACCCATGTTTTAGGTTTTGCCCATTTTGGGAATCACTTCACTGCCTGGGCCAGACTGAGCCTTAATACATTTCGTTATAATGAGATGGAGAGTTCTACATTTCAAGAGACAGAGGCTGATCAAAGGATCTATATGCTTTTTATTCTCTATCAAATTCAGCACCCAAATAATATTTCAAACTCACCTGCACTGACTTCAGGCATCCTCCTGAAGGTAAAAGTCTTTAAAATCCAAAACTGGTGTTGTTCCCCCAAGGGCCCAGGAGACAGCCGTGACGGAGCGGTTTTTCGTGGCCACACAGCTCGAAGTCTGCAGATTTGGGTACCCTACCTGGGAAAATTGTAAGTCTACAATAAAATTATTTTACATCTTTCTGTTGCCATATTTGGGATAGAAAAATAGGAGTTTCCCCAAAACCTATTATGAAGACATGTTTCTTTTAAAAAATTCAATATGGTTTAGAAACTATATAAACCCCAATAAAAGATTCACAGAAGTGGCTCATTTTTCAACAGGGCAATTGTAGATTTCTTAGGGTACGAACACAGTGACCTTTGACAATATTAGATTTGTTCCCAAAAGAAGAAAAAGAATTGCATGGTCAGCACTGCAGTTTTCAAGCCCATGTGAGATTTCCCTAAGAATCCCCAGCAATAGTCAATAATAAGGAATTAGGAACTGGTAAAAATTATAGTATGTAAATACGATAGGCTCCTAGTAACCTCCAGAATGAGGATGTAGATATGATTTTATAGGCATGGTAAGAGGTTTACAATATGATGTTAAATGTAGAAAAATTGCTTATAATAAAGATTATGCATATATGATTACGTAATTGTTATATTTATATATTGCATTGGACTCCTCTGGTTATAGAAAACAGAAACTCAGCTTATGTCAAGTTTTGAGGGGCTTTATTATTATTTCAATACATGGGGATAAGAGGGGGAATCGCAGCCGTGCAATCAGGCTTCACAGGCAGAAAAGGAACTAAGTACTTACTTGGCTTTGTGGAGCCTGAAACAGGCCCTACAGAAGTAGTGTTGCTGCTTTTTCTCATGCTCTTAGTGTAATCCAGCTCCATTTTCTACATTCTAGTGGTTACATTACCCTCCACGGGTAACTGTTTTCTCCGAGTCATGCCTTTGATTTCTATTTCTACCTCTGCATGGCATATGTATCTTGCCTTAGGTATATGTCTAACAGTATTTACCTTTTTCCCAACTCCATTACTGTCTTCTCATATTTATAATTCAAATTCTTGAGAGAAAATCTGGTCAAGCGAGTTAATATCTGTTTTCTCTGTTTGAATCACACCACTCAAAAGCCACTGTACAGCCTGTGGATGGGTTGTGTGAAATAAGGTTATATAGCATAGAAAACATCTACCTACATTTAAGAAGTCACTTAGAGCCAGTTTTCTCAGCAAGAGAATGAGGATAGAGTACCTTGGAAGAAGGGTGAGGGCATGGTATGGCATTTTGAGCCTTGGACTGTTCATTAAAAATACATTTACATACGTATTTAGGTGCAGAAAAAACTCTGGAAGATGATTTTTCCAGTACATCAGCAGCAGTTATCTTTATGTTGAATGATTACAGATACATGTTAAAATTTTCTTTTTGCCTACTTTTCATTTCTGATTTTTCTATAATAAATGTGTAATAAAGAAATGAAGACTACAAGTAAAAACCAACAAAAATTAACAATAAAAGAAAAGTGACTTTGAGATTGATGATGGATGGGGAAGGTCAGGGGAAAGGAACAGATAGTCCTGTTTTTGAAAACGGACAGTCAGATGCTGTGCCAAGAGCCTCTCATGTAGTACATAGGGTAGGTTCCTTTCAGGAAACAAGACACTTAAAAGGAGAGGAGAGTTTAGTCAGAGGTGCTATGCCATTCAGTTCTATATATCAGGAAACCGAGGTGAAGGCAAATAAATGCCAAGACTCAAACCCAGGCTCTATGACTCCAAATTTGTATTTCTCCACTCCATCATACTACAAGCAGAGAGAATCAAGCAAGGCCACCAGGTAGGATGTATTGAAGAATTAAGTATGGGTTGAGCCTCCCTACTCAAAAGATCTGAAATGCTCCAAAATCTGGAATTTTTTGAGCACTGATAGGATGCCACAAGTGGAAAATTCCACACCTAACCTCATGTCGTGGGTTGCAGTCAAAACTTTGTTTCATGTACAGAATTATTAAAAATATTGTATAAAATTACCTTCAGGATATAGGTATAAAGCATGCATAAAACATGAATTTTGTGTTTACACTTGGGTCCCATCCTCAAAATATCTCATTATGTATATGCAAATATCCCTAAATAATAAAAAAAAGCTGAAATTCCAAACACTTCTGATCCCAAATATTTTGGTTAATGGATACTCAACCTGTATTTAGAATTATTTTAGAAAACCTAACTCCACTGGCTTCAGCCAGAATGGGAATAGTCATTGGCCTGCAGAGCTACGGCAATACAGAGGAGGCTTTATCCAGGGTCCAGTGAAGTGATCCAGGCCCAGTTTCTCTTTCCCCTTTTCCAGCTCTTCTTTCTCAGGCAGGCTTTCCTCTTTAAAATAACTTATCCCTTGCCTACAGCTCTCTGGGTGGCATGCTTCCTAGGCTGTATCTAGTAGGGGAGAACAGAGTGCCTGTGTCTCACCATTTCCAGAGACAAGTTCACTCTGACTGGACCAGCTTAGGTCAGGGTCTGAGCCTGAACCAATCACAGAATGCAGGAATGTGATAGGCTTATTCGTTTAAGCCAGTTAACACCTCCCCAAGAGTGAAGGTGGGGCAGCTACCCCAAAGAAAACAGGGTTTCAGGCCGGGCGCAGTGGCTTACGCCTGTAATCCCAGCACTTTGGGAGACTGAGGTGGGTAGATCACGAGGCCAGGAGATTGAGACCATCCTGACTAACACGGTAAAATCCCCTCTCTACTAAAATTACAAAAAATTAGCTGGGCATGGTTGCGGGGGCCTGTAGTCCCAGCTACTCGGGAGGCTGAGGCAGGAGAATGGCGTGAACCCGGGAGGCGGAGCTTGCAGTGAGCTGAGATCGCACCACTGCACTCCAGCCTGGGCGACAGAGCGAGACTCGGTCTCAAAGAAAAAAGAAAAAGAAAACAGGGTTTCATACCACGAAGGAAATATTGGCTGGGTAGCAAACAGCAAGCATCTGTTACAAGAGGAAACTAAAATAACTCAAGGAAGAAAGAGCAAGGGCCTGTGAACTGAAGCAGCATGAGAGTCAAGAGGGGAAAGACAAAGATGTTAATGTGGGAGAAGGAAAAGGACTTCACCCGTTAGTTATGTTAAGAGGATTAAAGGAACAAGGAGGAGCTTGGTAACATTTTGAGAGTTTTAGCCTGGATGACTGTGTAGATGGTGATGAATTTGGCTGAGATGAGAAAATCAGAAGGGAGGCAGATTTTAAAAAGTGATGAGTTTCGTTTTAGACACATAAATTCAGGTTAGGAGCATGAAGACAACTTCAGACAATTTTTGTGGAGATCCCCATGTCTTATTTTTTATTCCACTTTCTGTATTTCGCAGACAACACATATTTCCTTTACACAGTCATATTATGATTTTTTGTCTTTAAAATTCTTACAGTGATAACATAAATTGTGATTGCTGTATCTTTGAATAAAAAATCGGTATTTAAAAAACCGGTACAAACTGCATTCAAAGTTGTATCACCAGTTTCTTAATCTGGATCTAGCCAGAGGCCTTTAGCACAAATGGGGATTTTTTTTCCCCCTCCTTTTCATTACCCATCCATACAAACTCTCCACTCTCCTTGTCTCTTTCCCGATAGTGTCCTGGATCCTCTCACATATTCCTTCCATTAAACTTCCACAAAATGAGGATTCAATCAGTGATGGAGAGGTTGTCTGCTTACTGGGAGCTATCTGAATCCTATTTATACACACATAGACAAAAGGTCCCAATCTAAATTAAAAATACTCTACTGGAAGCTGCTTTATGCACGAGGGACCACTGGTTATGAATTTCGCAGGAACCAATTCAGAGAGAGGATTGAGGGAGAATTCTTAATCAAGATACTACTATTTTTTCACTGAGGAGTTTTAGGCCCATAGAATTCCCTTCTAACTATATAGCAATGCTATGTCAAACAAAAGTAAGGTCTTCCGAAGTACCTTCCTTTTGTTTGACATAGCATTGTTTTAAGTTCTGGGCCTGGGACAACCTTCCAGTTTGGGATTCAAAGCTGTTCGCTCAGTGGTCCCTGTCAGGGTTCAGACATCGTTGCTCAGGGTCTAAGTCCGTCTCTAGCAGTCAAAAGGCTCCTTAGTGGAGCCATGTCTTTTTCTTCTTCCTACCCAAGCATCTTGAACAAAGCATGGAAAATAATAGAAACTGGTAAAAAGGGACCAGGGTCTATGAAAATAGTGCCCTGGGACTATTCACTATTCCACTATGTCTTGGAGAGCTAAATTAAGAATAAAAAAAGGGTGTACTGTTTAAAACAAAAAGAAATATGCTCTTTCAAATCAGCAAGTAAGTCAGCATAGCCCAATGGTATAAAAGTATGAATTCTGCAGTTGAACTAACTGAATTGAAATCCCAACTTTATCACTTACCAGTTTCGTGACCTTGTCAAGTTGCTTAAAACTTCTCTGTGCCTCAGCTTCCTCATCTGTAAAGTGTGGATACTAGACGGGCCTACCTCATGTGGTTATGAGGTTAAATGAGCATGTTTTAATTGTACTTAAAACAGTGACTGGTACATAGTAAACTCTACTTAAGTGCTAATAGTAAGAAAGGATTATTACATGTCTAACTATTTGAGAAAAACTAACACTCTGGCCATACAGCTTTATCAAAACAAATTTAAGAAGTTATATGCACAAATACAATTATAACAAATCTAAGACAAAGTACAGGTAAGTTATGTATGTAATTTTGGAAACTGTATAGTCTAAATAATACAAGCTAGAAAATCATTAGGGGTTTTATGAAAATAAGAAGTAGTATATAAAATCTATGTTAAAATCTCCATTAATAAATTTAAAAGTAAACACTAAAATACAAATAAGGTGTGCAGTCTATTTACCAGTCTTGTACCAAAGTCAGTTTCTTGGTTTTGGTGATGGACCACAGTTACGTAACAAGTTATCAATGCAGGAGGCTGGATAAAAGGGATGGTAGAGCTCTGACTATATTTTGCAACTTTTTGTGAGTCTATAACTGTTTCAAAACAAAGTTTTTTTAAAAGTGACTGAAACTCGAAAAAAAACATTTGCAACATAAGGAGGGAAAAATTTCATAGCCTTGCTATAAAAAAGCTTACCCATCAATAAGAAGGACATCTCAGTAATAAAATGGGCAAAAGATGTAAGTAGATATTTTGCAAAACATGGCAACGAAATTTGTGAAAAATTATTCATACTCATTTACAGTTTAGAAACAGCAAATAGAGGGCATACCACTTTCTGTTTATCAGACTGGTAATGATGAACAGTGGACATAATAATAACAAATGTTGTCAACTATGTACATAATTGGCTACTCCATCTACTGCTGCTACCAGGGTGAATTGGCGCAATTTTGTAGGAAACCAATTTGATAACACACAGATTGTCACAGAAAGGTATGATTTCATATACAGGAATTTATTTTAGGAAATAAGGATGTGTGCAGATGTATCTATGAGAATGTTCATCAAGCATTATTTTAATAAGTCATAGGAACAATAATAGAAAAATGATTAAATAAATACAAGGGAATACTATCCTTATAAAAGAATATTAAATGGCATGGGAAAATAATATGTCAAGTATCAAAAAATCAAGTTAAAAAAATGTGAAAAGATATGTATAGTATGATGCCAGTTATATTTCCGAAGGTTGTACTACATAGAAAAATACTGAAATAACAAAATAGCAATAATTGCATATACTTGCCTAAGAAGAACATGTGTGATTTATTTTCTTCTTTGTGATTGCCTAAGATTTTCATTTTTAAATTAAATTTAAATTTAAATTTCATTTTAAATTTCATTTTCATGTATTACTTTTGTAAAGAAAACAATAAAATCTATTTTATAAAAATAAGTCAACCAAATTTATTAAAATCCCATGATTCTGGCTGATACAGATATACATACTTTTTTATATTTTTAAAGCATGTAATCTAACAGATAAGCAAATATAAGATGTAAAGAACACCTAAACATTTATATAATCAAATAAAGCTAATATCAGAGCAAGAGAAAGTCTGTGTAAACACAGGAATATAAACTTGGCAGTCAGTCAAATCTGACCTGGCCTTAAGTCCTGACCTTATTTTAAAAAAAGAAGGAAAAACAGTTCAGAGTGGGAGGCGAGGGTGGCATAGTGGTGCTTGCCTGTAATCCCAAGGAGGCTGAGGAGGCTGAGGTGAAATTACTTGAGCCCAGAAGTTCAGCACCAGCCTGGATAATATAGTGAGACTCTCTCTAAAAAAATTTTTTTGAGTTTTTTTTTAAATTTAATAATGGGAGTAATACTACCTACATCATTTGAGCTATAATCAGAATTAAATGAAGTAAGGTGCATAAATGCATAGTATACAGAATAGGTTCAATAAGTGTTAGTTGTGGTAATGAAGGTAGTGTATCTTGGAAAGTTTGAAGGGAGAAAAGCAAAAACAATGAAAAGGTAAGAAGTCATAGCATAACAAACTGGAGTCAGGTGGTGGTGGGGTGGTTGCTGAGGGAGTGGAAGAAGGGTGCTAACAAAGACATTGAAATGGAAGAGATGCTTTGTGAGTGAAGGAGAGCTGCTCTAATTAGGAAAAAAGGTTGTACATCATAGTGTAAAAGGAAATAGGAAACTTGCTAAAATATGGGCATTTATTACTATCCCACTGGATCTAAACTCTTTGAGGGCAGGCACTGTCTGTCTGAATCACGGTTGCATTCCAGATCCTAAAACAGTGCACACATAGGGTAGATATATATTCATGGAATATTTATGGAATGAACAAATGTTAAATGTAATATTTACTCATTTGAAATGTTTAGTAATACAACCCCCAAAGAGTATACTAAATTGAAGCCTCCTTTTATTGTCCTAGACAGAAGGAATTAATTTTTTTATTTAGCCACTCATTTGGGTGTTCATTCATGGATTGGTATACATTTATTAAATGCCTATATGTGCCCTAAAGTAGGGCTTAGTGATAAATAACAAGGTGACCCATGTCTTCAAGCAGTGGTGTACTGGAGCCATCTTGCACTAGATTTTGTGAGTCAGTTGTTAAATTTTCAGGAATTTTGAAAGCCAGTTGTTAAACAGAGCCATTGGTAAAAAATTAAATTATATGAACTTATAATTAAAGAAATCGTATTACAAATAAAGCAATTAGAAATGAAGGCATTTGCCATGGAAATTGAAATTGGTAAATGCAATAAATCAGATCTTTTTTCCCAGGAGAACCTTTTTTTTTTTTTTTGAGATGGAGTCTTGCTCTGTTGCCCATGCTGGAGTACAGTGGCATGATCTTGGCTCACTGCAACCTCCGCCTCCTGGGTTCAAGCAATTCTCCTGCTTCAGCCTCCCGAGTAGCTGGGACTACAGGTGCATGCCACCAAGCCCAGCTAATTTTTTATATTTTTAGTAGACACACGGTTTCACCATGTTGGTCAGGCTGGTCTTGAACTCCTGACATTGTGATCCGCCTGCCTTGGCCTCCCAAAGTCCTGGGATTACAGGTGTGAGCCACCGCACCTGGCAGAGAACCCATTTTTAAACATTTACAAGACCACCACCGCCAAAAAGAGAGTACCTTTGGCTTGCATAGAAACTCATGGGAGGGAATCTGGTTTGGGGTATTTATGGCCAGGTAGGCAGAGAGCATGACTGACTAGGCTGTGTCTTCATTGCAGGGCCCTAGCCATTTATGAGCCTTATAAGCAAGGCTTTAGTCTCCAACAAAAGAGGACCAGGAAGAGCAGAACAGGGCAGAAGGAACCACGATGGCAACTCATTCCTAACACCTGACACATGGGGGCAAGGAGAGTTTCAGCCAGCGTAGTAAAAGAAATGACAATAGTTATTTCTAGGTTGCCAGATCTCCAGTCTTAGGATCAGCAGAGAGGGATGTGGGAAATCCCATTGGTTAGCACTGGAGTACACGGGAGAATGATGGATATTAAACTCCCCAAATGTGTACGTATATACGTATGTATATCTGTATGTGTGTTATAGGAGGAATGGAGTTGAGGCTTTTTACCTATTTCTTATAGTTTGCCTTAATTCCCAGGGGAACTGAAGTTTGAGTCCTTCTTATGTATGTGGGAACAAAGATTATTTGAGTTAGCTGTGTAGAATGCAAATGCACATGAGTTGACATAGCTGTGAGTTTTTTGGGAAAGAAGAAAGTAGGAAACTAAAGTAGATGGATAAAACCTAGAAGTGGGCAGCCCAGGGACTGACTCTGGTAGAGCTGTAGTACAAAAGAAAATGGAAAACTTATGTCATCAATATTGATATCTTTTCTTGCAAGCAACCTGTGTTCTTTGTTTCCAGATTGGACAGAGCTTTTTATTCCTTCTTGACGTAGGTCCTGATAAACACAGACATTTATCAGGACCTAATCCATAGTCCATATTTTATTTCATCTTTATCAAAAAGTGATATAAACCATTATAGGTTTATAAGGGCTGATAGATTAGGTTCCATATTCTTATAAAAACCAAGCACTAAAGAGTGAGTCAGCTGAGGACACTGTTTTTTCCCACAGGCTTTGGACTCAAATGGATGTGAATTTGAGTAACCAACTCTGTTCACTTTTTTCTCACAGTTTTAAATTTAATTTTTTTAAATTGACAAATAATTGTACATATTCATGCAGTACATAGTGATATTTTGATACATATAATGTATGGTGATCAGATTAAGGTAATTAGCATATCCATAATCTCAAACATTTATTATTTATTTATCCAAATCTATTCATTTTTAACTGTGTGACTGCAGTTGTCTTCTCTAAGCCTGAGTTTTCTGGTGTATAAAATGGGGATAATAACAGTACTTTCCCCATTAAATGATACGATTCATATAAAACACCTGTGATAATGCCTGACATGTAGAAAGCACTCAAAAATTTTAAATTATTTTTGTAGATTTATTCTTAATGTAATGTATTTACATTCCAACATATCACAAGTTGTGTGTGTGTGAGTGTGTGTGTGTGTGTGTGTGTGTGTATGTGTGTGAATAGATATGTTATATGGCTAGAAACTGGAAACCATTTTTGTGGACATAATAGCAGAGGGTTTTTGCCAAGCAGATACACTCTGTTGTCTGGGTTCTTTCACTCAAGATAATGTCTGTGAGGTGTGGCCATGTTGTTACTGAATCAGGAATCTGTCCCTTTTATTGCTGAGTGCATTTTGTTGTATGGATATCACAATTTATTAATTCATTCACCTGTTGATGGACATGTGGGTTATTTTCAGTCCAGAGCTATGATGAATACATATGCTGTGAACATTCTTGTACAGGCCTTTTGTGTATATTTGTTTTCATTTTTATTGGGTAGATATGGAATTTGCAGGGTCATTGTGTAGGTTATGGTTAGCCTTATAAGAAACACTATACTGATTTCCAAAGTAGTTGTTCTACTTCACCCTCTCACCAGCAACTTATTTGTGTTCTGGTTGCTTCACATCTTCACCAACCTTTGGTAATGTCAATCTTTTTTATTTTATCCATTCAACTGAGTGTGTTGTTTCCTCATTGTGGTTTAATTTGTGTTTCTCTGCTAATGACATTGAACATTTTGCCATCAATTTTTTGTCCTCTGCACTAAACTCTGTGCTCACAATCAAAAGGGAATGCTGTAATTAAAAATCAAGCACATTGACACTGTAAAATACCTGCTACAAATAGTTTACGTGTTGATTAACCTTTAATCCCACCTGGTCGAAGTGTTATTTTATATACACCTTTAGGACATTATGTTAGTTTCTGTCTCTTCAGTGCATTTTCCCTCCATTATTTAGCTGGATTTAGCATAAAGTAACTACTCTCTTGGTAAAATCCTCCTGATAATTTATATGATAATCATGAAGTGGAGCCTTCAGATTTCTTAATGCCTTGTATTTGGAGCATGTCTTTCTTCTGGAATGCTCAAAGCCCTTTGATGTTAATATTCACAGCATCTTTGTGAAGTGGGTAGGAAGCACTGGGAGAAGTTGAAATTCCAGAAGGCAAAGCAACTTAGCCCAAATCTTAAAGTCAACCATTGAAATTCAGACTGTCACTTGAATCACAGTCATCAGAAGTGTCACCAGACCTACTTTAACCTAGCAAACCAAGTTACCTCTCCTAATGGGGCCAGACTGATGAAAGTTTCAGATAAAGTCGAGTGGCTTCATCTGCTGATATAAAGTTAATATAGTTCTCTCCGCCCCAAATCTTTCAGAACTAGAAAGTTATCATGAGCCGTGCCATGTAGAGTCCCCATGGATTTGTGAACTGATGGTTATAAAGAAAAACAGAGTCATTCTGCCCCACAGAAAAAGATGTGTGAGAATGCAGTAATGTAAAAAACAGGTTTCAAAGAACAGTGCACAAAATCTCCCATCCTCTCATACACACATAAATATTTTCAAATAAGAAGACTCCGTTTTGATTAAAAAATAACAAAGAAGCGTATGGGATTCCAGCAACAAAGAAATAAAACACCTCGGTGTTCCAGGTTGGCTTTTCCTGTATCTGAACATATTGCATATTTAAAGAGTCACTCTAAAGTAATATGTCTGATGTTTAACAAATATGTCAAAATCCACACACCCAAATAGGTGCTGTTTTCCTCAAAGGAGGCATCTTGGGATGTTATACACTTACTTCAATGTCACTTTGTTACTGATAGAAACACTTTTGGAATTGCTATTTTGGAATTGCCTTTAGAGCTTAGGAACAGTTTTTGAATATTTTCAGGATTCTGTGGCTCTGTAAAAAAGGATGCTTCACATATTCTCTCACCATTTTAGTGCCTTAATTCTTAGTCTTCTTATTCTGAGTCTCCTTACTCCAAACCTCTACCCAATTCTGATCTCCAGATTTTTAATCCATTCTTCAATCTCCGATTCACAGCTTATTTTATCGTTCTGACATGACCACTAGCTCCACAATTTTAGCTGTAATCTTCACTTCTCTTCCTGACTATATTTCTGATTTTTCTTCTGCCTAACAGCTTCAGGCAGCTCTAAGTAAAAACCTTTTGGTATAGCCTGACACCTGGAACAATTATCCTAGCTCATCCCCTAAATATAAGACTACCCACCCACTGCACGCCTCACCCCTATGAGCGGTGGCTGAAGGCTCAGTGGTGTTTCATCAGCATCCCTTAAGTACAAAATGTATTTGTTACAACAGCCCAAAGTCATTTGGTACCAAATCTGATGAATGACATCTTGAACCCACGCTGTATATGAAAGACAAAGGACGATGAAGTGGCTATAAAGTAATGAGATGGGATTTATCCTGTGACTCTGAATGCTGCATTGAATCATTTGCCCTAGAGTAGGGAATGCCACTTTCACACGCGGTGAAGGTTCAGCTCTCACTGCCACTACCAGCAGGTCATTTGTACCTCTGCTGCATGTCATCTTCGCTCTGGGACTTCTGCGGATGGGACTCATCTCCTGGTAGAGGAAAATTAGATGTGGAGAAACACACACTCACAAATGTTTAGGAGCACTGATGGCAGAGTGGGACTCAGTATACAGCTTGCCATAGATGCTTGAAGGGAAAACTAAATTTATGTTAAAAAGTAGTTTAAAAAAATTAATTATTTTAAACATCTTTAGTAGGGTGAGAGCACATTCTTATATATCTCCAACAACTTTAAAATATTTACACTGTACAAAGAAAAGTAAAGAATGGGTAAATAAAAACCACAATAATTAAAATACATTAGTCTTTTCTTTTGGATAGTGTCCTTTTATAGTAGCATTTATCAATTTATTTTCCTAGCTGCCTTTGCCTTAATTAATATAATATGGATTTATATTTCCCAAGTGTGGGAAAGCAGATTATCCCAAACATAGAGATGGGAAGCTGTGTCTGTGGTTATGGCTCGTGTTCAAAGATGACCTGGATACTGTTCATATGATAGGCTATGTCAAAAATCCTGTGCATCATTTGCAATATTTCCCATGCCAGATTCACCTGAAGAATTGACTTAAAAACAACAAGAAAAATTATCTATTTAATGAAAATGCTAAGGATGAGTGCCAGGATTTAGATTAATGTGTAAGAGAATCTGGTAGTTCTCCAAGTGCATGGGGAAGGAAGTAATCATCAGAATTGATAGGGAGGGCAGGTCAGCCCAGGCAGGAGAGAGCTGGGGAGGCCTGGGCAGCAGAGCCCCTTTCTTCTTGGGCAAGGCTGGAACATAATCACGTGGAGGGAAGAGAAGAATAGTTAAGGAAGAAAGTTGTATTGCATTTTGTCTTCCCTTCACGCACTTAGCTTGGGGTTTCCAACATGCAGGGGAGAGGATGGAAAGGGCACTCTGTCTAAGCTCCATCACAGCAGCCCTACAAAGGAAACAGCTTTTAAAAGTCGCAAGAAGGATTTATGACTTCAGGGACCTTTATGAGTCCTTTTATTAGCCTAGTACATCACTTCTCTCCCATCTTTATGCTGACAACACTTCTCAGCCCTTTCCTGGATTTCTTGTCAAACTGGGCAACTATATAAAATGAACAGGCAAGAGCTGCAGGAAAGGGCTGATTGATTCCTGTGTATGCCCAAACATTCGGAATAAGTTTATTCTGCTAAGCGGTTCTCTTATGCAGGCTTCGGGTGAGGGAATCTTTGATTGTTTCTGACAACTATGTGTTTCTAAAAAGCTTTATTTTTTTCTTACAGTGTTCTTACTAAGAACATAAATCAACATTTAAGGAGAATAGCACGGCAGCGTAAATAGTTTTACAAAAGTTATTTGAAGTCTGTAGATAGCTCTGATTAGTGTGGGTTGGCCATCAAAGTGAGCAAATGGTGCAGGTTCTTTTAAGCCATTTATGTGGCTGACTTTTTATTTCCACTACCTTTACTTATTAATATGAAGTTTTTAAGGGACAACTCAAATTTTACCTCCCCTGTAAAGCCTTCCTTGATTTCTCCAAGCTATAATTAATTTGTTTATTTTCTATATTCAACAAAATTAATAGTTGCAAACATTTAATGAACAGTTACATATCCTATAGGCATTAGTCTGGGCATGTTGATTCACTGATTCTCTACAACAATCCTGTGATATCTGTACTGTGATATTCTGAGGCCCAGAATGGTTCAGTGACTTGGCCAAGATTATACAGCTGGAACATGGAAGAACATAGATTTTAACCTAGACATAGGCATTCTTACTCCAGAGCGTGCAATCTTAACTTCTGCCCTCTGCTGCAACTCCGTAATACTTTGAATAACATACACCTTCAGGAACAATCATCTATAGTAGTTAACCTCTACTGGGTGCTGCACAAAATTAACTTCAGTGTTTTTATTGCACTTCTTGAGATGTGCACATTCTTCCAACACTCTCTACCTTTGGTTTACTGATGAGGAAGGAAGTATTGAAAAGAAGACCCCTCATGAATGGATTAATGACCTTATGAAAGAGGTGGGAGAGCTGTTTGACCCTTTTTGTCTTTCTGCCTTCCACCAAATGACGCAGCAACAAGGCGCCATCTTGGAAGCAGAGACAGCCAGCCCTCATTCAACACCTAACCTACTGGCTGCTCTTTGATCTTGACTTCCCAGTCTCCAGAACTGTGAGAAATAAATGTCTATTATCTATAAGTCACCTAGTCTCAGGTATTTTGTTACAGCAGCACAAATGAACTAAGACCAGTCACCTCTTGTGCCAAAACTGAAATAAATATAGCAGCACTTGTGGACAACTGATAAGGGATGGAAGAAAATTGGATTATAAAGCGAACGAGATTTTCAGATTTCCTTTACATAACAGGGAACATAATTTAGTGGAAAGTGCTTGTGTATTGAATCAGAGGGATTGGATTTTAAGTATAGTTGTACCACTTATTAACTGAGTAAACTTGGCAACTTTCACTTCTAAACTTTTTTTTTTTTTTGAGATGGAGTCTCGCTCTGTTGCCCAGGCTGGAGTGCAGTGGTGAGATCTCGGCTCACTGCAAGCTCCGCCTTCCGGGTTCATGCCATTCTCCTGCCTCAGCCTCCCGAGTAGCTGGGACTACAGGCGCCCGCCACCACGCCCGGGTAATTTTTTGTATTTTTAGTAGAGACGGGTTTTCACCATGTTAGCCAGGATGGTCTCAATCTCCAGACCTCATGATCCGCCCGCCTCAGCCTCCCAAAGTGCTGGGATTACAGGCGTGAGCCACCGCGCCCGGCCGACTTCGAAGCTTCAAAGTCTCCATATGCTGAGAAGGGTATCTGTACTTACCTTGAAAGATTTGTATAAAATGAGAGAAAAACTTTGGGGTCAGTAAATGTTAGTTTCTCTGTCCCTACAGGTCATGATTTACTGGTTATACAGGTAGTGCAGAACCCAGTCCAGTACTGGGGAGGCCATACCGGCAAAAGTGAATTCAGAGTAAAGGAAAAACCCAGAGTCTTATCATGTTCCATTCTTTGTTTTCATGAAATCTTTGCTCCTGCTTCTATCACATCATCCACATTTAGTTATGAAGAAGAGACATTATCAGGTCCTATAATTAATACATGAAAGATGTGCTTGAGAATTCCAAGCTTTATTCGGTGCCGATTCAGAGATTTCATTGTGACGTCATTTTAATGTCTGAACTAATGAGTGGTTTGGCCACACTTACTAGATTTGAAATTATTATTAATTTCTTTAGTACTATAATAACATTAATTTAGGTGAACCTTTGTAACATAGAAAGTGTATAGGATTTAGCAGTAATTAATATCCTTTAATTTGAAAGAATTGCCAAGTAGTTTTCTCTCTTGGCTTGGGTGTAGGTAGCTAAGTGCAGCTGAATAAAAATTAATCAAAAAGGAAACAGCTTGTGTTTTATGTTAAATTTGCCTTTAATGGATTAAAAAATATTCTTTGGTAGAATATCTTATCATAAAGAGGTATATTTGAATCACCAATGTTATAGAATGTGAACAGTCCAAATGCCATAAACCTTATGGATAGAACCATTCACCTCCAGATGCACATGTAGGGTATAAAGTGAGTATAGAAACTTGATATGTGTGTCCATATGCTCATGGAGTTGTGAAGATCTTAATACTGGCTCTGCTATTATTATTCCTCTAGAATCACAATATGAAGTTTCATATTTTTATGTGCATTTATAGTAAATGTTACTCCTTGCTAACCAGAGAAGCATTTAGGCAATCTCTGGGTATGAAAACTGCTGACATTTTCTGAATTTCAAATGACAAATGAGATGCTCCTGTCAGTTTACTGTGTAACTCCATAGCATATGGTGCTTCTGCTGGTGGGTGTTATTTCAAAGTTTGCAAATCACACCACGAGAAAGTCCCTCTGGTGGGCTCCTGGAATACTTAGCAACTGTGAATCTAAAGTGACAGTACAGAGGGAAAGAACTAAAAAATAGCTTTTTTTTTTGACAGGGAGAAGGCAGTACAAAGTGAACGATAAGTTAATACAAGGAGGTGGAGGAGTAGAGACACCAGTCTAGCAAAAAAAAAAAGAAAAGAAAAGAAGCAGTTTTCTGTTTTATAGAAAAAACTAGGAAATTATCTGAATTCTGAAAACAGAGTGTATAATGTCAGGTTTCAGAGAAAAAAATAAGGATTAAGAGACTGGCTAGAATGGGAATAACTGTCAACTATGCTACGCAGAAGTTCAGAAATAGAAGAGATAATTGTTTCATGAGATAGAGAATGGTGACCAAATGATATTTTATTCTAGATATTTTAACCCCAAATGATGAAGGTTTGAAAATAAAGCCAAAATGGGGCAGTTTGTTTAAAATCAGTTCCCCAGGGCCTTATTTCTTTCATTGCGATCTATTTTAGTGGGCACGTTGTCTTGTTTTGTTCAATAATGCCCACATTCCAGAGTGTTTCTACAGTGGTCAAGAGACCAGTCAATTAAATGGAAAAGCCAGTGAAGGTGGTTGCTAGAACTAATTGACTGACCAGTTTCATAACAATAGTTCAACCAACTTAAGGACCACTGCCCAAAGCTCATTTCTCCACATTCCTCTTTGGAATCCAAAAACTTTCCATTGTTCTCCAACCACAGAATTTTTTATTTATTCCTAAAGGGTGCAGAGAAAGTGTGGGCAGCCTAAAATGATTTTTGTTTTTTAAGTTGAACCTTCTATTCCTCTCATTCTGGAATCTTTAAGTAATTTTACCTCCAAATCCGTGGAATCCTAGATATGTTTTCGTGTATGAAATGAGAAATAGCCAGTAAAATAAGAAAGTGGGGTGAATGGTGTTGAATCTCTTGAGATATTTTCAGTTCTTGAACTTATATGTGTTAGGAGGTGATCTCAGATAATAACAAGAAACAAGAACAATAATAATAGGAAAAATGTATTATATTCTAAGCATGTCATGTGAATTCAAATTTATAATCCTCACAAAAGCAAAATAAATAAATAAATAAATAAAACCACCTTACTAGCCCCATTTCACAGATGAGGAGATTAAGGCACAGAGGGGTCAAGCACCTTACTTAAGGTCCCCGGGGAAGGAGTATAGCAGCTACCTCCTTCTAGTTTTGATGCAGAGTAGAGACGGGTTAATTTGTCTGCAAAACCTTTGGGACCCCTGCCCCTGCCCCCATACCCTCACCAGCCCTAAGATGAGCCATTACAGTCCACCTTTGTAGTTTCTGACTATGACCCTTCTTCTCAGACCACAGGAAATTGGATCTAAGGGAGGATCATATTATACAAAATCTAAATTGTGCCAAACATTTCTTTTCCTGTGGGACTTGTCTCAGGCTTGGGGTGACCCAGAGGCACCTGAGCAAGCAGAAAAGGCCATTGACTGACCCAGGGAAGGACTACCATAGAGGGCAGTGGGAGTGAGGGGTCGGAGAAGGAAAGAGCAAACGCAGTTGTCAACATTTTACTCCCCAGCTCTTGTCTGCAGGAGGCCTGATGTACTACTTGTGATGGAGTTTCATGGGAAACCCCTATGGTCTTCTACTAAAACCTTTTAAAATTTATTCTTAACTATGTTTGCGCAAGTTTCTGTTAAATACAACCAAATTATGCTTAAGAATTATGATTCTTCTTTGAGGGGCTCCTGCTCTGTGTCAAACCAAACTACTCTGAATAGTTACATCAAAACACGTGTTCATTCACAGCCTCCCAAAACCTCTATCCTCCTTTACCCGCAGTATTGATATTGTTAGCAGAAGGCAAGATTGACAAAGGGTAAAAAAAAGAGGCCAAGTACTGCTTACTACTGACAAGATCAGGAACGGCTTTTAACAAGAGAGTATATGTTAACTGACCTACTACAAGCATCTTTAAAACATGTTTGTTTTCCTTCATTTCTGTTTATTCAGTAAAATTATAGCAGCTCCGGGTTCTGTGTGTTATAGGTTAAAACAAATAGAAATTTTAACTCTTGCAGAATTATGTTAACATGTTAAAATGTGTATCTGTTTTCAGTTGGGGAAATGTGCAGAGAGGCAGTGTGGTTAAAAATGGAGTCAGGCCAGCTGACAACAGGAGTACCCACCTCATAGGCTTAGAACAGTGGCTGGCTCACTGAAAGAGTTCAGGGAATGTTTGCATTAATTATCGTTTTTATTATCATCATGATGCCTCTGACCTCTTACCTTTCTCAGCAGCATAATTCCTACACTCTTTGGATTGGTACCAACCAACAGTATTCTTAAGTTCTGTGGAAAGACATCATTAGTACATTTGACTTACAATAGCTGTCTGCTTTTCCTCTCTCAAAAGTCATGATTATTAGGCCCTTTACCTCTTATTTGCTTGCAAATCTTTTTTTTTCAGCATTTCTCCAAGAGGTAACAGCAACGCACTCAAAGGTTTTTCATAGACTTTTGTGTGACACTTTTCTAGAATATAGGAATTATTGAGGAAAGACATTTTAATAGTACTAGATTTAAATTTACTTTCCAACTGTTTACTTTTTCCTCGATTTTTCAGTAAATGAGTATGTCCCTCTCAAGGCTTGTTTATAGTGATGCGCAACAAAATCCAGGTCATCATAGGGTGCAGCTCTTCCAATTTTCTGCTTTCATTTAATATCTAAATATTAGACAAAAGAGGAGAAATAATTTTTAAAAGTGAAGTGTATGGAATCTAATAGAAGACTATTATAATCTAATAGAAAATGTTAGATTTTACATATATAATAAGTATATATGTAAGCATATCATATCTTCTTTCTTTGTAACTTCATCCCACTCAATGTTGACCGAATTAACTGACCTTAGTTCTATCCTTAATTCGTTGGAAATTGAACGTTTTCCTTCTACATATAATTAGCATATTTATTCAGAGCAGCAGGAAAAACAGACTGCTAGGTGTTTTTAGTAATGCTATCATTTAATTTCACAGAAAAATATTACAAATAGGAGGAGATGACAAGCCAGGCGTTTCATGCTGTGTAACTCTATGCAAGTTTCTATTATGATTATATCCCTTTTAGTGGAGATTCTATTGTGATTTGATGTCATAAAATATCACCTCTCTCTGACAGATATTGTAAGCCAAACTGCTTGTAACAGCCATTCAGTCTCAAAATGACAGAAGTCCTGTATCCTCATCAGATCCAGCACTGGGAGGGGTTTTGTGTTTTATCTGTCACACTTACTTGACATACATAACATCAGTTGCAAGGACCACATTTGTAAGAACAAGTTGTCCGGGTGTTCCGTTGACATCAATGCTCAGAAAATACAGGCTGCTGTGTTATCAGAAAGGGCACCACCAGCATAGGAAATCAGTTGCCATGTAGGTGAACTCAGTCAGAAGTGAGACATGGAGTAGTACCAAGTGGCTACTGAGTTCAGATTGGAGGCATGGTCAATAGAAATAGCTAGGAGATTATGTTAACACAAATTGTCTCTGAGAGCCATCCATCCAAATAGAACAGTTTGCTAAGAGCGAACTTGACTAAGAACAACCCTGGAGCAACTGGTAGCCCAAACCATGTTTTCATGACTCTGAAAAAAAACCCACCAGGTCCATAGAGTGCCTTTGGGAAAGTCTGGAAAGGACATTCCTTCTGGATGGACATATTAGGAAAAGGCTGATTTCTAGTGGTATGTGCCAGTTATCAATCCACTCAGCCACTAATCCTTTCTTCATCGCCCTGCTAATGATGCTGGAGCATTTCTCACTTGCCAACAGACACTAAGTTAAACTGTCAATAGAGGGCACTGGAGGAACGCTAGAGGAAGAAGGAGCTTCTCTTCCTCATTCAAGTGTGTGCTCTTTTGGCATCTATGGCACCTCTGCATTGGCATCTTCCCCCAGCTTTCCAAAAGAGGGCTTCCCAGCAAGTTTGGCTCTTGCCGCACCTCAGCAAACTTGTCTACATTCAGTGGACCCTACCATCCTCTCTATAATAAAGCCTGTATCTCAGCCCTGGTAGGCAGGGGTCTTTTGTCTGATTTATTCCTTATTTGGGTGCTTTGCCTGTGTCCTAGAGATAGTGTCTGCTCCCTAAATCTGTTATCCTTGTATTGTTTAGAGTTCCTTTGATGCTTAGTAGCTAACCCTCTGTTCATTCAATCTACTGGTGTAATTAATTATTCTACTTATTTATGGTTTCTGTCTCCTAAATGAACCTTGACTGACACAGTGAATGAATTAGAATAGTGGCCATTTGACAAGATTTACTGAGTAAAGGTGCTTTTGTGCAAAAGAAAAATGCTTCTCTCTGCCAGTGACGGCAGCCCTCACCAAGACCTTCAACTTGTTGGGCAAATGAGAGCTGGACTTCAGCCTCCATTTACTTGTGTACATTGGACAGGCACCTTTGAGGAGGTGCACAGCTTGTACAACTGTTGCCCTTTCTGGGGCCACTGAAGCTCTATACATTGAAAGATGGATTGCCGTGTCTCTGCTCTCAAGATGATCTCAGGCTAGTGGAAGAGACAGACAAGTAAACAGACAAAGGGAAATAGGTTTTGATGGAGGGAAATGTGGGATACTATGGAAAAATGTAGGACAGAGCCTGTATCTATTGCTGCATAAGAAATCACTCCAAAATATGGAAGCTTAAAATAGCAATCAGTTTATTTTCTATGGTTTGGATGTTTGTCCTCTCCAAACTTCATGTTGAAATTTGGTCCCCAATGTTTGGTCCCCAATAATGGGAGATGTTTGGGTCTTTGGCCTGGATCCTGCCTGAATGGCTTGGTGCCATTCTCATTGTAGTAAGTTCTTGGCTCTGTTAGTTTGTGTGAGAGCCGACTGTTAAAAAGAGTCTACCACTCCACTCCCCTTCCCCGCTCTCTGACTCTTTCCCTTTTCCCATATGATCTCCAACACACCAGCCCTTCTTCACCTTCCACCATGAGTGGAAGCAGCCTGAGGTCCTCACCAGATAAAAATGCCCAGTCTTGAACATTCTAGCCATCAGAATAATGAGCCAAATAAACCTTTTTTTCTTTATACATTACCCAGTCTCAGGTAATCTAGTATAGCAGCACTAAACAGACTTAAGACATTTCCTTACACAGTTTCTGTGAGTCAGGAATATGGGAGCAGCTTAGCTGAATGATTCTGGCATGAGATCTCTTATGAGGTTGTAGTCAAGATGTCAGCCAGGGCTGCAGTCAACTGAGGGCTTGCCTGGGGCTGGAGAATTTGCTTCTAAGATGGCTCAATCACATGGCTGGCAAGTTGATGCTGGTTGTTGGCACAAGGCCTTACTACACTGACTTCTCCATAGGGATGACTGAATAATCTCAAGATATGGCAGCTGGCTTTCCCCAGAGTAAGCGATTGAAGAGAGAGCAAGGTAGGACCTACTACTTTTATTATGACTTAGATTCAAAAGTCAGACATTTGACAATTTCGCTAGATTACATAGATCAGGTCAGCTTTATTCAGTGGGGGAGGAGGCCATCTGGAGACCTTACCATCAGAAAGGAAAAATCACTGGGGGCCATTGCGAAGGCTGAGTACCCCAGATCTTCTAGAACAAACTGGAGAGAGTCAAGCTTTCTGCAGCAGAGAGCACTGGAGGTGAGTCTGGCAGACTGAGTGTAAAAAGCAAAGTAGGGCAGAAGAATGTTGCAAACAAAGGCATCATCACATGCAAAGCCATGGGAAAGTGAAAGAGCAGTGAGAAGTAGGAGGATATCACTCTGTTGTAGGATTTGGGGTTTAAAGATAGGAAGTTGCTGCTGGATGAATTCAGTGAGAAATAATGTTGGAAGGCTGGATAAATCACCAAAGGTAAAGTCATAAAGAACCTTGCTTGGCATTTTTCTTTTTACAGGATAAGGGCAATCATAGAAAGACTGTAATTATTCTTAGTACCTGCATCTCAAAAGGAAGGCATCCAAATCCAGTGCACTTTTTGCAGTGTTAATTTCCAATTCTTCTTTGTGGAGTCAGTCACTTTCTGTATGCATTTCCTGGCTTCTCTTCTCTTCCTCCAGTTCTTTTCTCCTTAAACACATTTGAAGCATAAGGGCATGGCCAGTGTGAACTGAGAGGCTATGTTCCATGTTTCCCTAGTCATGATGGCAAATGCCCTGTGTGGACCTGCTGGCTTGCTGTGGGTGTTGTAGGGACTCTGGCCAGAGACACATGGAATGATATCAGCTTCAGTCAGTGACAGCACTTGAGTCAAGGGACATCATTTTTTTTTTCTTTTTTTTTTTTTATTATAGTTTAAGTTCTAGGGTACATGTGCATAACGTGCAGGTTTGTTACATATGTATACTTGTGCCATGTTGGTGTGCTGCACCCATCAACTCGTCAGCACCCATCAATTCGTCATTTATATCAGGTATAACTCCCAATGCAATCCCTCCCCCCTCCCCCCTCCCCATGATAGGCCCCGATGTGTGATGTTCCCCTTCCCGAGAACAAGTGATGTCACTGTTCAGTTCCCACCTATGAGTGAGAACATGCAGTGTTTGGTTTTCTATTCTTGTGATAGTTTGCTAAGAATGATGGTTTCCAGCTGCATCCATGTCCCTACAAAGGACACAAACTCATCCTTTTTTATGGCTGCATAATATTCCATGGTGTATATGTGCCACATTTTCTTAATCCAATCTGTCACAGATGGACATTTGGGTTGATTCCAAGTCTTTGCTATTGTGAAGAGTGCCGCAATAAACATACGTGTGCATGTGTCTTTATAGCAGCATGATTTATAATCCTTTGGGTATATACCCAGTAGTGGGATGGCTGGGTCATATGGTACATCTAGTTCTAGATCCTTGAGGAATCGCCATACTGTTTTCCATAATGGTTGAACTAGTTTACAATCCCACCAACGGTGTAAAAGTGTTCCTATTTCTCCACATCCTCTCCAGCACCTGTTGTTTCCTGACTTTTGAATGATTGCCATTCTAACTGGTGTGAGATGGTATCTCATTGTGGTTTTGATTTGCATCTGTCTGATGGCCAGTGATGATGAGCATTTTTTCATGTGTCTGTTGGCTGTATGAATGTCTTCTTTTGAGAAATGTCTGTTCATATCCTTTGCCCACTTTTGGATGGGGTTGTTTGTTTTTTTCTTGTAAATTTGTTTGAGTTCTTTGTAGATTCTGGATATTAGCCCTTTGTCAGATGAGTAGATTGCAAAAATTTTCTCCCATTCTGTAGGTTGCCTGTTCACTCTGATGGTAGTTTCTTTTGCTGTGCAGAAGCTCTTTAGTTTAATTAGATCCCATTTGTCAATTTTTGCTTTTGCTGCCGTTGCTTTTGGTGTTTTAGACATGAAGTCCTTGCCCATGCCTATGTCCTGAATGGTACTACCTAGGTTTTCTTCTAGGGTTTTTATGGTATTAGGTCTAACATTTAAGTCTCTAATCCATCTTGAATTAATTTTCGTATAAGGAGTAAGGAAAGGATCCAGTTTCAGCTTTCTGCTTATGGCTAGCCAATTTTCCCAGCACCATTTATTAAATAGGGAATCCTTTCCCCATTTCTTGTTTCTCTCAGGTTTGTCAAAGATCAGATGGCTGTAGGTGTGTGGTATTATTTCTGAGGACTCTGTTCTGTTCCATTGGTCTATATCTCTGTTTTGGTACCAGTACCATGCTGTTTTGGTTACTGTAGCCTTGTAGTATAGTTTGAAGTCAGGTAGCGTGATGCCTCCAGCGTTGCTCTTTTGGCTTAGGATTGTCTTGGCAATGCAGAGTCTTTTTTGGTTCCATATGAACTTTAAAGCAGTTTTTTCCAATTCTGTGAAGAAAGTCATTGGTAGCTTGATGGGGATGGCATTGAATCTATAAATAACCTTGGGCAGTATGGCCATTTTCACGATATTGATTCTTCCTATCCATGAGCATGGTATGTTCTTCCATTTGTTTATGTCCTCTTTTACTTCACTGAGCAGTGGTTTGTACTTCTCCTTGAAGAGGTCCTTTACATCCCTTGTAAGTTGGATTCCTAGGTATTTTATTCTCTTTGAAGCAATTGTCAATGGAAGTTCATTCATGATTTGGCTCTCTGTTTGTCTGTTACTGGTGTATAAGAATGCTTGTGATTTTTGCACATTAATTTTGTATCCTGAGACTTTGCTTATTAGCTTAAGGAGATTTTGGGCTGAGACAATGGGGTTTTCTAAATATACAATCATGTCATCTGCAAACAGGGACAATTTGACTTCTTCTTTTCCTAACTGGATACCCTTTATTTCTTTCTCTTGCCTGATTGCCCTAGCCAGAACTTCCAAGACTATGTTGCATAGGAGTGGTGAGAGAGGGCATCCCTGTCTTGTGCCAGTTTTCAAAGGGAATTTTTCCAGTTTTTGCCCATTCAGTATGATATTAGCTGTGGGTTTCTCATAAATAGCTCTTATTATTTTGAGGTACGTTCCATCATACCGAATTTATTGAGCGTTTTTAGCATGAAGGGCTGTTGAATTTTGTCAAAGGCCTTTTCTGCATCTATTGAGATAATCATGTGGTTCTTGTCTTTGGTTCTGTTTATATGCTGGATTACGTTTATTGATTTGCGAATGTTGAACCAGCCTTGCATCCCAGGGATGAAGCCCACTTGATCATAGTAGATAAGCTTTTTGATGTGCTGCTGAATCTGGTTTGCCAGTATTTTATTGAGGATTTTTGCATCGATGTTCATCAGGGATATTGGTCTAAAATTTTCTTTTTTTGTTGTGTCTCTGCCAGTCTTTGGTATCAGGATGATGTTGGCCTCATAAAATGAGTTAGGGAGGATTCCCTCTTTTTCTATTGATTGGAATAGTTTCAGAAGGAATGGTACCAGCTCCTCCTTGTACTTCTGGTAGAATTCAGCTGTGAATCCATCTGGTCCTGGACTTCTTTTGGTTGGTAGGCTATTAATTATTGCCTCAATTTCAGAGCCTGCTATTGGTCTATTCAGGGATTCAACTTCTTCCTGGTTTAGTCTTGGAAGAGTGTAATTGTCCAGGAAATTATCCATTTCTTCTAGATTTTCTAGTTGATTTGCGTAGAGGTGTTTATAGTATTCTCTGATGGTAGTTTGTATTTCTGTGGGGTCCGTGGTGATATCCCCTTTATCATTTTTTATTGCGTCTATTTGATTCTTCTCTCTTTTCTTCTTTATTAGTCTTGCTAGCAGTCTGTCAATTTTGTTGATTTTTTCAAAAAACCAACTCCTGGATTCATTGATTTTTTGGAGGGTTTTTTGTGTCTCTGTCTCCTTCAGTTCTGCTCTGATCTTAGTTATTTCTTGCCTTCTGCTAGCTTTTGAATGTGTTTGCTCTTGCTTCTCTAGTTCTTTTAATTGTGATGTTAGAGTGTCAATTTTAGATCTTTCCAGCTTTCTCTTGTGGGCATTTAGTGCTATAGATTTCCCTCTACACACTGCTTTAAATGTGTCCCAGAGATTCTGGTATGTTGTATCTTTGTTCTCATTGGTTTCAAAGAACATCTTTATTTCTGCCTTCATTTCGTTATGTACCCAGTAGTCATTCAGAAGCAGGTTATTCAGTTTCCATGTAGTTGAGCGGTTTTGATTGAGTTTCTTAGTCCTGAGTTCTAGTTTGATTGCACTGTGGTCTGAGAGACAGTTTGTTATAATTTCTGTTCTTTTACATTTGCTGAGGAGTGCTTTACTTCCAATTATGTGGTCAATTTTGGAATAAGTGCGATGTGGTGCTGAGAAGAATGTATATTCTGTTGATTTGGGGTGGAGAGTTCTATAGATGTCTATTAGGTCCACTTGGTGCAGAGATGAGTTCAATTCCTGGATATCCTTGTTAACTCAAATTTGTAATTAAGAAAGAGATATTTGTTAACTTTCTGTCTCGTTGATCTGTCTAATGTTGAGTCTAATGTTGACAGTGGAGTGTTGAAGTCTCCCATTATTATTGTACGGGAGTCTAAGTCTCTTTGTAGGTCTCTAAGGACTTGCTTTATGAATTTGTCTGCTCCTGTATTGGGTGCATATATATTTAGGATAGTTAGCTCTTCCTTTTGAATTGATCCCTTTACCATTATGTAATGGCCTTCTTTGTCTCTTTTGATCTTTGATGGTTTAAAGTCTATTTTATCAGAGCCTAGGATTGCAACCCCTGCTTTTTTGTTTTCTCCATTTGCTTGGTAGATCTTCCTCCATCCCTTTATTTTGAGCCTATGTATGTCTCTGCATATGAGATGGGTCTCCTGAATACAGCAGACTGATGGGTCTTGACTCTTTATCCAGTTTGCCAGTCTGTGTCTTTTAATTGGAGCATTTAGTCCATTGACATTTAAGGTTAATATGGTTATGTGTGAACTTGATCCTGCCATTATGATATTAACTGGTTATTTTGCTCGTTAGTTGATGCAGAAAACTTTTGCTACACCCACAAAAACTTCTTTATCTACTGAAAGTTGCCCCAGATTCCCCTTCATTCTTCTTTTTTTTTCTTTTTGTTTCTTTTCTTTCTTTTCTTTTCTTTTCTTTTCTTTTCTTTTCTTTTCTTTTTTTTTTTTTTTGTTAAATCTGCAAACTTCCAAGAGTATAACACTTTTAAACATTTGTAGCATTTTGGGATCAGTTAGGGTCAGAGAAGAAATCAGAAACTACAACAGATATTTCAATAAAGGGCATTTTTTAAAAAAAAAGAAGCTGGTTAAACAGATGTTAGAAGACTGGAAAAGCAAAAAGTCAACATTTAAGTAACACGGAGAGAGTAATCATACCCAGGCCCTGGAGAACAGAGGGAAGAGGCTGGAGCTAGCTGAACCTAGACGCTTAGGGAAGGGGCCCTGCAGAGTTGGAGTTCAGACTTCCTGGTAGGGGGAGCTGTTCAGCTGCTTCTGGTATCTCAGAAAGTCACAAGAGAGTGAGTGGCCGCATGGAATTAGGACTCAGAACTCTGAGGAGGGAAACCTCCCATCTGATGCTTCTAAGGAGTAATGAACAAAGCTGGAGACTGGGACCACTACTGCCACTAGGCTATTGTTGGCAATACATTAACAACATGCATATATAAAGCAAGTCCCTAGTTACCGCTGTCTCCATACTGCCCTCTGTTGGTCGTGCCTAACAGACAAAGGAGAAATACTTTTGGTGAAGTCCTATCAATAGCATCTAAGTATAGAGGAATGGATTTTCACCTGAAAAGGCAGCTTAGTAACCAGCACACGTATTATAAATGGAATAATTTGAAAACTAGTTTTGATAGAGAAGAAAACCTAGGGAGGCAGATTCTAATGGAATTGGAGAGGGACATGAATGAAATTACAAAGTGGACAGCAGAATAGGAAGGTATACTTGTCATCATTTTGCATAGTGTAAGCTTTGACTGAGATATTTCATCCCTCTAGATAATGTTAACAAAGAAAAGCTAAAGCTGGTTGCAAATATTAACTATGTAAATAGCAAAATAATAATAGACATTCATGTTTAAAATCTGTACTGCCTATTCAATGATACAAAGTATGTTACAGAAATACCTTATACCCATACTTGTATTTTATAATCTTCAATGGCTTTGATTGAAATGATTGAACTTATTATAGATATAAGAAATAAGTATAGTAATACAATTGAAACATTAAAATATAATCACTTTGGAAAATTATATAATATTCCAAATATTTAAAGAGTTAACATTGGATAATTACTATGTGTCTAGCATTGCTTTATATGCTTTACATATATTAAATCATGTAGTTCTCACTGTAATCCTATTTCTCTATTTTCCTCATTTTATAGATAAAAGGACTATGACAGAGGGAGGCTAAGTAACTTGCAAATAATCACACAGCTCTAAGTGACAGAGCTAGGATTTTATTTTATTTATTTATTTTTTTATTGAGACGGAGTCTTGCTCTGTCTCCCAGGCTGGAGTGCAGTGGCGCGATCTCGGCTCACTGCAAGCTCCACCTCCCGGGTTTACGCCATTCTCCTGCCTCAGCCTCCCGAGTAGCTGGGACTACAGACGCCCGCCACATCGCCCGGCTAATTTTTTGTATATTTAGTAGAGACAGGGTTTCACCGTGTTGGCCAGGATGGTCTCGATCTCCTGACCTCGTGATCCGCCCGTCTCGGCCTCCCAAAGTGCTGGGATTACAGGCTTGAGCGACCACGCCCGGCAAGAGCTAGGATTTTAATCAAGGTGTTCTGGCCCTTAAACTCCATTCTACATTGTTAGTAAAAACATTTTGCATTAAAAAATCCCCCCAAATCCCTTCAAATCACAAGTTAGTTTCCTTATCTATAAATAGGGATAATAATTTTTGCATGATGGGATTGTTATTTATTGTAGTTATTAAATTGTAATGTTGTACATTGCAGCTAGCACACTATTTGTTAAAAGTTCTAATTCAGTGTTTGTCATGTATTAAGGCCTTAATAAATGGTAGTTATTTGTACGTCTGAATACCTTCACTGAGGTAGTGAAATGTGAGTCATCTGAGTATGCACAAGGTATTTCAAAAGTAAACAAGAAAATCTCCCATAACCAAGACAAATGGGTGGAGGGATAAACCATACTGGCCACTAAAACAGCCTGATAAACAATAAGATGTCCTATGAAGTATAGCATTAATTTTCTTATGTGCTTTCTAAACTGCTAGTTATATCAATGGATCATTATCTGAATAATTATTGTTTATTATAATTATTTTATATTTTATATAAATATAAAAACCTCAATTTACTATATAGATAGGGAAGCAACAAAACAAAATAATTACTAGCAGAGCCCTGTTATGAAGGTCTACCTTTTGGTCTGCCCAGCTAGCCTCACTCAGTCTGCACTCAAGAGGAAAAATACCATTTCGAGACTGGTATAGAGATGGACCATAAAGTCATTTATTTTTCCATTTGCTTTTAAGAAAAAGGGGATGAGAGTATAATGTAGAGTAATGGCTGTATATTATGGTTGTGGAGAGAGAAAATATAATAATATGCTACTTTAGCACAAAAAAAATCCTCTGATTTCTTATTTTGAAATCCATGAAGATGTGTATACAAATGTTTTAATTAAATGAAAACCCTATTTTGTGGGGCTGTTTATTGAAGAGACCTTGTAAAACTATTTGTATAAGACCGGGTCTCCATGTTGGTTAACATTAACTTGGTTGGGCCACAAAGAAGAAAATAAATGTAACAGGTTGCTCTTGATGTTTCAGGAAATTTAGAAACATGGCTGTAACTGTAATACCAAAAGCATTTCAGGTTTGTAACCAAGGCAACTCTTCTTTCTCTGCTTTCAAGCTTTCCTGTTGATTATCTATTGTAATGCCAATAATTGCAGCTGAGAGGAGTCTCTGTTTGTTGTGAGAGACAATTAGCACTTGAAATAAAATAACAGATTTAAATAAATTGGGGGACTCGACAGTGTGACCTGGTCTCTCAGGAGCAAGCAACAGCTTTGGAATATAACTGATTCCTATGTTTGCAGCAGCCTCCAGAGTGAGCGAGTCATCATCCAACATTACTTGAGGTCTTATTGGTGATTGCTCTAGTTGTTATGGTTGAAAACCATTTGCTTCTTCTTAGATTTATATTGGAAAATAGTTTAATAAATCCAAACCTGCAAGAAGGTGATACTGAATTTCCGATTGATAGGCTTATTCAAACAACTTGTCTGTACATGTAATGCTTCGTTAAAAAATATTTCCTTCAATTATTGCCATAATTACTCTTCACTGTTCTATAAACTGTATTTTAGATTGCTATTTATTTTAATTCAGATGTGAATGCAAAGTGAGCAACTCCTAATCTACATATCTTTACCTCGCCTGCAATTTTTGCTTTCAAAATGAAGGTCATCCTTCGTGTTATGACCATTGCTGAAATCATTGCATAGCGCAGACTCTCACAATCGCTGTTAATTAACCTGTGGACCCATGACTCTTAAGAAAACTTTTTCCTAAGTCTCAATAAATCTTTAGTGTTTCCAAGGACAAATAAGTTTTTCCTGACTCAACTATATTTTTTTCAGTTTCATTTATGATTAGTATAATCACTCTGGCCTCGTGTTTTCATGTGACGGGATTTCTACTCAATATTTGTAACCTCAGCTGGGCGCGGTGGCTTACGCCTGTAATCCCAGCACTTTGGGAAGCTGAGGTGGGCTGATCACAAAGTCCAGGAGATCAAGACCATCCTGGCTAACACAGTGAAACCCCGTCTCTACTCAAAATACAAAAAATTAGCCGGTGTGGTGGCGGGCGCCTGTAGTCCCAGCTACTCGGGAGGCTGAGGCAGGAGAATGGCGTGAACCTGGGAGGCAGAGCTTGCAGTGACCCGAGACCGCGCCACTGCACTCCAGCCTGAGTGACAGAGCGAGACTCCGTATTTAAAAAAAAAAACAAAAAAGACTCCTAGCCTCTAATGTCACTATCTGACTTGTAAGTTCAAGAGAAGAAACCAAACATACTGGACCAGGTTCCCTCTAAACCTCTTTTTCAGGGTGAATATGTCCACAGGATTCATGCCTTCTTGTCAGCCCTCTGACACACAGTAAGGGTTCTGTTTCTAGAGAGAATGCCCTGCACCTGTCAGACTACACTGGAGAATAAGGAAACACGTCTCTTAAATTCGGTGATAAAGGCAGATTTAAAGTCACATTCTCCGATCAGCTTTAACAGTTATAAAGCTGTTGGTTTGATCTCCATCTGTCTATCTTTTCTATCTCTAATTTAGTTCTGAATTCAACTGGGAAAAAGGAATGTTATTTATTGGCCATTCCCAAACACCTAACATATGTTTTCCATATCAAATGTAGTTGATGAATATTAACTAATGACAAAGTAATAGGTGAATTCCATGAGGACAGACTCCTGGCTTATCTTGTTCACTGCCATTTCTCTAGAACATAAAAGTTGCTTCAAAATTGTGTTGAATGGCTGAAGTTACAGCTTCTCTAGTTCACATCACAAATATTCTCACCCATTTCAGAATAAAGCATTTGGAGTATTTCAAATTTTTGCAACACCCAAAAGATGAATGAAAGATAATCTCACTGTGAATGAAAGGATAGGAACCACTGCAGATTCACTGACTTATTCACATCAGAGATTTACAGGGTGATGTGCCATAGATTGGAATTTAGGTTTTTCTAAGGCTTATTCTCTGGTCCAGGACCACAGTACTGGGGAATCTCAAAGGATGGAAAAGGAACAAAGAATACCGACATAGGCCAGTGGTAACATCCGAAGGAACACAGGGAAAGGATTTGAGGCTGTGAAAGGTGGATTACAAAGTAGATATTGAGCTGTCACAATATTGGATAGGAAATAAGCAGTGATGTCTCTGAACCACTGCTTCCAACAGCATGTGCAGACTGACAGAGAGTATCATGGCAAGGGACATTGGGAAATACTGTGTTCAAAACAGGAATCTGTTTTGGTGGCCAATTAGTGTGAACTTTAAAATCTATACTTTGATCCTATCAAAGAGGCAAAGAGACTGTAATTGGCAAAGAGAGCTCTAGCAGGACAGACTGCTCTGAGCCAAAAAACAAATGAGGAAGGCAAGCACCTTGAACTCAACACATTGGAGGGGGAGGAAAGTCATAAGGAAACTTACAAAAGGGGCACCTAAAATCAACTATGGGCATTTGTAAATGAAAAGACCAATACTTTATCCCAGAGACCTGAAAAACAAACAAACAAGACCATCCTAGAGCTCAAGAGTGTAGAATAACTGGGATAATAGACAGATGAGTATCGAGACCAGGACAAAACAGAGATAAGCTATTCTTTTCCTCATACAGACTCAAGTTTCCAAAAAGGAATTGGTTAAAAAAAGAATAGTAATTGGGCATGGTGGCACATGCCTGCATTCCCAAATACTCAGGAGGCCATAGCAGGAGGATTGCTTGAGCCCAGGAGTTCGAGGTTGCAGTGAACTGTAATTGCGCCACTGCACTGCAGCCCGGATGACAGAGCGAGGCCTTGTCGCACAAAAGCAAACAAAGAGGAATTGGTATGTGATCACCACTGTATAGTGTTTATAAGTTGTTGTCTGCCATTAGGTCTAAGAACAGTGTAATGTACGTAGCTCTTGTTACTCTGTATGGTTTCAGGCATTCCCCAGAAATCTCTGAACGAAGTCCTGAAGCTACATCATTCCTTTGAGTACTGTTATATGTAGGACTTGACTATTATAGTTAACATTATTATGGTGCCTAGCATGGGTCAGAGAAGCCAAACAGAATTGCATAATTCTGTCTTAATAAGGCATAATATTTGTGTAGCAGAGTTCCTGAGGTGCTGGATTAGTGCCTAAATGCAGGCTTGGAGTTAGAATGCCTGGGTTTGAACTCTGCACAGCCACTTAGCTAGCTAGTGTAAAAGCTGGACTCAGTTACTCATCATTTTCAGCCTAAGTTTCTTCATTTGTATAAATGTGCAAATGGGGATTATAATAGTACGGCATAGAGCTGTAGTAAAATTTCAGTAAGATGAGTCACATACAGGAAATATTTATATCAAATAAATTGATTATTCACTTATATAAATTTTGAGTTTTTCAAAATAGGTAGTATGCATAAAGCCCTTTGCACAGTGACTGACGTTCAAATTCATACAGATATTAATAGATCCTGCAAACAGGTGTTGAGTCCCTGCTGTATACTGAGTGACTGTCAAAAATGTGCTAAATATTGGCTGGGGGCAGTGGCTCGTGCCTGGTAATCCCAGCACTGTGGGAGGCGGGAGGTGGGAGGATCACTTGAGATCGAGAGTTTAAGACAAGCCTGGCCAACATGGTGAAACCCCATCTCTACTAAAAATACAAAATTAGCTGGGCGTGGTGGCACATGCCTATAATCCCAGCTACTCAGGAGCCTGAGGCCCAAGAATCACTTGAATCCAGGAGGTGGTGGTTGCAGTGAGCTGAGATCGTGTCACTGCACTCCAGCCTGGGCAACAGAGCAAGACTCTGTCTCAAAAAAAGAAAAAGAAAAAAAAAGTGCTGAATATCTAACAAGAGCTATCTAACCACATTTTATATTTCATGTTTATCTCACCTTCTAAAAGTTGATAATTTTCTTTCTCTCTGCAATATTACTATTTTTTTCTTCCAAAAAACATCGACATTGCATGATTGGGCTACCTCTCCTATCATCTTCCCCTTCCCTGCAGGAATTTCAGTGATAAGTGAGTTGATGGGGTAATCAGGAAGCCCTTGATCCCTGCTATTTCTGTCCTAGTGGTGTTGAAGGGCCCTCATTCCCATTGCTCAGTTCATCCCCTTTTCCTTCCCTTCTTTCCTTCTTCACAAATTTCTAAGCCCCTCTTATATAAACTGCAAAGAGCTAGAAGCTGTGGAAATCCCAGAAACGCACATGTGTTTGTGCACACGTGCACACATACACACACATACACACACACTCTCCATGTTGTCCCTGTTGTCAGTATTTAAAATCATTTGAGGAGACAAGGCATAAAAACTTAAGTGTAATATTTTAATGCAATACAAGACCCTATTGTAAGATATGTACCAAGGCTACTTAAGATATGCGATCAATGATTGTCCTTACCAACTTAGCCTATCACATTGTCAATCTCTTGTGAATAATTTAGGGGTTTTGCTTTTGTCTTTCACATAGAGATAGCTTTACGGGATAGCTTTACTCTCTGGATTGTGTAGATGTAGAAATCATCTAATTCCAAAATTGCTAGATGAACTTAATACCTTGACAAGGATAAGTTAGTGATACAAATGCCTACATAAGATAAATTCAGTATCAGTAACATATTTGGAATTTGACTCAATTATGTATTAGAGGGACTCTCAAAAATTGTCACCAAATTTCTGTTAGATGTGTATGAGCGTAAAATATGAAATGAAAATTTACTGACTAAAGATATGCAGAAGATTATTCTGAATGGTGATGTTTTGATAATAAGAAGTGAATCTATTTGGGAACATAGAATGAAACACTGATACGCATATAGAAGGGGAAACATGGAAAGCAGTAATGTTAAATGTACTCGCGTGATAACCAGCAACAAATTCAGATGAGCATGTAATGTAAGGGGTACAGAAAAAAAAGGCAGAATGACTTTAGATAGAAGACTAAGCAAAGAAATCACATGACAGGCCAAGAAGAACACAGGCCAGTCTGTTGATGTCTCCTGATGAAAACACCTGATCTCAGGATTTCAGTGCAATGAAGACATTGAAAAACAAAGGAGATTCAAGCATGTAAGCACAAGTTAACATAAAGACCTGCCAGATTGATTTATGAGGCATGAATGGCAAAACCACCACCTAAATATATGCATATATGTGAGTATCTCTTGCAGAAATCCAGTGATTATTAAGATAACTAGTTTTCTTTGTACTTGTGTTGGGAGGGACAAGCGTTTATTTGCTTAAGTAAGATCTTATGCCTTGAAGAGAAGATTATTTTGTCATCAGGTAGGTCCTATAAATAAAACAAAAATCCATGTAATTCTCATGCAATTGTCAAATTCAAGTTCATTTGTAATAAACTGAGGAGACTGTAGTTCTAAAAACAAATGGTTATAGTAGCAATATGGTGATAATAGAAATAAAATATAACCTTAGCTGATAAATAACTATAGTTTTTGCTGAACTTATTCTTGGCCAATAGCCCGAGTTCAGGGCTTGAAATTTTTAATAAATGTACTAATATCTTAAATGGAGAGTTGACTAATAACCTTAGGAGAAGAAAAGTAATAGAATAAAAAAGAGAAATTAAAAAAAAATAGCTAAAGGGTGAGATGTGCCTATCCAGTGCCATTGTTTCTTAGAAAAGGTGAGATCTTGAACTAATTTATCATTGGGAAGGTGCTTAAAATTACCTTTTTTACTTCAAAAAATATAACTGCTTATTATAAGCCATAAGTTACTGAAATTGTTCTATGAATATATAAAGGAAATATGAGCATTTTAAATATAGGATAAAAATAGTCCTTGCCAGAGATACTATTGACTTAAAAGGCTGACTATGCCTATATAAATGTTATGTAAGAAATAGCTTTAAACTCCTTAATGTCATCAACTGACATCTTGGCCCTTTTTTTTTTTTTTTTTTGGTAGAGACAGAGTTTCATTCAATTGGCCAGGCTGGTCTTGAACTCCTGGTCTCAAGTGATCTGTACACCTCAGTGCTGGGATTACAGGCATGAGCCACTATGCCCAGCTGGCATTTTATAGTGAACCTCAAAAAAGTCAACAGCCAATGTGAAGAATTTTAGAATATATATGTCTCAAAAATGATTGCCTTTTATTTATAAATGTGCTTTAGAATACACTCAACATGAATTATTTTCTACTTGAAAATAATTGCCTACAAATGGTATAAAGAAAAGTGATAGGCGGCCGGGCGCGGTGGCTCAAGCCTGTAATCCCAGCACTTTGGGAGGCCGAGACGGGCGGATCACGAGGTCAGGAGATCGAGACCATCCTGGCTAACACGGTGAAACCCCGTCTCTACTAAAAAAAAAAAAAAAAATACAAAAAATTAGCCGGGCGAGATGGCGGGCGCCTGTAGTCCCAGCTGCTCGGGAGGCTGAGGCGAGAGAATGGCGTAAACCCAGGAGGAGCTTGCAGTGAGCTGAGATCCGGCCACTGCACTCCAGCCTGGGCGACAGAGCGAGACTCCATCTCAAAAAAAAAAAAAAAAAAAAAAAAAAAAGAAAAGTGATAGGCAAACACACAACTTATAAAACTATTTTAATGATTGTGGTTCCATATATATTTATGCTTGAGTTTATGGGAAGTGTTTTGAAATTCATGCAGAACACTGAAAAAAGGTTATAGGACACATGATTCAAATTGAGGTCATCCAAGTTATAAATCAAAACATAAATGTACTTCACAGTACATTTAGTTCCAACATAGTTCATAAAATAACCTGTTTACTTGTTGAAGCAAGGCATATAAATTTTTAAAATTTATTTTAGTCAGAATTAACATTTTCTGAAAAAGCCAAAATTAGCTCTGGTATATCACTCTTCTGTGCGAAAACCTTCGATTGCTCAGCATTGTTTACTGAATCAAATTCATAATTTTCAGCTTATAGGCAACTCAATTATCTTCTTCACAGTATAGGTGATTCAATCTGCTTTTCCTATTTCAGCAATTCATGGCTTATAACTTAATAGTTGGTCACTTATTTTTGAAGTGAACTGGATAATTTCAAGTACCTTTCTAATAATATTGAAATTATTTGAAGTTCTCTTACCTTATCTTAGACTACATCTCATGTGTTTCTTTTGAATTAGTTGTTGTAAACTCAAATGCCTACAGAGACCACGTAGGTAATGCAAATGGGTGCAGTGGGTCTGGAGGAGACATAGGCCAGTGGCAAAGTCCTAAGGAATACAGGGACATGGGAGGAGAGGTCACACCCTATGTTAGAGGTCAGCCTCTACACAGGCCCAATCATTCACATGCAGTAATAATGCCCCTGGTAGCTAGATCATCTGACTTTTTAAGGCGAGTCCTAAATATAACTCTTATGTAAAATCTTCCAACTTTTTAATGTTGGAAACCCATTTAAATAAAATAAAAACAACAACAAAAAAAACAAACAAAAAAAACAAACAACAAAAATCCCAAAAAACAAAAATCCTGTGTAGATCAAAAAAGAAAATAAGAAGTTACCAGGCTGAATATGGTACATGGACTCCTAATTTTAACCTCTGTGGCAAACTATATACCAACTAACCCCTCCCCGCTGCCCAATGACCTAATCACCTCCCACAAGGTCCCTCCCGCAACATGTGAGGATTACAATTTGGATTACAATTCAACATGAGATTTGGGTGAGAACACAGAGCCAGACCATATCATTCTGCCCTTGGCTCCTCCAAAATCTCATCTTTCTTACATTTCAGAACACAATTATGCCTTCCCAACTGTTCCCCTAAAGTCATAACTCATTTCAGCATTAACCCAAAAGTCCAAGTCCAAAGTCTCTTCTGAGACAAGGTAAGTCCCTTCTGCCTATGAACCTGTAAAATCAAGAGAAAGTTAGAACTTCCTAGATACAGTGAGGGGACAGGCATTGGGTAAATATACCCATTCCAAATGGGAGAACTTGGCCAAATCAAAGGGGCTACAGACCCCATGTAAATCTGAAATCCAATAGGGCATTAACTTAAAGTTCCAAAATGATCTCCCTTGACTTCATGTCTCACATCCACGTTGCACTGATGCAAGACGTTGGCTCACATGGCCTTGGGCAGCTCTGCCCCTGTGGCTTTGCAGGGTATAGCCCCACTCCTGTTTGCTTTCATGGGCTGGCATTGAGTGTCTTCAGCTTTTCTGGTGCTTAGTGCAAGCAGTCAGTGGATCTACCATTCTGGGGTCTGGAGGACAGTGGCCCTCTTCTCATGGCTCCACTTAGTAGTGCTCCAGTGGGAACTCTTTGTGACGGGCTCCAACTCCACATTTCCCTTTCACACTGCCCCAGCAGAGGTTCTCTATGAGGGCTCTGCCCCTGCAGCAAACTTCTGCCTGGACATTCAGGCATTTCCATACATCCTCTGAAAACTAGGTGGAGGTTCTCAAATCTCAGTTCTTGACTTCTGTTCACCCACAGGCTCAACACAATGTAGAAGCTGCCAAGGCTTAGGTCTTGCACCCTCTGAAGCAATGGCCTGAGCTGTACCTTGGCCCCTTTTAGCCATGGCTGGAGCTGAATCTACTGGGATACAGGACACCATGTCCTGGAGTTGCACAGAGCAGGGGGGACCTGGGCACAGCCCAGGAAACCAGTTTTTCTTTCTAGGCCTCCGGGCCTGTGATGGGAGAGGCTGCTGTGAAGGTGCCCTGGAGACATTTCCCCCATTGTCTTGTTGATTAACATTTGGCTCCTTGTTACTTATGTCAATTTCTGCAGTGGGCTTGAATTTCCCCCGAGAAAATGGGTTTTCTTTTGTATGGCATTGTCAGGCTGCAAATTTTCCAAACTATGCTCTGCTTCCTCTTGAACACTTTGCCACTTAGAAATTTCTTCTGCCAGATACGTTAAATCATCCTTCTCAAGTTCTAAGTTCCGCAGATCTGTAGGGCAGGGGCAAAATGCTGCCAGTCTCTTTGCTAAAGCATAGCAAGGGTGCCCTTTACTCCAGTTTCCAACAAGTTCCTCATCTCCTTCTGAGACCACTTCAGCCTGGACTTCATTGTCCATATAACTATCATCATTTTGGTCAAAGCCATTCAACAAGTCTCTAGGAAGTTCCAAGCTTTCCCACATCTTCCTGTCTTCTGAGCCCTCCAAGTCTCTAGGAAGTTCCAAGCTTTCCCACATTTTCCTGTCTTCCCCTGAGCCCTCCAAACTGTTCCATCCTCAGTCTGTTACCAGTTCCAAAGTCACTTCCACATTTTTAGGTATCTTTACAGCAGCACCCCACTATCTCAGTATGAATTTACATATTTGTCCATTCTCACACTACTATAAAGAACTGCCCGACATGTGTATTCCTATGTAACAAGCCTGCATGTTCTGCACAGGTAACCCAGAATTTAAAGTATATATGTATATTCATATATATACATTCATATATATATGAACTGCCTGAGACTGGCTAATTTATAAAGGAAAGAGGTTTAATTGACTCACAGTTCTGCGTGACTGGTGAGACCTCAGGAAAGTTACAATTATGGTGGAAGGGGAAGCAAATATATCCTTTTTCACATGGTGGCAGGAGAGAGAAGTTCAGAGCAAAGCGGGGAGAAGCCCGTTATAAAACCATCAGCTCTCATGAAAACTCACTCACTATCACGAGAAGTGCATGGGGGAACTGCCCATGAGGTTCCCCTTCAAACACGTGAGGATTACAATTTGGATTACAATTCACGATGAGATTTGGGTGGGGACACAGAGCCAGACCATATCAGTGATAGTATTAGGAGGTGGAGCCTTTGGAGGAGATTAGAGTTTGAGAGTGGAGCCTTCATGAATAGGATTAGGGTCCCTACAAAAGAAACCCCAGAGAGCCTCCTCACATCTTTCATCCATGAGGTTATGTGAAAAGATGGCTGTCTATGAGGAACAGGTCTTTATCAGACACTGCATCTCCTGGTGTCTTGATTTTGGACTTTCCAGCCTCTAGAACTGGAATAAATAAATTTCCATTGTTTGTAAGGCACCCAGTCTATAGTATTTTTGTAGCAGTCTGAACAGACTAAGACATGTTGCTTTATGAAATCTCCCTTGTCTTTCTCCAGGTCTCTTCTTTTTTTGAATTCAGGTAATACTAAATCCTTTCCAAACTAAATTCTTCCTTGTATCACAGTCATTTTTATGGTTGTTTTATTCTTATTGCTAAAGTTGTGAACTCCCTGAAAGCAGAGTTTATTTTACTATTCCTGACACCTGGGCACTCAGTAAATGCCTAGGAGTCAGGCATAGAATTTAATTGAATTAGATATATAGGGTATCACTTACAGATGCCTCATCAGCAGTATTTTTCACTAAGACTTTCATTTGAGCTGGACAACATAGAGTTAATATTTGTAAGGCTAAAGTCTAATGAAAAAATCAGTTAAATTATGTTTTCTTAACAGATGGTGCATCTGTGTTTCCTAATGCAATGTCCTGACTGTGTAGAGTTGTCATAATTAAGTAATAGTTGCATGCAAAATCTTCCATAACTGAAGAATCTTACTTATATGTAGACTCTAAGTTTGTTCCAAGCTTGATCCATACTGCTCCTGAATTTGATTCAGCACAGACTCTTTCTGGATGGCATTCCTCCGTTGACCCCAATAATTGCTGAAGTCTTTCTTGGCTTCAGTTTGAGAAAACAGACAGTTTAGAGTGTACTAGGCCTCTATGATTACTCCAGAAATAACCCCGGGACGCAGCACACAGAATTTTCTGGCTTTCTGGTTACTCACAGCTTGGTCTAATGCTTGATTTAGTATCATGGGAGACTCAATGGGGCTAGATGAGTGTTGATATATTGCACTCTGCTGACCAATAACTATATCTATAGAAATTGTTATCACTTACATTTCTTTCTGTTTGATCTGTATGATGTGCATGGTTTACTAGACGACTGGGTATGTGGTGGAAAGAGCATTGAAACTGAAATCAAGATATCAGTTGTTTGATGTAGCAGAGGAGTTACCTGAGAAACTCAAGTATGACTTTCTCATGTGTAAGATAAGAAAATGATAATTACTATCTCAGGTTAATCTTCATTTCAGCATTAAATGAAATAGTATTTCTGAAAACCTTTGTGAGCCTGCTTTCTTTCTTTTTTGAGACGAAGTTTCACTCTTGTTGCCCCGGTTGGAGTGCAATGGCATGATCTCAGCTCACCACAACCTCCACTTCCCAGGTTCAAGCAATTCTCCTGCCTCAGCCTCCTGAGTAGCTGGGATTACAGGCATGCGCCACCACGCCCAGCTAATTTTGTATTTTTAGTAGAGACAGGGTTTCTCCACGTTGGTCAGGCTGGTCTTGAACTCGCGACCTCAGGTGATCCGCCCGCCTCGGCCTCCCAAAGTGGTGGGATTACAGGTGTGAGCCACCACACCCAGCCTGTGAGCCTGCTTTCTAGGTGTTCACTATTGTTTATTTAAGTAACTTACGTACTTGTTTCTTTGGTGGTAGATAGCTAATCTCTTGGGAAGCCTTTGGGGTCAGCAAACTATGGTTGGACCAAATCCAGCCTGATTCATTGATTTACATATTATCTATGGCTGGTTGACTCAAAGATGGCAGAACTGAATATTTGGACAGAGACCCTAGGTCTTGCAAAGTCAAAAATATTTAATACCTAGCTTTTTACAGAAAAAGCTTGCTGACTCTTGCATAGTTTTTCATTTGCAGGAGATATTCAAAGATTTGGCTTTAAGCCTGAACTTGGAGAGCACTCCAACAAGACCCTCTCAGATTGACTATTTATTTTTCCTGTGGTCACAGGGCAGGAGTGAAAACACCTGTGGGATTTGGGACCAGAACAATAATTACTTCTCAGTGTTATCTCCAGCAGCCAGAAGAAAACATCTGCTTTTTAAATTCTGCAGCAAAGGGCAGAATTAAAACTGTCTAGGGACTTCTACTGTATCTCTGGCACAGAGAAGGAAGGGAGGAAGGTAGGCAATAACATTTCCGGTTTAACTGAATGAAAAGTTAACGCAAATCAAATTAGCGAGGGTGAAGCCTTGGCTTTAAAGTTGAAACCTAAATAGGTATCATTGCTGTTCTTGAACCAATGGATAGATGTTGGCAAAAGTCCCACTAATTCTTTGATTTGTTTAATAAAAGTCATTTTAGAAAATCAAATGGATCACCGGGCAGGAATTTGACCAGAAACACCTTCCAAGTGATAATTAGCTTGCCAATTTTTCTCCGAGTTTTATGTTAGCATAAATATTCATGACACATTCCCCATCAAATTGTAAGTTCTTCAGGAAACAGTTATCAGTTTAAGAAGAACATGAATCAGACTGATAAAGCTAATTGGTTAGGGTTCTTTTTTCTCCTTCATTTTAAATAAAGCTGTCGAAGGTTCCCAGGGTAATGAAGAGCTTTGTTGTTATGACAACTGCTTATTCCTTTCCCTTTGAAGAAGCTTGTGATGTGATAGGCAACACATCAGGAATAATGAAAACAAGTGATAAGCGAGACACATCCGCTTAGAAGAATAAACCAGGACAAAGCTAAACCATTTTACTGGTTTTCAGTTACTGTTTTCATGGCAGGAATTTGATATAGTCTGAGCTGGTCATTTGTGCCAATTTTCACTCTTTCTTTATCCAAGAATCGTGTTACTCGGGAGAATTTAGACATGTACTGAGATTTTTTTTTTTTTTTTTTTGGCCTAGTGCTTCTCCCTGTCCAACCTCCTCTTCTCACAGACTGCCTGAAATACAAGAAGTGATGGTTTGTCAAGGTGATGGTACACACTTGAAAATGATTGAGAAATCTCACTTAGTTTACTTACTCTGATTTCTTCAAGCAAAAGGGAAATTGCACTATGGCTTTAGAGCTTACCCCCTGGAACCATAAAACAGTATTTGCTTGTTTTGTGCCAGGCACTTTCACATTCCTTTCCTCCTTTAACCTGTGCAACAACTCTGTGAACTTGACATTATCTGTTTCGAAGAGGAAGAATACATTTCCACATTTCCAGAAAAGTCCAAAGAACACGCCCAAGGTCTTCCAGCTAAAAGCAGATAAGTAGGAATTCAAACTCAGGTCTTTTGATTCCAATTGATCTTTGCATGATGCTATAGCTGAGAAAAAAGTGGATTTGAATAATTAAAATATAACAGCCAACTCTCAACTGAAGTAAGCTATTACTCTAAATCCTCCTCATTTTTTTGCTGAACGCTTAGCCTAGCTAATCTAATGCATTTTTCCCTCTAGCTCCAACTCATGAACCTTTGGGAGTTATGAACATTTTATGGATAAAGACAGATTCTTTTTTTTTTTTTTAATGACATAGGCTAAGATATGTTTCTTCACATGTAGTAAGGATATGTTTTGTGAAATGTTTATTTCAGTTTATGTATACTCATGTATAATTAGTTGTAAGTCATGGCCTAAAAAGTTTGAGAACCACCTCTCTAATACTATCATCTCCCTGTTGATTCTCTAGTTTCATTTTACTTCTATTTTCCTGCCTTTTTTGATGTTGATAGACATGAAATGTGCTAGGGAGAGATATTTGTCTTTAATAAACGGTCACTGCAAAAACAGGCTTGGCTACTCCCTGTAAAAGAACTTTTTGAAAAGTATCTTGTCCTTCTTTCATGGAATTAAAGATTCTGTTCTGCCATTGTGTTAGTTCATTGGGGCTGCCATAGTCATACTTTAAACTGGGTGGCTTATAAACAACAGAAATTTATTTCTCACAGTTCCGGAGGCTGAGACGTCTAAGATCAAGGCACTGGCAGTCTATTGAGTCTATTGAGGGCCCACTTTCTCATAGACAGCCATTTTCTCACTGTAACCTCACATAGGGAAGGAATGAGGGGTCTCAGGTTTCTTTTATAAGGGTGCTAAATCTGTTCACGAGGGTGGAGCCCTCATCACTTAATCTCTTCCCAAAGGGCCCACTAACCAATACTATCACCTTTGGGGTTAGAAGTTCAACATATGAATTTAAGGGGCACACATTCAGATTATAGCAGCCAATCATGAGGATCAGGGAACTAAATCCTCAATGAAAATGATGCTACGGCCAACTGAGTCAAACTGCCATGTGCTTATGGACAAGCATCTCTCCTCCATATTTTCTGTTAATGTCTTCAGTTTTATTGAAGGGTTCCTGGGGCTTAACTGCTGCTATTCTTGGAAATGGCCACAGAGAATTAGGAAGGAAGTTACATGAGAATAATGGATATCAAAGTGTATTGAATAGATGTACAGATAGAATGTCCTTCTATGAAGTATACTTTTCAAAAATATTTAACCTAAATATCTCAATCTTCCAGCCCAAACCTACAATGTAGGGGAAATACAGATGATGGAGACACAAGCTAAACAACACCATAAAGAAGTAGACAGATCCAGAGTGTGACATACCCTAAAAAGACAAATTGATCAGGATTTTCCAAAAAGGAAATGTTATGGATAAAAAAGAAGTAGGGGTTAGATCCTAAATTAAAAGAGGCTAAAGAGACAGTTAACAACCAAATGTAATAAATGAGACCTGTTGGAAAAAAAGTTTATAAAATCTATTTTTGGTATTATTGAAGAAAATTAAATATGGACTTGATATTAGGTATTATGGAGTTATCAATTTTTTAGGTGTGGTAATATGGTTATATAACAGTATAGCTTTATTTTGGGGATATGGATGAAGTATTTAAAATGGGATATCATATCCATAATCTGAAACTTACTCTCTAGTGATTCAGCTATCTATCTATCTATCTATCTATCTATCTATCTACTAGCTATCTATCTGTCAATCAATAATCTATTATCTATCATCTATCAAGAGAGATAGAGATAGGTTAAGCAAGTATAGGTAAATGTTAATTAGAAAACATAAGTTAATAATATCTGGGGTTTGTGTGGTACTATTCTTGTAACTTTTCTGTAGGTTTAAAAGTTTTTCAAATAGAAAGTTGGGAGAACAAAGAGTATGTATTATAAAATTCATTTATATAGGGTTCAAAAATAGTCAAAAATAATCTGTGGTATTAGAAGTTACCTTTGAGGAGGACAGAAGGGATTGTGATTGGCAGGGAACACAAATGAGGTCTGGGATTGTTCTGATTCTTAACTTGGGAAGTGATTACATGGGTGTGTCTCATTGAGATAGATCACTGAGTCTCATTATTTGTGCATATTTTATACATATTTTGTACTTAAAAAGACAGAGTAGAAAATTAACATTTTAGAATAGCTTATTTCTACTGGGATGAAATTTGGAAAGGGTAGATAAAATACTGGACTAATATAATATAAAGCTGTGTCTGTGCTTGGGCAAAGCCTTCAGAAATCTCTTGAGTTTTGGGAAATAAGGGCTTCAGTTAAATTGTATAGCTTCTGCATATGTTAATTAACATATTTTGCCCTTAAAGTTGCTTACTTAGATGTAAAATAATTACAATAATTAAAAAATGATTACTGCTTCAAATGTTGAACTTGAAAGCCCTGCTAGCCTATGTATACTTATCATAGCACTTTAAGTTCACTATTATACTGTAGTGTTACAGCTATTTCTGTAAGATTTTTACAATAAGATCCAAAACACTATATTTTTTTATGATTAGAGAATGTGGGCTGTATCTGCCAAAGGTGATGGTAGTGGAATAGAATCTAGTTAATGGGCAAAAATGGATTTCTTTTAAATGGCATCTCTCTAAGCCTTTCATTTTGGGTTAGGAAGAGAATGAATAATTCTTCCACTTTCTACCACTTTCCTGCCACCATGGATGATTGCAGGTCTACTCAGCGATGGTTTGAAACCCATTCATTTACAGGGGAATTTTCTGCTCAAAGTCAGTTAAATCCTATGGAGGATATAGGTTAAGTTAGCCTTAACTGATATAGCAATTTTATATGCATCATGACAATTTTTGGGGAAAAAAATTCCTCACTGTTACCTGGTATTGTTTCCTTTTCTCCTGATACATTCATCCTTTTTTATTTTTTATTTTTTTCATTTTATTTTTTTTTTGAGACGGAGTCTCGTTCTATCACCCAGGCTGGAGTGCTGTGGCTGGATCTCAGCTCACTGCAAGCTCCGCCTCCCGGGTTCACGCCTTTCTCCTGCCTCAGCCTCCCGGGTAGCTGGGACTACAGGCGCCGCCACCTCGCCCGGCTAGTTTTTTGTAGTTTTAAGTAGAGATGGGGTTTCACCGTGTTAGCCAGGATGTTCTCGATCTCCTGACCTCGTGCCTCCCAAAGTGCTGGGATTACAGGCTTGAGCCACCGCGCCCGGCCCACATTCATCCTTTTATTCATTCATTTATTTAATGGAGTCTTCCTTTTAAATGTAAGTTTCATGAGGGTAGGGACCTCATCTATTTTATTCACTGCTGAATCCATAGTACCCAGTACCTGGCACATAGGAGTTGCTCAGAAACTATTTGTTAAAAATAATGAATGGATAAATGTGCTTTGAGCATATACTGTGTGTCCCAAGTTATTCAGAACTCATAACAGAGGAGAACTAGAGATTGCAACTTGATATGAGTGGAATGACAAACTCCTTTGTCTCTCTGGATTTTAAGGAGTTTCAGCTAAAAGTCTCACCTTCTCAACTCATGTATTAGTTAAGTTAATGCTAGCTGCCGTACCAGGAAATCCCTAAACCTTAAGGGCTTATCATGTCAGACACTTATTTTCACTAAAATAACATTCAATGCTTTTGACTGGTACTAGCTTAAGTGGAGGAGGGGAGGGCAGGCTCTGTGGGTTGCAGTTATTCTGAGACTCAACTATGGAGGCTCTGACATGCTCACTACAAGGCATCTGAGATCACTTCGTTCAAGGATATCCAGCTGGCAGAAGATGGAGGATAGAGAAGACACACTTGCTTCTTAAACATCTTGGCTTTAAGTGATATGTATCACTTCTGCTCACATTCCAATGGCGAGAACTAATCACATCCTTTCCTTACCTCCTACCCCATATGCAACAGGGCTGAGCAGGTATGGCTTTATGGTAATGTGACCTGTGCAGCACAGGGCCCGGCACTTAGAAGGGTTCCGTGTTTGGTTTAATGCTCTGCTATTACCATCTTGAAATTCTTAATATATATATATTTAAAGAGGGGTCTGCTTTTTTATCATTTTTATTTTGCACTAGTACACACAAATCATATAGCAGGACCTGAGGCTTTAACAGGGCAGCCCCCTCTCAATATCATCTCTACCTTATGGAAGATGATCATGAATGTTTGGTAGACAGCCAGCAACCTCTGCCACCCAAGTTTAAAGTTTCTATGTTTGAAACAAATAAGAGTCAATATAATATCTTACAGTTTCATTATTTAATAATCCCCAGAGGTCAAGTGAGCAGAGTCAAAATTAAGTGCTGGTAAACTTAATGCTTTTCTAAATCACAGAATGCTACCAGCTCAGCTAGTAAAAATTTACAACAGGGGCATATCTTAATAGATGGGCATCTTCTGCACATGGCCCTGTGAAAAGGCAACATGGCACAGATATATGTGACAACTGTAACCACATGCCTGTTTTTCTAGTACTTTGGCTTAAAGAAATATTGAATGAGTATACATAATATTTCTATGCTTGGGATACCACAGTTAAGATAGACCAAAAAAACAAACAAACCCTGATTCATAGCACTTATATTTTATGTAATTCTTTTATATTTTAAAAACAGTTTTATATATAGTTGACATACATAAACTGCATAGATTCAAAGTATATTATTTAACTTTCATTTAAATATAATTTAGCATATGTATAATCTGGTGACATCTTCTGCCTACCTTACTTAATCCCCAGACAACCGTTGATCCACTTTTCATCAATATAGATTACATTGTATTTTCTGGAATTTAATATATGTGTACTGTTATTTGGGTGGCTTCTTTTTCTCAACATAATAGTAAGAGTAATTTTTACATTTTAGATTCAGGGGATATATGTGCAGGTTTGTTTCATGGATATATTGTGTAATGATGAACTTTGGGCTTCTAGTTAACCCATCACCCAAGCAGTGAACGTTGTACTCAACAGGTAATTTTTCAACCCTCACTCCCCTCCCAACATCCCCACTTTTGGAGTTCCCAATGTCTGTTATCTCCATTGACATGTCCATGTGTACCCACTGTTTTAGCTCCTACTTATAAGTTAGACCATGCAGTATTTAGTTTTCCGTATCTGTGTTATTTCACTTAGGATGATGGCCTCCCGCTCCATCCATCATACTGTGAAATACATAATTTCATTCTTTTTATGGCTGTGTAGTATTCCGTGGTGTACATATACCACATTTTCTTTATCCAATCAACCATTGAAGGAAATTTAGTTGATACTATACCTTTGCTACTGTGAATAGCACTGTGATAAACATGAGGCCCGGTGTCTTTTTGATATACCAATTTCTTTTCTTTTGGGTAGATACTTGGTAGTGGGATTGCTGGATCAAACGGTGGTTCTACTTTTAGTTTTTTGAGGAATCTCCATACCGTTTTCCATAAATGTTGTACTAATTTACATTCCCACCAACAGTGTAAATGTGTTGGTGGTCTGCATTCTTGTCAACATCTGTTATTTTTTGACAAAAAGTAAAATAATTGCCATTCTGACTGGTATAAGATGGTATCTCATTTTGATTTTAATTTGCATTTCTCTGATGGTTAGTGATGTTGAACATTTTTTCATGTTTGTTGGCCACATGTATGTCTTCTTTTGAGAAATGTTTGTTAATTTACTTTGCCTACTTTTTAATGGGGTTATTTGCTTTTTTTCTTGTTGATTTGTTTGGGTTCCTTACAGATTCTGGATATTAGGCTTTTGTCAGATGCATAGTTTGTTAGACGCATGTGTCATATGCATATTTTCTCCCATTCTGTAGATTGTCTGTTTACTCTGCCGATTGTTTCTTTTGCCGTGCCCTTCAGTTAAATTCTCACTTGTCTATTTTTGTTTTTGTTGCAATTACTTTTGAGGTCTTACTCATAAGTTATTTGCCTAAGCCAATGTCTACAAAAGTTTTTCCTAGGTTTTTTTTTCCTAGGACTTTCAGTTTCAGGTCTTATGTTTAAGTCTCTCATCTATCTTGAGTTAATTTTTGTATATGGATTTTGTGTAGGGTTAATTTTTATATATGATAAGAGAGTTAATTTTTGTATATGGTAAGCCTTTTGCTTAAGGCTAGCCAGTTTTCCTAGCATATTTATTGCATGGAGTGTCCTTTCCCTGTTGTTTATTTTTGTTGACTCTGTCGAAGATCAGTTGGTTGTACGTATGTGGCTTTACTTCTGGGTTCTCTGTTCTGTTTTGTTGATCTGTGTGTCTATTTTTGTACCAGGAGTATGCTGTTTTGATTGCTAAAGCCTTGTAGTGTATTTTGAAGTCAGGTAATGTGATGCCTCTGGTTTTTTCTTTTGCTTAGAATTGTTTTGGCTATTTCAGCTCTTTTTTGGTTTCATATGAATTTTAGAATTGTTTTTCTAATTCTGTGAAAATGACTTTGGTAATTTGGTAAGAATTGTATTGAATCTCTAGATTGCTTGGGTAGTATGATGATTTTTAACAATATTTATTCTTCTAATCCATGAGCATGGGATATTTTTCCATTTGTTTGTATCGTCTACAATTTCTTTCATCTGTGTTTTGTAGTTCTTCTTATAGAGCTCTTTCACCTCCTTAGTTAAATGTATTCCTAGGTTAAATGTATTACTAGGTATTTTATTATTTTTGCAGCTATTGTAAATGGATTTGAGTTCTTGATTTGGTGTTCAGCTTGAGTGTTGTTGTATAGAAGTGCAACTGATTTGTGTATGTTAATTTTATATCCCAGTAAGTTACTAAGGTGATTTATCAGGTCTAAAAGTCTTTTGGAGGACTCTTTAATTTTCCCTAGGTATAAGATCTTTTTTTTTTTTTTTTTTTTTTTTTTTGAGACGGAGTCTCGCTCTGTCACCCAGGCTGGAGTGCTGTGGCCGGATCTCAGCTCACTGCAAGCTCCGCCTCCCGGGTTCACGCCATTCTCCTGCCTCAGCCTCCCGAGTAGCTGGGACTACAGGTGCCGCCACGTCGCCTGGCTAGTTTTTTGTAGTTTTTAGTAGAGACGGGGGTTTCACCGTGTTAGCCAGGATGGTCTCGATCTCCTGACCTCGTGATCCGCCCGTCTTGGCCTCCCAAAGTGCTGGGATTACAGGCTTGAGCCACCGCGCCCGGCCTTCAAAGATCTTGTAATTAGTGAACACAGATAATTTGACCTCTTCTTTTCCAATTTGAATGCCTTTTATTTATTTGTCTTGCCTGATTGCTCTGGCTAGGACTTCCATTATTATGAACATAATTATCTTGATATTCATTCATGTTGGTACATATATCAGTAGTTCATTTTTTTGTATTATTGAATAAAACTCCTTTGTATGGATACTTCACATTGTTTGCCCATTCATTTATTTGCTGATGGACATTTAGATTGTTTCCAGTTATTGACTATTACAAATAAAGCTGTGAACATTTGTGAAGAGTTGTTGTGTGGACATAGGCTTTCATTTCTGTTATGTAAACACCTAAGAGGAGAATGGCTAGCAGGTGTATCTTTAACTTTTTAAGAAATTGTTAAACTTTTTCAAAGTGGTTGTAACATTTTACATTTTTCTGGCAGTGTCCAAGAGTTCCAGATGCTCAACGTCATCAGTATTTTTAATTTTGGACATTTTAATAGGTATATACTAGTATTTAATTGTGGTTTTAATTTGCATTTCCTTAACTACGAATATATTTAAGATCTAATATATTTTTATTGTTTTTGCTTTAAATGATTTTTTTGGGGGGAGATTTTAATAATAATAAAAAGATATTATATTTATTTACATAGTTTCTAATGCATTATTTCAGCTTTGTGCACCCAAATGAGTCTTTATTTTTCCTTTATTTTTGAAAGATATTTTTGCTGGGTATAAAATTCTAGATCGATTTTATTCTTCTTATTAAAAGATACTGGGTTGAGTGCGGTGGCTCACACTCAGCACCTTGGGAAGCCTAGGCAGCCAGATCACCAGAGGTCAGGAGTTCGAGACCAACCTGGCCAAAATGGCAAAACCCTGTCTCTATTAAAAATACAAAAATTAGCCGGGCATGGTGGCACACACCTGCAGTCCCAGCTACTTGGGAGGCTGAGGTAGGAGAATCGCTTGAACCTGGGAGCCCAAGGTTGCAGTGAGCTGAGAATGCACCACTGCACTCCAGCCTAGGTGACAGAATGTGACTCTGTCTTAAAAAAAAAAAAAAAAAAAAAGATACCATTCCACTGTCTTCCTGCTTGTCTTGTTTCTAATAAAAGGTCTGCTGTCATGTTTATCTTTGTTCTTCTCTATATAATATGCTTTCCCACCTTCTGGCTACTTTACAACTTTTTCTTTTTACTGTTTTTTTTTTTTTTGTGAGACAGGATCTGGCTCTGTTGCTTAGGTTGGAGTGCAATGGTGCCATCATAGCTCATGCAACCTCAAACTCGAGGGCCCAAGTGATTCTCCCACCTCAGCCTCCCAAGTAGCTGGTACTACAGGCACATACTGTGATGCCTGGCTGATTAAAAAAAAATTTGTAGAGATAGGTTCATGCCATGTTGCCCAGGCTGGCCTTGAACTTCTGTCCTCAAGACAGCCTCTTGCTGTGGTCTCCTAAATCACTGGGATTACAGGTGTGAGCTACTGTGCCTGGCCAATTTTAAAATTTTATGCCTGGTTTTGACTAAATTAATTATTATGTTCCTTGATGTGTTTTTTAAATATTTTTATTGTGCTTGGGATTCATTGAGATTCTAGGATTTGTGGGTTTATAGTTTTTATCAAATTTGGAAAAAAATTAACCATGATACCTTTAAATGTTTTATCTGTCCCTTCCCTTTTGCAGACACCAATTACATGTATATTAAGCCACTTGAAGTTGTACCACAACTCACAGAAGCTCTATTCATTTTTTTAGCCTGTTTTTGTGTGTTTGTTTCTTTTTTGATAATTTCTAATTGTATTAGACCATTTTCACACTGCTGATAAAGACATACCTGAGACTGGGCAATTTACAAAAGAAAGAGGTTTAATTGGACTTACTGTTCCACATGGCTGGGGAGGCCTCACAATCATGGCGGAAGGCAAGGAGGAGCAAGTCGCATCTTACGTGGATGGTGGCAGGCAAAGAGAGAGCTTGTGCAGGGAAACTCCTGTTTATAAAACCATCAGATCGTATGAGACCCATTCACTATCATGAGAACAGCATGGGAAAGACCCACTCCATGATTCAGTCATCTCCCACCAGGTCCCTTCCACAACACGTGGGAATTATGGGAGCTACAATATGAGATTTGGGTGGAAACACAAAGCCAAACCATATCACTAATTCTGTATCTGAAAATTCACTAATATTTTCATGTCTCTCATCTAATATGTTGTTATTGCCATGTGTTGTATTTTTCATCTCAGTCATTGTAGTTTTTGTATCTAGAAATTTGATTTACATCTTTTATATATTTGCATATCTTTGCTCAAGCTTTCCTCTAACTTAGTGAACACATGGACTACTACAGTTAAAATAACTGTTCCAATGTCCTTGTCTAGTAATTCTATTACCTGCGCTATTTCTGGGCAGAGTTCTATAATGGGGTATAATTCTTTTATACTCCAGGGAGACCCACTGAAGGCTTTCAGACCTCTCTTTGTCTGAAGCCCTCTCTTCGCTGGTACTCTACGCTATGAATTCTGGTTGCCTTGGCATACTGAGACTTTTAGCTGTGTTTCCTCAATTCAGGAACCCCTCCGAGCTTTTCCTGGGTTTTTCTTTCTTGTCCTACAGCCTAGAACTCTCCAGTAAGTAGGCTGGTGCATTCATAAGGCTCATGTCATTTCTTTCCCGTCTCTCAGTGATCGTTGCCCTTAATTTTCTGGTGTTCAATGTCTTGAAAACAACCTTCTCATGTATTTTGTGTATTTTTTTCAGCCAAGGGTTAAGTCTGGTCCCTGGTATTCATCTTAGCTGGAAGTAGATGTCTCTATGTCATTCTTTTTTATTTTCTTTTTTGAAATAGGGTCTCTATCTGTCACCTAGGCTGGAGTGCATTGGTGCAGTCTTGGCTCACTTCAACCTCTGCCTCCTGGGTTCAAGCAATTCTCCTGTCTCAGCCTTCTGAGTAGCTGGCATCGCAGGCATGTGCCACCACGACTGGCTAATTTTTGTTTTTTTTAGTAGAGATGGGTTTCACCATGTTGGCCAGGCTGGTCTTGAACTCCTGACCTCAAGTGATCTGGCCACCTCAGCCTCCCAAAGTGCTGGGATTATAGGTGTGAGCTGCCACTCAGCCTCTATGTCATTCTTGACTAGAATCTCACCACTGCCACCATAAAAAGAAAGAAAGAAAAAAAGGTCTGGCAGAGAATTCTAGGAAGTCAAGGGGGGAATAATGAGGAATACAAACTCCTTGCACATAGTTGATAATAAATGTTACGCAGATTAATAAATAAAGTACTGTGTTTGGAGGAGTTACTTCTGAGAAGAAATACAAATGAGGATGACAAGCAGGATTGCATATTTGCCTTCTTCATATACGTATTGTTGGTGGGGATAACAGAAACAGAATCTTCAGTGAGGTCATTTGCTAAATACTACTGCTTTTGAAAGCAACAGTGGCAAGTGCGGATTCCAGTGAAATGAAGGATTACTATTTGGCAAGATGGGAACACTTCAATTTTTCATTCTAATGCCTTCACAGGAATAAAAGAAAATACATTTGAGCAGATACTAAAAAAAGTGAAGTGAAATTTATAGTGTCTACTATATAAAATATCTTTGGATTGAGATACACAGTTTGTGAAATAATGTCAAAGCACTTCAAGCACCAGTTTCTTTTCCTGATCCTACCCTGAAATTTCCTCTTTTCACCTATGAAACAGCATTGAATGTAGTGATTTTGGGGAGAGCCCAGTGTGTCAATGCAAAACATTATATTAGCTGTGTGTAATGAGGAGTCTTGTGGCCTGAAAAAATAGGAGACTGCTGTGCCCATTGGCATTACTGTGAGCACATTATTCTCCACATAAAGCTGGGGGCTACTGTGAGTTTGAAAAGAAAAAACATGGACTAAGCCGACTGAGTATTATATTATTCTCGAAACACGAACTGTCCTGCACTTTTCTTTAAATCCACTTAAATACCTGCAAAGCTTTGAAGAGGGATTTTAATGACTTAGTGCAAGAACTGTGTGTAGAATTAGCATGTTTGAAGATTTTTTTCCCTCCTACTTTAAACTATTGAATAAAGGACACAATAGTTTCTAGATTGAGATATTGAGATATGTGGCTTATTGACATAGCACAACTATGTACTGCGAGGACTGTTTTAGACCATGGGACTGTAGCTTTGTTTTTATCCCTTACAGGGGCTTCCTCTCCACTGACTTCCACAACGTAGCCCATGTCACTGAGCTGGCAACCAAGAGGGTGAGCTAAGACCATGGTTTCTACATGGTGAATGAGAGACACTGGAATCTACCCTCATATATCTTTTCAAATTAAAATAATTTTAATTACTACTATATCATATGAGAATTCTGTCTCTGCTACACACAGACAACATGAGATGGCTGCAAACATCCTCTGGGACATCCCAATTTGTCCTCCCCTTGCCATTCATCTGCTTTTGTTAAATTTTGCTATCCCATTGTCTTCTCAACATGCAAATATTCCAGAGAGAGTTATCATGCATCTCACAAGGACAGTTTTTATCAAGTCATTTTTTTCTGTTTCACAAGAGAGATTGGTCAACATGAGTGCCTTGGGAGAGGCAGAAATAATAGCAGGGATGACGATAAGGAAGGCAAGCACCAAAGATACATTTCCTACTTAAGAATTTTGCCGAGGAGCAAAATACCATCATTCATTCATTCAATTCAACAAACATTTATTTAATGTAAACAAGTAAGTTATTAATTTATATCTCTCCTTGTAACAAAAATAATTATCGTCCTGTCTACTGGGAACACAGACCTAGTTCCCGGTGTGGACATGACGTACAGAGCAAAGAATAATAGGTTACAGAAAAATATGGAAGGCTGATCATTGTTCAAAGTATAATGTGCTATGTAATGGATGTGTCACAGTCCATTCACATTTAGAGGAAAGGAGAACTCTAGGAGAACAGGAGTAGAACTTGATAAATAACCAGAAGTGGAGATGGCTCTAAGATTTCTAGTGTAGAAAACTAGGTACTATCATAGAGCCATCATAACTGAAATATAAAGTGCAGGCAAAGGAAAAATTTGGGTGGAAAATAACGAGTTCAATTTTAGAAATATTGAGTTTGAAGACAATATCCAGTGGGTAGTCGGATATACTGTTTTAGAGCTAAGGAGACAAATTAAAAAGACTGAAAGTGGAGATTTTGGAATTATCTGTTTCTAGGTGGTAGTTTAATATTTGGTTGATGGAATTGCCCAGGAAGATCAAATACACTGTAAAGAAGGTCAAGGACAGTGTAACAACTTTAATGGGCAGCACAATGAATGTGGAAAAGCCTGACTGGGGAGGTCAAGGCACAGAAAGGCAAGAAAGAAAACAAAGGACAGTGATGTGACAGAAAACAAGAGGGGAGGAAATTTCATGGAGGTGGGAAGGGATTGTCAGTGGTGCCAAATGCTTTTTGCTTAGTGGGTTCCAAATGCTTTAGAGGTTAGTGAATCCAATCTAAAAATTGGATGCTTGGAGGGCAATTCAAAGAGATTGAGTGATGTCACGTGTTGTGGAAGGTACCTAGCGGGAGGAAATTCTTTCCCCAATCTTTTCCATGCTATTCTCATAAGAGTGAATAAGTCTTATGAGATCTAATGAGTTTATCTGGGCTTCCACTTTGCTTCTTCCTCATTTTTCTCTGGCCACTGCCATGTCACCTCAGTGGGCTGAAGAGAGAATATCGGGAGAAGAAGGATAGATATTAAGTGAACTCTTTCAAGGCAGGTTAGCTGTGAATACATTAAACTCCAAAATGTGGTCTCTGGCCAAGAAATTGCATTTTTTACTAAGTAAATTATCACAAATATGTGAAAAGAAGTACATCTGCAGATACTCATCATAGAATTGTTTATAAGAAAAAAATTGGAAACAACATTAATGTGTAACTGTAAGGCATTAATTAAGCAATTTAGGATTCAGTCATGAAAAAAAATACAACCCTTAAAATTATGTTGAAGAAAATATACAGACATAAAAAATGTTTGTGAAATATGTTTTCTAAGACTTCTACATTGTGACTGTAGTCGTTATGTAATTCGGAGAAAGTCATTAAAAATGTGCTTACACCCAAACTAAGGTTGGCTATGAATAGAGAGAAGAGATAAGGTAGTCGGGGGGAATCAAAGAATGGTTTTTATCTTCATCTTCCTTCCCCTCCTCCATTGTCTTTCTTACTTTTTAATTAATTGGAGACACTTGAACATGCTTATTTGCTCCAAGGAAGTAGCCATCAGAAAAAGCTTAAAAAATATATTGGGCCTGCAATAGGGAAGAATAAGTGAAGAACTAAGTTTCATCTGAATTTGAGAAAAAAATCAAATTCAGAGGAGAGTTGAAGTGCATAATGCTGAGTAAGAATGAAGACAGGATGGGGAAGAAGAAATGTAGATGGAGATATAAATGGGTATGTAGGTGAGGGACAGGAGACAAAAAGTCTGAGGAATGTTCATTCAGCACATTTTACTTTTTATGTGAAAGAAAAAGCTAGGTCGCCCATCCACAGACTATAAGTGGGGTAGGAGTGAGAATGAAGACTTGAGAAGTGTTGAAGTTTAGGAATATGATTATTTGTAGGGAATGGACAAGGACACCTTAGTCTTATGGATGTTAACTTAGAATGCTTGCCTTGTTTTCTTTGACATGGATACCATGGTAAGTCACAAAACGGGGAGCAAAAGGTTAGCATGTTAATGACAGGAATTCGTCTGCATAACTGTGTGAGTGAATAAGGTCCTGCCTCTTCATCTCGCCACAATCACTAACATGTATTTATGAAATTCTCATGATCAGGGCACCAAGGAAATACAATGATGAGCTATAATGCCCTTCCTTACAGAACTTACATCTGGTTGGGGAAAAGAGTCACAGTCACTCGAAAAGTTAACTACATTTCAAGGTAATTTTGCCATAAGTGATGAAAGTGGCATAAAAAATCAGAGAGATGATTGATCACTTACAACTGGAGTGGTGAAGGGAGATTTCATATAATTTTTACATTGCCTTTGTGTAGTTATTTATTTCCCTTTTCCAATAGAGTAGGCACTGCCATATTCATCTTCAACCCCTATCGCATTTCCTGGTACATGACAAGCACTTTATAACCATCACTGAATGAATGAACTAATGAATAAGTGAATAAACAAATCAAGTCAGACTTGAACAGGTGAAAGGGATAGAAAGTCATTCCAGTAGGGTTATGATCACATAAAAATATACAGTAAAGGAGAAGATAAAATTGCATTCACTGAGTATTTACATGCCAGATATTTTATATATATAATATATATTATATATAAAACATATATATATATATTTTTTTTTCAGATGAAGTCTCACTCTGTCGCCCAGGCTGGAGTGCAGTGGCATGATCTCGGCTCACTGCAAGCTCCGCCTCCCGGGCTCACACCATTCTCCTGCCTCAGCCTCCCGAGTAGCTGGGACTACAGGTGCCCACCTCCACGCCCAGCTAATTTTTTTGTATTTTTAGTAGAGATGGGGTTTCACCATGTTCAGGATGGTCTCGATCTCCTGACCTCGTAATCCGCCCGCCTCGGCCTCCCAAAGGGCTGGGATTACAGGCGTGAGCCACCGTGCCCGGCCCCAGATATTATATATGATATTGCCTATATTATTAACTCACTTAATTGTTACAACAATCCTGCAAAATAGGTATACATATCCACCACCATAAAGGAAATAAAAGAGGAATTCCAGGGAGATTAGCTAACTTTCTCACACAGTGAATAAATGTCAGTGTTGGGACTGGAGCCTCTGGGTACAAGGCTTGCCCTAGGGCAGTGAAGAGGTGGGTTTCCACATCCTCCCTTGCAAGGATATGGCTGTCTTTTGCTTGACTGCAGTACATTATGTTTCTCTACCTTTAATGTCCTGTAACTACTAGTTACATCTCAGGACACAGTTGTGTTGATGGCCTGAGTCCCCACTGCCCAAGACATCAAGTTGAGACTTTGGTATGGCCCCTGCTTGTCTCTCCAGACGTATTCTCAGCTATCTTCATTAATCAATATCCTTGCTACAGCTTTCCTGAACTCTGCTGGCTCACTTACCCTGCTCCTCTTTCTCGCATGCAATTCTCTGTTCCCAAATGTTCTTCCTCATCTTGGTATTTATTCAGCTTTCAAAATATCGCTCCATGGCCACTTCCTCTTTTCCTAACTTGTAAATGATATTAGTTGCATAAATTGATGTTTTCTCTTCTTAGTAAGCCGCCATCATATTCTCCTTTTTCCCAAATAGTGATGCTGATGGATTCGTCTTTTTCCTCCCCTAAAAATATTTCTTTATTTTTTATTTAAAAAAATTATTTGTTGATTGATATGATTTGGCTGTGTTGCCATCCAAATCTCAACTTGAATTGTATCTCCTAGAATTTCCACATGTTGTAGGAGGGACCCAAGGGGAGGCAATTCTTTCCGCTGTCTTTCTCATGCTATTCTCGTGATAGTGAATAAGTCTCACGAGATCTGATGAGTTTATCAGGGGTTTCCACTTTTGCTTCTTCCTCATTTTTCCCTTGACACTGCCATGTAAGATGTCGCGTTTGCCTCCCACCATGATTCTGAGACCTCCCAGCCATGTGGAACTGTAAGTCCAATTAAACTTCTTTTTCTTCCCAGTCTTGGATATGTCTTTGTCAGCAGTGTGAAAACGGACTAATACATTGATTAATTTAAAAATATATATATAAAGACGAGGTCTCACTGTGTTGCGCAGGTCTCAAATTCCTCGTCAAATCACAGCCAGTGCTGGGATTACAGGCCTGAGCTACTGTGGCTGGCCCAGTTTAATACCTCTACAGCTACAAGGGGCCTCTCTACTTCAATATTGTGAAACACCAGGGAAATTTGGACCCTTATCCCCAAGGCTATGATTCTGAAATTTTGTTCCTTTGGTAACTATGGAACATCCTCCCCTCATCCCATGAAATAAAAAGAAAGGAGAATTGAAATTATACATGTATATATATACTATACCTCATTCACAGCCCATAAAATTTTTCAGTTTTATTAACTTCTGGAATTCCTGAACTCTTCTCCCTACATCCTATCCTGCGTCTGCTTGCATTTTTATCCATTTTTGGGAGTATCTGCTAAGCTACTTGAACAGAAAGGAAGCTTCTGTAGGTTCTGCCCAGGGGTGGTGGCCAGAGTGCAACTGTGTGGGCCCCCTGGAGCCTCAGAGGCTGGGAGGGAAATGCTGGTGCCCTGAGAGAGGCTTTTTCTCAGGAACAGCATGAAAGGACACCGTTGTCTAGCTCCAGGGATTAATTAGCACTGCTTTGAAATAAATCCTTTACAAGAATTTTACTTCTCTGCAACAGAAAGCTATTTTTGAATTCGGATCAGTTTACTATTATTAAATGAGACTACGGATGGTCTCCTTCCATAGTCCTCTTATTCTGAATGTAGCTAGTCACTTCAAAGCCATGTATTAATACCATCCTTACTTTCATAGTGGTCAGGCCTTGCCTCTAGGTCCTGGGTGAAGAGGGGAGTGCTATGGTTTGAATATTTGTCCCTTCTAAATCTCATGTTGAAATTTGATCTCCAGTGTTGGAGATGGGGTCTAGTGGGAAGTGTTCGGCTTGGGGGTGGATCCCTCATGAACGGCTTGCTGCCATTCACGTGGTAGTAAGTGAGCTCTTGCTGTTTGTTCCTGGGAGAGCAGGTTGTTAAAAAGCACCTGGCACCTCCCCCTACCCTTGCTTCCCTCTCTTGTCGTGAGATCTCTCACATACTGGCTCCGCTTTGCCTTCTGCTGTGAGTGGAAACAGCCTGAAGCCCTTATTAGAAGCAGATACTGGTGCTATGGTTTAGCTTGCAGAATTGTAAGCCAAGTAAACCTCTTTTCTTTATAAATTACCCAGCCTTGGGTATTCCTTTATAGCAATACAGACTAAGACAGGGGGCAGCTATGGTCTTTGCTACAGACTGAGCCTGGAATTAAGTATTTGTGGTGCTGATGGGGGAAATTGAAGCTGTTACACAGTTTAACCTGCCTCAAGTTCAAGGATATTTGGGGGCAGCCTTGTTTGCTCTTACCTAGATAGAAGGCCAGGAGGGGAAGGAGAATTGTTTCAAGAGCTCGTAGGAGACTCTTTGCAGATCCCCTACTCTATAGATAGATGGCCGCTGGAAGAGGGAAGAAATTACCTGTGGACTGTGGGTACACCCACAGTCCACCAAGAAGGGATTCCCAGCTCATGCACTCCATCTCCAGATCTTCCAGCGCTCCCTCATGAATGCTCAGAGACTCGCTAGGAAGCCCCTAACCTGCGACCTTCCTGTCATCTTGCCCTAGCAAAGTGGTATCACAGAACATTTGTCTCTGACTTTTTGTACTTCATTAATTGTTACAAAATCTGATAAAATTTCTACTGCTTATTAAAGAGAACAAATGTTATCTTCCAACGGGCACAAAGGCCAAATCAGGGTGTGAAATTAAAACACATGTCAAAATTACATCTTTACATCTTCGTGTATACAGTTGTCAAGAATCTACAGCTATTCCTAAAATCTCTGTGTACTGATAGCAATTAGTAGCCATAAACAACCTAAATAAATAGCCAGCCTTTTTGCTGAAGGTTCAAATTTTGTTTTGTTTTGTTTCTTTTTTGTGTTTGGAAAATGCAAATTGAGGGACACAGGAAGCCCCTTTTCTATATAGAATATATTCGCTAAATTACAGAAGTGCAGTGACTAAAGATAACATAGACCATCAATTAATATATAATATTATATATTATTAATATATTAAAATAAATAATATTATTTATCATTAACAAATAATATAATAACATTTAATCAAATATTATTAAATATTCAATTATATTTAACAATCTTAAATATAAATAAATATGTAGCTAAAATGATGTTGAGTATGAAACCCGATAGTTATAAAGACATCAGGAAGTCTATCTTGAATTGCTATCTAAAGCCCCTGCCTCATTCTTCTGGCTGCAATCTCAAGTAGATATCAAGTTAAAGAAACCATTTAGCACAGAGAAGAAATGTCACAGAAAAATCTTGAAATGTTATTGATTTTTTAAGAATGGCATAAATATCATCTGTAACATTTATCCCCAGAATGGAAGTGAATGAAGGATTACTCAGAACATATGAGAACGTCATCATTATGCAGCACTGAACAACATTGAGTGAATAAGCAGGAGACAGTAAACTTTAGTCAAAAGGGGACTCTGTTCACCACTGGGTTCCTACAGCTTTGCATACAATAAGTGTTGATTGAATGAGTAACAATGTTGTGAAGTAATGTATTGCAACTCTTCACTTATTCAACTCTTCAATTGAATTTTGATATGCATAGAAAATCTTTTAAAGGCCAAACTTCTAGACTTCTTTGAAAGTTTGAAGCAAAACTCTTCTTCAGAACATAGGCTCAAAAGGTACTGAAGGAGCAAAGTGAAATGCAAGCTTCTAGAGACAAAGTATGCTTGACACATAGATTGACCGAAGAGAAGCAAAATGGTTGAATTGCCCTTGGTAGTGGGTCACTGTCTAGATCTTCCTTCAGGGTGGAGGCACTCATTCCAAACACCTGGGAAATTGGTGGTGGACAGCACGGACCTGAATGACTATCTGGGAATTACCCTCAAAGGAAGAGAGCTACTTGGCCCAAAGTAGCTCACGCTCCTTTCCCTCAAGCAACCCTTATCTATGACTGGCTGTTGGGGCCAGAACAAGGTATGTAATAAAGTCCCATGCTCCTTGCCTCAAGGTGGGACAACTCTGAATTCTTATTCCAGCTCCAGCACTTCCATGGGACTGTCTGAGGTCTGCCCGCATGGCAATTGCATTCTTTCACCAAATCCATCTTCCTTCACTTCCTCACAGATGTTGGTCCCATGAGCACTCCCCAGTAAACTTCATGCATGCAGCTCTGTGTCCCAGAGTTAGTGTGCTGGGGAGTCTGACCAGCGATGTTCTATGTCACTTATTTTTTCTAAATAAAGAAGAGGGAGCTCTTCTAAAAGCTAAAACATCCCCGGGAGACCTGGGTTTGGGCCTTGGTTCGAGCTTAGTGCTAGGCACCCATGTATTCCAAAAAATATAAAGTGGTAACCAGAGAATCAGAGAGACTTTCTTAGAATGTCTTAATTTTGAAGCTCTGTTTTCTACCATTTAGCTACTTATTATTATGTTAGAATATTACAAAGTATTTTCAGTTTAATTTTAAGTGTAGCTAATATTTATTTAGTACTTATTTGTTTACTATTTCTGTTGTAAAATGAAACACAGTTACAGAAAAATCACCCAGAACTGTGTAGATTAATGAGCGATGCATTTGTTGAAATAATTACCCATGTTTACAAATAGAACTTTTCTGGCTACCCAAGGAGCCCGTTCCAGTTTCAACACTTCTCTTTCCCTTCAAAGTAACCACTATCCTAATTCTATAATAAGCATTTTTTGGCAGTTCTTTATAGTTTCATCAAAATTGTGTATCCCTAACCACTATAATTTTGTCTTGCCTATTTTTCAAATTTTAAGTCTTCTAAATATTTTTAAATCTGCAGGTCCTCTCTCTATCCCTTTCTTTTCCTCACAAATTATTTATTGAAGAACCTGAGGGATATTCACTGAAGAACCTGAGGGATTTGGTCTGCAGAATTTCTTATAGCCTGTATTTTTCCTTTTAACACTTTCTTCTGTCCTCTGTATTTCTACAAATTGGCAGCTGGATCCAGAGTTGTGTTGATCCCTTCTGAAAGATGAAATTTTAATCCCCATTCGATCCATTCAGATATCTTCACTGAAGCTTAAATTGTCCTGCATTTGGCTAGTGGGGGCTTCTTCAGGTTAGCTTTCAAGTTTTTATATTTATTTTTTTGTTTGTTTGTTTATTTATCTTTGAGATGGAGTCTTGTGCTGTTGCCCAGGCTGGAGTGCAGTGGTGCAATCTCAGTTCACTACAACCTCCACCTCCCGGGTTCAAATGATTCTCCTGTCTCAGTCTCCCGAGAAGCTGGGATTACAGGTGCCCGCCACCATGCCCTGCTAATTTTTGTATATTTAGCAGAGATGGCTTTTCGCCATGTTGGCCAGGCTGGTCTTGAACTCCTGACCTCAACTGATACACCCCCTTTGGCTTCCCAAAGTGCTGGGATTACACGCGTTGGCCACTGCGCCATCAAGTTCTTTTAACATGACTCTGACTTGTTTTGCTATTTGGCATGACAAGGTTTTCCAGGTGCATCTCGTACATTTCTTACCATAGACATGGAAATAGCCACTTCTTCAAGAACACTTGGGTGTTGTTTTTGGGGGAAATGTTACTTTAAAGCCACAACCTGTTTGCTAGAGATGGTTGTTGTTTCTAAGCATCTTCGGTGGACAAAGTTATTTCATGAGTTCACACTGATAGTTTTAATTTAAATTCCAGAACACAGTTTTGTTTTGTTTTTTTTTTTAACTTTCGCATTGCATCTGTATTTCCTTTCTTGCATACCAGAATCTTAGTTCCCAAGGACACAGGGGATATTAGAATCAGAACATTGCATAATTAATCATTTACTCAATTCTGATATTATATACCCAAACAATACTAACAGATCACTGGCAGTATAATTACTGAAAATAACTAACTTGTTTTTGCATATACTTTCCTCATTCTCCCCAGTAAGTGTTATAGCTGTGCTATATCTATGTTATCTAAACATGTAGCCTTTAATACTATACTTTCCCCTTTTATTAAAGCTCATTTGATCTTAGTTCTATAGTAACTGTATGTTTTACATACTGTGTTTAGTCCTCCTCATCAGTCCTTATGTCTGTGTCTCTCTAGTGATTTGGATTATCTGAAGCTCATTACTAGTATATTCCTCAGTAAGGGCTCATGGGAGTAATATTCCTTGAGTTCCTGCATATTGATGAAGTTTGTTTATGTTCTTTCTATCTGAAAGTCACTTTTACTGGGAAAAAGTCCTTTAAAAATATTTCCTATAGACATTTCTTTCCTTGAGTATATTAATTAGGCTACTCTGTTTTCTTCTGTCATAACGTATTGCTGTTGTAACGTCTGATGGTAACCTAATTTTTTCTTTATAAATCACTTGCCTTTTTTTCTGGAATGCTCAATAAACTTTGTTTGCTTTAAAATCCAGTGATTTTTATTAGAATACACCTTGTTGTTGGTCATTCTGAGATGATATTCTTAGATTTGTGGTATGCTCTTACAAGATATAGTTTCAATTTTCTTTTTTAATTTCAGGAAAGTATTTTTAATTCATTGTTTTTACTACTTTTTCTCTTCCTTATTTCAATTTTCTTTCTCAGGAATTCCTGTATTATGTAATCTGAACCTTCTTTTCCTGTCTTCTCTTTTTCGATATCTCTTTAATCCTTTTTATCTATTTCTTTTTTATTTTTATTTTTTTTCCTTTTCACCAAATATTCTCTTAAGGCATATTTAGTTCTTATTTGCTTTTGTGTTCCTTTTAGTTTAGTCTTCACTTCTGAAATGACTTTTTCATTTATTTATAATTCTTTCCTATGTTCTGTCACCTGATTTCTGAGTTTTTCTCATTCTGATTTATGCTGTTCTTTTACATCTTGTATCATGTTCTTAATGTCTTTTAGCTCATTTTGAAATAGGTTACAGTTTTGATCTGTCCCTGTCTTTCTGATATGCTTTTATTATCTATAGTGATGTTATTCTGCTCCTTATTCTCTTTTATCTTGTAATAACTTTGCATGGGACTTGACTTCAATACTTTTCTGCTGCTCATTTTTATGTGAGATCAGTTTTCTGAAATTTTAGAGGCCTAGCTCTTCTAACTGGCTTTTCTAACTTTGGAGAGTTCTCTCTTCTGTTGTGTTCTAAGACTTCCTGGTTCTGTTTTCCTCCACTTTTATCTGGATCATTTCTTTCCCTTGTCTCTATTGAGCCTAATTTGCTCAGTGTTGATTCCATTCCAGCAGTTTCACCTTAATGCAAGGCCCTTTCCTGGAAGGAAGCTCCATCCTGGAGGAAGGCTCCTAAGTGTTAGATTCCTAAGGTTCCTCCAGTTCCCACAACGAGCTCCCTTATACTGCCCATTGTTGGGTGGGGTAAACCTCCCAGTTTCAGTAGCTGTTTCCAAATGGGCGCACAGTACTTTGTCTTTGATTTCTCTCTGCTTTCTTCTGCACAGACACTGATACCACTCTGGTCTTGCAGCTGTCAGTGGTTTGTCCTTGCTGGCTGATATTTGAGGTTTGTAAAGAAATGTAGTCCTCTAATTTCATTGTAAATGTTAGCCATGGAGTTTTGGTTTGCTATCTGATTACTTTGTCTGTTTTAATGCAGGGATTCAGAGAGATAAAATAGGTATGTATATCATGTCCACTGTCACCATCTCCTTTTGAACACTAAGTATTTGCCAAGATTCTCTTACATATTGTCTCATTCAATTTTTACAACATCCAGGTGGGGTAGGAATAATTATCATTCTTATTTCACATAGGAGGAAACCCTGGCTCAGGAAGTCAAATAGCTTTTGAAGTGGTAGAGCTGGGATTCGAACCAATGTTTGTGTGACTACTAAGTCTGCTAATCTTTATGTCAAAACTATTTTTAAATCGGTTCTTTAAAATTTTAAAAATATATTCCCATAGAATGATTTCTAACCAAAATATTATAATTTATGGTTTAGAAAACATTAGTTTTTGAGCATGAGAATTCGGATGATTTTTTTCTTTTGTTCACATCCTCACATTTCTCTAATGAGTCTATATTAACTTAAAATGAAACATCCAATACACCTTATTTTAAAAATTAAAACAAGCAGGTTTGCAAAATTCCTTGGCGAGTCTTCAAAAGTTTATTTAATTAATGATGTACCTGGAATACAGTATGTATACATGCATGGGGATACTTATACATACACAGACATTTGATTAAAGCAGCAAATCATACATCTGTAAAAGTAATAGTAATAGCATAATTGTTAAGGTGCGTAATGGTTAAAGATGTCAGGTCTGTGTTTAGACAGACTTGAGTTTGAACACTGGGTCTTTGTCTTATTTGGTTACCTTGGATGAATTATTCAGCTCATTCAAGCTTCAGTTTCCTCATCTGCACAGTGGAATGACTTCATAGGATTGTCCTGGTCATAAAACGACATAATACATGTGAAGCAAAGCACTTAAGGCAATACTCAGCAATAATAAGCACTCAGCAAATATGAATGGTTGTGAAATTAAAAAAAAAACAAAAAAATTTACATGTATTGGAAGTAAAAGGAGGATTGTAGCCATTCTAAGAAAAATTCTGTGTAATGTCAAACCTGCAGAAATAGATGGCTTTTTTGTTTGTTTGCTTTGTGGAGGGGTGCGGGGATTTTTTTAACCAATTTATCAGAGATCAATGAGTGCCTTTAAAAAAGATGTCACAACTGGGGGAAATGAGAGTTAAAGTAAGTAGCCTTAGAGTAGGTGGAGTAGGTGGTCCAGTGTGGAAATGACAGCTCACACATCACATAAAAAGCATGTATAGGTCAGATACTTGTTGCAACTAGGAAATTGACTTCCTGTAGTGTTCTGGGGACAGATTGGAAATTGCCCTGCTGAGCCAGTATATACTTGACAGAAAACTTTGTCAGGTCTCCCCAGGAACTGATTTGGAAGGCCATTTGTAACCCTGATAATTGTGAACAAATTGTACTGAAGTGGTAACCTGAAATATGTGTTGGTGCGAATTGTTAGACTATTCAACTGCAATGAGTTTAATTGGTTATAAGAATGTGGTTCTTCCTGGAAAGTGTAATACACACCTCTCCTCCCCCATGGAATTTGCTATTTTGTGATTGTTGCCGTTGGGATAATAGAAGCATTTCATTTTATTGCATGCAAATATGTGATTTGAAATGGATAAACAGGATTTCTCCCTTTCTAGTTTTGGGCTATAGCATCATTTGTTCAGTGATAAGATGCCTGTTAGCATCCAGAAGTGATATAGAGGCCATTTTCCGTGCGCACAATGTGGCGAAGATAGAGTGGGTTAGGTATGGTGCAAGAGGAGTTCCCCGGTTCTGCAGGCAGTGTTGCCAGTTGAGATGTATTTCTGCTAGTTAGTGATTGCATTCGTGCACCTGCCTTCCTGGGCCTGGTTCCCCACCTGGGAAGTCCGGTAAGCTGACAGATAATAAGCTTGGGTGACAACAACTGTACCATTGGCTCCAGTACATTCTTATGAAGGGAAATCCTAAGGTGAAAAGAATCTGTTAGCTAACATGGGGACTAGAAAGCCTCCTGCTACAAATGTGGGCTATGGTTCCCACTACACAGATGGGTTTCAGCTCCAAGAATCTAGAATGGACTCTCCTCAGGTTTCCAGTTTCTAGAGAAGGCAGATTTTTTTTTTTTTTTCTGCCAACAACTAAATGTGTTTATTTTCTGTAGATATTTTGTGACTTTTGAAACTAATAATGATTATCTCTTTGATTTGATGACTAGGGAGTCACATTTGTGGCTTATCTCAACAAATATTATAATATCACTAAAGACATGAGCTTTTATGTAGTTATTTTTCTGGAGAACAGAGATGCATCTCTATCTCTTCATTTTCCCTTCATTGTGATTTCCTCATCTATCATTTATTCCCTAGTATATATACTTTTCTGTGAGGCATTTCAAGGCCTTTTTAAATCAAGTTAAATCAGTTCCACACCTAATAGTTTCCAAGTCAGGCCAAGAAGAAGTACAGAGGGAGCCTAACTTTCCCTTTCATTGTTTTGGTCAGTAAAATTAATTAAATCTTTGCTTAGTAGAGAGAATGAAGTTGCTGGGAGTGTATATGGTCTGTTCTACTTACTGTCTTTTGAGAAAAACTTTCTTGGTCACTTAATTGTTATAATCAGTAATTACATCTTTATTAAATAATTTGTAAAATCCTATTCCTGCAACCTCTGCCTCCCGGGTTCAAGCGATCCTCCTGCCTCAGCCTCCCAAGTAGCTGGGACTACAGGCACGCGCCACCATGCCCAGCTAAGTTTTTTTGTATTTTTAGTAGAGAGAGGGTTTCACCATGTTGGTCAGGCTGGTCTCGATTTCTTGACCTCGTGAGCTGCCCGCCTCAGCCTCCCAAAGTGCTGGAATTACAGGCGTGAGCCTCCGCGCCCAGTTCATGTTGGTATTTTCTATTTCTATTGTTATTTTCAAATAATTTAAGATATTAAAAATACAATGTAATCTATACAAAGTACAAAATTGTAATATATGTTTATCAAAAATGTAAATTAAAGTGGGTATAACAAGATTAAAGATTCTTTTTATCTATGCTTGCAACAAGTTATTTTCTTCCCAGTCAAGAGAATCTATTACAATTAAAAGTAAAATACAAATTACAGTAAATGAATATAGTAAATGAATTTTAAGTGTTATAGAAATCACATTTATATAACTGACATTTTAATTTTAAAAATATCGAATTAAATGTTATGAAATATTTGTACAGAAAGAACTGTTCGAAATTCTAGAGTTCACTATGCATCAGGTTGCCAGCGTAAAGAAACGACAACATGCTTCATGTATGTTACGCCTAGCCCAGTGGTTTTGAACCAGTGGGGGCAGTGGCAGTTTTGCCCCTTAGGAGGGATTTGGCAATACCTAGAGATATTTTTGGTTGTCACAAGCATTGGGAAAGAGTGGTGAGTGGGGAGACGTTACTGGCATCTAGTGGATAGAGCTAGGGATACTGGTAAATATCTTACAAAGCACAGAATAGTCCCCACAACAAATACAATAAATGACTTACAAATGTAAATAGGTTAGAGGCTGAGGAACACACATACGCACAAAGGTAAGAGTAACATGATGATCGTAAGATGCTCCTCAGTCACCATGTGTGCTAGTTTCTTATATTGTACTAATTTGTGAGTAGCTCTGGAACCATGAATTGGAACGCAAAGAAAATCAAGAAAAACATTTAGCATTCCGGGGAAACAATACTTCATTATACAATAATCTATTGTGTTCATGCTACCTCAGAGGAAAGATCCGACAAGTTAATTAATTTGTCTTGTCTCTTAAGTGCCTCTGCCACTGAAATCTTCCTCATACTCTAAAGCAGTGCTCATTCATTAGGAGTGCCACAACCCACAAACTTTTACAGCAACTGAATGAAGTTATGCTTTTTGTGGGAGATATGGGGCAAGAGATGAAGAGCATTTCTGGGAATATGAGTGTTATGCCAACATTAGTTCCTGAGGGACAGAGGCATGAATGCGGTCTACAATGCCTGTGTGTGTGTGTGTGTGTGTGTGTGTGTGTTTGCCTGTGTATGTGTACACGTGCGCATGTGTTATGCAGACCCCCTAAAGCACCGGCCCAGCACAGAGGCCTCTTGTGTTCAGATTTAAGGACAGTTCTGTCATAAATATTTTTTAAATGTGTGAAATTTGAGACCTTGGATTTTCAGCTTGAAACCAGAAGGTGTTTAGCTGGAAATCAAGTCAGGAAATCAGCAGAGCCTACTGTAATACTAGATTTCTCTTTACATTTATACTTGAATATTGTAATAAAGGACAAGCGTTTCTCTATGTCTGAAGGACTCTTGATGAAAGGACAGTGGGTGCATAGACGAGTTCCAGGTAGTTGTTTGTGCCTAGAGCAAGATTAGAAGTGAAAGAGTGGTTGTGGGTGAGTCCTGGGGGCACAGGAGCCCTTGATCCTGAAGCTGCCTTTGCTTGATTCTACCCAGGGGATTGTAAGGGAAAGAAAACTTCGGTTTAAACACTTTCACTTTGCAGGATCTTATTTCCCTCCCCCACTCCAATTTCCCTGGTTCATTTTCTCTTAATTGGTCCTGATTGGAAGTCATCATAAATCAGAATAATTTCTCTTTCATGCTCTTCACATTTTAACTTACGAAAAAAAGTCTTTAGCTGGAAATGTCCATAAAAAATGAATGTCAGTGGTTTCATCTCTAACAGGGAGAAAATGAAACTCAGACATTTTGGAGTCACAGTCAAACTACCTCAGTATGATTGTGAATTGATTTATACAGGGCCTTAAGAAACTTCATGTCCTTTTTGGAATGTACTAAGCAGGAATCACTCTTCCACAAATCCAGAAATTATAGCCACCCGTGAAGTTAAATGCTGTATCTGTCTTAGCCTGGGTCTGTACTAGGCTGATAATTTACTTCAAGACTCAAAAAGGCAATTTGATTCTGCTATCTAGTTCTCAAAATGACTTATTCAATACTGAGTATTTAGATAAAGGCTTTATTTAGTATTTAGATAAATATTTCTTTCCTCCCTCCCTTTCTGTTTTCCTCCGTTTCCCTTCTTTCCCCCTTTCCTCTCTTTCTTCTTCCCTTCCTTCCTTTCCTTTCCCTCCCTTCTCTCCTTCTTTCTTTCCATTTTTTAACCCACATGCTGTGGGTGACAGTCTGGTGACAGCCTGCTATTATCAGCAGGAGCAATGTGGGAAATATCAATTTATATATGGATAGAGGTTATACATGTTCCCTTAGCTCCAAGGTTGCAAATGAGAACAATCTGCTTTCTAGTAATTTCTAGTCATTATTTGCATAATTTAAAATCTGACATATTAAAGACATTTATGCATCAGCATTTATGAGTTGGCTAGATATCAACTACCAAATCTAGAATGTAGAGATTGAGAAGGGTATGTGTAAGTTACTTCATTTTGAAAAAGCCACGGAATTTATCTCTTCCATTTGCTTCCTCAACTAGTAGAGTCTGGGCATGAGACTCAGAGAAAGACATTTTAGTGAAACAAGTCCAGGAACCCAACTTAAATCATAGGCTAGTCTATTTTTTGGAGCAATTTTTTAATTTTAGAAACTCGCACTGTTAGTGCTGTATAGGTCAGCCAGGAAAACTCAGGTTAAGGGAGTAGAACGTTTATCTTGGAATTACATCTCACTCCCTTATAGTTCAATGGAGACACTTTCTAATAGAACTCCTAGCATGCCATTATCTCAGTAAGGCCAACAGGAAGGCTGCCTTACATTGTTTTTCACTTTATGGCTGTGTGACCTTGTACAAGTCCTGAGCATCACTTTATCTATTCATTAAATAGAGAGAACTGCTGTTCTTGCTTTGCAGAGTTGGAAAGCCTGAAAGTGGTCAGTACCAGCTGTAGTCCCGATGAAATACCCAAAGCTTTATATGTGATGTCAGGCAGTGGCATGATAACAAACATCAGTGATTGTGAAGAACAATGGAGAAAGGATGGTTGTCTTTTTCTGGAGAGCAAAGTATGCAGGACAGACTCCTAAGGATTAGGCAAGTGGAGTGGGGAAGGGGCACTATAAAAGGAGGCCTAAAAAGGTGAAATAAAAGTTTCTTGCACTTCAGAGATTGCTGGGGCTTTGTCTAGCATTTAATCATTCCTCTAACCTGACAAGGCTAGTTACACTTCATTTACTGAAGGAAAAACAGGTTTTAGAGTGTTGAGATTTGAGGAGTGGCACCTACATGAGATACAGAAATATTTTCTCTTATAGGATGAATAGAAGGCTACTCGGCCAGAAAACCAGTTCTTTCAGTCATGTCTTTTTTTTTTTTTTTTTTGATGGAGTCTCCCTCTGTCGCCTAGGCTGGAGGGCAGTGACGCGATCTCGGCTCACTGCAAGCTCTGCCTCCGGGGTTCATGCCATTCTCTTGCCTCAGCCTCCCGAGTAGCTGGGACTACAGGCGCCCGCCACCATGCCCAGTCTTTTGCATTTTTAGTAGAGATGGGGTTTCACCATGTTAGCCAGGATGGTCTTGATCTCCTGACCTCGTGATCTGCCCACCTCGGCCTCCCAAAGTGCTGGGATTACAGGTGTGAGCTACCGCGCCTGGCCCCATTCATGTCTTGAATAGGATTTCCCATTTTACTTATTGAACTAAAGTAATTGTGCCCATAGGATGCTTTTCTGCCTATTTTCTTTGCCTTTTGGTCATGTAAGTGAGGTAGTCATAGACACAGATGGACACGGAAGGAAAGGGAGGGGGCAGAGAAAGAAGGGGAGGAAAGGAGTGAAAGGACAGGAGCACATATTGAGCACCTGCTGTGTGTCAAACACTGCACCAGGCATTTTACATTTTAGGAAGTTAAACCATGCAGTGTGGCACATTCTTTGCCTATTCCAATGATTACTGGACATTTGAGATTAACTGATTGTTTTCAGATTAAGTGACAATAACTAAAAAATTACTTTCTATCTCTTTGAGCCAGGTGACACCTTTGAATGGGGAAAAAGAATTCCTCCTTGCGTTGCTAACTAGACAAGGTATACTCCTGTACTCTTAAGCCAGAGTTTTGTACTCTACAGGTTAGCCCAGCAGCCAAGTATTCTATGGTCCTTCAGAATGCTAAAGTCCTGATGAAGCTACTCACCGACTTTTGAGAGTTTTTCTGTGTTTCCTGAGGAGCAGTAAGTTTAGTGATAAGAGATAGATGAATAACGCCTAGAGACCAATTAACAGGTTAGATGCACCTTATCTAACCAGACTGTGACATTCACACAAAAGCTTTCCTTGAGTGCCTGCCTAGAAGGTGTTTCTTGGAGAACACAGATGCTTAAAATGGGCACCTGCTTATTAACATGAACACACTGGGGTTCCAGATCTGGATTTTTACTGGGTTGATAAAATATTTGCTTTTTTTTTTTTTTTTGGTTTTGCTTATGAACGTCCTATCTTTGGGCTAAAGGGAGTTGAAGTCTTCAGCGAAATCTTACTTTGATTCACATTTTAGATAGGCTTTCACTTGACTCTATTGGCCTGCTGGAATTCATATACTAAGGAGAAAAATGAGAGAGAAAAAGAGAGATCAAGCCGAATTTGACAGTCCACAGGGTATTTCCATAAGCATGGTGGGGTGCTTTTGTGGGGTGATTCCCATGGTCTGTTATTGATAAGACCAACTCTCTGGATAGAAAGTCCTAAATCTTCCCTTCTTGTATGAGGGTGAAGTGCATCTGTCAAAGCAATAGAATTCTGGGACAGTGGTTATTCTGACTTTCCATCTCTCTTAATTTAAAGGATTCCCCTAACACTACCATTAACTAAGATTAAAAAATACAAGAGATGTAACAGGCTGGGGAGGTACATGAAAAATGAATTTTATTTGGAAATATTGAAATGGAAGTGCTTCACATGGAGATAACTAATAGATGGGTTCAGAAATAGTTCTGAAACTCAGAAAAGCGATATGGGCTGAACATGGCTCATTCAGGCCTAGATAGTGGTTGACATTTAAATGAGATTTCCTAGGGACACTGGTTCATAAGGTGAGTGTGGAGAGAACATCAAGGTCTTGTGGCAACGATGGCAGAAGAAAATCAGTACCTAAAAATTACCACCAGGACACATGATACCCAACTGAAATGGAAATAGAAACCGTCTGTTGATCTAAACCATGATGATAAAATTGTAGTCATCTTCATAAATTATACTCTGAAGTAGATGGTGGTGGTTGGTGGTAAAACAGGGTATCTTTCAGAGTCAAGATTTCGTAGAAGTTTGCATGCGAAGGCATCAGGGGACCAGAGCATGGGAGAATGAGAGAGGTGGAGACAAATATGTTTAAAGGGAGGGAAAAACATATGTGTGGGTATGTATATGGGTATGTGTAGGCAAAACTGAGCTGTAGAATATTCAGTGAATATCCCTTTGCATTTAGCAGCCATTTATAAAACTATATTATGTATAGAAATGTACTCCAAAGGTAACTGATGTGTATACTTGAGTCTTTGGCCACAAGCATCATCCACCTAGTAAAAATTTACTATTAAGTTTAAAAGTATACTTCCAATATTCATGTCTGTCAACAATGTGCACTTACAATTTAAAAAATTCAGAATAAAAGGGTGCTTATCCTTCTTTGGATTAATTTATTTTAAAACTGGTTCATCAAACATTTATCAACTTCATTTCTTGCCATGTCTGAAACGTGTACAGGGTCAGGGAAAATTACTTCATCCTCTTGCTGGGCAACAGGGTCACAGAGCAAAGCAGTGCCTGGACATGGAGGTGAGAAGTGCAGTGCTGCCTCTTGTAGGTCCAGCATGTCTCTTATCAGGTAGATCTCAGGAATGCCAGCTTTAGGGGCAAAAGGGCACTGATATGGTTTGGCTATGTCCCTACCCAAATTGCACCTTGAATTGTAGCTCCTATAATTCCCATGTGTCATGGGAGGGACCTGGTGGAAGGTAACTGAATCATGGTGGTGGATCTTTCCCGTGCTGTTCTCATGATAGTCAATAAGTCTCATGAGATCTGATGGTTTTATATATGGGAGTTCCCCTGCACATGCTCTCTTGCCTGCTGCCATGTAAAACATGACTTTGCTCCTCATTCACATTCCGCCATGACTGTGAGGCCTCCTACAGCCATGTGGAAATGTGAGTCGATTCAATCTCTTTATAAATTACCCAGTCTGTCTTGGGTATGTCTGTATTAGCAATGGGAAAACTGCAGGCACCTTGATCTTAACTTTATGGTCTGAACAAAAGCAGCCTATACAAGCTTTACTCCCAGCATATCAAAAATAACAGGTCTAAAACTTAATCCTTCATCTATCCTCCTTCCAAGCAACTTCTCCTCCTGCATTTGATTCTCTTGTGACAGCATCATCATCCCCTCAGTAAGTGTTTTTCTATGTAGTTTCTAAATTGTAACCCATGAATGGGTTATAAAATCAATGCAGGGAGTCGTGATGAGCATTAAAAAACAACAGTGGAAGAGAAAATATCAGAGTGCACTACACATGGTAAGACTAAATATGTAAGGCCCTGCATGATGCTGAGGCTTGGGCAGTGGGAAGGGTTTGGAGCGGTTGGGGTTGCCGGGGGGCAGCATTTGACCCTTGATGTTGTCTCTCAAAAGCAACATCTGTTAAACATCCATCACACCACGTTCTAGATTGAATTGTGTCCCCCCAAAAGATATGTTTAATGTATGATTAAATCTTAATTCCTGGTACCTGTGAATGTGACCTGATCTGGAGATAGGGTCTTTGCAGTTGTAGTCAAGTTAAGATGAAGTCATACTGGATTAGGATGTGCCCCAAAACCAATGACTCATGTCCTTAGGAGAAAGAGATTTGAAGACAAAGGAGAAACAAGGAAGAAGGCCATGTGAAAATGGATGCATCTACAAGTCCAATGATGCTGAGGTTTGCCAGCAAGCACTGGGAGCTAGAGAGAGAGGCTTGGAGCAGATGCTTTCCTACGGGCTTTTGAGGGTGAATGGCCTGCCCACACCTTGATTTTGGACTTCTGGCATGAGAGAATACGTTTCTGTTGTTTTAAGCCACCTAGTTTGTGGCATTTTCTTATGGCATCCCTCAGAAAGTAGTCTACCCATAATCCATGTGGCCGCTTCAGGCCTCTGCTGGTTCCATGCCTTGCGAGGGAGGGCATCTCTCTGGTTCCCTGTGGTTCCATGTACATTCACTATACAGGGACTCACTGTGTCTCTTCTCCCCTTTGTGTTTTACTTCATTTTGGGGAAGTTATTTAAAAAATAATATTCTGCCACATAATTAACACACTTTTCTATCGTCTATGATTTACCTATTTCCTGAGGAGAGATATTTTGTCTTTTTGAGTTCTTATCTGAAATGCCCAACCCTCATGTGTATTTAATGCCTGAGTCTGGTTGACAATGTGTCTGAAGGAGGGAATAATGAACAAAGGTTCTCAAACATCTGTGTCAACACCCTGTGCAATACCAGCATTTCTGGCAACACACTTAAAAGAATTAAAACATAAAAAGTTGTTTAAATAAACACATTGGAAAAACTGAGAAAAATAACGTTTATTGTTATAACACTAATCATTTGCTGCCATTCAGGAATGTAACTAGGGCTGTTTACTGCCCTGGCCATGTTTTTAAAATTTATTTATGAGGTAAATTTCTGACAGTTTTAATGATCACATACCATGAGATCACACACACACTCAAACTACAGTCAGATGTGCAAAGAGAATGTAGATTCTTTATTTTTCAATAGTTATCTTCTTCACGAGCTTTCCCCCATTAGATACTGGAAGAAAAAAATGGCTATATTTTAATCTTGTGTTTAAATAGTCTCTTTACATAAATTGGCCTCTGTTTAGAGGACTCAAATAAATATGCTCAGGTTTTTGAAATTTCTTCTCTATGACTATTGTATTAGCTTTCAAGAAGGTTGTGGTAACAACATGCTCCAAACTGGGTAGCTTCAAACAGACATTTATTGTCTCACAGTTCTAGAGGCTAGAAGTCTAAAATTAAGGTGTTGGAAGGGTCTTGCTCCCTCTGAAACTTGTAGTGAATGCTTCCTTGCTTCTTCCTAGGATCTCATGGTTTGCTAGCAATCTTCGTTGGTCCTCAGCTTGCAGCTGCATAACTGTCATCTCTGCCTTTGTCATGACATTGGCATGAATGACATTAACATTCTCCCAGTGTGTCTCTGACGTCACGTGATCACATGCTTTTTTTTTTTTGTTTGAGATGGAGTCTCACTCTGTCCCCAGGCTAGAGTACAATGGCATGATCTTGGCTCACCGCAACCTCCGCCTCCCATGTTCAAGTGATTCTCCTGCCTCAACCTCTCGAGTAGCTGGGACTATAGGCATGCGCCACCACACCCAGATAATTTTTGTATTTTTATTAGAGACGGGGTTTCACCATGTTGGCCAGGATGGTCTTGATCTCTTGACCTCATGATCCGCCTGCCTTGGCTTCCCAAAGTGCTGGATTATAGGCATAAGCCACTGCGCCTGGCTGACCACATGCTTTTAAGGACACCAGTCACATTAGAATAGGTGCCCAGTGTACTCCAGTATGATCTCATCTTAATTAATCATGTCTGCAACAAACTTATTTCCAAACAACATCATATTCCAAGGTACTAGGGGCTAGGACTACAACATTAAGTTTTTTGGGAGACAAAATTCAAACTAGGACCACCTATCTTTTCCTTAAGATGGCATTGAGGTACATGAAGGAGAGTAATGACTTACCTGACCATGGGCCTCTGTTTTTTGCTGGTCTCTGCTGAGGGATGGGTATTCTGAGTTGCTTTTAGGAGTGATAGCTAAAGTATACAATTCATTCTATTCTTGTTCTAATCATGTCCACTGCCAAAATGTGATACTGGCATACCCGTAATCCATTCTCTCTCTGCTTGGTCAATTCTCAACTGACTACTTAGTTTTCCTTTCAAAGCATGTAGGAAATTTGCAGTCCAATTTCTCAATCCCATCCCCACCATCAGAGACTGAGGTCTCTCAGGAGAGCTGAATTCTGGCTTTCCCTCTGTCTAAACATGACGAGCCATTAAGATTTCTTTACTGTAGCCACTCCTACATAAGGGGTGGCATTCTCTCGGTGTATCTCTGTTTTCACATGACCAGGTACTTATAAGGATACTAGTCACATTGGATTAATGTAATCCCATAAGCAGCCTCCTCCCAGAGACATAAATAGGAAGCAGAGTAAAAACCTTTCTGCTTTTGAGCTCTTCCATACCTAACTGTGGGTTTCTGCTTCCCATACCATCTACTTCTACAAGATTGGCCTGAGATGAGGTAAGAGGAAGAAAATAGTAATAAAGGACTGTGACATCTGCCTTCCTTTTCTACCTCTGTCTTCCACCTTCTTTCCACAATCTCTTGCGCTAAAAGGAGTAGGCCTTTTTTTTTTTCCCTCTGTGTCAAACTGACCTTATACATCAGGGCAATAAACCTTATTGCCAGATCATGGTGAAAAAAAGGTATGCCCTTTTCAATTTGAAATAAACTATGATGTGAATCTTCTAGAAATGGGTTTTCATATGAGAACCTGAAGATGTCTTTGAATTAGGAATAACCAAAGACAACCAAATATACTGGTTTAATATCACAGAAAATATTATCTTACTCACATGCTAAAAGCTTGGATTATCGTGTATTAAGAGAATAGGCTTTGGAGTGAGACTACCTGGGTTTAAATCCCAGTTCATCACTCACTGTTTGAAACTGGCAAAGTTACTTAGTCTTTATGAGTCACTGTTTCCTGGTCTTGAAAATAGGAATAATAACAATAACTCATTTGAGACTTATTGTGAAGATTCAAAGAGGTAACAAAATTTTCCAAGAACACCTGACACATAATGACTGCTCAGTAAACGTTGGCCAGTGTTTCTAGTAGTATTTATTTTGTATTGCCTACTTTGATATTATGCTATGCCTTTTTCTTTTTTATTCCCAGAAAATTGTAGCCCTCTTTCTGTGGCATTTTTTTTGACAAGCCATTGCCTGTCACACAACAGTATGTATCTTCAGTTTTTTTTGTTGTTGTTTTTGTTTGTTTTTTGCGACGGAGTCTCTCTCGGTTGCCCAGGCTGGAGTGCAGTGGCGCAATCTCAACTCACTGCAAGCTCCGCCTCCCGGGTTCACGCCATTCTCCTGCCTCAGCCTCCCCAGTACCTGGGACTACAGGTGCCTGCCGCCACGCCTGGCTGATTGTATCCTCAGTTTTAATACCAGTACATTTCATACTTCAGCCGCAAATTGCTAATATATCCCTGGGAAGGTTTGCCGCCCATCAGCATGTGGTGGAGATCTGATTCAAATCCACTGATCCAGGGCTGAATGACTCCATGTCCAAAGATAGTCATCAACTTTGTAAACTAAAGGGGACAAGTGAGTCACCTCTTAAATGCTAATACAGACATCATTTATTTATTTTTGTTGTTGCTTTATTAAGTAGTGCTTTTCTTTGTATTCTGAGTATATAGAAAAGATGACATTGTAGGGTAGTTTTCATCCGTCTATGTGATATATGTATCAATTTAAAATAAATATGATGGAAAACCTTATGAAATAAATCTTATCCTTCCTGGTGGAAAGAGGATACTTTGCTGTCTGATTTTTAATTCACACTGCTCTATGGAAACCACCCTGATGATTTATTGATTTGGAGAGTAAGAGCTCAACGGAAAGGGAAATTTCTACAAAGACAAAAGACTGCCATAACCAACTTTGTATTCGCTTATTACTTTTGACAAACGACTCCTACTTTATGGGTAGTATTCCATGGGACTCTACCTAGCAAACATCCTTGTAGAATGATTTGAAGAACAGTACATGCTAATTCACGAGATCTCTCCATCTACCTTTGTGCTATTAAATGCTTATTGAAATATGACTTTGACTACCAATTTTCTTTCTGGAAATTATAGGGTTTGGCAATTATTGAAGAGAGAATTAGTGAGGTGCTGCTCTGTTTAACCCAAGTTTTCCCTACTACAGCTTAAAAGCCATTAGTTCTTATTCTGTCTTCTTGACTAATGAGAATAATTCATTCCTGTCTTCTTTTTACATTATACATTTATGTATTTTTGTCCATTAAGCTTTCCCTTTTAAAGTGATGTTTTCAAGAAATGCCATATTGATCATCTGTGAGTAGAAGTTCATGATTATACTAATATGAAGAGGTGAGTAACCTTATTTCTGGGTCATTAAACCAATCAGTAGAATTGGAATTAGACAAACAGATCTTTCCCATCTCTAACTTTAGTGTGTCTATCAAATTGAGACAAAATGTTTGCTTAATCCATTTCATCTACCTCCTTAGTCACTAAATATATAATTTTCTTTATAGAATTTTTGAGCAAGAAGTATCATTTGAAACTGTGCAGTCCAGTTTCATGATTTTACAGATGGCCTAAGATGGGTTAAGTTCTCTTTAGCCCTGAGTTTTCTGACATGCCAGAAATATTTTCCTCCTCCTTCTTTATATGGCCGCTATATCTTACCTTTAAGGTCTCAGCTGAAAGCTGAAATGTTAAATGTCATGACTTTAAAAAGACCTTCCCTGACTCTCTTGAGAAAAATATTTGTCCTTTTTCTGTCACTGCATTTTCTTGATTTTTCTTCCTGGAAGTTCACATATGAATCACAATATGCTGCATTCTTACTTATTTTCTGCCTTTTCTGCTACACTGTAAGGTACATGAAAGCAAGGTTGGTGATGTGATGCTTACCACTATGTACCCAGTGCCCCAGCAAGATGCTTGGTACTGTGTAGGCACTGGGCTTAAGAGCTGAGACCAGAACATACCTTCTTTCCTTGCACATGCGCACACACACCCCTACCCCTGAGATAAATCAGCACCATTGTTTACTTAAAATTCTTGATCATGTGATTGCCATTACGTTTTTGCTGGTGGTGTTACAGCTTTAGTCTGCATGGGAGTTCTTATGTTTGTGTTATGTGGAAGAAACTAGTACAGGCATGCAGAAATCATTAGCTAGAGGGCCTGGAAGCAGAGTGATCACTTTTTACTTCTTCCAAAAAGGAAATTTAGGTTCTGAAAGTGGAAAATGCATGGGAAGCTAAAGAATTGGCTTGCAGAACAATAGGTAGGCATACTTACGGAACAAGCTGAAACCAGTTCCTGTGAGAACCTGGTTGCAATAAAAAATTATGCTGAGTCATAGTTTGCAACTATAGTGGAAAGTAGGATCGCCTATAGGGCTTCCGAAACGTACTGATGCCCTGGCCCTTCCCTAGGACCCACTGGATCAGAAACTCCAGTGATGGGCCCTGGGCATGTATATATTTTAAACTTGCCACTTGTCATTCTGTTGATTCTGTCATATACCAGAATTTAGAACAAACTAGAGGATGAACTTTGGTCATGGGTAACCAAATTTGTGTTTGGTGTGTTGAGTATTTTCTTTTGAAAATCAGTAAGCTAGTCTCTACAGTGGCTGAGAGATTATGCATGATATTTAATTTTATTGATTGCTGTGATTTAACCATGTCCCCAAAATGCGTAGGTTGAAAACTGAATCCCTAATGCAACAGGATAGGGAGGTGGGACCTAGTGGGAGGTGTTTAGATCATGAGGAATCCACCATCATGAATAGATTAATGCTGATTATAAAGGGGCTTGAGGCTGCAAGTTCTATTACTTTGTGTGCTCTCTCTCCCTCTCTTGCCCTTCTGCCTTCTGCCATGAGACGATGCAGCAAATAGGCCAGATGCCAGCACCTTGACATTGGACTTCCCATCCTCCAGAACTGTGAGAATTTTACTTTCTTTATAAATTACCCAGTCTGTGATATTTTGTGATAGCAGCATAAAACGGACAAAGACATTAATTAAAGATATTTTGTAGATAATCATTGACAGTATTACATTAGTCTACTATCTGTGTATTTGGTTATAGAACAATAAGGAAAATAGTTCTGACTTATTTTAAATGTGGTCCATCTACATAGTAATTCTGTGGGAGCAATTACTTTTCTTGAAATGTGCCAATTGTGCCTTCATGTAGTTTTGTCACCTCCCTCCACCCACTCACCATATGCATTCCTTCTACTGTTTTAAGTCAGGTTTTGGGGCCTGTCTCCTTTAGCAAGTTCCCATAAACAGTTCCATCTATTCTTCTTAAGCACACTGTTGGTCAAACTGGTGCCTATTTACCTTTGTAAATTGCAGTGGCTTATTATGCACATACTTCTATGCAGCTACTTCTATGAGCTGCATTATTAGTCACCATGTCTACTTCAATAGTAGTTTAGTGACTTTTTAATATGAATTGCAAGGTTCCAAGGTCATATGGACTCAGCTGATGAATGTCCAGTAAATACTTGTTGACTAAGTGAGTGGCCAAGCCATGCTCATTCCAGGCAAGCTTTTTCACAAGGGTAAGTTAAAAAAAAAAGGGGTGAGGGGAAGATTTGTTGGCAGTTTGTTTCTGTGAAATAAAAATGAAAGAGAGTTTTCTTTTTTCTTGTGGCTGATTTCCTTTCACAGGTTTCTTTATGAACTGGCCAGTGGCCAACTTTTTCAGAACTGAAACAACAGACAGCTAGAATAGAGGTTCTCTGTTGATAAATATTTGATTTCCAAGGTATTGAGAGGTTTGAAGAAATGGAGGGGAGTTTGCCTAATGGGAGTTGTGTTTAATATAGTGAGGAAGATCACCAATAACCAGGGCTGTTTTTCTTTGCAATGGCCAGTGGGTACTAAGTTTACCAGCCTCGTTGCACTACAGATTGTGCTGGACTGAGCTGACAACTAAGCAAAACTGAGGAGGACTGGGGTGCTCTTGGTTCCACAACAGAAATACAGCTGAAGGGAATATTCTTAGATTTTCTTTTCTTCTTTTCTATAACCTGTGATAAATATTGTATGTCTCAGCAGCATAGGGGAAAAATGATTGATCCTTTCTCAGTGATATAGCTATGTGGCCATATATGTTATATGCAGAATGAATGATTGAGAGCGAAAGCGGGGAGGGGGGCATGAGAGAAATGCAAACCACTATGTATAGAATTGCCAATAGCAATCTATCAAAGGAATGTCAGGAGTGCTAGAATAGATGGTGGATTTTATCTCTAATTTAATCATTTTTTGTTTTTCTGTTATCAAAGTTTTGTTTCTTTTTAAATTTTACTTCTCATTTCCTCCCCAAAAGTTCCAAAGAAGTACTCATGATTAGGAAAAGAGTAATAAACTGATGGAACCAAATGCTTAAGAAAAAAATGTACTGCCTTTTATATATGCCACGAATCTTATGTATAAAGGGCTGTTTTTCTTTGCAATGGCACCACACATTAAGAACATTGCACTTTAAATTATTTTCCCCCACCATGGGAATAGTGCAGACCACCCATTCTCAATGGGGACAATATTGCCATGAACGAAGAAGTAAAAATTGATTTGGAGGGAGGGGAGGTGAAATAAGTAGATCTCATTATAGTTTATGGCTCTCAAATGAGCCATAGTACATACACAGATACACAGTATCTATCTTTTACTTCAGTCTCTCCTTATAACAACAGCTTTAACTATGGAAATTTTTCTTTCTGGATGTATTATTTTGGAGGATATTTAACCAGGTGATTTTATGAGGACTTTGCTTTGTAGGAAACTTAGTTTCAAGACTAACAGCTAAATGAAAAAAGAGTCTGTGTATAAGTCTGACTTCTTCATAGATTATCTACCTGTTAGTCTCCCTGAACTGTTAGAGAGTGTGGGAATGTGGGCGGAAGATGTTTACTACAGTTTTCGAAAGTGTGCTACCCTCTGATCATGAATACTATATAAACATTGAAAGGTAGTTAGTAATGTACTTGGGTCTGTTAATCCAAGCCATGAAAAGAGTTTATGAGTTCTCACCAGAACATTTATTTCTTTCCCTCCACATCTGCATAATATGAACATTATTCAGTATCTGTTTATGAAGAGTCTTGTTTGGTTTGCTAGTATTATCTGTGTCTATTGTGTCTTTCCATCTAAATTGTATACTCTGAAAGAGAAGAACCCATGTAGAATCACAAAGCATTAGAGGAAAAGGAAGGGAACTCATTTCTCGAAAAGCCAAAATTCACTTGTTAGTTTGTTCATTCAGTCATCATTCAACAAATATTTATTGCACACTTAGCACATGACAGGCTCTCTTGGTTTGTTTTCTGCTGCTATAACAGAACACCTGAGACTGGGTAATTTATAAAGAAAATAAATTTATTTGGTTAATGTTTCTGGAGGCTGGCAAGTCCAAGATTGAGGTGTTATATCTGATAAGGGCCTCCTTGCTGCATCATCCCATGAGGGAGGGCAGAAGGGCAAGAGAGCAAGCTTGAGAGAGAAAGAAGAAAGGGCCAAACTCATCCTTTAATCAGGAACCCACTCCTGAGATAACTAACCCACTTCCTCGATAACAGCATTAATCCATTCATGAGGGCCGAGCCTCATGACCTAATTGTCTCTTAAAAATCCCATCTCTCGTCAGTGGCTCATGCCTGTAATCCCAGCACTTTGGGAGGCCAAGGCAGGTGAGTTGCTTGAGCCCAGGAGTTTGAGACCAGCCTGGGCAACATGGCAAAACCCTGTTTAAAAAAAAAAAAAGCTAGGTGTGGTGGCACATGCCTGTAGTCCAGTCTACTCAGAAGGGTAGGGTGGGATATCACCTGAGCCTAGGAGGCAGAGGTTACAGTGACCCAAAACTGTGCCACTGCACTCCAGCCTAGGTGGCAGAGCGAGACCCTGACATACACACACACACACACACACACACACACACACACAGAAGAAATGCCACCTCTCAACAATATTACAGTGAAGATTAAGTTTTCAACACATCAGCTCTGAGGATACATTTAAACCATAGCACAGACACTATGCTGGAAATTTTGGGGATACAAATATAAATTAGTCATCAATTTATCATACTTTTAGAGAGCTTAAAGTTTAGTAGTAAGAATAATACACTTTTGTGTGCCTTCCACTTGCCTAAAACTTTTTTTCCTAATGGCTGCCTATTGAATAGATCATGATTTGTTTAATTATTGTCTTATCATTGGTCTTTTAATTCTTCATTATAAACAATACTACAAGGAACATCCTTACACATAAAACTTAATTAGTAAATTTGAGACAAAGTCTTGCTCCGTCACCCAGGCTGGAGTGCACTGGCATGATCTTGGCTCACTACAACCTTTGCCTCCCAGGTTCAAGCGATTCTCCTGCCTCAACCTCCTGAGTAGCTGGTATTACAGGCGCCCACTACCATGCCTAGCTAATTTTTGTATTTTTAGTAGAGATGCAGTTTCACCATGTTGACTAGGCTTATCTCGAGCTCCTGACCTCAAGTAACCTGCCCCCCTTGGCCTCTCAAAGTTCTGGGATTACAGGTGTGAGCCACCATGCCTGGCCAGTAAATTGTTATTTCTATTATAATTTTCTAGAATTTGAATTACTAGTCTTAAAAGTATAGTCTTTAAAATGTCTTGATTTTAATGCTATTTTTGTATTGTTCTCCAGCAAATTTTTACCAATTTGCACTGCTGGTAGCAATGTGTGAATGTGACTATCTCACTGTACTCTCTCACTGGCATTGAGTATTGTGAAATCTTAGTTAATTTAATACAAAGGAGAAAAAATGTTATTTGAAGCAAAAGATGATTATAGCAATTTATACCTTTTTAAAGGAGGTAGCATAATTCAAAATAATGAGAAAACAAATATCTAAACTACTCCATTCCTTTCAGAGAAACTTGTGGAATTGATGGAAGAGCAAGGCAGGAAATCTCAAAGTTTCTGTCAGTTCAGTTTTTCTGTGCTGAAGGTGGGATACGGAATAGAGATTTATTATTTAGGGGAAAATATCAGTGACTCAGGATGCCTTGAGCCAACTAGGGGGTAGAAAACTGCAGGATAAAAGGAGAGAACTTGAGTTTTTTGATATGAGTAGGAGATGGGAGGGCGGTGGTGCAGACAGGTCTGAGGAGAGGAATTCTAAAACAGAGCAGCTAGCAGTTTCTAAAGGAAGTAGGGAAATATAGTCAACCTCTCTGTCACCATAAACCTTTGGAAAGTCTGTTCTTGATATGGAAATTAAGGAAGAGCTATGTTCCATGTCTGTGACATCGTTTCCAAAGGACGTTTTACCTTGTGAAATGGCGAGATGCTCCATTTATGCTCTGAACTCATGGACCCAAAGTGGAATAAGATTTAGAAAGAGTTAAAGTGATTCTGAAGAGCTCTATAGGCATTAGGAAGGAGTCAGGCTTTCCTCTCTGAAAACTAAATTGGGTTATATTTTACAGGTATTTAAAGTTGGATATTTTTTATTAGTAATGAGGCTGAACATTTTTTTCATATGATTAAAATTTTTTTTTGGTTGTTTGTTTTTTCTTCTGTGAATTGTCTACTCAGATCCTTTGCCCCTGGCATTTGCACCTTACGTGAAAATATTGTACCTGGGCTATATGAGAATAGGATGAAACATATTTCTTTTATGTCAAGACCAAAATAGTCTTTATGCTGTAACTAATATTCGGTCAATAACACAACTCTAGATGGTCTTCCTAGAGGACAAGGGCTAAGGAACACCTGTGCCATTGTGGGTCTCCAGCAACTATTTGTTGAATGTGTAAGATAACTACCTTGGGTCTGCTGATTGCCTCTTGGTAAAAAAAGGCTAGGAATAGCCCACTTAGAATCCAGTAGAAATCTTGTCTCTACCAAATTCCTCCAGAAGCATGATCTCTTAGTTCCAAATTGGCCATGAGGTTCAGAGATACAATGAGCATTTTCTCAGCCGTCTGGCCCATAATACACATTTTTCTAGAAAGCAGGAGTGGAGGAAGAAACACTGGAAGTACCTTAAGACCATATCTGGGACCATGTCCAGTGACGTACTAAAGTTTAGATATCCTGCATTATGGAGATCATCGAACTGTGCCCAGGAATACAGATTTTAGGGCTAAATGCCAGCCTGCTTTGTTGGTCTCCTCTTTCCATGCTAATAAGATGTTCAGTTTTCAGCGAAGTACACTTCACATGAAAAAAAAAAAAAAATCCAAAGGTGACTTTGTTTTGGTTTCGATTTGAACATTATCAGAATATCCATGAAAAAAGTCAATCTCAAAAGGGCTTATCATCATAATAGCAATATTTTAAAAGTGATAAACTTCAAAAGCGGAGTGGGCTTTTGTTTATTTTCCTGCTAGGACAGATAGTGTCCCACAGGATCTTCCTTCGGGAATCCTTGTCAGAGGATGAAAAGAACAAGGTTTATGTAGGCAGTGCCAGCTCCTATTCCCTTCAAAAAACAAGCAAACAACAAAACAAGTTACCTCTTCCAGGAGTTTGCCATGTGGATAGAGTAAAATTTCAGTTGACCTGCTATTCATTGATTGGCATAAAGAGGTAATAGAATTATTTCAGGAGCTTATTTAATCAATGTGTTTCATTAAGATTCTGCCTAAAAGGGAGGAGGCTGAAGGTGGAAAATCTTGAGATGAAAGTCTTTTTGTATCCAGACCATTGATAAATTGATTATGACGCTAATCAAACCCACAAGCTGGAGAATAGGAAACATGGGGACAAGTTTATTAGGGTTACTTAAACAAGCCTAGGTCCTAGAATTGCAGTGACATCGCTCATAGATATAACCTATTCTAAGGAGCAGGTGAGAGCTGGATGACCTGATTTAAATTGTCTTGCAGTCTCCAGGGAAGTCCTGATTTTGTACTCCCCGGAATTGTGAGACCCGGACAGCTCTCACCTTTACTAGATGAGGGCAAATTTGCAAGTGCCAATTGCACCTGAAAATCATAAAATGTGTGCCTCCTCTATCAGCTTGACCCTAATGAAACTGAGGACCAGATTCAGAGTTTGTGGGTAGCACTGACACAGATGGGGCTATGTGAATGATGCAGGATTTTTGTCTTCCCACAGGTCAACTACAGATTGTGATCTGGAATTTCCTTCATGAGGATATATCTTAAGTCTTATCTATGTTAGTTAGACTTTTAGATCTGTGAATGACAGAAAACCCAACTCAAGTTGACTTAGGCAGGAAAAAGGTGTTCACTGGCTTGGGAAAGTGCGAAAAGTCAAGCTAGAACTAACTTCATACATCCCTTGATCTAGGGGCTAAAATGATGCAAACAAGACCAATTCTCTTTTCATTTCCTCATTCTGCCTCCCTTATTGATTTCATTCACAGCTCTTTTTGGAGGCAGGTGGGCAGCTTTTGGCTCCAGCACAGCATCTTTCAATATTCATATCTTTTTTTAAATTTTTTATTACACTTTAAGTTCTAGGGTACATGTGCACAACGTGCGGGTTTGTTACATATGTATACATGTGCCATATTGGTGTGCTGCACCCATTAACTCGTCATTTACATTAGATGTATCTCCTAATGCTATCCTTCCCCCCTTCCCCCACCCCACAACAGGTCCCAGTGTGTGATGTTCCCCTTCCTGTGTCCAAGTAATCTCATTGTTCAATTCCCACCTATGAGTGAGAACATGCAGTGTTTCATTTTTTGTCCTTGCAATAGTTTGCTCAGAATGATGGTTTCCAGCTTCATCCATGTCCCTACAAAGGACATGAACTCGTCATTTTTTATGGCTGCATAATATTCCATGGTGTATATTTGCCACATTTTCTTAATCCAGTCTATCATTGATGGACATTGGGGTTGGTTCTAAGTCTTTGCCATTGTGAAGAGTGCCGCAATAAACATATGTGTGCATATGTCTTTATAGCAGCACGATTTATAATCCTTTGAGTATATACCCAGTAATGGGAGGCTGGGTCAAATGGTATTTCTAGTTCTAGATCCCTGAGGAATCGCCACACTGTCTTCCACAATGGTTGAGCTAGTTTACAATCCCACCAACAGTGTAAAAGTGTACCTATTTCTCCACATCCTCTCCAGCACCTGTTGTTTCCTAACTTTTTAATGATCACCATTCTAACTGGTATGTGATGGTATCTCATTGTGGTTTTGATTTGCATTTCTCTGATGGCGAGTGAGGATGAGCATTTTTTCATGTGTCTGTTGGCTGCATAAATGTCTTCTTTTGAGAAGTGTCTGTTCATATCATTCGCCTACTTGCTGATGGGGTTGTTTGTTTTTTTCCTTGTAAGTTTGTTTGAGTTCTTTGTGAAGGACCTCTTCAAGGAGAACTACAAACCACTGCTCAATGAAATAAAAGAGGATACAAACAAATGGAAGAACATTCCATGCTCATGGATAGGAAGAATCAATATCGTGAAAATGGCCATACTGCCCAAGGTAATTCATAGATTCAATGCCTTCCCCATCAAGCTACCAATGACTTTCTTCACAGAATTGGATAAAACTACTTTAAAGTTCATATGGAACCAAAAAAGAGCTCACATTGCCAAGTCAATCCTAAGTCAAAAGAACAAAGCTGGAGGCATCATGCTACCTGACTTGAAACTATACTACAAGGCTACAATAACCAAAACAGCATGGTACTGGTACCAAAACAGAGATATAGACCAATGGAATAGAACAAAGCGCTCAGAAATAATATCACACATCTACAACTATCTGATCTTTGACAAACCTGACATAAACAAGAAATGGGGAAAGGATTCCCTATTTAACAAATGGTGCTGGGAAAACGGGCTAGCCATATGTAGAAAGCTGAAACTGGATCTCTTCCTTACACCTTATACAAAAATTAATTCAAGATGGATTAAAGACTTAAATGTTAGATCTAAAACCATAAAAACCCTAGAAGAAAACCTAGGCAATACCATTCAGGACATAGGCATGGGCAAGGACTTCATGTCTAAAGCACTGAAAGCAATGGCAACAAAAGCCAAAATAGACAAATGGGATCTAATTAAACTAAAGAGCTTTTGCACAGCAAAAGAAAGTACCATCCGAGTGAACAGGCAACCTACAGAATGGGAGAAAATTTTTGCAATCTACTCATCTGACAAAGGGCTAATATCCAGAATCTACAAAGAACTCAAGATTCATGTCTTATGGGAAAATAGAACTTCACACATTAACTAGTTTAGATACAAGTACAGTATTGAGACTAATTCTCATTAGCTCAACCCCAGATGAATCCCTGTAGCCAGGAGGCTGGAATTTTATCCTTGTGCAGCTCTGAGTGACATGTTCATTCCTGAAGCTGGTATGATGTCAACTACATCAGAAATCCATACTGGGAGAGTGAAGGAGGGCAGGAGAACAAAGGGGAGAGGCACTGATATCACAAGGGGCAGCAGAACAAAAGACCACAAAAGTTCAGTACAAAATTCTGCAGGCTTACTAAAGAGATTGTAAACCCAGCTGCTTCTAAAGACCAAAGATGTAGGTCCAATTGGAGTAAGAATTGGCAAACTGAGCAGTCACTAGAAGATCTAGTGCCCCATGCCGCATGAAAGCAATCTTGCCAGCCCCTTGGAAAATAAAAGGTTCACCTCTGGGAAATGGGCTCTTGACCTACAAAGAAATACCTGTGTGAAACTCTGTTATTTCTTCTAATACAACTTTTGTTTTTCTTTGTAGTCAGCATAAAAGTTGACAGCCTAGTATCAGCTTACTGGGATGCTGTTCACTGAAGGGAACTATCTAAGTTTCAGCATTAGAGTTGGATATAAAATAAATATAATAGTCCCATGAAGATATTCTCAGACACAAGGAATACCAATAACTTGGCACCATTATCAGTAAACAGCTGGAGTTTCTGAAGGCATATTATTGATCATCTTGTGACACTTTTTCTCACTCATGGGGAGATCATCCATTTTCAGGACTTCAAATAACAGTCATATGTAGATAGAAGTTACATATTTCTCCAGATGAGATTCATTGCGTAGGTCCAAATACAATTCAACTCCTACTGGCATCTCAAATCCGTAATATTTAATACTGAACTGAATGTCTTGAGTCCTGTTCCACTTCCTGTGTTCTCTGTCTTGGCTTACCATTTCACCAACCCAATCTAAGCCATAAACTTGGGGGTCATTTTAGAGAACCCCTCCCCCAGATGATACCTGTTGACACTTTTTGCATCTTTCAATCCATCTTCTACATGACTTCCACTCACATATTCATTCAAGCCACATTTTACATGTCTCAATTTCATACCTAGCATGTAAAAGGTCTATTTTAGATATTAGTATACAACAGTGAGCAACACAAATGCCCTGCCCTCATAAAGCCTATATTTTATTGGGAAGAGTGAGTATGTGAATAAACGTAAATAAAACAGGTAAGAGGTAGAGAGAGAGTTTGGAATGGGGAGTTGCTATATTCTGCAGTGTGGTCATGGAAAGTTTCTCTGATAAAATAGCATTTGACAGAAGACTTTAAAGAAACAAAGGAATGAGCAATGTGGATACGGGAGTGAAATGAGATTCAGTGTACAGAACAGCAAAATGTATAGGGGTAAGTGTACATGCATAGGATACCAAGGAGTCCCATGTAGCTGAAGTGGAAGGAGCAAGGGCATGATGGTAGCAAATACTGACAGAGAGGGTAATCGGGATGGGGGGGATCAGATCAGGGGAGGGCATTGTAAGGTTTTGGCTTTTATGGAGTAAAAGGAGAAGTTAGCCCCGACATGGTAGCTCATGCCTATAATCCCAGCACTTTGGGAGGCTGAGGTGGGTGAATCATGAGGTCAGGATATCGAGACCATCTGGCTAACATGGTGAAACCCTGTCTCTACTAAAAATATGAAAAATTAGCCAGGCGTGGTGGCGGGTGTCTGTAATCCCAGCTACTCAGGAGGCTGAAGCAGAATTGCTTGAACCTGGGAGGCGGAGGTTGCAGTAAGCCGAGATGGTGCCACTGAACTCCAGCCTGGGCGACAGAGTGAGATTCTGTCTCAAAAATAAATAAATAAACAAAAGGAGAAGTCACTGGAGAGTTCCCAGCCAAAGAATGAGTTAATCTAACATTGTAAAAAGAACAGTCTGAAAACTGGAAGTGGAAAACAGACTATAGTTTTAGGGTTGTTGTGCACTGAGTTTTATCTCCCCAAAATTTATATGCTAAAGTCTTACCCCGTAACATCACTATATTTGGAGACAGGGTCTTTAAGAAGGTAATTACGGTTAAATGATGTCATTAGGTTGCGGCCTTAATCTGATATGATTGATGTTCTTATAAGAAGAGAACGAGACACCAGATCTCGATCTCCCTTCCCGCTCTTTCTTTCTCTCTACATGTGAAACCGCCTTTGCAAAGATTATTACAGTGAGAAAAATCTGGCGTAGGAAAATCATGGTAGTGAAAGAAATCGGACTCAACCCCATCTTTCTTCTCACCTTCGAGCTGTGTTGTTCATTCCTGGGCGTAGACCAAGCTAACTATGGGAGGAATCTTTTTTTTTGCGGGGAGAGGGGGCGGTTGGAATCTTGCTCTGTCACCCAGGCTGGAGTGCACTGGTGCAGTCTTGGCTCACTGCAACCTCCATCTCCTGGGTTCAAGCAGTTCCCATGCCTCAGCCTCCTGAGTAGCTGGGATTACAGGCGCCCACCACCACGCCCGGCTAATTTTTGTATTTTTAATAGAGACAGGGTTTCACCATTTTGGCTAGGCTGGTCTCAAACTCCTGACCTCAAGTGATCTGCCTGCCTTGGTCTCCCAAAGTACTGGAACTACAGGCATGAGCCACTGTGCCCAGCCAACATAGTTTAACTGTGAAACAAAGATGATGATAGCCCAGAAACAAACCCCCTCCTTACTTGAGGATCAGACCACTTTTTAAAAAACTAATGAATTAGCCATAGATCAGAAATTATGGCTCAGGAGTCATGCAGCCAGAGGCCACAAGATTCCCAGTTTTCCCAAATGTTTCAGTAGATAATAACATCACTATTGTAAAATCTGAGATTGGTGTTCAAAGTATTTTTCAGACCCAGAATTCTGATGGACCAGCTGGCACCAACCAGACTGGTAAACTGGCTCATCTAGCCTTGTTGCTTCCATTCAGGAACAGACTCAGTGCAAGAGAACAAGCTCTGACTCCCTGTGATTTTATCCCTGATCCAGCCAATCAGCACTCCCCACTCTCTAGCCCCTGCCTGCCAAACTATCCTTAAAAAACCCTAGTGTCTGAATTTTCAGGGAGGCTGATTTGAGTGAGAACTCCAGTCCTTCTGCTTAGGTAGTTCTGTGTATATTAAACTCTTTCTCTGTTGCAAAAACTGGCTGTTCTCAGTTCATCGGCTTTTCTGGGCAGCAGGCAAGATGAACATGTAGAGCGATTACACATGGGTACAGAGAAAAGGCCGTGTGAGGACAAAGCAAGGGTGTAGCTGTCTGCAAGCCAGAAAGAGAGGCTTACCAGAAACCAAACCTGACAGCACCCTGATCTTGGACTTCTGACCTCCGTAACTGTGAGAAAATAAATTTCTGCTGTTTAAGCCACCCACTGTGTGGTATGTTGTTATGTCAGATCTAGCAGACTAAACTACTATAACAAAGGTACCCCTATATATAAGATAAAGGTTGATTTCTCTCCCATAGAATCATCTAAGTTCTAGGCTAGTGGACAGTTCTGCTCCATTCGATTATTTAGGGGCTCAGGTTTTTCCATCTTGTTTCTCTATCAAGTTTACTGTATTGTCATCATCTGCATTGCCAAAGCCATATTCTTGTGTTGCACCAGACTGATGAGAAGAAGGAAAGGCATATAAAGGAGCAATCCCAGTCTCTTAAAAGATATGTCTCAGTAGTGGTTCATACTCCATTGTCATGAACCTTGTTACATGAGTGGGGCAGGGAGACTGGGGAATGCAGTAAAGATGGTAGTCATGTATCAGGCTCCAATTGTATTACTATGGCAGAAGGGGAGAACAGATTATATTGGACAACTAATTATTTTTTACTACAGCCTGATCCTTTGGCCAGGAAGTATCTATGGACCTTTCTTTTAATGTAAAAATACACACAATCGCTCTTCAAAAAAGACAACCCTAAGCCCCACCAATTTTTGAATTTAGATCAGAACCCAGAATCTCTGGGTGATGAACAATTTTCTCCACCAAATCTGGATGTATTCCTAGGACACAAAAACTAAAAGACGAGTTGTTTGCAAACTGACAATGCAACAAACACACCCTATATACAATCATGGACTAGGGACAGGATAACCGTATTAAAAACTATCAATTGGAAACAAACAAATGAACAAACAGCAGTCAATGGTTTATGTAGTGATGGGTCTTGCTGTGTAGGAATTGCTTAAATGCCCTAATCTGGCAGTTGAATTTCCTTGATTTAACCCCGGTTCTGCTTTCTCAAAGGAATTTCCTGTCTATTATCCTCCTGGAAAATATCCAAAGTGTCCTCTTTAGGGACTGTGCCTACTTTTGGAGCCCACTTCTTGCTTGTGCAAATTTGGTGATACCAGATTTGTTTTAAACCTCAGTCACAGGTGTTTTGCAGACTAGGCTTTGGTTCCTTTGGAAATACATTTCTCAGTTATCTCAAAAACATAATATGTTTCTGCTGTATTCATTCTCAGTCACGTTTGGCTATAGCCAAATCCAAGGTTTTTTTTCCTTTAGCCATAATGTTTTCATTTGTTTTATGTAACTGTGCCTTGCTACCCATGCCGCCAACCCGTATGCTACCTTAGCAGCTCTCTGAAACAATAGACTTGGATAAGAAGGCAAGATAAGAACCTTAAAGTTTGGGTTCTGTGATCAGAAAGCTTTTTCAGCCTTCAGACCCTGATCCTTTCTATTCTTTTCCATTTCTGCCTGCCAACAGGCTAATTCTCAACTGAGCTCATCACTTCTTTGTTATAACTTGCAAGCAATAAGGATCTGTTCTTTCTAGACATTTCTTAGACCTGCTACTTCAGGAGGCATGTGGTCTCCCTTCCCAATTGTTTGAGGCAATAGTTTACACAATGTTTTGCCAGGATATACCAAGTATTTGTGGGTTTCTCATCTCCAATTGCCCTTCTGATGAATAATGACACATTTTAGGTATTATAATGGTAGCGCTCCATATATGGTGGTTCTTTCTGTATTAGGTTAAAGATAGCAGCTAAATAAAGAGACTATAAAATACAATGCTTAAAACAAGGTGGAAGATTTTTCCTAGCTCACATAATCCTCTGAATTTCAGGTTGATAGGTAGCTGTCTTCCGTATAAAGAATCAGGGACTCAGATTCTTTCTATGTTATTTTCTTACGACCTCATAGGATATTGTCTTCATTTGCAAGATTAAAACTATGTCTCAGGTATGTCCATTGTGTAAAGAGGAGATTATGAAGGAGGTGGGTCTAGAAGTAGGCACACTTATGTTCTGCTCATATTTTAGTGGTGAGAACAAAGCCACATCTAACTGAAAGGGAATCTGGGAGCTGTAGTGTGTGTAAGCAACCTTGTGCAAAGCTTCAGTTGTATTATTATGAAAAAAGTAAGAATGCTAGTCAGCAGCCTCTGTTATGGGAGACCGTCTAAAAGCCGGGATCCTAGTTAAGAGGCTACTGCAATCATCAAGGTATGCAATGATCATGTCTTTGTAGAGGAGCAGTGGTAAAGGTGTTGAGAAGGAGTTGGATTTTAGATATATTTTGAAAGCTAGTAGAATTTGCTAATTGATTGGATATAGGTATGAGAGAAGAAGGTGACTAAGATTTTCGGCTTGTGTACCTGAGTAGCGACATGTACTGAGAGAGGGAAAATTAGAGGAAGGGCAGGATTGAGATGCAGAAAATAAAGAACTAGATTTTGAACTAATTAGACATCCAAGTAAGCAGGTCATGTGGGGATATATAAGTTTGGAGTTCAGGAATGTTATTGAAGATATAAATTTCTGGGGCCATCAGTGTGTAGATGGTATTTAAAGCCATGCATCTGTAATACCATCTAGAAAGTGAGTGAAGCGAAAAAAGCAAAGAGCTCTAAGAACTGAGCGTTAGTGCACTCCAGTGTTTAGAAGCCAAGGAGATTGGGAGAAACCAGTCAAAACTATTGACAGGGTGGCCAGGGAGGTAGGGGGAGAATTAAGAGGTAAAGTTTCCCTAAATACAAGAGAAGAAGGTATTTCACGAAGGAGAAAGTCGCAGACTAGGTCAAATATTAGTATTTCGATGAAGTTGAAACTGACAATCAAATGGCAATGTGGAGCCTAACTGGTGACCTTGACAGAGTGTTACGTTGGATGGAGTTGAAGAGAGAATGGGACTAGAGAAAGTAAAGACCAAACATGACCAAATTTTGGAGAGGTTTAAAGATAAAGGGAAGTAGTGAAGTGGAGTAGTAACTTGAAGGAAACTACGGGAACATGAAAGGTTCTTTTAATATGAGATATATTAAAACAGGTTATGTATTCATAGGGATAATCCAATAGAGAAAGAAAAATATCACAATGTGTAAGAAGGAGTGATAATCATTGGAATGACCCTAAGCAATAGAATCTAGTGTTCGAGCATTGATCTTGATCTTAAATAGGAACACGCTTCATCCACTGTCATGAAGGAAGATAGGGAAAATGAGTATAGATGCAAGTAAGTTGATAGACACAGCAGTGGAAATATGTGGACATTCTTTTCTGATGGCTTCTACTTTATCAATCACATAGGAAGCAGGGTTCTCAGCTGAGAGAGGGTCAGGAGAGAGGAACTAAAGGTTTGAGAAGAGATGAGAAGTTGTGAAGTTGGGGTCTAGAAGAAGAGGAGTGAATGAATTCAGTGTATGTAGAAGAGTTGCTTGATGTTCCTGATTATGGATTTAAAGTGAGACAGTCAGAAGAAATGAATATTTTTTTCCAACCTTGTCTAGCGTTGTGATTGTAGGTGCAGAATAGACAAGAGTTGGTTTAACCAGCACAGGGATTTATCCAGGAGTACTTGTTAAGATCCAGTGAGAAAACAGAAACCATACCACCAACTAGAACAAAGGAAATCTAATATAAACAATACCTAGGTGAGAGATGGTTAACTACTAAACAGGGATGAAAGAGAATTCTAAGGTGCACAGAGGCAGTGCCTGCAGAGGGTGACTAGATGCCTACATGCCAATCACAGCACTAGAAATGTCTCTTCTTTCACTTCTAGCCTTGCAGTTTCCCTCTAGCATTCTGTATGGGCAGAGCTTATTCTGAAGAAATGTCTGCAGAATCGAGCTCTTGTATCACGAAGCAGGGCAAAGAAGAGTGGGGTTTGGAACTGAAAGACAACAACTTAATAATTAGCACAACAACTTAATAATTAGCGCAACCAGTTGAGCACAAGGTGGAAAGAGCGGGCAAGAAAAGTGAGGTCGTATATCGGAGAGTTATTATAATCATCATGGAATCTTATCTGGATAAGGAGGGAGAGACGGAAAAGGAGGTGAAAGGCAGTAAAAAGAAGAAGGATTCTGGGCCACTACATCCTGTAGCCTGCTGGAATGGCACTTTCTGGTAGGGCGCAGGGTATGACCTGCACAACTGTTCCCCAATGCTCTGGAATGCATTGCAAGACCCATTTGAACCCCAGAAAGACTGGAGGAGGGTTCCACATGTGAACAAATCTGATTTTGCTATGTCAACTTTCAAAATTATAAAGATATACTAGAAGAATCCTGTTGGAGAAAGTAAGTGGAGAAACTAATTCGTGCTCAGGCACTTTCATTTTCTGTAAGGACCATGGAGAAGGCAAATTTTCACCTAAGCTATTATTATTAAACATTGCAAAACTTGGGGATCTTTCAGTGCTTTTCCACTTTATTTCCTAAGCTATGAAGAAGAATACTGGAATATTCAGTTCTGTTAATTTGTATAATGAAACAATGAATGTATTAAGTATGTTTTCCAAATTACATGGAGATTCTCATATTCCCCTTCTCCTTCCTTGCCTGCATCTCTTCCTCCTCCCACCCTCTTGAGAATCATTGACCTAGACATATAAATGTCTAACAAGGTAATCTCAGGGATCTGAGGGAGTGCAAGAGGCCACTCAGGAAGAAATCTTAAGCGTGAAGCATTTTACCCCACTAAAATCATGCTAGTTACTGACAGCCAACTCTGCCTGCCAGTAATTATAGCCTGTCAGGGTTCACAGGCACTTGCATTTCACAAGGATGTGTGAATTGCACATGTCTTACATTTCTTAGTAGGGCCCTGCCCTCCAGCAATATTTTTACCAAATGACAGTTTTCAGGGAGGTATTGGATCTTATTTAAGTGAAAATAAATAAATAAATAATAATAATAATAATAATAGTTATTCTTCACTGTAAGACCACAAAGGAAGCTGCAATTAATGAATTTGCAGAGTCAGGAACATTGCTCAAGGCATTAGCTCAGTTTGGTGTAGAGCTGTTTGTTTACAAGTCATTAGGAGACCCCAGACCCATTCGTGTTGACAGGTAGTCTTCAGTCCTTTATCTGCTTTTTTCCCCTCCTTAAACTAATTTTTTATGGTGGTAAGATATACATAACATAAAAATTACTATTTTAACCTACTCATTTAGATGTCTCAAGGGTAAGCTGCCTCTTTTTAATCTACCTATGCAATATAAAATTAAGAGCCAATTACACTATCATCAAATAGAGGAGGACTTTTAAAAGATAACTGGAGAGTGATATAGAAGGTTTCCTAATCACTACACCTAATTGCAAAGAGGAGCAAAGAATTTTTCATGAGTATCTGAACTATAATTAAATACAAATAATCAACTATGAACTTTCCATTATTTTAGCAGTGTGTTCTCTGAGGCAACCAAACTTTTCCCAGGGGAAAATAGATTACTGTTTGCTGTAAATCAAATGTGTGTGGGAAAAAAGGGCATACAACAAAGTGGGAAATAAGACAGATAAGACTCCAGGAAAGTAGAGAAAGAATTCCCAAGTCAAGAAGACATAGGAGAACTTTTGCAGGCTAAATGAAGAGGAATCTAATAAGAGAAAACCCTAAATAAAAATGAAGTTGGAGGAGTATGTGGAGAAGTGGGCTTGCGCTAAAAAGGTGATACAAGGATCATATATGTAACCTACTAGGGGGAGTCCAACCAAAAGCAATCAACTTCCATTCTGGATTTCATTAGAAAATTCTTCATTCAACAGGGACAAATTCAGCTTCTATTTTTTTTTTTTTTTTACACATAACAGTTGATCACTGGATGAGCAAGATATACCCATAGTAGGCACCCTCACTGTTGTGGAGTAATGATTTTAGAAGGAAGGTTGTGCATTGGGGTGAATGTGGAGAGTAGAAAGTGTTCTTGCCCTTCTAAGCTCAGGGAATTAATTCATCAATTCATTCATTCTTTACTGAAACTTTTTTCTTTTTTTTGGCATTACCTAGCTTCCAGACAAAAACACTTTTTCACAATTGTAAGCAAGACCAACAAATTTATTCTTTTATGGTCCTTACTATTTTCCTAAAGAGAAAGACAATAAACACACAAGTAAACAAGAAAATATCAGATATTAACATCTGCAGTGAAGAAATTACAGCAGAATGGTGAGACAGCGTACACATCTTCTTGCATAAAGTGAATTATTAGACGTTTTTATTTTTCCTCCCTCTCTTTCTCCTCCGTCTTTTTCTTTCTCCTTTGCTTCCTTCACACATTTTCTGGAGCCCATATTATGTATCAGGCATATCTGGTTTATATTTTTATACTCCCTAAACCCTACTTGAGAGAAAAAGTAGTGTTTTGCGCATAATAGGACTTCAGTAAATTGTTGGAAAGATTCAGTTGTTCACAAACTTAGACGACATGAAATGAAGAGCGTAAAATATCAAAAGAGAGGAAAGAAAAAATGAGCATAATTAACACAGAAACAGGTTAAAATTAGATGACAGTGAGCCTTATTGGCACAAATAATGACTACATCAATATGGCATTTGAAATAGCAGGACGCCATCATTTATCTCACTTTTGTGCCTCATCTGTCTTATGAATTTGGAGAAAGCAAGGCATTTTGCCAAATTTAGAAGCAATTCAAATTTTATGTATTAAGACTTTCGACTGAAAGTTGTAGATGTCTGTATTTGAGCTCTGATTGCTGGCAAGATAAAATTTCCCAGTTAAAAGAAAATCAGTTTTTAAGATTATGAAAGAGAGAGAGAGAGAGACCTAATGTGCCGAGTTAATTGTAAATAATCAGAAACAGATGGACCGATGTCTTCTTAAGAGATAGAAGGGAAAATAGAGGAAAAACAGTGAGTGGCAGAATGCAATTTGGGGGTCGTTGCTTTTGATCACATAGCCTTAGCATGTCGGGTAACTAACAAGCTTAGGCCAATTTTCCCTGGTAAAAGAGCTTTGGATGGCATAAGGCAGACATTTTTCCTCTTAATTCTCCTGGTAATAGCAATTTATCTTTTTCAAGCAGTGGTGGAAATGGAGGAATGCACACGAATGCAGATGCTGGACCTCTCTGCCCACCTCATATGTAAATGTTATAATAGGATTTACCTGACTTAGCAGTACAGTGGAGGCTCCCAGAATTCATTTTGATTCTTACCCCTGCTCACAAAGGCTATATAGGTTTGTAGAAAAGATCAGCATTAAGCAGAAAAAGTCACAGCCATACTAACACTTTTGGAAAGTATGAGTTTACCATAAAATAAAAGCCAATCTAAAATCCTGGTCAGAAAGTTACAGGTGTCTTAGGGTGGTGGTGGCTTATCCACAATTTGACTTAGGCAGATGTTGTATCTTACATTTTAATGTTCATCAATAAATTCCCTCAACCTAAGGCATATAAACACACATTCATGAAAGAATCCACACGACTCTCTTTATTTTTAGGAGATTACATAAAATATTTATATCCCTCTGTCTTCCTAACCAATTACTTTCCCTAAGAAAAAAAATAATCCATATGAAATGTGATTAAAAATTTACCTTGTACCAAATAACTTGCAATTAACTCATTCATTTCCACATTTCTTCATTCTCAGTTACAGTTGGGATGCATTGTAAAACAACTATCACTTTTGAACCTTTCAAACTGGAAATACACCATATCAATGGTGGCAGGCAAGTCAAAACACAATGTAGATTTTGTATCAATCAGAATGTAAAATGATCTCATTAGAGTTTCAGGTCTATATGTGGGTGCATTTTCAGCTACTCCGCTTTCCTGCATGAAAGTTTAGCAAAGATTAAGTCATTTACCAGCGACAGTTGGCTAAGGCAGCTGAGTGCAGGCTTTGATGAAATGTGTCAGTCATTTTCCAGCAACTCTGCCTTAGACAGTAGGCTATCAGGAGTAACCGCTGTCAAAGAACTATTGTCAATGTGGTTGGAATTCTTTAGACAGAACATTCCTCTCCTAAATATTTTCTTTAACCTGTTTGTGAGTCTTTTCTTTTTATGACTGTATTTAGACGGGCGGATCACGAGGTCAGGAGATCGAGACCATCCTGGCTAATATGGTGAAACCCCGTCTCTACTAAAAAATACAAAAAACTAGCCGGGCGACGAGGCGGGCGCCTGTAGTCCCAGCTACTCGGGAGGCTGAGACAGGAGAATGGCGTGAACCCGGGAGGCGGAGCTTGCAGTGAGCTGAGAGCCGGCCACTGCACTCCAGCCTGGGTGGCAGAGCAAGACTCCGTCTCAAAAAAAAAAAAAAAAAAAAAAAATTAACATTCTGAACATGATAGCCTGGATTTATTTTTTGAAAGAAATTCTGGGGGAGTAATGAGTGGAAAGGATGGACTTTAGAATTCATACAAAGAAGTAGCAGTACACATATTCATTACGTGAGTGATGGGATCAGTCGTACCCCAAACCTCAGCATCACGCAATATACTCATGTAACAAACCTGCACATGTACCCCCTTGAATCTAAAATAAAAGCTGAAATTATAAAAAAGAGCAGTACATAAGTAATACATAATTAATCAATAAATGTCACATAGTATCCTATTTATATAATATTTTGTTCTAAATTTTACTTAAAATTAACTAGCTATTCTTATTTAGCTAAATTTGAAGAATTAAATATTGTTTCTGTTCTCGTACATCTCATAGCCTGAACCAAACCCAAATATCTCATGGTGCTGGTACATAGCACAGACTCTAAACACTTTGTGGCATATTTATTTAAAGCAGAAAAATCTCCGCCTTCCAAGGGTCTCAGTAACAGATCACGCCAGGAACTATTCCAACCATTTCAGATACTGAACTTTCAAAATACTTCTACTTCTCTTTCTCTGAAAAAATCGTAGTGATCAGATCCTAACAAAATTTGAAATCTCTGAGCAGATATACAGAAATATCCATATATAAAGATAAGCAAATTTAACACACAAGAAAATGAATTTGAAGCAATGACCATTTGATATACAAACAGTGATTTTCTTACATCAAAATAAGCTACTTTAAATTTATCTTATGTAAAAGATCAGCTCAAGGTCCATGACTTCTGTTTGAAAGTGTTTCATGGGATTCTTAGCAACACAACACTTTTTAGCTTACAATTTGGTAATGAATGAGTAGACTGACCTTTTTAAATGAAATGTATTAGCCTGGGCATTATCACCATCAACTAGAAGCAAAGGGCCTTCTAGTTCAAAAGTGTCCTCTCAAATTATCTTGTGTGTGTTTTCCAAAATTGAATCTTCATCTTAGGATTTTAAATGTTGATTTAAGACTTTAGTGAAAGATGTGCATTTGGGAAGCTGGACCAAACAGTGGGAGTATTGTTAAATATTTTGTTAAATATACAGAACCTTTATTTGGGGTTAATTTTTTAGGGAGAAAATCTTACTTTAAAAATATCGTGAGTTATGTTTTGAGATCTTGAAAACTTTTTGTAGGTAAATTATCAAGTGGCATTGGTGCTAGGAGGAAAAAGACATGTCAACAGATAATTACAATAAAATGTGATAAGTGCTATTATAAGGATTTGTGCCAAGTCCTCTGAGAGGGCTCCTCCCCTTCCATATGGGGATTTTTGGCAATGACAGAATCAGGGTGTGGGTGAATTTGCTGAAGTGATTGCAATCAGGTCAGGAGATTAAAAAACTCTTGAAGTAGGGACTTAAGACAGTCTTCCTACTTATGATATGTTCAATATGAAGGAAATAATGCTAAATAAAGAAAAAAAGGACATTACTAAGATTATCTGAAAACTCACTCTGGCATTCTAACTGAAATGAAAATTTCACCTATAATTGAGTACAGTTATAATGTTTAAAATATATATGGCACTTTGTACTTTTCAAAGAAATTTCTCATTGTATTAGGATTTGACTTAAAAAGCAATTTAATTTTTAACATATCCATCCGTCCATTCATTCATTCATTCAAATATGCTGTGTGCCAGATGCTGTATCAGGAGTTGGTAATTCAAAGATGAACAAGACATTGCTCCTTTGTTTATATATTGTATTCTTACTAAACTGTGAACATCTTTGAGGAGAAATGTATTTTTAGCACATAGGTACTCACTGTCTGTCTGTTGAATGAATATTTGAATTTATGAATAAATGAGTAAATGTTCTGATCAAGTTGCAAATAACTCATTTACCAAACTGAAGTTTGGGCATATTAAGATAATAGGTACTGGAGTCAGAAGCCCTGGTTTTATGTCTTAGCTTGGATATACTAGGATGATACTGGAAAATTTACTTAACCTTTTCTAGTCACATTTTCCTAAACTTGGGGATAAAATAATCTCTCTCTTAAAAGGTTGCTAGGAGGGTGAATGTGCAAGTGCTCTCCAATTGAATGTGCTATTTAGATGTTAGTAATTATTGCAATAATATTCTTATATTCTACACTAGACAATATTATATGACACTAACATTCATATATTCTACACTATAGTGCAACATTTAAAGGGAAGTTGCCCTATTAGTCATAAAGTAGCATATTCTTTCCACAATGGAGAAATCAAGAGTGCTATTCCTAGCAGTATGCCAGTTATTCTGGGGTAAATTACATCAGTGATGAGAGTCAGAGGCCAAGAGAGAAGGCTCTATATTGATGGGCCGACTAAAGGGGACGGGAAGTCTTGTGACTTGGGAATAGCATAGATTCCATGTAGTTGTAACTAAAGTACAGGGTTCTAAGTCTGACTGGCAACAAGGCAAGTTTGCTCCATGGTCAGTATATGGTCCCAACAATCACCACTCAGGCATCTGAATCTTGGGTAAGGTATTCTGATGATATTTGGAATGTCATTGAATGGGGGCTAAGGAACTAGATGATTTTTATAGATAAAGGAGTATCATGGACATTGCTAAATATACATGAAGATGGAAATAATTGAAATAAGATGAGGCTTATAGGCAGTGGCCTAGATGACATAGATGGTAATAACACTGTTATTATTACTACCTCCACCACCACCAATAACAATATGTTGACAGTCTACCTAACATTCTTCATTATCTCTATTAATACTCATGAAAAACTACTCAGGTACCCATTTCATTTTACAGATAAAAGGATACATCTAGATGCATCAAATAACTTGTCTGAGGCTATATTGCAAGTAAATTGACTCAGCTCCTATGAATCCAAGTCCACTACTATTTCATGTAAGAGGCCTGCTTCTTTCTTCTCTAAAAGGCAGGATGTCAAGGTATTGTGCAGGGTGGACTGGAGGAACAGAAATTTTCCCTGCGTAGTCGACGATATTTGCTACAGGATGCCTTGGGTTGTTTTTTACATGTGTGCATTTTCTCCCTGATGAAATGAAAACTCCCTGAGAGCAGTAAGCACCATCTTATTCTCCTTATTTAGCTCTGAGGACAGTAGACATACTTAATAGACTGTGTAAATATGTTTTAGCAATTATTAATGTTATCATAAATATCCATTGAAAATTTGCTTTCCAGTTAAATAGCTTATTTGTGAACTGCTAGCCACTCCTGCTCTTTTTTTTTTTTTTTTTTTTTTTTGAGATGGAGTCTCACTCTGTTGCCCAGGCTGGAGTGCAGTGGTGCGATCTTGGCTCCCTGCAACCTCCACCTCCCGAGTTCAAGCGATTCTCCTGCCTCAGCCTCCTGAGTAGCTGGGACTACAGGCACATGCCACCACACCTGGCTAATTTTTTGTATTTTTAGTAGAGATGGGGTTTCACCAGATGGGCCAGGCTGGTCTCGAACTCCTGGCCTCAGGTGATCCACCCACCTCAGCCTTCCAAAGTGCTGGTATTACAGACGTGAGCCACCATGCCCAGACCCACTCCTGCCCTCTCTAACACACATACACAGATGTCACTACTGAGCCCATTTCTTTCTCACATCCATGCTGCTATTAGATCCCTTGATGTGGCCGGGCGTGGTGGCTCAAGCCTGTAATCCCAGCACTTTGGGAGGCCGAGACGGGCGGATCACAAGGTCAGGAGATCGAGACCATCCTGGCTAATACGGTGAAACCCCGTCTCCACTAAAGAATACAAAAAAAAACTAGCCGGGCGACGAGGTGGGCGCCTGTAGTCCCAGCTACTTGGGAGGCGGAGGCAGGAGAATGGCGTAAACCCGGGAGGCGGAGCTTGCAGTGAGCTGAGATCCGGCCACCGCACTCCAGCCTGGACGACAGAGCCAGACTCCGTCTCAAAAAAAAAAAAAAAAGATCCCTTGATGTATCCCATAACGAATACGTCGTGACAGGCCTCATCAGGCAGGGCGGCTGCTGAGCACACCTCCTTGTTGCCATGTTGCCTGTAACCATGATCCCCTTTTCTACAAACATAGCACCAGGCACATCTAATCTGCAATATGATATCCCATGTTTTATTTTATTGTTTGCTTCTTAATGAAGTTTGCTTCAAACTTCATTATTTGATTTAGCTTATTTAAGGAAGGAGAGACAGAAGATAGAGCAAAATGGGTTGAAGTAGAATGAGTGAAGAAGAAAATATCTTAAATGTTGGACTTTAAGACATTATTTGTGTTCAAAATTAATTTGTGTCAGTCTCATCTCTGACAACTAGACTATAAGCATATTCATCAAATGGAAGCTTAGGTGAGACCTGAATGTAGAACAGATACCCATTTTTCTTGTGTATGAAGTTGCTGCTGCTGTTTAAGACCTGTCTGGCTCTTATTATCCTGCCAGGCTCTTACTCTCCTGGCTTGATCTTTTTAGAAAGCTGTTGGCAAGGGCTTCAGAGGGTGACCAGCTGAAACTAACCATGCTGTAGGTTTCTGACTGCAAAAAAATTCTCTACCCAGTTCACAATCAGTAAGGCTATAACAGAAACACCTTGGAAATTTCTCAAACTATCTGGTCCTGCTCATCCTCCCTCCAGTGAGATATCAGACATTCTGACGGGGCAATAAGCATGTGAGATTTGGAAAAGCTTCCTAGTTGGTTCAATCCCTCTGCCTGTCTTTGCTCTGAGAATTGCTGGCCTACTACTTAAGAACATGTTATTTGGATTCCGTTACTTCTGTATTTAAATCCTGGCTAAGGCACTTGTTGGCTCTGTGACATTGGGAGAATTACATAATCTCTGATGATCTTCTTTCATTTGAAAAATGTAGTTAATAATTACTCAAATAGTTAGGCATAAATTGCTAACATATGTTCAAGACTTATACACTGAAAACACAGAAACATTGAAAGAAAAATTAAGGAAGATGTGAATATGTGAAAAGATATATCATACTCATAGATTGGAGGATTTAATATAGTTGAGTAATTCTTCATAAATTGATGTATAGAGTCAAACTAATGCCAATAAAAACCTTAATGTGAGTGTGATTTTTATAGAAAATGATACACTGATTCTAAAATTTATAAGGAGACACAAAAGATCTGGAAGAGGCAGAAAAAATTTGAAGAAGATCAAGGAAGATGCAGAACTTATACCTCCAGATTTCAAGACTTACCTTAGTAATCAATACCATGTGATAGTGGCATAATTATAGACATATAGATAGATGGAATAGAATAGAGTCCAGATATGTACTGTCAGGTGATTTTTGACAAAGGTACTTCGATAATTCAGTGGGGAAAGAATAATTTTTTAAATAAATGGTGCTGAAAACCTGGTTATTTGTATGGAAAAAATTAATCTAAATCTCTACTTTACAGCATCCACTAAAGTAAACTGGAGATGAATCATAGCCCTAAAGACAAGTCATAGAACTGTAAAACACATAGAAGATGAGATAACAAAAATATTTTTAACAGTTGCATACACAAGATTTCTTAGGACACAGGAAACACTAACTATACAAGAAAATAGTTAATGAACTGGACAGCATCAAAACTGTCAGCATTTACTCTTCAAAAGACACCATTGAGTAAATAAAAAGGCAAATACCAAACTCTGAGGAAAAGAATATTTGCAATAGCTAATAAAGAATTTGAATCTAGAATAATAACTCTTAAAACTTAGTAAGAGGACAAACAAGGATCCAAAATAAACAAAATATTTGAATACATATTTAAAGAAAAGAAGACCATGATGGCCATGAAAAGATGTTCAACATCATTAGTCATTAGGGAAATTCAAATGGAAACTGGAAGGAAATACTACATACCTACTGGAACAGTCAAAATTTAAAAAGACTGATAAGGCCGAGACGGGCGGATCACGAGGTCAGGAGGTCGAGACCATCCTGGCTAACACGGTGAAACCCTGTCTCTACTAAAAATACAAAAAACTAGCCGGGCGAGGTGGCGGGTGCCTGTAGTCCCAGCTACTCGGGAGGCTGAGACGGGAGAATAGCGTGAACCCGGCAGGCGGAGCTTGCAGTGAGCTGAGATCCGGCCACTGCACTCCAGCCTCGGCCACAGAGCGAGACTCCGTCTCAAAAAAGAAAAAAAAAAAAAAGACTGATAATACCTATTTTGCTGTTGGGAATGGAAAATAGCACAATCACTTTGGAAAACAGTTTGGCAGTTTCCTATAAAGTTAAATAAACACTTATCATATACCCCCAAATTCTATACCTAGGCATATATCCAAAAGAAATGAAAACATATGTCCACTAAAAGACTTGTACACAAATGTTCATAGCAGCTTAAAAAAAAAAAAAAAAGCCCCAAATTGGGTAAAGCTCAAATGTCTGTCAACAGATGAATGAATAAATTGTGTTATGGACATACAATGGGATATTATCACTCATCAGTGTTACAACCCTGAGGAATCTGAAACATAATGCCGAGAAAAAGAAACCAAACACAAAACAGTATTTACTGTACAATTCCATTTAAGTGAGATTCTAGAACAAGCAAAAGTAATCCATTGGAAGAGAAATAAGATCAGTGGTTGCCTGGATGCAGAAAGAGAGCAGCTGGGTTACACTGAAAAGGCATCCAAGGGAATATCTTGGACATGTTCTTTATTTTGATTTAGGTGGTGGTTTCATGACGTATTCATTTTTCAAAACTCATCAAACTCTGCACTTAAGGTTGAATGCATTTTATTGTTTAAATGCCAACTTTTTAGATTACAAACTTAAAAACATATTGGGTCAGTTTGAGAGCTCACCAGTAGTCTACAATTGTGTATGTAAAATATAAAAATGAAATTCAAAATCTGAAATGAAATACAAATGAATGAAATACATGAATGTAAACTGTGGTTATTGTAAAGTGCCAGTAGCTTATAGACAAAGACTTTGTTAAAAAATAAAAAAATAGGAAACAACAAATAAAGCAGATACTTTGTTGGCATAACAATACTTTAATTTCTTCAGTGAGAATTGATCCATATTAGCAAAACAAAGATTTATTGGTCCTTTAGATGCTTCAATTTGAAGAATCTGGAAGAAACCTTTACTATTGGTGCCATATCCATACTCAGAACATGGACATCATGACTTTAGAACATAGATGTACCACCCAAATGGATGTGGAACATTGGGAATGGGCCCTCGGTGAGAAGTCATGTAGGTTACCTTTCAGATTCTGGATGAACTGAGAGGCTAAATAGATTTTGCATTGCATCCTTCGCAGCAGGTACTCCTGAAGAAATAAATTGATTTGTACCATTTTCTGAGTTTTGTATGTTTATGATAGGCTAACAATAAAATTGTTTTGAATCTGATAATGTACCCATCTCATGTGTTCTTTTGAGCTTTAACTGGAGCCTTACACTCTGGTAAAGAACAAAAATATATAACTCCATGTATACAGGATAGCTTAAAATACTTCTGATGTTAGTAATTCAGTGTTTGATATAAGCTTTCAGACTTGATCTTTTTCCTACTTAAAATCATCTAATCTATCAACCACCTATCAACCACCCACCAACCACATATAAAAACCAGACACTATTTTAGGCTGCAAAGATGGCTAGTCTCCTGAACTAAAATGGTGAACTAGGTAGTGGAAGGCTATAGAAATTTCATTAGGAGGCTAATCAAGTTAGCGAAGAACATGAAAACTATGTTGGATAAAGAATGAATGAGAGGGAAAGGTCACCTCTTTGAAGGTCTGTCATGTGTAAGAGAAAACAGAATTTTCCTTTGCTGCTCTAAAGGCTGGAAATAAATCCAATGGGTGGAAAAGACAGTGTGGGAGATTTGAGCTTGAGCCATTATATTACATGGGTTCTCAGAGGTTTTGCCTCTGCTGAAGTATTTATAAGGAAGGGGAGAACTTACCTCACCAAAAGATAGCTAATTTCTTCAATAAATGGCTCTAGTTGTTGACAGTGAGAAACCCTATCAAACTTAAGATAGTAGACTCTTAAGAGTTTGAATTCCATCTCTGCCATGTACTAGCTGTGTAACTTTGGACATGTTGCTGAAACTTTCTGAGCCCATTTTCCCCAACTTAAAATGGTACTTACTGCGTAAGATTTTTGTGAATAATCAGTACATAGATGATACTTACAATAGGACCTAGAAATTAGTAGGTGCACATTATATGTTAGTTACCACTTACAATTATTACTTTCCGGGGGAATTTTCTGTGGAGATTTCTGTGTGAAGTGAGAGTTTGGTCAAGATGATCTCTAAAATTTTATCCGCTTCTATCTTTCAGTAGGTTCAACATTTTGGGAAGAATACTTTTCAGAGATTTGCACATCACTGGAAGGTGATACCCAGCCTTGATTGTGGGATTATCTTCCACATGAATTTTGAAATGATAAGCTTCATCTAGGTATGATTTTGTGTAAATTTTTCAGGCTAGTTAAAGTGTTGGAAGATGAGGCTGACTTTTCTTCCCAACAAGTTCTTTATCTATGTTCCTGGGTCACCTTTCATGTGATATTCTCAGTGAGGAAAAAAGAGCATTCTTCTAAAGCATGGAAGGCACAGTTACATGCCGTGAGAGTTTATTAGAACATATTAACAGCCTGAAATAGATAAATGAATCTCTACCCACCTATACATCAATAAATATTTATTGAACACATGTTATAGGCATTGTGCTCAGCATTGAAAATGATATTCATCATTAAAGTCCAAATCGAATACTACTTAAAATAATCTGACCTATGTAAGTATCATTACCCATTGCTTTATGGTAAAGCGCTACTCAAATTAATGATTTTTGTGTGTGTGTTGGACTCAGCCAGGCAGTTCTTCTGGTCTTGGTTGTGGTCAGCTGCACCTTGGCTGGCCAGCTCTGCTTCTGGGGGCTAGGTTGGATATTGGCAGGAGTTCTGGGGTGACTGGCCACATAGCTCTCAGTTTTCATCAAGCTAGCCTGGGCTTGTTTATAGAAGCAGGAGTTCAAGAGAAAGAACTGAATGTACAAGGCCTTTAGAGCCTAGGTTTAGAACTAGCACCCCATCCTTTTCACCAAGCTCTGTTGACCATAGTAAGTCACAAATCTACCCAAGAGGTGGGGAAATATATGATACCACTTCATGAGAGGATTGACAAATTCACAGTGCAAAGAGCCTGGATATAGGGAGGTCAATAATTGGGGCCATCAGTACAATCAATCTACGAGATACAATCATCAAAAAGATGAAAAATGCTAATAAAACCCTTTTAGAGAGTCAGGCACTCTGCAAGAGAGTAACCAGATTTACCACACAAAGCTTCTTGGAGGCAATGGAAAGGTGAATTACACTGGGGATTGATCAGTTCTGACTTTTTTCTAAGAAAACTGGTCAGCATTCCCAACATATATCCAAGAAGCTGACAATTGTATTATACTTTTAAAACAGCAGATGATATCAATTCTAAAATTGTAGCATTCAGAATAATTTAACCAAAGGTGCCAGAGTAAATAGTCAGCAATGTGAATATTCTAGAGGCATGAAGATTAATGATAGTGTGAGAACCAGGGACTACTGTTTACAGATAAGGAGTTAAACTCTCACAGCAGCTCTGGAGAAGACTTTTGAATTAATGGCTAATTTCAAACAAAGCATTTAATGTCACCACTTGAAATGTTTCAGTAATAATTCAAATGGTTTAATTCTAAGCCACTTACGATTAAATTTCAAATATGCTAAGGTATTATTAGACATTTATGGGAAAAATCATTTTTCCCCCTGCAAATTAAATGTTCTTCTGTGACAATGATTCCAGTTATGATGGGGATTCTTGTTTCCTTTTAATTATAGCCCAAACACTTATATGGGTAATGCAGCAATATGATCACTATTTCATTTTGGAGCCATTATTACCGAAATGCAAAATATCTCAATCTCTAACACACTCCCCCTCCTCTAGGTTTTCCTTTTAATCCCATAAAAGCATCTGTCTTTGATTTCAAGTGGAGTACCTGCTGTGCAGGATGCAATGCAAATCCAATTTGTGTGTAACAAAACCAAATGGGCTGAAATGAACTCTGCATTTTAAAGATGTTTTTGTTTAATCATCACCATCACTCGTCTTTAATGAATGCATAATCAAGTTAAACTTCAGGCAAGAAATGGAATGGCTCTGCTTACGACAGAGAAAGCAAATTCTTGTGATAGCCCTTATTGCTGATTTGCCTCCCGTTCCTGTATTGGCAGGAGAGAAATAGGAACAATCTTCAAATGCATGCTATGGCAAACTGTGGAGAACCATGACATGAGCAATATCACTGCTCTTTTTTTTTTTCTTTCATAGTGTTTACAGTAGAAAATGAGGATGCAAGATTCCTGGGTTCTCATTTTGACCTTTTTTTCCACGTCTCACATAAAATAGGAGGCTGAATATAGTACTTTGGAAGTTTAGAGGAGGATGTACCATGAGGCATTTCTGTGCTAAATATATTTAGCCTAAATGTTGACGTATGATTTCCTAATTACAGAGGATCTTTTTGATAGGGAAACTTCTGCAGTTCTTTCTTTTAGAAAGAGACTCTTGCAAAGACCTCAAGGCGTCAGATAACTTTTTGTACGGTCTTAATGCTGTTCAGATATAGATCAGTTACAAAGAAGGGAATGTGATGAGAAAATGTTTTATAATGGTACACTCTTATAGATCTTCCAATTTACTCACTTTCCAGATGAGAAAGCCAAGCACAAAATGTGCATTGACTAATAACATGGGGTCAGATGGTCAATGAGTGGGAGAGTCAGAGCTGGAACACTGGTTTCTGGATCCTTAGTCTTTCCAAAGCAATATTAAAATGTAACATTGTGTTACCACAGAGATATGTTGCAATAGAGACGGCAGAACTTAAAGCAAATATATTCTAGAAGAATTATCAAGTGGTAGACTGTCGCCATGGACTTTGTGTTCAAGGTGAGTTGGCAATAGGGTTAGGTACTGTGTCTGAATCTCAGAATACTGTTTTCAAGAAAAAATCTAGGGATGTAAGGAATGCCAGGATGCAGATTTCTACTGATTACTTTTAATGCGATAAGAATTGGGATTGGCTTTATTTATAGCTGAGAGTCTACATGGTGGGATTTGCAAAACTCTGAGACAGACTGCTTGAACACCTGCCATTATACCTGAAATTCCAACACTGCAGTTATTTTCAGGTGATAAGGCATTGTCTTCTATTGGGGAGAAATTCCTCTGGAGCAATAACTCTGTGGAATCAGCATCTGTTCTTTACCCTTTAATTTCAAAAGATTCACTAATTTCCTTTTTGATTAGGAACACCTCACTGCAAGCAAGGTGTTGCTACAATACTGTGATTGTATATGATGCTAAATTTTGATAATTAATGGGAAAGATAAGGAAAGTTAGTAAATGGCATCCAGGGCAAGCCCATTAGGTTCTGCAGTGAGGTGTTGCAGAGAGCAAGGGGAAGGACCAAACCTGAGAAAGCCTTAAAGCTAGATACCTCTATTCACAACTGGTTTGAGGAGGCTGCCCCTGAGTTAAGCCAGTTGGAGAGCAGATAGATCAATTTATATTCCCTTGTTCTATTTGTTCTTTCTTTCTTTTTTTTTTTTTTTTTGAGACAGAGTCTCGCTCTGTCGCCCAGGCTGGAGTGCAGTGGTACGATCTCCGCTCACTGTAAGCTCCACCCCCCCGGGTTCACACCATTCTCCTGCCTCAGCCTCCCGAGCAGCTGGGACTACAGGCGCCCGCCACACGCCCGGCTAATTTTTTTTGTTTTTGGTAGAGACGGGGTTTCACCGTGTTAGCCAGGATGGTCTCGATCTTCAGACCTCATGATCCGCCCGCCTTGGCCTCCCAAAGTGCTGGGATTACAGGCGTGAGCCACCACACCTGGCCTATATTCCCTTGTTCTTAACCTGTTCTGCTTGTCCTTTACCCGACCTATTCACATAAGAATCTGAATATTTGCTTTAGAATAGTTTTAAAATTTCCTGTGTAATGGGGGAAAATCACAAGCATAACAATCAAATTACATTCCAGGGGAATAGCATTTATATACTGTTTTATATTGACTAAGTGTTTCATTTCATATCAGAGGACCACCAAATAGCTTTCAATAGCATTGTTCTAGGGAGACTAAAAGACATGTGTGTTCTTTCCTCCCTGATTTCAGTTCCCAAATTGTGCTAGCCAGTCAATGTGACCTCTTGACCCTTTGAAACTTTTTCATTTCTCTTTATATTGACAAAAATAAGACTCCTTTCAATACTAATGTATTCTTTGTGCCTGAGGCCAGAAGGTCATCCATGTAAATGAACCATGTAAGCAGCCTGTTATGATCAGATTTTTTGGGGGGGAAGGTGGGGGAAGAAATTGACATTATCTGGTACTTGGTTTGATGTGGTAGATAATTTTGAGCAGTAGACTGTGACCCAGGTGTCCACAAATTAGATTATTTGGGGAGCTACACCTGCCAGCTGAACTCTAGGTGAAGGTACCTGGTAACCAAAGAGTCCCATGTATAATAATTTTAAAAATTATTAAAACCAGAAATCTTTTAAGGTCTTTTGCAATATAGGAGTCTCTATCAAAATCACAACATATCTTTGTACGGAGAATTCAGTTGTTATCAACCCACATGGCCACTGGATGTCCCCACTCTTCCTCAAATGCAGCTAAGGCATCACTTAACTGGCAGTTATAAAAACAATACATTTTCTAGGGAACCTTCAGAAACATCCTGCAAGAGTTCTGGGTGTGTTTGGCAGGATTGTTTGTCCCTGGCAATAGCAGGGCTGATTAGAAATGGGTAATTTAAGAGACTGAGTTCAGCGAGAGGAATTATTTGGCTTATGTCATTCTATGTCATTGCATATTTACTTCTGTAATCTTCTCCAATTGCTTTTTTTGTTTTTCCCTAAAAAGCTCTAAAAGGGGAGGGGATCTGAGGATACTTCTACTGTAATCATCAGAGGTGAAACAAGTATGAGTTGGAAATGGTGAGAACATGGGAGAGTGAGCATGACAACTTTGCAACATACATGAGAAACTACTTCCTGGGAATGAAGGATAAAATGTATATGGTATTCTTTAGCATGGTGAAAGATCTGAATTTTGATCACTCTTTTATTCTCAGCAATTGTAACTGGTCAGTAATAGCAGTGGGGCAGTTGACTAAACACTGGACTTAAGAGTTAAGACGGCCGGGCGCGGTGGCTCAAGCCTGTAATCCCAGCACTTTGGGAGGCCGAGACGGGCGGATCACGAGGTCAGGAGATCGAGACCATCCTGGCTAACACGGTGAAACCCCGTCTCTACTAAAAAATACAAAAAAATTAGCCGGGCGAGGTGGCGGGCGCCTGTAGTCCCAGCTACTCGGGAGGCTGAGGCAGGAGAATGGCGTGAACCCGGGAGGCGGAGGTTGCAGTGAGCTGAGATCCGGCCACAGCACTCCAGCCTGGGCGGCAGAGCGAGACTCCGTCTCAAAAAAAAAAAAAAAAAAAAAAAAAAGTTAAGACCAGGATTTGAATCTCATTTCTATTACTTGTTTCATGATATGTGACAAGTATGCTTTGTGTCTCTGAATCTTGGGCCCTTGTCTGTAAAATGGGGTGATGTAGTGCTTTCCTCAGATTTCTTGGAAAACTTAAATTATGTTTTTTATATGAAATAGCCTAGGACACAGTGGTTACAGAATAACTGTCAAATTTCTTAAGAATTTGGGAGGCAATTAAAAGTTAAATAAGGATTTTATAACTTCAAAAGATCTTTCGTCTAGTTAAAATGGAAATAGAAGGATTTAGTGTTATTTACAATATATTTTATTATCTCTTCAGAGTTAATAAAAATTATTTAACTACATTAGCTCCCTCTTTGCAATAGTCCCAAAGGGAGAATTATACATAGCTAGAGAATGCCTCACCTAAAGAGGAAAAAAATCCCAAAGCCTTGGAAAGTGGAACCTTCTTAAAAGAAAAGTACTACAGATACTTAGCTAATTCTTAGGATTTAGAGAAAAGGAAGGAGAGTGTGAATGAAGTGAATTTCTTTATTGGTGACTAGCTGAAGTACAGAACTCCGTGCAAAGTTGAGACAAAGTGACTTTGCACCAGCAATCTCTTGGTAGTGTAGAAGACAAAGTGAGAGGAAAAAGTGCAGTAGAATTTGGGTCATTTCATCTTCACCTAGGGTCTGAAACATTCAGAGAATATGGAAAACAGAGGATTTTCTTCTCCTAAAAGACTCCATCAGACTCTCAAATGAAGTTTTGTTTCTCTAATTCCATTCTACCACTAGACTATTTTATTTTCGTTTGGGGAAAACAATAAAACTTGCTTGTAACTAAGGAGCATTCCCGGCACTCAGTTCCTGCTGGGAAGACAGTACTGGGGCTCATCTATGGGGAGAGAACTCATGCTCCCTTCTGAGCACTGACTGCCAAGCTCCTAATTAATATATCTCAAAGGAGGAGGAAGCTAACTTTGTTTTTTGGCTATGTATTCTCTACAGTAGCACCAATATCTCTATATAGATTAGCAATTTAACAGCAACAACCTCCGCACCCCCCAATCAACCTCCCCGCCAAAAAAAATCAGATAGTACTTCTGCCATTGGCAACTTAAATGAAAGTTAACTTAGAGATACGATCTGATTTGAATGACTGAGAGTAAGATTCTAAATCTTTAGCTTTGGCTCAGTTGAGTCTAAACTGCTGAGAGATTTGGTAGATCAGGAGTTGGGCGGATAAAGAGATCATCCAGTTGGGGTCCATGACCAAGGCATAACTCTTGTAAATTGGGGTTAGCTAGCCTATTGAGAGCTTTCAATGATGTTTTGTTTCTCTGATTCCATTCTACCACTAGACTATTTTATTTTCATTTGGGGAAAACAATAAAACTTGTTTGTAACTAAGGAGCAGTCCAGCACTCAGTTCCTGTGGGGAAAACAGTATACTCACAATGTAACCATGCAAGATTCTGCATGCAGGAAAGTGCAAGCTCTGCTGGCTTTAAGATCTTTGTACCTTAGACACAGACATGAGTTTACCAAGAACTGGGATAAAGTCTCATTGAGGTTTTCCTTTTTTGGACACTTATCCTATGTCCTGATTATAGTGAGGCCCTTTTACTCATTCAGTAACTGCCAATGGGAAAAGAATATTTCCCATTGCAATAAAAATGATGCAGTTAAATTAGTTTTTCAGTTTGGGTACTAGCTTGACTTCGTCTATCCAAACTGTCTCTCCATGTCCTCATGTGTTCTAGCTGCTTATAATTTGGAAGATGGCTAAATAAATAAATAAATAAGGAAAGGGCCAGAGTAAAACTGCCAAGCAAAGTTGGCTCTTCTGTCTGAGAATTGAACTTCAACATAATTAGCCCTAATCAGTTGAATTACCCACCACAGAAGTCTCAGTTGAGCTCATTTTTTTGTGTGTAGGAAATTCATTCACAGAGCTTGTTTACAGTACAGAGTCTTGGTCCTCATTCCTAGAGATTTTGATTCAGCGGATCTAAGGTAGGATTCAAGAATCTGTACTTTTAATAATCACTACTCGTGGCTCGTACTCAGATGGTTCTTGGACCAAACTCTGAGAAACGTTGGTGAATGACGTCTGAGTCATTTGAATTAACCAGAGGAGACTAGTCAGGGACAAAGCTTTATGTTCCTTCCAAGGGAAGAGAGGTGATGAGACAGGGGGTAGAGAGAGGCAGTGAGGAAACAAAATTGGCTAAGTGTCTGTAGTATTGATTGCTGTATTCACATATCCTGGGAAATATATGAAAATTTCCTTTAACCACCAGATAACCACTACCCAGTGTGCATTTAGGACTGTGGGCCACACATAGTTTGGAGGTTAGAGGGGCCAAGAGCCTGGACTCTAGGACCAGCCTAAGTTTGACTTTTGGCTCTGCCATTTATTTGCTGTGTGACTCTGGCAAAATGATTTAATCGCCAAGTGGTTTTGTTCCCCTCATCTGTAAAATGGGAATGAAAATGGTATTTGTCTCATAGAGTTGTGAAAATGAAATGAATGACTATAAGTAAAAGTGCTCAGAACAGTGTCTGCTTAGAAAGTGCTAGATGGGGCACGCCCAAGGTAGCTGAATAGGAACAGCTCCAGCCTTCAGCTCCCAGCGTGAGTGACACAGAAGACGAGTGATTTCTGCATTTGCAACTGAGGTACCGGGTTCATCTCACTGGGGCGTGTCAGACAGTTGGCACTGGTCCGCAGGTGCAGCCGGACCAGCAAGAGCTGAAGCAGGGCGAGGCATCGCCTCACCTGCGAAGCACAAGGGGGAAGGGAATTCCTTTTCCTAGCCAAAGGAAATTGAGACACACAACACCTGGAAAATCAGGTAACTCTCACCCTAATACTGCACTTTACCAAGGGTCTTAGCAAACAGCACACCAGGAGATTATATCCCACACCTGGCCCAGAGGATCCCACACCCATGGATCCTCCCTCATTGCTAGCACAGCAGTCTGAGATCTAACTGCAAGGCAGCAGCGAGGCTGGCGGAGGGGCACCTGCTATTGCTGAGGCTTAAGTAGGTAAACAAAGCCTCAAATTGGTTGGAGCCCACCACAGCTCAAAGAGGCCGGCCTGCATGCCTCTGGAGACTCCTCCTCTGGGGACAGGGCATAGCTAAACAAAAAGCAGCAGAAACCTCGGCAGAGGTAAATGCCCGTGTCTGACAGCTTTGAAGAGAACAGTGGATCTCTCAGCACAGAGGTTGAGATCTGAGAACGGACAGATTGCCTGCTTAAGTGGGTCCCTCACCCCTGTGTAGCCTAACTGGGAGACATCCCCCACTGGGTGCAGACTGACACCTCACACCTCACATGGCAGGGTACACCCCTGAGACGAAGCTTCCAGAGCCAGAATCAGATAGCAACACTTGCTGTTCAGCAATGTTCTATCTTCTGCAGCCTCCGCTGCTGATACCCAGGCAAATAGTGTCTGGAGTGGACCTCAAGCAAACTCCAACAGACCTACAGCTGAGGGTCCTGACTGTTAGAAGGAAAACTAACAAACAGAAAGGACACCCACACCAAAACCCCATCAGTACGTCGCCATCATCAAAGACTAAAGGCAGATAAAACCACAAAGATGGGGAAAAAGCAGTGCAGAAAAGCTGGAAATTCAAAAAATTAGAGTGCATCTCCCCCTTCAAAGGAATGCAGCTCATCGCCAGCAATGGAATAAAGCTGGATGGAGAATGACTTTGACAAGTTGAGAGAAGAAGGCTTCAGTCCATCAAACTTCTCAGAGCTACAGGAGGAACTACGTAACCAGCGCAAAGAAACTAAAAACCTTGGAAAAGAATGGATGAATGGATAACTAGAATAATCAATGCAGAGAAGACCTTAAAGGAACTGATAGAGATGAAAACCATAACACAAGAACTATGTGACAAATGCACAAGCTTCAGTAACTGACTTGATCAACTGGAAGAAAGAGTATCAGTGATTGAAGATCAAATGAATGAAATGAAGTGAGAAGAGAAGTGTAGAGAAAAAAGAGTAAAAAGAAATGAACAAAGCCTCCAAGAAATATGGGATTATGTGAAAAGACCAAATCTACATGTGATTGGTGTACCTGAAAGTGACGGGGAAAATGGAACCAAGTTGGAAAACACTGTACAGGATATCATCCAGGAGAACTTCCCCAACCTAGTAAGGCAGGCCAACATTCAAATTCAGGAAATACAGAGAATGGCACAAAGATATTCCTCGAGAAGAGCAACTCCAAGACACATAATTGTCAGATTCACCAAAGTTGAAATGAAGGAAAAAATGTTAAGGGCAGCCAGAGAGAAAGGTCGGGTTACACCCAAAGAGAAGCCCATCAGACTAACAGCAGATCTCTTGGCAGAAACTCTACAAGCCAGAAGAGAGAGGGGGCCAATATTCAACATTCTTAAAGAAAAGAATTTTCAACCTAGAATTTCATATCCAGCCAAACTAAGGTTCATAAGTGAAGGAGAAATAAAATCCTTTACAGACAAGCAAATGCTGAGAGATTTTGTCACCACCAGGCCTTCCCTACAAGAGATCCTGAAGGAAGCACTAAACATGGAAAGGAACAACAGGTACCAGCCACTGCAAAAACATGTCAAAATGTAAAGTCCATCAATGCTAGGAAGAAACTGCATCAACAAGCAAGCAAAATAACCAGCTAATATCATAATGACAGGATCAAGTTCACACATAACAATATTAACCTTAAATGTAAATGGACTAAATGGTCCAATTAAAAGACACAGACTGGCAAATTGGATAAAGAGTCAAGACCCATCAGTTTGCTGTATTCAGGAGACCCATCTCGCATGCAGAGACACACATAGGCTCAAAATAAAGGGATGGAGGAAGATCTACCAAGCAAATGGAAAACAAAAAGAAGCAGGGGTTGCAATCCTAGTCTCTGATAAAACAGACTTTAAAATATCAAAGATCAAAAGAGACAAAGAAGGCCATTACATAATGGTAAATGGATCAATTCATCAGGAAGAGCTAACTATCTTAAATATATATGCACCCAATACGGGAGCACCCAGATTCATAAAGCAAGTCCTTAGAGACTTACAAAGGGACTTAGACTCCCATACAATAATAATGGGAGACTTTAACACCCCACTGTCAACATTAGACAGATCAACGAGACAGAAAGTTAACAAGGATATGCAGGAATTGAACTCAGCTCTGCACCAAGCAGACCTAATAGACATCTACAGAACTCTCCACCCCAAATCAACAGAATATACATTTTTCTCAGCACCACATTGCACTTATTCCAAAATTGACCACATAGTTGGAAGTAAAGCACTCCTCAGCAAATGTAAAAGAACAGAAATTATAACAAACTGTCTCTCAGACCACAGTGCAATCAAACTAGAACTCAGGACTAAGAAACTCAATCAAAACCGCTCAACTACATGGAAACTGAACAACCTGCTCCTGAATGATGACTAGATACATAATGAAATGAAAGCAGAAATAAAGATCTTCTCTGAAACCAATGAGAACAAAGATACAACATACCAGAATCTCTGGGACACATTTAAAGCAGTGTGTAGAGGGAAATCTATAGCACTAAATGCCCACAAGAGAAAGCTGGAAAGATCTAAAATTGACATCCTAACATCACAATTAAAAGAATTAGAGAAGCAAGAGCAATCACATTCAAAAGCTAGCAGAAGGCAAGAAATAATTAAGATCAGAGCAGAACTGAAGGAGATAGAGACACAAAAAACCCTCCAAAAAATCAATGAATCCAGGAGCTGGTTTTTTCAAAAGTTCAACAAAATTGATAGACCGCTAGCAAAACTAATAAAGAAGAAAAGAGAGAAGAATCAAATAGATGCAATAAAAAATGATAAAGGGGATATCACCACCGACCCCACAGAAATACAAACTACCATCAGAGAATACTATAAACACCTCTATGCAAATAAACTGGAAAACCTAGAAGAAATGGATGATTTCCTGGACACTTACACTCTCCCAAGACTAAACCAGGAAGAAGTTGAATCCCTGAATAGACCAATAGCAGGCTCTGAAATTGAGGCAATAATTAATAGCCTACCAGCCAAAAAAAGTCCAGGACCAGATGGATTCACAGGCAAATTCTACCAGAGGTACAAGAAGGAGCTGGTACCATTCCTTCTGAAACTATTCCAATCAATAGAAAAAGAGCAAATCCTCCCTAACTCATTTTATGAGGCCAACATCATCCTGATACCAAAACCTGACAGAGATACAACAAAAAAAGAAAATTTTAGACCAGTATCCCTGACGAACATCGATGCAAAAATCCTCAATAAAATACTGCAATGTATTTTACACAAATCCAGCAGTACATCAAAAAGCTTATCCACCATGATCAAGTGGGCTTCATCCCTGGGATGCAAGGCTGGTTCAACATATGCAAATCAATAAACGTAATCCAGCATATAAACAGAACCAAAGACAAAAACCACGATTATCTCAATAGATGCAGAAAAGGCCTTTGACAAAATTCAACAGCCCTACATGCTAAAAACACTAAATAAATTCGGTTTTGATGGAACGTATCTCAAAATAATAAGAACTATTTATGACAAACCCACAGTCAATATCATATGGAATGGGCAAAAACTGAAAGCATTCCCTTTGAAAACTGGCACAAGACAGGGATGCCCTCTCTCACCACTCCTGTTCAACATAGTGTTGGAAGTTCTGGCTAGGGCAATCAGGCAAGAGAAAGAAATCAAGGGTATTCAGTTAGGAAAAGAAGAAGTCAAATTGTCCCTGTTTGTAGATGACATGATTGTATATTTAGAAAACCCCATCATTTCAGCCCAAAATCTCCTTAAGCTGATAATCAACTTCAGCAAAGTCTCAAGATACAAAATCAATGTGCAAAAATCACAAGCATTCTTATACACCAGTAACAGACAAACAGAGAGCCAAATCATGAATGAACTCCCATTCACGATAGCTTCAAAGAGAATAAAATACCTAGTAATCCAACTTACAAGGGATGTAAAGGACCTCTTCAAGGAGAAGTACAAACCACTCCTCAGTGAAGTAAAAGAGGACATAAACAAATGGAAGAACATACCACGCTCATGGATAGGAAGAATCAATATCGTGAAAATGGCCATACTGCCCAAGGTTATTTATAGATTCAATGCCATCTCCATTAAGCTACCAATGACTTTCTTCACAGAATTGGAAAAAACTGCTTTAAAGTTCATATGGAACCAAAAACGACTCTGCATTGCCAAGACAATCCTAAGCCAAAAGAGCAATGCTGGAGCATCACGCTACCTGACTTCAAACTATACTACAAGGCTAGAGTAACCAAAACAGCATGGTACTAGTACCAAAACAGAGATATACAGCAATGGAACAGAACAGAGTCCTCAGAAATAATACCACACATCTGCAGCCATGTGATCTTTGACAAACCTGACAAAAACAAGAAATGGGGAAAGGATTCCCTATTTAATAAATGGTGCTGGGAAAATTGGCTAGCCATAAGTAGAAAGCTGATCCTGGATCCTTTCCTTACTCCTTACATGAAAATTAATTCAAGATGCATTAGAGACTTGAATGTTAGACCTAATACCATAAAAACCCTAGAAGAAAACCTAGGTACTACCATTCAGGACATAGGCATGGGCAAGGACTTCATGTCTAAAACACCAAAAGCAATGGCAACAAAAGCCAAAATTGACAAATGGGATCTAATTAAACTAAAGAGCTTCTGCACAGCAAAAGAAACTACCATCAGAGTGAACAGGCAACCTACAGAATGGGAGAAAATTTTTGCAGTCTACTCATCTGACAAAGGGCTAATATCCAGAACCTATAAAGAATTCAATCAAATTTACAAGAAGGAAACAACCCCATCAAAAAGTGGGCAAACGATATGAACAGACATTTCTCAAAAGAAGACATCCATACAGCCAACAGACACATGAAAAAATGTCCATCATCACTGCCTATCAGAGAAATGTAAATCAAAACCACAATGAGATACCATCTCACACCAGTTAGAATGGCAATCATTAAAAAATCAGGAAACAACAGGTGCTGGAGAGGATGTGGAGAAATAGGAACACTTTTACACTGTTGATGGGATTGTAAACTAGTTCAACCATTGTGGAAGACAATGTGGCAATTCCTCAAGGATCTAGAACTAGAAATACCACTTGACCCATCCATCCCATTACTGGGGATATACCCAAAGGATTGTAAGTCATGCTGCTATAAAGACACATGCACACATAAATTTATTGCGGCACTCTTCACAATAGCAAAGACTTGGAATCAACCCAAATGTCCATCAGTGACAGACTGGATTAAGAAAATGTGACACATATACACCGTGGAATACTGTGCAGCCATAGAAAAGGATGAGTTTGTGTCCTTTGTAGGGACATGGATGCAGCTGGAAACCATCATTCTCAGCAAACTATCGCAAGAACAGAAAACCAAATACTGCATGTTCTCACTCATAGGTGGGAATTGAATAATGAGATCACTTGGACACAGGAAGGGGATCATCACACACCAGGTCCTATTGTGGGGTGGGGTGGGCAGGGAGGGATAGCATTAGGAGATATACCTAATGTAAATGACGAGTTAATAGGTGCAGCACACCAACATGGCACATGTATACATATGTTAGAAACCTGCATGTTGTGCACATGTACCCTAGAACTAAAAGTATAACAAAAAAAAAAAGATAGTTTTAAGAAACATTGAGTTCATATCCTAACGTGAACATTAGGTTTTCTTTCACTTAGACTTATTATCAAGAGCACCATTTTAGCAGATTATTTTAAGGTTTACTTAGAAGGCATGTCTAGGAAATCAAAAATCTACATTAAAAAAAAAAAAAAGAAAGTGCTAGATAAAGGTGAGCCATTACCACTCTTTCAATCGTTGCTTGTCTGGGAAGGACGAGGATGCAGGTAAAAATGGAAAATGAGGCAAAGGGATGAGGTCACTCTGAAAAGAAGGAAGAATGTAGAGTTCGTGAGGCCTTAAATTTTGTCAAGCCATTTTGCGATTAGACTTCAGTTATTTAAAAATATCTCCATCTTGTAAACCTCTCTGTATTTGAACCTCTGCATTTTCAGACTTTGTTTTGGATTTTGATTTTGCTTTGCTCCTTGGGGAAGCCTGTATGAAAAATATCAGCATTGATATAAAGGAATTAATGCCCCAGATCATTAATTCTTGGGCTTCAGAGGGTTTCTGAAATAAAAATTTACTGATACTAGATATTTAAGTGCATTTATGGATCTTGGGTAAAAATATTTTCCCCACCAAATTCTGTAAGAATACTGGGACACCAAAAGGTTAAAAATTGTTCTGTAGGAACCAGCTTCTTTGTGGCTTCTTTCTGACCCCACTGTCTATGACTCCAGATGAGCTGGTACTCAAACAAGGGTAGTCTTGACCCCCCCTCCTCTGGAATCATTTGGCCATGTCTTGAGATATGTTTGTTATCACAACTAGATAGTGCTAGTGGCATCCAGTGAGTAGAAGTCAGAGATACTACAAAAAATCTTAAAATGCACAGGACAACCACCCCCAACAATGAATTATCCAGTCTAAAATGTCGGTATTGTTGAGGTTGAGAAGCCCTACCTTAGAGGTAACATCAGCAGAAGTTCATCTGAAGACTGGGGGCAGCTCTGGTGAAGCTGAGCACTTAGTGGTGAGGAGTGGCAGAACTGGGGACAAGAGAGATCATTATTTGATGAGCAATGGCATAGGCTTCCTGTCAGTGCTATGCCAGATGCCAATGGCAACTTATCTTGGTGAATGTAGGAGATACTCCTACCAGGACCCTCTTTGGGTCTTCATGACTTGGTACTACAGGGGTACACTCCTACCATGTGAGTCTCACCACTTACTCCATTCATAGATGAGATGTCAGGCTCACTGAAAATGTGGATGTTTGATTGAGAAGCAGACACACTTAAATTCTTTTTCTGTAGCACAGACTTTATCAGGGGAGACATTTCCTCACGTGGGTAATGAAGTCCTTATAATAATTAGCACTAATTGAGCTCAGGTAGACAGCTTAAGTAGCAAGGCTGACAACTAAATCACTGATAGTGGTGACCTAGGGGACTAGTCTCACAGGTCCTCATTTAGTCAGAAAGAGGGAAGCAGAATTGAATAACATTAGTAAGTTTTCAGGAAGCATTACATTTGTTATAAACAATTAGCAAAATATTTATTTGAGCTAAATGCTGTGAACAAAACACACACATACACATACACACACATATACACACATCTCTCAAGAAGAGTCTGATCTTTATCTCATCATATAGAGAGATCAAGAGCCAGCAGGATTATTCTTTGAATAATATATAGGTTCTGTCTAGTAGCCTGGGGACAAGATCACATGGGTCCCAGTTGTGTCCCTAGAGTGTCTTCCTGTGACTCTCACTTAACTTTTCTACAGTCTCTTCATCATTAAAATGGCCTAAACCTTTATTATTTTCTGTTCTGTGGAAGCCCTTCCTTACCTCTGGAGAACTACATTTGAAGGTGAGGCTGCATCACAGAGGGCTGTGCAATTTAAAGAGATGTGAGTTCATTAACTTTCTAGAGTTATATCCTAGTTTGTGGGATAAATAGAGTGAGTATAAGAAAGAAAATCATGAAAAACATTCCTTTTAGATGGATCACAGATTAGAAAAAATTCAACAAAATAACTAGAAGAGACCTGCTTTGGAAAATAAGGTGTACACTGTTTAGACCTTAGCTTTGTCGTACAGACTTAGGGAATAGAAGCCAATTAAAGTTTGCAGGATTTTGATGTTTCTCTCTAATCTTTCTGCTGAGAGTACAGAATAAAGAGTGATCTAGACTACACAGGGGCGAATTTTCCATAATCCAGGACTAAATGTGGCAGATGCCAAATTTATGAGTGTTAGTAATATTCACCCTGTTGTTCTTGGGATTTTTCCATGAGGAGAGAAAAGAAAGAATTATATGGATTCTAGTTCCAGCCTTTCCACTACCTAAAAATAAAAAAGTTTCTTTATATGCCAAGAAGAAGGAATTGAACCAGTTGACTTTTAACTTCCTGTTCAGAATTACGTTTCTATAAACTCAGCTCCATGATGTTTCAAGAACACTAAATTCAATCCAAAACAACTTTCTATAATAGAAGTGTCTTTTTTTTTTTAAAGTCTTGTTCTGTCACCCAGGCTGGAATGCAGTGGTGTGATCTAGACTGATTGCAACCTCTCCCTCTTGGGCTCAAGTGATCCTCCCACCTCAGCCTCCTGAGTAGCTGGGACTACAGATGCATGCCACCATGCCAGGCTAATTTCTGTATTTTTTGTAGAGATGGGGTTTCACCATGTTGGCCAGGTTGGTCTCAAACACCTGGACTCAAGTGATCTACCTGCCTTGGCCTCCCAAAGTGTTGGGATTACAGGAATGAGCCACCACACCTGGCCTATGACAGAAGTTTCTGTGAAAAACAGAGTAACGTCTCTGTGATCTATAATCCTGGAACTCCTCAATTCTGAACAAGATTTCCAACTCAGATCTTATCCTGGCCAAATATATCATCAGAATTAACTTACTGCTAGTGCTCCAAGTTTGAGCCTACGCTGCTGTCACCTCAGGCCATTGGTCACATCTGCTCCTGTTGGCAAAGCCAAGCCAGTGAGGTCACTCACCAGGAAACTATTTGTACAAGAGACCTATGAACTCTGTGCATTCTCTGTCCAGGCAAGAAATTCTTAGAGAAGAGGGTGCTAGGCACCCAAGCTTGCTCTAACTACTAGCCTTGGTAGTTGAAAGAGCTTTGAGTACATACATAGTAGTGTCCACTATTTCTATTTTCCTGTTTCCACTAATATCTCACAAGACCTGAGAGTGCCTGGCTGCTCTGCTTTGGTATTTGTGTGGCAGAGTGGGGCACAAAATGGGCAAACCCTTCAGCAGGGAGCAAAATTATGGCTTTGGGAAATTGAGGGCTTCAGAATATAGCATCAAAAAGACTCCAGCAGAGTGACATTGTTTGCAGTCAAGATATCTAGGGGCTCTGACAAGGTTCTCTGGCAATGGTAATACCTGGGGTGGTCTTTGGAGCATTGGGAAGCAGGACCCTTGTGGTTGTGGTCTCACTGTGGGTGCATGCTGCAGCTGTGCTAACAAGAATCTCTTGAGTGGCTTTTTAGAGAGTGTATGTGTTGGGGAGGAGATGTGACAATGTGACACAACAATGAGGTACTCCACATGGAGTGGAGGAAGCTCTTCCTTGAGAACTTGTAAAGCACCCTCGGGTGGGATGTTGGAGTGGGACCAGAGCTCCCATTAAAGTAGGTCCTGGGAGGAATCCAACAAACACAGTGCATAACTGTAAATGTGGCCTCCTGTTTTCACTCTTTCTCCTCTGCTCTAATTCCACCCTCAACCTCCTTCTGCTAACCATCTCCATCACTAGGCTGGTACCCTAAAAACCATTCCATCAGACGTCACATCTCATGTTAAGTCTGAATAGAACAGAGCTAAAACCATTGCTTTGCTGGGTACTGCAGTGTTTGAAAGCAATTCTTGTATAAAAGTTGGAAATAGAAATGATTTTGAGGGGTTTCAGGATAACTTGATGGCAAATTTGGAGTGATAATGTCTAGAATACAGGGAAAATGCTAAAAAGAGCACCCAAATGGAGTATCTTGGAGCAGAATTTGTACACATACCACAACTTCTTGGAAAAGAGCCACAGCATATGTTGTGCTACTAACCTTACCTGGTGGTCCTAGCTTGGAATGGACAAATAATCAGCATAATTTCTATCACTTTTCCAGTTCCAAAATCAAGTACAATTGCTTAATTGCACTAAGCTTCCTACCCTGACATCCCAGATCTGGACCTCTGTAATGGTCTCCAATATTGATTTTATTTGCTTCCTGGCATCCATTTACCCTATTTTTGGCAACTGTACTCCAATTTTCCTCTGGTAGACTACTCTATTCACCTTTCTATTCACAGTCTTCATTCCTCTGTAGTTGTCTCCATCTCCGGCTTCAGAGACAGGCAGCAGGATAGAACCCTGGGTAATTAGAGAATTATACTGCTCTGGTCACAGTGATTGGCTCAGAAATATTCCCATGACCCACTGGGATCAATGAGAGGTACTGAGACAGTTGCTGGAACTTGTAAGAAAGAAGCTCTCTTTAGCTTGTTTTCTGCAGCCATCTGGTGACCATGAAATAAGAGCTTGGCTGAACATGAAGCCAACATAGAGGAGAGTAGAGGCAGATAATGGAAAAAGAGGCGTTGAGTGCTGGCTTTATTATGAGTTTTCCATAACTCAAGGGACTGGGACTGGCTTCACCATCATGTATCCTGTGCAGTTTGCACAGGGCTCCATGATCAGAAGGGCCTTGTGCTTTGTTTAATGCTCTGCTGTTGCTATGTTGAAAATCTTAATACATTTTGTCTTTGAACTTGTATTGTGTAAATAAAATCCAGTGAGATAATGGAGCATGTGTGTGAACAGAGGAGCACATGAAATCAGCATGCCTACCATTCCTTGCCATGCCATTTGCATATAGTGACCCATGAGTACAGAACTCCAGCTAGCCCCCTATAGCCCCCAGTGTGCAGAGGTTCAGTGACTCAAAGTAAGTAGGAGGTATGCTGATGGCTGAGTAAGTGGTGTGCTGACAACCTGGAAAGCCATGCTTTCCCTTGGAATCAGCACTTGCTTCAAATGCAGAAAGAAGGCCATGACATTTTAAGAAAAACAAATGGCCAAAGAGCTCTGTTAGAACCTGTCTTTTATATCACTTCTCTATATTACTCAATCCTTTTCAGTGGAATTAATGACACAGATGGAAAGAGAAAGAAAGAAAAACTCAGAGTTGCTTATACTTTTAAGTCTTTCTTCACTCACAGATGAATGTAGAATAGAGGATGTTGGCAGAATGTGTATCAAGAAGTGAAATAACATCACAGTTGAGTTAGTTTTTGAAGCTTTTCCACTATTCTGGTAAAAATGGTATATATATGTACATATGCATGTATGAGCTATGAAATATAAATTCTGCAATGTTGGTGTTCTGCACATGACTTTGCCCTTGTATTTACATTTAAAACTGATTTTGCACAATATACAGATAAGTGGTAAAATTCATGCTGATAACTAAAAATTTTAGTTTTTCTTTGCTTAGAAACACTTACGTAGCAAAACCAAGTCATCCCTAAACTCCAGAAGACTCGCACAACAAAACCACCATTACAAGTAAGAGCGAGACCGCAGAAGGAAAAAAAAGCCTTATATTTCAGTATCGTGAGTCACACTTTTCTCTTACTTTTCGTTTTTCACTGGATTCTGTAAATTTTACAGCTAGCCCTACAAGGGACTTGTATTGATTTGCTCGGGCTGCCATAAAAAATACCATAGAATAGGTGACTTAAACAACAGAAATTTACTTTTTCACACTTCTGGAGGCTTCAAAGTCCAAGGTTAAAGTTCTGGCAGGCTTGGTTTCCTCTGAGGCCTCTGTAGTTGGTTTGCAGGTGGTTGCCCTCTTTCTACCTCTTACCATGGTCGTTTCTCTGCGCCTGCGTGCGTCTGATGTCTCTCCGTGTGTCCAAGTTTCCTCTTCTTTAAGCACCCCAGTCAGATGGCATTGGAGCCTCTCCATATAACCTCATTTAACTTTAATTATCTCCTTAAAGACCTTGTCTCCAAATATAATCACATATTTGTGAATGAGGGAGGATTAGGGCTTCAACCTATAAATTTGAGAGTAGGGCACAATTCAGCCTGAATGGTACTTTTCAATGGCATGAACCAATAAATACCATTTTTCTTTATGCCAGGTTAGATTGTATTTTTTAAATCCCTTAGCACTTAAAAGAGCCCAATTGCCACAGCTTCATAGTGTAACCCCTCAGCATCTACTCCTCAGTATTCTGCTACCCATGGACAGGATATTTTCAACACTCTTAAGCAACTCAGAAATGAGGAAAAGAGGCAGCTAAAGTTGTCAAGAAATGAAACAAGATGCTTGTGAAAGTGTATCTTGACTCTTTATTCATGAAGCCTAGAACATATTAGTGCCAGTGAAGATCAGCCCCTTTATTTTCACAGTTCATAGAATTAAGACATGGAGGAGTAAAATAAAATCTGCATAGCTCGGGAAACCAGTATCAGAACCCAAAGCCCCTGATGGCTCCGTCAGGATTCTTTTCAGTCTACTTCATGGTACTTACCTGAATTTTTCCTAGTACGGAGATGAGGGGTATAATTTTAATCTCTGAGTTGGTTCACCTGTTTGATAAAAACTCCTTTGAAGTTGTTTTTGTGGATTTTTTAAACAAAAGGCCATTTAAATAAAATATGCACCAATCTACAAGATCCCCTGGTAAGTCCAAACTTGCAAAATAAGTGGTGTAGAAGAGTGTTTTTTCATTTAAACAACTTTTAAAAAATAGAAGTGATGCAAATAAATGCATGTCTCATTCTGGAAAAATCACATATGCTGCAATCTAAACTGAGATCTTTCTAGATGTGACTTCAATTATAGTATGTATGAGGTAATCAATAATTATAGAAGGCAGCTTCTCAAAGGCAACAACAGGCCTCAGAACCAGGATTGGGATTTGAAATTTAGAGCACCTTTTACCCATCCCCTAATGTTCATTCCACATTCAGGGCATCAACTTTTAGTCTGAAGAACTAACAGGGAGCAGAAATAACACTATTTTACTTGCACAAATTTTTAAAGAGGAATCACGTACAGGGGGATGGATATTTTTTATTTATTGAATGTTCTCAGCATTTCTCATTGGTGTCTCTAAGCAGCAGAACTAAGATCAATAGGAAGGCATAAAGTTGCAAGATGGGAATGAAAAATGAGATTAAGAGTAATGCTTGTAAAAATGCAAAGATACCTGCTTGAGAGACAGCAGGGGCTGCGTGACCCAGGCCCTCTTAAGCTGTCTTCTCTTCTTACATGGCAGTCCCAATGTTGCAGGCCCTTGGAAAACGCTCCTTTCAAAGTGTGGAGAAATAGAAGGCAAAGTGGAGACAGTGACAGAGAGCAGGAGACTTCAAGGGAAATAAATAACCATTCGGTTGGAGATGAGATGTTTGTTGCTGCCCTAAGTACACATGACAGTGATGTGGCTGTTTTTGAGTTGTTCCTTATTTTCCCACAACTGTACTAACAAATCCAAATGAGTGTTTTCATTCAGAATAGTCATCTTAACAGTACATGTATTGCAACACAGTAGCCATTGCTTAAATACCTTTGGGATTGCTTTTATCCTTTTAATATATTCAGAGCTAATAAACATTTGTCAGTTGAGTTTTGGGAACTGCCAGAAGCCTACAAGTGCCAAGTTGAATAAAGCCATTATTTGAGTCCTTCCCTCCTTCCCTCCCTCCCTTTCTTCCTTCCTTCCTTCTTTCCACAATTGGTAATCAAAAATGGAGACTCGATATAAACTACTAGAATTACTTTTCTTGTATGGTTTATAAAATGATGCGGAAGGCTTAAGAAAGAGCACAAAATGACAACGTCATAAATAGAGGCTCCCAAGGTAACTATTCTGAAGGTTCCAATATTCAGGAACATTTGGTTATGCTTGTAAAATACACACACACATACACACACACACGCACACGCACGCACACATACCAGCTTGTGAGTCGGTGTTTTCAAGTATCTTTGTTGTGTAAAAAGATACTTGTGTAGCTTTATTTTATGTAACTCTACTAAATACACATTCAGAGACACTATTATTCCATGGTTATAAATAATACCAGTCAAGTGAATTCTGAGTCTGCTCTGTTTCTGATCTAAGCTCCATCAAGTCATTAATTTCTCCTTTTTCCTGGTGCTAATCTAAGCTGTGAGGTTTTCAGTCTCAAGCAAGTGAAGAGGAGAGTTAGTATCTAGTCCTTGGTCATTCCCTGTCCTGCACTGGTCTCTCCTGAGATACACAATTCTTCCATTTGGTCCTCCACGCTGCTCCCTGCTGCTTTGCCCCTGCGTCATGACTACAAGCCCATTTGGGGTCACTTGTTCTCTCTCTCTCTCTTGCTCTCACTCCCACTTTCCTCTCTCTTTTAGAGCTAACTTCTGTTTCACAAAAATGTGGGGAAGGGGGAAGGATCAGTGTGTCTCCCACAGCTTTTAGAGGTGCTGGAGACTTAGGGAACTCTTGGATCCTCTGCCCCAGACATCTCTTGAAGCCATTTGGTTCTATTGCTGCCTTGCTTTAGTGATGTAGAAAAAACAACAACAACCCTGTAAAGGTTCGCGTGGCACACAACAGGATCTCTCTGAATATTTATTGATTGATTGGCTGACTGAATGAATGAATGCAAATGCTATTTCCTAGAGTTCCATGGGGCATATGTTTTCTCTTCTATTACATTCTCCCAATAATATAAGGATTCTATTATCTTCTCTACTCTCATTGAACTCATCCTGGATGGGGTGGAGAGAAGAGGATAAGGCTCCTCCACAGGGACCCTGCAAGAATAATTCTAGATCTCTGAGGAGTTTCTGTAGTCATGTAAGGAGGCTGCCAAGTGTCTCACCTCATTTGGTTAAATTATGCTCATCTTTTAGGTGTCAGATGAGACCACCTTGGCTTTTCTTTAGACTGTGTGCTCCATGAGGAGTCTTTTCTGTTCTGTCCTCATCACCATTTTATTACTAGGTATTGTGCTTGGCATATCAGGTTGTCAATATTTTTTTTGTTTGTGGTTTTGAGATGACCTCACCTGTTGCCCAGGCTGGAGTGCAGTGGTGTGATCATAGCTCACTGCAGCCTTGAACTCAGGCAACCCTCTTGGGCTCAGGCAACCCTCTTGCTTCAGCCTCTGGAGTAGCTAGCAATATAGGCACACCACTATGCCTGACTAAGTTTTTCTTTTTCTTTTTGTAGAGATAGGATCTTATTGTGTTGTCCAGGCTGGTCTCAAACTCCTGGCCCTAAGCAGTTCTCCTGCTTTAGCCTCCCAAAGTTCTGGGATTATAGGTGTGAGCCACCACACTCGATCGACATCTTGGAAATAATTAATGTGAATATGAATAATCGAGCTATTTGAGCTAGGCTTGATATTTCTGAGTGTTAACTGGAGTTTTCTAGATTTTGCTAGTTTAGCTGTCTCAGAAGACTGGAAATATTGTTTTTTTACTGTCTGCATTTTTGCAAACCTGGAGATAATGGGTTAAGAGGGTTAAAAGTACATTTCCCAAGTAAACATCCTTTATGCTATCAAAAACTAAGGGAGGTAATCTGGTTTTAAGATGCCATTTATTTAACTTTTCAGAGAGTTTCTTAAACATTTTTTTGCACATATTAAATGTCCTGTTAGAGTGCTTTGGGACAAGTTGAGATCTAACAAAGTCAGTAATCATATGTAAATTTTTGGTTGTATAACCAACAGCCCATTTCTTACAATTCAGATTCCTCAGTGACCATAAATGACTTTGAAAGGAAGAGTACTCATCACCAACTAGTACAGGGAAATCTCCAATGGACATTTTGCACAGTGAAGATTAGAAATGGCTGGTAAATCTTTAATGGACAATTGGCTTTATTCTTCATGGGTTTGTGAGAACAGCTGCACCAAACTTACTAAATTAAAATGTTCTATATTCTGCTGAGAAGGGTCAATTTTTCTTCCCTTTCACCCTCCCTTCTTCTGTCACTCCCTTCCTTCCTTCCTTTTCCTTCTTTCTTTTTATTTTACCTGTAATATTTCCTTTTTTTTTTTTTTTTCAGAGACAGAGTCTTGCTCTGTCACCCAGGCTGCAGTACAGTGGGTCTATCTCAGCTCACTGCAGTTTCCGCCTTCCGAGTTCAAGTGATTCTCATACCTCAGCCTCCCAAGTAGCTGAGATTACAGGCATGTGCCACCACACCCGGCTGATTTTTGTATTTTTAGTAGAGACAGGGTTTCTCCATGTTGGCTAGGCTGGTCTTAAACTCCCAACCTCAAGTAATCCTCCCACTTTGGCCTTCTAAAGTGTTGGGATTACAGGCATGAGCCACCACCCCTGGCCCATTCCCTGTAATATTTCTAAGCCATCATGTCTTTAACCTTCAACTAGATTTGCACAGAAGTAATTGTTTTTATGATTGGCATATGTGGGGGTGAGAAGAATACTTATTTCTGGTTGTTTAAACCTCATCCATATCCAGTTCAGCTATACATAGGAGCAAAATTCTTTTCAGGATAAAGAATAAAATCCAAGAAATATACTTAATAATATGGGACTTCCTCTGGATACATGCCTTCCTTCATCAGACACCAAAGAGTTATTATATGTCCTCAGGGTAAAAACCAAAATTCATCTGGTGCATGCAATTTTTGATCTTTATTAACTTGGATTCATCACTTCAAGGCAGCACAGTCAATAGGAAGGGTGAGAGTTAGATGTTGTTCCTTTATGTTAGATTTGGGGAAGATTATTTAACTCTAGTTTTGAAATCTGGGGCAAGCATACATTCAATGTGTTTTTTATTTCTTCTTCCTTCTCCCTTAGTTTTGACGGTGGATATTCCAAACATTTGATGAGAAAATTGGATTATCAAAAAAAGTCTATTAAACAACGAATTGCCTATGTCATTGACATACTGATCGCATTTATAGCACATTAAAAAAGTTTCTATTATAAAATATCTAAAATATGCAAAAAGGACTGAGGATTTCACAGTGAACTTCTATGTATTCAAATCCTAATTTCATTTATCAATTCACAGCCAATTTTAGTTTATCTAAACTCTCACTCACTTCCCCTTAGGTTAAATTATTTTGAAGCAAATCCTAGACATTATGGTATTTCTTTCATCAGTGTTTCTATGTGGATATACAAAAGATAAGATTCCCTTAAAAAAGCCATAACCACCACATCATTATCACATCTACAATTATCAGTAATTCCTTAATATTATCAAATATGATCTCTTGAGATTTACCCATCTTTAAAAACATTTCATTTATTAAAGATCTAAATAAATGTAAATATTGGAATTGGTTGAGGTAGTTTTAACTTTCTAAAGATGGCTCTTCTCTCTCTTTTTTAAAAAATGTGTTTGTGACAGAAATTGAGTTTTTCATCTTGTGAGTCTCCCTTAGTCTTGATTTTGCTTAAAGTATCCCTGCAGTGTCATTTAACATGTTCCTACCTCCCCTGTCTTTCCTGTAAATTGGTAGTTGGATCTGGGGGAGGCTTAATCTACTTCTTAGATGGTGGTGTGTGCTTCTATTAGGTGACACCTAATGTCTAGTTTTCTTTCTTTTGTTATGGCATGCATTTTAACACTTGATCATACAACTTATTTTTTGTTTATTTCATTAATGAATATTCAGTCTGGCAAAGGAGATTTTTAAGTGCCTTTAGGATGAGATTGGTTTCTTTGATATCCTGTGTAGTGCTTTACCAAGGTTAGACTCACAGCATGTGGGCTCAGTTCTGTTGATTGACTTGCTGCCTGCCTTCCAAACAAGAATGGGGGCATAACCATTGGCAAGCATGGCAGATAAGTGGACCTAATTTCACTCATTATTAAGAGGCTTAAGTGGGAAGATAGATGAATTCAACATCTGCTGTTCACTAAAGAGGAACAAAGTGAATGCTACCAAAACTTGAACTCTTTTAAAGAACAACTCTTCTGCAAGCATTCAATGTGTAATCGAAAACTTATTTGCTTCTTTGCATCTGTATGTGGTGACTGTATGATGCTCTAACTCCATTTTAAATTTAATTATCAGTGCCAATGAAGAAGAGACCTGTTATTTGTGTATTTGGAGCAATTCCAAATTCCATGGACTGAAGACTTGTTGTGATGAATTGACCAGGACATTTTGTTCTGATAAATAAGATTTCTGCTGCTTCATCTCTTTTAGCCCCACAATTGGATGCACTTAGGGTCTGGTATCAAAGTGATTGGTATTGATGGATAAAAATTTTGTTTGGAATAAAATAAATAGAAAAGACAGATGCTTTTAGTTTTTCTTAAATAGTAGTAAGAAATATGTTAAAAATTAACATATATCCATGAATGGGTTGGAAGCATAGAAAATATCAAATAAATATTTTCTGATTTAGGAGAAGGAAAAAATAGTAAGTGACTAATTTGTATTGCCAGTCTCTATGTCTGAGGGTCTTTGCCACATGTGTTATGTATGTTAATGTACAAAGTGCTGTGATGGCTACATTCTTACTTGTCTTTTGCAGATAGGGAGACTACAGTTCGGAGATTAAATAACATGCCAAAGTCTTCCCAGCTGTTACCTGGTAGAGACTTAGTTGAAATCTGAACCTATCTGATTTCCAAGCCAATGCACTTTCCACCCTACCAGCTTTTCCAAAGTGTCTAGAGAAGGCCAGTGCTGAGAAATGCTCCCTGAGTAAAGGATTATGTCGCCCTATGAATTTGGAAGACTGTGAATAGCAAACCCCTTTCTTAGCAAATTCCCAATGCATATAATAAAGTTTCTGAGAAGTCCTATGGAAATTAAACTAAATTAAGTTTGTTAAATCCAGCATTGGATTATGAAAACTTTTCTTTTTTCCTTATAATTCTTTGGGAAATACATACTTTACCGAGTTGTACTGAGAATCAGTGGTCCTGGAAGCTTTACCAGCTAAGTAGGTAAAACTGTTTACCTGTGGGTAAGTCACATTACCTCTCTGGGCCAAGAATTCAACATTTATAAAATAAAACTCTGGCTAGATGTTTTCTAAGATCCTTCTTGAGTATAAATGCTTGATGACTCCAACCCATTTCCATATGAACAAAATCCATTATGCTTTGTTTAGATTACCAACAAGATACCTGAAATCTCCACTCAATTTCCTACAGACATCTCAAATTCATTATGTACAAACATGTTCTTATCCATTCTGCTTCCCCATCCTCCTGCATTTCTTTATCTCTGTCACATTACCAGTCACTTAAGTTGTTTAATCTAGAGACCTAGTAGTGATCCTGGACTCCTTTTTCCTTTGTCACCATCACATCCAATCAGTACAGCTTAGTAATTAAATGTGTGGGCTTCAGTACTGGAGTCTACAAACCGTGGCTCTACTTGTAGGAAAATGTGAAAGCAGCTTGACTTCTCTATGCCTCAATTTCTTTATACATAAAATGCATACGATAATTCCAAGATATAAATTTATTGTGAAAATTATGCAAGAGATAATCACATGCAGAATGGAAATTCAATAAATGGTGCCTTCGTGTTATTCTATCTTTAAATCTCTTATGCTCTTCCCCTCTTCTCCATCCAGAATAATACCATCCTAACCCGGACCTCATTGTCTCTTACTGATATTGCAATAGTCACCTAATCGGGCTCTGTAACTCTTGTCTAGTCCCTCCCACTTTATCCTTTGCATTTTTGGCTGGGTGATCTTTTTGAAACAAATTCTGTCATATTACTCTGCCCTTGAGTCTTGTGGTCCAGTGACAGCAAATGACTCGAAGTTCCCAGAAGAAGCTGTGCCACTTCACGCTTTGGTATTTTGCTTTGTTACTTCCTAAGGTGACCCGGAGTCTTGCCACTGCCCTTAGTTTGGCTAGCAGATATCTATTCATCTTTCAACTTAAATAATGTTTCTGGTCCCAGATGAATTTCTAGAATCTTGCTGCTTCTCTGAAGAGACAGGACCTATTTTCTCTCCCTTTAAATCTAGATAGAGCGTTCAGATTGCCTCAGCAAATAGAATGCAGTGGTAGTGATACTGTTTAGCCCCTCAGGCTAGGACATAAGAGGCAATGGGATTTCAGCCTGGCTTGCTTTCTTTATTGGGATGCTTGCCCTTGCATACCAACCACCAAGCTTGGAAGAAGCTCCAAGTAGCCCATCTAGGGAGACAACATGAAGAGACCACCTGGGATGCAACTCCCATGTGGCGAGTCTTCTAGATGATAGCCAGCATCAACTGCTGACTGGGACTTCATATTTATACATGTGTGTGTATCTGTATTTGTGTATATATATGGATATATGTATATACACGTGTGTGTGTGTGTGTGTGTGTGTGTGTGTATCTTCATAAAAATCTCTGCCTTCATGGACCCTACATTCTCTGTAGCCTTGTGGCCATGTATTGGAAAGGTAGTGAAAGAGACATCTCTGATGAGGCAAGAGGACAGACCTCAGGAAACTGTACTATTAGGTAGACTTACTCACTAATGTGAAAATCCATTTACTATTTAGCTTGAATTAGAAGAGAAAGCTTGAACAAGAGGGTCCCTTTGAGTTGTTCCACCTGCTTATCTAGCCAGTGAACTTCACAGCCATTTCTACATTCAGGCTTCTTTGTAATTTAAACGTTCTCTTGTGTGTTGCATATGGCAATCTGGGCTAGCCGTCTGGGATGTGACTCCTGCTTCAAGAGCAATGAAAAAGTTTCTAGCACTCACTGTTGATGTGGGAAGCAGACTGTTGTTGAAGTGTTATTATTAATGAGAATTACTGCTGGACAGCTTGAAATGGAGGATAATTTATTCTCCGTGAACTTCTAATTGCAGTAAAATGGTTTATTCACTGCCATGCTTGTCCATCTTGTTTGTTCCTGTCTTTCAGACACGGTTGGCTGCAATGAAATAAGGCAGAACTGCACAAGCTGCACTAGAAACAAAAGTCTGTATTTCTGGAGACACAGTGGAAACTGGTCACGCAGGGTTAGCTCGTGTAAGAGATGCTTGGGAAAATGGTCAAAGCAATATGGCATGCTCAAGGTGGAGCCAGTCATAGTCAACTCAGACGAAGCAAGACACCTACTGTGTGCTATGCCTTATGCCAAAATGGGAAATCAGTATTTCCAGATGGCTACTCACTGCTCTTACTTTTGAAGTTCTCATTTCCCCTCTGGCATTTCTGACAGAGAGCTCTTTCACTTCTTTTAAAATTCGGCATGTCTTCTCCTCTCTCCTCATTTTGCTTCTATTGATTGCTTGGGGAATATAAAAACTGACCATGATGAGGAGATGTAGGTTTTCCTGGTAATATCTTTAATATTCTGGTGTCTTCCCCCCGATTTTTGCCAAATCTCTTTCTCCCATTGATCTCATTCTTCTCCATTTTGTTTCCCTGGTAGAACCACTGCCTTTCTCTTTGCATAAATGTCATTAAATGTGCTCCTGATTTGCTGCTACCATGGTAATAGGCACTTGTCCTAGGCTATTGACTCATTACTGTATTTATATGAGATTTGGTCACTTGTGGTTTAGCAAGCTTAAGAAACAAACTGACTTTCAGCCAGGAAATGGATTCAAACCTGTCTGTGATGAATGAATGATTAGGATTTGGGTGCTATTATTATTTAATAGTTAGTAAAGCCTCTGAGTGGACTAGGGATAGTCCATCACCCGGGGAAATGGTCCTGGCTGTCACACAGCATCTTTTCTACTATAGACAACATTAGTGGAGCACACAGCCAGAGAGAGGGGGAAAGAGAGGGTGTGAGAGAGAGAGAGGGAGAGAGAAAGAGAAAGTCTTATCATCACTATCTTTGAATATCCCTGGAGAACGAGGCTGGAGGACAGGTCTGGAGGAAGCCAGGAAATGTCAGGAACGTCTGCATAAATGTTATGGAAGCAGAGAACCTAGTTAACCTCTTGATCTAACTGTGACTGTTTCAGATGAGGAACATAGGGCTTACATTGTGATTTGAGGAACACTAGAAAAGCATGCCTACAACAATTCTTAAACAGATGTGCCCACTCACTGCTACAGAACCTGACATTTTACCCCAAGGGCCGTGCCTTTGGGTTCCTTCTTGAACTTCCTCACTGTACACACCATTTAACAAACTCTTTTCCTTGCCTTACAATAACAGTTCCCACCGCAGATCACCCAAACACGTGTCTTCTCTCATCTTATTGAATGTTGCTGGTAAAATATTTCTTCTCAGAATATCTGTCTGCTTTCACATGTAAGCAGGAGATAGTAATTATTTTTGAAAGGGGAGGAAAGGGGACAATATAGGAATGTTGAGAATCAATGTTGTTTCAATCTGGTAATTACCAATGGAAGAGGTCATATTCTTATGTGTTGAGACAGAAAAATACTGAGATTGATTAAGCTTAGGCACTGTCTTCCCTGGAATTCAGTTCCCCTGGGAGAACAGAAAAACCTCCTATAGATAACAGCTATACTGAGAGGCAGTTATATAGAGAGGAATGGCCCCCAGATTTTGTAGACAAATGTCTTGGGTCCAAACCTTGACTCTGCCCATACTGTCTGCATAACCCTTGGAAAGTTATTAGCTCCTATATCTTTCATATTTCTTGTCTATAAAATAGAATTAACCATTGTATTTAACTCATGGGATTACTGTGATGATTAAATAAGCAAATGCATTGAAAACACTTAGAACAATATCTTGAACTTAACAAGTACTACAAAAGTCTTCATAAATATTAAGACTACTTTTCAGGGTACATTTGTTTTTCTCAAATTGCCTTTTCTTTTCTTTCTTTCTTTTTTTTTTTTTTGACACAGAGGCTTGCTGTGTCTCCCAGGCTGGAGTGCAGTGACGCGATCTTGGCTCACTGCAACCTCCGCCTCCCAGGTTCAAGTGATTCTCTTGCCTCAGCCTCCAGAGTAGTTGGGACTACAGGCGTACGCTACCACGCCCGGCTAAGTTTTGTATTTTTAGTAGAGACGGCGTTTTACCATATTGGCCAGGCTGGTCTTGAACTCCTGACTTCATGATCCGCCCACCTCAACCTCCCAAAGTGCTGGGATTACAGGCATGAGCCACCGCATCTGGCCCTCAAATTGCCTTTTCTAAGGCAGTTTGCAATTGACTGTAGCACAGCCAAGTCAGTTTGATGAAAAGAGAAATAAAGGATGGTTTTGACATTGAGAACCCCTCCCCTGCCATGGTGTTCAGTCTGGGTAGGTCTTTTCAGGGACCGTTTCTGACGTCCTGAGGTCCATGTCGGGACACTGTATGGCTCCACAGGGAGAGCTGAGTGAGGGAGAAGAGATGCTAAAGAGATGTTTGCTTTTTGTTACCCGTTTTGTCAGAGTCTATAACCTTGACATAATCTTTCCTCCCATTCTTGTTCCCTTTTGAATGATGTAGAAAGTGTTTCACCTAAGTGGCTGGGGAATGATCCGTTGTTGGTGACATTATGAGTATTGTTGTACAAGGAGCTAGCACTTTAGCGACAGACAGACCAAGGTTCAAGTCCTGTCTGTGCCACCTACTATCTCTGTGACTCTTGATAAATCACTTAAGGTGTCAAGAGTTGCAATTTCTCATTTACAAAATGGACGTGCTAAAGTGTGCCTACCTCCCAGAGTGGTGGTGCTAATCAAATGTGATAATATGTGCGAGAGCAACTTGTAAACTGTAAAAGGCGACATAGATGTGAGTTGTTACTATTAGTGGTTCTTTTAATTTCCCTGCTCTCTACAAGCAGACCTGAATTCTAGCAGCACCTGTGTGCTGTCATCACTTGGCTGCTGATTTTATTTGAGGGCTTTACTTACAAGCCTGGGACCAATAATTGTACGCTGGCTTCTCTTGTAGTGAGAGAATGGTAGATGGTAGATGCCTATCACCTGACTGGCTCAGAATACCGGTGTGGAAGCTTTGTTTTCATAAAACAAGGGATCCTGACAGTTTTCAGAAGGGATTATTTTCTCTCCTTCTATTTGTAAATCGTGCAATATTATAATAGAAAAGTTTTTGGAATTATGAGCTGTTATTTGGTGATACTGTTACTCTGATAGTTGATAAAACACTTTCAGAAACCAAGAGAATTAAAGGTTGGTTAGGGTGGAACGAATGCTATAAATCAAGATTACCTGAAGGGGATATGTATGAGAGATAAGGGATTAAACTGAATAAAGAGGAAATAAGGAGAAATATCCACGGAGCTTGGGAACATTTACCTACTTTCAGGAGCAGATCTCTGCATGTTATTTTGTGCTATTAAAGAAATGATGAAATCACTCTGATGAAAACCATGTTCACTTATAAATTTATGTAATAAGAGTATGATTTTCTTAATTTTGTATACAGGGTCAATGTAGTGACTTTTGGCTATGATGGATTGAAGTGTTACAAGAGAAAAAGGAAGAGAAAAGAGATGTTACTCTCCATTGTGAACAGAATCAGATGGGGTCAGACCTGTGCTCTGCGGGTCACAGAAAACATTTTCAAATACCTTGCATTTCAGGCCTTGATCATGGACAGAAATAGAGCACAGAAGGTGCTTCTTAGGGAAGTCTTCACTTTTCCAACCTTTTGCCACAAGTGAAAAATGGAGCAAATGAGTGGCTGGGTACAGACCCTTGGCACCAAGTGGCTGGAGTAAATGGAACACTGCAGGGACACAGAACTTCGCCCGCCACTGAGCATATTACTGGAGAAATACAGTACGAAACCCAGCAGGCTTCTGCAAACAACGCATCCCTTTAAGTTAATTGGTGTTATATAGAAGCTGAAATGTTCCGCTTATTTACAAAGCTACAGATTTATGTAAAGCAAAACCAATTACACTTAATGCCTAAACTATTCCAGGTGCTCAATGATAATGTTGCTAGGCAGTAGAGAAGAAACTGCTGTGTGAATGCATCCTGTTCCGAATGGAAGCCTGTGTAGTTACTGCAATTTAGCTAATCACGAGTGTCAACGCCAATGTGAGGCTTCTAAGCTCTTTTGGTGTTTGCTTTGGGTCAACTTTATAATTCTGTAGATCTTTCAGCTCTAAGGACAAGTGAAAGCATAATGAGCACCTTTTTCTATTATGATGTAGAAATTAAGGAGATGAAGGCAAATTTGTGGGGAGGGAGAGAACAAAATAAAGCAGGCCCCTTTTCTAACAGTAAGAGTGTCTAGAGCTTCCCATTTGTACTGAGGTGAAGTGTTTAAAGATTTCTGGCTCTTTTGGGTGTTCATTAAACCCAAATTGCAAACTTGGCATTTAACCTTTTGCGGCAAGGAAAGCTTCTAAGGAATATCGGGGGTCTGCCTCACTGTTTTGCTAGGAAACAATTGCTAAACAGAAAGGATTGAAAAAGTTGCAGGGAAAGAATTTATGCCTGTACCAGCAAGTCTTTTCACTTGTCCTCAAGCAAAAAATAGTTTGAGTAACAGAAACACCTGGTGCTTTACAGCTCTTTTGCAATTAAAAATGCATAGCGTACCTAATCAAGTTGAATAAGTCTTTTATTCTACAGACCTAAAATATTTTATGTATACACAAGCGAGGTGCATAATTGCAGAATAATTTGCAGTTGGCTGATACACTCACCTGTCCTATCCAGCACGAATTGTCCTGGAAAGCAATGGCTTTTAAACTTTAGGGAACATGAGAATGATTTGGGTGTGCTTATTAAAACCACCAATTCCTGGACCCCAATCTGAAAAAAGATTTGGGTTAAAGCAGTCTGTAGGGGCCAGAAAGATTCACCTGTAGCAAATTGTCCTCAACCAAATTTTGACAAATACTGCTACTAAGTAACAGACATTAATTTTACTTGATTTCTTAAAAGATGAGTTTCCACATATTTTTGCTTGTAAAAGAAGAAACTCTTAGAAAATAATTTTCTGAATGCATCTGAATTGGCAGTGGAGACCGAAAGATGTTATTCGTATAATTCCTTTAAGCATCTCTATTTATTTGGTTTGGTCACTTACCCTCCTCTCAGCCCTCATTTTATCTTCCTGAGTTTCCTTCTTTCCTTTAATTCCAACTGTTCCATAACTTACATCTATTTTTCAACTTTTTTAGTATGTGGACATTCTCTTTGTTAAGGACATCTATGTTAGTAATACTGCTTTTAAATTCAGAGAAAATTTCCTTAATGAAGTCATATCTTGACAGCATAATATTAAGAGCAAATATAGTAAATCATGTATATGTTTATTATTTACTCAGCTATATACAGTATATGGTCACAATGCTTGGCATGTAATAAGGCTCAATAAGTATATTGAAAGAGAGTATATTAAAATACTGTCATTTTGCTTCTAATGACTCATTAAAACTCCAAAAAAAGGTCATATGCTTTCAATGGCTGAACCATTGTAGAAAGCGGTAAGGTATTATTGGTGTATAGAAAACTGTCATTTTTTTATCATAGAGTAATCACCTAGGCTTTGAAATTATTTTATTAATTTTAATGCTCTAGCATGTTAATGCAAAAGCATGACAGTTTACTAGAAAGGTCATAATTAGTTTTTGTAAATAAAGTATACAGATGATATTTATAAAATCACCTCCATATATATGGCTTTTACACTAAAACACATAAAATGCTCAACTGAAGAAGAAAACAATGAATACTGTTCTCATAAGACAGGTAGACTCAAATACAGTTTCATAGGGCTGTCTCCCAAAGATCAATACTTGAAGAAAATTCCTGTATACTGCCATAAAATTTCAGAGACTTCTCGTGGAGGAGAAGTGTTTCTTCAAGATTACTTCCACGGATGTTCTGGGCATTAAAATGATTTAGATTACAATATCTAAAAAAGAAAGAAAGAAAGCTTTTCTTAGGACCAGATGTAGATGAATTGATAAATCACTTGCTTCCCTCCTGTGCTTGTCTACCTTTTATGATGGGCTCATAGATACTGGCACAACAGTGACGATTATTTAAGAGCGCTGCTCACCAAAATAGTCTTTTTAAAAGTACAAAAGGAGTTTTGTGACTTAGTAAAGTGTCTCATAAGGACCTTTAGGTGGCGCTTTTTTACAACTTGCTGTGCTGTCTTCAGTGCTGACAGAGAGATGGTGAGAAGTCTGAAAGCCTATTGACTTGACAGATTTCATAGCGGTCAGGCTGCGTAAGACGTTTACTGGGGGTTTGTAAATTCAGTACTGAGATTATGTGTAAAGCACCATTGTCAAAGAAGAATCCATGAATGTATTTCTAGAATGTGCACTCTCCATCCCCGACCTCCAGAAAAACTGACCTTTTCAGTGTCTTCTAAGTACCAGCCCCATGCAAGGGTGGGATAGAATCATCCCATTTTGCAGATTGAGAAATTGAAGTTTCCAAGAGGTTAAATAACTTACTTGAGGTTCATAGCAGTAGTAGTTGGCAGAGTTCGGATTTGGAACCAGAACTTGATTATTCTGAGTCCTGGTCCTCTATGGCATACTGCCTCTAAAGACAAAGTACTTTCTTAAACACTGTTGGGTGAGTTCCAGGAAAGTAGGAACTTCAAATTGCTTTATTCACTGCTTTATTCCCAGTGATTGGTACACAGTAGATGTTCAATGAATATTTGTCAAATGAACAAATGAATATCAGCTATAAGTTTAATTTTATCACATACACATAAGTTTCAAATATAGATGGAGTCAGTCATCTATTTTTGATTTGTGAAGGTGTCAAAAGTTAATTTTACCTTCTTTTCCTTTTCAATACATTACTAAAAATAACTGTGGCTATAAGAGAATGAATACTGCCTGAACAACTCTGGTCATTTGTCTCTGATTTATGTCACTTTCAATAATTCCTACAGCGTAGACACAAAAGATTACTGGAATATTTCACGAAACAAGTGCAATATCAACTTATATGTTTCACAACACTGGAAGGACAGTGGTGTTAGTTGTAAAAACAAACACTGTCTGCCCCCTCCCTCTCAAAACACCTGAAATTTCTTTTTATTTTAGCACCCAATGTGGGATAGGATACATATTTATATAAAGCACTGTAGACATATTTACTTTCATCTACCTACTTCCTTCACCCCTAAACTGGAAAGCCTCGAGTATGACATGTCATCATTGCAGTATTTCAAATTTGATTGTGGAGGGATTGTTTTCAGTTTCTTTGATTTGGTACATGTGACAGGTAAGTCTGGCTTTATATTTATGGATAATTCCTAGCTTTATGCAGCTGGGGATTTGAGATAATGTCCCAGTAACCCTCACAAGATTGGTTTGGCTCTAGGATTTAACAATAAGATCGTATCAGACTAATATGAACTTGGCTGTGGAGGTGTCTAGGGTGCTAAAACAGACCTCATCCTACCTGTATTTTGGTGAGGAGGTTGTTTCATAATTAATCCACTGTCCTCAAGATCTTGAGGACAAGAATAAGTTGAGACTGCCTTGTTCTTGATAGATTTCCACTATTACCTGGCTCTGAACAGATACACCTTTGGGTTTGATAAAAAATGGGATTGTGTTTACATATGTGCTGAGATTAGATATGATTTGACTTATACGTAATATGTTTCAATAATGCTGTCCCTGGGACATTGGTACTTCCCCCCATTTATTTTCATGCTTATTGTTCATTAGTGTTTGACAAAAACAATCAGTATAGAAAAAATCGGAATCATGAACTCCTCACTGCAGGCACTCATCTTTCTCTCTCAGGTTTCATACTGTGTCTTGCTTAACCCTTCTGACTTGGACTGTCCAATCCCAATGGCCAACAGGTCCCCAAGGCAGCATGTGCCTTGGCGTTGATGTCATTGGTTCTAGCTGCTTAATCTCTGGAGGCAAATTTTCCAGACTCTCCTTACTTCTGACATGTGACATTCATTCTTTTCCTGTGGAGTGCTGGTCAACAGGTGGTAGTGGGTAGAGTTACTTTAACTGAAGGAAATAGTTGTCTCCCAAACCAAGTTAGGAATTGTCAGAGAGCGAAAAGACAGCTCTTCTATGGCACTTGGAGGCAGCATAGTATAGGAGTATAGAAGCGTGGGCTTCAGAGACAAATTTGGGGTTGAATCCTAGTTGTGTGAACTTGGTCAATTTATTTAACTAGCTTTGCACTTTAGTTTTTTGATTTATAATGTAGAATGATAAGATCTATATCCCAAGAAGGTGGTGGGGAGTAAGGGCAGTTGTTTGTGTGTGTATAGCATACCACCCAACACACACAGGCTGCTCAACACATAGAAAATTAATTTCCTTCTTGCTTTGTTTCTTCCTCTCACTCTATCTTTATTCCCTCCCTAAAAAAGTATGCAGAAGAAGAGAAAGTAGATAGGAGATGGAGAAGATTTGGTAAGAATCAATTTATCTCTGAATGAACTTTACATTTTTACTTAGTCCCTTCTCATCTTTGGTTCCTCCAATCTCTGGTGTGTTGTATGTTTTTATTCTTAACTCCTCCTCTGCACTCCACACCACTATCTCTCTCTTCTTTACAGGAACTCACTAGTTCCACAATCAGAGAGAAAGAATCACACTTGAATATTTTAATTTGGGCCCTAGATGTTAGCTCCATGTAGACTACGAGTTTGCCTGTTCAACTCTATTTCTCTATTGCCTGGAACAATGCTTAGCATATTGATTGGGTGGATATATTAATGAGTCAATCCCTGGGCTAATGGATTCTGGGTCCAGTGCTAGTTCTACCTGAACTCAATCCATGACTGCGGTCATCTTGGCCACACCTCAACGTAAGTCTAGGAGAAGCATAAAAAGGAGGAAGAAGACAGCATATGACTAGGTATGAGACCATTCTGATTATAATTGCTAACACTTTGGAGCATTTACTCATCCTCACAAAAGCCTTATGACACAGTTACTCTTTTTATCATTTCCATTTTTCAAATGAAGTAACTGAGGTTTAGCAAAGTTAAACAGCTTGCTGAAGTTTGTATAGCATATAAATTGTGAAACTGGACTCAACTGGGGTGACTAAATTACTTCATGAAAAACAAGGATCAAACCTTACTACAGGATACAAAGTAAAAATTGAGAGACGGTGCAAGTTTTTGAGAATTGCTGGGTGGGCACCACTTATGTGTCTGGAGGCAGTGGATGGAGGGGAAAGAGGCCATGCCTCCAGCTTCCATTTCCATTGTGAAATCTGTTTTGCTACAATGCTGAGAACATTCCTGTTGGACCTTTCTGCAAAGCTGTCTGGTTCTCCAATTTGATTTTCAATCTAAGAATGAGAGCAGCATTCAGGAAAAGTATACACTGTGAAGGATCAGTTTGATAATTTATACACTTTGGAGTGTAAGAAATATAAAAATTCAGGGAGCCATTAAGGCTTTTAATTTTGTCATCAATTCTGCCTTGCATGAGGTTTGATTCTTTCTTATACTAGACCATAAGCCCGATGAGAGCAGAACACTGGTGAAAATAAACCTTTGTTGACTTACTGACTTTGTATCTTTCTAGTTTATGACACCACCTATCACATGACTGATATTCAAAAAGAGATTGTTAGGTTAATAAAATAATGACCTAGGCAAGGGTGAAGTGACAATGGATGAGATAATATATGACTAAATGACTAAAGAGATAAATGGATGGAAGGAAGTAAGGAAAACGAAAATCTGTTTAGTTTCTGCTTCGTGACAGACATTGTGATTAGCCCTTTATCAATATTTGTCCCCCTAAAACCCACAAGAGGTTTTTTATTTTACAGGTGTAAAAACAGAGGCCCAGAGAGGTTAGAGAATTTTCTCAAAAGTACACAGTTGTCCAAGAATATGTCAAGGGGAGAGAGAGAGAGAGAGAGAGAGAGAGAGAGAGAGAGAGAGAGAGGCTGGCAATGGATGGGTGGGTGGATGGTAGATGGTACATATTAATCTACTCTCAGGTGGTCTCAGGCAACAAGCTAAGGGATTTTGTACAGTTTTTTTTATTGGCCTTGAAATAGTCACTGCTGATTTAAAGGCCTGAATAGGATCCAAATCTCAAGCATCATTAGATTTCTAGCTATTTGTTTAATGATATTTGCTTTTAATGGTAACGATGCACTCGTTCTTATTATCAATATGCTTATTTCTAATTCTAAAGTGATGCTACATAGTGAAGAGAAAAATCTTGTGTTGGAACATACTTTAGAATTTGTAAAGCACTATTTTATTATGAGGATCGATGGAAAAAGTGAAGTCTAAATTGAAATTTCTTGCTCTGAATAATCTGTTGAATTTCTCTAATATGCTAATTTGTCCGGTCATGGTGTACAGAATTCCCGCTGGCTCAGTGATGGTTCCCAGACCAATATTTCATGGACTCAGAAATTTTTCATCTTACCACACACTTACTTACCTTTGTGAAACACTCCAGAATCCCAGGACGTTCAACAATGTTAATGATGCCAGGAAGAAGAAGAAGCTTTCTAAATTGCCTTTGTTTAATGTGTTTGGAAACCAATTGCCTGTTTGGAACAAATGTAATTGTTATTCAACTGCAGAGTTGTAAGTTTCTGTGAATATTTTATCATTCCACAATTCATAGAGCTTTATTTGCTTCAGTAATATCCACAAAGCAAAAACGTTCATATGAAACTTGATTGTCAAAATTTATTTAATTCTGTAATTAATAGTAAAATAAGCAAAGCCCCCCAAATATTTTGAAGGTCACAAAACACTCTTAATTTGCATCACACAATATAGGTGTCAGAAGAACTGGTTCGTAAAGGTAATCCTGACTATTCCATTAACTTGCAGGAGCCATGTGTGTATCTTATTTCTCCTTATATTTCTAGTATTTAGAACAGTGCCTGGCATGTAGGGATTATTTGGCAAATATATAGTGAATGAATGAAAACTATTTTCTATGACCAGATAGTCTGTTTCATTTGCTAATTGTAAGGATCGTGAGATAATGTATGTAGGTGATAGATGTTAAATTATTTTCACAGCTTTGATAAATCCAGGGCTACTTTATGATAATAACACGGACCTTATTGGTCAAATTACTTGCAATCTCTGGTTAACATGGAGATTTTCTTTTCACCTAATAAGTAAATTCTTCAATTTAATTCCACCAAATAAAGGATCTCTACTTCATTATGATGTCATACTGGGTATATATGAAACTATTCAAGATTCAAGGTAATTACTTTAATTTGCTTCTAAGTTTTGACCTTTGCTTTGGATCTGTGCTATAACTCTATCTCTCTATCTCTGTCTCTGTCTCTGCCTCTGTCTCTATCCACACACATACTTTCTATTTCTTCAGTAAATTTTGGGGTATTGTTTGATGTATAAAATAAAATGCATTATATTATACATATTATATATGTGATACTTATTTTTAGGCAATACATTAAAAACAGCAAGGAGATCTGTTATTACCAAATGTATTTACATAGCATTACAGAATGCTTCAAAGGGAAAAATCTAACTTAACAGAGAGAATTTAACTGTCTCTCTGAATGAGTTGAATTGTTTTAATGTTATGCATTATGAGAACAGGAAATGATCATCTTTAAACACACAAATGCCAAGGTTTCATCGTTTTCTTGCGTTTTTATAGGAACAACTTCTACAGCGGGAGGTGAAGAGGGTGTGGGACCAGAGCAATCAGTCTGTGATCCAGTAGGACTGGGCTTCAGTACCATCTTTGGCACATGGGTTGTAGGGTTGCTTCCTGCAGTAGAAAGTGGTTCTTGGCCTCTCCCTTGACAATGCATACTTTTAAATGGGATTTAACTTAAATATTCTGATCACAGTCAGCAAGTGCATAAGTATGACCATTGTGATTAATTGTGCCACTTCGCATTTAAAGCTGTTTGTCTTCTGTCTTTTACCTTCTCAGTGACTATTACTATGGATCAACAATGAAAATTAGCTGTGTCTGTTATATTCTGGGACCTATATTTGAAAGCTAGCCTAAATAAATTATAGGACGAATAAATAAAATGGTGAAGTGCAACTCACAAAATAGGTATTATTTTATCAAAAGAACTGGGTTGTAAAGGTAATCCTGATTATGCTATTAATTTGCAGGAGCTGTGTGTGTCTTATTTATCCTTATATTTTTAGTATTTAGATCAGTGCCTGACAAATGGGGATTATTTGGCAAAATAATAGCAAAATAGGTATTATGATAGGTATAAATAAGCATTACCATACCTATTTCAGAAGTTTCACTTTACCATTTCATTTGGGTTCTATTATAATGAAAATTTATGGTTTTATTGCTACAGTGACATGATGCCTTTATCTGGTGTTTAGATGAGTAAATGAAGTTCGCTAAATGTTTCTCTGTAAGTCTGCCTATTGGATATTGTGTAGCCTTTTTGATGTGTATACGTGTGCTTTTGTGTGTGTGCATGTGTGTGTGTGCCCGTGTGTGGGTGCACACAGGAACTACACATTTGATTGTACTTGAATGGGGAGAGTTGAGGTGGAGGTCAAGATAAGGTGTGATAACATCCTACGTATTTTCAGGAAGAACTAAACCATCCTCCTAAGCCTATTCAAACAGGTGCTGTTTTTTCCCCTCTTCAATTAATGTCCCAATAGTATTTCCGACCTTTTCATTTCACATCAGCACTTTGCATGTCATGTGATTATACCTTTTTATCACCGTGTTTCTCTGGCTAGTGTAAGAGGAGTTTGCACAGAGTATGTGAAGCCTCAGAATGAACCTGACATTAATTCTTCTTGGAGCATGAATTCTGGTCCATAATAAGTAATTGAAAAGACTATCTTTATATTATAAGAGAGTCAGATGAGGAAGAAGAATATAAATTTTCTAAGATCTTTAAAGGTAAAACATAATTTTTTTTTTTTTTTTTTGAGGCGGAGTCTTGCTCTGTCGCCCGGACTGGAGTGCAGTGGCCGGATCTCAGCTCACTGTAAGCTCCGCCTCCTGGGTTTACATAAAACATAATATTTTAAAGAAATTGTGTCATTATGGCAAATGCCAGCCTTTGAGGAGATACCACTAGATCCCCATGGGCTCACCAGAGCATTCTCGTCACTGGGGAAGCTGTGGAAAACAGAAATGAGAAGTACTGTGACATGGTATTTGGGAGTTTGGGGTGACAGGAGAGAAAGACATTTGTACTAGAAAAGTTAGAGAAAGATAGTATAAATCTGTGGATATGGACAAAACATTTTGTAAGTGGGATTATCTTAAAAAAAAAAAAAAAGAAAAGAAAACCCCAAACCAAAGATTCCCATATCACGTATTCGAACTTTCTAGAATGCTCCTGTATTCATTCTTAAATATCATTTTTAGCACGTGGCTTTCTAACGCTCATCTTCATTCTAGTCCCATATTCTTGCCATATTTAGATATGATTTAACATTCTCTGTGTAGCTAATTTACATGGTAAAGAGAAGCATCGCCTGAATTGATAGCATGGGACAAACACTTGTATCAAGTCAGACAGAAAGATTCTTCAGGATACCTAAAATTTGCTTTATTTATATGGAGATTATCTGTGTATGTGAAGAGACAGAACTGGGTATAAAAATATATAGAAAGATCATGGGCTTTGGAGTCAGGTAGACTTTTAAAGTTAAATCTTGCCTTAACAGTGTAGTGGTTGGGCAAATAACTGGACCACTTAAGCCTCAGTTTCTCTTCTATGAAATGATGATAACAGAATCTCCCTTACTGAGTTGTAATGAGAAGTTAAAGAGATAATGGTTGTCAAGGGCCAGACACAGAGGAGACACTCCACAAACCTCAGATTATCACTTCCTCCTGCCCCCTTCACCGGTAGCTCACACACCGTCATGTAGCCTGAGCTTCATCTTGGTCTGTCTTCTGTCAGATATTTCTTCATGTTCTGTGTGCCTTTTTTTTTTTTTTTTATCATTATCCCAGGACTGGTTGTAAAATGTTCCATTTAACATTGTCAGTTGACTCAGCTCGTAGGTACTATAACTTTATTTTAGTAGCTTATAAACTTTTATGGTCGTAATTCACATTTGTGCCATTTTTCATCTGACATTTCCAGTAGCTGATTGAAATCAGGAGCATCCTTGCATAGGAGACATAGTGAAGACTTGAGGTCTAGAATGAGACTAAATAAACTTCTCCAGATCTCAGGATAGCTGAACAGGAGCATGAGAAACAGTGTGCCACATAGAGTCTGATGAGTCATTCATTCACTGCCATTCATAATGCCCACAGTGCACCCTAGTTATTATTTTCATAATATAACCAGTTAGTTAGTAATAGTGTTCAACGGCTGAAGTAGTAAAGGACTCAAAATATTTAGCATTGTTCAGAATTTCCCCAAATATCTCTTGCTTAGCTAGATGTATTTGTTCATTTGAAAGTCATTTCTTAGAATCTTTTTGTGTACCAGGAAATGTGCATTCCATATTGCTTAAGAAAAGTGATTCATAAATTAGTAGGGTAATTATTCTGGAGCATTAGGCCTTGTAGACAATAAGTAAAATGTTTATATTTATCTGAAATTATCACAGTCATTTTAGAGACAAAGGATTGTAGAATCACCTAGACTCATTCTTTATTTTATATATTAAGGAGTAAAGGAACAGAGAGGTCAAGTGAAACATCACTCAGCAGAACCCTCATATTCCTGCTGTTATATCAGATGTACAGCTGTAGTTCACCTCTTGGTGTTTAATGCAACTACGACTTTTATGCCTTTCTTTAACATCGTCTCAACAGTTTTAAAATGTCTGGATTTCAGTCTTTGAAATCACTTACCCCAAATTCTTTCTAAAATACCTAACGACATTTCTACTCCGGTCTTGAGACTGGCATTCAACCTACTGTGAGATTCTTAGAGCAATTTACACTAAACTTAAAGCTTTTGAAACTGGATTGAAAAACATATATGGTGATGCACACATGTTATAACACTATAAACTACACAAATTTGCTAATATGAAAGAGAAATACAGTTTATTTCTCTTCTCCTTAATGCCCTACATTGTAAGGCTCAAAATTTCATTTGCTGCCTTGATGCCTTTGAGCCTCACAGGCCCCAAAGGTCTAACTACGTGTTTCCCTGTTTTTATTAGATAGGCTCCTCACCCAGCTGGAAGAGCTCCCCACCTGGCTAGTTTCCCTATTAGTCAGACCAGCTGCACTCCACCCAGCTCTCAACCTAAGAGGTTTCACTTCCCTGCTAGCTCTCAACATTATTCAAACCAACCAATCACATCCAGCCTACAGGAACCAGCCTGTCACCACAACCCTTTGTTATTACAAAGCCTGCCCCCTACAGACCCTGCTTGTTCACTGTATGCCTGAGTGCAACCCCAGGTGACCCTACACATATCCGGGTATTTTCCTTTCCCAGACTGTGAGTGTATGTGACTAATAAACTACTGTCAGTCTCATGTGTAGACTCTGTCTCAAAAAAAAAAGGATGCATGTTTTCCATAATCTCATACTATTTAGAGTAAGAGGCACCCGTAGGTCACCAATGTGGTGAATAGGAGATGATCAGAACATGCCCTCACCACAGAAATCAAGGTCAGTTCTAGAGAAAATAGTAATAGCTTTTGCTTTAATGCATAATTACTGTTTATTTTTCTTTTGGAAGGAGGAGAAAAGAGAAAGGAACCCTCCCATTCATCCTTCCGTACCACTACTCAGAACCAAGCACCTCTACTTCTAAACTACATCAGGGAGTGCAACTGCCATAGAATCACAGGACAAGAAGTAAAGGAAACAGATATTTAAGGTAAAAGATATCCAAATTACCTTGATTTGACTATATCAATTTATCAAATGATCACATGTATCCTGAAAACAAGTACACCTAATATGTATCAATAAAAAAAGTTAAAAAATAATAAATAAAAGAAGTAATGGGAACAAGACGCAGTCAGGTTGCATTGCATCCAAGAAGTATTGGCCTGACCAAAAATAAAACATTATAGGTGAGTATGAGTTCTGGGGAGTGCCAGATAGCCATGTATGCTTGACACTGCAGTCTGTAATCACTCCAGCTAGTCAGAGTGTTAGAAAACCTAAAAATGGTGTAAAGTTCTCACTGTAGCCTAGCAGCCTTGGGTTTAGTGGGGCACTTTAAATGCAGACTTTAGCAAAAATATTCACATATACTCTGAGTTAGTAAATACTACCTCTCAGCAAATCTCTTCTTTTGAGGATGAGTAAACATAAAAAGGGCCAATATGGGTAAGGAAACGTGACTACTATACATATTTGTTGCTTACTGGAAACACCCTGAACACAGAATGACAAAGCTAATAATAATAATAATAATATAATGAACGAGAAACTCATAAGACAAAGACAAAAAATACTGTAAAATACTAATCTCCGCAAAGTTGAATTCAAAGGAAAAACCATTTTAAAGGGACATCGAGAATTTTTTTATATTGATAAAAAACACAATTCAAATTGAAGATGTGCCAGTGGATTTTCCTTAAGTAATGAAATCATAACAAAATCTGTTGTCTTTTGGAAATAACGATATATAAGTAATTCTTATCAATGACTATAACACATTCTTGTCAGTTTTTGATCAAATTGGCAAAGAAGGGATGTAAAGAATTAATGTGATTGACAAGTGTTTAATAAAGATCACAACATTGTTTAGTATGAAGAAAGATTATTTTACCCTCTTACAGAAGTTTCAATAACATTAGTAACAAACCAGACCTCCAAGAAATTGAAGATATGCCTCTTGAATAACTTAACTGGTCAACAAAGAAATGAAATCCCCAATATCAGAGTATTTAGAAAATGAAGAGAATGAGGAAATTGCATTTACACATTTAGAGATACACATATAAACTCTACCCAGAGGCACATTTAAAGGCATATAGGCTTTCATTTTTAAAGTCAGAATTAAAATAAATGAAATAAACATTCAAGACAAAAAAGTTAGGAAATGCATAAAACAAATCTAAGGAAAGTAGGAGTAAGAAAATAGAGATGAGAACAGAAAATCAATATATTAAACTTTTTTAGATCTAATAGTTCTAAGAGATGATTCATTGGAGAAAATATAACAAAATAAATAAAACTGACAAATCCAATCAGAATATGTAACAACAGATACAGAGAAGATAACAATGTTTAGTTATGAGTATGCTATTTTAGAGTAAAAACTCTTATGGAAATGAGGTATTTAGATAAACATTAATTACCAAAGTTGAATCAAGAAGAAATGGAAATACTTAAAGACCAATGATAGTAGGAAAAAGTTACAAAGAATGATTTTTTAAAAAAGAGACAGTAAGATCCCTACCAAAATTCCAATGACACTTTTCACAGAAATAGAAAAAACCATCCTAAAATTTATATGGAACCACAAAACACCACAAATAGACAAAGTAATTGTGAGCAAAAAACAAAGATGGAGGCATCACACTACCTGACTTCAAAATATAATACAAAGCTATAGGATCAAACCAGCATGGCATAAAAAGAGACACATAGACCAATGGACCAGAATCAAGTCCAGAAATAAATCTGTGCATTTACAGACAACTGATTTTTGACAAAGGTGTCAAGAACAAACTGATATGATTAGGCTTTATGTCCCCACCCAAATCTCATCTTGAATTGTAATCCCCATAATCCCCATGTGTCAAGGGAGAGAGCAGGTGGAGGTAATTGAATCATGGGGGTGGTTTCCCCCATGCAGTTCTCATGAGAGTGAGTGAATTCTCAGGTGATCTGATGGTTTTATAAGGGGCTCTTCCCCCTTCACTCAGTATTCTCTTTCCTACCGCCTTTGAAGAAGGTGCTTTTCTTCCCCTTCACCTTCCACCATGAGTGTAAGCTTCCTGATGCCTCCCAAGCCATGCTGAACTGTAAGTCAATTAAACCTCTTTCCTTTATAAATTACCCAGTCTTGGGCAGCTGTTTATAGCAGTATGAAAACAGACTAATACCCAAACAAAGGAGAAAGTACAGTCTCTTCAATAAGTGGTGCTGGGAAAACTGTATATCTACATGCAGAAGAATGAAATTGGACACTTATAGCAGATATGAAAAATAAACTCAAAATAGATTAAGGGCCTCAGTGTAAGACATGAAACTGTAAAACTACTAGAACGGGGAAAAGCTTCATGACATTGGTCTAGGTAATGATTTCTTGAATTTGACAACAGAAGCATCGACAATAAAAGGAAAAATAGACAAATGAGAATGTGTCAGACTAAAATGTTTCTGCACAGCAAAGGAAATAACAGAGTGAAAGAGATAACCCACAGATTGGGAAAAATATTTGCAAATTATATATCAAGTAAGGGCCTAATATCCAAAACATGTAAAGAATTCAAGCTACTCAATAAGAAAAAAGCCCAAATAGCTAATTGAAAATTGGGCAAATGACCTGAATAGACATTTCCTAGAAGAAATACAAATGGCCCACAAGGATATAAAAAACTGTTCAATATCACTGATCATCAGGGAAATGCAAATTAAAACCACCATGAGATATCACCTCACATCAGTTAGAATTTTATAAAAAGGATGAAGATGAAAGATAAGTGTTGATGAGGATGTGGAGAAAACAAAACTTTAGTACACTATTGGTGAGCATGCAAATTAGTACAGCTATTATGGAAAGCAGTATGGTGGAATCTTGATAAACTAAAAATAGCATTACTACATGATCCAGCAATGCTACTACTGGATATATATCCAAAGGAGTTGAAATCAATATATCGAAGAAATGTTTGTACTCAGTTTGTTGCAGTACTGTTCACAATGGCTAAGATATGAACACAACTAAAGTGCCTATCAATGGATTAATACATTTTAAAAAGTGGTATATATACACAATGGAATATTCAGCCTTAAAAAAGAACAAATTCTGTCATTTGTGACAATATGGATGAATCTAGAGTACAATATGCTAAGTGAAATAAGCAAGACACAGAAAGACAAATACTATATCATCTCACTTATATGTGGAATGTAGGAAAGTCAAACTCACAGAAGCAGAGAGTAGAATAGTGGTTACCAAAGGCTGAGGTGGGGAAGGGAAGTGGATGGGGGAAGGGGAAATGTTGGCCAACAGGTGCAAAGTTTGAGTTAGACAGGAGGAATTAGTTCTAGTGATCTATTATACAGCATGGTGACTATAGTCAATAATAATGTATATATCAAAATTGCTAAAAGAGTGGATTTTAAATGATCTCACCACTAAGAAATGGTAATTATGTGAGGTGATGGATATGTTAATTAGACTGATTTGAGCATTCCACAATGTATGCAGGTATTGAAACATTACATTTTACCCCATAGATACATACAATTAGTATTTGTCAGTTAAACATAACATGCAATTTAAGAACAAAAGAGAGACACTAAGCATTTTTTAATTTTCACAGAAAAAATAGATCTTTTCTCTGGATCTTTCCAGAACATAGTGAAAGAATCATAATTGCCAACAAGTATTGTTTATTGCACATATATAAAGATGATTTAATATGGAAAAATTTATTAATTAAATGCACCCTAATGATAGGTCCAGTTTCTTATGATTAAGAAATAGCATAAGGTGATCTTAATAGTTACTTAGACATTTGATAAAATTTAAACTGATTTGTTTACCTCTTAGAAAACAAGAATAAAGTTTTTATATAATAAGGAATATTCTTTAAGATCACCTTTATAATCCTGCAGATATACTTAATAAAATAAAAGATGTCCTCATTAAGATCATGAGCAAGATATAATGTGACTGTCTTCTGGTATTACCATTGCCCTGTAAGTTCTGGGTCCTGAGAAAGATGCAAAGCATAGGAGTAAATATTGGAAATAAGGATAAAAATTATATGTGTTTGAAGATTAATTTTGCTGAAAAAGTAAAAGGATCAACTGAAATACTCTTATAAATTTACTAAGAAAGTTTATGAAATTGGATGCAGATGAAGACATACACATTAATAAACAGTAATAATCTCCCTGTATAACAGTGATCACCTCAGTGAGTTGTAATAAGGGAAAATGATTCAGTTCAAATAGCAAAAAGGAAAAATGTATAAAATGTCTATGATAATTTCAACAAGAAATGTTCAGGATATATATGAAGAAAAAAACTTCCTGAACTCAACTTTGAAATATTAAATTTAAAAAGTATGTTATATACTTGGATGGACCACTACCTATTGCAAAAACTTTAGTTTTTCTAAAATTAACTTACAAGTTTTACTCATTTTATTAAAATAAAAATAGGACTGGGGGGCTGAGTGCAGTGGCTCACACCTGTAATCCCGGCAGTTTGGGAAGCTGAAGTGGGCTGATCACTTGAGGTCAGGAGTTCGAGACTAGCCTGGCTGGCATGGTGAAACCCCGTCTCTATTAAAAAATACAAAAATTAGCCTGGAATGGTGGCAGATGCCTGTAATCCCAGCTAGTTAGGAGGCTGAGGCACAAGAATTGCTTGAACCTGGGAGGCAGAGGTTGCAGCACTCCAACCTAGGCAACAGAGCGAGACACTGTCTCAAAAAAAAAAAAAATTGGAGAAAAAATAATAAAAATGTGAAATTCATCTAGAAGTATAAGCCATGGAGAATATGGTTTTCATAAATAAAAAATAACCAAAAAGATAAGTATGAGTAATAACTGATATAAACTATATATCATAAAATTATTATAATAATTAAAAGGAGAGTGATACTAAGCTAAAATAAAGAGGCAGCTGAAGGGAGCAGGCCAGAAAGCCCTGAAACAGTCCCAAGATCACCTAAAAATATGTTAAAATATGTAAAACTGATTAGTTTCATTTCACTTACTGTATCGTGGGAAATATTTAAAGTTTAACCAACTTTTCACAATGTATATTAAATACTGTTGTGAATGTTGGTTATTTGAAGCAAATAAGTATTTTCTTTAATGAAACCAAAATGAAATCCACATGAATAATAAAATTAATCCAAAATGTGAAACCATTAAAATTCTACAACCATAAATGCAATGAAATTAATCATAATGAAAAAGGTGGACAGATTTGATTACATATAGCAGCAAAACTTGTATAAAATAAATTTATCTATGAAATAAAATGTTGAGTTAAAACTGGGAAAATACTAGCAATAAATATGACATAAATCACAATATTCTTAAAGTATAATGAGCCTATGTAAACAGACAAAAAAAGACCCAAAGAAAAATAGGCCAAGACTAAGCACATCATAAAAAAGATAAAAATGTTCTATAAACATTAAATATTTCAATTTTACACTCTAAAAAATACAAATTAAAGTATTTAAAGTGGAATATAACTTTTTCCAATCAAATAGACAAAGATCAAAATATTATGCTAAGGACTGAAATTCATATCTTGAGGCAAGTATTATCATTTCGCAATGGCACATAACTGCTGTCTTTTAGAAGTCAATTTTGCTTTAATTCTCAATAGTCTTTAAAATATTTAAAATATTTATCCTCATTGAAGGAATAATCCCATTCCCAGGATTCTAGTCTAAGGAGGGAATAAGTTATGTGCTTAATGATTATAGAAAAGGATGCTTACCTTAGTAATATTTATAGCATGAGAAATTAGAAATAACCTAAATATACCATAAGAAAGGAAAGGTGCATATATACACACACACACATATATATATGTGCATATATATGTATATATGTATACATATATAAACACCTTTCCTCACTTCAGCAATATGTCACTCCATCTACCACCAAAATCAGAGCTTTACTGGATACTTCAAGTATATGTGGCATTAAGTGCTATAGCATATTGCTTTTGATTCAAGGCAGATTTCTGTTATCTCTCTTTGGAGAAAGATGCAATATTTCCCCTCTTTACAAACTACTGTTTTATTTTGAATGTAATGGAACTATGAAAATCTTAAAATGTGCCTTTTGGAATCTCTTCAAAAGATAGTTAGAGACAGTGAGCAATTATTTCCCTCAGACTTCATTAGATTTTTTAAAGTTATTTTGTAGTGCTGGTGTTCTAGCAAAAGTCCAAAATTGTCGAGACAAAACTGAAATGGATTTTATATTCTGCTTTATTTGAGGCACGCCTTCTACTTCACTATGTGCTTTTTGCTTGAGAGCGAAAAAGAGTGCAATTAAAAAGATGTAGCAGTCTGTCTCCAGGGTGGATGTGCTTCTGTACCACAGGAAATAAAACTAGTGTAGTAAAAAGAGCTTTGGAATCAGGAATCCACCATTACTATGTGATTTGGACAACTTACGCAACTTTCTGAGCTCATTTTCCTCTTATATATGATAGGGCTACAAATATCTACCTCCAAAGAAATGTTGTGAAGATTTAATGAAATAATATCTTCGTGAAATGCATATAGCAAGGTCTGCATATAACTGACACTTAATAAATGTTAATTTCTTTCCTTCCTCCTTTCAGTAACCTGATTTAAATGCTTCATTTGAGATTCATAGCTCTCCTACCTGAGTTAATTTTTAAAACACATTAATTTTCATGATACCTGAAGGAAATAATACCTAACCACTGTATTCTAACTTTGACTTTTCTACCAGTTTTTCATATTTATCTAATAAGGACTCAAATTTTTATTACCCTCAATTTATAAACAAGGAAACAAAGGCACAGAGCAGCTGAACCATTTGCCTAAAGTCATGGAAAGGGGACAGAATAAATATTTGTTGAGTGACTGGATGAACTGAGATTGGGCCTCAGATCTGAACATGCTCAATACTTTGCTCTAGATAATAATGCCTGCATCATGACTTTAATTTGCATTTCCAGATGTTGGGAATTGTGGATAAAAATTAAGTCAGGCTGCTGTTTCCAGGAAGGAACACTGTGTCTTTCAAAACTGTAGGGAAATTGCTAGGCATTGTTCACCTGAACTGCAGAGAGAACAGTCATGGGTGATATTTGGCATAACCAGCTTTCTTATAAGGGTGAGTTCATTCTCTTGAAGAGCATTGGGAGGCAAAAACCCATCAAGATAGTGTGTTCTCATGATGATTTCAATGAATTATCATGGAAATGAGTTTTAGAAGAGAGGTAATGCTTTGTGATAATAGCCCGATAATGCCATTAGCTATGAACTGTAATTGTAATAGCATTAGTCAAATGAATATATCTGATATTAATTTGAGTGTCAAATATCTCTATAAGGTTCTTCTTATTAATTAAACATCAGACTTGGTATTATTAATTCAGCGTCTAGCAGTGCTTGCACATAGTAGGAACCCAATATGTATTTGTGACTGAATTAATAAATCAGTCTATAAGTGGGGTTATTTAAAATAGTAAAATATTGAATTTAAATAATTTCATGGATATAACAACACTGATTTTTGCCCAGAACCTGCTTATTTGTACAGTCGGTTCTTCATTTGCAACTCTACTAATAGTGTAGATATATTAATTTCATAATTTTAGAAGAAAGCCTTTCTTATCTTTTGCATATTTGGAGGAAAATAAACCTTTACCCCAAATTACTTTAAGAGTAGAGTTTGTGCCTTTCATCCTGTGTCTTGTGCTCTTTAGGCTATTTAAAAATCTATGAGACATCTTTATGCCTGCATTGAGCTTCTGAATATCACTGGGCAAATTCATGCTTTAGGTAGTTTGGGATCACTCTTCATGATCACCAACATGATTGGGGCCTTCAACACCACCAGCGATGTTTTTTTTTTTTTTTTTTTGAGATGGAGTTTTGCTCTAGTTGCCCGGTCTCCAGGCTGGAGTGCAGTGGTGCAATCTTGGCTTGCTGCAACCTCTGCCTCCAGGGTTCAAACGATTCTTCTCTCTCATCCTCCTGAGTAGCAAGGATTACAGGTGCATGCCACCACTCCCAGCTAATCTTTGTATTTTTAGTAGAGACAGGTTTCACCATGTTGCCCAGGCTGGTCTCGAACTCCCGACCTCAGATGATCTGCCCACCTCGGCCTCCCAAACTGCTGGGATTACAGGCGTGAGCCACTGTGCCCGGCCACCACCAGCGATCTTAACATTTGTCTTCTAAATCATCTTTTCATACCTTCATAATAAGTTTGTAATCCTTGCTCTTCCAACTCCCCATTCTCATCCTATTCCCTTTGCTCTCACAGTTGGCTCACTGCATACCTCATTAAAAAATGGAGAGTGCCAAAGGAAGGCTCCAGGATCTTCCCAATATCAGAACTGTGCATCTGTGTGCACCTGAGCCTATCTTCTCCTTTCTCTCTTCTGTTTCAGTGCAGGAAAGAAGTATCCACCTTCCAATAAGAAGTCACCCTCTCTGGGTTGTCACTGACCGAGTCCTCCATTCCTTTCCTTAAGTCTTTAGCTCCATCAATTCTCTCTTCTTTCTCTTGCATTTTTAACTTCTCCATTTACACCAGGTATTCTTATCAGAAAAATACACTCAAATGTCTCTCAGAAATAAAGTATTAGGTGTGGTGGCTTTTGCTATATTCCCATCTACTGGGGAGACTGAGGTGGGAGGATCATTTAAGGCAAGGAGTTCAAGACCAGCTTGGGCAACCTAGTGAGACCCACATCTCTAAAACAATGAAAAAAAATATTAGCCACGCTAATATTTTTAGCTGTGGTGTGTGCCTATGGTCCTACTCTGGAGACTGAGGCAGGAGATCCTTTGAGCCCAGGAATTTAAGGCTGCAGTGAGCTATGATCTCGCTACTGCACTCCAGCCTTGATGACAGGGCAAGATCCCATCTCTGAAACCCCCCACAAAATAAATAAAATAACAAAAAAGTATCTTGAACCCACACCTAAGGTTTTAAATACAGGGTTCCCACTTAAATTTGCATTTCAGAACGAGGAATTATTTTTTAGTATAAGAAGGTGTATGTATTTTTTAGTATAAGGAGGTATGTCCTCAATATTGCATAGGACATTCTTAAAGATCAAAAAGTTATTTGTTAACCTGAAATTCAAATTTAACTATGTATCTTGTATTTTTATTCACTAAATCTGGCAACTCCACCCACATCCCCTTCTAGCCATCACTCTCTCTCTTAAATCTTCTTCAGTTTCATGTTCCTCAAGAGTTCTTTAAACATGAGGCTTTTTTTTTTTTCATTTACTGGATATTCATCACCCTAATTCAATCTAGTTTTCATTTCACCACTGAAATGGCTCTTATTAAAGGTATCATAGTGTTGCTAAATTTTATGAATACCTTCCATTCTTCATCATAACTTGATTTTATAGTAGCATTTGACACAATTTACCATTCTCTGCTTGAAATCATCTTCTTTCTTATCTTCAGTGAATATACATATATGCATATACATATATACATACATATACACACATATATGTGTGTATATATACATATATAATTCCCTCCTCCCAGCTTTCTGACTGCTATGTATTTTCTGTGGCAAACTAGTTCCTTTCCATTCAACCTCTAATGTTGGGACTTCTTTTTCTCCTCATTCTTAATACTCATGCTAGGTAATTTCATTCACTACCATGGTTTCAAACGTTATTTTCGTACCACAGAGTTTCATAGTTATATATCTAACAAAGACCTTTTTTTCTGGCCTCCAGATATTTCTATTTGGATGTCTCACAGGTGTGTCAAACAATGTGTTAAAAAGCAAATGGATGGCAACTTTTAAAGTCTATTCTTCTTCCAGTTTTTTCCATTTAGTAAATGGAATCTTTGCCCACCCAGTAGCTCATGGGCAGAACCTGGGATGCTTTCCTGATACTACCTCCTCCCTCTTGCATCCTACTGTCTCCTGACTTTCTCAAAGCCATTGCTAAGACTTTGATTCTACGTCTATAATATAGCTTATATCCATTCACTTCGCTCCATCTGCCTACTTCCTCTCTAGTTCATTACTATTTCAGACTTATCTGGATTACTTCAATTGTACTTCCTTGTTTTTCCCAAATTATTCTTTCTTTCCTCAAAATCATACTGCATCCATAATAATCTTCCCAAAACACCAGTAGGTCATTGCTGTTTTGAATGTTATCATTCTTATAACATTCAAGTAAACATAAAATCCCTGTATTAAAAGGTCCCATGTGGTTTTGCCCCTACCTAACTCTCCAATGTGACTTCAGGCCATTTCCTCCTTTTTTGAATATTTTCAGCTTACTGGCCTTCTCTGGGTTCCTCTTATGCACCTATCATTTATTTATTTATGGGCCTTGATATATGTGCTGTCTACCAGAAATCCTTCATTCCTGTGCTTACCAAGCTAAATTGCACTCATCTTTCCAGTTTCAGCTTCAATACCATTTCCAGGTGCTCCTAGTGTCCATGTTCATGTGTCTCTAACTCCACCTAGACTTATAAATTTGCCATGCGTAGGAGGCTCCATTCATTACATGGGTACATGAGGCCAAGAAGAATCTCAGAGCACTTTCTAATTTCATTGCCTCCCAGTCTCCACCTGGAATTGAAGTTGAACAGGACAACTGAACTCTGCAAATATGGAATCTATTCTTTTCTGGAGAATTAAGTGCCATACCAAAACATCATATCTGTAATACATCTAGCCCACTTGGAAGATGTTGAGGTCCCACTCAAATTAAGATAACAACAAAATCATTCTTTTTTGTGCATCTGCATTTAGCTAGTGATTTTTATCTATTTCTTCTAGTCCTCATAAAAAGCTTGAAAGGTAGGTTACTAGTGAAGACTAGAAAGAGAACCAGACTCCATTCTAGAGAAGGAGAAACTGAGACTCAGTATGGTTAAGTGATGAGCTCAAGATCTAGGAGCTCATTGAGAGCTGAGTTGCATTTGAATTCAGGTTCATCTGACTCAGATGTCTGCCTTTTCTACCTCTCGTGAGCCAACAGCAATGACCGTTGCTTTCCACAGTCTAAAGCTGGCTCTTTCCTGATGCTGTTATAAACTCAAAAGACCTCTGTGCGGCATCAGGGGTTTCTGTGGAGTAAAAAGTTAAGGATATAGAATAAATTGTATCTGAAATACATAAAACCATTGTATGAGGGGGGCTTTGCTTCAAATTCTGACTGAGGACCAAGAGCAGGGTTTGCCTGTGGGAGTTGTTGGGGCCCTGCTGACTTAGCCACAGGAACACTGGCACTAAACCAGTCGACAAGTAGAGTATGGGCCTGACTAAGGGTGAATTATGGCAGTGGGCCACTTATTTTCCCCTCTGAATCTGAAAATCTATAAACCCAAATCCCATATGAAGTTGGACCCGAGGCATAGATCTGAATTTGAAGAAGCGTATCTCTTAGATAATAGGCATGAGCCCATGAAATGCAATTGGAATACTTTTCCAGATGCATAAATATTTTCTTCTTTCAAGTTTGCTGCAACTGCAAATTCCTGTTTCAAGAGTGACTCAGTGATTCATGCTGACATAACTGCCAGTGGCCTCAATAATCATAGATATTTAAATGAGTCTTTTTAGGTAATCTCATTTTTAATTTAAAATACTCTTGATGGAAATTAAACAGCTACATTATTTGCCCCTCTCCTGAATTTTGAGGAGAAAGAACTTGTAGAGACAAGAAGATATACCACTTGACCTCTTGATTCTGCCCAATTATCCCTTTTTGTCTTAAATATTTTGCTTTGGATCTTTCAATCACCTGCATGTCCATAACTAAGATGTCATTTTTTACTGAATTCTGTTTTGTTATTTTTATGAAAAGGTAAGTTTGAATTCAGGAGTGTGAGGAAATTGATCTTGTTGCTAATGGGATAGAGTCGAAATAAGCAGTTTGACTGACTTCTTCATTCCCTTATATTAGCATTGCTACTTTTAGACAAACTATTCCTGAAATGATTAGTGTAGGAGGATGAGTTTAGTCTTGTATCTTCTCCTTTAAAGCACTCAGAGTTAGAGATCCCAGAAGGATCAGTTTTCTCACTTGTACTGAAAATGTCACTCTAACAGTTATCTGTCTGCACAGTCAAGTTTTGAGAAATCTTTTGAATTTACCGCATTCACACCATTCTCCATCATGGTGCTAAAAATGACTAATGCAGCTTGGAGACTGGAAGACTGTGATAGCTGATCTTCGTTTCCAGTCGTATCCTAACACTCTCACACACTCACACGCACACATGCTCAGCTGACATGAATCCTTAAAGGTTGAAAATATCCTATATACTAAATGAAATGCTGAAGGATGTAGGGTGCCTAAATATCTAGTTATAGTGTTTATTCATTATGGTCACTTCTGTCAAAAAAATTCGTCTGTTTGTTTGAGTGGACTGATCTTGTTTTTGGCCAAATGAACCATTATAATGTATGACAATTTTATATTTAAAAATAATCTCTGGCAGAGAAAAGTTTCAAGTGTCTTATTTAATTTTATTCTCTCATCCTCTCTGAGAAAAGCAAAGTAAAATTTCCTTTTTTAATTAAGAAAATCCAGTTTTAGAGGGTATGATACTGACCTACCCAAAGCCATGCTTATGGCCACTCTCTTTTAGGGCCTTTATTTGTTACACCAGTATAGGATTACTATAACCACATCATCTAAATGAACCTCATTTCTTTCATTGAGGAATACTATCCTGATGGCTAAAGGGATTGTCACAAAGAGACTTATCCTATTTCCAGAAAAACCTATGAAAAGTCTCCTGTGATGTCATTTAGTGAATGATGGAGAAGTATGTGGGCTGAATGATAGTAATTAGGTGAATTGGGAACTGATTATATCCAAAAGGAGAGGATTAATGGATTGTCATTAACTTGCAATGGGGTCTAGGAATTTTCTGTAAGACTCTTTTTTGGTCCTGTCCAATTCAAAAATGTTATCAATTACCTGGAAGAAGTCTAGGAACTTGCTTACCAAATTTGCAGATGACACAAAGCAAGTAAAGATTAGTAATTCCCTGGATGACACAGAATCAATTTTCAAAAATGTCTATTACTTAGGATGATGGGTTGACATTTATTAAAGATAAAAATAAAGTGCTGCATCTAATTAGAAAAAAGAACTGTGATGAGTAGAACTGAGCTGAAAGCAACTCCTGAAAATTAAAAAAAGTTTCAAGTTTTAATTGACCATAAGCAGGATGCAACTATGAAAAAGTCAACAAAATCTCTGTTGACATTCAGAGAGAGAGAGAGTCCAGGTTGATAAAAGTAACATACTTATCTTGATTGTACCCATTTTGTACCCTGGTTGTACCCATATTATCTTCAGTTTTGGAAGCCATATTTTAAGAAAGATACTGATAAGCTGTTGTTTGTTTAATGGATGGAGGGGCCTTGATAGTGAAAAATCAAGGAATCATGCAATATGAAAAGACAGGGGTGGTTTGTCTATAAAATAGAAGGGGTCATGATTGCCATCTTTATTGAACACTATGCATATTAATTGCTTAATCTTCAGAACAACATAATGAATTATGTATTGTCATTACTGAAATAGAAACTGAGAACACATAGCTAGACTACCTGGATTCAAATTCAGGTGGTATGACTCCAGAACCTATTCTCTTAACCACTATACGATATTATTTCTCCAAGTATTTATCGAATGTTTGAAGAGCCGCTATGTGAATGGAGAATCAGACTTACTCTGTGGGACCTAGTGATCACTAGATGGGCACACTCAGGTTATATCTCAAAGCAGAGAATTTTTCTCAGCACTAGATTATGCTACTACATCTTCTGTGTTTGGTACAATGTTAGACTAGTTGAGATCTAAGGCAACATTCAACTCTATGATTGTAATTTATTGGGATTATAATTTGATATAACACACTATTATTATTAGCTAGAAAGAATACACTTAAAAGAAGATGTAGCTTAAATTGATTAGTGGTAATTTAAATGGTGTTCTCTTGAGCACAGTTTAGAAAGTGCCCCACCCCACAACCCATCTTGCTAAGATGTCCTCACCATGTGTCCCTGGTAAATTTCCTTTCATGGGCACCAAATTGTGCCAAAATTATATAAACTTTTGTTTCTGCACCTTTGTACTGTATCTAGAATATTATCAATATTATACAGACCTCCATCCACGGAGGTTATATTGCAAAAGTAACAAAATTCTTTAAAAACCTTTACATCTGGGGATTCCTACAAGTTGCTTGATGTATTGAAATCAATGTTGGAACTGGTTTCAGAATGCCAAGAGAATTAGATCTCTGTCAGCTACGGGTTGTGATGACTAGAGAACTTGACTTCATTTTTTTTCTGCCTGAATCATTACATTTAAAAAACGAGAATAATAATATAAGGTTGTTATAATAAATGCGATAATGCATGTAAAAGCTCCTACTATACTATATAGATTGCCAGTAAAAATTTAGATTTTCAGTGAAATGCTTTTGTAAGAATAGTTGTGTGATTAAAACATTTGCCTGGATTGATTTCTGGGAGGTAATCTAAATCCTTTCAACTTCTTGAGTGGTTGGAATGTCTGTTACTTATGGTGGGACCCTCAGCCCCACCTGATAGTTTATGCTAATGAGGCAACTCAGAATGGAGAGGGCCCATAGATAATTTATGCTAATCAGATGACCCGGAATGGAGAGTGGGCAGCCAAGAAGACCAACCACGTGATCAGACTTCGAGCTTTGAGCCACATATACCAGCCCAACTTCTGGGGAGCAGAAGGAGGATGGAGATTGAGCTCACAGTGATTTAATCAATGGTGCCTATGTGATAAAGGCTCAATAGAAACGCTGGGCACTGAAGCTCAGGTGAGCTCACCTAGTTGGCATTATTCTTTTTTTTTTTTTGAGACGGAGTCTCGCTCTGTCGCCCAGGCTGGAGTGCAGTGGCCCGATCTCAGCTCACTGCAAGCTCCGCCTCCCGGGTTCACGCCATTCTCCTGCCTCAGCCTGCCGAGTAGCTGGGACTACAGGTGCCCGCCACCTCGCCCGGCTAGTTTGGCATTATTCTTATATTGATGCGGGTAGTGCATACCTGAGGATGAAGGAAGCTCCACATTTGGAACTCTCCCAGACCTTGTTCCATGTGCCTCTCTCTTTAGCTCATTCTGATTTGTATTCTCTGGCCATAATAAACTGTAATTATAAGTATTGTACTTTTCTAACTTCTGTGAATCATTCTAGCAAATTATCATACTTGAGGGAGTCTGTGGGTATCCCCACATTTATAGACAGCTTGTCAGAGGTGATGACAGCCCTAGGAATCTCCAAACTTGTGGCTAGTACCTAAAGTGCGGGTAGTGACCAAGTGCGGTGGCTCACACCTGTAATTCCAGCACTTTGGGAGGCCGAGGCGGGCAGATCACGAGGTCAAGAGATCGAGACCATCCTGGCCAATATGGTGAAACTCCATCTCTACTAAAAACACAAAAATTAGCTGGGTGTGGTGGCAGGCGCCTGTAGTCCCAGCTGCCCAGGAAGCTGAGGCAGGAGAATTGCTTGAACCTGGTAGGTGGAGGTTGCAGTGAGCCGAGATCATGCCACTGCACTCCAGCCTGGGTGACAAGAGTGAGACTCTATCTCAAAAAAAAAAAAGTGAGGGTAGCCTTGGAGAGAACTTAGCCAAGGATGTTTGGTCTAACTCTGGGTAAGTTGCTTAAGCATGCATATGAAACATTTAAATTTATATAAAAGATAAACTAGTAGTAATATTTGACTTTGCAGTTCTTTATGTATATGTCAAATGTGATTTGATTCTAGAAATTTTGTTTTAGCAAATTTTTGGAAATATCTTCGCTGAGTAACGTAAAGAAAGGAAACACATTCAACACTGAAAATGTTTCAGGTGTGAATATATGTTAAGAGTTTGCAAGATTATCTTACAAAATCTTAATGCCAGTGCTTTGTCTCTAGCTTATGTACAAAGAATCTGAGCACTAGAGAAGTCAACAACTTGCCGCCGTTCACACAGTTAGCTATCGCAGTTTGAATTTGAGTTCTTTGAGAACTGGACCATATCTTACACAATTCCATGTAGCTCACGACCTAGTACGTAGTAAATACTCAACACACAGTTCATCTTAATTTTCTCAGATAACTGAGGAAAGGGCAGAGGGTGACCTCGTCAGTCATCAATCAAGGATTAGTAGGTTTCTCCCCAAGAACTCTGCTATTATATGTATCATTGACTTTCTCACTTTTAATTTCATTGCTTACTTGTACCCCTGGAAATTTCCTGAGAGCTTGCAAGTGTTTATTTTGCTTGCCATGGTATCACCAGTGTCCAATATGGTGCCTGGAACAGAGTGGGTCCTTGATAAATATTTTTTGAATGGAGATTTAGTGTTAAAAGGAGTGTCTCATTCATAGAAGTTGATTTTTTCCATGGTTTGAAAGCAGGTAAATTAAATTTGTTTGTTATAAGAGAATAGAAACTAACACTTTCTTTACATCATTTTCAGTGCACAACTATAAGTATTTTTGAAAGTAGAGAATACATTTGTGATAATTTCCATAAAATAAGCAAACATACATTAAAATTAAATTAAAACTATATTAACATTTTAGAACAAAATTTCAAAAGTCCTGATTTAAAATACAGCCAAAGTCATTTCACTGTGATGGCTGATCATTATTGTCATCCTGTCTGGCTGTTGTTTTTTTCAACACATGCAACCAAAGAGTAGTTCTTTAAAATTTGCTTTAATCAAATATTTGCTTTAGTAGATACTTTAATGTTTCAAATAATGTTTGAATTTTTCAGATTAGTTGTTTCTCCTGACCAAAATCTCTACTGGGAAAATTTTAAAATATCATTTATTATTCAATTCACAATTTCTCTTTGATTGCATAGACAAGAATTGTGGCAAATCATGAGAAAAAAAAGATCATTCAGGTACCCTATCCCCTATATTTACACAGGTCTTACTTTTTCTGAGGACTGTCTGTGCCAACTGTGAGGCATTATTGCATATGGCCTCATTGAAAGATCTAATAAGAATATAATGACCAGTTTGTTTTAAAATACACTAAGGACAGCATGACATTCTGTAATTACCTCCTCCTATCAAAAGAAAAACAATTCCCAGAAATTAATGAATACAGCAAGAGTGTATGTCCTATCTTAATTCTATCTTAATTGCAAAAGTGGATCAATTAAAAAAAGACTGTACTGGCAAAGCCCCTCTCTTAAGGTTTGGTCTCCCCGTTCCCTAGTCATCAACTCAATGTATACAAGCATGCCACGAAGCTATTTTTACCTTCTGAGATGAGATATACCAACTCCACCAGCAGTGCCTCTGTGAAACAGCCAAATCCATTGAACAGTGTCAGAAAATTCATGGAGGTTCCTCTGACGGTGCTTGGAACAAATCTGTATGATATTATGGAGACTGAGAGAAAAAGAGAGGTCAGAATTTAGAACTTTCTCCTGAAAACTCTTTCACAGAGACTGTTCAAATTGATGTTGATCGTATATCAAAGAAAATGTACTGATACAGTAAAAATTTGGGTCGGACTTTGTTAAGGTTATTATAGTAGGATACACTGTGATACAATTTACAGATGTCTTCAAGGAATAAAATATGACAAAATATACCTTGACCCAGCTGCAAGGAGAATTTGATTACTTAGTAGTTGAGTGTCCTAATGTATTCACCCTAATTTCACTCCAAACTGAATATTTCTGATAGATTTTGGACTGAGGTGTGGCCTCTGTTAGATAATATGACAATCTATCAATTCTGTGATTCTGTGTAATTCGTTAGGTTTCTTATAGAAAACTTGTATAAAATTTGCATCAAGGTTAAGAGCATGGGCTTTGGAGTTGGACAAGATAGTATTAAAATACCATGTCAGCCATCTACTATCTCTGTGATTTTAGGTAAGTGACTTAAACTTTCCAAGCCTCAATGTCCTCCTCTATGAAATGGGAATAATATCATTATTCACTTGCAGAGGTGCTGGGACACTGACCTGCAATACTACATGTAAAGTGCTTAGTCCAATGCTGACTTGTAGGTCCTGAATAAGGGTTAGGCATTTTTGACAGTATTAATCTTATCAAACTGAGTAGCTCCTACTCTACAAAGCCCTTAATATGCATTATGTCACTTCAGGAGAGGTGCTCAGAGAGAGAGACAATAGCTTGAGCATTGGGTCTCCAAAGTGGTTATCTTTCCTTCCCAAGTCATTTTTTGGGTGCCAGTAATGGTGGTAACAAGACGTTAAAAAAACAACAAAATTTTTTTTTAATTTTCAATTGAAAAAATAGCTTTCTTTTGAAATCAGAATAGATGAAAATAAGTATATGAGGTTTTGTACACACCCTATAAACATAATATGTTAAAATGCATGACAATCTTAGGGATATGTCTTAAAATATTTGATGTTTATTGTAATATGATATTTGGGATTGCTTCAAAATTATACAACAAGAAGGAAAACAGGTGTGGATGAGAGTAGAGATGAAACAAGTTTTGACTGTGAGTTGAAATTACTGATTCTAGAAGATGCATACAGGAGACTTTATCACACTAATCTCTAACATAATGTGTGCCAATACATCTGTAAGGAAATACACCGAATAATATTAACAGTCTTAGCTTTGAGTGGTTGAATTACTGGATTTCTAATATTCCTCTTACTCTTTTGTGCTTTGCAAATCTTTCCGCAATGAAATCATCAATAAAGAAAAGTGATGATAGAAAACAGATGTGCAGTCATGCGTGGCTTAATAATGGTGATATGTCCAGAGAAACGTGTCATTAGGTGATCTTGTTGTCATGCAAACATCGTCGAGTGTACTTACACAAACCTATGTGGTCTAGCCTACTACACACCTGTGCTATATGGGCAGCCTATCACTCCTAGGCAATGAATCTGTACAGCATGTGAGTGTACTGAATACTGTTGGCAATTAGAGGTGGTAAGTATTTGTGAATCTTAACATATCTAAACACAGAAATAGTACAGTAAAATATGATAGTATAATCTTATGAAACTGCTGTCATACACCTGATCCATCATTGATCAAAATGTTGTTACGTGTTGCATAACTGTACTGTAAACACTAAACCTTTCGTTTCCTTCTCTATGAGAAGTAAGAGATCTTCTTATCTCCTCCCGCTCCTCTCTGGAATACTTACCCCTGCGTTTTTTGTTTTTAATACTTTGCCACAGCAAAACTCTGCATTTACCAGAACTTTTCCATGATCTTACTAACACATGATGTAAATGTATTAATGCTCCTTCCTTCGTTAATGTAAAATTTCTGTTTTACTTTCGGTGTGTCCTCCACATGTTTTGATTTATTTATCCCATCAACATTTAAAGGAGTCCCACTTTGTGATTCAGGAAAGTGGTGAGTGCTGGAACTGATAGGTGGGAAAAGGCATCAGTTTAATCTTTCCTGGACTTTAAACTCTGCAGCAAAAACAGCACATTATTTAATACAAAGGGCAGTGCTAAATGCGCACTTTTCCCACAGATGCTGATTGGAGATGAAGATAATAATGGCGATAAGTAAAATACTGTGGAGAAGGGCTTCAAATATTGGTGGCAAGGTAACACAGCTCTTTGTGTAGTACCAATCACCAGCAGGAGCCTTGGAGTATTTTCAGAAAGGTCCAAATAGGAGTATGAGAGGAAGCCTGAATAGGCTTGTAAACTTTCCTTTCCATAAGTACAAGGAGACAAGCAATGAGCAGAAAGAGTAAATAGGCCTATTTCTTTCACTAAGAAAAAGCAGAACATACAAGCCCATTATTACCTTGCTAGTTAATTATTAATCCTATGCTTTTCTCTTGCTAGAACTTCTGGTATGGTATATAATTCATGAACACACTTTGCCAGCTCTCTGCCTGCTGGTTAATCTCTCTTTGGTGTCATTTTAGTCGTTTTTAAAAACCTCCAGTTCCCTTTTATAGGACTTAGCTTTTCAAGTCCTCGAATCTTCATTTTTAGGCATCTACTTGCATGTTCTGATCATTTGAAACTTTAGTGATCATCAATTTGATTTTTTTTTTTTAGGCTCCGAGATATTCCTTTTAGCCCATTACAATGTAGATAATATCAACAAGTCTGTCAGTATTCTAAAGTTCTCATTTTACTATGAAAACACAATAAAAAATATTCAATGTGTATGTGAAAGCTGGTCTTCTTGCCAATGAGTGCTAAAAATGTGCCTCTAGGTAGTAGCTGGTTAGTGCTTGCAAAGATGCCACATCACAGCATATGCGGAATCTTCAAAATATAGGGCCATAACCACCTTCCTAAGGCACTTGGTACTGGGGACTTATTGCTGGAAATTTCTTTTACTCTAGTAGTTGTTAAGCAGTTGAAATGTGTTTATTTTGTTTGGTGAAAAGTTATTTTGAACATGTGGAGAAGAAGTACCACAGTCCCAGAAAATAGAACTTTATCCTGTTGCCATTTTTAGACCGTTATATCTCCCTTAACTCTAAAAAAACTTCAGCTTTCAACCTTATATTATCAGATTATATCATCTACTTCTCTTTCATGCTGTCATCTGCCAATCTATAGGACATTTTCCTCTTTTTCTCAAAGTTGTCAGTTCCTCTCTCATTGTCATACTCTCTGGTACTACTCCTGCCTTAATGCTTGGCAATTTTACTATACATATAGATCATCCTTCCTACCTTCCATCCTTTCAATCTTGGTTGTCCAGTTCCTTGACCTCCAATGTCCTTGATCTCCAATCTACCTTAACTTCCACTCCACTCACACCGAAGGTCATGACCTATGCCTTGTACCTCAGCCAGTGGTTGGCCAACTATGGTCAGGTAATATTCAGCTTGTCACCTATTTTAATAAAGTTTTATTGGGACACAGCCACACTCATTTATTATATGTTGTCTAAGGCTGCTTTCGTACCACAATGACATAGTTGAGTAATTGTAACAGAAACTGGCCTGCAAAGCCATGTCTTGGATCAATAACTGTACCCACTCCATAATAACAATTTTGTGCACCCTTCTCTGATTAGAGCCTTCTCTTCTTCTCAACTTACTCTCTCTTTTTTTTTTTTGAGACGGAGTCTTGCTCTGCCACCCAGGCTGGAGTGCAGTGGCCGGCTCTCAGCTCACTGCAAGCTCCGCCTCCCGGGTTCACGCCATTCTCCTGCCTCAGCCTCCCGAGTAGCTGGGACTACAGGCGCCCGCCTCGTCGCCCGGCTAGTTTTTTGTATTTTTTAGTAGAGACGGGGTTTCACCGTATTAGCCAGGATGGTCTCGATCTCCTGACCTCGTGATCCGCCCATCTCGGCCTCCCAAAGTGCTGGGATTACAGGCTTGAGTCACCGCGCCCGGCCTTCCCAACTTACTCTCTACTACTCAACCACAGAAATGCTGTAAGCTCTACAACGGCAGACATTTTTGTCTTATTTTTTTTTTTAACTGATGTGTCTAAAGCTTTGAGAGCAGTATAGGCACATTGTAGACACCCACACAGTATTTTTTGAATATACAAACATAGGGTATGAGACAGATGAGATGTGCACTACTACAATTAAAACATAATTTGAAATGTTTTCTACTGCTTTTTTTTTCTAGCTCATCTCCAATGTATAACATGTCTTAGTAGGGTAGACTATGTCTACTGTCATTTATGGAGTAATTCACTGTGTTTCCTTGCTCAATGCCATCAATGTAGGACATTGTCAGAATTTTGAATCATGTATTTTTATTGTACCATATAGAAATAGCCATAGACTTCATTGATTTGTTTCTTCAAACAAAATGTATTTATTGATCACCTATTTTGTACATGTACTTTTTGGGAAGGAGAAACATACATTGACATCAGGAGTGTATATTCTTACAGTGCGAGGCAGGCAATACAAATATAAATAAAGTAATTTCAGATTCTGAAAAGAGCTATTTAAAAAAACCAGGGTAATTAAATGGAAAGTGATGGAATGGTCAAAGAAGCCCCTCCAAAGAGATAACCTTTGAGAAAGCTCAATAATGAGAAGAAGCCAGTCATTTGAAAACAGAGGAAAGGGAATTGTCAATAAAGGAAAAAGAAAGTAGAAAGGCCTTGGGGTAGACAGAAATCTGGCAACTTAGAAACACACACATTTCTGGGATGTGGTCAAGGGACAGAATGTAACCAAATGTAGATGGAACAACCCGCGGAGACCAAATAGTGTGGAACATTATTCACCATTGTGAATAATTTATCTCTAAAACCCTACCGTGGAATTTCAAGCAGGGAAACGATAGAACCTATGTTTTGAGAACACCACAGCTGTTTTGAAGAGAATGGACTCACGGGGCAGGAGAGGAAGCAGGGAGAAAAGTTCAGAGGCTCTGGTCAAATTGGGGCTGGAGATGATGGTGTTGTAGGCCAGGAGGAGAACAGAGGGGATAGTGAGATGTGGCCAGATTTAAGTTCTATTTCAGAGTAAAAACGAGGACTTGCTGTTGGATTGGAGAGGAGAGGTGAGAGGAAAGAGACGGATCTAGGATGACTCAAGTGAGAGACAGTTCTGCTTATGCTGCCAGGTGGTTTATGGCAGAAAGAGCTGGGAACAGGACACCTGTACTTCTAAGTCTGATACTATTAATTCATGTGAAACATGATAATAATATTAGGTTCGTGAAAAAGTAATTGTGGTTTTTGCCATTACTTTTAGTAATGATAACAACACATTATAACTGCTAATTATTGAATGCTGTCTATACACGGGGCAGTATGGTTTTTGCTTTACATAAAATCTTCCACTTAGTCCTTTGAACCACTCCCTGTTTTATAGATGATGAGAAAAGCCCAGAAATGAGGAATGATTTTCCCAAAGAGAGTTAGTCAGTGACAGAACTGGGTTTGAATTCAGGTCTGTCTGACTTTAAGACCATAGAGCCTAATCTCTATGCTGTACTGTCTCCCAGAAGGGTAATACTTGATTTTATAGTTCGAAATACCCTTCCATATTTTATGTCATCTGATTTTCAAGGAGTAGTCTCTCATTCCCATTGATTCTTAACCTATCAATGCTGTGATATAAAGAAGAATAAAATTATTTCTATTTTAAATATCAGAAAAATGAGGATTGGAGGTTAAATGAGTTCCCAAGTTTATGTAGGCAGTAATGGAAAAGCTAGATAGCAGATCAAATTCTTTCAGTCCCTGGCCCATGACCCCAACAGCAGATGAGTCAAGTGACTTAGACCTCAGTTAGACCTGATTTCCTGAAGAGTAAATCAAGGAGTAGTGGAGTAAGTGATGTATAGTACATGATCTGCCTTTTTCACAGTCATTGGTTTTTCTGTACCTCTCTGGCTTCTGTAGGTTGAACCACTATTGCTAAGCTGGCTAACAATTTCCTCCACATAGTCACTAATTACCTTTACTCATTATTTACTCTAATCCAGCCAAGAAAATTGTGGCTGACTACTTCCAACACATTTTGGGAATAACATCAGAGAACATCACAAATTTTTGTGCAGTAGCATTGCTTTACACTTCTTTTGTCTTCCTTGCAATGTTGAACAGTGAGGTCCCCAGTATAAAATCACATAAAGTAATTTATGTATGTAAAATATATGGAATGAAATGATATAAAATTATAAAAAGAAGTCTGAGACACACATATATATGAATATACTCCAACTTAATTTTATTTTCATTGTTTAATGAATTGCCTTGGTATCATAAGTATGTATGTGTATAAATACATATTTATTAAATATTTATCTTTAAGGAGTTTGGAAACAACTTTGAAGATAATAGAATCATTGAAGATTATAGACACAGATGAAATGGTTAGAATTGTTATTTAGGATGATTACACTAAAATCCATGTGCCGGTTGATAGAATGGGAGAGATATTGGAGGTCAGAAGATAGTCAGAAGTTATAAAAATATTATCCATAAAGTATAATGGGGGCTTGAGTTACAATCAGGACTCCTACTACACGAAAATTTAAGGAGGATAGAAACAGATGTAATCAATTACACTGATAAATATATGTACACACACATTACTGTTTTGCAAGAAGTCACTGAAATACTGTGATAAATTGTAAAGTGGCTAGTTTAATTAATGTAAGCAATCTAGATAATTCAGAAACCCTTGATATTTAATAAACTTATTTTGAACCTGTCTTATGAAACATTAGTGATCTCATTTAATCTAGTGTAATTTAATTCAAAGACATCAAGTTATCTGGAAAATTGGCTTAAATTTTCATTTCATTTGCATGTTTATATACTCTCAAAGAACATTAAGTGTCATTTTTGGAGGGGTATATATGTGAGTTTTTTTTTTTTTTTTTTTGAGACGGAGTCTCACTCTGTCACCAGGCTAGAGTGCAGTGGCGCAATCTTGGCTCATTGCAACCTCCGCCTCCCGGGTTCAAGTGATTCTCCTGCCTCAGCCTCCCGAGTAGCTGGGACTACAGGTGCCTGCCACCACGCCCGGCTAATTTTTTGTATTCTCTGTAGAGATGGGGTTTCACCATGTTGGCCAGGATGGTCTCGATCTCTTGACTTCGTGATCCACCGGCCTCGGCCTCCCAAAGTGCTGGGATTACAGGCATGAGCCACCGGGCCTGGCCCTGTGAGTTTATCTATGAGTGAGAATGGGGGAGGTGAGAAGAGGGAAGGGAGAAGAGAAGAGAGTTTTCATCTTAGTGTTCTGGAGTTGTCTTCTGGGTTTTAGCAGAGGTTTTCCTCCTGTGGTGTGTCTGACAAAATGGTTATTGCCTTTAACCAGGTTAAAAATCTTTTGTTCCATCTGCATCCAGGCAGAATTGATAATTGTTCTGTGCATGGTAGAGGAATGAGGAGAAATGAAATGTTTGTGAAAATGAAAGTGATAGATAAATTTGCTTGAAGTGTTGTGGGAACTCTCTAGGGGGTGAATAGATGACCTACCACTTTAATTGTTCTGTTTGAGGTGATGTGTTCTGTGTAAAGGTTCAGTGCATTCTAACATTAGTTAAAAAAGTGTTTACTCACGAGCTGGGTTTACCAGTGTTTCCGCCACTCCAAGTAAAACATACTGAAGAATCAGGTAGAAACAGGGCATGGAGGAAACAGGGAGAACTTTTCCTGAAAGGGGCTGCTCCACTGGAGGGAAATGTTTTCTGTGTATTTCAAAGAAGCCAGCTATCATCACAGACAATGCAGCAAAAAGATTTCCAGCAACTGAAGGAAAATAATGCAAAAGAAAAAAAAAGTTAAAGGAAGAGCTAGAGATTCATGTAATAGGCTATAACATTTCTTACCCATTGACATTAGATGTTTCCTCAGCATTTGTTTGCCCTCGGGATATCCAGACTCCAGTGAACTGTGCTGTCCGACCATCCAGTGCTTAGGCTGTGGCCTCAGAAAGGACTGAATTGACTTCCTATTCTCTGACTTCCCGCTTATAGGACCTCAGGTCAGTAATGTAACCTCATTATCACTTTCTCAACTCTAAGGTGGGATTAATGACGCTTACTTTGTAGGGTGCTTGTGACATTTAAATAAGACAGCTGATACCTGCTGGGGATTGGTTCCAAGACCCCAAAGACACCAAAATTCCTGCTGCTGAAGTCCATTATATAAAACAGCTTTGTATTTATTTGCACATAACCTACGCTCCTCTTCCCCTATTCCTTAAACCATTTCTAGGTTACTTATAATCCCTAATACAATGCAAATAGTATGTAAATAGTTGTTACACTATATTGTTTAGGGAATAATGACAAGAAAAAAGTCTATACATGTTCAATACAGACGCAACCATCTATTTTTTATTCAAGGTTGGTTGAATCTGCAGATACAGATCCCTTGAATTAGGAGCAATTATTATTGAAGATAAAGCAATGTTTCAAAACTTTTATTCCCAGATAAGAGATATCATCCTAGATAACTTTCATAAAAAAGATATGAGTCAAAAATGATTTGGAGGAAGTTCAAATATAGAATTATCTTTATATATAGTTTTAATTATTATTTTAAACATGTTTTTGACATAAACTTAAGGTATTATTGATCCTCAGTTGTCTGTCATTTCTCTGATTTTCACAGAGGAGGTAAAACAGCTATTAGAGAATTATGGACTAGAAACTTTTGTTTGGAAAAAAATTCTTAAAGAGGTAAATTAGCTAAGTGAAGAGTGTAAATGCAAACAATTATAGTAGTCAAACTCTTCTCTTCCTTTTAAGGAATTATCTAGAAGTTTTTTGTTGAAATTGAGTAGGGAATTTGTTACAGAGTCTATATCTACTCTAACCATTCAATTTCTCCATTTAGCATTCATATTACTGGACTTAATCCTGTCGTTAGAGTGGAGGCAAACTTTAACTTGATGGAATTTATTTGAAATTTACAGATAGTCACATTTTGCTAACTTGCATAAAATTTTAGATAAGGCAAAGCTTTCAATTCGGAAAAATCAATCTAATGTTTAAATAGCTTAGTGTTTGTTTTGGTTGATAGAGAAACTGGTAGGTAATTTTTTTGATTATATCTCAGAATTTAAATATATTCATAAAGACTGTTCTTTCCAGGGTCCCCAAGAAATCAAAGATATAAAAAAGGAGGAAACCTCAATAAACTTCAATTCAAAAATTTGAGGAATTTTTAATTTATTACTATTTTAAATTAAGGCCTATAAAGGCTTATTCATAGTAAAGTAGAGATTTTGGTTCTGTAAACAGCTCACATAAAAAATATACATTTCACATATTACCTGACATTAAGGCCAAATTCATTATATAATCACATTTATCAAGATTATTGCACACATTACAAACTCATCAGAAAGAGTGCTAATATGTCAACTCAATTTAATATTTGCTCTGTTCCTGTTATATGCAAGATAGTATGCTCAGCACCGTGGGGGATAAAAGATGAAAAAAGTCCGTTCCATTGCAGACTCATATTCTATTGGGGAGCATCAGGAGAAGAACTTATTGCTAGTTGGAGAAGTGAGAGACATCATTTTATGCTTTTAAGAAAGAAGGGTTTCAGTATGAAAGGTGAAGGCAGCACACGTGGCATGAGCAAGGGGACAGTGTTGCGAGAGCATCAGACAGATTTTCAGGATGACGACATGTTCAAGTTATTTGGGAATCAAGGTAGACAATAGATTGGGGTCAGACCATAAGAAGGATTTAATACACTTTTAAGAAATTTGAAAATTACTCTGAAGATAAGAGAATGAAGATAATAGAATCATTGAAGATTTTAGACACAAGTGAAATGATTACAATTGTTATTTAGGATGATTACTCTACAGGTCATGTGCTGGTTCGTAGAATAGGAAAGATATTGGAGGTAGAAAGATAGAAGTGATAAAAATAATCTGGTAAAGTATAATGGGGGCGTAAGTTACAATCAGGGCTTTCACTTCAGGAAAATATAAGGAAGGTAGAAACATAAAATGCAATAGAGTGCACTGATAAAACCATAGCAACTGAAGCAAAGAGCAAGGAGGAAGCAGAAGTTAGTGATGAATATGAATCCAGGTGACTGGAAAGATGGTAGTGGTAATATAAGTAAGAACCGTAGTAGATATGGGAAAAACATGAATTTAATTTTGAGTTGAGTTGGAGGTACAAAGGGGTCATCTAAAGAGAAACGATCAGAAAACAATTGAAAATGTGTCATAGCCCAGAAAATTGGGTGAATCAAGAGAGAAAAACTAATGAGTCATCTGATTAGAGTCGGAGTTTAGGGCCAGGTGAAACTGAAAGAGGACTGGGGAGGGACAGTAGAGAATATCTAAGCAGTGCCTTCAAACATGTTTGCATTTGGAGCAAGACAATGAAGTAAAACAGCTGAAAGCAAGGTCAGAAAGATAGGTCATGTGTAAGAAAAGGTTTCAAGGAGGAGGATATACAAAGGAGAACTTTTGATCTTTCTAATTCGTCTCCTTTACTCTTCTGATCTCTTTCTCATCTGTGGTCCCCTCTCTTCCCCCTACCTCCGAATACATCATTAAGTTCTGTAGATTTTGTTTCCAAAATACACTTGACCCTTGAACAACATGGGTTTGAACTGCTCAGGTACACTTATATGCAGGTTTTCTTCTACTTCTGCCACCTCTGAGACAGCAAGACCAACCTCTCCTCCTGCTCCTCCTCAGCCTACTCAGTGTGAAGACAGTGAGGTTAAAGACCTCTGTGATGATCCACTTCCACTTAATACAGAGTAAATATCTTTTCTCTTCCATATGATTTTCTTAATAACATTTTCTTCTCTGTAGCTGACTTTGTTATAAAGAATACACTATGTAATACATATAACAAAAATATATATTGTTTAAGTTATTAATATGGCTTTCCATCAACAGTAGGATATTAGTAGTTAAGTTCGTCGGGAGTCAAAAGTTACATGTAATTTTTTTACTCTGTGGGGTTTGATGCTTCCAACCCCTGTGTTGTTCAAGGGTCAACTGTGTATTATAAATCAGTTTGCTTCTATCCATAGCCACTGCCATCATTCCAACCCAAGCCATTCTCATTTTTAACTCAGATGATGTGCAGTAGCATATTAACTGGTCTTCCTGTTTCCACTCTTGTCCACCTCTAACCTATTAAGCACCGGGCAGCCAGGTTGAACTTATGTAAATGTAAATTGAATATCACTCTTCAGCTTAATTCCTTCTATGGGTGTCCACACAGTTAAGAAGAAATCCATAATTTTTAACATGGCCTGTGTGATCTTGCCTGTGCTTGTTACTCCAGTCTAATTGCCTGCTGCTTTCTACTGTAACCAGGTTTCAGCCACAGTAATCTTTGTCTTTCTTGATTATCTTAAACTCTTTATTTTCCACTTTAGGGACTTTGATTTGCTCTTCACTCTGTCTGAAACTGTCCCCTGCTTTTTACCTGTCTAATGCCTCTTTGTCTTTTAGATATGCACTTTATAATCTAAATTAGATACCATAACATCCATTTTTTTCACTATACTTACTACAATTTGAAATGAAATATTTTTAGTGTGTTCATTTGTACCATGTGTTTCAATTACTTAATTGGAAGACTCACAAGAATTGGATCTAAGTTTGTTTTGTTTATTAGTCTTTACTACCAAGAAAAGGGCCCAGGTTCACAGTAAGACACACACACACACACACACACACACACACACATACACATACACACACACACAAATGAGCACATTTAATATTTTAAGAGAGGATAATAAAACATGTGACAAGTCAACTCTATTGAAGAATGGATTATCAGTTACCTTTTTACACTCAACAGGACTCCCATGATTAAATCAGAAAGCAAGGACTTGAACAATGAGTAGGTGGTGAGTATGTGCAAGTCGTGTCATCTAATCTTCTAAGAAGTTTGGTGTGCAGAAAAGGAGAAAGCTACACAAATTGCTTAAGAAGTTAGCAGGATCACAGGAAGCTCTTTTGTAAGATGTGAAAGGCTTAGTCATGTTTGTATAGATGGAGTCAATGGAGATGGGAAAAATTAAAGATATATGAGAAAAAAAAATATAGAAACATCCTGAAGTAGGTGAGAGAGAGAAAAGGATTAGGGGCCCAAGTTTAATCCCAGCAAGGAAAGAATAAAGTTATCCTCTAAAGGAAAAGTAATGTATAGAATGTTTAGAATGCAGAGAATATTGACAAATAGAAAAGTGAATTTGAGGACATATTTACCATATAATCTTATTCTTGCAATTTAGAGAGGCTAGTCACTTGGTGAGAGTGAGTAGATGGGAATGAAATTGAGAGGATAGAGGGGTAAGTTTCAACAACCACTGTTGATGAGTTTAAACTAAAGACAGAGTCTACAATAGAGCTGGTTGCTGAGGTTTGCAGCTTATTTTACTGAGCTCTTCTTTTTTTTTTTTTTTTTGTCCTAATAATGCAAGAGCCGAACCAGCCCAGACAATAGAAGCACAATTTAATGCTTGTCGCATAGGCTTTGCTTTTGACAATTAAAATGATGTTAAATTATTCAATTTGTTTACAAAATTTAGATGAATTTTTAAATATTTACACCAAGAGAATAAGACACTTGAGTATTTTTTATTTTTTAATTCTTAAAAAAGACAAGGCCGGGCTCAGTGGCTCATGCCTGTAATCCCAGCAGTTTGGGAGGCTGAGGTGGGCGGATCACGAGGTCAGGAGATTGAGATCATCCTGTCTAACACGGTGAAACCCTGTCTCTACTAAAAGTACAAAAAAAAAAAAAAAAAAATTAGCCTGACACGGTGGTGGGCACCTGTAGTCCCAGCTACTTGAGAGGCTGAGGCAGGAGAATGGCCTGAACCCAGTAGGTGGCGCTTGTAGTGAGCCTAGATCGTGCCACTGCACTCCAGCCTGGGCTACAGAGTGAGACTGTCTCAAAAAAAAAAAAAAAAACCAGTGGGATGAATATGATTCTTTTTTTTTTTTTTGAGACGGAGTCTTGCTCTGTCGCCGGGGCTGGAGTGCAGTGGCCGGATCTCAGCTCACTGCAAGCTCCGCCTCCCAGGTTTATGCCATTCTCCTGCCTCAGCCTCCCGAGTAGCTGGGACTACAGGCGCCCGCCACCTCGCCCGGCTAGTTTTTTTTTTTTTTTTTTGTATTTTTAGTAGAGACAGGGTTTCACCGTGTTAGCCAGGATGGTCTCGATATCCTGACCTCGTGATCCGCCCGTCTCGGCCTCCCAAAGTGCTGGGATTACAGGCTTGAGCCACCGCGCCCGGCAAATATGATTCTTATTAGTTATGTAACTGTGGACCAGTCATATTACCTTAAAAATTCTCAAGTATCTTACAAAATTTGGTATTAGATAATGCATAATGGTGAAAATTCTTTGCAAGCTGGAAAAGAAAGTTGTAAAGAATTATGCAAATTTAGAATACTTTTAAGATCCTATTCTACAAAAAGAAGATTTTTATCTACATTTCAATATCTAGAGCAGTTTAGGGACTTCCAGTTAAGATGGCTGATTGACCACACAATTTTATTTTTCTTTCTCATGATTCTAATTAAATGATGGCAAAGAAATTTGGAAAAGGTAAAAAGTCGGAGGAAGAGAAAACATTGGTGGACAAAAATTGAAAAAAAATTTAGAAATTGGAAAGAGAAGTGATAACTGATTTAGAAAAATAAATGAGGAAGCTACAGTCTAAACTGACAGCTGAGTGAGAGACTGAAAAAGCATGGCCCTAATCCCCCTAATCCCCTGAGGAATCATTTAGAAGCTCATGACTTGAAGGCACCAGGTATTTCAGAAGGTGGGGTAAGACTCAGAAGGAAAACTGCAAGGACTGGTTGAAAGTCTGCGCACTGAACAGTGAAATTGTCAAGTCTCCATTTCTATCCCCATGAAACAAGGTAAGTACATGTTCCATCTCCTCCTCCGGTAAGAGACATGACTTTGCAGAACTTAAATAGGTGTGACTTTGGATTCAGAGAAGGCTGAGGCTGAAAATGGAAAACGAGTAAAAACTAGGATTTTGAATGATGAGACATCCTCCATTCGTATCTGCACACAGCCACACCTTAGTTTCAGCACTAGGAAGTATGCCTCAAAGTAGGAGGCTGAAGAAATCTTCTCTCAAAAAGCTGAATAACTCCATTAAAAGATTGCTGCATATAATAGCTGGGGGGAGATCTTCATAATGATATGACTGGTTCCTTGCCAAATGATTCTACAGAGAAACCCCATAAGTCTCACTTATGTACAAAGTCATATCATCCTCAGTAATACTATTATTTTACAGTCTATAAGAATAGATATCCAAAGATCACCAGACATTCGAGAAAAGCTTCCCATGTGAAAAACAAGGAGACACGCAAACAGGAAGTGGCAGTAATCTGTAGTTAATGCAATCAATAAGAAGTAGCTATGAAAAAAGAATAATAAGAAATCTTAGAAACCAAATATGACTGCTGAAATACAAAACTCACAGAAAATTTGCAGGATGAAGTCAAAGAAATTTACAAAAAAAAAAAATAGAGAAACAACAAAGCAAAAAAGGCAATAACAATAAAAATCAAGCAAACACATTTATAGACATTTGAAAAGAAAATATTGAGACTTACTGAGTTATTTTAGGAAGATCCAACATCTGATCAATAGGAGTTCAAAAGGAAATAAAAAGAAAATGGAAGAAAGAAAACTTTTTTTTTGTTTAATAAAATTTTTCTAATTGAAAGAGCCCACTTGGATCAAAGTACAATGGTTGAAAAGACCTTTATCAAGGTACAGTAACATGAAATTTTAGAACAGCATGGAAAGAGAGAAGAGCTTTCCATTTAGGAAAAGCAATTGTAACACAAGAATGAGCATCAGAAAAGCAATGGACTTCTGGCCAGGTGTAGCAGCTTGTAGCTGTAATCCCAGCACTTTGGGAGGCCAAGGTGGGAGGATCATTTGAGGCCAGTTCAAGACCAGCCTGGGCAACATGACAAAACCCAGTCTCTACTAAAAATACCAAAATTAGCTGGATGTGGTGGCACATAGCTGTAATCCCAGCTACTCGGGAGGCTGAAGCACAAGAATTGCTTGAACCAAGGAGGTGGAGGTTGCAGTGAGCCAAGATCACGCTACTGCACTTTAGCCTGAGCTACAGAGCTAGACTCTGTCTAAGAAAGAAAAAAAGAGAGAGAGAAAGAGGAAGAAAGCGAGAAAGAGAGAGAGAAAGAAAGAAAAAGAAAGAGAAAGAAGAAAGAAAGAAAGAGAGAGAGAGAAAGAAAGAAAGAAAGAAAGGAAGGAAGGAAGGAAGGAAGGAAGGAAGGAAAGCACTAGACTTCTCAGCAGTAATTCAAGTTGCTTTCTTTGGTTTTCTTTTAGAATTTGAATTCCATGGGTATCTTCTAAGACACCCCTTATCCTAACTAATTTGAGGTAATTTAGATTTTAAAACTACCACGCACTTTTTTTTTTGATTGTTACTTGTGCTATGTAAAAATGCTTATATTTTATGAAGGAAAGTTTGTGGCATTGTCAGCAAAAGTGTAGACAAGGGTCACTATTTTTTTCTCTGTAAAAGGCCAGTAATAAATATTTCAGACTTTTGAGAAAAACAACAAAATTGAGGATAAGTTGGTACTTATGTAATGAGAGAAAACAAATTTCTATGATTTTTAAAATTGATAAAATTTAAAAGTATTTCTTTTGGAAGGGTGACGCAATTTCACTTAACTGGGGTTCCAAGGTGTTTTCTATTATCAAATCAGTTGCAAATGTTCATCTGTGTAAACCATTCTTACCATGCAGGTCATACAAAAACAGATGGTGAGCCAGATTTGGCCCATGAGCTGTAGTGATTGGCTAACCCCTGGTTTAGTCATCAGCTTTTATTGCCTGTTACTGAACTTTCATTCTGGCCTAGTGAGAAATTGTGGCATTTTATCTGGGCCACTGCTGCCTATACACATGCATGAAACTTGAGAGAGTAGTCTTTTGGTCACTTTCTTTGTCTTTGATACTGGAAGTGTCCTCCTTGACCAGTAGTGTAGATATCACCTGGGAGTTTGTTAGACATGCAGAATCTCAGGCTCTGCTCCAGAACCACTGACTCAGAATCTGCATTTTAAACTAGGTCTCTAGATGATTCTTATACAAATTAAACTACGAGAAGCACTGCTCAAGCATATAACACTATCAGGCCTGATCTAGCAAAATCCAGTGAAAGACAGTTCTCCTGAAAATTTCAAGCAAAGCACACATATTGAGTTTATTGTCTTAGTTTGCTTGTGCTGTTATTCAAAAAAAGTCTGAGACTAATTTATAAAGGACAGAAATTTCTTTTCTCACAGTTCTAAAAGCTGGAAAATTCAAAGTCAAGGTGCTGGTAGGCTTGGCTGTCGGGGGGGTGCTGCTTTCTGCTTCCGAGATGGCACCTTCCACAGAAGGTGGAAGAGCAAATGGAATGAACTCTATCAAGCCTTTTATAAGAGCACCTAATCCCATTTATGAGAGTGGAGCACTGATGACTCACTCATCTCCCAAAACCAACACCTCCCACTACTGTTGTACTGGGGATAAATTTCAACATGAATTTTGGAGGGAACAAAAACATTCAAACTGTAGCACTCAGTTACCTAGGTATTTTAGGACAAAGCATATTTTAGGATATTTAAGGATCTGTGTTTGCTTTTTATTTGCTACTGGACTCTGGTGCCAATAAAAACTAACTTTCTTAAAATTTAAAGCAAAGTTTGATTCCAGCCTAAATTTAATCCACTCCATTTTAAATTCGTAACTCGTATGAGATAATAACACACCCAAAGCAGAGTGCAGTTTATCAGAATGCACACATTTTAAACCTCTAGCAGATCTGTACTTACAAGATAAAGCACAATGGTTGCATAGGAGATATTATATTCAGATACACAATGTGTGTTTCAATATTGCCTGTGTGGTTGCAGACAAGTCCACAAGAGTCTTGAAGCTCTTATAATTTATGCTATTATTGAACCATGTAATCATTTTCCAAATTAGGCTACAATGAAATAAAAGACATTCAGAATTTATTCCAACATTAGGGTTGCACTTGTGATTTCATAATGAAGCTGAACTTCATACTAAAAAAGTGGGCATGTTAAGATTCTTTAGGTATTGGTATAAGATTCTTTAGGTATAAATTTATTCACTGAGAAAACTATGGGTTTCTATGGATAGTGTGATGTTTGAGTTTCTGATATGTAAGCTCACAACCTTAAGTATGAAATTCTATGGAGTCCTTGAGAAATTCCCCTTGGGTCCATGATTTTGGCAAATTCCCAGAATGGGAAATTTGCTCAGTGTTAATATATCAATCAGTGTTCATGAACTACTCTCATAAAGTCAGCTATAATTTTATTGTCTTATGTACCTGCTGCCTTTGGGGAAGACATTTGTCACTCACTTTTTAGGGTGGCATATGTTTTTTATTTTTATTGTTTTCCCCTATTTGTGGCATGTTTCTAAATATATACATAAAATGTGACATGTTCATATATATATATATATATATGACCCTCTTATCTTTTGTTTCTCTGTAGACCACTGGAATTCATTTCAGAAGACCCAGCGTCCGTTTATGTTTTATTTCTGAATGTAGGACAGGTAATCATTTACATAGCGATAAAATACACAAAAGTATCGCTATAAGACATCAATTATTTGCTTCAGATTACATATTAGATGATCTACTTCACCTCTGATTTAATTCCAACTTGATGTTACATTTAAGAATTGAGAACACTAACGTGCTTATATCAAACAAATGTGCAACCGAATGAATGACTTATTCAGGCTAGATGTTTACAATTCATGGGTTACTTCTTTTGGTGTTTACACAGTTCCTCCTATCAAGTATTTTACAATGGGTACATACCGTGATGTTTCTTGGGAAAATGTATCAGTTTGAAAGCTATATCAAAAAATAATTTTCCCTGAGATAATTGAACTTGCAATGAAAACAACTGGATCCCTGACTTAGTTTTTAGCTTAGCAACCACTTTGGTTTCAACCACAAAAAGAACTTTATACGACTGCCAATTATTAGAACTAGTTGAAGTTACTGGGACCTACACTGACTGTGTCTATCATAAAAGACTTTTAGCTGGAACTTGAATTTTCATGTTTTTATGTTAAAGAGAAAGGTATTGCAGTTATGTGAATATAGTTCATCTACATTTCAATTTAAATGTTATTTAAAAGCCAAGATAATTGCTACCTACTGTGTGGTACACTTCTGCTTTGTGTAAGCCGTAATAACAATCTTAATTAGGCTAATTTTAGTCAGATTAATACTTGTGTGTGTCAGCACTAACTACTGAATGCTCCATATTGCAGGATTTTAATTAATGCTAAGGAAAAGAAATACTCGTAGTGTAAACATTTTAGAACTAAAAAAAAGATAAAATGAAGCAAACCCAATTATGACCGGATAAATTACAACAATATCATTAGTTCTGGATTTTTAGTGAATTAAGGTTGACTTAAATAGATAAATCCACACAAGTGTAATATGAAGAAAATGCAGCCATGAATAAAACACTGTGAGCCTATGAAGTCTCTACCTTTCACAGTCTTGGAAGACCTAGAGATTTTTTTTTTTTAATAGTTGGAGACCCCAACATACTTCTTGACCTCCATAGGTGATGAACTCAGGAATGTTGTACCTTGAATCAGAAACACCTTTGTCATTGCATGGCTTATGAGCTAGATAAAAAAGTAAGCTTATTTTTTCTTTATCAATTTCTAGTTTGACCAGCTGGGTAAGATTTCCCCATCTCTCACTCTTGGTTTGGGCTGTGATTTTGCATGTCAAACATTAGGCATTGTCATTGACTTTACCATCTGCCTCCTTAAACATGACAGTCCCTGGAAGGAGAATGCCTGGATGTGGAAGGGAGTATGAGAGTATAAGGAGTAACTGCCCATTGTGATGACAAAAGGAGTTTTTCGGTTACTTCATAGTGCTAATTGGAAATATCAATAAGGATGTCAAGCTAATATCAGTACATTAACTTCTATAATCTAACAGCTACGTTTAGGTGCTAAGCAGAATAGTAATAGTAATAATAATAATAATAGTAATAATAAAGTTATGCCCTTAAAATTGAAAACCTGTTCAAATGACACTATCTTTATGACTCTGATCTATTAAATGGTGGTGTATCATGAGATTAAATGTAATATATATATATGAAGCTACCTGAATTCAAATTAGGAACTTATAAATATATGTTCATTCATAATTCATACTTCACCCACATTTTCAGGCATTTGAGTTCAAAGTGAAAAGGTAACTTTAATATTAGACTAATTCAATTATGTAAATTAGTATCAAAAAAGTACCCCAGATTGGTACTTTTATGTCCTGATAAAACTTGTTAATCTTTCATAATCATAACCAGAATATGGAAAACTTAGGCAAATATCTAGTTTAAAAGATGTATATCATCGCACTTTTATATTCCCATAGCAAAACATTATGCAAATAAACATACAAGTATGCAAATGAATGAATGAATGGAGTGGGGTTCAGAAACAACTGAAGTCAGTATTCTGTACCCAGTGGAACATAGCTTAGTTTCTTTTGAAGTGGGTCTAGTTTTTCCTTTTTCCTGTGCAATAGGTCTTGTTACCAGTCTTGAAGAGGAATATTTAATTCATTAACAACATCAAACAATATACTAAATAACTCTGTCTAACTTTTCTAAATCCAGAAAAAAATACTCTTCTTTAGGAATAGATATGATTTCAAATATGCGGGAGTAGAGAATTGTCCACAAGAAAGTTGCTTAACTTTAAAGTGAATTTAAGATTTCTCATTCTCGGGAAGAATTTATTTTAGCCATGCTATATAGAATATTTTTCTAAGATATTCAAAATTTTAAAATAGTAATTAAGCATGATTTGGAAGCTCAGATTGGGATGTTTCATGATACTGTACAAAACTGCCGAGATTTTTGGCACTTCACAGTATGATTTTACTCTTATTTTGTCCTGCATGCATTATGTTTCAATCATGGACTTGTTGAAAGTATATACAAACCATGTCTTACTTTTCCTTTTTTATCTTCATTGTACCGATGCTAATCCTGGACATTCGCCAAATAGGTGCTGACTTTTGGATTTCTACATTGGCAGACAGAAAAGCACTTCTTAAGACTTAAGGATTGTCAAAACCTAAAGATTTATAGTTTGCTAAAGCCTATTACAATAGATAAAGATGGGGTTACTGGCTTAAGAAATACATCACAAAAGGTTATGTACTAAAATCCTCCTCTATAATTGAAGATGATAAAAGAAACTAAGGTGAGTTTTGTCACTTTTAGTTCTAACCAAAAATAAACCCACTCCATGATGTGATGTTGATTGATCTGGTAGATAAAGAACAGGAAACACACACAATGAAATGTAACTTCTGTAAACAGAGAAGCAACAAGAACTATCTATGACTAGAAGACTGCATAGTCTCCACAGATTATTACAAAAGAAGAGCTTAAGAACAAGAACAGGTTAACTGAGAGAAGAGAATCTTCTATATGCCTGACCTTGACTATTTCAATAGAATTGTTTCTCAAGTAGAGGATAAGACATTAAGTTACCATTGCCTGATATTACTTAAGAATTTCAAACTTCCTTTGCTTTCTGTTTATGCTCACCAAGCAATTAAATGTGTCCCCTGCACATGATGACTCATAATAATAGCTAACATTTATAGAGCTTTTGCTATGTGTCTGGACTACGTTCTGGGCACTGAGGTCATCCTGAGTGATTTCAAAAGTTTTACAGAACAAAACAATCCAAAATTTATCTAGGGTATGTCCCTCAATGAGAAAAATAAGCAAACTAAAACAAGAAAGTTTCGGTGGCTTTTTCAAAGTCACCAGGAGCAGTTCAGTGGCAGAGTTCTCTGATTCTTAGATTGAAACTTGTTTTACTGCACCTTCACTGTTCTCTTGTTCCCTGATGGTGTCAAAGGAAGACAGGCAGAGGAGAGTATCAGCAGAATGGACTTCCATGCTTCTCTGCCATTTCAATCAGATAAATTTTATTTTATGGCCTATTGATTATGTTCTGAGAATGATATCCTAAATTGTTTCACTTTAAAAAATGATTAAAAAGCATTATTTCTATACCACTTACTATTTGATAAAGTACTGTATCAAAGCTGTAACTTACAATACTAATCCTTAATCAGTTTTGTTACTGATTCAGAAATTAAAATGATCTTTTGAAATTCATTAACTGTGTTTATTTTTAAGAACATATTTGACATAGACTTAAGGGGTAAGGACTGCCTGACTTGAAGGATTGGTCATTTGGTAGTGCTGGAAATTTCACCATTCTTTATATCAGGTGTGTCTTCTGAGGAGACATAAACATAAAAGGATGGGAAGAAGATGGGACACATGTCTGGCTAGAGATTTGAGAAAATGGATGTTATCAGTCACAAATTCACCTTTTTTCCAATTTGTCAAAATCTGACACTACTCAGGAGCATAGAGCTAGTTCGGATCTTAGCAGAATGTTGTTTTAAAAAGTTTCAAACCATTCATATGAAATGGTTAAGTTGTACTTACTGATGCATGTTGACAGAAATGATCCAACTCTCTTAGAGGGAAACAGGCAGGTGCTGAAATACTCCAGAAAAGGAGACAGAATTAGTAGTGGTAGGATGCTGATGGCATTCATTACTGCAATCGGCAGAAGAAATCCATCCAAATTCAGGTTGGAATTCATGGTTTGCAGATAATATCCTGAAGGAATCTGCATTCGAGAGGGAAACAGCCATGCATTAAGACAGTGGTTTAACATTGAAGAAAGCATCGTCCACCAGAGGCCTTCCCTCTTGCACGTACTCTGAGATGGATGAGCTGAATATTCCCTAGTATTTCAAGTCCCAGTTACGAGCTGATAAAGGGTCTTCATCTGTGGTGGCAGAAGCTCTGTCTAGTCTATTGCCAGTAGTACTCACTCCTCATGGAAGACTCTATCGTCATTTAGTCTCTCTTAATTTTTCTATGAAAAGTAATCATGGCCCCAATTTTGTGCTTAAGATGACACATAAAAACCTAGTAACTTAAATTCTGCAGATAAGCAAAATGACTTTTCTTCATGAACACTAATACAAAACCAGTAAAAAATACTAAAGACGTCTGTTTTTACCCTGATGAAAAAAAATGAGACTAGAATAGATTCTTTAAAAAGCATCTAGTTTGGTGGCAATATAGAAATAACTTTTTTCTTAAGAAGAGGGGCCCAATGTGGACACATGTTAATTGCTGTAGGCTGTCCTTGAGGGGGCTATTTAGAGAGGCTTTGTTTCCAGTGTGAAGTAAGTAACATAGGGAGGAAAAAAAAAACCTTCTTGTGTCTTTGCCCTCCCTTCAAACTAATTACATGATACTAGAATTCCATAAAGGAAACAACATGAAAAATGTTTGCATGATAAAGTGAAAGGTACAGATTTAAAAAAAAAAACAAAAAACCCTGTGCTCCACCTCAAATCCTCAATATACTGTTAGAATTTCTTCCTTTTAAAAATAACCCCAACGCTAACTAAAACTCTAACACTAATTTGAAGTCTCTTAGTGTATTCCAATCCTCTTAGCAACCGAGTGTGATATCAGAACCAAGGGATGATGTCACATGAAAGAGGTGTCTCTTCACTTTTCTAGTTCATGAGCTTTGTTACAGCTTCATCATGATTTTTTGTGTGTTTGTTTGAGATGGAGTCTTGCTCTGTCGCCCAGGCTGGAGTGCAGTGGCGTGATCTTGGCTCACTGTAAGCTCCGCCTCCTGGGTTCACGCCATTCTCCTACCTCAGCCTCCTGAATAGCTGGGACTACAGGCGCTTGCCACCATGCCCGGCTAATTTTTTTGTATTTTTAGTAGAGATGGGGTTTCACTATGTTAGCCAGGATGTTCTCGATCTCCTGACCTCGTGATCTGCCTGCCTTGGCCTCTCGAAGTGCTGGGATTACAGGCGTGAGCCACCACGCCCAGCCCATCATGATCTTTAGTAGCGTATAGTATTTCTTTAATTCCCAGTGGTACACAAAGCTATTGAGTGGCATGGAGGGAAAGTCAACCAAGTCTTCTTGAGGAATGGATCCTCCAAACTCTTATAGTACAAGAACTGCATTAGGATCTCTGCTTCACCACCATCCTGGGAGAGCAGTCTCGCTCAAATATCCAGATGATAACTTCTCATTTGAAACCTTTGCTAACCCCTTCTCTAGACTCAATCGTACAGTTCAAGAGGGTATATATGGTGAATCAGTGTTATGGTGTCAGTACAGCTGTTACCAAGTCCACCAATTATAAAATGAGCCTATTGCCATGTTAACTGCCCAAACACAGGACAAGACCACATTTTCACTGAGATTCTTTCTATAGAAAATGTGTCCTGGTGATCATTTATCTTCCGATCTTTAATTTGACCCTTAGCATAGTAAACAAGGATTGTTTTGGCTGGGTACAGATGGCAAGAGTTAAAGGAACATTAGTTCATTCTGCCCTACTTCAATAAAATTATTAAGCATGGATCCCCCATCAGAGGAAAATGAATGATGTGTTTTAACAAAAAGTGCTGGCAGCAGAACAACTCTAAGACTGAAAGGCTCCCAGCACAACTTCGAAGTTTCTGTTACTGATTTCAAATGAGAATTATTGTTAATAGGAATAAAGTTATTATCGGCATGAATCACAGACATGGAAATCTGTTAACTTAATAATGTGGCAAATGTACTATTAATCTTTAGTGAAGCAATATTAATATATTGCCTAATCTTAGAAAGGGCTCCAGTGTCTTGAAAGCTTGAAATCATTTCTGCCTCTGCCTCAAGTTCTGAAATCATCCCCCTGTAAAATTTTAAATACTTTTATTTCATCCAAGCCTGTGAGTATTCAGAAATAATTGCTGTCAATAGAGATTCATTCTCACCTTTGAGTGGCCAGTAATGTCAAATGGCAACCTCATCAGCCGTAATATCAACATATTTTAGATGTATGTCTTGCAACTGAAGGTCAATAATGGCCACTAAATTTAAAATATGTATGAAATTCTATGATGTTTTATTCTTGGTACTTTGATTGCGTTTGTATTGGTGATTATTTCATTTGGGGGCAAAAATCTAATCCCAGCCTATCCTATTGGAAATTCCTCACCCGAAGTATGATCTAAGCATTTTCTTCGAAGTTTCTAGCATAACATTACTGCATATAATTTTGGACTCTATATAGTATCAGGGATTTTTAACCGAGTGCAAGAATGATATTGAGGGTAATAAAGCATGGCCCTTGACACTAATCCTGAGTTGGGATGTTGCTGTGCCACACACTAGCAAGGTGACTGGGAACAGGTTGCAAGTTAGTTTCTGAACCTCAGATTTAGGAAAGTGATAGCCATGTAGCCTTGCTATGGGGATTAAATTACATACTATGAAACTATCTTTTAGAAGCTATGACACATAATAGGTGATCAATAAGTATTAATTTCTATGCTTTGCAATAAATTGGGCATCTAGAGTTGGTGATATGCTTAAAAATTAGTTTATCAAAATTTATTGTAATTTATGTTAAATTAAAAAATATATGACAGTGTGCAAAGAAGGCTCGAACTTGGTGGAAAGAAATATCAGGTGTCATTGCATTATGAAGGTAAGGAACTGGTATTCTGTGCTACTTGCACATAAGGTTTTCAGGTTAGCTATGGACCATGTAGTAATTTTGTACTGTTTATCAGTTCCTCCATTCTAAGAGGTTTTATTATATTAATGTTTACATATATGGGTAATATTTCTGCTGTATTCTGTTTTTGTGCCTACTGCTATTGTAGAGTCGAGAGCGAGTCTGAATCTCCTAAATCAGACTAGCTTTCATGCATTATTTAGTCTACAGGTCAAGAAACTTTCTGTAAAGGGCCAGATAGTAAATATGTCCACATATGGGTTCCGTGGCAGTTACTCAACTCTGCTATTTTTGTGCATAAGAAGACATAGATATTACAAAACAAAGAGCATGGCTATGTTCTGATAAAACTTCATTTATGGACACTAAAATTTAAATTTTATACAATTTTCTTTTTCTTTCTTTCTTTTTTTTTTTTTTTTTTTGAGATGGAGTTTCACTCTTGTTGCCCAGGCTGGAGTACAATGGCATGATCTCTGCTCATCACAACCTCCGCCTCCCGGGTTCAACCGATTCTCCTGCCTCAGCCACCCAAGCAGCTGGGATTACAGGCATGCGCACCAAGCTCGCTAATTTTGTATTTTAGTAGAGACAGGTTTTCTCCATTTTGGTAAGCCTGGTTTCAAATTCCTGACCTCAGGTAATCTGCCTGCCTCGGCCTCCCAAAGTGCTGAGATTATAGGCGTGAGCCACCACGCCGGGCTAAATTTTATACAATTTTCATGTGCCAGAAAATACTATTCTTTTTAAATTTTTTTTCAAATATACAAAAATATAAAAATCATCTTAGCTTACAGGATGTACAAAATTAAGTAGTGGACTGGATTTGGCCTGCAGATAGTGGATTGCTAACCTCTGGCTTAGAGGGGCAGGCACTGTACTGAGAGACAGAGGACAGATTGCACTTTCCCTTGCACTACTGTTAACTGTGACCTGCGGTGCCTCACCTCTACCAAAAGAAAGTCACTTAATTTTTCTGAGCCTAAGATTACTCTTTAACAAATAAAGTAGTTGATGAAGTTAATGTCTAACTTTTGTTGCAGCTCTATTATTCTGTGATTTCTAAATGTAACTCATTCATGAGCCTTCTAAATTCCAAGTTGGGGGTTAGCAATGAACAAAGTCCCAGATTTGTCCAAAGACGTTTGTAATCATTTATTTTTCGCAGTAAATAAATTAGTCTTTAACTATAACCACATTAAAAAATTTTTAAATCACATATATCTATAAAAGATACTTTGGGCTTAGTGTTTTCCCTTGATTTTCTCACAGCACAGGAACAAATTCCCCAAGGAACTAATAGAGTGGGTGGGGAGAGAATCACTTGCTCATTAGTACTTATATTTAAGAGTACAGTGGAGGTGGTACTCAAATCAGTCAATTTAGCTACTTGTTAGTACCACTTTCTAAAGGTTTAATGAGGGAGGAAGGCAAAACCTTTGGCTAAAGGGAAGTTTGGTAATTGCTTACAGATCTGATATGTTCGTGCACTGCTCTTATGCCTTACATCTATGTGCTCTGAAGTACTGTCTGCACCTACTGACAGACATTTATAGCTCCACAAAAGAAACACGTCCCGGGTCTCCTCAGGTATGCCTCTGCCTGACCCCGCTCAGCTCTGGAAATCAGAGCCTGTAATGATGAGAAGCTTCTGTGGGATAACTGCTTGCCAACGTATATGGAAAGCGCTCGTTGGGGAGAAAATTCACCTTGACTTGTACTGTTGACATGGAATCACTTTCCTGTTGTTGGGGCAGTACTCATCGCCTGTCCTTACCTGCATAATGCACATTCTGTATAGGAGCTGAAAAATGAAGAGAGGGAGAAGGGTGAGGAAAAATGTTGTGTCTTCTACGTGGAGCTCACTGTAGCAGCCACCATTTTTTTCTTTGGCATGGTCTAACTGGCTTGTCGCGTCTCTGCCAAGAGGGCAGTATTGCAGGTGGCATGTTTTCAGTGCACTAACCAACACCCCAACACTTGTCAGGAGAGAACAACCTGCAAGTAATTGGAGATATTATGTATTAGTATAGGAATTGGTCTCCAGTTTTTCAAGATGCTGATGAGAAAGATAACGATTCAAGGATGCAGGGCAGTGAAGTGAGAAAGTTTTTAGCACCCAAGGGGTTGGATTCAAAGGACCACGCTTCTGACAGTGATTCTGGCATCCTGATGACCAGTCCAGGGTGGCACCTAGCAGTTGATGTAAAAAGTGAAAAAGGTAAGATCATGAAAACATATTAAAAGGGAAAGAAAGGTGACAAAATGATATGCCAAAGTTAAGGACTTCAGAATCTCTCAGAAGTCTCTAGCTTTAATGCATTAATGAATACAATAAACTGAACTTTCTTTAACATCCTTAACACAAAGAACTAGTACTATCTTTTCATATAAATTATTATATAAATAATCCTCATTTTACTTAGCAGGTAGAGGGTGGCTTCTTATTGTGACATGGAGATGAAGGGAAATGTAATCTCTGCTTTAACTTTAGCCTTGGATTTCAGAAATAAGGTTAAACTTTGAACTCTCTAAATGATTTTATGCATGTTCATAGTGTCATTAAGAGTTCAGATTAGATTAGTTAGCTTTTGACTTTTCCAGTAGTTTCTTCTAGGTTTACATGGCTGTTGCTCTATGATCAGAAGCGCTTTATTGCTTCAGATGGCAGCACTTAACTGCTAGTGATTTGCAACCTCCTTTTTGCTTCTTTTATTTTTCTTTGAGGTGGAGTCTCGCTCTGTCGCCCGGGCTGGAGTGCAGTGGCGCTATCTCGGCTCACTGCAAGCTCCGCCTCCCGGGTTCACGCCATTCTCCTGCCTCAACCTCCGGAGTAGCTGGGACTACAGGCGCCGGCCACCTCACCCGGCTAATTTTTTGTATTTATGGTAGAGACGGGGTTTCACCATGTTAGCCAGGATGGTCTCCATCTCCTGACCTCGTGATCCACCCACCTAGGCCTCCCAAAGTGCTGGGATTACAGGCGTGAGCCACGGCGCCCGGCTGTTGCTTCTTTTATGATCTTTCAGTTCCTACCTTTTCTTTGACTCCATGAGGATTTCCTGATACAATGACAGACAGATAAGAGACCCCCGTTTAAGTAGCAGTTCAGCTGTGCCATCATGATGGTTACAATTGTTCATAGCACTCCCTTTGACCAGATAAATCCCCCCAGAAATTATGTAGACACCAAACTTCTGTTGCCAGGTAAATGGCATAATACATGTGAAAAATGTTTGTGTTTCTCAAAAGAAGGCTGCTATAGAAACTCAAAGTATAGTTTGAAAGTCATTTTTATTATGTTCAGGTTTCCTGTAATAAAATTCTAGATAAAATGCATTCTAATGAAATTCATTTATATGCCATAGAGTCTTGGTTTTTATATTTAAATAAATAATAGGTATTAATATATTTTTATAGCTATAAAGTGGTTATATTGATTTGATCTGGTCTTTTCTTCAAGAGTTGTAATAGACCCATTATGTCAGCCTTTGATTAATTGAGGTAGCTGGGGGCCTGGTAATTGAATATGGAGCCTTTCACCTCTAAGTCACTGAATCAAATCCAGCTCAAATTGGTAGTGACCAAGAATGATTATAGCTGTGACTCCTTGGTGGCCTTTGTGAAGTGTGTTTAGGTCATCTGGGAGTATGTTGGGATACTTGCTAACAGGAGATAGGCTTATATCTATAGTCACTTTTGCCTCTTCTTAGTCACTGTTGCCTGAAGCAGATGAAGGCCCACGTACTGGTAAGGCCAAGAAAATAGAAGCCCTGTGAGATGCCAACATTTGTGTCTCTTAGGAAAGAAGTAATAGGGACCGCTCTTTATTATTAAAGAATGAACTGTTCTATTATGAGACTTTCCTAGCTATTTCAATGACTTTACTTAAGGTTTAAGTAAAATGAGAACTGAGAATGTGTTGATGAACAGTCTGGAGACTGAATTTGAACAGGCCTGGGCTGGGGGCTTCACTTCCTGACATTTCCTTACAATCTTGTCTCTGTTACTCATCAACCTGTTCTCTGCTAAACTCTTGCAAAACGGTGCTGTGTAGATAGTAGGGTTATTATGAACACTGATCCAAATTACTTTATGCTTTCAGATAGGTTTTATTATTAAATGATAAGTATTTGTAGGATGAAAGATTATTTCCAAAGATATTTTCCCCAGTTTCCCCCCAATTTTTAAAATTCAGGAATTTGTATTAAATATAATATATTTTAAACTCACCCTTTTTTGTATAAACAATCACTATTTGTTGCAAGATAAACTTGGATCTGCTTCTAATACATGACAAATTGATACTTGCAATCTTATTAAACAATTAAATATTGCCATCATTTTATTTCTAATGAGAGGTAGTGATAGTTCAGGTCAGTGCTTCTCAACCTGTGTTAAAAGTGAGTTTTAAAAAAAATTTCTCAACTATAATGGTCAATTCATTTGTGAAATCCAATAAAAATGAAATATCTAAACACAAAATAAAGACATACAAAATATAAGCCCTGATATTTTTATTATTAGATTCAACAGACATAAGATGTCACTGTCCATAAATATCTCTGTACGTTTTCTCTTACTGTCTGTATTTATTTTGTTGTATACTGGCAACAAACAGTTCAGACACCAGCACTGCTCCATGAACCAGGCTTTGTGTAGCACTGGCCTCAGTTGAATATGTACTTTGAAAAATGAACTTGTTTAAACAAATAAAATTGTATCAGATATAGTGATATGAAGCAACAAAAACAAAATGGCCAAGAAGCAAGAAATGATAACATATGAATGAGGTCTAAAACTCTAGCTAACACAGCAAGGGCATATAATTGATGCCAAAGAAATGTCATCACGATCATTGATTTATTTCACATATTTACTGAGAATCTACCAGGAGTCAGGAAACTGTTTTAGGCCCCAAAAATATAGCAGTGAATAGTACCTACAAACTCCTGATTCTTCTTTGTGGTGGGGAAGACCGTAAAAGCAGGAAAATATTAGGCAAGTTCTATGATGAAAACACAGTGGGCTGATATGATAGAGACCTATTGTGGGGTAGAGGAGACCTCCTAGAGAGTTGACATATGAACTGAGGGTTAAATGACTGGAAATAGGCAAAGAGACCTAGGAAACATATGCCAGACTTATCATGAAGTAGAAATTAGCCAGGAGGGGTTCAGAAATCATAAAGGCCAATAAGGCAGTAGCTCAGTTAGAGGATTGTGGGGAGATGAGGTCTCGGAGGTTGTCAGGGGGGTCAGATTATATAGGTCAAAGTAAGGAACTTGACGTTTATCTACAATATTATAGAAAACCATTAAGAAGTTTTAAGCAGACTAGAGAGATCTTATGATGTATATTTTAAAATAGTTACTCTGGAACCCTGGTAGATGCACAGATAATGAATTTTAGGGACCTGGGGAACAGGCAAGAGATAGTGGTGACCCAGACTAGTACAGTAGTAGCCATGAAGAGAAATGAAGAGAATGGGATGGTTTTTGAACAATCAGTAAAATTTTTTGATGTGGGAAAGGGGTGAAGAAGTGAGAAAATTTGAAGATGTCTGCTTTTTTCCCCCTTAAACAACTGGATGTTGGTGACTTTATTGAGAGGGAGAAAAAAAGAAGCCAGTCTGTAGTTAGCTGAATCAGGAGTTGTGTTTTGGTCAAATTAAGTTTGAGGAATTATTAGATAACCAAGTCAATATGTCAAATAAGAAGTAGAACATATGCTTTTCAAGGTCAGGAGAGAAGTCAATATGACATTGAGTGTTTGGTATATTAGATGGCATTAAAAGTCATGAGTCTAGAGATTAGTTGAGGAAAGAGGCAGGAAGAGAAGATTCAGGGTCCCTGAAATGAATCTTAGGGCTGCACATCAGGTAGGAAATTATCACAGGAGAAAGGTTGGTTAAGGAGACTGAGAAGAGGTAGACAATGTGCTAGATGAGTTGTAAGAGGGAAGGAAAGGAGTGAAGTAATAAACCGATCTAAGTGATCGACTTAGATCAACTAGACTGAGAGAGACCCAGTAAGTCAGCAAGAGAGTCTAAGAAAAGGAACTATACAATAATCTGTCTACCCAAAGGGAGTGGCCCTTGTCCCATGAAACTGTAGTTACCACTAAATGTTAGGATGGATACCCTGTTGAAAACATTTACATGTAAACATCATACCACTTCCTTTGATTAATCCATTAGACTTAATAGAAAACTCATGCCTTCTATGCAAATAATTTTGGATGTCATGTAGGTTCAGCCTTTAGAAAACTCCATTATCATTGTAGTTCTCAAATTGATTTTCTGTACCAGGAGCAGAAATGGGAAGTTGACGAAAATACTGAAATGAAAAATTCAACTGAGACTTCAAGTTCTGGTTTAAATGTGCAGGGCAAACACACCGGGCATGCACATTTTAAAATAAAACAGATGAACTATTTTAAGTGTTTTATTGCAAAACTTAAAGATTGTAGTTATTATTATTTAAAAAAAAAAAACTTTTAGGAAGCAATTTTCCTATTCTTTGGACCTTTAAGTCCTTGGCTTTAATGTTCTGCTCTTCTGACCTTGATCTAATCGTGAATATCTATGCTACTTAGTTATAATTAAAAAAAGCCTACGTTGCACTCTAGATGGTAGATGCACATATTTTTTTCTTTGGTCACCTGCCAGTTCTCAAAATTATAGCAGTGGGAAGAAATTCAAATGAAAGCCGTGCTTGACAGCTAAACATAATGGAATGCATGGTCCACATTTGAAAAGTTACCTTAAAATAAAAGGTAGCATATAAAAAATCATTTCTTCAAAGTCACCTATGGCTTTGAATTACAGCTTTGAGGAATTTCCAATTTAGTCATCAGAGAGAAAGAAGCCAAAATAAGGATTATATACTTCACTAGAGGAAAGACAGAGTTCTACTTCCTCATAGTTGGGTGATCTTGGAAATAGTAAACAAAACAAGGAAAACAAAGCACAACCCTCAAATATTCATTTTATAGAGGCTTGTGTAAAGTCAGCTACTGGAGAACATTTTCTATGCTAATTGTTCCTGTAGCTAATAAGTTTTACCTTGTTAACATCCAAAGACAGGTTACCTTATCACATGTTAAAATATGTAATATATGGACTGCAATAGGCTGGTAGTAAACGGAGTTGATTATGTAGATCTGTATTAGTTGAAGGAGAATTGTATTACTTTATTCAGATGAATATATATTCAAATAGTAGATTAAGAAGCAAATGAATGGATGCTGAATAGTTATTTAGAAAATTTGAATCCCAAAATAGTATATATATATGAATGTATATATACATATGTGTGCATATGTGTGTGTGTATTCACAAAACCCCAAATTATTTGATAATTAGACACCTGAGAAAGTGCCAAAGTGGTTTTTAGGAAAAATCATATACTTTAGATTTTCTTCTTTTTTTTGCTATTTGGGACTTTTTGCATATTGACCCGAAGAATGGGGTCTATCAGAAGGACATGTACTGCTAAGTGTGGTCCACAGACCACAGAGCTCTTAGAAACAGGACAGTGTATAATATTTTCAATGCTTCACTGCCTCAGTATGTGGTGTAATAGAATGAACTCCAGTCTAAGAAAAAGAAGACTTGGGTTCTGGTTTCACTGCAGCTCTTTTCTGTGACATCTTAAGCAAGTCATTTAATTATATTATGTCTCAGTTTCTGTGCTCAGTTTAACAATAACAAACACTGATTTAACACTTACCATATTCAAGTATTTATAAAACAGGAATTTCTAATTGTTTTTATAAATAGATAATTTCAACATGTGTGGTAAATAAAATGATAAAGGTGTGTTCAGAGTGCTACAGGAGCAGGGGCAAAGTATCCAGAGGCTAGTCTGCAAAAGGTGCCCTTCCTACCTACCTTGTAGGTATATGATAAAAATAAAATAACATTCGTGAATGTGCCTCATTTTAAAAAATGTAACTCATTCCATTACTATTGGTAGTAGCTGTATAGAGAAATAAAAGGAAAAGAAAAATATGTTATGAATTAAGGTCTGAGTTAAACAAGATGATTAGAGAGACTTAACAATGGAACAGAATAGAAACTCCAAAAGTGCAAGTGAAAGTATGCAATGAAGATGGCATCTAAAATCAGTTTGAAAAACATAAGCTTTTTAATAAGTAAGGTTAGGATAAGTTGGTAATAATATGGAAAAAAGATACAGTTGGGTTTATTCTTAAAATATATTCTGACATAATTTATGAAGGGGTCAGAGAGGTAAAGAGGCAATAAAATGAATACTAAAATAAAATGTGGATTAATTGTTTTATAACCTGAAAGTGAGTAAAACTTTTTACCACGACTCAAAATTTAGAAGCAGTAAGGGAGAATATTGATGAATTTTATTACAAACATAAACCCCAATGAAAGACAAAACAAACACATGGAAAAACTTGTGCATAAAAAATAACACAAGAAGCAAGTTAAAAATATGTATGATAAATAGGAAATAATATTTGCAACTTTTATCATAGATAAAATGTTAATACTCCCAAAATATAAAAATGCTCTAAAATTGACAAGAAAGGAACAACCAAACAACCTACTCTTAACAAATTGAACAAACTATACATCAATGTTTCAATACCTAAGTATTGGTTTCAAAGAACATCTTTATTTCTGCCTTCATTTCATTATGTACCCAGTTGTCATTCAGGAGCAGGTTGTGCATTTTCCATGTAGTTGAGCGGATTTTAGTGAGTTTCTTAATCCTGAGTTCTAGTTTGATTGCACTGTGTAATAAACTATACCTCAATGTAACTAGTTGATGAGGAGATATTTGTCTTTATGAAATTATTTCAGTTAGTAAAACAGGAAGAAATATAGAATATAATCACCTTGCAATCCTCAATAAAATATTGGATTTGGGCAAAAATAATCGATGAATGCTAACTCTGCAAAAGTTAGCATTATGCCTCTTAATTAAAGTACATAATGCCACCTATGAAGAAATTTGGCCAAAATAAAATATGAATCTGCAAGTATCTAGGTATATTAGAAAATTTACAGGACTGCTTGGTGCAGAACTGAGTTCAATTCCTGGATATCCTTGTTAACTTTCTGTCTCCATTGATCTGTTGACAGTGACATCTACAGAACTCTCCACCCCAAATCAACAGAATATGCATTCTTCTCAGCACCACATCGCACTTATTCCAAAATTGACCACATAGTTGGAAGTAAAGCGGTCCTCAGCAAATGTAAAAGAACAGAAATTATAACAAACTGTCTCTCAGACCACAGTGCAATCAAACTAGAACTCAGGATTAAGAAACTCACTAAAAACCACTCAACTACATGGAAAATGCACAACCTGCTCCTGAATGACAACTGGGTACATAATGAAATGAAGGTAGAAATAAAGATGTTCTTTGAAACCAATACTTAGGTATTGAAACTTGATGTATAGTTTGTTCAATTTGTTAAGAGTAGGTTGTTTGGTTGTTCCTTTCTTGTCAATTTTAGAGCATTTTTATATTTTGGGAGTATTAACATTTTATCTATGATAAAAGTTGCAAATATTATTTCCTATTTATCATACATATTTTTAACTTGCTTCTTGTGTTATTTTTTATGCACAAGTTTTTCCATGTGTTTGTTTTGTCTTTCATTGGGGTTTGAAACCAATAAGAACAAATACACAACATACCAGAATCTCTGGGACAGATTTAAAGCAGTGTGTAGAGGCAAATTTATAACACTAAATGCACACAAGAGAAAGCAGGAAAGATCTAAAATTGACATGCTAACATCACAATTAAAAGAACTAGAGAAGCAAGAGCAAACACATTCAAAAGCTAGCCGAAGGCAAGAAATAACGAAGATCAGAGCAGAACTGAAGGAGACAGAGACACAAAAAACCCTTCAAAAAATCAATGAGTCCAGGAGCTGGTTTTTTGAAAAGATCAACAAAATTGATAGACCGCTAGCAAGACTAATAAAGAAAAAAAGAGAGAAGAATCAAATAGACGCAATAAAAAATGATAAAGGGGATATCACCACCGATCACACAGAAATACAAACTACCATCAGAGAATACTATAAACACCTCTACGCAAATAAACTAGAAAACCTAGAAGAAATGGATAAATTCCTGGACACATAAACTCTCCCAAGACTAAACCAGGAAGAAGTTGAATCCCTGAATAGACTAATAGCAGGCTGTGAAATTGAGGCAATAATTAATAGCCTACCAACCAAAAAAAGTCCAGGACCAGATGGATTCACAGGCAAATTCTACCAGAGGTACAAGGAGGAGCTGGTACTACTTCTTCTGAAATTATTCCAATCAATAGAAAAAGAGGGAATGCTCCCTAACTCATTTTATGAGGCCAGCATCATCCTGAAACCAAAGTCTGGCAGAGACACAACAACAACAAAAAAGAGAATTTTAGACCAGTATCCCTGACGAACATTAATGCAAAAATCCTCAATAAAATACTGGCAAACTGAATCCGGCAGCACATCAAAAAGCTTATCCGCCATGATCAAGTGGGCTTCAGCCCTGGGATGCAAGGCTGGTTCAACATACACAAATCAATAAACATAATCCACCATGTAAACAGAGCCAAAGACAAAAACCACAGGATTATCTCAATAGATGCAGAAAAGGCCTTTGACAAAATTCAACAGCCCTTCGTGCTAAAAACTCTCAATAAATTCGGTATTGATGGAACGTATCTCAAAATAATAAGAGCTATTTATGACAAACCAACACCAATATCATACTGAATGGGCAAAAACTGGAAGCATTCCCTTTGAAAACTGGCACAAGACAAGGATGCCCTCTCTCAACACTCCTATTCAACATAGTGTTGGAAGCTCTGGCCAGGGCAATCAGGCAGGAGAAATAAATAACTGGTATTCAATTAGGAAAAGAGGAAGTCAAATTGTCCCTGTTTGCAGTTGACATGATTGTATATTTAGAAAACCCCATCGTCTCAGCCCAAAATCTCCTTAAGCTGATAAGTAACTTCAGCAAAGTCTCAGAATACAAAATCAATGTGCAAAAATCACAAGCATTCTTATACACCAATAACAGACTAACAGCCAAAGTGAATTCCCATTCACAATTGCTTCAAAGAGAATAAAATACCTAGGAATCCAACATACAAGGGATATGAAGGACCTCTTCAAGGAGAACTACAAACCACTGCTCAATGAAATAAAAGAGGACACAAACAAATGGAAAAACATTCCATGCTCATGGATAGAGAGAATCAATATCGTGAAAATGGCCATACTGCCCAAGGTAATTTATAGATTCAATGCCACCCCCATCAAGCTACCAATGACTTTCTTCACAGAACTGGAAAAAAACACTTTAAAGTTAATATGGAACCAAAAAAGAGCCTGCATTGCCAAGACAATCCTAAGCTAAAAGAACAGAGCTGGAGGCATCATGCTACCTGAGTTCAAACTATACTGCAAGGCTATAGTAACCAAAACAGCATGGTACTCGTACCAAAACAGAGATATAGACCAATGGAACAGAACAGAACCCTCAGAAATAATAACACATGTCTACAACCATCTGATATTTGACAAACGTGACAAAAACAAGAAATGGGGAAAAGATTCCTTATTTAATAAATGGTGCTGGGAAAACTGGCTAGCCATATGCAGAAACCTGAAACTTGATTCCTTACTTACACCTTATACAAAAATTAATTCAAGATGGATTAAAGACATAAATGTTAGACCTAAAACCATAAACAACCCTAGAAGAAAACCTAGGCAATACCATTCAGGACATAGGCATGGGCAAGGACTTCATGACTAAAACACCAAAAGCAACGGCAACAAAAGCCAAAATTGACAAATGGGATCTAATTAAACTAAAGAGCTTCTGCACAGCGAAAGAAACTACCATCTGAGTGAACAGGCAACCTACAGAATGGGAGAAAATTTTTGCAATCTGCTTATCTGACAAAGGGCTAATATCCAGAATCTACAAAGAACTCAAACAAATTTACAAGAAAAAACACCCCCTCAAAAAGTGAGTGAAGGATATGAGCAGACACTTCTCAAAAGAAGACATTTGTGCAGCTAACAGACACATGAAAAAATGCTCATCATCACTGGCCATCAGAGAAACGCAAATCAAAACCACAATGAGATACCATCTCACACCAGTTAGAATGGCAATCATTAAAAAGTCAGGAAACAACAGGTGCTGGAGAGGATGTGGAGAAATAGGAACACTTTTACACTGTTGGTGGGACTGTAAACTAGTTCAAGCATTGTGGAAGACAGTGTTGTGATTCCTCCAGGATGTAGAACTAGAAATACCATTTGACCCAGCCATCCCATTACTGGGTATATACCCAAAGGATTATAAATCATGCTGCTATAAAGACACATGCACATGTATGTTTATTGCGGCACTATTCCCAATAATAAAGACTTGGGACCAACCCAAATGTCCATCAATGATAGACTGGATTAAGAAAATGTGGCACATATACACCATGGAATACTATGCAGCCATAAAAAAGGATGAGTTCATGTCCTTTGTAGGGACACGGATGCAGCTGGAAACCATCATTCTCAGCAATCTATCGCAAGGACAAAAAACCAAACACCGCATGTTCTCACTCATAGATGGGCATTGATCAGTGAGAACATTTGGACACAGGAAGGGGAACATGACACACCGGGGCCTGTTGTGGGTAGGGGGAGCGGGGAGGGATAGCATTAGGAGATATACCTAATGTAACTGATGAGTTAATGGGTGCAGCACACCAACATGGCACATGTATACATATATAACAAACCTGCACATTGTGCACATGTACCCTAGAATTTAAAGTATAATAATAAAAAAAAATTTACAGGAAATACAGAGGGAAAGCTCTGTGCAGATGTAATTCACAAAATCCAGACTATGGGAAATGCTCTAAGAAATGTTACGATTTCTTTTTAAAACTGATAAATTAGGGGCCAGGCATGGTGGCTCATGCCTGTAATCCCAGCACTTTGGAGGCCGAGGTGGGTGGATCACAGGTCAGGGGATCAGGAGGTCAGGAGATTGAGACCATCGTGGCTAACACAGTGAAACCCCGTCTCTACTAAAAATACAAGAAATTAGCTGGGTGTGGTGGTGGCACCTGTGGTCCAGCTACTCAGGAGGCTGAGGCAAGAGAATGGTGTGAACCTGGGAGGCAGAGCTGCAGTGAGCCGAGATCGCGCCACTGCACTCCATGGGTGACAGAGCATGACTCCATCTCAAAAAATAATAATAATAATTAATAATAATAATAATAAATAGAGGTACAGATGCATGGGGAATATATATATATAATGTATAGTTTATGGGGCATATCTGGCATTTGGAATGTTTAAACCTTTTTTGCATTTGATTTGAACAAACTATAAAATAAAAAAAAAACAAATTTCAAAAAGGAAACAATCAGGGAGATTTTAACAGTGAGCAGATATTCGATGGTGTTAAGAAATCTTGTTCCTCCACAAACACATATGTGGGTGTGCGTGACAGAGACAGAGATGGATAATGACATTGTGGTTATGTTTTTCAAACGGAATTTAACTTTCATGTATACACTTACATAATATATTACATATAAATAAATAAAACAAAATACACAAATAAGAATGCTATAATATTTAGTTTTTGCTTGAAAATTACCCAGGTAAGAAGAAGAAAAAATGAGTGAAGATGATAATTGATAATTGCTTCAGCAATTGATAATTGCTGAAGCTCAGAGCTACCCAAGTGAGGTTCTTTATCTACTTTTGTTTATGCTTAAGATACTCCATTATTAAAACTGCTTCAACCATGGAAAGAAAGGAAGATGGGGAGAAGAGGAATCTCTACCTCTCAACTTTTCATTGGATCTAAATCTTGCCATTAGAATCCCATTGCAAAGAAGCAGTCTTAACATTTACTTAAAAATATTTTTGGAGACCATTGCTTTATCAAGGGTAATGACAGACACAATTTTCAAATTCTGAGTTGAAAGAGATGTTATAAAGAATCAAAGAGAAAGAAGATCTTTCAAGAAAACAATATAAACCCAGAAATTAATGTAAAGTATAATTTACTTACGTTTTTCTGACTGATAAATGAGGTTGTAGTATATCATATGAAGAGTTATCAGAGCCATAAGTGTAGACATAAAAGGAATAAGTAAAGCAAGGGCCCAGGCCTGTGAGTGCTGGATGTAAGATATTCCCAGAAACACAATGGTTGCATTTAGGTTCATGAGCCAGTAAAACCTGGGGTATACAGACAGACAAAAATAAAAATACCATTGAATCGCTTTAGACAACTATTGCTAATTTTAATGCTTCTATTCAAATGTAAACTACGAAACAATGACATGTTAACTGAACCCAATTTTGCAAATATTGTTTATCAGATTTCTTAACAAGTGTGTAAACATCAGCCCTGACTTAACCAGTTTCATTATCTTTGTTTTATCCTTGTTTAGAATCGGCATAGAAAGAAGGTGCTCTCTTTCGTCTAAATCAGAGGTTGGCAAAGTTTTTCTATAAAGGGCTGGATAGACAGTAAATATTTTAGGCTTTGCAGGCCATACAGTCTCTGTAGCATTGTGGTACTAAAGAAGCTATAGGCAACACTTAATCATTCAAATACCCCTAATGAAACTGGAAAGATTCAAAAGTTAATTCTTCCTGTATATTCCAGTTTTCAAAGTATAGGAAAACAGAATACTCAGGAATATCTGGGTTATACTTAGAATAGGCATGTAACTGAAGAAATGAGTGACATTTGAATAAAACTTTCCATTTTTCTTCCCAATGATTAGTATCACAGAGAGGTACCTACCCTAGTAGTCCGGTTTGCAAGTTTTGGGAAAATCATCTCTACCTCTCAACCTTTCACTGGGTCTAAATCTTGCCATTAGAATCCCATTGCAAAGAAGGGGTCTTAACTTTTACTTTAAAGATTGAGGTAAAATTAAATACAATAAAATTTACTCATTTACATATATAACTTATATACATATTAGTTTTTTTAAGTGTTTCAGTTGTGCAAGCACCATCAGATAAATCTTAGTACACTTACACTATCATTAAAATTTAAAGGGTTTATGTGATTAGATGAGACCCACCCAGTATAATCTGGGTTCTGATCAACTGAAATCAGCTGATGAGAAACCTCAATTATCTCTGCAAAATCCTTTCACCTTTGCCACATAACATAATTAGGGGAGTGATATTCCAAAATCTTTCCGATATTCTACTGTTTAGAATCAGGTTACACGTTCTGCCCACACTCAGGGGGATGGGTCCAAACAAGAGTGTGGTCCACTGGGGGGTCATCCTGGGGCATGTCCACCACATCTTCTTTGTGTTTTCCCTTCCCACGATATCTCTTTCTCTTTCTCTCTCTCTCTCTCTCTCCCTCCCCTCGTCCCCCCATCTCTCTCCACCCCTCTCCCCCCTCCCCCCTCCCCCCTATCCCCCCTCCCCCCTCCCCCCTCCCCCCTTCCTCCCTCTCTCTCTGTCTCCCCGCCCTCTCTCTCTCTCCCCCTCTCTTCTTTTTTTTCCCACAGGGTCTTACTCTGTCACCCAGGCTGGAATGCAGTGATGCAATCATGGCTCACTGCAGCTTTGACCTCCCAGGCTAAAGCAATCCTACTGCCTCAACTTCTGTCTAGTACCTGGGACCACAAGCACGCACTACCATACCTGCTAATTTATTTTTAGTAGAGATGAGGTCTCACCGTGTTGCCCAGGCTGCACATCTTCTAACTGATTCCTCGCCCCGCCCCGGCCCGCCCCGCCCCGCCCCGCCCCGCCCCACCCCGCCTCGCCCCGCCCCGCCCCACCTCGCCCCGCCCCGCCCCACCTCGCCTGGCCTCCGCTCCCCTCTCATTTCCTTTTTCGTTTCCTTCATTCTTTCCCTCCCTCCTTCCCTCCCTCCCTTCCTTCCTTTCCTTCCTTCCTTTCTTCCTTCCTCCTTCTTTCTTTCCTCCCTCCGTCCCTCCCTGCCTTCCTCCCTCCCTCCCTTCCCGCCTTCCTCCGTCCTTCCTTCCCTTATTTCCCTCTATTTCTTCTACGTAAAAGAAGTAAAGACAACAGGTAAAACTGGCTATGGAAAGGGAATATTGAAGGTTTGAGAAGAAAGAAAATGTTTAGAAATAGTACTTTAAAGGAGAAGGAGAGAAATTGACTGGACATCATATACTTGCTAGGCAGTGATAAGGAACCAGTTTGGTGGTCATGAACTTAATGTGGACATAGTATAATTTTGCATTTTTCTCCAGGCTTGTTGCTGTGTGAGTACAATAATGGAATATGTGGAGAGTTGAATTTTAACTAAGATTATTTCCTCCATCACACAGGAGACTATGACAAAGTAAGCTGGGGGGAGGGGGAGGAAAGAATAATTGAAGACATGGAATATTACTGCCAATTAATTGGAGACTAGCCTTGCTGCATACTTTCTGGTTGGGAGTGGAGGCTCAGCTCTCTGCTGTACCCAGCTGACACTGCCCAGGAGGGTAAATTAGAGCACTTCCAGTTTCTGCTGGGCAGGAGATGAAAGACAAGCTCCTCACTTGGCCTCAGCAACACCACCCATCTTGGGAATCAGAGTGTTCCTGTCTGAATCTCCGAGTGTTTATGTAAAATATTAGATTCTTGCTCATGTCTGCTGAAACTATTGGACCAGCAGTATGCAGAGGAGGCAGTGTTTTTAATAGTGTTTGGCTAGAGAAGGACAGATGTTGTCATTTGGAGCTCCCCATTCCTTGCCACACCTTGGCTCTCACCCATCTGTACCTGGTTCCAGGTTCTAGGTTTCTCTATAGCCCCACCGATAACAAAAAGAAAACCCAGGAATCTCATTGTAGTCTTTCCTCAAGTTCCAAGGCCCCTAGGAAGAGACTGTCTTCTTTCTACCTTTTGGAATCTCCCTATGTCCATTTGTTGTGTTAGGTTTGGGTTTTTTTGATGTAAGAGGAAGTACCTGGGAGAAATAGGGCTCTTCTCATATTGGCTAATATTGGAGATCCTCTATTTTTTTTAATTGGATAGTTTCTCTTCCTATCATTGATTTGTCAAAGATCTTCATATATTTTGGATGCAGGTCATCTGTCAGATACATGTTCTACAAATGTTTTCTTATAATATGGGGTTTTCCTTTTCCTTTTCTCAATGATGTCTTTTGATAAGCAAAAGTTTAAAAGTTTAGTAAATTTCATTCTATCATTTTTTATCTTTATTGGTTCATACTTTTTGTATCCTATGTAAAGAATACTTTCTAAGCCTTAGTCACAAGTATTTTCCCCTGTGTTTTTTCAAAAAAATCACTCTTATGGGTTTTGATCTCATATAAAGTTAATCTAATTTGAATTAATTTTTCAGTAGGGTGTCATGGGGTAATTATTTCATATATGGATATTCAGTTATTACAGTATAATTTATTGAGAACATGATCTTTCCTCAATGATTTTTTGACACTTTTGTTGAAAATCAATTGACCGTACAAATGTAGGTGTATTTTCTGACTCTCAGTTCTGTTCCACTAATCTATCCTTATGCCAATACCATAGTGTCTTGGTTACTGTTGGCTTCTTTTCTCCTGCTTTTTTTTAAAAGAGCTTTATTGAGATATAATTGAGATGCAATAAACTGCATATATTTGAAGTGTGTAATTTTATAAGGTTTGAATATATATGCACACGCAAAATAATTATCACATTCAAGATAACAAACATATCCATTGCCTCTAAAGCTCCGTCATGTCCCCTTGTCATCCTTCCGAACCCTGCCCCTTCTCATTTCCCCTTCCTCGTCTCTAGGCAACCACCGATCTTTTTTCTGCCACTATAAATTAGTTTGCAATTCATAGATTTTTTTAAAATATTAAATTATCTGTATTTTCAAATCTGGCTTCTTTCACTTAGCATAATTATTTTGAGATTCATCCATGTTAGTGTATTTATCTGTATCCATTCCTCTTTATTGCCAAGTACAATTCCATTATGTAAATGTACCAGTGTTTGTTTATGCATTTATCTGTTAATAGACATTTTTCAGCTTATTGCTATTGCAAATAATGCTGTTAAGAACATTCATGTACAAGCCTTTGAACAGACATAGACATTAATTTCTCTTGGGTAAAACCTAGGAGTGTAATGGCTGGGTGATATATGATAGATGTATATTTAATATTTTAAGAAAATTTCAAATATTTTTTAAGTAGTTGTAACATTTTACATTATCACCACATGTGTATGAGAGTTCTCATCTCTTCATATCCCTGCCAAAACTTGGTATAGTACATGTGTACTGATATATGATGGTGGTTTTATTTTGCATTTCCCTAATGACTAATGATATTGAGCATCTTTTCATGAGCTTATTGATCATCTGCACATCTTCTTTGGTGAAGTTTCTGTCCTTATGTATTCTGGCTGTAAGTCCTTTCTCAATTATGTGATTTGTAAGTATTTTTCCCAGTCTGTGGCTTGTCTTTTCATTCTATAAAAAGTGTCTTTTGAAAAGCAGAAATTCTTAATTGTGATGAAGTCCTATTCTAATTTTTTTCCATGGATCGTCCTTTTAGAATTGTTTCTAAGAAACCATTGCCTAACTGAGGTCAGAAACTTGTCTCCCGCTCTTTCAGAGAAGAAATCTGAACTTGGAAAACTGAAATGACTCATCACATTCACACAGCTGTGTTGCTTGTAGAGCCATGAGCAGAAGTCATCATCCTGGTATAGGGCTAATCGGGCTAAATATCCTGTTAATACTTCTTTCTGCATCTTTGCAGTTATCAATCTCATGACACTTTAATTTTCTTGTTAATCTAGCCTTTAACAATTGAAATTACCTTTCATTCCTCTCATTCCTCTCATCACATTTTATATATCAATCATTAACTATAAATGTTGTCCTTCCTCTTCAGAATGGTAGTCCAAAGACATGAGTTAGCGTCACAAAATCTGAAAATCACATGGTCTGTGATCTTCTACTTTCTGGAATTTAAAAAATTGGAATCACACCCTCTAAACAAGGTTTTTTGGTAAGAATTTTAATGAAGAACATTAAATGAAGAACATGGATTATAACTACATGGTGCTAAGCAAATGTCGTCATATCAAATGTTCGTTTTTCTCCAATCCTGATTTCAGGAACAAAAAAAGCAGTGAAGTTGGAGCATAGTGAATGGTATGGTTTGGCTCTGTGTCCCCATCCAAATCTCAGCTTGTAGCTCCCATAATTCCCACATGTTGTGGGAGGGACCCAACTGGAGATGATTGAATCATGGGGGCGGGTCTTTCCTGTGATGCTCTCATGATAGCAAATTGGCCTAACAAGATATGATGGTTTTAAAAAATGGGAATTTCTCTGCACAGCTCCCTCTTTGCCTGCTGTCATCTATGTAAGATGTGATTTGCTCCTCCTTGCCTTCCCCCATGATTGTGAGGCCTCTCCAGCCATGTGTAACTGTAAGTCCAGTTAAACCTCTTTCTTTTGTAAGTTGCTCAGTCTCAGGTATGTCTTCTTTATCAGTAGTGTGAAAGCAGACTAATACAGTAAATCGGTACCAGTAGAGTAGGGCACTGCTGAAAAGATACCTGCAAATGTGGAAGTGACTTTGGAACTGGGTAACAGGCAGAGGTTGGAACAGTTTGGAGGGCTCAGAAGACAGGAAAATGTGGGAAAGTCTGGAATGCCCTGGAGACTTGTTGAATGGCTTTGACCAAAATGCTGACAATGACATGGACACTGAAATCCAGGTTGAGGTGGTCTCAGATGGAGATGAGAAACTTTGGAACTGGAGCAAAGGTGACTCTTGTTATGTTTTAACAGGGACTGGCAGCATTTTGCCCCTGCCCTAGAGATTTGTGGAACTTTGAACCTGAGAGAGAAGATTTAGGGCATCTGGCAGAAAAAACTTGTAAGCAGCAAAGCTTTCAAGCGGTGACTTGGGTGCTGTTAAAGGCATTCAGTTTTATAAGGGAAGCAGAGCATAAAAGTTTGGAAAATTTGCAGCTTGACAATGCAATAGAAAAGAAAATCCCATTTTCCAAGGAGAAATTCAAGCCTGCTGCAGAAATTTGCATAAGTAACAAGAAACCAAATGTTAATCCCCAAGACAATGGGGAAAATGTCTCCAGGGCATGTCGGAAGTCTTCCTGGCAGCCTCTCCCATCACAGGCCCAGAGTCCTAAGAGGCAAAAATGGTTTTGTGGGCCAGGTCCAGGGTCCCTGTGCTGTGTGTAGTTTAGGGACTTGGTGCCCTGTGTCCCAGCTGCTCCAGCCATAACTAAAAGGGGCCAAGATGCAGCTTGGACTGCTGTTTCAGAGGGTGGAAACCCCAAGTCTTGGCAGCTTCCACGTGGTGTTGAGCATGTGGAAGCACAGAGGTCAAGAACTGGGGTTGGGGAACCTCCACCTAGATTTCAGAAGATATATGGAAACACTTGGATGCAGAATTTTGCTGCAGGGGCAGGGCCCTTGTGGACAACCTCTGCTGGGGCAGTGTGGAACAGAAATGTGGGGTCAGAGCCCCCACACAGAGTTCCTACTGGGGCAATGCCTAGTGGAGCTGTGAGAAGAGAACCACTGTCCTCCAGATCCCAGAATGATAGATCCACTGACAGCTTGCACCGTGTGCCTGGAAAAGTCACAGACACTCAATGCCAGCCCATGAAGGCAGCTAGGAGGGGAGCTGCACCCTGCAAAGCCACAGGGGCAGAGCTGCTGAAGACCATGGGAACCCACCTCTTGCATTAGCATGACCTAAATATGAGACATGGAGTCAAAGGAGATCATTTTGGAGGTTTGAGATTTGACTGCCTTGCTGGATTTTGGACTTCCATTGGGCCTGTAGCCCCTTTGTTTTGGCTAATTTCTCCCATTTGGAATGGCTGTATCTACCCAATACCTGTACCCCCATTGTATCTAGGAAGTAACTAACTTACTTTTGATTTTACAGGCTCATAGGTGGAAGAGACTTGCTTTGTCTTAGATGAGACTTTGGACTGTGGACCTTTGAGTTAATGCTGAAATGAGTTGATACTTTGGGGGACTGTTGGAAAGGCATGATTGGTTTTGAAATATGAAGATATGAGATTTGTGAGGGGCCAGGGGCAGAATGGTATGGTTTGGCTTTGTGTCCCCACCCAAATTTCATCTTGTAGCTCCCATATTTGCCACATGTTGTGGGAGGGACCAGGTGGGAGATGATAGAATCATGGGGGCAGGTCTTTCTCACGCCATTCTCATGATAGTGAATAGGTCTTACAAGATCTGATGGCTTTTTTTTTTTTTTTTTTTTTTGAGGCGGTGTCTCGCTCTGTCGCCCGGACTGGAGTGCAGTGGCCGGATCTCAGCTCACTGCAAGCTCCGCCTCCTGGGTTCACGCCATTCTCCTGCCTCAGCCTCCCGAGCAGCTGGGACTACAGGCGCCCGCCACCTCGCCCAGCTAGTTTTTTGTATTTTTAGTAGAGACGGGGTTTCACCGTGTTAGCCAGGATGGTCTCGATCTCCTGACCTCGTGATCCACCCGTCTCGGCCTCCCAAAGTGCTGGGATTACAGGCTTGAGCCACCGCGCCCGGCCAAGATCTGATGGTTTTAAAAATGGTTGTTTCTCTGCACAAGCTCTCTCTTTGCTTGCTGCCATCTATGTAAGACATGACTTGCTCCTCCTTGCCTTCCACCATTATTATGAGGCTTCTCCAGCCACATGGAACTGCAAGTCAAATTAAACCTCTTTCTTTTGTAAATTTCCCAGTGTTGGGTATGTCTTTATCAGCAGCATGAAAATGGACTAATACAGTGATTAAGGAATAAAATATTAGAAGAAAAGATAAAGCAGGAAGTGTGGTCCAGGTCATTTAGGGCCTTGAAGTTCATGGCAAGAAGTTTGGATTTTATTTTCAGTGCATTGGGAAGCCATCTGAAGGGAATTGAGCAGGGGGCTCATATGATCTTGTTTTCAGTGGAAAGATTATTGTGTCAGTTCCATGAATTGCAGATGGCGCAAGGTAGGGAGAAAATCACAGCTATTATAAGTCTGGATGAGAGCTAAGAGCAAACTGGGCCATGGTGGTAGCAAAGGAAAGAGATAGAAGTGGATAGATATGTGATATGTGTTTGGAAAGATGTGTCAAGTTGAGCTAGTCTCCTCACTGTCTGAGAAACAGACCTACTCATGTTTGTCTCCTTAACTTGTCCTATTTCTGGGCTTGCCCTGTCTCACTTTCAAAGTCCTATATTCAGTCTCTTTTCTTTCATTAAATACTTTCTTGAATATTCTGCTTCTTCTCTTCTGTAAAATTTTTTTGAGACATTATCTCATTCTGTTGACCAAGATGGAGTGCAGTAGCATGACCTTGACTCACTGCAGCCTTGATCTCTTGGGCTCAAGTCATCCTGTTGCGTCAGCCTGCCAAGTATCTGGGACCACAGGTGCACACCACCATGCCTAGCTAATGTTTTTGTATTTTTTGTAGAGATGGGGTTTTGCCATTTTGCCCAGGCTGGTCTTGAACTCCTGAGCTCAAGCAGTCCACTTGCCTTGGCCTCCCAAAGTGCTGGGACTAGAAACATGAGCCACTACACCCAGCTTCTTTTCTGAACTTCTAAAGCAAATACTCATTATTCAATTATTTCATTTTTGTCAGTTTTGCTTTTCATGTATAGATTGTGAAGCTCCCTGATGGTAAGATTTTATTCTTCATTTCTTTATCTCCATGAGACCTAGCACAGTACTAGATTGAAAATAAATGGAGATTAAATAACAGATTAATAATACAGCATCTCATAAAAATCAATTAATCAAGCAAACACAATATATACAAAAAAAACTAAAACCTCTCAATAATTGGCCTAGAAAAGTAATAGAACATCAAACATGACCACATTGAGCAAACTGATTTACTGTGATCCACTAACGGAAATGTATTTATCACAAGATAGGTGAGGTACAAAAAGTTATAATTTTCTAGGAGAACTGAATGGAGTCCCTAGGCTCAGCCACAGGTTATCCTTTCATGCTGCTGCAAGCCGTACACTTGACTTGTGGCTGTAGCAACACAGAGAATCTGGAGCCAAAAGCACTGTTACAATGCTTTCAGTCTTTAGGAAACTCTTTTTAAAATGTTAAGCATTGTTGAGAAAATCTAAGAGAACACTGTGTGACTCTTCAGTGTACCACATGGTGATGTAAACTGCATTGCTCTAAAGAGGGTCAAGGAAAATTACAATTATTCCAAGACTTAAATCTTGTGAAAAGTAGTTAGAAACCAAAAAATTATAGTGCTGAATATCTATGTCTAGGAAGAGATTTTACGTGAAGTACTAAATGTATTTTAACAGATGTCACCCAACATATTTGATTGTGTAATTTTCTGAAAGAATTACCTAGTCCAGGCATGTTTTGTATATATCTTTGTTGATCCATGGACAGGACAAGCTACAGATAATTAAGGGTGAAATTGTATATGTATCATCTACAAAAAAAAAAAAGAAATAAAAACCCACAGTCTTCAAACTTACCATTAAGACTCCTTTCATCTCATAGCTCACTAGCAAATTGAATTTATAAAGCACCTCTCACACAAAAAGTCAGAGAGCAAAGCACTAAAGCAAAACAAATACCAGTGATTAAGGAAAATTGAAAGCAGCAGTAAAAATATGTTTCTTTAGTCTGCTTTTAAATACAGACTGGGAACTGCAAATAATTGAGAGTATATATAAGTGGTAATCTTTTTGTCTTCATGATTGTATGGTATTGAATACAAATGAGAAAAATTGTTGCTGCAAAACTCAGCAATCCTTATGAGATTATTTTAAACATTCACTTAATTAATTTAGTAATAAATTTAAATTACTCAAATATTGTGTCATTTCTTAGACTGGCCAGTTCTGATGTGCTTCGTGTTTACTTTTGGTGATTTGAAGAGAAATTATTCAAAATGGTCTTTCCTAACCTGAGGCAGTATCAAAGAAGGGAGGCAAATTTTCTGTAATTTTCAGGTCTTCATAGCATTAGTGGACCATTTAAATATTCCAGAGAAAGTATTTTATTCTACATTGATCAATATTCAGATAATTTTCCAGGGGATTTGTGACTCTTCAATGGGATAAAACTGAACAGTTTAGAGGAGTCAGTGAAATAAAATACTTGGGCACCGATTTCATGGTGGATGGCTGTTGTCAATCATTGCTTCTTTTAGCATAACCATTGGCCACTGAGGTACTTCACAGAATATTTTGGTAGTCAAATATTTGGAGAAAGAAGAGGAAAACAGAAACTTTAGAGTTCCTTTTTATCTGTGAATACATATTTTTTTTCCAGCAGAGCTATTAAAGACAATAAAATATTGATTTTGGTAACTAGACATTAGGATTGAAGAAGTTGAGTTTTTAATTTAAAAATTTGGGGGACTGCTTTACTCTCTCTCCCAAGCTCTCCCTACCTCTCTTACTCTTTAACCTGTTTCATTCCCTTTCCCTCCTTTCCCATTCCCTCATTCTTTTGCCAACAACTCCTACCCACCCCCTATCTTTTTATTTTTATTTTTTTGAGATAGGGTCTCACTCTGTCACCCAGGCTGGACTGGTGCAGGGTGTTCATAGCTCATGTGATCTCAGCCTCCTGAGCTCAAGCTCCTCACTGTCTGAGTCTCAGTCTCTCAAGCACATGCAACTACAGGCTCACCCCACCATGCCTGGCTAATTAAAAAAAAATTTTTTTTGGTAGAGATGGGGTTACTCAGGCTTGTCTCGAACCCCTGGCCTTGAGTGATCCTCCTTCCTAGGCCTCGGGATTCAGGTGTGTGCCTGGCCAACACCCTAATTTTAACAGTTGTCCTGACTCATGTATATTTCAAGCTTAAAAGAGAACATGCGCCGGGCACAATGGCTCACGCCTGTAATCCCGGCACTTTGGAGGCCAAGGCAGGCAGATTGCCTGAGCTCAGGGATTCGAGAACAGCCTGGGCAACATGGTGAAACCCCATCTCTACTAAAATACAAAAAACTAGCCGGGCGTGGTGGTATGCGCCTGTAGTCCCAGCTACTTGGAAAGCTGAGGCAGGAGAATTGCTTGAACCCGGGAGATGGAGGTTGCAGTGAGCTCAGATCACAAAGGAAAAGAAGGAAGTGCTTGTTGTTATTAGGGTGAGAGGGTAGCATTTGTTAAACTTGGCTAGAGCCAGTGCAAATAGAATTTGGGAAAGTCTGGTGATTTTTTTCAAAGCTATTTACAAGCTACTACTCCTCAGCATGCAACTCAAAGGACATTTGGAGTATTAATAAGATTATTTCATGAACTGCTTTGAGTTTGTTCGCTGAATGTACCTTATAAATTATGATTTTACGATTGAAGAATATATGTAAATTTATATTTTTTCCTCTCTTCAGAATTATGTTGAATTTCTCAATCAGGTAGATTTCTAAATGTGATGTTAATTGCTATAAAATTGTCAAAAAGTTCCAACGCAGTCTGAAACACAGTAGTGGCTTCAATCAATGGTTAGTTTCATTTCTTTTCAAAGGCATCACTAGACTTTCCTTATGGCTCTGGAATTGTTTTCAAACTTTGATTGATCTTCTGAATCACCTGAAGTACTTGATATGGTAGGAATATTTGTGTCCCCTCAAATTTCATATGTTGAAATCTTAACTTGGTATTAGGTGTTATATACCTCCTGTAACAGTGGTATTAGGGAGCGGTGTATTTGGGAGGTGGGGCTTTTGATCATAGAGGCGGAGCCCTTCTGAATGGGATTAGTTCCCTTGTAAAGGAGACCTGCTAGAGCTCCTTTGCCGCTTCCACTATGTGAAGACACAGTAAGAAGCCAGCAGTCTTCCAGCCAGGAAGAGAACACCCACCAGAACCCTGATCTCAGAGTTCTGGCCTCCAGAGCTGTGAAAAATAAATTTCTATTGTTTATGAGCCAGCCAATCTATGCTGATTTGTTATTGCAGCCTGAATAGACTAAGACAGTACTTGTTTAAAATACGCATTTCCCGCCTGTCCTCCCAGGAAATTCTGATCCAGGAGGTTCGAGGTGGGACCTGGGAAACATTTTCAACAAGGCTCTCAAGTGATAATTAAAATCAGCAACATTGCGTTAGAACAGTGGTTCTCAACTCTACTTGGGCAGCTTAAAAAAAAAATCCTGGTCCCTTAAAAAAAATCCTACCTCTAACCAATGTAGTCAGAATATTCGGTGGCAGGACCCAGGCATTTGTACTTTTTAAAAAAGAATCCTCAGGTGGCTTTAATGTGCACCTAGGATTAACAATCATTGTTCTCAGTGTTCTTGTGAATATTAAAATAGATTCTGGAAAAATGCTGTGGGATAATATATTTTTACCTCTAGTGCTTCTCTAAGATAAAATAGATTTAATTTGAGGAAGTGTTAAAATCAGAATATTTCAGTTTGAGACAGATACCACGTAGAGTCAATTTGAGTACCAGATAGTCAACATTTCTGGGGTGAAATAAGTCAGTCTCTAGACTTTTTTCAAGAACTTTACCAATATTCTACTTGGGCTTTTAATCATGTATATAATTCACCCTAGTAACCCCTTAGCAACAGACTGTGATATGCAGATAGGATGCAAATTATTAGGTGAAGAAAGTAGAGAAATGCAGAAGCAAGATTTGAGGTTAATTGTGGTAGAATTTAAAATTGTGGCCAGGAACAGACTTCATTATTCTCCTTCTTTTTGCTTCCAGAAAAGAATCTGCACAGGTGTATTTACCTAGGTGATCTCCAGTATGGAGATTCTTAATTGGCCATCTCAGCTTTTGGAATATGTAGAAAGCCAGGTTCTGATCTGGATAATGGCACAAGGATGTTGGCAGGTTATTATGTCTCTTGATTTCAGGGAGTTTAGCTTTATTTTTGTAGTGAGGTGCATTAGTTGAGGAAGATCCAGTACCAGATGGTAATGTTGGCTAGGAGTGGTTTTCTCACCTACATTTGGCAGCTTTACTCGGAAGTGGTGTTTTCAGTGCTTGAGACTTCCAGTCTATGCTACTTAACATGCTCACTGGGAAGCTTTAGGTGGTACAGAAGCAATGACACATCTCATTAAAGGTCCTGTAACTATGAACATCTGACATCTGTGCTGCAAATAGAACTGAATGCAGCCTTCAAGTGTTTACAGATTCAAGGGGTATGTTGTTTTCTAAAGGCACGGCTGAAATTCATTATATTTACCAGGCTTGTAATTTCTAGAGGCATTGACTGGAAGACTTAGATTATGCATTAATAAACTGCTCCTTTCCAAGATGACCTCCTCCTAAATGGGTCCCCTCTTTCCCAGCATTTAGACAATGGTTTCAGCTGATGGCTTATCCATGATTTAGCAATAATCATAACAATAGCTATCATAATTTGAATACCTATAATATGCTAGGATACTTTATGTATAAGTGATACAATAGCTCTCCACGATATTCCCACTTGGTGGATGAGGAACCTGGGGCTCTGAGGAATTAAGGACCTTGCCAGAGACCACAAAACTCCTAAGTGATAAAGCCAGGATTCTGCCAGCTGTCTGGTTGCCCAGTGGAGTCTCTGTATATCTTGTCACGAACCCCTGCACTGTGTACAGGAATGTAATCAGCATTCGTTGCTATAAACTACAGTAAGGTAAGTGAACATTCATAAAAGTTGGCCTGTAGTTTAGTAGTTAAACTGGAAAAATAAAAAAGGTAAAACAACCAGATTCAGGCTTCAAGGAGCTTATCATCCAGTTCTTGTATCACATTAAAGAATAACACCCCGATTCTTTATACACATTTCTAGATGCTTTAACTTTACATTTTTAAAATACTGAGCTATTTAGTGAAATCAGAAAATAATTTTTAAAAATCTAAATGTGCTCATCCTAAATTTGGCCTGGTTCCTTACAGCTGCAGAAATTCATTTTCTCCCCATTCCCCATCCCCCTTCCTGAAGCCCTAAAGCACAGACCCAGTGGGAGTCCCCTCTGTTTCCCAAAGGAAATATTTCATTCATATAATGTCTCCTTTGTAATCAACACTGAGAAATGTCACTTTGATTAAACACAACTCTGAATGACTAAGACCACAGTACAATAAATTCTCCAGAGCTATCTTTCAGAACAACTGATTGCTCTCCAGTCTTAATCCTCCAGAGTCTTATTTAATCAAAATGATGTTGCTAATTAAGGATTAAAACCTCCGAATAGAATAAAAAAGAAGGATTTTTTTTTCTCCTTTGGGCAGGTCAAGGAGGCAGAATTTGCTGCAAGGAAGTAAAGAGTCCCTTCTACCTTTGGTAAGACTGCATTGTTCTCTGACATTAGGACTTAATCCAAAATAGGGCTGAGTGCTTTGTAATATTAATATAATTGGAGAAAGAAAAAAGGGGAGCAAGAGAAAGAAAAAGAAAGAGAAAAGAGGAACTGCCTCGGAGAGCTACATATACCTATACATATACATATAGACACTATTTACTCTAAAAATGGACAATGTAGCTCACATCTGTTTGACATCCACTGATAGATAACAACAATAACAAAGAAGTTTTTTACTAAATGCTTAACTACCCTCCCTTAAGATCCACATATTATTTTTTTTCTTGAATTTGTATCTGGTAATATAAATTGTTTCCTTAAAAAACACAAAAACAGACGAACTCCATAGGAACTCATTGGGAGAGGCAAAGATTCACAGGAAGGCTGTTTGATTTTCATGGAATATAAACTCTTTTAGGTGTTGGGAGCAAACTGGGTGAGAAAGAGAGATGCTGGGTGGTGTTTTAACAAATTGTTAAATACTTCTTTCATCTTTGCATCTTCTCTCTGCATTGGCCTAGAAATTTATAATTTCTCCCAAATTAGTCTACTACAATACAGACATACTAACAGCTACCTTTTTTTGATCACTTACTGTGTGCCAAGTTCTTTGCCAGCAATGCACATGGCGTTACCTCTAATAAAACTGGAGAAGAGGTATTATCCCCCTTCAGAAATGAATAAACTGAAGTAGAGAATACATGACTAGGTCAAGGTCAGTCAGCTTGTGTTAAGCAGAGTCCAGACTTCCACCCAGTTCTCTTTGGTTCCAAAGCCACCTTCTATTCTGCAGGACAAGGCACTTCAAATCTTTTTACCTGGAGGATGAATGTATCCGCGTGTGTTGGGAAGGTGCTGATAAGCTGTACTGGTCTGCATGAGACTTAGAAGCTCCTGTGATTACTGACTGAATTATCATCACAGATTCATTCCATCGTCACTTAGCCCAATTCATCACAAAGACTGAACAACTACTACCCAAATGGAATCAGAAAGTAAACAGCGAGGACGGCCATAAGCCTCTTTTCTCTCCTAGCCAGTGCTACTTACCAGTTAAAAAAAGACATTGTTTTTTGTGATCCATACTCCTGAAGGCCAAAAGCACCCAGTGGACAGACGATGGCTCTTACGCCTCCAATGCCAAGGCAAATGGCCAACAGTGCTACGTAAAACAGCCTGTGCTGCTCTGGTTTTGGTATGTTGTTAACTGCATGGTAAGTGCCCAGATAGAAATCTTCCAAGGGAAAAGCCACCACAGATAACAAAGCAGTGCCTGTAAGTGGAGGAAAAAAAGAATAAATGTAACATGGAACAATTGGATCACCAAATCACATAATAAACAGGGTTTTTCCTCTGACAGTGGCATCATTTTGTGATTGTCTTATCCAAACATTTATGGTAGTCATTGCAGTTTCAGGGATAGCCTGATGTTTTCTAATTGTAAAAATTCCTTCAATATGTGTCTTAACTAATCCAGAGTTTTAGGTTTTTTTCTTCCTCAAGCTTGAACTGTGTTTTCTCCCAGAATGTATAAGCAAATCATATTTATTTTGCCAAAATTAAGATAACTCAGAAAAGCATTGGATACCAAATGAAGCTGTTAGTATTCCCATCCCCAGAGAAAACCACTGTTAATAAAGGTTATTTGTTCTTAATCAATCGAGTGACAGAAACACCATGATCTCAGACATCTCGGAAGCCTATTACATAAAAGCTTTTAAGAAGAACATTATGATCGTTAGAGAATACAGTCTTTTTTTTTTTCTTTCCTACTTCTCTTTCTCCGTGTAATGTCTTTCTTATTTATCTTATTTCTCACACAGCTGGATGGAGCCTTCTTTGCCACACACGGGGTGAGAAGGCTGGGGACAGAGGAGTGTGAGCTGGAAGAAGAGGGGACATAAAGTGACAAAAGAAGGTTGAGTATCCTTCTCTCTTCCACCTTGTGGGGACCACATTTGGTGTCTTTCCTTGTCTAATAAAAATTACAATACAATTCCATGCTTTTGCTAAGCTCTTTATATTTTGCAAAGCATGCTCATGAACTATATGTTTCATCTTGGAAAAACTTTGTGATGTGAGTGGATAGATTTTGTTATTTATTTATTTTTTTAAAGAAACAGGTTCAGTGAGGTTAAGTGACTTGCCCAATGTTATAAAGTAACCCAGTTGTAATCTCCCTCTTCTTGGACCTCCTACCATCAAGTAGAGGTCCTACCATCAAGTAGTCAAATACTTTTTTTTTTTGGAAATAGCATTTCCCCCTCATCAGATTACAAAAGTAATACGTTCTTATTTCAGAAAACTTGAAAAATAGAGGAAAGCACTCAGAATAATACGAAAGGCACATAATCTCATGATTTCATTATAAATATTTTATAAATATTTATATTTTACTTAAAAATATTTTACTTAAATATATATAAATATATTTTATAAATATATTTTACTTAAACAAATTGAGGTTACACTGTTGATTTTTTAATGTAACCAAATAATATGAACAATTTTTAAATACCTTTATACTTTTCCAACATGATTTCTAGTAATGATGTGATATTCTAATCATAATGTATTTTAAAAGACCTTTTCAGTTATTTTAAATGAATACCATAAAATACCCTGACATATAAATTTTGTGCACATCTTTATTAGCCTAAGTTCTCAGTCAAAGGCATTCCTGTTTTTATTGCTTCTTAATACCACTGGCAAATGTTCTTTAACAATGCAACAAGTTAGTCTCCTACCATCATTGTATGCGAAGACCTTCATTCATGGTAGTTAGCATCGTTAATTTTTTTGATGATTCGATTAGTGAAAAATGACTCCTCCGTGTTCGTTTTGCTCTTCATTTTATCAATTTGGCATTAACGTTATTTGGTATAAATTTTTATAGAGTTATTTCGTGTGGTTAGTTTTCTCAATTAGATTATAAATTCCTTATAGATAAAAATTTGGTCTAATGCTTCCATCTCCCCTACAGAGGCTTTCACAATGTAAAGAATATATGCACTGAAGAGCTATTTGGCAACAGATTCATTTACCATGAGGTGAGCCCTTTAAATTACTGAGTTTGAAATGTTCCCTTTTAAGGTTAGCCAGATATGAAGCTAACTTCTCGCTTTCTACCCCTCAGTCTTCTCTTCTGTAGGTGTGACGAGAGGCCTGGCTAGACAAAGGGATGTCCAAAGAGGACGGACAGGGCAACTATTTCATGCAGCAACTATTTACTTAGGAACAAGGCCCTTTTAGTTTGAATGGTATATTTGTGTAATTTAGAAAGGCACTTTCCTTCCGTCTTTTGAGAAAATGTCATAATAGGCTGATTGTATTAAATCAAAACTTTATCTCTATCTGTTGTACAATGATGCAACTAAAAGAAAAATCTATGACATATATGAAGAAAAGTCTCCTCTGTGATGTGTGCAATTGTGTATCTCATCATCAGTATGCCCACATTTAGTAGCTCTGTGGAAGCACCATGATGTGTCATACCCCCTGCTAGGTGGTTGGGGTCCACTGGCTCTTCTCTCCAGGAACTGCTGAGTCCATCAGAGAAGTCAGCCATGCAGGTGGACTATTATGTTATAAAGTGATGGATGCAATCGTATAAGTATTATATGGGTGTGGTTGAACACAGAGAAGCTAGCAACAAACACTGTCTGATTCTTGAAACAATAGCAGGAGTTTTCCAATCATGGATAAGGGATGGAAAGATAAGGGAAGGTGACAATTTCAGGAAGAGAGAAGAGCATGTATAAGATTAGAAAACTAGGGAAGGAGGCCAGGAGAAATTAGCAAGGTTGGGGTTGCATGTTGAATGAGAAATCTAGAGAGGTGAACTTGTTAAGATTCTTGTATGCTACATTAATAAATTTGGATTTGATTTTTTAGATAATAGAGCCAATATATAGATTTATTTGTTCAGGAAGTCAGTGTTGTTGGTAGTATGGAGTATGAACTGGAGACTGATTGACAACTGGCAGCCGAGTAAGTAGGCCATTGGAATGGTCAAAAAGAAGGAAGCTGCATTTTTTTCAGCCAGGGTTGTAGCAATTCAGACAGGAGAGACTATTTTTATATAACCTCTAATATTTAGTGACTGGTTGGAATTTGATGGCGGCTGTAAGCAGAGGGCAACAAGGAAATAACTTTTAGTAAAAAAATGAATGGATGTAGAGTTGACTTAAGTCTTTTGTTTGCCAAATTCCAAAGTTGGGATTTCCATCCTGTCTGATGACTGACCTCAGAATCTAGACTGATAGAAATTACCATGTTAAACAAGAAGTCAGCAAATGCTACTGGTGTGGCCTGTTACCAAGGTAAGCAGAGTAAATTAGTCTTGGATTTGCTTAAATGTCTTCTTATCAGAAAACTTTTTCTTGGTACCAAGTAGCAGCCTCATCACTACCCATTCCATCCTGTCTCCATACCCAGCTTTATTTTTCATCCTAACTCATTGCCACATGACATCACATCTATTTCCTCATTTATTTTCTCTCTCCCTGCACCAAAAAGTCAACTTTAGCAGGAACAGATGACTTTCTTCTCTATTGCATTTCCAGACCTGCAATAATGTCTGGTACAGAGTAGTCAATAAGAAATATTTGTTGAATGTTGAGTGATTATTTGTCATGCAGTGCCTTAGTTTTTATTCCACAGAACTTCAGCTGCGGACTTTCCAGGTTTGACTTACATTCCAGTGGATTCTCTGAATGGTAATTTACCACCTGCCTGAGATTGTGTGATATGTTGAGTACCTGATATCTATCCATCTCTTTCTCATCCGTCTTCCTACCAACACTCATTTCGGCTGCACCTCTCGTTATTGGTGAACAGCATGCTATATTCCCAAGTTGCTCAGATCAGAAACTTGGAGCTAATTTTTGACCCCCAACACATTTGTACCTTTATTTAGTTGCCAAGTTTTTATAGCTTTTCACTTGTTCTCTCCTGAATTGGCACTTTATTGCTTAAACCATCATCCTGAGATTTTCTGATCTCTATCTATTTAATCTCTTACTGTGGTTGACCATCCTGTATTGCAGAATAGCATTTCTCAAATGTTGTTTTCATGATACTTTCAGAGACTTCTTGTTGTTTAAGAAGAATAACTTGAACTTTTCAGTCTAAAATTCTAGTCTGTTCTTCAAATTGCTCTCTATTCCTTATTAAACTAACTTGATATTTTCCCAGCATTTCTCGCAATCGGTCCCAAACCTTTGCAGATACATATTAATATATATGTAAAGATGCACACTATGGTGTCTAATTTACTCATTTTTAAAGCATATAATCATAATTAATAATATAGAAATCGTACCATCATATGCAATCTTAATTAGTATATGACTAATTAAAAGACCACCTTTGGATAAAAACATTTCTCAATTATTTTACATGAACTTCAAAAACCTTTTTTTAGCACATTTCATCTTGGTTGTGAAGCAAATAAATTTCATATTTCTGAGGGAATTTGTCATGAATTTGGACTTGAGGTAAAAAGGTTTTGGGAAAGGAGGGCATTCTAAGGAGTTGGATATATATGTAAAGGAGTAATTATTGTAAAATATAAGTGCAATGATATAGGCATCAAAGCATTCTCTAACACACACACACACACACAGACTTACTAGCATTCTTCAAATAGTACAGAGAATGAAATACATTGAAACTACATTCTTACTTCATTTATCACATTTTGTGCTAAGAGCAGAGTGAAAATAATATAAACTAAAAATTCTAACAAAAATCTACTCAATTAAGTCACAAAACATTCCAGTCAGCAGAGGACACTCACCTAGAAAATGTAGAAACAAGCAAATATACACCAGTTTGTTTCTTCCTAAATAGACATCAGTGAGCCATCCAACAAACACAGGGGTAAGTACTGAAGTTCCAATAAAACACAAGTTTAAGATGGCTGCCTGGCAATTGTGATAGCCAAGCTTGATAGTGCAAAAGGGGATCATGTTGCAGACGACCTCAAAGAACGTGAACCTCTCACACAGCTCCACCAGAAGCAAGCAGATTCCAACCTGAATTTTTTTCACAGAGTATGAGGAACAGAAATCGCCAATATGTCTTACAGTTTTCTCCTTCTCAATGCTGTGATGCAAGCGTACGTTCTCATCAGTTATGGTAAAGTCTGTAACAGACATGACTACGCTCCTTGAACACAACTTATGTTAGTGGTTTGAACTTCGTGATATTTTGAGCCCTATCCCTCTGATGAAAAAATAAGAAGGTTGCTTTGAATTTCACATCTCCGTGCTAGAATTTCATAGGGTTTGTTTTTTGCACATGAACGTTTTTCATTTTGATGATCCAAGAGCACAGGAGAGGAGACATGAGTATTTAAACGTTCACGGTAGCTCAGTGTAGCCAAATCTGATTTGTTTGCTTAATTACTTAGCGGCTAAATTAGGATCGTCCTCCAAAATTATATTGAATTACATGAATCCAGTTGCAAACATGTGGAAACTCATCTGCCTCATACTGATAAAGGTTTAAATATTGAGGCAGAAGAAGCAGTTTTTCAGGAGAATTTGAGCACTAGATCAAGAAATAATTTGAGTCTAATAATTTCTGATACTTTAATTAAACAAGCCAGAACAGTACCAAGAGATAAAGCACAAAAGGAAATCTGTTTTGAGGGAGCACGATATCTTATCATTATTACATTTCTTGTTATTTTTGGTTGGAATTCTGATAAGAAACTTAATTAGGTAACAAAAGTGCTAGTACATTTAGGTAACAAGCAGAGTTTACAAGAAAGTAATTTAAGTGCACTAATGAAAGGAGAAAATATTAAACAAAACCCCGCTTCCTTTAAGTTGACCCCATGCTTGTAGAACAGCCTCTCAGAGGAAATCAGAACCAAAAGGTGCTATTTGACTCCTTTATTATTAATCAGTAGTCAGGGATACAGCAACCAGCCTACGCAGACTTTGGGGAATATTGGATCTGGTATCACCCTGACCCTCCAACTGGGTGAATGGGTGTTAGCATTCTATTTTGAAAAGCAGGAGGGCCAATTAAGCTAAAAAAGCAGCAGTGAAGGAGAACACCTTAACATTTAGTGGTTTAGCTGCAAGGACATACAAAGACAAGGGACCAGAATTATTGGGTCGAAGTCGTAATAATTCAACACTTGAGTATAGGAATGTTATTTTCATGCTGGAGTCAAAACCTAAAGACCAATAGGGACTTTTGACTCTGGTTCTCATCTTTTGGTTCTGAGAGACTGGGAGCAAAATACTCTGTTTTGACCCCTCCTAATAGCCTCATTGTAATGGTAGCTATTTGTCTCTGCTCAGCATTGCTACCTTGGTAACAATGCCCCAAATTTCCTTTGTGTAAATTGATCATGCAATTTATGATCCAAACTTGGACAAAACAGTTTTGTGCAGGTGAAAAGTGATGCTATTTATAGTTACTCCTAAAACAGTTATAAACTGGAACTGTCCAGGGCAACACTCTAACATGTATTCACCTTCCTTTGGAGAATGACTCCTATCTATTGCCTGAGATCATGGTGGGACTATTGATCAGGATATCCCTTTTCTTCTGGCCAAAGGGGTCAACACATGATCTAAGATAGTCCTTTTACTTTTCTCCTGTGGAATTTTAATCCTGAGTGGAATGACTCAAGAGTGGGCATGGTGGCAGCTGAGCTATTCAGATGGCAGTTTATTAGTCTGTTTTCACGCTGCTGATAAAGACATATCCAAGACTGGGTAATTATAAAGGAAAGAGGTTTAATGGACTCACTGTTCACATGGCTGAGGTGGCCTCACAATCATGAGGGAAGGCAAAAGGCATATCTTACATGGCAGCAGGCAAGAGAGAAAAATCATAGCCAAGCAAAAAGGGAAACCACTTATAAAACCATCAGATCTTGTAAGACTTATTCACTACCATTCGAACAGTATGGGGGAAACTGCCTCCATGATTAAAATACCTCCCACCAGGCCCCTCCCACAATACTTGGTAATTATGGGAGTTACAATTCAAGATGAGACTTTGGTGGGGACATAGTCACATCATATCAGCAGTACCCAAAAGGGACTGCCCGTGAGGCCCTGATGGAGAACTCAGCACCTCCATGGTTCTTTTTCTTCTGGAAGCATGGTTACTTTTTCCTTCTGTAGAAGGCTCAAAGGATTCCCATTAATTTTGGTTTGATTTAGTCAGGCCTATTTGGATTCTGTGGCTGACAAAGAACCCTAAATGGTACTTTACTTTTTTGTTTACCCCTAGATGCAAGGGCAAGCTGTTCTCTAGCCACTGACTGTTTCTTTAGCCCCTGACAAAGTGCTCCTTCGTAAGCAGAGTAGTACTGCTGTTTCCTAGGGCCTGAGGATGATCCCATCTGAATTGTTTGGCTCCTCTCTGTCTACTGGCTCAAGATCAGGCTCCAGGTGGTGGTAACCTGTGGTCTGGGGACACTTGAGTCAGTAAGAGCAACAGCATTTGCCTTCTTTGGAGGGGATATTTGGTAAACCTCCAAGAAAGCCACCTACTCAGAAATAAAGTTTATTTTAATTATCTGTAAGGGGGGAAAATCTGACTTCAATAGGGACATAATAGTTTGCAAATAGGATATTCATTTAAGTGGGTGTTAGGAGAACTAAGTTATACTCCTGCCCCTTTATCACTTAAGGCAAATTTCTTCCTGTCTATGAGCCTATTACATTAACTGCAAAATACAAACAGTAAAGTCTGTCTCAGAAGATCATTTCTGAGGCTTGGTATAAAAAAGGGCTTATGAAATGTCAAGAATTGCACATGGAAATGCCTTTGTTATTACTTGCTTCTATATTCCTGCATTTTCTAGCTACTCTAAGCAATGAGCCATAAAGAAATGTCATGGAACCACTTCCAAATTCCAGTTTGCACAAGCGACAGACATTAGAAGGCCTGGATTATGCGGAATAGAGTTGAAGCAATGGGAAACCACCTCCTTTTTATTTGTCACATCCCTACTAGTTCTCAGTACAAAGTTCAGAGTGAGCTCAAAGGACAAGTAGTAATTCCACTTGAGAATAATACTTGGCAGGGAATATTGAATGTCATCGTCTTTATCAACAAACTTGGGCCCTTGAGTAAGACTTATGCATACTTTAGTTTTATGCAACCCCCTCCCCCATTCCAACCCAGGCTTGTTCTCTGTCCCTGCTTCTTCTCTCTGGTATAAAGTAATATTTTTCTCCTTTATAGAGGTAATGTATGTAATGTAAATTGGATACAATTTAGAAAATATCTAAAAATAGAAGAAAAACCATGGAAGTTTTTGGAGCATTTTGTTGGATGTTTTCTCCCCATGGCTCGTTTTCTTTATTAGTAGATTTAAGATATTTAAATTGTATAATTGTGTACAATTATTGTACAATACATTTTCTACCCCATTTGTAGGTACTGTTAAAAAGCATTTTAACATGCCATTATGAACTCTTTGTAAACATAGTTTTTTATGATTGCATTAATGGAGACGTAGTTTACTTAACTATTCTTCCATCGTTGGTTAGTTATATTTGTTTCAGATCAGTTATAAGCCAGCCTTTGTCAAACATTTGACCATGAACCCACAGTTGAAAGAAAAAAAAAAACCTTTATAAATAGTGCTGAAATGAATATTTGTGCATAAAGCTTTCCCCATTCCCTGATTCTATCCCTAGGCTGATTTTTCAGAAGCAATATCACTGGCTAAAAGTATGAGAAAATGTTTCAGTTTCTTGACATATAAAGCAAAATTACAATATAAACTTCAGAAGTTTTTTTAAAATTGGAAAGCCTATATTGTTTTTGGAAGGCAAAGACTATACTTATCACTAGAATCCTTCACTGGAAAGACAAAGTCACAAATGAAACATAGGGAGTAATAATGTTGACCATACTTGTACGTGTTGGCAAACGCATCTTATTTAATAGAGAAAATGAGTCAGATGCTCATTTCATGAACCGATGACATCCATGTTTTTTTCTGAGGACCCAGAGCATGTGTAAATCAGATCTTGTAAGGATTGTTTAGGGAACACACTAGGAATGCAAACCCTGCTTCTAAGGAGGCTGTTTTTAAATATTCAGGATTAGAAAGAATCTCTATAAGCTACCTCCAATATGATGATAAGTTCTGAGAAAATGGTGGTGCCTTTTAAAATGTTTGTACAGTGGGTTGCTGCAATGCTTTTCCATTTGTGTATGTATTTTCAGAGTAACTTTTCATAGGTCTTCTAAACAGTAAGTATTTTTAAGGGAAGAGCTTTTCTAGCTCAATAATTCTCTGTAAATGGTATACACAAAGGTCATTTGAAGATATTTATTCTTTTAGGCCTATCGATTTCATTTAATTCCATTGACTATGAGGGTTAGTACCTGGTTTGAAAGCATTGTCAAGAACATGAGGATTGGATTCACTATAATTTAATTGTTAAAAATGGCACATCAAAGACTTGGAGTGAAATTTTTGCTTCATTGTTCAAGGTGTAAAGCAGAAATGGAAAGATAACATATTGGGCTTTACTTTTTGCTTTGTAAAAAAAGACATTCTCTGTGTAAACCTCTACTCTTCCATTATAAAGAGGCTCTGGCAGTTGTATGATACCTATACCTTGATGCTTCTGTCCAGTGTGAGAGAATTACTTTAGCCCTGATATGGTTTGGCTCTTTGTTCCCATCCAGATTTTATGTTGAATTGTAATCCCCAGTGCTTGGGGAGGGACCTGCTGCGAGGTGATTGGATCAAGGAGGTGGTTTCCCGTTGCCTTTCTTGTGACAGTGTGTGAATTCTCATGAGATCTGATGCATCAAAAGTGTGTGGCACTTCCCCCTTCTCTCTCTCTCTCTGTCTCCTCCTCTGTGATGGGAAGATGTGCTTGCCATGATTGTAAGTTTCCTGCCTTCACCTTCTGCCATGATTGTAAGTTTCCTGAGGCCTCCCACTCATGCTTCCGGTTAAGCCTGCAGACCTGTGGGTCAATTAAATCTGTTTTCTCCATAAATTACCCAGTCTCAGGTAGTTTTTTGTAGCAGTGTGAAAATGGACTAATGCAAGCCGCTAGCAGAAAATAACTCATGTAGTCCCAAGAATATATAAGATATTCAATTATTCTCTAATATAGTGTGTTTTTTCCTTTTTCTTGGGATAACTAAGAATGAAGGGTATTTTTCTCCTGTTTTTCCCTCCACACTATGCAATGACCATTACAAACCTTGCTATTTTGTTGAATTCTACAATCAAGATAAATCAGTATAAAGTAAGTAAAGTGAGAATGAGTCATCACATGGACACCATAATGGTTAATTTTATGTAACAACTTGGCTGGGCAATAGGGCCCAGATATTTGATCAAATATTACTCTGGATGATTCTATGTGTTTTTGGATGAAATTTGTACTTAAGTGAGTGGACTTTGAGTAAAGTAGATTACCTCATCTAATTGATTGAAGGCCTGAATAGAACAAGAGGCTGAGGCTGACCATACCCCCGGTCTCAGCAAGACGGAGTTATCCAGCAGACTGTGAACTTCCTTTGCAACATCGGTTCTACCTGGTTTCCTAGCAGACTGCCTTTGGACTCAACTGCCACTCTTCCTTGAATCTCCATGCTGTCACACTCACGTCAGATTTGGACTTGCCAAGCCTCCACAATCACATGAGCCAGTTCCTTAAAATCCATTGATATATACACACAAGCATATTCTATTGGTTGTTTCTCTGGGGAACACGAATATTGACACTGTTCATACCATCCCTATTGTTCATTCTGTTCATTCTTTCTTTTTTTCCCCTATTTGATGATAAAGGAAAAAGAAAGATTTAAATACAACACTGGTAGCTTTCATATTGATGTGTGGAACTGAGACCTCTTCTTCAGTTTTTGGTAGATGGGTACACACTTCCATCTAGCTTTCTAATTGAACATTCAAACTCATCATGTTCCAAGCTTAACTCATCTTCTTCTTGCCAGATTCTACTCCTCTTTTTCCTTCTCTTAATGGTTCATGGCATCACCACTTATTCACATATTCAAGGTAAAAAAACTGAGATGTCCTAGGCTCTTTCTTCACTTCTTTGCCTATTATATTTACCTTTTTCAGGAAAATATTTATTGGGTCCCTAACATGTGCTAGGCTATTTTATACTTGGTGGTGGTGGGGAGGGGCAGTGCCATCAATTCAACATTCTTAATATTTTACAAATCCATCCTTTTTCTTTGCCTTCTACTCTGCTGTAGTTTGAGTCCTTTAGCATGTCTCCTTTGCACTGCTGCCTCAGGCATTGCTACCGTCTCTCTCGTACCTTAGTCACTTGTACATCATTTTCATCAGTTTGCTCTAGCTGCCTACCTCTTGTCCCTCTGACTTGCCTGATTTTTGCCATATGTTATATTGTTTTCTTTTTTTGGACTTATTTCCTATTATTTTCTTAATAGTGTTGTTTAAAATGGCTTACTTTTAAAAATCAAGTAATTTTATTTAACAAGGAAGCTTTTATTTTCAACTTTTATTTTAGATGCAGGGGGCAATCTACAGCTTTGCTACCTGGCCATATTGCATGATGCTGAGGTTTGGGGTACAAATGAGCCCATCACCCTGGCAATGAGCATAGTACCCAATAGTTTTTCAATACTTGCCTTCTCCCTCCCATTCCCCAGTAGTCCCCAGTTTCTATCGTTGCTATCTTTATATCCATGAGTACCTACTGTTTAGCTCCCACTTACAAGTGAGAACACACAGTATATGGTTTTCTGTTTCTGTGTTAATTTGCTTGGGATAATGGCCCCAGCTACATCCATGTTATTGCAAAGGACATGCTCTCATTCTTTTTTTTCCCCCACAAGACGAAGTCTTACTCTGTTGCTGGGGCTGGAATGCAGTGGTGCGATCTTGGCTCACTGCAACCTCTGCCTCCTGGGCTCAAGCAGTTCTCCTGCCTCAGCCTCCCTAGTAGCTTGGATTATAGGCGTGTGTCACTATGCATGGCTAATTTTTGTATTTTTAGTTAGAGACGGGGTTTCACCATGTTGGCCAGACTGGTCTCGAACTCCTGACCTCAAGTGATTCACCTGCCTCAGCCTCCCAAGCTCTCATTCTTTATTGTGTTTTCATAGTATTCTATGGTATATATGTACCACATTTTCTTTATTCACTCTACTGTTGATGGGCACCTAGATTGATTCCATGTCTTTGCTATTGTGGATAGTGTTGCAATGAACATGTGAGGGCATGTGTCTTTTAGGTAGAAAGATTTGGTTTCTTTTGGATATATGCCTGGTAATGGGATTGCTGGATTGAATAGTAGTTCTAAGTTCTTTGAAGAATCTCCAAACTGCTCTCCACAATGGCTGAATGAATTTACATTCCCACCAGCAGTGTATAAGCATTCCCTTTTCTCCACAGCTTCATCAACATCTGTTTTTTTTTTTGACGTTTTAATAATAGCCATTCTGACTCGTGTGAGATATCTCATTGTGGTTTTGATTTACATTTATCTGATGATTAGTGATGAGCATTTTTAATGTTTTTTGCGGGGAGGGGGCTACTTACATGTTTTCTTTTGAGAAGTATCTGTTCATGTCTTTTTGCCTACCTGGCCATATTGGCCCATCTTTAATGGGGTTGTTTGTTTTCTGCTTGTTCTGTTGCTTAAGTTTCTTATAGATTCTGGATACTAGACCTTTGTCAGATGTGTAGTTTGAGAATATTTTCTCCTATTCTGTAGGTTGTCTGTTTACAGTTTATTTTGCTGTGCAGAAGCTCTTTGGTTTAATTGGGTCCCAATTGTCAATTTTTATTTTTGTTGCAATTGCTTTTGAGGACGTAGCCATAAATTATTTCCCAAGGCTGATGCGTAGAATAGTGTTTCCTAGGTTTTCTTCTAAGATTCTTATAGTTTGAGGTCTTAAATTTAAATCTTTAATCCATCTTGAGTTAATTTTTAATATAGTGAATTATAGGGGTCTAGTTTCATTCTTCTTCATATGGCCAGCCAGTTATCCCAGCACCATTTGTTGAATAGGGTGTTGTTTCCCAATTGCTTATTTTTGTTGACTTCATTGGACATCAACAAAGGTGAATGTAGGTGTGTAGCTTCATTTCTGGGCTCTCTATTCTGTTCCATTGGTCTATGTATCTGTTTTTATACTAATACCATGATATAAAAACCAGTGCCATGCTGTTTTTGTTACTGCAGGCTTATAGTATAGTTTGAAGTCAGGTAATGTGGTGCCTCCAGCTTTGTTCTTTTTGCTTAGGATTGCTTTGGATATTTGGTCTCTTTTTTGGTTCAATGTGAATTTTAGAATAGTTTTTTTTTTTTTTTTTACGTCTGTGAAAAATGATGCTGATAGTTTGATAGAAATAGCATTGAATCTGTAGATTGCTTTGGGCAGTATGGCTATTTTAACAATATTGATTCTTTCAAACCATGAGCATAGAATGATTTTTCATTTGTTTGTGTCATCTGTGATGCCTTTTAGCAGTGTTTTATAGTTCTCCTTGTGGAGATCTTTCACCTCCTTAACAAGGAAACTTTAAGTTACTACCATAAATGAAATTACTTGTCATAAATGGAAGGTAATGATAAAGATAATAATACTACTTAAAAATAATTATTAACATTTACTATTTTTGTTTGGCCAGGCTGTTCTAAGAATGAATTCATTTATCTTTGAAACTATCTTATGAGGAAGCTACCATTTTTATGAGCCCCATCTTACCATTATGGAAACTGAGGCACAGAATAGGAATAACTTATTCAAGATCAATTACAAGAAGTAGAGCAGGGACTTAAATTTAAGTGGCCTGATGCCACCACCTCCACTCAACATATGCTTTTTCCTTTATATAATAAAAAGATTGAAAGATAGTACATAAACAACCACCTTTTTTTATAGCAGGATTCTACATTATCTAATGCCCAAACCACATATCACTTAAAATCATTTCAATTTTCAAGATATTGGGAAACACTTTTCTATTTCATCCTCACGAAACCTCGAGAGATTTTTTTCTTTGTTTAATCTAAACTTGTTCAATATGCTCCCTTGCTTAAAGTCTGTAAATAATCCCTTTAAACGATGAGATCAAGTTAGAACTTCTTTGCTGGCACAAAAGGCCCTTTATGATCAAGTTCCTGCCTTGTGATAAGAGTCTTCCCTTGCTGTTCTGCCATGGAGCTGGATAACATGCTCACAGTCCCAGGACTATGCCATGTTCTTTAACATGCTCACAGTCCCAGGACTATGCCATGGAGCTGGATAACATGCTCACAGTCCCAGGACTATGCCATGGAGCTGGATAACATGCTCACAGTCCCAGGACTATGCCATGGAGCTGGATAACATGCTCACAGTCCCAGGACTATGCCATGGAGCTGGATAACATGCTCACAGTCCCAGGACTATGCCATGGAGCTGGATAACATGCTCACAGTCCCAGGACTATGCCATGGAGCTGGATAACATGCTCACAGTCCCAGGACTATGCCATGGAGCTGGATAACATGCTCACAGTCCCAGGACTATGCCATGTTCTTTTACCTTGTCTTGCTTTTTCACATGCTATTTCTCGTTCTTGGGACACTTGCATTTTCCATTCACTTTGGGAACTTCTCTTCATTCTTTAAACTTCAGCATAAATATCACATCTCAGTAAATGTTTATTTGATTCTCAAAGATAGGCTCTCTGGGCTCCTAAAACACTGCTTATGTGTCTCTCTTCTAATACATATATATTATATGAATTAGTTTCAATGCCCCTTTTCTTCCTTACCATGAGTTTTTTTATCACAGGGGACAGTTGCATATTGATCTTTATAAGCCTAGCACAGTGCCTGGCATGTACTAGTTATTTCAGTGCATGTCCAGTGGCTTACGTGGCTGTGCCATGTGACATACCCAGACATAAATTACTTTCCTTCAGACAGAGTTCTACAAGAAGTACTGCTTACTATATTTTCCTCCCAATTGGCTACCAGGATCTTGACTCTAATAACTGGGTAAAATCCACTTGCTACCTAGGTATGAAAACATTTTGAATGAATGAATGCCTGGTTGATTTTCTGAAGAATGAATGAATGAATGGTGTAGGTTTAGACATTGTCAGGATGTTATGAATGAAGTAAAAGCATTACTATGCAGCAAGTAGACTGTATCTGACTACTAAAAAAAAAATTTATTGAGCACCTAATAAAAGCCAAGCACCAAAATGCTATGATGACAAAATACCCATCTTGGTTTTATGGATCTTACAATCTAGTGAGGGGTACCAACAATTAGCAAGAACTACAGTCCAGTGAGCTATATGCTATGAAGAAGGAAGAAGGAAATGTCACAGAGGCATATAGCAAGGCTTGCATCTCAACCTGAGAAAGTCCACATAAACCTTTCCATGGAAATAATACCTGTGCTTGGGATCTAAAGGAGGAATAGAATTCAGCTGGGGGAAGATATATACGGCTAGGATTGTTATTAACAGAGGGTATGCTCTCTGTGGTAATGAGCTTGTTACTGTTTAAGGACCTGAAAAAAAAGCTTTTTATGATTCAAGGCAGGAGCGGATTTGGAAGTCCTGGGTCAGGGACCTGGAGGAGTTGGGGGAGAAATGAGACTGAAGAGCAAGAAAATCCAGATCATACATAGCTTTATAAGATGGAATTTTAACGCATTCTTGAACTCATTCCTGAACCTGTCTACATAGAGTGAATTTCTACAATAAAGCAAGGTATAGAGAGCTAAAGTCTTTGACGCAAAGCCATTTTGCCTGTTTGGGTCTGGGTGCCAATTAAGAGGTACTGGTGAGATTTGATAATTCTTAGCTATTTATTTTACTACTACCACCACTCTACTGCTGTCATCATCTAGGCAAAATGTACAGAAACAGAAGTACCAGGATTTGGCAGAAAATTTGATAGAATTTGATAGAAAAATCGGGGTAGAATTTTTTTTTTTTTTTGAGACGGGGTCTCGCTCTGTCGCCCAGGCTGGAGTGCAGTGGTGCTATCTCGGCTCACTGCAAGCTCCGCCTCCCGGGTTCACACCATCTCCTGCCTCAGCCTCCGGAGTAGCTGGGACTACAGGGGCCCGCTACCAACCCCGGCTAATTTTTTGTTTTTGTGGTAGAGACGGGGTTTCGCCGTGTTAGCCAGGATGGTCTCCATCTCCTGACCTCGTGATCCGCCCGCCTCGGCCTCCCTGAGTACTGGGATTACAGGCGTGAGCCACCGCGCCCGGCCTCGAGGTAGAATCTTAATGACAGAAGCGAGAGCATAAAAAATGCTGTGCAGGTTTCTAGCGTAGGCATCCTGGTGGACCGTGGTGCTATTCACGCAAGGGAACAGACTAGGACAAAGGAACAGGACTTTACCATTTGACATTTTGAGTTCGAGGCACCTGGGGCATATCCAATAATTGATGAAAGAAGGGAATCAAATTCATTTTCTCTCTCTCTCTCTCTCTCTCCCCCCCCCATCTCTTTTTTTCATAGGAAGTCACTTTTTCCTTTGAGTGGAGGTGAAACATATCCCCCACTGTGCGGAAAGAACACAATGACATTTTATGTAACAATGTTAAACATTCCCAAGCCAAAAGCAGCTTAGAACATTACTATTTAATCACCCACTCCTGAATACCATTTGGATTTCATGAAAATTTATTGGGGCACTGTGCTATTCCTTTGTGAAGTACCTAGGAAAGAATATAGAATGCTAAACATAAACTGTAGAATAGCAATGAATTGGAGAAAAAATTAAAGTTTTTATTAAAATAGGAAAATGGACAGGTTTTAGTTGTTTTGAAATTAATTGCAAAATACTTATCAAAATTTAATTTTAATTTCTACACTCGTTCTTAGCCCAAAGGCCAAGAAGCTATTGAATTAAACTAAATTAAATTTAAATTTAAAATCAAATTTAATTTATTTGAGTGTCATTTTTATTTCTTGGAGTGAACTAAAGAATTTGGCTACTATTTTAATGCAAGATTATATTTTCATTATAAGTAAAACATAAGCATATGGATCACGTACTGTTAGTCAATGTCAAGATAAAACTAATTCTTTGTCATTCATCTGACATTTGAGTTTTGACTGCAAAAACTTTAGGGAAGATGTGGAGGAGGAAATTAAATTGTTGATGAATGTTAAGGCCCCCACTTTTAAACCTATCATTTGCTTAGAATATAAGTTAGTAGACATGTTTTGAGGAAATGGCTACCTTGCGGAAGGCATCTTACCGTGGAAGGAGGCAGGATTGGTGAGGTGGATAAAGAGTTAGGATGGTGATATCTGATTTTTATAGTTCATCATTTTAAACCAATTCTCCCCTAATTTCAAATTTATACAACATTAGACTTGAAAGAGGGCATTTTGGCCAAGTCTTTTATGTTACACTGTTATACAGCTGAAGATCTGAGAGGTAAATTAGCTAACTTAACTAATTAATAGCTTGTCCTGCAATAAAATTCATACCCCTTGGCGGCTAATCCCGTTTTTTTCTTCAACATTGTAATTGGATAAAAATCTGTCCTAGAGCTTTGAAGTTTGAGTATCTTAAAAATTAGAAATTGACTTGGACCAATAGAGTATATGCCTAATCAAATCCATAATACTATAGAAATGATTTTAGACTTAGTTCTTCCACTATCTACACAAATTTGCACAATTAACTTCTTAGGACCTCAGTTTCTTACACAGTGACTAAGGGCTTTGGATTAAATGATATTTAAAACACTTTCTAGTTCTCTGAGTCTAAGTTCCCTTTCTAAAGACCCTGGAAATTTACAAGAAATCAATCTCTTTCACAGTAGTAATAGAATCATCTTCCTATAAATTTTACTTTTCATTATATGTAAACTATGCACAGGGCATAAGTAAGATTTAACCATTTTGAAATATGCAATTACCATGGTTATGGCTAGATTTCTATCTTTGTAGTACCCTCCCTGTGGATCCAATTTGAGAGATGGACACAGAGGAAAGCAAAGGAAGAGCTACTCCATCTTTCTCTCTTCCTGGACCCCATAGTTCAAAAATTATCCCTGGCATTTCAAAATGTATACAGAAGAAAACAAAGCAGAACATTTAACAATATATAGTTATAAATAGCTCTTTGGTTCTGATTTCATTGTTTCTTCAAATTCCGCACATTTTATTCTGGGGACTTTATTCACACACATGTAATTACCTGAACTAAGCAATTTTTCATACTTTTCAAGGCTCTTGCATTATTGCACCTGTACGACGACGGCTTTATAATTCAGTAGTAATTGAATAGCAATTATTTTCCATGATGCATGTACATTTTTATATCAGATTGTTGGCAGATATTCTTTATGATGTCGTTTTCACTAATGAGGAAATTAGAGTAAGTTATCTCATAGAGTGAGATGTCTTTTTCTGACTCATTTCCCAGCTCTTGACATGGATTTTAGAAAACTTTGTGTATTGTAAAACAGCATATATGAATGGGAACAACGTTGTCTCCGGATCTATGGGGGCCAGGAAGAGTGGTGAACCATTTTATAGGTCTCGTAAGGTCCTGTCTGTTCCATCCATATGATGGACTCTGACAGCAAATTTACATATGCATGAATGCAAATATTTAGATTGTAAAATTCTTTTTTTTTAATTTTTTTTTATTTTTTTTTAATTTTTTTTTATTATTATACTTTAAGTTCTAGGGTACATGTGCATGACGTTTATATCATGTATAACTCCCCAATGCAATCCCTCCCTCCTCCCCCTCCCCATCATAGGCCCCAGTGTGTGATGTTCCCCTTCCCGAGTCCAAGTGATCTCATTGTTCAGTTCCCACCTATGAGTGAGAACATGCGGTGTTTGGTTTCTCTTCTTGTGATAGTTTGCTAAGAATGATGGTTTCCAGCTGCATCCATGTCCCTACAAAGGACGCAAACTCATCCTTTTTGATGGCTGCATAGTATTCCATGGTGTATATGTGCCACATTTTCTTAATCCAGTCTGTCACAGATGGACATTTGGGTTGATTCCAAGTCTTTGCTATTGTGAATAGTGCCGCAATAAACAAACGTGTGCATGTGTCTTTGTAGTAGAGTAATTTATAATCCTTTGGGTATATACCCAGTAGTGGGATGGCTGGGTCATATGGTACATCTAGTTCTAGATCCTTGAGGAATCGCCATACTGTTTTCCATAATGGTTGAACTAGTTTACAATCTCACCAACAGTGTAAAAGTGTTCCTATTTCTCCACATCCTCTCCAACACCTGTTGTTTCCTGACTTCTTAATGATTGCCATTCTAACTGGTGTGAGATGGTATCTCATTGTGGTTTTGATTTGCATTTCTCTGATGGCCAGTGATGATGAGCATTTTTTCATGTGTCTGTTGGCTGTATGGATGTCTTCTTTTGAGAAATGTCTGTTCATATCCTTTCCCCACTTTTTGATGGGGTTGTTTGCTTTTTTCTTGTATATTTGTTTGAGTTCTTGGTAGATTCTGGATATTAGCCCTTTGTCAGATGAGTAGGTTGCAAAAATTTTCTCCCATTCTGTAGGTTGCCTGTTCACTCTGATGGTAGTTTCTTTGGCTGTGCAAAAGCTCTTTAGTTTAATTAGATCCCATGTGTCAATTTTTGCTTTTGCTGCCGTTGCTTTTGGTGTTTTAGACATGAAGTCCTTGCCCATGCCTATGTCCTGAATGGTACTACCTAGATTTTCTTCTAGGGTTTTTATGGTATTAGGTCTAACATTTAAGTCTCTAATCCATCTTGAATTAATCTTCGTATAAGGGGTAAGGAAAGGATCCAGTTTCAGCTTTCTACTGATGGCTAGCCAATTTTCCCAGCACCATTTATTAAATAGGGAATCCTTTCCCCATTTCTTGTTTCTCTCAGGTTTGTCAAAGATCAGATGGCTGTAGATGTGTGGTATTATTTCTGAGGACTCTGTTCTGTTCCATTGGTCTATATCTCTGTTGTGGTACCAGTACCATGCTGTTTTGGTTACTGTAGCCTTGTAGTATAGTTTGAAGTCAGGTAGCGTGACGCCTCCAGCTTTGTCCTTTTGACTTAGGATTGTCTTGGCAATGCGGGCTCTTTTTTGGTTCCATATGAACTTTAAAGCAGTTTTTTCCAATTCTGTGAAGAAAGTCATTGGTAGCTTGATGGGGATGGCATTGAATCTATAAATCACCTTGGGCAGTATGGCCATTTTCACGATATTGATTCTTCCTATCCATGAGCATGGTATGTTCTTCCATTTGTTTGTGTCCTCTTTGATTTCACTGAGCAGTGGTTTGTAGTTCTCCTTGAAGAGGTCCTTTACATCCCTTGTAAGCTGGATTCCTATGTATTTGATTCTCTTTGAAGCAATTGTGAATGGAAGTTGATTCCTGATTTGGCTCTCTGCTTGTCTGTTACTGGTGTATAAGAATGCTTGTGATTTTTGCACATTAATTTTGTATCCTGAGACTTTGCTGAAGTTGCTTATCAGCTTAAGCAGATTTTGGGCTGAGACAATGGGGTTTTCTAAATATACAATCATGTCATCTGCAAACAGGGACAATTTGACTTCTTCTTTTCCTAACTGGATACCCTTGATTTCTTTCTCTTGCCTGATTGCCCTAGCCAGAACTTCCAACACTATGTTGAATAGGAGTGGTGAGAGAGGGCATCCCTGTCTTGTGCCAGTTTTCAAAGGGAATTTTTCCAGTTTTTGCCCATTCAGTATGATATTAGCTGTGGGTTTGTCATAAATAGCTCTTATTATTTTGAGGTACGTTCCATCAATACCAAATTTATTGAGCGTTTTTAGCATAAAGGGCTGTTGAATTTTGTCAAAAGCCTTTTCTGCATCTATTGAGATAATCATGTGGTTCTTGTCTTTGGTTCTGTTTATATGCTGGATTACGTTTATTGATTTGCGAATGTTGAACCAGCCTTGCATCCCAGGGATGAAGCCCACTTGATCATGGTGGATAAGCTTTTTGATGTGCTGCTGAATCCGGTTTGCCAGTATTTTATTGAGGATTTTTGCATCGATGTTCATCAGGGATATTGGTCTAAAATTCTCTCTTTTTGTTGTGTCTCTGCCAGGCTTTGGTATCAGGATGATGTTGGCCTCATAAAAAGAGTTAGGGAGGGTTCCCTCTTTTTCTACTGATTGAAATAGTTTCAGAAGGAATGGTACCAGCTCCACCTTGTACCTCTGGTAGAATTCAGCTGTGAATCCATCTGGTCCTGGACTTTTTTTGGTGGGTAGGCTATTAATTGTTGCCTCAATTTCAGAGCCTGCTATTGGTCTATTCAGGGATTCAACTTCTTCCTGGTTTAGTCTTGGGAGAGTGTAAGTGTCCAGGAAATTATCCATTTCTTCTAGATTTTCTAGTTGATTTGCGTAGAGGTGTTTATAGTATTCTCTGATGGTAGTTTGTATTTCTGTGGGGTCGGTGGTGATATCCCCTTTATCATTTTTTATTGCGTCTATTTGATTCCTCTCTCTTTTCTTCTTTATTAGTCTAGCTAGCGGTCTGTCAATTTTGTTGATCTTTTCAAAAAACCAACTCCTGGATTCATTGATTTTTTGGAGGGTTTTTTGTCTCTCTATCTCCTTCAGTTCTGCTCTGATCTTAGTTATTTCTTGCCTTCTGCTAGCTTTTGAATGTGTTTGCTCTTGCCTCTCTAGTTCTTTTAATTGTGATGTTAGAGTGTCAATTTTAGATCTCTCCTGCTTTCTCTTGTGGGCATTTAGTGCTATAAATTTCCCTCTACACACTGCTTTAAATGTGTCCCAGAGATTCTGGTATGTTGTATCTTTGTTCTCATTGGTTTCAAAGAACATCTTTATTTCTGCTTTCATTTCGTTATGTACCCAGTAGTCATTCAGGAGCAGGTTGTTCAGTTTCCATGTAGTTGAGCGGTTTGGATTGAGTTTCTTAGTCCTGAGTTCTAGTTTGATTGCACTGTGGTCTGAGAGACAGTTTGTTATAATTTCTGTTCTTGTACATTTGCTGAGGAGTGCTTTACTTCCAATTATGTGGTCAATTTTGGAATAAGTGTGATGTGGTGCTGAGAAGAATGTATATTCTGTTGATTTGGGGTGGAGAGTTCTATAGATGTCTATTAGGTCCGCTTGGTGCAGAGATGAGTTCAATTCCTGGATATCCTTGTTAACTTTCTGTCTCGTTGATCTGTCTAATGTTGACAGTGGAGTGTTGAAGTCTCCCATTATTATTGTATGGGAGTCTAAGTCTCTTTGTAGGTCTCTAAGGACTTGCTTTATGAATCTGGGTGCTCCTGTATTGGGTGCATATATATTTAGGAGAGTTAGCTCTTCCTGTTGAATTGATCCCTTTACCATGATGTAATGGCCTTCTTTGTCTCTTTTGATCTTTGATGGTTTAAAGTCTGTTTTATCAGAGACTAGGATTGCAACCCCTGCTTTTTTTTGTTCTCCATTTGCTTGGTAGATCTTCCTCCATCCCTTTATTTTGAGCCTATGTATGTCTCTGCATGTGAGATGGGTCTCCTGAATACAGCAGACTGATGGGTCTTGACTCTTGATCCAGTTTGCCAGTCTGTGTCTTTTAATTGGAGCATTTAGTCCATTGACATTTAAGGTTAATATTGTTATGTGTGAACTTGATCCTGTCATTATGATATTAACTGGTTATTTTGCTCGTTAGTTGATGCAGTTTCTTCCTAGCCTCGATGGTCTTTACATTTTGGCATGTTTTTGCAATGGCTGGTACCGCTTGTTCCTTTCCATGTTTAGGGCTTCCTTCAGGGTCTCTTGTAAGGCAGGCCTGGCGGTGACAAAATCTCTAAGCATTTGCTTATCTGTAAAGGATTTTATTTCTCCTTCACTGATGAAGCTTAGTTTGGCTGGATATGAAATTCTGGGTTGAAAATTCTTTTCTTTAAGAACGTTGAATATTGGCCTCCACTCTCTTCTGGCTTGTAGAGTTTCTGCCGAGAGGTCTGCTGTTATTCTGATGGGCTTCCCTTTGTGGGTAACCCGACCTTTCTCTCTGGCTGCCCTTAAGATTTTTTCCTTCATTTCAACTTTGGTGAATCTGGCAATTATGTGTCTTGGAGTTGCTCTTCTGGAGAGTATCTTTGTGGCGTTCTCTGTATTTCCTGAATTTGAATGTTGGCCTGCCCTACTAGGTTGGGGAAGTTCTCCTGGATGATATCCTGAAGAGTGTTTTCCAACTTGGTTCCATTTTCCCCCTCACTTTCAGGCACCCCAATCAGACGTAGATTTGGTCTTTTTACATAATCCCATACTTCTTGCAGGCTTTGTTCATTTCTTTTTCTTCTTTTTTCTTTTGGTTTCTCTTCTCGCTTCATTTCATTCATTTGATCCTCAATCGCTGATACTCTTTCTTCCAGTTGATCGAGTCGGTTACTGAAGCTTGTGCATTTGTCACGTATTTCTCGTGTCATGGTTTTCATCTCTGTCATTTCGTTTATGATCTTCTCTGCATTAATTAATCTATCTGTCAATTCTTCCACTTTTTTTTCAAGATTTTTAGTTTCTTTGCGCTGGGTACGTAATTCCTCCTTTAGCTCTGAGAGGTTTGATGGACTGAAGCCTTCTTCTCTCATCTCGTCAAAGTCATTCTCTGACCAGCTTTGATCCGTTGCTGGCGATGGGCTGCGCTCCTTTGCAGGGGGAGATGCGCTCTTATTTTTTGAATTTCCAGCTTTTCTGCCCTGCTTCTTCCCCATCTTTGTGGTTTTATCTGTCTCTGGACTTTGTTGATGGTGACGTACGGATGGGGTTTTGGTATAGGTGTCCTTCCTGTTTGATAGTTTTCCGTCTGACAGTCAGAAGGACTGTCTGTTGGTCTGTTGGAGATTGCTTGAGGTCCACTCCAGACCCTGTTTGCCTGGGTATCAGCAGCAGAGGTTGCCGAAGATAGAATATTGCTGAACAGCGAGTGTACCTGTCTGATTCTTTCTTTGGAAGTTTCCTCTCAGGGGTGACGCCACCCTGTGAGGTGTGGGGTGTCAGACTGCCCCTAGTGGGGGATGTCTCCCAGCTAGGCTACTCAGGGGTCAGGGACCCACCTGAGCAGGCAGTCTGTCCGTTCTCGGATCTCAACCTCTGCGTTAGGAGATCCACGGCTCTCCCCAAAGCTGTCAGACAGAGTCGTTCGCGTCTGCACCGCCCCCGCTCTTTCCCCTAATGGGCTGCAGCTGTGCGCTGTCCGCAGAGGTAGAGTCTACAGAGACAGGCAGGCTTCCTTGAGCTGCTGTGAGTTCCACCCAGTTCGAGCTTCCCAGCGGCTTTGTTTACCTACTTAAGCCTCAGCAATGGCGGGCGCCCCTCCCCCAGCCTCGCTGCTGCCTTGCGGATAGATGGCCGCAGACGGCTGTGTTAGCAGTGAGGGAGGCTCCGTGGGCGTGGGACCCTCCCGGCCAGGTGTGGGATATATTCTCCTGGTGTGCCTGTTTCCTTAAAGCGCAGTATTGGGGTGGGAGTTACCCGATTTTCCAGGTGTTGTGTGTCTCAGTTCCCCTGGCTAGGAAAAAGGATTCCTTTCCCCCTTGCGCTTCCAGGTGAGGCGATGCCTCGCCCTGCTTCAGCTCACGCTGGTCAGGCTGCAGCAGCTGACCAGCACCGATTGTCCGGCACTCCCTAGCGAGATGACCCCAGTACCTCAGTTGAAAACGCAGAAATCACCGGTCTTCTGTGTCGCTCGCGCTGGGAGTTGGAGACTGGAGCTGCTCCTATTCGGCCATCTTGCTCCGCCCCTTAGATTGTAAAATTCTAAGAGAACAAAGACCAAGCTTTGTACCACTTTTAAGCTTTTTGTCATGCTCGCTCAGCCCAGTCTAGGTCCTCAGAAGGCACAGACTGTCTTAATAGTTTGGCATAGGACAAGAGAGCAAAGGGCTACCATGATTATCCAATAAACTCAGGCACCAAATCATTTTGATGGAAACCATTTGTAGCCAACAAAATTCAACATTTTTCTGGGCACCTGCTATGTCAGACACTCTGCTCGATGGTTTGGTTTCTAAGCTGAATAAGGCCTGATTAACTTGCATTTTATTTAAGTAAGTATATGTTTTAGATATGCCATATGTATACATATAAGTATGATGAGATCATTCATTCAAGAAATATTTATTTTACACCTGCTCTATGCTAAAAAATGTACTAAATAGGGGGTCCCAAAGAAAAAGACATGGATTTTGCCTTCAAGGAATGCATAGTCTTAGGGTTGAAAGAGAAATAAGTACATATAAATACAATTAGAAAACAGTGAAAATTGTTCTCAGAGAGGTATGCATGGGCACTGTGGGATAGCAAATGAGGTGCACCTTAATGAGACTGTACGATAAAAACTTTCTGGAGGAATTGATGTCTGCATGAAATCTCAGTGAAGAACAAAGGGCTGTCTGGGTCAGGAAGGTAAAGCACATTCCAGGAAGAGGGGAGAAAGGTCCAAAGGCAATGATATGTGAAAGCAAATCGAAATGGAGAACGGTAGATACTTTTAGCTAGTTCTAGAGCATCATGTGAAGAGAAGGAGTGGTGAGAAATGATTTACATGGGACAAAATTGTGGAGAGCCTTGCCGGTCATGATGAAGAGTTTAGATTTCATTCTCAGCTCAGTGGGAAGCCATTAAAAGTTTTCAGCTGAGGATTAATGGGGTCAGAACTACATTCTAGAGAGCAAAGAGAACATTTTTCTAGCAGCAATGGGAAGAATGGACAGGATGTCATAGTAACCAGGTAGTATGGAACTAATCTTAGTGATAAGTGATAGGAGCCTATTAGCAGGCATTATAATGGAGATAGGAAACAGGGTACAGTTAATGAGTCATTAAGGAGGGAAGATTTACAAAAATTTCTGACTGATTTAATATCTGTGCTAGGGAAGGGAAAATCAGTCTTGATTCCCAGATTTCTGGCTGGAGAAATTTCACAGTGCCATTTCCTGAGACACAGATGAGTGAAGATGGTGGCTGGTGGGAGATTGGGTGGGGGGTGAGGGAAAAAGTGAACCAAGTGCTGTTATATTGCTTTGGGAAGTCTATGGGACACAGAGAAAGAGATGCCCAGACTGTTCATATCTGAAGTTGGGGAGACCAGCCTGGGCCCGAGATACAGATTAGATAAGAATCATCTGTTTACTGATGGTAGAGGGAGCCGTAAGAGTGGTTGAGGTCACTCAAGGAGGGTGGGAAGAATAAGACAAGGGGAAAGCAAGGCTTCTTGGAGGATTTCAATATTTAGAACAGAAAAAGCATTGCTTATGTGGGAGTGTAGGAAGAAATGAGAATGGCAGGAGTGGTATTGCCAGGTAGAAGAACTGAATAGTCAAACATGAAGTTGACAAGAATTAAAATGTACTTATTTGATATAATAATAACCAAGACATCGATGTCTTTGGTGAGGGATAAATTTCATTCGTATATTCAGTACTACACTCAAGGTATCTTTGAAGTGCTCAGGAAGAGGGAGAAGTTGATTAATTCCCCTGAGATGAGGAGACAATCAGGTGATACTTGAGCTGGACATGAAGAAAGTGGGAATTTGTTATATGGAAAAGGTAAAAAAGTGAATTCCATCCAGAAAAACGACCCGAGCCTAAGAAACATGGTATATTTGGGTCAAAGTTTGGCTTGAAATAACCTGACCCCACCCCTTTCTCCAAGCCTCCAATTTTGCATGTGTACCCCATTGATCAAAGTTAAGTAGAAGGAAGTGGCAAGAGTTTCAGAAACAGTTTGCAGAGGACAGCCTCCCAGTTATAGACAGCAAAGTAGAGGAAAGACTGGGAATAGAACTGAAAGAAAGTAATACTGGAAATAGAGAGAAAAAGGTGAACTCAACAAACATGTCATGGGTATCAAGTCTAAATATGCTAATTATGTGGATCGGGCTGGGAATACTGGACTCAGAGGGATGTATAGACAGTGACTGCATATTCCCCCTGTCTCTGCCTCCTCTGCCATCCCACCCTCATTTGGGTGAATAATGTTTAACTGGGATGGAGAATACAGAGGCAAAAGCTGGTTGGGGTTGGATATTTAGCTTGAATTTAGGCATGCTGGTTAAAGTTACTAAAAAAGATTCAGATCATGTTAAAAATACATCCTGGGGCACAAGAATGTGAGTGATAATAATGTTCATTTGGGAATGTATAATCGTTACAGCCAATGAAATAAGTGAGGTCATCCAGGAAAAATGTGTATAGTAAGAAATGAAAGGCCACCAACAACAAACCTTGTGAGAGACCCGCACATTTTGGATTAGATATTTATAATATGTTTTCATTACTTACCCTTCTAGATTCTGATGTCATTGTGGCCAAAGGTGTTCATAAGTAGCTAAAGGAAATGGAAAATCGAGTCTGTTCGAACATTGCTAGGTATTCTAATATTTCTTTTAAAAATGAAACTTCTGCTACTGAGAGAAAAAAAAAGATTTGGTTGTTTAATTCTTTATTTGCCGTATTTTTATTTTTCTGGCATACAAACCACAGTAATGATTTGAGTTGACACATGATTTCATCATCTCGTTTCCAGGTACCTCCTTCTTTGGGGCTTATGTACATGTAGTCATACCTGGTTAATGTACTTTAAAAAATATATTTTGGGCCTTACTTTGGCCACCTCTACTGAGAGAAATCATTGACTGTTTCCTGAATCTCTTTGTGCTCTGCCAACAGTCTCCATTTAGCACCCAGAGAGCACAGAGCATTTAGTTGTTGCATTCCCTTACATTTGCAATTCATTTTCTGTGTCAATTCATGTGGTTGATATTATAAAAATCATTTTAAACCTAGTTTAACTTTTCTTTTTTAACGTTTGGCTTATTCATAATTTTATGAGCTATAAATTTTATTGCATTGTGAATTGCTTTTCCCATCTGCAGATAATGCTGAGGAAGTCCTTGGAGGAATTGCTTAGGATGTGGTAAAAAGTAAAAAGAAAGGGACTTCTGCTGTGAATTGGTACATGTTAGGCCAAAGTGTATCCTTGAGTAGAAAATAACCAAAGAGGAAAGATGTGGACTTTGGAAATCTGGTTTTATTTGAAGTATTCACTCTAGCTGAACAGGTACACTCTGTCCGCAACGTGCAAAATGAATCTAACATTTAATACAATTGCATGCTTTACTGAAATAGCTCTAACCAATTCAAATAAAGTCCTTCTCAGCTAAGGATTTTCTGTGGTGTGAATTATCCAGAGAAGCTGTCAATAAGAATTAAAATATTGAGAAAATGCAAGATTATATTTTTCTTGTGAAATGCTGACTTTGTCTTGGTACAGATTAAGACTGGGGTTATTAAGGTCATGCCAAATATTTATTGATTGTTTCAGGATTCTTCATGCACATATTTCATCATTAAGACAAGGCAGAAACTAAGTGCCAGAAATATTTATGAAAAAATTATACTGATTGGTTTCATGTTGGGTTTATTTATATTGACAAAGTCTAAATGACTCAAAGGATATTGAAGAAGAAGTATGATGAATTTTAGTTCCAAAGTTCTTCTGGTTTGTTGATTTGGTACAAATATAATTTTATTAAATCCCTTTCCATTCACTGACTATCCAAACTTGTTATTTTTATTATTTCTCACAATGCATAATTGTGCCCTTAAGGAGTTTGGAGAAATCCAATATGAGTCTTGGAAGTAGAAGAGCCTAGATTTGAATGCTGTTCTGACTCATACCTCACTCCTTATTTTGCTGCCTTATAGACATAATCCTTCTTAATATGTACTTTCTATGTATTAAATTGGTGCAAAAGTAATTGTGGTTTTGCACAATTACTTTCGCACTGACCTAACATATTCACACTAAGCGTTCTCTCACCCTAGGTGTTTTCTCTAGCTCTTCCCTAGCTAGAATGCTTTCCTCGCAGATAGCCACATGTCCAGCTTCCTCACCTCCATCATGACTTGCTCAGATAATATATTCTCAATTAAGCTGACACTGAGCTTCCTCTTTAAAATTGTTTACCAGTTCCCTCCTCCACACTGTAGGATGACCAACTTGTGCTAGTTTGCCTGAGACTTTCCCAGTTTTAGCACTGAAAGTCCCACATCCCAGGAAACCCCTCAGTCCAATATCCTTTACTCTGCCCAAGTTTTAACCTATCTATCTAATCTATCTTTCTACACACACACACACACACACACACACACACACATTTAATTGAATATTTTCCCATACTAGGATTAAGTTCTATAATGGCAGAAATTCTTGCTGTTTTTTCCCCAACAAAAGCATTTACAAGGGCCCCAAAATAGTGCTCAATGAATATTTGTTAAAGGAAAAAATACATGTATATGTCAGGGCAGATTACTAACAATTAGAATAGAAAGGCCATGTTGACATTGTTCTATCTGTCCATATAACTATCAAAATTATGTTTTGATTTTTATCATTTTCTTAACTCATATTTACAGGTAAACTCTGAGTCAGAGATTCCAAACAGCAGAAAATGTAATGCCTTATATACTAGTGGTTTGAACTGAAAATTGAGATTTATATAATGAAGATGCTCATTCATATCAGAATTGTGCTTCAGGATCATCAGATGAAACAGAAACTTTCAGTTGTGCCTCATTATTTAGAAGACACTGATAGAAAAATGAAGAGAAGTAAATGATGGGCCTAAAAGAGCATTATAGAACAGGCTTGGAAACTGACTTTAAAGTAGGTATGGTACAGTTCAGTACTAGCAGATTTAGATTGAAATTCAATCAACCAAAATGTACTCAGGCACTTTTATATATAGCATAGAGATATACGTTATCTAGTAAAAAACGAAAACTAGAAAACAAATATAGACCTGGATATGTTATTAGAAGGCATCTAATCAAGTACTCCAAGTAAAAATGAGGTCATTAGCCCAGGGAAATGACATAATTTACCAAGGATTACTCAGATCTCTCTCTCAGTGCCATCTTTATCACTGTTTCTTTGAGCTTCTTACATTCTGGACCTATGACCAAGTGTTATTGTCTTTTGCTACCCTCTTCCCCTTTCTCATTTAAAATTCTGAGGTTTCAGATACTTGTCCTTCTCCTTCATCATCCTCCACATCCAATCATCAGGCTCTACCCATTTTATCTTTAAATATTTTTCACACTGCCTTCTCTTTTCTACCTTGGGGATCAGAAAATGATAGCTCCAGATGAAGGCCTCAGAAGCAGCTTCAAAAGCACAAGTTTTGGGCTGGGCCTATAATCTCAGCATTTTGGGAGGCTGAAGTGGGCAGATCATGAGGCCAGGAGATCGAGACTACCTGGCCAACATGGTGAAACCCTGGGTCTACTAGAAATACAAAAATTAGCTGGGTGTGGTGGCGCATGCCTGTAATCCCAGCTACTTGGGAAGCTGAGACAGGATAATCGCTTGAGCCCGGGAGGCAGAGGTTGCAGTGAGCTGAGATTGCACCACTGCAATCCAGTCTGGTGACAGAGCAAGATTACATCTGAAGGAAAAAAAAAAAAAAAAAGCACAAGTTTCTCTCTGATCTTCTCTTCTCCTGCCCTCCTGTCTCTATCCCTTCTTTATCCCCTGAGGCCAGTCATAGAAACTAGAATCCCTCTTCCCAGGGTGGGCCATAGAAAACAGAATGTCTTTTCCCCAAAACCAGCCATAAAACTTCAAAATATCACTCTAACTTCCCTCTTCTCCCCTCCCCACCTTTCTGTGCAAAAACTGGCCAAAAGGAAATTATCTGACAAGCTTTGTTTGACTGTAGGTCTAAAACTCTCATTTCAGGATAGATTCCTGCCCCATACCTAGAAGGAAGGAATGCATGCTCAGAGAGGCCATGAAGATTCCAGAAAGACAGGCCTGTTTCCCATCCAGTCTATTGCATTAGGTCGTACTCTTTTTGTCCAGTCATATTTCTACATGACTGCTCATATTTGGTTGAATCTAAGCATAAAAATGGACAATTTCCTTTGTATCTTTGGGTCTTGACTCTGAAGGTTCCTGTGTCACATACAACTATGATCAAGTAACTGTGTATGCCTTTTCTCCTATTAATCTGTCTTTTGTTGGTTGATCTTCAGCGACCCTTCAAAGGGCAAAGGGGAAGTGTTCCCTTGTTCCTTCCTTACGCTACCCATACTGTTCCTTATTCAAGTCATCGTTATTTCTTGCTGTGATTGTAATAAGAGATTCTCTACTGATCACCTTGTCTCCACTTTTGTGTCATCATAATCTTTTCTCTACTCAGCTGCCATCATCTTCTATGAGCATCTCAGTCTCCAGAATAAAGCCCATGCCCCTTGAGAAGGCTCATACTGCCCACCACAATCTGCCTCTGCCTCTTCCTCATCCTTCAATTTTCTTTCTACTTCATCAGCACTCAGTGACCCATAGTTCTTAATATAACTCTGGTGGTCGTTTCTTTCTTTTAACTCCTGCTCTCTATGATTTCATAAATATTACCCTCTCTAGTCAGGCAAATTTTATTTTCATATTTCAAGATCTGTTTCAGGGGTCTTGTTCTCCAGGAGGATGTCCTCACGTCTCAGTGGGTGGTAGGTAAGATGTTGTTCCTCCGTGTTGCCCTAACACTCTGTGCTTCGTAATATTACAGTGTAATTATCAATATACATCTCCTTTTCCCACTTTCTCTTTCTGTTTTTCGTACATGGACTGAGTTTTACTCCTCTTTGTACTGGCAGCATCTGGCAGAGTACTTGGTGATAGACACTTTGGTTGATTCCATATCTTAGCTATTGTGAATAGTGCTGCAATAAACATGGGAATGAAGATATCTCTCATACTGATTTCATTTCCTTTGGATGTACACCTAGAAGTGGGCTTGTTGGATCACGTGGTAGTTGTAGCTAAGCATTCAACAATGGATGAATAGATTTTTAAAAAGTGGTATATATACACAATGAAATGCTATTCAGACATAAAAATGAATGAAATCCTATCATTTGTGAAAACACAGATGAACTTGGAGGCCATTTTGTTAAGTGAAATAAGCCAGACACAGAAAGACAAATATACACAATGTCACTCATATGTGGAATCTAAAAAAGTTGATCTCATAGAAGTAGAGCAGGGCAGTGGTTCCCTGTAACCACTGGGAAGGGTAAAGGAGAGGGGAGATTAGAAGAAGTTGATCAACAAGTACAAAGTTAGGGTTAGATAGAAGGAATCAGTTCTGGTATTCTATTGCACAGTGGGGTGACTATAGTTAACAATAATGTACTGTATATATAAAAAAATAGCTAGAAAAGAGAATTTTGAATGTTCTTACTACAAAGAAATGACAAATGCTGAGGTGATAGATATGCTGATTATCCTGATTTGATGATTATGCAATGTATACATAAATTGAAACATCACATTGTACCCCATCGATATGTAGGATTATTAGGCATCAATTAAAAACAAAATAAAACTTAAAAAGTACTTTGTGGTAAAAACAACTGTTGGTTGAGTGATTGAATAAATGAGTGTGTACATGACTTCACTGTAAACAGCATTATATCAATGGACACATTCGTGTCATTCATTGATCAGCAAAGAACTTCCTTTTATGCTATTTTGAAAGGTATCTTTTTTGTGTCTCTTATGGAGAATCCTCTTTTACTTCAATACCTGATAAATGAGTCACACCTCAACTGTAATGAAATTTTTCTTTTACGGCCAATTCTCTGTTCCTGATGGAAGGATCCATGTTAAAACTTTTTATTTTACTCCCTTTGGACTATTGTAACGATATTTTGGCTGGCGTCCCAGCACACATAATGAGCAGACTTCAGTTGCTATGAAATGTTGCTGCTCAAATCCAATCCAACACTCGATCAAATAAGCACATAACTCTGGTTTTTGTGTCATCAAAATTAGAAATGGAAAATTATTATTAGTTTCACATAGACCTTGTGCCTCTGGGAGTGAAGGCAAAATTGTTCCCCTCTGGTGTTGTGTCCACTGAGTTTAAGAGAATCAAGCAACAGGTCCTCTACTATTTCCCTTGGGAAAGTCTTTCACTGTCGAGTGGAAGTGATTTTTTAAAAAGAAACAAAAATAAAAAAACTCTTCAACTTATATTAGGTTTTCTTTACTAGTTTCTTTGTAACCTCTGCTCAGTTGAACTCCAAAGCATCTCCACATGATGGAGTGTTTTTGTTTGTTTGTTTTTGGCCAAAAGGTTTATTTTTCTTTTTGATGCTTGTTGAAGATGTTGCCTTTATAATGACCCATTTAATCCCAGTCACTTGGAAATGAGTTGAGTACTCCCTCCTTCACACAAATTGGTTTAACATTTTTCATTGTAAGTTATTTGTGTAATTCCCTGCACATGCTAATATATATACACTTCAATCTGACTACATAGACATCAGGTCCAAACAAATGATTTCAGGGACCCAGGGGTAAATTACTGTATTGATCTATTAAACAGACCTAAAATGCTTATTTGGATTTGGAAGTCACTTGCAATCAACAGCGTTTTAGTGAAAGGCATTTCCTGGGAATGACTTAGTAGTAGGAGGCAAAGCCATGTTTCTTAATGACCTACGGGACTGTATTCCAAGAAGTTTCCACAAAGGCCTTCACTACTAGCAGCCTTTGGTGTGAGGCTTGATGTCAGTTTGATTTTTATTTTTAGTTTTTATTTGAGACGGAGTTTTACTCTTGTTGCCCAGGCTGGAGTGCAATGATGCGATCTCAGCTCACTGCAACCTCTGCCTCCTGGGTTCAAGTGATTCTCCTGCCTCAGCCTCCTGAGTAGCTGGGATTACAGGCACCCACTGCCATGTCTGGCCAATTTTGTATTTTTAGTAGAGATGGGGTTTCACCATGTTGGTCAGGCTAGTCTCGAACTCCTGACCTCAGGTGAGTTACCCGTCTTGGCCTCCCAAAGTGGTAGGATTACAGGCGTGAGCCACCATGCCCCACCTGATGTCACTTTTCTCCATTAAAAATAATCCTCAAAGTTAGATTTGGGGAATAGGAAAAATTTTTTCCATTCTACCTCTTCACAGTTGCATAAGACATTCACTAGGGAGGGTTTTAACACAGAGGAAAGAAAGCTTGCTGGGATTTGAAGCCAGATGGGCTACAATTCAAGTACTGATTCTCCCACTTCCTAGTTGCGAAACATTAAAAATGTTATTTGGCTTTTCTAAATCTCTGACTTCTCATTTATAAATTGAAAATAGTAATATAATACTCATATGAGTATGAAGGGGATTCAATGTTGCGATGTATGTAGTATGTCTTGGCACTGGCTTGACAATAAAATTTAAATATTTTTCTCCCTTTCCCTTTTGCTAACAAAACTATTCTGCTATGCGAATTGATGAAGGTATGTTGGCAAATGTGGATGAACATCTGGGATGAATTTAACATGCATTTTATGGAGAAAGGAAACCAAGGTACACTTTATATTTAATTATTAATAAATTGCCACAAATGATATTAAACAGGAAGTTCCATATAAATTCAACATACTGCTAATATTATCTACTTAGTGATCAGCTATCAGTCACATCCACTTCATAGCCCCCTCTTGACCTAGAAAGCTCTTTAAACATCTTTTTCCCAATGTATCTGTCTAGATAGCTGACTATTATTCAGGGCATCTCAATCTTGCCTGTTTTGTCAATAGTGTGTAAATGTACTATACTAAAAAGTTATTTCAGACATTCTGGAGGCCTTTCTTCCCCTTTGGTTTACAATTAATTAAGAACGTTAAGTTTTCAAAGCAAGCAACGTGTGTGTGTATGCTGGGGAGAGAGGGATAGTGATAGAAGCATTATGCCATTTGACTGGATCCAGTGTCTCACTTTTCTATATCTTCTGGGCTGATTTCTTAGGTCCCTGAAGCATTATTCTTTGTTTTGTATTATTATGTATCCTGCTTTGTTGCCCAAATAAGAAAAGTAGTGGAGTCTTTGGATTTAGGATGTGGGTGTGGTATGTGGGATGGGCAGCAATGTCCCAGCCTAATGCTTCCTGATGGGTTGCTGGCAAGTTCCAAGTCAAACCTGCAGGAAGTCCGCTTGACCAAGGTCTTGTAGGAAATCCAGGAGAGAATAAAGTGCTTTGTGGATTGCAGTCTTGTGCAGATGATCTGAAAAAAAAAAAAAGAAAAAAGAAAAAAGAAACAAAAATGGTGGTGATGACAAGGACTTCTAGATTGTTATACAAGCTAAGTTATGATTCAGTGAGAAGAATCCAACCTTTTTTGTTCTCTAATTTGTTTTTCAAAAAGAGGAAAAAAAAGGATTTTTGTTGCCTTAGCATTTAAGTTGCACGTTATATTTTAAGACATTTCTTCCTTTTTTTCTTTTTTTGGAACAACTCTCTGTGAGACAGATCAGTCTGTGAAAGGGGTTGAAGAAAAACAGTTCCTAAAGGCAGGTGTTTACATTAACTTGTTTCTCTTTAGAACTAGACTCTTGTCCCAGTAAAATCAGTGCCAGAAAAGATAAATACCCCATATTCTCACTTGTATATGGAAGCCAGAAAAGTTGATCTCATAGAAGTAGAGAGTAGAAAGGTGGCTTCTGCTCTCATAGAAGTAGAGAGTGGGAGGCTGGGAAGCCTCCTACTTTTATGAGAGAGTAGAAAACTGGGAAGGTTAAGGGCTCAGGGACTAGCCAGAGGTTCGTTAATGGATACAAAAGTACAAGTAGATAGGAGGAATAAGGGCTAGTGTTCTACAGCACTATAGCGAGACTTACAGTTAACAACAATGGATTATATATTTTCAAGTAATTAGGAGAGTGGTTTTTGAATGTTCCCAACACAAAGAAATGATAAATGTTTGAGGTGATGGATATGCTAATTAATCTGATTTGATCATTACACATTGTATACATATGTTGAAATATCACTCTGTACCCGATAAATATGTACAATTATGTGCAAATTAAAAATAATAAGAAGTGCTAGACCAGTGTTAATTTGGCTATTTTTACATAAATCTGCATTAATATCCGAGACAATTAGTGCTACCTCTGTCAACTATATTTAAGTCCAAGATTCAATGTGTTGAACGTGGCTGAAAAGCACAAATATTTAAATCAATCAGTGCTTATTCATGCTTAGAGGAGACACACACAGGAAGTATTCGGACGCACACACAGGATGATGCCATAGATACCTTCTTCACATTTATCACTAGAAACATGCCCACTCTCTTCCAACTTCTCCCTCTCTCACCACCCAACCCCTGTAAAAAACAAAAAGACAAGACACAAAACCAAAATCCTGCCACAAATAACAACACACACGCAGACCGGTGGGACAGAAAGCCTTTGTCAAGAACTTAAGCCTCCGTGTATAGTTTTTTAAAAATCTTTTTGCTGAAGTTTTAGAGATGCTTCACTCTAAAAAAAACAAGGTATAGAATTAAAAGTAGAGGTTGGGGGTGAGGTGTGGAGAGAGCTGAATTGCTCTTCACGGGCAAATGGTGGTGAGAGTTGGTTTTGAGAAAAGGGAGGAAAAGAGGAACAAAGGAGGTCTGAGTAGGGAAGGCAGACCTGAACCTGAATTGCTCCAGTAGCTGGCTATCTACTTTGATTCATTGGAGCAGATATATTACATAAGGAGAGACTGTCAAACAAAAGAAAAAAAAAGGACAAGACTTTGCAGAAAACAAACATTTAAGAGGAAGAAGACCTGCCAATGAAGGAGATTAAAAACAAGTTTTCCTTTGTCCAAGTCTGCTGTTTTCTTAATTTTCATAATCCAGACCTTTCCTCGGGGCATAATCATCTCCATCCTGGAGTTTCGCTATTACCTTTTCTCTGAGCTCTGGACCTTGGAGAAAAGTGGCAAGCAACCTAATTTTCACAAACAGAACTGATAAGCAGCTGTATTCCATTCACCTAATGAACACTATGCAGCAGGCAAATTGAGTGAGCGACATGTATTAACAAGGAAAAGAATCTCAAAAACGTAAGACTGAATAGGAAGAATTTTTAAAATGATAACATCTAGTATGATAACATGCATTTCAAGGTTAAAACTAAAAAAAATTGATAATTGTCATAGAAAAATACAAACGAATGGGCATGGTAAATAGCAAATTCAGGATAGAGGTTATCTTCAAGGAAAGAGTGAAGGGAACAAAACTGAGTAGATGTGTCTAGAGGAGGCTACATCTCTATCTGTGATCTTATTTTACTCTATTTTCTACAGGAATAGAAACTTTAACCTGAGTTTAACAGGGCATATGGTTGCCTAGCTAGAGATTAGGTTTTCCAGTCTCTCTTGCAGCTGCTTACGATCATATGACTAAATCTTTGCCAACTTAATGTGATTAGAAGTGATGTGTGTGACTTCCCACTCACTATCTTAGAGGAAATTGCTTGTCTTTACCTCTTCTCATTCCCCTTTCCCACGTGCTGAAATACTGACGAACTGCTGGTAATCCAGTGTCAGTCCTCAATCCTGAAGACACAGACAGTACCCTGAGGCAGGGGTCATGGTCCTTGGGCCAAAGGTCTCATTTCATATGATCTTTGAGCTACTATTATTTTTAAAAATAATTTTGAAGAGTTGTGAAAAAAGAAAAAGAATATACCACAGATACTATAAGTGGCCAGCAAAGCCTAACATATTTACTATTTTAAAATATTACAGATATTTGCCAACTCCTGTTATGGAGGATGTTGAAACAAGAGAGAAAGGACCTCCGTCCCTGAGATCTCCAAAAGCTGAGTGGCATATCTACTCAAGGTCCCCTGACTCCTATTTTTGTACTGGTACATGTGTGAAATATACATTCCTATCTTATTTGAAGTACTACAGTTTTTTGGGGGGGGGGGGATCTCTTTGTTGTATCAGCTTAGATGACATATCAATATGAACTACCATAATTGAAGAGTATTATTCTCAGTACTCTTTGGTATGTTTAAATAGAATTTAAGAGTCCTTCATGGATCCAATCTGCTATAGTACATAGTGTGTACATTCATTCAAATATTTATTGAGCACCTACTATGTGTCATCTACTAGGCCAGATGTTAGAGATATACTAGTGAGCAAAATTTATATGGTAATGACCTTGAAGGAGCTTGTTTTTGCTCCTAAAATCTCTGGATTTGATCTTGCCAATGAGTAGCCTCTATGTTTCTACTCTACACCTCATTTCAGTTGAAGGAATACTGCAGAGAGGTAGTTATTCAAATGACTGTACACAAAGAGTCTGAACAAAGATTTTGAAGAGGACTTCTGGGAACTTTCAAGGGTTTTGAAGTTTTACTACTCTGATTCTTTAAAAAGGTGTTTGATTATTGTAAACTATATCATGCATACAAAAGTGTGCACAACCCATCTGTATAGTTTAAAGAATAATAAAATGAATACCCATGAGACCATCACATAGGATTAGAAATAAAATGCTGTGAGTGCCTTAGAAGTCCTCTGCCACTCCACCTTTATTGAATTCTGCTCGTTCCTCACCTTCCCAAGCAATACATACTTCCTCAGTAATATATCCCATGCCATGCATATATTGATGCGTGTAATCGTTTCACTCATTAACTTCCACTCCTATGTCTTATTTTATTATGTAAATACTACACAGTTTGTTTGTTGACCTGTTGATGGAAATTAGATCATTTCCTGTTTAGGCTATCAAGAACAGCTTTGCACTAGACATCTTCCCTCATAGTTAGAGTTTCCCTATGGTATACATTTAGAAATGAAATTGTTGAAACATGGGATATGCCTATGTTGAATTTTCCTTAGTCATGCCAAGATAGACCTTTTTTCAAGTGGCTGTAACAATTTATATTATCACCAGAAGTGTGATAGAGACCTTCACCTTGTTTTTGATTGAGTTTTAGTTTTAAAATGTGTAATCATTTTAATTTTTTAAAACGTTGTTTAAGTTCCAGGGCACATGTACAGGATGTGCAGGTTTGTTTCATAGGTAAATATGTATCATGGTGGTTTGCTGCACCTATCAACTCATCACCTAGGTATTAAGCCCAGAATCCATTCGCTGTTTTTCCTGATGCTCTCTCTCCCTGCACCACCCACCACCCTGACAGGCCCCGGTGTGTATTGTTACTCTCTGTATGTGTTCTGATTGTTCAGCTCCCACTTATAAGTGAGAACATGTGGTGTTTGGTTTTCTGTTTCTGCATTGGTTTGCTGAGAATAATGGCTTCCAGTTCCACCCATGTCCCTGCAAAGGACATGATCTCATTCCTTTTTATGGCTGCATAGTATTCCATGGCGTATATGTACCATATTTGCTTTATCCAGTCTACCGTTGATGGGCATTTGGGTTGATTCCATGTCTTTGCTATTGTGAATAGTGCTGCAATGAACATATGTATGCGTGTACCTTTATAGTAAAATGATTTATAATCCTTTGGGTATATACTCAGTAATGGGATTGCTGGGTCAAATGCTATTTCTGGTTCTAGGTCTTTGAGGAATCACCACACTGTCTTCCACAATGGTTGAACTAATTGACACTACCACCAACAGTGTAAAAGCATTCCTGTTTCTCCACAGCTTTGCCAGCAATCATCATTTTAATTTTTATGAAAGTTAATTGTTTTTCTCTGTAGCTTCAATTTGTGTTTTTCTGCTCTGTAGTAAGTATCCTTTCATATATACAGGGCCATTTTTTGCCTTTGCTATAAAATGTCCATTCACACTTTTACTTATTTTTCTATTTGGTTGTCTTATTTTATTGATTCTACATATGAATCCTATGTCAAAAAATATGTATAGCAAATTTTTTTTCATTCTGAGGCTTGTCTTTTTAACTCCTCATGTCTTGTGATGAACACAAATTTTTAGTTTTAATGTAGTGATATACCTTTTACTTTACCATGTACAGGTTTTTTTTTTTTAATTTTTTTTTTTTATTCTACTTTAAGTTCTAGGGTACATGTGCATAACGTGCAGGTTTGTTACGTATGTATACTTGTGCCATGTTGGTGTGCTGCACCCATCAACTCGTCAGCACCCATCAATTCATCATTTATATCAGGTATAACTCCCAATGCAATCCCTCCCCCCTCCCCCCTCCCCATGATAGGCCCCGTGTGTGATGTTCCCCTTCCCGAGTCCAAGTGATCTCATTGTTCAGTTCCCACCTATGAGTGAGAACATGCGGTGTTTGGTTTTCTGTTCTTGTGATAGTTTGCTAAGAATGATGGTTTCCAGCTGCATCCATGTCCCTACAAAGGACGCAAACTCATCCTTTTTTATGGCTGCATAGTATTCCATGGTGTATATGTGCCACATTTTCTTAATCCAGTCTGTCACAGATGGACATTTGGGTTGATTCCAAGTCTTTGCTATTGTGAATAGTGCCGCAATAAACATGTGTGCATGTGTCTTTATAGCAGCATGATTTATAATCCTTTGGGTATATACCCAGTAGTGGGATGGCTGGGTCATATGGTTCATCTAGTTCTAGATCCTTGAGGAATCGCCATACTGTTTTCCATAATGGTTGAACTAGTTTACAATCCCACCAACTGTGTAAAAGTGTTCCTATTTCTCCACATCCTCTCCAACACCTGTTGTTTCCTGATTTTTTGATGATTGCCATTCTAACTGGTGTGAGATAGTATCTCATTGTGATTTTGATTTGCATTTCTCTGATGGCCAGTGATGATGAGCATTTTTTTCATGTGTCTGTTGGCTGTATGTATGTCTTCTTTTGAGAAATGTCTGTTCATATCCTTTGCCCACTTTTTGATGGGGTTGTTTGTTTTTTTCTTGTATATTTGTTTGAGTTCTTTGTAGATTCTGGATATTAGCCCTTTGTCAGATGAGTAGACTGCAAAAATTTTCTCCCATTCTGTAGGTTGCCTGTTCAATCTGATGGTAGTTTCGTTTGCTGTGCAGAAGCTCCTTAGTTTAATTAGATCCCATTTGTCAATTTTTGCTTTTGCTGCCATTGCTTTTGGTGTTTTAGACATGAAGTCCTTGCCCATGCCCATGTCCTGAATGGTATTACCTAGGTTTTCTTCTAGGGTTTTTATGGTATTAGGTCTAACATTTAAGTCTCTAATCCATCTTGAATTAATCTTCATATAAGGAGTAAGGAAAGGATCCAGGTTCAGCTTTCTACTTATGGCTAGCCAATTTTCCCAGCACCATTTATTAAATAGGGAATCCTTTCCCCATTTCTTGTTTTTGTCAGGTTTGTCAAAGATCAGATGGCTGTAGATGTGTGGTATTATTTCTGAGGACTCTGTTCTGTTCCATTGGTCTATATCTCTGTTTTGGTACCAGGACCATGCTGTTTTGGTTCCTATAGCCTTGTAGTATAGTTTGAAGTCAGGTAGCGTGACGCGTCCAGCTTTGTCCTTTTGACTTAGGATTGTCTTGGCAATGCGGGCTCTTTTTTGGTTCCATATGAACTTTAAAGCCGTTTTTTCCAATTCTGTGAAGAAACTCATTGGTAGCTTGATGGGGATGGCATTGAATCTATAAATAACCTCGGGCAGTATGGCCATTTTCACGATATTGATTCTTCCTATCCATGAGCATGGAATGTTCTTCCATTTGTTTGTGTCCTCTTTGATTTCACTGAGCAGTGGTTTGTAGTTCTCCTTGAAGAGGTCCTTTACATCCCTTGTAAGTTGGATTCCTATGTATTTTATTCTCTTTGAAGCAATTGTGAATGGAAGTTCATTCCTGATTTGGCTCTCTGCTTGTCTGTTACTGGTGTATAAGAATGCTTGGGATTTTTGCACATTAATTTTGTATCCTGAGACTTTGCTGAAGTTGCTTATCAGCTTAAGGAGATTTTGGGCTGAGACAATGGGGTTTTCTAAATAGACAATCATGTCATCTGCAAACAGGGACAATTTGACTTCTTCTTTTCCTAACTGAATACCCTTGATTTCTTTCTCTTGCCTGATTGCCCTAGCCAGAACTTCCAACACTATGTTGAATAGGAGTGGTGAGAGAGGGCATCCCTGTCTTGTGCCAGTTTTCAAAGGGCATTTGTCCAGTTTTTGCCCATTCAGTATGATATTAGCTGTGGGTTTGTCATAAATAGCTCTTGTCATTTTGAGGTATGTTCCATCAATACCGAATTTATTGATCATTTTTAGCATGAAGGGCTGTTGAATTTTGTCAAAAGCCTTTTCTGCATCTATTGAGATAATCATGTGGTTCTTGTCTTTGGTTCTGTTTATATGCTGGATTACGTTTATTGATTTGCGAATGTTGAACCAGCCTTGCATCCCAGGGATGAAGCCCACTTGATCATGGTGGATAAGCTTTTTGATGTGCTGCTGAATCCGGTTTGCCAGTATTTTATGGAGAATTTTTACATCCATGTTCATCAGGGATATTGGTCTAAAATTTTCTTTTTTTGTTGTGTCTCTGCCAGGCTTTGGTATCAGGATGATGTTGGCCTCATAAAATGAGTTAGGGAGGATTCCCTCTTTTTCTATTGATTGGAATAGTTTCAGAAGGAATGGTACCAGCTCCTCCTTGTACCTCTGGTAGAATTCAGCTGTGAATCCATCTGGTCCTGGACTTTTTTTGGTGGGTAGGCTATTAATTGTTGCCTCAATTTCAGAGCCTGCTATTGGTCTATTCAGGGATTCAACTTCTTCCTGGTTTAGTCTTGGAAGAGTGTAAGTGTCCAGGAAATTATCCATTTCTTCTAGATTTTCTAGTTGATTTGCGTAGAGGTGTTTATAGTATTCTCTGATGGTAGTTTGTATTTCTGTGGGGTCGGTGGTGATATCCCCTTTATCATTTTTTATTGCGTCTATTTGATTCCTCTCTCTTTTCTTCTTTATTAGTCTTGCTAGTGGTTTGTCAATTTCGTTGATCTTTTCAAAAAACCAACTCTTGGATTCATTGATTTTTTGGAGAGTTTTTTGTGTTTCTGTCTCCTTCAGCTCTGCTCTGATCTTAGTTATTTCTTGCCTTCTGCTAGCTTTTGAATGTGTTTGCTCTTGCTTCTCTAGTTCTTTTAATTGTGATGTTAGAGTGTCAATTTTAGATCTTTCCTGCTTTCTCCTGTGGGCATTTAGTGCTATAAATTTCCCTCTACACACTGCTTTAAATGTGTCCCAGAGATTCTGGTATTTGTATCTTTGTTCTCATTGGTTTCAAAGAACATCTTTATTTCTGCCTTCATTTTGTTATGTACCCAGTAGTCATTCAGGAGCAGGTTGTTCAGTTTCCATGTAGTTGAGCAGTTTGATTGAGTTTCTTAGTCCTGAGTTCTAGTTTGATTGCACTGTGGTCTGAGAGACAGTTTGTTATAATTTCTGTTCTTTTACATTTGCTGAGGAGTGCTTTACTTCCAATTGTTTGGTCAATTTTGGAGTAAGTGTGATGTGGTGCTGAGAAGAATGTATATTCTGTTGATTTGGGGTGGAGAGTTCTTTTTTTTTTTTTTTTTTTGAGACGGAGTCTCGCTCTGTCACCCAGGCTGAAGTGCAGTGGCCGGATCTCAGCTCACTGCAAGCTCCGCCTCCTGGGTTCACGCCATTCTCCTGCCTCAGCCTCCCGAGTAGCTGGGACTACAAGCGCCCGCCACCTCTCCCGGCTAGTTTTTTTTTAAATATTTTTTAGTAGAGACGGGGTTTCACCGGGTTAGCCAGGATGATCTCGATCTCCTGACCTCGTGATCCGCCCGCCTCGGCCTCCCAAAGTGCTGGGATTACAGGCTTGAGCCACCGCGCCCGGCCAGGGGTGGAGAGTTCTATAGATGTCTATTAGGTCCGCTTGGTGCAGAGATGAGTTCAATTCCTGGATATCCTTGTTAACTTTCTGTCTCGTTGATCTGTCTAATGTTGACAGTGGAGTGTTGAAGTCTCCCATTATTATTGTATGGGAGTCTAAGTCTCTTTGTGAGTCTCTAAGGACTTGCTTTATGAATCTGGGTGCTCCTGTATTGGGTGCATATATATTTAGGATAGTTAGCTCTTCCTGTTGAATTGATCCCTTTACCATTATGTAATGGCCTTCTTTGTCTCTTTTGACCTTTGATGGTTTAAAGTCTGTTTTATCAGAGACTAGTATTGCAACCCCTGCTTTTTTGTGTTCTCCATTTGCTTGGTAGATCTTCCTCCATCCCTTTATTTTGAGCCTATGTATGTCTCTGCATGTGAGATGGGTCTCCTGAATACAGCAGACTGATGGGTCTTGACTCTTTATCCAGTTTGCCAGTCTGTGTCTTTTAATTGAAGCATTTAGTCCATTGACATTTAAGGTTAATATTGTTATGTGTGAACTTGATCCCGCCATTATGATATTAACTGGTTATTTTGCTCGTTAGTTGATGCAGTTTCTTCCTAGCCTCGATGGTCTTTACATTTTGGGATGTTTTTGCAATGGCTGGTACCGTTGTTCCTTTCCATGTTTAGGGCTTCCTTCAGGGTCTCTTGTAAGGCAGGCCTGGTAGTGACAAAATCTCTAAGCATTTGCTTATCTGTAAAGGATTTTATTTCTCCTTCACTTATGAAACTTCGTTTGGCTGGATATGAAATTCGGGTTTAAATTCTTTTTCTTTAAGAATGTTGAATATTGCCCCCACTCTCTTCTGGCTTGTAGAGTTTCTGCCGAGAGATCTGCTTTTAGTCTGATGGGCTTCCCTTTGTGGTAACCCGACCTTTCTCTCTGGCTGCCCTTAAGATTTTTTCTTTCATTTCAACTTTGGTGAATCTGGCAATTATGTGTCTTGGAGTTGCTCTTCTGGAGGAGTATCTTTGTGGTGTTCTCTGTATTTCCTGAATTTGAATGTTGGCCTGCCCTACTAGGTTGGGGAAGTTCTCCTGGATGATATCCTGAAGAGTGTTTTCCAACTTGGTTCCATTTTCCCCCTCACTTTCAGGCACCCCAATCAGACGTAGATTTGGTCTTTTTACATAATCCATACTTCTTGCAGGCTTTGTTCATTTCTTTTTCTTCTTTTTTCTTTTGGTTTTTCTTCTCACTTCATTTCATTCATTTGATCCTCAATCGCTGATACTCTTTCTTCCAGTTGATTCAGTCGGTTACTGAAGCTTGTGCATTTCTCACGTATTTCTCTTGTCATGGTTTTCATCTCTGTCATTTCGTTTATGACCTTCTCTGCATTAATTAGTCTAGCTGTCAATTCTTCCACTCTTTTTTCAAGATTTTTAGTTTCTTTGCGCTGGGTACGTAATTCCTCCTTTAGCTCTGAGAAGTTTGATGGACTGAAGCCTTCTTCTCTCATCTCGTCAAAGTCATTCTCTGACCAGCTTTGATCCGTTGCTGGCGATGGGCTGCGCTCCTTTGCAGGGGGAGATGCGCTCTTATTTTTTGAATTTCCAGCTTTTCTGCCCTGCTTTTTCCCCATCTTGGTTTTATATCTGTCTCTGGTCTTTGATGATGGTGACGTACTGATGGGGTTTTGGTATAGGTGTCCTTCCTGTTTGATAGTTTTCCTTCTAACCGTCAGGACCCTCAGCTGTAGGTCTGTTGGAGATTGCTTGAGGTCCACTCCAGACACTGTTTGCCTGGGTATCAGTAGCAGAGGTTGCAGAAGATAGAATATTGCTGAACAGCGAGTGTACCTGTCTGATTCTTCCTTTGGAAGCTTCCTCTCAGGGGTGTACTCCACCCTGTGAGGTGTGGGGTGTCAGACTGCCCCTAGTGGGGGATGTCTCCCAGTTAGGCTACTCAGGGGTCAGGGACCCACTTGAGCAGGCAGTCTGTCCCTTCTCAGATCTCAACCTCCGTGTTGGGAGATCCACTGCTGTCTTCAAAGCTGTCAGACAGAGTCGTTTGCGTCTGCAGAGGTTCCTTCTGCTTTTGTTGTTGTTGTTGTTAACTGTGCCCTGTCCCCAGAGGTGGAGTCTACAGAGACAGGCAGGTTTCCTTGATCTGCTGTGAGCGCCACCCAGTTCGAGCTTCCCAGCGGCTTTGTTTACCTACTTAAGCCTCAGCAATGGCGAGCGCCCCTCCCCCCGCCTCGCTGCTGCCTTGTGGTTAGATCGCAGACTGCTGTGTTAGCAGTGAGGGAGGCTCCGTGGGCGTGGGACACTCCCGGGCAGGTGTGGGATATATTCTCCTGGTGTGCCCGTTTGCTTAAAGCGCAGTATTGGGGTGGGAGTCACCCGATTTTCCAGGTGTTGTGTGTCTCAGTTCCCCTGGCTAGGAAAAGGGATTCCCTTCCCCCTCGCGCTTCCCAGGTGAGGCGATGCCTCGCCCTGCTTCAGCTCTCACTGGTGGGGCTGCAGCAGCTGACCAGCACTGAATGTCTGGCACTCCCTAGTGAGATGACCCCAGTACCTCAGTTGAAAATGCAGAAATCACCGGTCTTCTGTGTCGCTCGCGCTGGGAGTTGGAGACTGGAGCTGTTCCTATTTGGCCGTCTTGCTCCGCCCCCCCCATGTACAGGTTTTACTATTGTTTAGGAAATTTTCCTGCATTCTGCAGTTGTAAAGATATCCTATATTTTATTCTATAATTTCTAGAGTTTTACCTTTTATATTTGCCTTAAATATACAACTAGTGGCCAGGTGCAGTGACTCACGCCTATAATCCCAACACTTTGCAAGATGAGGTGGGAGGATCACTTGAGCCCAGGAGTTCAAGACCAGCCTGGGCAACATAGTAAGAGTTCTATCTCTGCAAAAAATTTAAAAATTAACCTGGTGTACCTGTAGTCCCAGCTACTTGAGAGGCTGAGGTAGGAGGATCACTTGAGCCTGGGAAGTCAAGGCTGCAATGAGCTACGATCACATCACTGTACTCCAGCCTGGGTGACAGAGGAAGACACTATCTTAAAAAAATATATATATATACACACATACACACACACACATGTATATATATATTACATATAATAGTAATATATATAGTGTATATATATAAAGAATAATATATGTTTATAAAACTGGTAACTGATTTAATGGTATGATATAGGTTAAGAATCAAATTTATTTATTCCCTTGTAGATAAACATTTGTCCCAGGCCCACTCACTGAATAAATGTTATTCTCCCCAGTGACTTTTAATTTCTGTTTCAAATTATTTGTGTGGGATTATTTTAGGATTCTGCATTCTTTTCCATTATTCGGCTTATCTACTCTCAAGCAAATGCCACACTGTCCTAACTATTATAAATTTAATAAAAATGTTGAGTGTCAGGTTGGACAAATCTGCCACTCCTTGTTCTTCTGATTGATGATTACCTTGGATATTCTTTTTTCTTTGTAACTCTATCTTAACTTCAGAATGAGACGATTGTGCCGTTCTACTGTCTTTGTAGATTTGTAGATTTCATTGCCTTTATAGATTAATTGGAGGGAGAATTTTAGCTCCAGTTCTTTGTTTTCAAATTTACTTAAACACAATTCTTTTATATAATTTGACTTTAAGTCTGACTTTAATTATTTTCTGTTTTTATATGATTTAAGTCTGACTTTAATGTTTTTCTGTGTTTAGATGATTTGTAATTTGGGTTCAAATGTAAACAAAGAAAAGTAAAGAGCTAACCTGGAAGGAATTGTTTAAAAGAGAAGAAAAGGAGTTTTTGCTGTTGCTTAAATGATATCTATATATTGTTGCTTAAAAGATAAATCTATACACTGAGAAAAAAATAACTTGAGATGGAAACAAGGAAAGTGTGAATCATAAAAGACAGAGTGAGGATCAAAGCTTATGCCTGACCTCCTTGAAGAGTGAGGTGAGGAAGAGGAGACCGGGCTGGCTCCCGGCTGGCTCAGACTGGCTTAGGAACTTCTCAGCTGTATTCTGGAGCAATCCCTGAGGGAGAGAGCTGAGGATCTTGAGATAAATAGTGAGGGTGGGGTAGAATGAATTCATTATGTAAATAATAGTTGCAAGCCAGATGTTCATAGCTGGGGTATACCTTACTTGCCTGAGGCGGCTGTACAATGCATTTTGAGGTAGTTTTCATATCCTCAGGGGCCTTGCTATCAAATTCCAAAATTACTCCCTCTCCTTAGACAGCTTGCTTCACAACTGCTGAAAAAAGAAACCATTAGGATGGTCTCACATTGAGGAAATTTTGGTAAAGTATGTTACATGCAAACAGGAAGAGTGCAGGAATTAAGCAATCCAGATAATTACTGTCATGAATGTTGGATGGTGTGAAAAAGAGAAAAGATACTGCTTTTCAATGTTTATACCGAAGTACATAAAATGAAAAAGGAATGCCACAGAGCTAATTTCTTTTTTAACCCACACAGGCTTTTAGCTGCTCGGATCCCATAAAAATCAAAAGGACGAATGTGACTTAAACTTGCTTTACTGAAGCACATTTTCACAACCTGGTGTTTAAATTGAGCTTTGGGGCACTCAAATAATCCCACAGGCATGTAAAATCTGATACTATATCTGTATCTCAGTATACTGCTCTGGGATTTAGAATCCCAATTGGCAACCTGGGAAAACCATATTACTTACACTTGCTCAAATAGTCTCTAATTAGTTCTTCTGACCTTCTTGTATACTAATAAATGGCCCATTACAGAACATTAAAACTGAATCCTTTCTATTAAAAAAATGATTTCCTTGCAAGTGAACATGATCTAGGTTTAATGTACAATGTTAGTTAACATTAGGTTGTTCTAATGTACAGTGAATGCTTTCCTGTAGGAAGTGATTGTAACACTAATTAGGCTTTCTGATTTAGTCAATTAGCTGAGAGGGGGATGAATCTTCCTACCCTGATCTAGATATTGCTTATATTCTTAGTTTGTTTTTGGTCTATTACTTTGTGATCGAAAGAGCTGAAAATGCTAATGTGAAATTATATAATGAGCCTTGGAAAATTATGAGCCTGAAGAGACATTTGGAACACCTCATCAGGTCAATTTTCAAGTTTTAATTGGTTGGCGGCATGAACAGGCTGATTCAATAGAACTTCTTTTGGATTCTGGTCACACCCTCATTCCATCCAAAGCTGTGTAGCTCCCTTAGTACACTGTCACACATAGTAGGGGTCCAAGAGTTATGTGTTAGATTAATATTGTTAAATACTCTGGGTGACCAGTGATGAAAATTTCTGAAACATTTTCCTAAGAAGTCAATAAATGCATATTTATTGAGCACCCATATGTGGCCAGGATTGTGCATGAGCATCTCTAAGGAAAATGCAAAAGAAGCATTAAATCTGTTGGTAGGAGACAATACAGGGAAAATATTAAATATTTATTTGAAATTCCTATATTTATTCCCATTGACCCCAGGAGGAAGTATCCTTTGCTTCTCAGCTATTCATAGTTTTGGAGAGGAATATTGGATAAACTGACAGTGGCCAACTTACTTAAGAACAGGGAAAGTTGTTCCTAAATTTCTAATGGAAGAGTAGGATGTTGGGAATGAAGTTTTTGGTGTCACAAAAAAAAAAAAAGAAAAGAAAAAATTAGCACAGGTACAAATGATCTCTCAGCAAGGCGAGCTTTACTTTCTGCAGAAAGGGTGCTACTCAATAGCTGTCCAGCCATGAGAGCACACCAAACAAAGGAGGCAGAGTTATTTATAATCTGACGTGTCTACCCTACTGCTGTGTCCAATTTCCATTGGGTGGAATAGGACCTCACATTTTACACATTACCCGATTGGCTATTAGTTTAAAACTGTTTTAATTGGGTAAGGGGAACAGAAGAAAGAAAGAAAAGGAAGCTGCCCAGGGATAGTTAAGGAAGCATCTCCAAATAAGGAATGGCATGCACTATGTATATTAGTGTGTATATATATATGTATATATTAGCAATCTTATAATAAGAAATTGTGACTTTTTATAATCTTTGTAGAAGATCTTTCCCATTTCTCACAAGGAGGCTAGAAGTGGCCAGAGAATGGAGTGAGAAAAGTCAAAATGGTGATGAACTTTGCATGAGAAGGCAGAGCATGAAGCAGAAAAGAGAGTGAGAAGTTGCTCTAAGGAGTAGATCTTAGAGTACTCCTACAGAGTCAAAGAGAAATATTTAGTGAATTTTAAATAAATTCCTACTTGGTAATATGTGAGGTAAACAACTTCCTTGTCTTTTCAGAAAACCCTCAGTAAAAATACCTCTTTATGAAGTTTTTGGAGTCTGATTTGTGGAGAGGTTTGGAAATAGGACTTAGACTGGTCTTAAGAACTGGTTACATTCAAATTATTGAAAGAAACATAACAGGATATACTCAAGTACTCATTTATCTAGCATGAACTATAAATACAGGAGTTGTTTTTGCCACCAAAGCTGGACACATGATTTGTAAAATGTGATTTACCTGTACTTATTTAGTTGATTAAAATTTCTTGGCCGGGCGCGGTGGCTCAAGCCTGTAATCCCAGCACTTTGGGAGGCCGAGACGGGCGGATCACGAGGTCAGGAGATCGAGACCATCCTGGCTAACACGGTGAAACCCCGTCTCTACTAAAAATACAAAAACTAGCCGGGCGAGGTGGCGGGCGCCTGTAGTCCCAGCTACTCGGGAGGCTGAGGCAGGAGAATGGCGGAAACCCGGGAGGCGGAGCTTGCAGTGAGCTGAAATCTGGCCACTGCACTCCAGTCCGGGCGACAGAGCGAGACTCCGCCTCAAAAAAAAAAAAAAAAAAAAAATTTCTTTATAATTAAATTAAATTTTAATTTTAATTTAATTAAATTAAAATTTCTGAAATGTTTATCTACTCAATCAATAAATGTTTCTTTTGAGGACTTATGTGTATCCAGAATGAATTGTGCATGACAAACCCTAAGGAAAATTAAAAAGACATGCTAAATGTGGCTCTTTGAAACAACATAATAAAGATTATTTTAGGTAATTATAAACTGTCTTAGATTGGGGCTATCCCAGAAAACCCAGGCCATAGGCTTACTAACTACATGCTATCAGGAAGTTAAGCAAGAGATCAGAGAAGATTTTAATAAAGCAACCACTTTTTTTTTTTTTTTCTGAGTTGCTATGGTGGGAATTTTACTAAATAATATTTATTGAGCACCTAGTAGGTGCCAGGTGCCCTGCTAGGCCCCAGCACATATATAAGGCATTAAGCATGCCCTTCAGAAAAGCATGGTCAAAGGAGGAAAGAGAGAGAGCAAGATATACAAACAAATATTATGGTAAATAAAATAAAGGTCATGATAGCTGTTACTGCAAATTTAGCCTGACTGACCCCATGACCCTGTTGAGCTAGGCTTTGCCCATCCAGGTGCAGAGGTAGGAATCCTGATGATTAAGCAGGGATAGCAAGTGAGGTCAAAGGAATTGGTGAAGGATGTTAGATAAATAGAAATGTACAAGGGACAGGAAGTAAATGCAGGAAAGAGATCTTCATTCAATGGCATGAAGTCTAGTAGACGTTTGGGGACTTAGTTGGTATCCAGTATTTCAAGAGTTTTCCAACTGCACTTCTTATTAGCAGGCCCAGCTCAAAATTAGCAAGTGAATCTTCTTTAAAATATGACACATATGCTGTTCTCTCAAAGGTCTCACAGTTGTTTAAGAGCATAAGTCCAGACTTTTTCTGACATTCAAGATCATTTACAATTTAGCCCCAACATACAATTTTGACCTTCAAAAATAGCATTTTTATATATTTCAACCACATAAATTTGTCTCTCTTTACTCCTCCACACATATGCTCAACTTTAGTCACGCTTGACTTCTTTATTGTCTCTGTGTCTTTTTAAAAAATTCCTAATTGCTAAAAACCCTTTTCTAATACTGTTCCTTCATGAAGTTCCTCCAGGTCCCTCTTGACTCCCACCTACAATATGCGATTTCTTTCTCAGCTGAATATACATTGTAATTGATTTCTCTCTATGGTATATTCTGTCTTACATTATTATTATTTATGTACATCTATGTTTTTTAACCTCTGATTATAAGAGATTCTTACTATAATCAACTTTTGATCTTTCCTCTCGTCTTACTCATAGCAACTAATACAATGTAAGGCTATAAATTACAGTTAAAATAAACAAAATTGAGTGTTTGATAGTGAGAGACTTGAAGATCCAAAGCAGAAATTAAGGAGAGATATTGAGTTGTGATCCACTGGAGGGCTGATTGAAGAATCTCTCTTTCTCCTTTCCTCTTTCCCCCATGCTTTCTGTTCAGAGAGAGAGAGACAGAGAAAGAGAGAGAGAGAGAAAGAGAGAGAGAGAGAGAGAGAGTGTGTGTGTGTGTGTGTGTGGTGGAGGTTCTTCTTAATATGTAAATGGAGACTAGGAAATCTAAAAATACTAGTAGTTACGAGTAGGCAAAACCACTATAACCTCCTTATTTATTGTGTAGATGGACAGTTTCATTTAAACACTGAATAATAAAAAATCTTTTTGGGGGGATTTCAATATACAATTTTTCAACAGTTTCAATTAATGGATATAAAGTATTTTCAATGCCAGTGCTTTTTGAGAATGAATTTGATCCTAAAGACTTTTGTCTCCTACTTGCATGAGAATTTTTTTTTTTAAACAAAAAACTACTATTTTTTTAAAAAAAGAATTATTTTGGAGTAGAGTAGAGCATCTGTGAATACAGGTAGAAAACTTGAATTCAGTACTTGAATAATGAAAGATAAGAAAAAGGAAAAAGTAGAAAGGAAGATGGGCATACAATAAAACAACACACGCATTCAAATCAATGGTGAGAATCTGCATTTGCTAATGTATTTCCAGCTGTAGCTAGTTTACTACTCAAGGTGTTTTCCTTATGCCTGTAGAAGGTAGGTATTTTTTTGTATGTGGAAAATGAGGTTCAGAAAGATCATGTAATCTACTCACATTGTCTTTCTTGCTATAGCTTTTGCTCTCTCCCCTGAAGCACTCATCACTCTATATTCTTCCTATAGTCTATACTTCTGCTCTCTTGCTCTATTCTGTACTTTTGGCTAACCTTTCATCCCTAGATCCTGCTCTAAAACAGCAACTTGTCCAAATGAAGATATTCTTATCTAATATTTACACAACTTTCATTTGTTCTGATCCCTTCTCCCTCTGCTGTTCTGACAGAGGTGTCCAAGGGAGAGAATACAGTCATGGGTTCTTAGTTTCTGTTTCTGGTTGGGCCAGTAAAGCCCCTTCCTCATCCTTCTTTTTTACTTATCGCTAGAGACAGAAACTAAAAACCATGGCTTCCGGCTGCTAAAAGCCTAAAACAAAACAAAACAGAACAATAACAACAACCAAATAAGGTGGGCTGGACAAGCTTCACACAACATTGCTATTGATCTTCATTTAATCTAGGTTTTTTTTTTCAGTATTATTCTTCCTGTTTATCTGATTAGAGGAAAGAGGCTCAGAAAATTTATGAGATTTTCCCCAAGTTACATTCTGTTATGGGTTGAATTGTGTTCCCCCCCCCCACTTCCCCACTCCCTACCCCCTCCTTTTTAAATTGATATATTAATGTCCTAACCCGCAATACCCCAGAATGGGATCTTATGGGGAAATACATTGTGGAAGTAATTAGTTAAGATGAGGTCATACTAGAGGAAAATACTCCCCTAATGCAATATGACTGGTATCCTTATAAAAAGGGGAAATTTGGAGACAAACACACCACAGGAAAAACGCCATGTGAAGATGAAGGCAGCGATCAGGGTGATGCTTCTACATACCAAGGGACACCAAAGCTTCAGAAAACCACCAGAAGCTAGGGAAGAGGCATGGGACAGATCCTTCCTTACAGCCTCAGAAGGAACCAACCCTGATAATGCCTTGATCTTGGACTTCTAGCCTCCAGAACTGTGAGACAATTAATTTCTGCTGTTTAACCCACCCCATTTATGGCACTCTGTTATGGCACCCTTGGCAAACTCATACAGATTCCAATCCAGAACACTCAAGTCCTGTGCTCTTTCCACTACATCACAGCTTCATCTTCTGAATGGATATTTCTTGGACTTCGGTCTTAAGGCCTAAGTCCTTAATGCAAAGTTAGTGGGAACCACAGAAGTGAAAATGATTTTTTTCTACCATGGTGTCCTAGAAAGTTTTATTGAAAAGACTTCATTTGCTAGGGGTCTTGATCAATAAGTTGGAGTCTACTAGATATAGGCAGATTGGTTAAGGTGAGGGATTCTAGGTAGAAGAAATACCATATCTTGCATCCAAAGATAACAAAGGAGGGACATAGTCGATTAAATAATGATTTGGGAGCAGTAGATAGATTATGAAAAAGTCCTGAGTAGGCAGTAAAGAATGTAGAGGTTTTGATATTTTAGAAAAATCTGTAGAGGATTGATATTTTTAGAAAAAACAGTTCTTACCACAAGGATAGACTTGAAGAGAAGCCATAGGAAGCTGTTGTAATTGATACGATTCTAGACTCAACTTATGCATCAGCCTAGGTCAACTTAGTTCCACTGATACCCTAACCTAGACCTCACTTATTTGCCTGTCTTACTGGGCAGAGAGGCCCTAATAACATCCTTTACCAGAACCATGAATCCTCTATCACAGCCAGAGTCATCTCATCTTTCAATAGTACCAAACTTCATAGCACATGATAGGGTTTGACTCTGTGTTGCCACCCAAATATCATCTTGTAGCTCCCATAATTCCAACGTGTTGTGGGAGGTCCCAGGTGGGAGATAATTGAATCACGGAGGTGGGTCTTTCATGTGCTGTTCTTGTGATAGTGGATGGGTCTCATGAGATCTGATGGTTTTAAAAATGGGAGTTCCTCTGAGGAAGCTCTCTTTACCTGCTGTCATCCATGTAAGATGTAACTTGCTCCTCCTTGCCTTCCACTATGATTGTGAGACTTCCCCAGCCATGTGGAACTGTAAGTCCAGATAGACCCCTTTCTTCTGTAAATTTCTCAGTCTTGGGTGTGTCCTTATTAGCAGCATGAAAATGGACTAAAACAGTAAATCGATACCAGTAGAGTAGGGTGCTGCTGAAAAGATATCCAAAAATGTGGAAGCAACTTTGGAACTGGGTAACAAGCAGAGGTTGAAACAGTTTGGAGGGCTTGGAAGAAGAGAGGAAAGTGTGGGAAAGTTTGGAACTTCCTAGAGACTTGTTGAATGGCTTTGACCAAAATGCTAATAGCAATATGGACAATAAAGTCCAGGCTGAGGTGGTTTCAGATGGAAATGATGAACTTTTTGGGAACTGGAGCAAAGGTGACTCTTTTATATTTTAACAAAGAGACTGGTGGCATTTTTCACCCACTCTAGAGATTTATGGAACGTTGAACTTAAGAAAGATGATTTGGGGTATCTGGCAGAAGAAATTTCTAAGCAGCAAAACATTCAAGAGGTGACTTGGGTGCTGCTAAAGGCATTCCGTTTTAAAAGGGAAACAGAACATAAAAGTTTAGAAAATTTGCAGCCTGACAATGCAATAGAAAGGAAAATCCCATTTTCTGAGAGAAATTCAAGCCAGCTGTAGAAATTTGTATAACTAATGAGGAGCCAAATGTTAATCACCAAGACAATGGTCATGTCAGAGACCTTTGCAGCAGCCTCTCCCATCACAGGCCCAAAGGTTTTGGAGGAAAAAATGGTTTAGTGACCCGGGTCCAGGGTCCTTCTGCTGTGTGCAGCCTAGGGTCTTGGTGTCCTGCATCCCAGCCACTCCAGCCGTAACTAAATGAGGCCATGTTATAGCTTGGGCTGTTGCTTCAGTGGGTAGAAGCCCCGAACCTTGGCAGCTTAAGCCTGTGGGTGCACAGAAGTCAAGAATTGAGGTTTGGAAACCTCCACCTAGATTTCAGAGGATGTATGGAAATGCCTGAATGCCCAGGAAGAAGTTTGCTCAAGGGGTGGGGCTCTCATGGAGAACCTCTGCTAGGGCAGTGCAGAAGGGAAATCCACAGTGGGGTCGGAACCCCCACACAGAGTCCCTACTGGGGGCACTGCCTGGTGGAGCTGTGAGAAGAGGGTCACTGAACTCCATACCCTAGAATGGTAGATCCACTGACAGCTTACACCAAGTGCCTGGAAAAGCCACACACATTCAACACCAGTGGGCAACCAGGAGTGATGCTATATCCTGCAGAACCACAGGGGTGGAGCTGCCCAGGGCCATAGGAGCCCACCTCTTGCATCAGTGTGACCTGGATGTGAGACATGGAGTCAAAGGAGACCATTTGGGAGTTTTAATATTTGACTGCTCTGCTGGATTTCAGACTTACATGGGGCCTGTAACCCCTTTGTTTTGGCGAATTTTTCCCATTTGGAACAGCTGTATTTACCCAATACCTATACCCCATTGTATCTAGGAAGTAACTAGCTTGCTTTTGATTTTACAGGCTCATAGGTGGAAGTGACTTGTTTTGTCTCAGATGAGACTTTCCACTGTGGAGTTTTGAGTTAATGCTGAAATGAGTTGAAACTTTGGGGGACTATTGGGATGGCATGATTTGTTTTGAAATGTGAGGACATGAGATTTGAGAGGGGAAGAGGTGGAATGATATGGTTCGGCTCTGTGTCTCCACCCAAATCTCATCTTGTAGCTCTCATACTTCCCACGTGTTGTGGGAGGGCCCAGGTGGGAAATAATTGAATCATGTGGGTGGGTCTTTCCTGTACTGTTCTCGTGATAGTGAATGTGTCTCATGAGATCTGATGGTTTTAAAAACAGGAGTTTCTCTGCACACGCTCTCTCTTTGCCTGCTGCCATCCACATAAGATGTGACTTGCTCTTCCTTGCCTTCTGCCATGATTGTGAGGCCTCCCCAGCCATGTGGAACTGTAAGCACAATAAACCTCTTTCTTTTGTAAATTGCCCAGTCTTGGGTCTGTCTTTATCAATAAGCAGCAGTAAAATTGACTAATACAGCACATATAATAGTAAGAACCAAGTGTGCATGGAGACGGGCTTTCCCAGCAGATTCTCAGAGGGGCCAGGTAACATAACTAGAAGTAGAGAGGAGTTAACACCAATGGGATTGTAGCTAGTTGAAGATGGGAGACAGAGAGGAGTACAAAAGATGAAGAGCCTTCTCTTTTTGACAAGTTCTGAGCAGAGACTATTTAGTCCTGACAATCAGCTATAGGTTTTTGTTTGTTTGTTTGTTTTGTTAGATATTGTGGCCAGTTCACCCTATCTTTGCTTTGTTTCATATCCTACTTCACTTTTATTTTCCTTCAGTCCTACTTTCCTAGGACTATCCTGCCTTACTCCCATAAAACAAAATGAAACACCAACATGTATGTTTTGCCTCAGTCTCTGGGATAGGCTAAGACAACTTTATGAGGAGTGATTCTAGCAATCAGACTCTCAAATAGTAGTTCGAAGTTGAATTGGCCACTGGTTTCAAGGCATTAGGATCCCTAGCATGCAATAATATTACAGTTGTTAAAGTTTACTTTTGCATGTTGATGGATATGTCTATGGCCTTGATGGTGGTGATGGTTTCATGGATGTATGCTTGTCTCCAAACTCATTGAATTAGTACACAATAAATATGCATGTCAATACTTCAATAAAATGGCTTTAAAAAGCTTACTTTTATAGTTAATTGGGAAAAGGCTTAGGGCCCCTACTTGCCAAGTTAAAGCATATTGTTAAAGCCACAGGCAGGTTTAAAGGAGATTTTTATCTCATATAGCCATATGGCGGACGGTGCTAGAAATCAGGCCTAGGATCCCATTACAAAGTAGAGCTGCAACGAAGACTAAATGCAGAGCCATTCCAGGTGTCCTGTGTCAACACTGAATGCCTGATAGGGAGAAAGTAGGACCCTTGACATTTGAGTAGACAAGTCTTAAGAATAGAAAGCCCTGAACTTCCTCCAAATGCTCCTGGGTAGCAGAAGAAGCCCTTTCTCCCTTTGTTAGAGGAGAACAGCCTCCATTTACCTGATGTCTCAGTCTGTTCAGGCTGTGATAACAAAATACTATAGACTGGATGGCTTATAGACACTAGAAATTTATTTTTCACAGTTCTGGGGAGGCTGGGAAATCCAAGATCAAGGTGACAGCGTAGTTGGGGGTCTGGTGAGGGCCCTCTTTCTGGTTCAAAAATGGTGGCATCTAGCTGTGTCCTCACATGATGGAAGAGAGAAGACAGTCTGTGGGGTCTTTATTATAAGGCCACTAATCCCACTTATCAAGGTTCTAACCTCATGACCTAGTAACCTCCCAGAAACCCTGCTTCCAAAATCACATTGGTGATTAGATTTCAACCTATGAATATGGAAGGGAGACAAATATTCAGACCATAGCACCTGAATACCACTCAATAGCCTCAGCTCAGAAGATGCCATGCGAGATGATGCCTGCTCTTCTCAAGATGTGCCACCAACACCACTCAACGCCTGTAGCTCAATATCAGGATAGAGTCTCAACACAGACTCAGTGGGAATCAAAATCCCCATTTGAGACAGACAAAACCTACAATAGAAAGAAATTATAGAATTTGTTATATGCCAACGGGAATTGGGAGAATATATATATGAGAGTGGATTTTATGTGTTGGCATGGGAATGTACAATGAAAACTGAATTTGAAAAAACCCATTGACGTGGTGGGCATTCAACAGTGACTCAGGATTCAGTGTTGTGGTGGGTTCACTTGCGGACTGGTTTCGGTATTTTGTTGGAATGATTTATTGCAGCTTGGTCATGATGATGACCTATGATGAATAAAGTAGAGAGGCTAGAACTTCCCGAGAAGACTCAGGGAGGTGGGAATGTTAGACTAGTGTTGTTAGGTAAGACTCACTACTTGACTATGGTCCCTGGGAGGGTTTCAGAGAAGTAACAGGGAGGACTGTCCCTTCATGAAGGCAATAAGGAATGTCCTGAGAACAAGACACCAAAATCTTTGAGATGCTTATTGGTTGTCGTGTGCTGTCTGCAGGCTGTGGTTGACAGTCAGATATGCCACAGAACCAAGATCGCTATTATCTGTAGGGAGGCTGGGATTTCATTATGCCAGGGGTCAGATGATAGTACTTAAACATCAGAGACAAGATGAATTTTATTACAGAATTGGAAGTAAAGGTAGCACATTGTGACAATCGAGGTTCCTTTACCTGCAGGATTCTGTGGCAGTGGTCAATAGGTCATGGTATGCCTAAGAGTGAGATAGAGGAACAGGTAATGTATTGCTCATTTTGTGTATAAAAAATAAAAATAAAGACAGTGGCAAGGAGAACTTAGTTGCTATAATGGAAAATTGACATCCCTCATTCAGTTTACAAATCCAAGTCAATTTGTAGATCTAGATCTCATTGATTGAAGGGGCGGTCAAATCCCTTTAAGAAACACACCATAGCACCATCACATGTACATCTAGTAAATTCTTCTTTGAACTGGACAGTGAAAGAGGGGTACAAAAATTTTTCAAAAATATTAGATTTGTGATCTTATGTGATATGCCATCATGGACACTCAGGGAGAATGGGGGCTTATGGAAGGCAGGTGATAAATGGATTTGCAGTCCAAGACTGTCTCATAACTGGTCCTGTGGGTCCACGGATCCAACCTGTGGCCATTTCCCATTCCCATAAGGTAAAATTGGGATAGATGGACTTAGCTGCCAACAGAATTCTATCAGTGGTTCTCTGATTTGTGGAGTAAGGACTATCATGACAGGAAGAGTCATATGGGAGTTCCTGTTCCTGCCCCCACCCCTTGGACCACACAGTGCATCCAGAAGCAATATTGCATTCCAGAGGGGATTGTAGAGATTCACATTTTTGTTAAGTACTTGAAGCACTGAGGAATAGCAGTTTATTTCCTATCTCTGCTCAATTTATCTGTCTGGCCTTTGCAATAATCTGATAAACCATGACAAATTATTTAAAAAAAGAATCACTATAAACTTGGAAACCCCAATCACAGTATCTGGGTTATGACTTTTTACTGCAGTAGATCAACATAGCCTGTGGTGCTTGCTATGCAATTATTGATTTGGTGAATGTTTCCTGTTAGATCCCCTTCGGTATGTAGCCCTCACTCTCTTGCACAGGGTTATACAACTCAACTGCTTTCTGTACTAATACAGGGACCCATATAATTTTGACATTCTTTAGACTGTCACATTGCTCATCTATGTTGATGACATCATGCTAACTGGAACTCGCGAGTAAGGGGAGGCAAATAACCTAGATGCTTTCATAAAACATGTATGACAAAGGGGAGAAAAGAAAAACCCCAGAAAGATTCAGGGCCTGATACCTCAGTGAAATGCTCAGGAGCCCAGTGGTCTGGAGCATGTTGGGAAATCTCTTGATAAAGGACTTGTACCTCTTATCACTAAGAAGGCTGCATCTTGCATCCCTTATCATTAAAAGACCCAGTACTAGTAGACCCATTTGCATTTGGAAGGCAGTATATGTTACTTATTTAGCAGGGTGATTTGGAAAACTGCCAGTTTATAATTGAATACAGTACAAAAATGGCCTCTGTCATAGGTGCAGGCTGCAGCACAAGCCACCCTACCATTTGGACCAAATGACCCAGCAGTTCCAACAGTGCTAGAAGTAACAATCATTGTAAAGAAGGATGGTCCAGGAGGAGAGTCTTGGTGCAGGCCTCTAGGGCTCTGGAGCTCCCAGTGTGTTGTAGAACCTTGATAGAGACTGAGTGGCTGATCACAGTACAAAAAATGAGGATGGGACCAGCGTTACCCATCATGAATTGAGTGTCTGTGTACCTCAGACATCATAATGCCAAGTGGACACAGCAGCAAACCATTGTAGCACGGAAGATGTACCTTCAGAACTGGACCTGAGCACATGAAATACATTGGGCTCAGACTTCCAAGGCACTTACACCCGATGTACCAATGCCTCTCCTGTAATCTATATCTATGACTTTATGGGGCTTCCTTATGATCAATTAATAAGGAGGAAAGAATAACTTTGTCCTGTTTCACAAATGGGTTGGCAAGTTATATAGGTGCTATCTGGAAATGAATTGCTTTTCCATTACAGCAGCACTTAGAAGTGGTCCTCGAAGAATGTGTTGACAGAAACTTCTCATATTGGGCAGAAACATCAGCAGTTCACCTGGTTGTCCACCTTGTCTAGAGACAAGATGAATTGAGTTACAGGCATTCAGACACTCCTGGCTAGTGGCTGGTTCCTGGACTTGTCCAGCAGATCAGAGGTTGCGGAGGAATAATCCTAAAAGAATAAGGACAACACATTGGGAGGTAGGTCTTTGAGGAGGGGCATAAGGTGAGTAAACCTTTGTTTCTTGTGCTCACTAGAAAGCATCACCTCAGCACGGACTGTAAATAACCAAGGTGAACAAGTGGCCCTGTCCTGTAGTTATCCTACAGCACTGCTCTTAGTACCCAGTACTTCTCTAGTGGGCCTGTAACCTGAGTGGCTATGAGGCAGAGATGGAGTCTAAAAATGAATTCAACAACACGGCCTTCCTCTTAATGAAGGCTAATCTAGCTACTGGCAGTGTGGAATGCACAATTTGCTATCAGGAGTGAGTAATACTTAGCCCTGAATTGGCACCATTTTTTGGAGGGAATGGCCAGCCCACATAGTGCCAGGTCAATTACATTGATCCTCTTCTCTCTTGGAGGGGGCAGTTCATCCTTACCAGAAGCAATAATAGGTCAAATAATGTGAATTTGTAAATACTGGACAATTTTTGGCCTGTATTAGTGACTAAGACCAAAAACATTATTCCAGACAAGAATATGGCAGACAGAACAATGCTCCTCTCTTCCCCAAACATATCTACATCCAATCCCCAAAACCTGTGAACAAGTTAGGTCCTGTAGCAAAGGAGAATTAAGGTTGCAGATGGTATTAAGCTTACTAATCAGCTGACCTTAAGATGAGAAGAGTTGACCAGGCGTGGTAGTTCAACCCGTAGTCCCAGCACTTTGGGAGGTTGAGATGGGTGGATCACCTGAGGTCAGCAGTTCAAGACCAATCTGGCCAACATGGTGAAACCCCATCTCTACTAAAAATACAAAAACTAGCCGGGCATGGTGGTGTGTGCCTGTAATCCCAGCTACTCGGCTGGGAGTCACTGGATTCACTCCTGAGGCAGGAAAATGACTGGAACCTGGGAGGCGGAGCTTGCAGTGAGCCAAGATAGCACCACTGCACTCCAGCCTGGGTGACAGAGCGAGACTCCATCTCAAAAAAAAAAAGAGAGAGAGAGAGAGAGGAGTATCCTGGATTTTTCAGGTTGCTTAATAGCTAATTATTAGGGTCCTTAAACTTGGAAGACAGAATCAGAAGGGAGATACCAATGTGAGGACTCAGCTCAACCTTGATAGATAAAGAAGGGGATCATGAGTCAAAGAATGTGGGAAGCTTCTAGAAGCCAGAAACAGCAAGGAAACAGATTCTTCTTGTAGAGAAATGCAGAAAGGAATGTATCCTATTGACTTGATCCTAGACCAGTGAGATCCATATTTGACTTCTGATCTATAGAACTGTGAGATAATTAATTTGTGTTGTTTTAAGCCAGTAAATTGTGATAATTTGTCACAGCTTTAATAGAAAACAAATATAGTGAGTTTGTTTTTCCTGCCTTCAGTGCAATCCCAGCCTTATATTCCAAGCCTTTACAGAAAGCCTTATCCATTGACATGGTTTCTCACACAACATTGCTTTGGGCCCAGAGATCCATTTTTTGGCAAAGGAGGTGCACCACTGGGCTCATTCACAAGAAATTGATGTGTGTTCCTCATAATTTGTATATAGACAGCTTGATAAGATGAGGAATAGGCTCAGTTAAGGCACCAGCTCAGGGGCAACTTTTAAGAGGTTAGTGCAATATATGTGCTACACCTACAACCTGAACATGGAACTGTGTCCCTGATAGCAAGAATATTTAAGATGAAGAAAAAAGAGAGAGACGTAGGATTTGTTCATTCTCACTGCACTTCCATTCTCCCACATGTCTCTTATCCTAGAAAAGTTAGGCTTTGTTAGGTTGGAACTGAAATCTCTACATACTGCTTGGCTACTTTAGGATTTCCCTGCCAGTAGATCATCAGGCAAAAAGGAGTTACCCTATAGATTAGGCTAATTGATCCCGACTACTATCAGGAAGTAGGGTTTCTACTACACAATGGGGGAAGGATGTGGGGACTCACTGGCTCTTCCCTTGGTGCTTCTGTGGACTCTGATATTTGTTAACAGGCAGTGGTAGCAATAACAGCCTGACAATGACAAGGTGACTAAGACTTCAGATCCTTCCAGAATGAAGGTCTGGGTCACCTTATGAAACAAGAAATCCAGATCAGCTGGAATTCTGGCTAAGGACAAAGAAAATATAGAATGGGTAAGGGAAGGGAGAGGTGATGACTGTCAATAGGGTTTTCGGATCAGCTAAAGCAGCTACAAGTGTAGCTTGGGTTGCGAACCCTCTATGCGTTGTTTTAGAAGATGGCAACTGGCTCAATCTTGGAAGATTATAATTTTTTACCTCCTCTCCACGGAATAAGTAAGGGCACCTTGCTCACATATAAGATTCATATGTTATTAGAGAGTGTAAGCAGAATGGAGTGGCACTCAGTGAATTTTATCAGACTCAATTTACTGTCATTTCGTATCAGCCTGACTCCCTTGCATACCCACTCCAACTTCAGTCGTTTGCCTTGCTTTCTATCTGGATTGGTCCTAAAGAGCAGCTGCTCACACCATGCTGGGCTGCAGCCTCAGTCATCCCATCTCCTAATACCTCCAGTTGTTTGTATCCTCCCCGGGAATTTAGGGCTGAGCTTTAGGGCAACCTTCATCTCATTCACTACAATTCTATGGAAAAGCTATAGTAGCTCAGTGCTTAGGTCCTACTTGCATGCATGCCTGGAGACTCTAATTTCTTTGGTGGCTGTCTAGGGTGGGAGAAAGAAACTATAATAGAAGTGTGGGAAAAATAAAGCCCCAAGAGGTGGACTTTGACCAGTGAGAGATAGAAGACAGGATCAGATCATCTGCTTACTGTTCCTCTCTCCTAGATTTTTTTCTAGCAGTGCTTTCCTTCCACCTTGTGGAACTGAGGCATTGTCTAGACTTCCTCAAGAAGCTGTGGCCAGTTCAGTAACAGATCATCTTATTTTTGCTTTTCCTCCTTTGTTGCCTCACTTTTCTTTTTCCTTCACTCTTCCTCTCAATAACATTTTAGCACTGATGCTTTGCCTTAAACTCTGATTTTTAGAAAACCAAGGCTAAGATATTTTGCTTGAGTCATGCTGAAGACTTGAACTATAGGAGTCAATGAAGATGGTAAAGAGGGGTAGGTACATTTGTGAGACAATTAAGGGAGATGAATTGTCCATACTTGCTATTGCGTGGGATTGGACTTGGAGAACTGAATGAGGGTAAGAGAGGTGATTATGAAAACTATGAAGCTTATAGTGTTGAAAACTGCTGAAATGATATGTTAACTGGGATTTCAAATATTAGATGTTTGGAGAGAAGGTAATGAGCTGAATTTTGAATATATTCTTTTTGAGGTAGCTGTGGGACATCCAGGTGTTGAAATCTAGGTGCAAGTTGAGAATGTGTGCTTGCAGCTAAGGTGGCAGCATTAGTAAATGAAGGGTTGAGGTCAGCTTGCTACAGTGTAAATTTTTTATACACATAGATATTTTACGACCACATTTCTAGCAGACATGTAGGTGTGTTTCAGCAGTGAATGTAACACCTTTTGGAAAATAAATCATCCAATAGCATTTATTTGAATGTCCCTTGCCCTAAAACATTTTAACGCTCCTGTCATTTATTTCTTCCAAATCATCGATCATTTATCCTTTCCTGGCTAAGGCCACATTCATCCACAGGGCTGGCTATGATGTGCTATCAGAGGCACAAATAAGGCTGCTGTGTTTCAAGAAGTATCTCTTCTACTGCCTTGCTTAAGCTTGATTTTCACAATTAGTGATTCTACTGTTGAAAGATGTAATGTGTCAAAACTGGGTAGATTATTACTGGTTTTGGAGAGATTGAGAGTAAGCTTCTCTCTGAGTGAAGATTTTGATTACAAGGAAACGTGGATGTATATGTGCTTGTATCTGTGTGTGTGTGTTTGGGGGAAGCAGGGTGTGATCGGTGATGTAAAAGGGAGTAATAGTGTTCTGTTTAGTTAAGAGCTCAGGCTGTTGGGTTAGTGACCTGGGTTCAAACCCAGCTGTGTGCCTTGGAAATGTGACTGCACTGAGATTCAATTTCATTGCATCCATAAAATTGAGTATAATTATAATAAATGTCTATAGGGCTGTTTTGTGAATTAAATGAGAAAATGGATGAAGGGTACTTAGTTTACAGCAAGCTCTGACAAATTATTAATAATTTTAAAGGTATAGATTGTAATACTAAAAATAAACATTACTGTCTTTATAGTATCGTCCATAAAAGACCTTTTTATGATATAAACGTCATGCACATGTACCCTAGAACTTAAAGTATAATTAAAAAAAAAATAATAATAATTTACATATAATCTAACCAGAAATAAGGAAAGAGCCTAGATGATCTCTTAGTCTCTTTAGCAATTGTTTATGATATAAAAAATATATACATTACCCAAACATTAATATTATGTTACAGCATTAGGGAGAAATTAAAATAATAATAATAATAATAATTTGCAAATAAGTTCAGATTCAGGATCCAATTTTTTTCTCTTAATTCATTTACTTTATAATATAAATATACAAATCGATTTCAAGCACCTCCTTCCCCACCGCCTTGGACGACTCATCCACCTACCTCACTTCCTGGTTCACTGGGAAAATGGCTTCTCAGCTCACCCATTTACTCGAAAGGTGCACTGTCCGCTTTACCTCAAGAATGCATCTTAAATTGTCTGCCTGTCTCCTCTACATGGCCTTCACAATGGCAGTGACCTCCAGTTGGGACTCCTATTTTCACTTTTCTCCCCTGCAGTCTGTTCACTGCTTGGCCCAGAGACCATATTTAGACCCCTTCAATGGATTCCGGTTTTTTTTTTTTTTTTAGGAATTCCTTTTTGCTTTTATTATTATTTTTAGTTGACACAGAACAATTGTACATACTTATGGGATACAGTGTAGTATTTTGATATGTGTATACAATGTGTAATGATCAAATTAGGGTAAATAGCATATCCATCCAAACATTTATTATTTCTTTGTGTTGAGAACATTCAAAATCCAATTTTCTAGCTATTTGAAATTATAAAGTAAATTGTTCATTATAGTCATCCTACAGTGCTATAAAACACTGTAGGGTGACTCTAACAGAACTTAATCCTATTTAACTGCAATTTTGCATCTGTTAATAAATTTCTGCTTATCCACTCTCCCCACTATCCTTGCCAGTCTCTAGTAATCTATTCTACTCTTTACTATTCTACTCTTTACTTTTATGAGATCAACTGTTATAATCCACATGAATGAAAATGTGTGGTATGTGTCTTTCTTTTTTGCTTTTATTATTATTTTCAGTCGGTTTATTTCACTTAACTTAATGTCTTCCAAGCTCATTCTTGTTGCTTCAAGTGACAGGATTTTGTTCTTTACGGCTGAATAGTATTCCATTGTGTCTATATATTCCACATATTCTTTATTCATCCATTGATGGACACTTAGATTGTTCCCATATCTTGGCTATTGCAAATAGTGCTGCAATCAACATAGGAGTAGAGATATGTCTTTGACTTACTAATGTCCCTTTTTTTTTAATACATACCGAGTAGCGGGATTGCTGGATTATACGTTAGTTCTGTTTTTAGTTTTTTGAAAAACATTCATACTATTTCCCATAATAGATGAACTAATTTACATCCCCACTAACAATGTGTAAGAGTTCCCTTTTCTCCACATCCTCACCAGCATTTGTTATTTTTTTGTCTTTTTGAATATAGTCATTCTAATGGGGATGAAATAACATCTCATTGTGGTTTTGATTTGCATTTTCCTGATGATTCATAATGTGGCACATTTTTTCATAGGCTTCTTGGCCATTTGTATCCCTTTTTATGAGAAATGTCTGTTCAGCTTATTTGCTCACTTTAAAATAAGATTATTATTATTATTTATTATTTTTTGCTGTGGAGTTGTTTGTTTCTTGTATAGTCTGGATATTAACTCCTGTTGGATGAATAGTTGGCAGATGTTTGCTCCCATTCTGTGTGTTGTCTCTTCACTTTGTTAATTATTTCCTTTGTTGTGCAGAAACTTGTTAGTTTGATATAATCTTATTTGTCTATTTTTGTTTTCTGTGTTTTTGAGGTCTTCTTCATAAAAGCTTTCCCCTGACCAATGGCCTGAAGTGTTTCCTTTATGTTTTATTCTAGTAGTTTCATAGTTTGGGGTCTTAGATTTAAGTCCTCAATTCCTTTTTATTTGATTTTTTGTACGTGGTGAGAGGTAGGAGCCCTGTTTCCTTCTCCTGCATATGGATATCCAATTTTAATGAATTCCTGTTTGGGTTAGAGTAAAATCCAAACCCCAAACCATGGTCTCCATTTACTCACATAAGTAGATTCCTTGCCTGGTCTCCCATCTCATTTTGTACCATTCACAGGGCTTCATTCTGTTCCTTAAAACATCAAACTCTTTTTGTTTCCTTCTTGATTTTCTTTCTTGGGCTTTTTCACTAATCTCATCAGGATGAAAAGTTCATGATGTGTCTGGATCATTCACGAATGATCTTCCTACTGCCATTTATTAACATAATACCCCTTTCATTTTCTTCACAGATCTGGCATCACATTTTTAACTACCTTTTTATTATTGTATTTGTATATGCTTCTCTCTTCTAGCAGAACTTCACGAGGCCAGACGCTTTATATCTATCTTGTTTATCTTTATATCTTCAGTGTTAAAAGAGCCTAGCACAGAGCAGACAATAAATAATTGTTGAGTGAATGAAAGAATGAACATGAAGAACTATTGCCCATCCACATCTCCATGGTTAGCAGAGTCAGAGAATAAGGTGAAAAGAAGACCCCTCATATGATGATAATTTACAAGGTGTCTGTGTGCCTATGGGTACTTGAAAAGAAGTAAATACGAAGGTTTTAAAAGTTGAGAAAGAAGTGTATAATAATAGCAAATACATTGAGCTTTGTTTGTTTACCAGGGATAGTTCTAAGAAATTTAGCTATATTAACTAATCAAATTATCACTACAATCCTAAAAAGTAGAAACTGTTATTAACATTCTTCTTTTATAGACGAGGAAATAGTCACAAAGGAGTTGAGTTAGTTTTGCTCAAGATCACACGGCTAGCAAATGCCAAGGCAAGTAAATCCAAGCAGTTTGTTTTCAGAACCCATGCATGTGACCACCCTACTCTAGAGTTTCTTACAGGTTCATCAAGTCATCTTTGATACCACATGATGAAAGCAAGGGCCCTATCTTATAAGTGTTTGTATCCACTTAGCCCTTAATCCATTGCCTTACCTGTGACTGTTGTGTATCAAATTGAATGAGATGTTGAAGGGTCTGAGAATGTCAGCAGGACAGGTGAGAAGAGAAAGGTCCTAAGTTAAACATTAAAATTAACAACTTATTTGGAGAATATTCTGCAGATTGGTAGGAAAACAATGATAAAGATTAGATCAAAATGTAGAACCTGGCGATAAATACAAATAATAGAGTTTTGTGGAATCCAGAAAAACAAAAAGCAGGGTAAGAATGAATGTGTTTCAGGAGTATGGCATTCAAAAGAAAGAATGTAACTTGACAAGGGTATATAAATATGTGATTACATTGGCAACCATAACCCCTTAGTGAAGAGGAATGACTCACCAGCCTTCATAGCTTGACAAAAATATCATCTTTTGAGACCATGTGATTTCGATTTCTCTGATTCCATATTTACCAGACAACCTTCACATTTAAATTCAATTTCCCAGTGTTTCCCGACCTGGATAAGAAAGCACCAAGGAACAAAAAATAAAACGCAAACCACCTGTCTGTTTTGAAGCAAAAATTTTCATGGAAAATTATTAAATTTGCCCTCTATTACCAATTTGAGTAATGCTGCTTGAGTATTTAACCTATGCAAGCAATCCTTCTAGGCTGTGGGAGCGGTACAAAAATGAGTGAAACATCATCCCTGTTCTCAGTTTGTTTACAGCGTTGTAAGGTGAGGCTGTGTTTGTTTCAGCATAAGTGTGGGCCTTATTATCATCTGGAGGAGCTGACCATTAAATTCCTTGACCTGTAGCAGTGGAGGAACAAATCCTGGGCCCATATAGCTTTGAAGTAATGTGTCTCCACCAGAAATGCCTACATTTCCAGAAGTGGCAAACGCTTTTTCTTTCAGAATTCTTACTTGGCACCTGTTCAAACTTAATTCATGTTCCTCCTCTATCTCGTGAACTGGTACTGACCTGTTCAACCAGGAATGAACATGTTCGCAACTACAAACTAAAATAATGCCTGGCCTTCCATGATACTGACACCAAACACTGGTGCCATAACCCCCTTTTTAGGTGTGGTCTTGGGAAAACTTAAGAGACAAAGATTGCGTGATCTTGGCAATAACTTGGAAGATTTTTATTATTTGCTTACACCAAAAACCCAGAATAAATCATTTAAATCAATTTTAGAGTGTTCATTTTTCCATCAAGAATTATGTAGTTTGATAACTCTCTCTTCCTCTCTTACACACACACACACACACATATGCACGCATGTGCATTGTAAGTGCATGAGGATGGGAGAAAGGAACATGGAGGTAACATTATCTGGAAAGACTTGAATGAATTTGGTTGCCGCTGCAACCATCACCCTTTGTCCTACTTGTCTGTTCCTGACACCTTATGGTCTTTAGCATGACCCCATAAGCTTTGGTGCATGGAGCCCTCCTCAGGCTAGTGTTAATAGGTTGACATAAAAATACTCAAAAATTACGTAAAATGTCAACTAAGGTAAAGATAATAGGCATTCTAAGACAAAGGGAGTAAAGTTTCTCACAGAAAGGCTGTTTAATTGTTAACAAATACAGCCTCGATGACTAAAACACTGCTGTGTACTCTTGCAACTATGGCCTCAGCTACTGTGCTTACTAGACAAGGCTTCAAAACACTCATCCAGTTTGGATTGAAATCAGAGTACACTAAATATGAGATTTTTTCTTTCCACCCGCTTTTCTCCTCCATGCCATTACTTTTTCATAGTTAATGTCTATGTGGAACTAACTCACTGCACTGTTTTTCCATTTGTACTCCCCAAAGCCTCCTCCAGAGTCATAAAACCATGAATAAGAGGAATTAGCAAACAGAAAGCCTATGATTTTAGAGTATCTGGGGTAAATGGGAATATAATTAGGCTTGCGCTGGTTTACAATTAGAAAAGGGATTATATCTGCCTTTGCTCACTATCTATGAAGGTAACCTGGAGAAATATGACTAATTTGGAGGAGAATTATCACGTTAGCCCATAGCTCTAGGTCAACCTCTCTCTCTCCCAACTGTGGTAACCCTACAGGCCCCTTCTTAAAGAGAAAACACTGGCTACCAACCCTGCTGCTTTATAAATGCTCTCTCCAACCTGGAGGGATTGTGCTCACAGCACAGTGCAATTTTCATTTAGAATTGGGCTTCCAATTGTGTAGACACACCTCATTAGATAAGCCCTGCCTCTAGAGTCAGGGACTTTCGTACAGGTGTTAAGTACTAGAGGGGGAAAAAAGCCAACTAACAAATAAATGAAGAAAAGCTTTGATTTTTACTCAGATAAATCAGGGAGGGCAACATTCTTTATTCCAGGTCCTCTGTGCCATGCAATTCTAAGGTTTGCTATTGCTATTGCTGTTGTTTTATTGCATTTCATATTTCTTCACCCCAGGGTAGGAAGTCACATTGTTTGCAGATAATGAGGGTGTGGTTAGATATGGGTTTGGCTTTGTAGAATTATAGAAAAATTTAAAAAGCCTAATATATTGTTTTCCTCCCTAAGGCTGCCACTCCTATGCTTCCCTGTCATTGTCAGGTGTGCCATTTGGAAGTATTCAGTTACATTTATTTAAATGTTTTATCAGCCTTGCTGAGGATATGTTTGGCACTGTATTTTACTTATTGGTTTATCCAGTGAGTTGTTTCTCAGTTGTCTAAGGAAATATGTGTGCTGATAACTGCAGCAGGTGTTAAATCGTTTGGCAGGGGTTGTCACTTGGAAGAGAACCGGCCCAACTTGGGCCACGTCCTGTGGTAGTAAATTTCAGCTCCATTGTAGGTTTCTCCTGCTTATTGCTGATTTACATGTCAGGAAGAACATCTTAGGAAGTTCTATTGGGTTAGATGACCCTGTTGCCCTCAGAAATATTTAATGAATCAGTGCCTATTAGAAGACCAGACTAGAGACAATTGGTCATCTATTTTGCTCTTTTTTCTCTGTTTTTTTTTTCTCTTAGCCTTTTCATCATGTGAAAGAGAATTGCATCATAAACCTGCTGTGTGCAATTAATATGTGATACTGCACTTGCCTTTTTCTGGATACCTTTTTATGTTTCATGATTAACTTTGGCTAACAGCAGAAATGGGAGAGAAGTGTCCAGGGAGGGATGCTACTAAAAAGGCTTTATGTGACAAATCATATTGTCAGATATTAACAGAAAATACACCACTGCAGAATGATGGCAACACGCAGAGACAAAGCACCAATGGCCATCACAGGTAACATTATACATGTAATCTCCTTTAAGTTCTTTTTTTACAGGTTATTTTTCTGCAAAGTACATTCTGTATTGTTATTTGGGTAAATTAATGGTTTTTACAGTTAGAAAATTTTCCTCAGTAAACTCAGTGCCCCCTTTCTACATTTCATGAAATTGCTTTTATTTTAGCTTTAGCTTTCATTCTATGTCCTTTTCATTTGACCTATTGGTAAACCAAAATCTTGCTTCATTCTCATCACTGGTTGTCACTAATGATGTTTCCAGACCTGTCAAAGATTGCCTGTACTTTTAAATTACACCACCCCGTCTAAAATAACCACCAAGTAGCCTACCGCCTGAAACACACATCCCATTTTATTCAAAAAACATTTCCTCCACGTTGGGAATTGTGATACAGTCTTTACTTGCTCACTTAAAACATGAAGATATTACAATGTTTCCAGTCATTCTCAAATTATACTCTGAAAGAAAATGCCCCTGTGCAGTGTTTCAAAGGTTGTATAACCATAAAATTCACCTTTTTGAAAACACCAATTCTAGCCTTGAACTAGACTGGCTGGGATCAGAATCTCCAGGGGGAGTGGCCCGGGAAGCTGTAATTTCGACAAAACACTTACTCGTGCTATCAGGCAAGTTTGGAGAACTCCTCTTTGCATCTATGAACTATCTGGTATAGGGGAAACAGAATCGTCTCCAAAGATAGGAAGATATAGGTTTGAGGCTGTGCTTTACCATTTACTAATTTATGACCTTGAGTGAGTATACTTCTCTGAGCTTCAATTTACTGATATGTAGATTAGGCATAATATGGATTGTGAGGAGCTGATATTGAAAATAATTGACAGCCAGCGTGGCATGGCAGCAACCAATCAGAATCAACACTGGCCAGAGAACTGTGCCAGGAATCAACCTTTTGATTGTTGGATTATGGGGCTTGGGAGCAGCTGATGGTAAGAAAGCCTGGAAGACTTGGACGTCAGGTGGGAGGTCTTTGGGAGACTGGGGCAGTGGGTATTTACTAACCCGTGAGAAAGCATTGCAGTATTTTCACAGCTGGGAATGCTATATTCATATGCCCATCAGCTGGCTATCAGCCCTGCATAAATGACAAGGTGGTTGTACACGTTAACATAAAGCTTAAAAACACATTTCCTAGTTGGCTGGGCGCAGTGGCTCATGGCTGTAATCCCAGCATTTTGGGAGGCCGAGGTGGGTGGATCACGAGGTCAGGAGATTGAGACCATCCTGGCTAACACGGTGAAACCCTGCCTCTACTAAAAATACAAAAAATTAGCTCGGCATGGTGGCGGGCGCCTGTAGTCCCAACTCCTTGGGAGGCTGAGGCAGGAGAATGGCGAGAACCTGGGAGACGGAGCTTGCAGTGAGCTGAGATTGCGCCACTGCACTCCAGCCTGGATAACAGAGCGAGACTGCGTCTCAAAAAACAAACAAACAAAAACAGTTCCTAATACCTACCGGGTATTTAACAGGTATAAGTTACTATTATCTTTTATGGTTTTATTGCTTATATGGCACTTGTTATACCTGGAGTATAGTGCTGAAGAGACAAAGACCAGGACCATAAATTCATAGATACCGCCAGGGCTTCTAAAATAGGATTAAAACCAGAGTATTAATCTAGCCATAGGAGGACAAGAATGTGAATATAGAAAGGGAATCTGAAATTGGGAGATAAGTCAAAGGGGAAAGAACAGACATGATATAAACCAAGGTTCGAGTGAAACTCACATGTTACCTTAAGCAGAGGTGGAACAGGTAGTTATTACAGGCCATACACAGTGGACAACTGGCAGAGATCAAAGAGGCAGGTATTCTACTCTTCAGTAGTAGATGTCAAGAACCCAGATGTAGGGATTGGGATCAAACTAGATGTCTTAGTCAGTCTAAGCTGCTATAACAAATATCATAGACCAGATGACTTAAACCATAAACATGTATTCCTTGTAGTTCTGGAGGCTGGGAAGTCCAAGTTTATGCCAGCTGATTCAGTTTGTGGTTAAGGCCTTCTGGTTTTCAAATCGGTGCCTTCTTGCTATATCCTCTTAGTGGACTGAGAAATCATCTTTCTGGTGTTTTTCTTATAAAGCCACTAATCCCATCATGAGGGTTCCACCCTTATGACCTAATTACCTCCATTCCACATATGATTGCATTAAAGATGAGCCTTCAACAAATGAATTTTGGTGGCATGCAAACGTACAGTCTCTGCCGTTAGGTGAGGGCCCAGCTAATAAAGGTGGTCAGGGACAGGAACATAGTCTTGTGGAAACTTGGTTGCACTAGTCACAGTGTTATGATAGAAAATAAATTGATTTAGTATGGAGATTAAACTTCTTAAATACAAGCCCTGAAATTATCTGTGTCTAAGGATTGGGCTGATTACAGTGTAGTGATGAAGGCTAAGCAGATATTTTTCCAGCTGCTACTCTGATCTCTATGGGAAGAACCAAAGAATGCTAGGGGATACTGGGAAAGGATTGGGTAAAAAAGGAAGGCAATGACCTGCAGAGAGACTGGGCTGGGAGACAGAAGTCAGCAGGCATGGAAATTGCCTGTTGGGGATATTCTTTGTCAACTCACACTCACCAGTAATTCCTGCCTCTAGTCCATTTTTCTCTCATTCAATGACAGCTGCTCCCCAAGTCATGTAACTGGATGGAAGCATATCTGCATCACCCCAGGAAAGGATTATATACATTTATTAAATGGAAACAGAGCTAATTGTAGAAAACTTAACTTAAAAAAAAAAACACAAAATACTACTCAAGGTAATGAGTGACAGAAGTGTAGCCTGCAAATCTGTCACTGAACCACTGCTGGAAGGAAGAAGAATCCAGCTGCTGGCACCTCTGTGGTGCCAAATCTGAGAAAACTTCATGTTTTGTAACCCACAGCAGTATTGATTATTTTCTGTTGCCTTCTGTGGGAACCAGAAATAATTGTAGCAAGAAGGCTGGCCATGGGCAAGAAGAAAAAGGGGTTTCCAAGTAGCTCAGGAAACACAAGGGAGGGGAGCATCTATTGACTGGAACCTCAGGGTCCTGGGTTATCATTTGAAACCTGCCTCTTCCTCCACAGAGCTCTGGCCAGTGGTGATGTGGAGTAATGGGGAACAGTTCTTCATTCCATTATCAGTAAACTCTAAAGGGAAGTCTTACCAAACCAAACTGCCTGCTGGTTGCTCTCATTTCTAAATATTAAGCTGGTGACTAGAGTTACTCATAAAGTGGGTACTTTGTACTCAATGACTTAAATAAATGCATATTTATTTATATCTTTAAATTAGTTTCTTTAGGCACCTCCTGTTCTAAGAACTGTCACAGTTAAGCTGAAGAGGGCGAGTTCGAGCTGGAAAGATAGTTGCTGTTTCTTGAGTTTAAATTAAATCCTTGACATTATAAAGCATTACAGATACATTACCATTGTCGATTTTGTCCTGTTCATATGTTTTTGCTATTGCATTATTCAGAATTAAGTTAAAAATTCTTTTTTATTGTGTTTGAATGTTTCTAGGATGTGGACAGATCAATATTTCTAGCCTGTGCACACACTCTACCTAAGGGCTGTGAGTCATATTTGCTTTGAAAGAAATAGCACTTAAGGACTGTCAGTCAAGTCAGTTGTAAGAAACATAGAACCCTTTAAGAATTACTCTGCCTCCCCCTCACATCTAAATATAGCTAACCGGTTGGAGTGTCTAAGACAGACAGTGAAGCTGTATTTTTAAAATGGTGCAATTGCAATTAATCAATGTGAATAAAAAGCTATCAAGGTCTTTTTACCAATACATATCAAATATATAACTTTTATTAAATTAAAAATTGTATAACATGATGAGTAATGAATATGCATAAGGAAATGACCCAGGTTCTTCAAGTCATTTGTAGGTCACTATTACAGTATTTTACTTTTATGGATCCCTATAATCTGGTTGAGAAAGCACTGGGCAGGGTATGTGAAGATGGGATTTCTAGTATCCACTTGGTCATTGCTTACATGTATAAATCTGGGAAAACTATTGCCTTCATCTCTTTCTTCCAAGGTCTGAGTTTCCTTTCAGGCTACACATTAAGAGCTACATATTAAGAATTAACACTGTATCTTCAGGCTCATTTCCTTGTCTCTGTGAGAAGTTGGAGTTAATATCAATATAGCTTGATCTAGAAACAATCCGCCTTTAACTCTACAGCTGATTTACCCAATTAAGATCTGTTTAATGCTCTTGAAAGTAAATAAAAGCAAAATTGTTCCTTTTGTGTCTAATATACTAATGGCACAACAACAATGTAATCAGTGACTACTTACCTTAGGCTCCTCCCTGTGCTGGGTGTGTGTATATTTGATCTGCTCCCTGTATGTACTTCTATTTACCTATCATGTAATTTATATTTGGATTCTTCTGGCACATTACTGCCAGGAGTGCCAATAAAGGAGCCATACTGTGCCCTAATATCCTTGATTATATTTGTATCAGTGTCTACAGAGGTTATGTCGGCAGACGGAACAATGGACTGTACCATTAAATTAGCACAATTTTGCAGCATCGCCTGGCAGAAGCTCACATTTAATCCAAGAGGTTATTCAACCCTATCCAATATGATTACTCTATAAATATTTGCCCAAGCTCAGCACCAGCCGTTATATCACTAATCACACACAGGTTTGTTATAGCGAAGACCCCCAGTGTCAGCAATTTGAAAAACAAAGCTAATTAGTTTTGATTTAGGGATGAGAAGACTTATTAAATTGAAAGTGAACAGTTTGCATAGTATAGTGGCTATTTAGAGCACATATGAATACGAAGGAGATGTATTGTTGTTTGCATAGGATTTTGAGTAGGAACAGAAAGACCAAGCTAGTAATTCAGAGATATGTGATAGCCAGTGTCTGCAACCAGTGATGACTGGGGGACTTGCGGGGTCGGGGGTTAAGGGGAAACAATAGAAACATCCCTTAAAAGTACTACTCCAAACAAAAATACATCTAAGTAAATGGTATATTTGCAACCAGCTTTAGAATAAGTTCCTGATTCCCCTTCCCAAACAGAGCACTGCCCCTAAACTTCTCCGACAGAGAATTCTGGGACCAACACCAGTATTGGTCCAAAGGTGGCAAAGAAGCCCCTTACTCCTACATCTCTCAGCCACCAGCCTACTGTGACGCTTGAGTTTGTTGGTTTTATTCTTATGCCTGCAGCCTTTAAAAATCTATTTTAAATTGCAAAGATCTTAGTAACATATAACCTTATCACCACGAAATAGTGCAGTACTATTTAGTTTTTGAATGTCTAAAACTAAACTACTATCTAGTTTTTGAAAAGCAGTGTCATTTGATGAAGAAGACATTTACCCTGAGGAAAGGAAGAGAACTAACATTAATTGAACTTTTGATTGTGCCAAGCACTGCACTACCCTCTTTAAATATTCTCTCATTTAATGTAATACTCATAATAATTTTATTCGGTAGGGATTATTTCTTCCTTAGAGATGAGGAAACTGGGACCTAGTGGAGTTAAATAACCTACCTGAGGTCCATCTCACACTGACTTCGGTTGACAACCAGCTTCTTCCACTAACAATTGAGATCTTGGATAAGTTGCTTCCCTTCTCTGTGTCCCTTGCCTTTTCTGTGATGTAAGAGGAGTAGATGAAATCACTCATCTTCCAACTTTTGTGATTGTACCATTTTATTAGTAAAAAGAAAAAACTGAGCATGCGCCCTTTAATATATTGACTATTTTAAATAATAAGTATGTAGTATTTTGAATGCATTCATTTAAGAATTATCCCATTTCTTTCAAGTTTTACACTAAAAATTTTAATAGATTTATAAATTTTACATAGATTTTAATTTTAATAGATTTTCATAGACATATAAATTTTAATAGATTTTCCCCTTGACGTCAATGGATCAAGATTCCTGTCCACCCGACTTTGGAGACTACTAGAATAGATGGCTTCCATGGTTTCTACAAGTTCTGTATGTATGATTGTAGGGTTTCTGGTCAGCTTTGTAAATCACAGAAAGAATGCACTGATAAAAATGTTATTGACATAGGTATTGACAGGCCAGAGAAGACTGGAAAAACTAGAAATTAGTTCCGTTGGGAACCCTGAGTAAGGCAATTTGAAGGAACTGGAAACTCAACAAATGAGAAAGAAGAAGTGAGAATCGCAGAAAGTGATATAATCAAATAATAATAATGATAAATGCAAGAGAATACTTTCCATGTGCCAGTGTGTCCGGCATTGGCTCCTTCCAGTGGGTTCTTGGTCTCGCTGACTTCAAGAATGAAGCGCCGACTCTCATGGTGAGTGTTACAGTTCTTATAGATGGTGTGTCTGGAGCTTGTTGCTTCAGACATTCAGATGTGTCCAGCGTTTCTTCCTTCAGGTGGGTTCGTGGTCTCGCTTGACTTCAGGAGTGAAGCCACAGACCTTTGCAGTGAGTGTTACAGCTCATAATGGTAGTGCGGACCCAAAGAGTGAGCGGCAGCAAGATTTATTGTGAAGAGCAAAAGAACAAAGCTTCCACAACGTGGAAGGGGACCCTAGCCGGTTGCCTCTACTGGTGCCGGTGACCAGCTTTTAGTCTCTTATTTGGCCCCAACCATGTCCTGCTGATTGGTCCATTTTACAAAGTGCGGATTGGTCCATTTTACAGAGTGCTGACTGGTGCATTTACAAACCTTTAGCTAGACACAGAGTGCTGATTGGTGTGTTTACAATCCTTTAGCTAGATGGAAACATCTAGCTGGACACATCTGAACATCTGAAGGAATGTCTGAAGTTCTCCAACTCCCCACTTGGCCCAGGAAGTCCACCGGGCTTCACCTGTCACCAGGCCCTGTTTTAAGCACTATTTATTTATTTATGTATTTATTTAATCATCACAAAAACCCCATGAGGTAGGTACAATGATTATCTCTAGTTTACAGAAGGGAAAAATGTGGTATAGAGAGGTCAAATAACTTATTGAAGGTCATATGTGTGTGTGGGGGGTGTATGGCAGATATATATATCTCTCTCTCATTTAATTTAATACTCATAATAATTTTATTTGGTAGGGATTATTATTTCTTCCTTAGAGATGAGGAAACTGGAACCTAGTGGAGTTAAATAACCTGCCTGAGGTCACCTCACACTGACTTCTGTTGACAGCCAGCTTCTTCCACTAACAATTGAGATTCTACGGATAAATATACATATATATACACACACACACATATATGGCAGAACTGAAATTCAACCCCAGTTAACCACCTGGTTCTAGAAATAAACAATAAAAGGAAGGAGAGGAACAAAGAGTCATAGAAAATTGCTATTTCTTAGTGGACATATGTTTATACCCTTAGAATACAAACATCCTTACCCCGTTCTTAAAACTCTTCCCAAGTTTCCCAACTGATAGGTGACTGAGATTCACTTCCATCCCTGCCCTTCCAGGTAGGCTCATCTAGTGTAAGATATTCAGTGCATTTTATCTAATTTTAGAGATAGATAACAGATCCAATTAAAACAAATTACGGTCAAGAAGGTTTAATTCTGTGACTTAGTATGCTGTTAGAGTCAGATCTATCTTCCAAGCATGAGCAGAGAGTTTGCCTGGAATGCAGTCAACACCAATGAAGCAGGGCAGAGAACTGGGGAAAGATCCTAATTTCATTTTATGACACTTGATTCAAGCCCTTACAAAAATTAGACATACCTGTAGGCTACCTAATTATACGAGTCAATAAATCCATTTTAGTTGAATTTGTATGGGGTATTGTCATACCTGCAAGATAAAAAGTTTTAACAAATATACAGAGAGAAGTCAGGCAGGGAAAGATCCCAGCGTCTTTGAGATCAGCTTCAGGATTCAGGTAGTTACCATGGTCTTTCATATTCAGACCATGGCAGCTGACTATTAGCTGGATCCATGATAGCATTGCAGACATTTTCTTGTTTTTCTATGTGCAGAGAAAAGTCTGGTTGACCTTTGCTGACAGATGAATTATTACCTACTTCATAGTTTTGCCTAAGACCCACCTAATGACTAACAAGTAAACAGAAGGATGTGGTCATAATCAACTAAATCAAAACCAGAAATCTTGAAGGATTTATGATCAAAGTTATAGTAATAGACTCTACAAAATCATTAATTGCAAACTCCAATAAAAAATAGTCTTGAAATAATTCCCTATATAAATGTTTCACCTTTTTTCTCAGTCCAAGTCTATCTCCATATTTCTGATGATTCTTTTGCTCATATTGTCCCTGATATGGCTCCTTCCCCTGACTTTCTATCCAGTGGTACTGGGAAGAGATGTTCTTCAAAAGCATTTTTTTTGTTGTTTATTTTCACCAATGTTGATCTTTCCTTTTTCTAAGCCACTGAAGTTGATATTACCTGTTCTGCTTATGAGCATGTAGTTATTTGTCGTCTTAGTACATTGTACACTTGTGTGTGTGTGTGGAGGAGAAAGCAAGAGAGGTTTCACCCCACCTGATTCTTAGAGGACCAAGATGGAATGAATTCAAGCTCTATTCCCTGTACATTGGAGCAAGACAGAGAAAACAGAAGAATAGGGGGAAAGTCTAGATTTGTTGCTCAACCTGAGGGTGGTAAATTCAGAGACAGGCATGTGGAGTCTGGAGTGCTTTTCATTGCAAAATCAGGCCAAATGTGGAATAGTCAGGAAAGATATAAGGATCTTCAGGTTCAAATAAATCTTCACTATCTGTCAAAGGAGAAGCAATATAGGTGATGAGCAGATGGCTGAACAACAGACCAGACATTGAGGACAAGCCCTGAGGAGGTCCGGAGCATAGCCATTGAGTGACAGGGGTTCTTGGTAGGAAAGCCTTTCCTGGGATCTGGAATGAAGCAGGACCCTAGACTTTGAAGAGTGGATGTAAGCAGAGTGTAGGAGCTCTAGGATTCAAACGGGACATATGTCACACTCTGAAATTAGGTCCAAGAAATGTAATGCTCTAAAATAATCACAAAGAAGAATTAGGAGAGTGATACAATAGGCAGGTCCTTAGATTGAGAACATGTAAGTTCTAGTTACTAGCTGAGTAATGTAGGACAGGTTACAATAGCCTCTCTAAGCTTCAATTTCCTCTGCAGTTAAAAGAAGGAGCTGGACTAGATGAACCCCAAGATTTCATGGAGATGCTTCAGGGATTTCCTAACCAATAAATTACTTATTTTCTCCAATCATTAAATATTTTAGACCATCTGAAAGACTTGCATATTGCTGTAAATTGTTTTAAATATTAAGGTTATCTTTAAGATTTTATTTGAACACAGAATCCTATGGGAAAATATAGTTTGAAAACCCATCTAATCTAGCAGAATATATTTCTGTGATATGAATATGAAAATTGAGATGATCATCCCAGCACTGTGGGAGGCCGAGACGGGCGGAGCTTGCAGTGAGCTGAGATCCGGCCACTGCACTCCAGCCTGGGTGACAGAGCGAGACTCCGTCTCAAAAAAAAAAAAAAAAAAAAAAAAGAAAATTGAGATGATCTATCCTAGCAAATAATCCTAGGTGGTAAGAGATCTGTAAGTTTTGTTGATACCACTTGAGAGGATTTTGGGAGTAAAGGGCCTAAATAAAGGACATAATACAATATTTGTATTTCTGATCACATATATTTATTATTCCATTGCATATATAAATAATACATATCATAATGAACATTTTCAAAAATAGAGATGAGGAAGAATATGGATACATAAATATACACATATTCATGTATGTATGTATATATGTGTGTGTGTGTGTTTAGTTCTTTAACAAACTTAGGGCCGTGGTTTATATTCAAGAGTGAGTTAGGATGGTCTGGTAGGAGTGTTAAGATTACGAAAGTAATCAAATTACAAGATAATGTAAGCATGCTGTAAAATAGGTAAATATAATTTACTACAAAAGTTCAGCAGATAATGACATCACCTTTCACTGGGTGAGAGCTTCAGAATTAAGAAGCAGTAGGAGCTGCGTTAGGCTGTCTGGATTTTAGAGAGACTGATGTAAGAAAGAAGACACTCTCTGTCAGGACAGAGGACAGGTATGGCAATGGGAGTAGGTGGAACATGTGTAAATTAACCACCTCCACACATTTATCCTCTCAACCTATTCTACTTTGTCTGCCTCATCATGAATTTCATATACAGTCAAGATAGCAATAATTTTTCTACTGACCCCATAATACCTATTTTGTCCTTCGTAAGCCCTTGTTCACAGGGATTGTGAAAGAGTGAGTCTTCATAGTGTTCACAGGAAAAGGTTCCATCACTGTTAACATGACGCACCCTATTTACAGATCTCATTTGAAGCAAGAAGCAATTCTTTTTTTTTTTTTAATCAGGATAGGAGCTTTAAACTCTATCCCTATATTTCCAATCCTCTTTGAATAAGAGAACAGAAGAAAAGGATTTTGCTCTTACAAAAAGATGACAGACAAGGAGGGCATAATTTTTCACAGCCAGTCAGCATTTAAAGATGATATTGAAAAGAAAAACCTTTCTATATAAGTCACAAATAGACTTCCATAAACAGACTGCCCTATGAGCAAATCCCCAATTAAAGATTGAGACTTCCCAATACTGGTTCTGTAGTAAGATGTAGCATTGGTTTTGCTGGCATGAAAACAGTAGAACACACAGAAGAAAAATCCACTTGACTCGAGTTATTTTCAGTTATTGAGTTATTGAATCAAATGATTGCCAGTTTCTTCCCAAGGAGAACTGGAGCTGTGATCGAAACCTGCTATATGTTTATTGTACATTAATTGTTTAACCAAGATGTGGCTGTGCTTGAGAGAACCTTCTGTTCTCAATCCATCTGTTGAAGCCCAACTCCGCACTCTCATGATTCGCCTAGGCCAATAGACTAGACTTGCCTAGGTCAACAAAAAGAAAATCGATTCCCTAAGACTTTTCAGAGAATGGAATACTTTACTAAAGACAGTATGGGGAAAGAAGAGGAGGATTATATTAGACATTATGTCTAACATCTTAATGAAAATCTCCATTAGAAAAGAGAGACTGGGAGGGGTGAGTGGGGAGGACAAAGAGAAGTGAGTTAAAGCTACAAACATACAGATAAATTCAGTGTTTGATAGCAGAATAGGGTGACCATAGTTAAAAAAATATATTGTGCTTGGGATATGAACACCTTAAATACCCTGCTTTGATCACTATGCATTATATACATTTAACAAAATTGTACATGTTCCCCATACATCTGTTCAAAAACATCTTCCTTCCTTTAGTCATATCTATTTTGAAGTCACATCTGTTCTCCCTCTGAGGTTCATCTTACTCCCCAGCTACTTCATCTCTGTCTCAGCCCTTTCCCTAACTGCTCCTGAAGTCTCACTGGCTCTGCGTCACCAGGTTTCTATTCCAGCAACCATCTCTTCTTTTTATCTCCCTTCTATCTTACCTACACCTGGCTAAACTCTCTCATTTTCAGTAGCCACTTTCTTTTGAGGGTGCCAGGGATTGCAAATTACTAATTTTCGTAGGTAGAAATTTTAAATTGTCCATATGTATTCTAAGGAATAATGTTTATTTTCAAGATATCTGCTTAGTGATTCTCAACAAATATTCCACACTGTCTTGAAAGAGGGAAGCTTGAGTGACATAACCCCTTCCGGTACTGTTAACACTGAGTGCAGGTGAATCTTACGTAGATCTTACAGTCAAGATCTTGACACCTCAGACATTGACCAAACCAGGTAGAAGACCCATTCCATTTCCCAAACACTTCAATTTTATTGCAACATGACACATTCTAGAGATAAGATTGGAATGGTAGACTAGGTAGAAATCATTAAATTCTTAAATTCCAGACAAGGGGAGCCACTAAGGGTTTCCAGTTGTGCTTCAGAAAATCCAAACAGACAGTCCTGGGGAGGCTCTATGGAAGTAGAAGGTGATGAAGGAGAAGCTAAAACTAGAGAATCCAGTTACTAAAGTGTAGCAATATTTCTATGGTCACCCAGAAGGTGTCCTCTGATAAAAACCTGAGATAATTATCCTAGTTCTACCATAGCCTGGAAAAAACATTACTTTCAGTCTGGACAATTTGCTATTTCTTATTTGGGTTTCCACCTAAGAAGGAAGTACCTTATAAAGCAGATTGAATAGCTAATGAGCAGAAGGACAAAACTTCTCTTTTTTACTGATTAAATTGGAATTCTGATTTATAATTCAACAATAATAAATATATGAGTGTGAATTCATTCTGAAGACTTGCATAGGCCTATAAAAAGGAAATATTTAAAATTTTTTCACACTTAAAGACAGAGACATCTGTGAAGGCTCAGCATTTCAGCCCACTCACCTTCTAGTCAGTCATACTTCCCGCCCTCCCTTTATTTCTTAATTGCCATATAACATTTTAAGGTCATGTAGTCTGTTCTTCAGTTTCCTGTCTATGAAAGGAAGATAATACTTATCCTAAAGTGTTATTTTGAGAATTGAATTATCAGCAGAAGAGAGGACACTAGAAAAAAAATTGAAGTGTTATAAAAATGTAAAGGGATAAAAGGTCAACTTTGTAAACAGAAATTGTTTGTCCTTGTGTTTCTGAGTGGGTCATACATACATGGCTGTGCTGAAAAGACAAAAGACATTTAACTTATATAAAATGTATGTTCCTGCCTATTAATAATGTGTGAGAGTGTTCCACCCTTGGGTTCTGTAAAATGTTGGGAAACACTGGTATTAGATATATAATGTTTCTAGGATAAAAATTGTAATTGAATATAAATTGGTAACTCCATAGAAGTTTTCTCAAGTGGTTGGAAAAATGTCCAATTGAGGTGAGTCAAATCAGAATTTCTCAGTTTGGGGTAGGTTGTCCTCTGCTCATCATAAAAACAGTTCTCTTTACCACTTAATAATCTCAGTGCGCCTTTCCAGCACTTATGCTATACTTCAGCCTTGCTTGAAAATGTGTGCTGTTGCTACCACTGATGTATCTGTTCTAGAAAGTAACAGGCTTTCATTTCCAGGACTGTCAAATCAGAAGTTTTCCCAAGAACATAAAGATTCACACTATTATTGCACATCATAGACCTCATGCCTGTAGCTTGAAAATAGAAGTCTTTGGTGTAGGCATTTGCTTGTTTGACAGTTCTGTTCTAAATTTTGAAACTAGTGGTACTGTAAAGTGCCTGTCTGACAGTGGTGTACCAGACCTTAGTCATGCAAAATAATTATTGTTCACGGTTCCTTAGCTGAAGTCAATAGCTCCGTGCAAAACACAACATAATGCAGAGATCTAAAGTTACTAAATCGAAACGGAGAAAAAGAAGAATTTTAAACAGATTTGGAAGAAAAAAATAGATTCTACAAGATTTACCAAGTGATGTCTTACAGCACATGGAAGGCTCTAATCTTTCTAAAAGAAACTACATAATAGAAATGTTAACTTTTATTAATCCATTCTGGTAATTGTGGTCAGGAAGCTTACGTGAGTTCAAAAGAAGGAGAGCAATTATGGAGATGTTAGCAAATAGTGTATAGTGTTTATTTTCTTAACTTGAAATCATATCTTCAGGTTTGCTTCTGCAAATTTGGTGTTTAAAGCCAGCAATACATCACCTATACTAAAGGGATTGATTACATCAACTTAAAGAGCTACAGTTTTGGAACTAGAGTGGCAGGATGCCCTCCCAGGACCTTTGGTAAGCTCCATGAATCAGTGTAATGGTATATCCTAGAAAAGTCAATATTAACCCAACAAATAAATAATTTAGCCTCCATGTTGCCTGAAATATTTGCCAGGGAATTCTGGGAAGATTGCTGCTTGACTGCTTGAGCGAAAAGGATAACCTCGTTCTTAATCCTTGGTACACAATTGCATTTAAGACTATCCCCCCGGGCCGGGTGCGGTGGCTCAAGCCTGTAATCCCAGCACTTTGGGAGGCCGAGACGGGCGGATCACGAGGTCAGGAGATCGAGACCATCCTGGCTAACACGGTGAAACCCCGTCTCTACTAAAAAAATACAAAAAACTAGCCGGGCGAGGTGGCGGGCGCCTGTAGTCCCAGCTACTCGGGAGGCTGAGGCGGGAGAATGGCGTAAACCCGGGAGGCAGAGCTTGCAGTGAGCTGAGATCCGGCCACTGCACTCCAGCCTGGGCGACAGAGCGAGACTCCGTCTCAAAAAAAAAAAAAAAAAAAAAAAAAAAGACTATCCCCCTTCTGGGAAAAACAAGGAAATAATAAAATTGATTGTTTCCCTGGAAAAGACAAAAACACAGAAGTAAATTAGAATTTCACAGACTCCTTTATGACATATTTGCCTACATTTACCTTCAACATTTTCAATCTAATATTAAGGTGGAAGTACTTGTGATCATTATGTAATTATCTTATTATTCTTTTATTGTCAACTTCAATGAATTTTATAAACTTTTTCAATTTTTAAAAAATGTTACTTTTTAGGCCGGGCGCGGTGGCTCAAGCCTGTAATCCCAGCACTTTGGGAGGCCAAGACGGGCGCATCAGGAGGTCAGGAGATCGAGACCATCCTAGCTAACACGTGAAACCCCGTCTCTACTAAAAAATACAAAAAACTAGCCAGGCAAAGTGGCAGGTGCCTGTAGTCCCAGCTACATGGGAGGCTGAGGCAGGAGAATGGCATAAACTCGGGAGATGGAGCTTGCAGTGAGCTGAGATCCGGCCACTGCACTCCAGCCTGGGCGACAGAGCAAGACTCCATCTCAAAAAAAAAAAAAAATTGTTACTTTTTAAATGATACTCAGTCCTTACATTGAGGTTTGGTTTGTTCTTTCTTTTCTAGTTCCTTGAGGTAAATCATTAAGTTATTTAAAGTCTTTCTACTTTTATGATATACGTGTTTATTGCTATAAACCTTTTTTCTTTATCCTGCTTTTGCTGTATCCTATAGATTTTGTTATGTTGTATTTCTGTTTTCTTTGTTTTAAGAAATTGTTGTTTCCTTCTACATGACTTCATTGACCCTTTGGTCATCCAGGAACATGTTGCTTAAGTTTCATGTGTTTGTGTGTTTTCTGAGGTTCCTCTTGTTATTGATTTCTAGTTTTATCCCATTGTGATCAGAAAAGATACTTGGAATGATTTCTACTTATTTGAATCTGTTGAGACTTGTTTTGTGGTCTAAGAAATGGTCTATTCTAGAGAACACATCTGCTGATGAAAAGACTGTGTATTCTGCAGCAGTTGGGTGAAATGTTCTGTAAATGTCAGAACTATTTAGTCTAGAGTATAGTTTAACTTTGAGGTTTCTTTGTCGATTTTCTGTCTAGATAATCTGTCCATTAATGACAGTCAGGTGTTGAAATCCCTACTATTATTGTATTGCAGTCTATCTCTCCATTTACATCTATTAATGTTTGTTTTATATACATAGGAATGCCAGTATTGGGTGCATAGATATTTATAATTGTTTTCTCTTGCTGAATTGTCCCCTTTATCATTATACAGTGACCTCTTTGTTTCTGTTTGTTTTTAATTTGTAGTCTATTTTATCTAAGTATAGTTACTCTCGCTCTTTTTTGGTTTCCAGTTTCATGGAATATCTTTTTCTACTCTTTCACTTTCAACCTGTGTGTATCTTTCTAGGTGAAGTGGGAAACTCTTGCATCTTAAAAAACGAATTTGTTATTGAGATATAATTTGTATATAGTGAATTGCACAAATTGTAAATGTATAGGTCAATGAGTTTTGACCAGTGTATACTCCCATGTAACCAATACCCTGAACATTTCCATCACTCCAGAAATTTCTTTTATGCTCCGCTATGGTCTGAATGTTTGTGTCCCTCCAAAATTGAGGTTGAAACTTAATCCCCATTGTGATGGTCTTAGGAAGTGAGGCTTTTTGGGGACTGATTAAGTCATGAAGGTGGAGCTGTCATGAATGGGATTACTACCTTTATAAAAGAGATTGAAGGGAGCTGCCTTGCCCCTTCCATCATGTGAGGAAGCAGCAGGAAGGAGCAATCTCACAAGCAAAGAGCAGCCCTGGCACACACCAAATCTGCTGGTGCCTTGATCTTGGACTTCCCAGCCTGTTGAACTGGGAGAAATAAATTTTCTGTTGTTTATAAATTACCCAGTCTAAGGTATTTTGTTATAGCAGCCTAAGCAAACTAAGCTATGCTCCTTTCCAGCTAATCACTGCCCCCATTCCATTAGAAACAACCACTATTATCATTTTGATTATTATACATTAGTTTTGTTTTTTTTTAATTTAATGTAAATGAAATCATACTCTTTTGTGTCTACTTTCTTTTGCTTGGTGTAATGTTGAAATTTAGTTAGATATTTTTGTGTATAGCAGTAGTTTATTACTTTTTTATGTGATGTAGTTAACGTTTCCTTGTATGAATATACCGCAACTTGTCTTTACACTCTTCTGCTGATGAACATTACGGTTTTTCCAGTTTTGGTAAGTATGAATAAAACTATTAAAATCATTCTTGAACAATCTTTTTGGTGGCCATATGCTTTCATTTCTCTTGGGTGAATATTGTATTTAGGAGCAGAATTGTTGGTTTACAAAACAGTTCTATGTTTATTTCATAAGAAACTATGAGATAGTTTTACTATTTGATTCCGTTTTATACTCTCACTGGCCATGTATGAGAGTTTCATTTGCTCCACAGCTTTGCCAATATTTGATTTTGTCTGTCTTTAATTCTTGCCTTTCGAATTTTGGGGAAGAAGCAAATCATTGTGGTTTTGATTTGCCTATTTGTGAAGACTAATGACATTAAATACCTTTTCATGTGCTTCTTAGTCATTCGTATATCTTCTTTTGTGAGTGTTCAAATATTTTGAATATTTTCTGTTTTTAATTTTCTACTTTTGTCTCAATTATTGTCATAGGTGTTCTTTTGCATACCAGTTTTTTTGTCAGATACGTGGTATTGGGACTATTTTCTCTCAGTCTCTGGCTTGCCTATTTATTTTCTTAATGATGTCTTTTGATGAAGTTCAACTTATCGATTTTTTTGTTTTATAGATAATTTTTTGTGTCCTGTCTAAAACATCTTTACCTACTCCAAGGTTGTGAAGATAATCGAGGTTTTCTTCCAGAGGCTTTATAGTATTAGCCTTGAGGTCTATGATTTAATTTTTGTGTATGGTGTCAGTTAAGGGTCAAAGTTCATTTTTTCCCCATGTGGTTATTCAGTGGTTCCAGTCCTTTTTGTTGAAAGCTTTCCTTTCTTCATTGAATTGTCTTGGCACCTTGTTGAAAATCAATTGGCCAATTAAATATAGTTCTATTTCTGGATTCTATTCTATTCTTTTGACCCACTTGTCTATCGTTATACCCTTACTATACTCTCTTGATTAGCTTCAATAATTTTTATCATTTTTTAGTTCTGTTCCTTTCATCGTGGCTACCTTTGCCACTTGCCGATATTAGGTTAAGAGTTTATTTCAGAAGTTAGCACAGCTTTCAAGCTGCTGTGTATCTCAGAGTGTCTATCTAAAAATTAGGAAAAATAAGAACTCCCTTATAGGGTTATTGGGAGAAATAAACAATCTGGTATACATGTTTAAAGTGTATTATCATTCTAAAATAACCCTTAAGGTTTAGAATGTTGCTTATTTTTATTTCACTTTTTGCTCTCTTGACCTTAAAACATATTCTTATGTACGTTTACTGAAATCCCCCAGTAGGGTCTGCACTGTAAGTTTCAGATTGTGGCAGGGCATCTGTTCTGTGGCTTTAGGGAAAAACAAAGGCCCAATATAGTTGAGAGGAGTGATAGGCACCTGTTTTCTTCCTATTTACAGTAAGCCTTAACAGAGGGTGATGGCAATTCTTTCTGACATTTTTCCTTTGTCTGTTTTAAAAACAGACAAAGACTCCTTTTTCAGATGAATGACCTTTGCTCTCCTCACCCCAAATCAATGACCTTTTAAACTGTTTTAATATTTCCTAGGGAATTACTTGTTCTGAGGCTTGGACTGAGTTTCTCTAAAAGATGGTGTTCTAGAATTTAAATGATGGTGAGAAGAAGGGTTGAAAAGCTGAATCCATTCTTTTACCCAGACTAAACTAAGCTGAGTAACAACTCCTTCTCTTCCTCAGTCATCTAAGAGCCTATAACAAAGATGAATAAAAACTGTCAATTCTTTTACAACTTCTACCTGTTATCGCCCTAGTTCACACCCCAATTGCCATTCTTATTTCTAAATGGAAACTTTTCTTCCACAAGCTTAATGGCAACTTTTTACCTTTCTGGCCTTTGTGTTTACTAGATTGTAAAATCCTGGTGGACAACTCTTTGATGTTATTTATCTTAGTTTTAGATTTTAGCCTCAAACAAAGTACATTGCATTCATTTAATAAATGTTTATTCAATTAAATCAAGTGCTGATATTCTACCCAGTACAGTGTCATATATATATATATATATCTATAATATATATATAATATTGCTTGATACACACACACATATGTGATTTAGTGATCGTAGGAACACAGTATTCATTGATTAATTAATAGTTTGGACACATTATATATTTAGAGCATTAGATGAGTCAAGTGCTACTTTCTTTTTTAAAAAAATGTTAGAACCATTCAACTAGCATTCTGTAGACCAAATTATCTAAATAATAGCTCTCCTCTTCCTTTTTCTGCAATGTTATTAATAAGATTTGGCCTGTATCACCTTATAATAAATGAAGAGCGTCTTAAATACTTATATTACCAAACTCCTTTGGAGAGAATTCAGAATAGATTTATTTCATCTCAAATTCTAACCTATTCCAGTTAGTGTTACAGACAGATTCTAGTATACTTTACAAAGATAGGTGAGTAAGTAGAGTTTTGAAAAGATACAGACATAAAAATGAAGAACAGATGCCTTCTGATGCTAGATTTTCCAAAACTCCCACTGTTATGCTTATATAGAAATCATTCTCAGACCTGCCTTGGATTAATTTCTGTTCCTAGAGCAAACTGGTAGTTATTTCTTTCTTTAGTAGAACATGAACTTGTCCATCAAATCCTAGAAAGTTAGTCCTAGAGATATCCCTTAAAGCCTAAAGGAGTAAATTAAGAGCAAGAAAAGGAAGTAGACATTGCAACAGGTGGTGAGTGTCTGAGAAATAGCACTAGAAGAGAAATAAAATAGATTGAAAACAGAAATCCTGAAACATTTCTCGTATAAACTCATGGAAGATAGATCCATAAATATTGTGCGGACTATGGGGACTAGGAAGCTTGGAAGTATCCCTAATCTAGATATTGATAGTAGACTAAATATCTATGGCTTCCCAAAACATTCCTCTAAACCTCCCTGTAAAAAAACACACTAAGCTGATTGTGTAATGAACTGATCCAGTACAACTGCCTCCAATTTCATTCTGGACCCCGAACGGGAGGGGACATCGTGACAAAGCAAGTTGTCTGGTGTCATGAATTTGGAACACAGCAAGTGATCTTTACTGAAGGTTACATTCTGTCATTGTCAGCCTTTTAAGGAGGCCTTGCCACCAATGCAGGGGAAGTGAAGTCTAAGGGAAGTTAATTTTCTCAATGCCTGCCAATTAGTTTTACCGTGGAGCTTTTAACTTTTTTGAAAAAAACTTTCAAAACTCCGCGTGATCTTTTTCATCGTTTTCAGATAACTAAAAGTTTACCGCCTTCCCCTTCCTTCCCCTCTCCCAATCCTGAAATGTTCAAGGATTCAGAGTTCCTGGACAATGGCTAATGTCCCCCTTCCCACTGATTAGGGGAATTTGCATTTCAGGAACCAGAGCTTCTAAGGGCGCCAAATAGAAGGGCTCAAAGGGAATCAGCAGACTCTGGTTACTCTGGGCGGGGAAATCAGGTGATTTAGAGGAGTGGTTTGGCGAGGTTGGGGTCGGGCTTTAAACGCGGGAGGACTAATTAATAGGAGATTAACTGGAGAGGGGCGGCGCCTGCGTCCGGCCCGCGCGGCGACAGTCCCTGCAGTGCGCGCGACCCGGCGGCGGGACAGGCTTCCTGCTTCCTCCTCCTCGGCCTCACCGTGCGTACTGGGAGGGGAGAAGGGGACGGCATGCAGAGGGTGGCGGGCAGGGAGGGCCAGGGTGGGTGGCAGATGGAAGACTTGGGGGGATCTCTGCCAGCCCGAAAGTCCTTGGCTCCACTTAGCCGCTAAACGTTAGCTTTTCAATCGATCGATCGCTTTTGAAAGGGAATTGTGTTTGTGTCCCCGTGTAAGTTTTCTCATTTCTCAAACTCCAAGACTGAAACGAGAGAATAAGTCTTTTCATGCTTGAGTGATGATTTCCAAACTTTTCCTTTTCAAGCCAAAGTAGCATCCTCTTTGAAAGGGTCCCTTGAACTCTGGGGAAGGAGGAAAAGGCACGTGCAAGTTTTAGTAATGGAGGAAATGCCTGTAGTTTAAGCGACTGCTGTTCTCCCCAAGAGTGCAAAAGCCTGCGGTGTCCCAGTTTTCATGGGCATAATGACCTCTATGCCTATTGTAAGGCAGGATTTACTCTCCTGTGCTCACTTTGATAGGAGAAACATCAGCAAGTTTTAAAGTAATACTAAATACTACTACTAATAATAATGTTAGCTATGGAAACAGGAGGATGTGGGTTAGATGATAATATTTTTGTGTGATATTATAGCCAGTGACAGGAGAGCTAAGGGTGAACCCGTTGGGAGGGTTCTCACCTGTGCCCCACTTCCCCAGTCTGGAGGAGGAAGCCATGTGGAAGGAGAAAAGGAGAAGGAAGCTCTTTTTTCGGGAATTAAGGTCTCATATATTGCTCTAGCTGGCCTGGGACAGAGGAGAGAGGAGTGCATGTAAGTCTTCTAGTCTCTCTGCTTCTCTTGAAATGTGGCAGTCTGCGCTCCACGTTTATATTCCCCTATTTCCTCTCCCTGATTTCTTTCCCAGTGAGTGCTGAGTGGGTGCCCAGCAAGCCTTGCTGTAGGACACCCTGGTCTCTCAGCGAGCAATCATTAAAGCCCAGTTTTCTTGGGGTCTCAGCCTGCTGTGAATCCCATCCTACACCTACCTTTTGCATATGCTCTCCTTGGCCTTAGGATAGTACTGGACTTTCTTGTCTTCTTCTGTTTCCAAAATAAGAGGGCTGTGTGTGCTGATTCTCTTTGGTAATTTAAAAAAAAAAAAAAAAGGCAAATCAGGCCAAATTTGGATATTACTCCCTGTGGCAGACAAGTAAACATTTTCTGTGGGTTTGTTTTAGAGTGGTGTGTATTAATCCCTGAGATTGGAAAAGGAGGTCAGCACAGTTTCCTGAGAAAGGCCTTATACCTCACCACTCCCCCGAGAGGCACCAGCATTTCACCCCCAGCCCCTGGGCTCTCAACCCCACTTTGCATGAGACTGCATAGTGGGCTGAGTCTGCAGCCACCACAATGCCTTCAGGAAATTCTAGAATTAATTTAGAGTTGCAGATTCAAGTAACCAGCAACATGGCCACCGAATTATCTGTTTTCTTTGTCTCATGTGTAGTGTTTGTTAGTTTCAGAAGGTACAAAATTGCAGAGTCATGGCCCTGGGGATGTGTGCCCAGATTATTCATGTGTTTCACAATATTGATGTAGAAAGGCTGACCACCTCATCCTAAAAAGAGAACTTTGCTCCTTTTGGCCAAAAGCCTATAAAGGGAAAGGGAGGTCCTCAGCTGAGAAGTGAAGATTCTTCTCAGAGAGTACCGCGGTTTTGGGGGAGGGGTACAAAACAGGAATGAGATTTGACAAGGAAAGGCCTCCAGAAGACCAGAGCTGTTGAGAATTCTTAGCCTTGATGGTGGGTAGCCCAGAGTTAAACACTTGAGAAAATTTAAGTAGCAGTCTTGGTCTCTCCACTGTGAATTTGGGTCATATTACTCACTACCTTTCTGGGCCTCGATTTCCTTATATACTAAAAGTAGAAAAAGATGTTATTTGCTCTACCTTGGGGTTTTTCAGGTCAAGCGAGATAAAATATGCAAAAGCTTTCTGAAAATCTAAAATCCTCAGTGCCTAGAACAGCGCCAAATTCGAGCATTTTTATTTACCAAACACGCAGCATTTAACGAGTCCCAACGCTTTTTTTTTTTCGTGAGGCAGTCTCAAAAAAAAAAAAACCAAAAAAGGTTTAAACATTCCAAATGCCAGATATGTCCCATAAACTATACATTATATATATATATATTCCCCATGCATCTGTATCTCTATTTAATTTACTATTATTATTATTATTATTACTATTTTTATTTGTTTTTTGAGACAGAGTCTTGCTCTGTTGCCCAGGCTGGAGTGCAGTGGCACGATCTTGGCTCACTGTAAGCTCCGCCTCCCAGGTTCACGCCATTCTCCTGCCTCAGCCTCCCAAGTAGCTGGGACTACAAGCGCCTGCCACCAAGCCCGGCTAATTTTTTGTATTTTTAGTAGAGATGGGGTCTCACCGTGTTAGCCAGGATGATCTCGATCTCCTGACCTCGTGATCTGCCCGCCTTGGCCTCCCAAAGTGCTGGGATTACAGGCATGAGCCACCATGCCCAGCCCCCACTTTTTTAACTTTACTCAGTTAAGACTCACAAGAATCCGGTGAAATAGGAGTTCTTATTCACCTCCTTTTACAGGTAAGGTGAAGAGGTCCCAGAGAAGTTAAGTCACAGTTATTAAGTGGCAGGGTCGAGATCCACCCGAATGCCAATCTAGTTCCAGAGTTTTGAATACTTGACACTCTACCCCATGTCCTCTTATGAGGAAGTCACCTCCACATTAGGGGACAGAGCTCTGATCTCTGGTAAGAGAGGTCGAGATATTTATTACCATGCTGGCCAATGAATGGAGAATACAATGAGCAAACAAACCACTGTGCAAACATGATTCATCATTGTAAATATTTTCTATAATTCATAACCAAATTAGTGTTTTTCCCTGCTTACTTTTCTTAGATTATTTCTCCTTCATTCCTTGAATCCTCAAACCACTTGACATTTCATCCTGTTATTATTATACTGCACCACTCTTCTCTCTTCTGACAACCTGTCCTGGTAAAAGGCTTTCAGTAATTTTGTTTTGACCGCAGAACCAACCATGATAACGGCTCCAGTTTTGTGCAGCAAACTCATGGCAATTTATTGATAAATCAGCTTTGGGGGAAAAAAAAGTCTACACCAGCATTACCTTAATTCATGCCATAAACAACTACTATTGCTTAACATTCTTACCTTTACTGCTCATTACCTGGCTCTCGGGTACCTGTGAAGTAGAAGATGTTACCCTGGAGAGATGGTTCATTGACTCAACAGGGGTGTGTCAGAAGCTTGGTGCTGGCCTGTCTCCCAAAACCACAGACTTTAGGAGTTAAGCCACATTCTTCATGATTGAGAAACTCTGTGTAAAGTGCGCTGTGTGTTGTCCATTTTTAAAGAAAAGGCCTCCCATTGCAGTTTTTCCCAGCCACTGACTTCTTTATGTACTTTCCTACCAACAGTCCTGGGAGGCTGCCATTTTTTTCTCTACTCTTTCAATACCAATTTCACTGAGGGGGGAAAAAAAGTTCTCTGGACTTTTGTTGCATCAATAAATAAATTTCATTCTGGGAACATTTGTAGAGGCCTACAGAGAATGTTTTAGTTTTAAAATTGTTGTTAAGTAGCAAGTTTCTATTTGATAAACTTACCTTAATTTTAAAAAACTTCACATGCTTGGTGTATTTCTTCAGATCTCTGTACAGAGGCCTGGGACTTAGGGATCCTTTATTAAGCTAATGACTTTACCTACACTCTGAAAGACAGTGCAGTTTATTCATGACTTTCACCCCTTCAGTACTAGAACAAAAGCAGACACATTAAATGTTACTGAAAATATTATCTTGCACTGAGAGCTCGTCTAACATACTGTGCTTTCAAGACTAGAGACTTGTGGAGGTTGATTAATTTGCTATCTAGGGGATTTTTCAAAAACCTTGCACATGTAGTTTCTGTTTGCCTAAATCCAAGCTGTACATTTTTAGTCTAAGAAAACAAAAATAGGGGGGCCGGGCATGGTGGCTCATGCCTGTAATCCCAGCACTTTGGGAGGCTGAGGCGGGCAGATCACCTGAGGTCAGGAGTTCAAGACCAGCCTGACAAATATAGTGAAACCCGTCTCTACTGAAAATACAAAAGTTAGCCAGGTGTGGTGGTGGGCTCCTGTAATCCCAGCTACTTGGGAGGCTGAGGCAGGAGAATGGCTTGAACCCAGAAGGCAGAGGTTGCAGTCAGCCAAGATTGCACCACTGCACTCCAGCCTGGGCGACAGAGTGAGACTCCATCTCAAGAAAAGAAAAGAAAACAAAAATGGGGTTACTTAGGTAGCTTTGATTTCTTTATTTGCAAAATGGGAATGATAATACCTACCTGACCACATAACTGGAAAAAGAAAGAAGATGACAGATATAAGGGGTGCCTACTTGTGCCAGGCACAGAGTAGGCATTCACTTAATGTCAATTGAATTAGAATTAAGCAGAATTAAAGAGTCGAGAGCAGAATTAATCAAGTCTCTTGAAAGAGAGAGTATAGTGTAGTAAGTGTATGGGGTGTTTGTGTCCCAGCTTGGCAGCTTAACAACTCGAATTTCCTTTTTCTTCTTTTGAAATGGGTACAGTTATGACAATTGTAATAGATTAACAAGGGTGATGAAAGTGTACATAACGTGCATAGTATAGTTGAACACATAGCAAACTCTAATAAAGCTAAATATATGTATATGGTTTTTAATCACATTCACCAGCAATACAAAGATGGCTATATGACCAATAATGATACGTATAAATGTATATAGGTTACTGCTAAGATGGATAGAAAAATTGCATCTGATAGATGTCAGGCTAATAAGGACACATGCAAGGGTTGAACTTTAAAGGCAGGAATGGACATCATCTAGAAGAGATAGTACTATATGCTAAGCAGGATAAATAGCATCTAAGCTTGGGTCTGAGAAAAGATGTGTGTTTCTATGGAAAAGAGAGAAGTAGATAGCAGGGCTGATGAAAGAACAAACAAGGGGAGGTTACAAAGAATAAGGTCAGAGGACTGGAAATTTAGATTTTAAAGTTTACCCTAAATTGCTACCTGTTTGGACTTCAGTATCACCAATGTGTCTTGGCTTTCCTCTTCAGCACATTCCCAATTATATTTCCAACTCCAGACACAGATAGCTACATTCCTCTACTCAACAGCTTTTAATTGAATGTAACTTTGGAATGCAAAATGACTCGAGGATCACGAAAAGCTAATTCTCCTTCCCTTTTACACTGATGAAAGTACCATAAATGGTAATTCCTTACCTTGCATTTGCAAGCCTGTTTTTTTTGATGTTTCCATTATCCTTCGTCTCCTTCTTCACTTGTCTTGGAATTGATGATGACGGTGATCATGATGATGATCATGATGAGGATATCATAAACTTTATTGAGGGTTTTTCTTGGGCCAGTCCATATTTTATCTCAATTACATTAAACAACAACCCATTAAGTTAGAAACTATTACCATTTCGATTGATTATTTATTTATTTATTTATTTATTTTTGAGACGGAGTCTTGCTCTGTCTCCCAGGCTGGAGTGCAGTGGCGTGATCTCGGCTCACTGCAAGCTCCACCTCCTGGGTTCATGCCATTCTCCTGCCTCAGCCTCCCGAGTAGCTGGGTCTACAGGCACCCGCCACCACGCCTGGCTAATTTTTTGTATTATTAGTGGAGATGGGGTTTCACCATGTTAGGATGGTCTTGATCTCCTGACCTCATGATCCACCCACCTCAGCCTCCCAAAGTGTTGGGATTACAGGCATGAGCCACAGCCCCAGGCCTACTATTTTGATTTTTGAGAATGAAGAAATTTCGTCTCAGAGACTGAATCCCTCAAGCAAGGTTAATAGCTAAATGGTGGGACTGGAATTCAAGTCCTGAAGTCTACAGTTTTGAATACTACTAAAATGACAACAAGTTGTAAGTTGGATCTCCAAAGCAGGATAAATAAGAACTGAGGCTTTCCTAAGTTCAGTGCTGCTACTAGATACATAGTTTGACATTTCCAAAGAGATCAGTCTATGACCTCTGGTCTTTTGCTTTCAACCTACTTACAGTTAATCTCAATGCAAGTATGTGATGTTAGTCTATGTTTAGGGCATTTTTGCTATTTATTTTTGCTTATACTGCACCCTTTTTTTCAAGTAGTACTTGTTTGATGTCTTCGAACTTAATAATATAGAACTGGATAAAATATAACATTGTTTACTTTTTTTTTTTTTTTTTGAGACAGAGTCTCTCTCTGTCACCCAGGCTGGAGTGCAGTGGCCCTATTTTGGTTCAGTGCAACCTCCGCCTCCTGAATTTAAGCAATTCTCCTGCCTCAGTCTCCCAAGTAGCTGGGATTACAGGCACACGCCACTGCGTCTGGCTAATTTTTGTATTTTTAGTAGAGATAGAGTTTCACCATGTTGGCCAGGCTGGTCTCAAACTCCCGACCTCAAGTGATCCACCTGCCTCGGCCTCCCAAAGTGCTGGGATTACAGGTATAAGCCACTGCATTCAGCCCCTATTTACTTTGATATTTTAGAAACTAAACGATCATTTCTTCTGCAAATAGTCCAAGATATTTTTAAGAACAGTATAGTTAATGCTGCAATATAAGAACATCAAATGATCTTCCAGTTACTTTGGGTATTTATGTCTGCTTTTTCCCATTTTATTTAAGTCTTTTTAAGAGTCCAGACCAAAATTGAAAAAATGGTTGACCTCACCCAGATAATGGACGATGAAGTATTCATGGCTTTTGCCTCCTATGCAACAATTATTCTTTCAAAAATGATGCTTATGAGTGCTGCAACTGCATTCTATAGAATGACAAGAAAGGTAAGAAATTTGGAGGTAATATTTTCTTACTTTTAGGAGTTGGAATTCTGGAGAGCAGTTTTCTTAATTTCCTTTTTTTATTTTTGGTAAAGCCCAATGTCACACTGTTTTATGCTGTAAGTGAAGTATGCAATCGTTTGGCACAGATGGATCTGATGTATTTATGGAACAGTTGCTTTCTCCTAGAAACTAGTAAATGGTTTTTTCATAATGACTTTTACCTTTTGTCATTATGCTAAGCAGATGAGATATTCTGGAATATCAAAGTTTTCACGTTTTGGAATTAATTTTGCCAATGCGGGTTTAGAAAGCAATCATTTTCCAGACAGTTAACTGGTATGTTCAGCGCTAGCACAGGTCAAGGGTATGATTTTGGTTAAAAAAAGAAAAATGAAAAAGAAGGAAGAAAAAGACTGAGAATTAAAGTTCTTACTTTCAAAGTGAGCCTCATATGATATGAACCTTTTGAATTTTGTGTACTTCTGACTTTTTAAGTGGATACTATTTCTACCCAGCATTATAAGAATGACTTTTTTTTTTTTTAAGTGCAGATGTGGGGAAGGTGGTAGACAGATTCTGAAGCGTATATTCTGTATTCAAGCAGGGTTTATGCCTGCTTGAAGCGCGTAGAGCAAGGCTCCCTTTGCAAAGTTAAAATATTTTCACTGGTGTAGTCCCTGTGCCCATTCAGCAACTTCTTCCTGGAGACCATCTGTTTCTCTCTTAGGACCTGTCCTGAGTTTTGTCCTCTAGAGCCTTGATTTTATTCAGAGGTCACAGTCTTCCCTAAGGTGTTTCCTTGTTACTATCTTTTTTTTTTTGAGACAGAATCTCACTCTGTTGCCCAGGCTGGAGTGCAGTGGCAGGATCTCTGCTTACTGCAACCTCTGCCTCTCAGGTTCAAGTAATTCTCATGCCTCAGCCTCCCGAGTAGCTGAGATTATAGGCACGCACCACCAGGCCAGTTAATTTTTGTATTTTTAGTAGAGATGAGGTTTCGCCATGTTGACCAGGTGGGTCTGAAACTCCTGATCTCAGGTGATCCGCCCACCTCGGCCTCCCAAAGTGCTAGGATTACAGGCATGGGCCTGGCCTGCTACTTTGCGGTATAATGGAAGGATGTTTGCATTTTATTGGAGGGCACATACCCACATGGTTAAGTCTGTCACTCGCTGATGTGTTGCAGCATCAGGCAACAAAGAGGCTGTCTGCTTCCAGGTCCCCACTGACTCCTAGGAACAGAATGTCATCAAGGAAATGTACCCTGTCTCATAAGAAAAGACGAAGGAAATTCACATTTGTAGAGTGCTAGGAGCCGCAATGCTTTTTATGTGTACTTGGTCATGGAGTCATTTTATACAATTGTTAGCATTGTCAGGTGAAACGAGGATTCGTCTTTCCATTATATAGAAGGGGAACTTAGAGGTTAAGTAGCTGTCTGAGTCCGTTTGGGCTGCTCTTATGAAATGTCATAGACTGGGTGGCTTTAGCAACAAACATTTGTCTCACAGTTCTGGAGTCTGGTGAGTCCAAAATCAAGATGCCAGCAGATCTGGTGTTCAGTGAGGGCCCAGTTCCTGACTTGCAGATGGCCATCTTCTCATTGTATCCTCACACCAGCAAAGCAGAGACAGAGAGAGAGAGAGAGAGACAGAGAGACAGAGAGAGAGAGAGAGAGAGAAGGAAGCAAACTCTCTCCTTCCTCTTCTTGTAAAGACTTTAATTCCATTCATGCGGACTCCACTGTCTTGACCCAATTACCTCCCAAAGGCCTCGTATCCCAGATGCTATCGCGTTGAACATTAGGCTTTAACATACAAATCTAGGGGGCCACAAACATTCAATCCTGAGCAGTAGCTTACCCAAGGTTACATACAAATAAAGAGTGAAACTGAGATTCAAACTGAAATTGCATTAAATCCAATCTCATGCTCTTTCCATTGTAATACATTTATTTCTTTATTCAACATATATTTGTTGTACATCTAGTGTGTTCCAGGCAGTTATTTAGGGGAGCACCATGATGAACAAGACAGACAGGCCTGACCTGAAGAAACTTATCTGGAATACTTATTCCAGATAAAGATGTTGAGGAAAACTGATGAGCAGTATCCCAGCCCTATACATCAGTTCTCAACATCTTTATCTCTAATATAATGTTCACATCCTATTAAGAAAAAATAGAAAGCATATGAGATTAATTTTGCAGTTTGTGTTTTTATCTGCCATAAATTATTAAATAGTGGCTCATGCGTAAATATTTTTTAAATGCAGATTTCAAGTTTCAAGGGATGGGGAAGCTATTTCAAAGAGCATAATAATTGCAGGAAGAAATACATGAATGTGTACTTCTTATTCCCAGGAATTCAATTCAGCTTCTCAAATTTTATTATACCGTATTCTTCAACCCAAAGTTTTATCTGCTTTAGAAAAAGAAAAGAGGTACACATGTTCTGACAAAGTACAAGACACCTTTCCCATCCCTTACTCTTTCATGCTTCTTGCCGGTTCTCTAAAACCTTTGGCAGGTAAACATATTACTTTCAGATGAGCCAATCACTTGGAAATGTTAGTACACTTGAGGGAAGGTATGTCAACATCACTGTGAAAAAGATACCAGTGAACCATAGTAATGGTCAATGATGACTTAGAATTATGCCTTTCCCCATATTTGCTTCCTTTTCACTGTTTTATTCACTGGTTTTTGTTCGAGTTCTTTTTTATGCTTCTCTTTTTACAACTTTGCATTGTTAATAAAAATTCAGTTTTAACTATAGATGCCTTCTTCTCCTCTTGTGTTTGATTTATTGCTCCAAATGGGCCAACCTGGATGTCTGTATTTCTTCCACTAAAATGCAAATAACTTACTAGGTAGAATATCCCCATGTTATTTGCTGGTTTGTTTGTTTTCTTTTTTTTGAGACAGAGTCTTGCTCTGTCACCCAGACTAGCTTGTAGTGGTGCAATCACAGCTCACTGCGGCCTCAACCTCTCAGGTTCAAGTGATCCTCCCACCACAACCTTGTGAGTAGCTAGGACCGCAGGCATGTGGCCCACCACCATGGCCAGCTATTTAAAACAAATTTTTGTAGACACAGGGGCTCCCTATGTTGCCCAGGCTGGTCTTGAATTCTTGGGCTCAAGCAATCCTGCCTCAGCCTCACAAAGTGCTGGAATTACAGGTGTGAGCTATTACTCCCGGCCAATATTTGAAATAAGTTTTTTTTTTTTTTCCTTGGTATTTGGAATAGGTTTTTGCCAATCCAGAAGACTGTGTAACATTTGGCAAAGGAGAAAATGCCAAGAAGTATCTTCGAACAGATGACAGAGTAGAACGTGTACGCAGGTAAACCAGTGTCTCTTGAAATTACTTACTTTATGAAACAATTTTGGCAAGGAGCTCAGTGAAGATGCCTCAGGGTCTTGGAGACTGAACAAAAAAAGTGAGGCCTCTTACCTACTCCACATGACAATTACAGAAAACTGGACATCTGAAAGTCTCCAAGTATCATTGCAATTGTATGTATTGCCAATTTTGTAATACTGTACTTTTATCTGCACTTTCCTGGGGTTGATGACATTGCTTTATATAGGGATGTATCAAAAGTAATGGCAGGGAGGAGGTAAAATGGGAACAGTAGATTCTTACAGTTTTATCATCTTCTCCATAGGTGAGACTGTCAACTCATGTAAAAGGTTGAAGAATTAGGTATTTTTGTGTAAGATTCAAAATAAGAATGTTGACACTCTGGAGGAGTAGGAACCTCTTTCTCTGTGTCCCTCTCCCCACTGCCATCTCTTTTTAGATATTATGTTTTAATGTACTGGGAATTCAATGAACAATGAAAAGCAATAAGCCAAGATACTATTGGGGTATGATTGTTCCTATCACCCAGGTAGTGAACATAGTACCTGTTAGTTTTTCAACCTTTGTCTCCCCTTCTCTGCCCCCTCTAATAGTCCCCAATATCTATTGTTGCTATCTTTGTGTTTATGTACCTGATGTTTAGCTCCCACTTATAAGTGAGAACTTGTGGTATTTGTTTTTCTTTTCCTGTGTTAATTTATTTAGGGTAATTGCCTACAGCTGCATCCATGTTGCTGCAAAGGACATGATTTCATTATCTTTTTTTTTTTTGAGATGGAGTCTCATTCTGTCACCTAGGCTGGAGTACAATGGCATGATCTCGGTTCACTGCAACCTTCTTCTCCTGGGTTTAAACCATTCTCCTGCCTCAGCCTCCCTGAGTAGCTGGGACTACAGGCTTGTGCCACCATGCGCAGCTAATTTTTTGTAGTTTTAGTAGAGGCTGGGTTTCACCATGCTGGCCAGGCTGATCTTGAACTCCTGACCTCAGGTGATCCACCCACCTTGGCCTCCCAAAGTGCTGGGATTACAGGTGTGAGCCATCGTGCCTGACCCAATTTCATTCATTTTTTTTTTTTTTTTTTACAGCTTTGTAGTATTCCATGGTGTATGCTACCACATTGTCTTTGTCCAATTCATACTGATGGACACCTAGGTTGCATTATCCCTTTTGTGATTCTCTGTGAAAATCGGAAGCCCCTCCCAAGTTTTCTGCAGATTCCCCTATGGCATATCATGTCCAGGTTACCTCTGGATCTGGATTCCCACTTCTGTGCATGTTTCCATATTCTGCAGTTGGTTATGCTGGATGTTAATCCAGCCCTGTAGTCAGTTCCGTACACCAATTAACTGAAAAAAAGATGTGGCTAAAAATAGACTTGAGTAAGTGGAAGTGCAGAGGCATTTACGCTGTGGCAACACAAACATTTCAAGTTGTATGTTATTTCTCTGTCTGACAATGACCTTCAGCATCCTCTCTTCGGGAATATGCCCCGTAGCTGTACCTCCTTCACTCAAGCAACGCCCAGTGTTACACCATGTTTGAGGCTCTCCTCTAGCCCCACAGACTCTTCAGCCTTTCAGCACTAAAATTAAAAGTACCTTCTTGCTCATGCAAAACAATTCTACCCCCAAGCTATTCATCAAGCAAGAATGTTTCTCTTCTAAGAAAAAGTCTGTGCAGATACTTAGCACGAAATTTCACCTTCTGTCTCAGTTATATACTTGTTAATTCGGCAGCCCTGCTGAGTAAATCAGTGAGTCTTGAAAATGGGTTGTGTCAAGAATACGGATATAAAATAGTTTCAGGACAAGGAATCACTGTGGCCATTTCAAACAATAGCAGAACAATATCAAAGGAAAAATTATGTGTTAGATGAAAAAAATAAAATTAAAAAAAGTGAGTGAAGCTTGAAGTTTTCAAAACCAGTGAGGAGACATGAAACCGTTTAGTATTGTCTGGTCCTTTATGCACTTCCCCTTTTAGAGCAGGCAGCCACCTGCATGATGCTAGTCATGGCCCTGTATTTATAAAATTGCCCAGAACTAGAAAGTGATCAGAAGCAATTAGACTCTCAGTAGCACTAGTAAGATTGAAATGAAAATCCAGGTAAGTCTCCTGTGTGAAAGCATAACAAAAGTTATTTTATTTGGGGATTTTAGACTCCTCCCTACTATTCTTTCCGACCTTCCACCCTTACTCCCTGCCCATGGGATTGTACTTTTAGAGGAGAACGACGTTATCTAAATTGATCTGCTAGTCAGGTTGCAAATAAATGTTAGGAAGAACAATTGACCCTAGTTCTGAAAAGGTTCCGCGTCCTGGAGGAGGTGCAGCGACTGTGTGCACAGCGCCCCCTCATGATGAGACACTGGCTTTTCAGCATAGTAAGAGAAGAGTGTCTCCAACAGAGTGGAGTTTCCAGTTGCAAAATGCTTTTTGAGATACTACCTGTTTCATCGAAAAAGTGCCTAATAACACACTTTTGGAGATATTTTTCAGAGAGAGTGTTTCCAGAATCTTCCTTTTCGATTTTTAAGCTAGACCTTTTTTTTTTTTCCACCTCTTTATTACTTCAGTAATTGTAAAGCTGTTACGATTAGCATATTGGGCAGGGACAGAATGGGGCTATAAATGCAGTGAAAAGTATGCTTTACCGTGTGCAACAATAGAGAAATTTAATACATACACATATGGAACAATTAATTAAAAACTTAAAGTAATATGTGTTGAAATACCAAGATATGTGACTTAAAGTTCTGGACAGGCAGAAACCGTGATGGTTAGAAAACACTTGACATATTTATTTATTTAATACTCTCTTACGTTGTCTAGGAAGCATTCAAGACCATATACATTCAACACAAAAAGATAAAAAGAAAGTTGAAAGGCAGACAGACCAGCTGGTGAAATACAGGGAGTCATCTGAAAGACAAAATAAATGCTTGAGGTTGGTATTTAGGGACAGGAGAGACATTTAGAATATATTCCCTTTAAAGGTAGAGAATACCCCTTCACTGAGAGTGTTCCATGGAGTCTAAGTGGCACTTGCTGGGGACTCTGTCAGGAGACTGGAACGTAGGCTAGGGGTTGAACTGGATGATGTCCCTTGTGGCCCCAGTGTATGAACACACATATAAGGAGAGATGATTGTGTATGTTTCACTGTCATTTCTTCTACTGGGATGCTATCAAACAGCTTTAAGACTGAGTTCCTGACCCTCAGGGGTTTATAATGTCCTCCCCTTCCCCCGCCCCCAGTAAGACCCACATGCATGTAGAAATGGGAGAATCATATGAAGCCATGTTCCATTAGTTCCAAGGAATATTTCATAAAGGAAGATCTTGAAGAGTATTAGGATTTGAAAGGAGGAAGAGGAGAGAAGAAGTCTCGTCAATTTGGGAAAATTCCTTTGTGAGAATGTGAACACATGGCTGTGTGCTGAGGGTGAAGAGCTTTGGCTGAGATGAGGGTGTCAGGAAAAGCCTGCTGTGCAACTCTTTGTAGTTGTTCACAGCCTGACAATCCCCAGATGCATGTAACAACGTCTGTCCAGGTCAGGCAGATGCTGGGATCCAAGTAATTCTGATCTGAGACTAGGAGGCGTGGCTGTGGCCCAAGAGCATGGAGATGGTGGGAAGGTCCGTCACAGAGCAAATGTGTGCCAGGGAATGTCTGTCCAAAGGAAAAAGAAAAATGGGAAAATGTAATCATGGGGGAGAAGGGTAATAGACCCAGGTAGAAAGTGGTCTCATAGGAAGACCGATGTTCACCTGGTGATAGATTTTGGCAGCTGTCCATAAATGGGCATGAAGCTAACATGAAGGAAGCTGCCGCTCCAGGAAGAAGTCTGTCATTGGAGCAGAGGGGAGGGTTGGGACCGAAGGGTGATAGTGCACTGCAGCACGTGCTCACAGGGAAAGCTAGGAACCGTATGCCTGGAACAGAGTCTCAAAAGAAGTACAAAATACAGCATAAATTGGCATAAGTATGAGGGACTGTGGAAAACAGGTCTTACTAGCATAATGAGGAGTGTTATCTTTGAGAACATTTTGACGAAAGAGAAAGAGAGCTCAAAGGGGAGAATAAGATAAAGATAAAGATGTTAGAAAAACACACAGGAGCTAGAAAGGTAAAGGAACCCTTGCCCCTGACCTTCCTTCCCTCTACCCTCATGGTCCTCTTACTGTCCTTGACTTTCTTCTCTGCCTTAACATTCCATTCCATTTGTCAATTGCTTAACACAGGCGTAGAAGTAGACATTGTTTTCCAGAGAGTCTCCTTTTTATAGTTTCTTCCTCAACCTTAAAATTTCTGTCCTTTTGGCATGTTGTGAAGGAGAACACTAACGTGCCTAAGATTGGAGGTGAAGATGTCTCTGTGATGCTGCAGGAGAAATCAGAGGACAAAAACAAATACTCTTGGTGTCATTGACAAAGTGGGCCCTTCTTTAATAGAAAATGGTATTCCTGTCTTTTCTTGCCCATCTCATTCTCAGTAGTACTTGCATTGCTCCATGAAAGACAGGGTGCAGGAACACTCACACCTTCCTCTCTTTGCTTTTATTCTGTATTGAAGCCTTTTCAAATCATTACTTATCTGGGCTGCTGCTGTCTTCTTCATGTCTCTATGTAGTCATCGTCTTTGTGAGGCAAGCTTAGAGATAATCTAGGGAAAACAGGAGAAAGGAAAGGAGAGGAGGAGAGTGATGATCATTGAGCAGGCAATATGTAATAATTATATGTTTATGCTATAGAAGAGAGTAACATAAAGCAGAAATAGTTTTCATTCTGAAATACGTATCAGTAGCTGACAAACTCTATCAAACTCTCCATTTCTATCCTAGATTCTAAAGCAATTTCTAATTCTGTAGACTTAAGGGACATGACATTTTAAAATTAAGTATTTTCAAAAATGTTGCAGGGCATGGTGGCTTGCACCTGGAAACCCAGTGTTTTGGGAGACTGAGGCTAGAGGACTGCTTGAGGCCAGGTGTTCAAGACCAGACTGGGCAACATAGCAAGATCCCATCTCTAAAAAGAAAATTTAAAAATTAAGCCAGGCATGGTGGTGAGGCCTGCAGTCCCAGCTACGCATGAGGCTGAGACTCAGGAGTTTGAGGCTGCAGTGAGCTGTGACTGTACCACCACACTTCAGCTTGAGCAACAGAGCAAGACCTCATTTCTAAAAACAACAGCAACAACACCAATAATAATAAAAATGTCAAGTCAATAGTAGAAGTGTTTTGTATTCGGTCTTAGCCAGAGAAACCCAAGATGCCATGGCTTGGAGCAAAACTGTGGCTAAAACATGCTTTTTGTTTTCTTCCAGTTCTGTTTTAAAGAAAACATTTAGGAAATTCTCTCTCTCTTTCTCTCTTTCACCTGTCCCACTTTTTGTGTGTCCGTTGTAGTTTTGCACCATCATTCTTAACAAATTTATTTGGCATTTGGAAGATAAGTTAGCCAAAATTTTACTATATTTGAAAGGCTAGTTATGTGTTCTGTTATTTAGACATAAGAGCGTGAGATTCTTGATATTAAATTGGTAAATTAATTATTAGCAACCTAGTGGTTTGGATTGGCAAGGATTCTCTCAATAATCATTGGTAGAGTAGCAGAATCTAAGGAGAAACCTTAAGAAAAATCAACACCAAAAAGGTTTTCTTCCTTTGGGAAAAAGAATTTTTATAAAAAGAATCTTGAATTGCTAATTATTATAAACCTCATAGGAAAAAAGTATCTTGTATTTACAAAAATGAAATGAGTTCTATTAGAATGATGTTGTTTTGATATTCTAGGAACTACAAAATGCCTTCTGTGATATTTAAAGATACACTAAAAGTAAAAAGAAACAAAAATAATGAGAGATTCTGAATAAAAGTCAAGTGGGTAAGGAAACAAGATAATTTGAGAGAGAAAAATAAATCTTACTTTGAAATTTAAGGATCCATTAGTACTCAGATTTAGTTTTTAGAAGAGAGAGAAGAAAGGATACATATCTACTATTTTGTAATTAGTGTCTTTAACAGTTATCTTTTTCCACAGAGCCCACCTGAATGACCTTGAAAATATTGTTCCATTTCTTGGAATTGGCCTCCTGTATTCCTTGAGTGGTCCCGACCTCTCTACAGCCATCCTGCACTTCAGACTCTTTGTCGGAGCACGGATCTACCACACCATTTCATATTTGACACCCCTTCCCCAGCCAAATAGAGGTTTGAGTTTTTTTATTGGATATGGAGTTACTCTTTCCATGGCTTACAGGTTGCTGAAAAATAAATTGTACCTGTAAAGAGAATCATCCAACTCATTATCCAGTTGGTTTTTTAAGAATTCTCTACTTCCAATTTATAATGAATACTTTCTTAGGTTTTAGGTAGGAGAGGAACAGAGGAATTACGAACTGGGGTAAACCCGTTTTGAGTACTAGCATTGCCAATATCCTCTATTCTTGTTTTTACATTTGGATTAGAAATTTAGCATAATAATTCTTAAGTCTTTTGTCTGATTTTTAAAGTACTTTCTTATCAATTTGGATCATGTTATGATTTGTAACATTCATGCAGCACTTCACTTCTGAATCTATAAAATAATTGTGTGTATGAGAGACCTATATTTCAATACTGCTGAAACGGACATGAAATAAAGAATTTAAAGAATGATTTTGTTTGGTTTTATTTTTCCCAGTATTTTGTTTTCAAAAGTTTCAAACCGAGGGTAAAGTTGAAAAATAGTACAAAGAACCTCTCTATACCCTTTGCTTAGACACACCCGTTGTTAACATTTTGCATATTTGCTTTCCTTCTCTCTCTATTTTCTTTTTCTCTGAAACATCTGAGAGTAAGTGGCAGATATCATGACACGTCACTCTTTAATACTTCAGCATGTTTTTCTTATGAACAAGGCATTCTCCAAATAACCACAGTACCATTATTACACCCAAGACATTTAGTATTAATATAAGAGTATTTCATATACATAGTCTTTATTCCAATTTTTCCAATTTCCTCAGTAATATTCTGCTTTCCTCAGTAATATTCTGTATAACTGCTTTATTTTTGATCCAGGAATCCAAGACCAAACATTGCCTTCTGTTTTCATTTCTGTTTGGCTTTCACTTAAATCAGAGAGTTCTTTCACTTACTTTTGCTTTTGTCTAACCTTGACATTTTTTGAAGAGTATAGACAAGTTGTTTTACAGAATGACCCTTAATCTGGATTTGCTTTATCTAGGATTTTCTCGTTCTTAGATTCAGATTAACCATTTTTGGTGGTGTGTCCTTCACATTATAAAACATCAACAGGCATAGGATATCAGTTTGCCCTGTTATTGGTGATATTAAATTTGATCAATTTAGTAAGGTAGTGTCAACCAAATCTGTCCATTTAAAAGGGATCCTTTTATTTTTATAATCATATGTGGGGTCATAACTTGAGACTGTATGCATATCCTGTCCCCCTGCAAATTTTCACTTAATAGATTTAGCACCCAGATACATTGTTTGGTTTCTACATATAAATATGTAGCACATAAATCACACAAATTTAGATTTTTTTTGGTCTTGCATGGAATGTGTACTTAAGTCTCTATAATAAAGGGTGAGCTTTTTTTTTTTATTATACTTTAAGTTCTAGGGTACATGTGTATAATGTGCAGGTTTGTTACATATGTATACTTATACCATATTGGTGTGCTGCACCCATCAACTCGTCAGCACCCATCAATTCATTATTTATATCATGTATAACTCCCCAATGCAATCCCTCCCTTCTCCCCCCTCCCCATGATATGCCCCAGTGTGTGATGTTCCCCTTCCCGAGTCCAAGTGATCTCATTGTTCAGTTCCCACCTATGAGTGAGAACATGCGGTGTTTGGTTTTCTGTTCTTGTGATAGTTTGCTAAGAATGATGGTTTCCAGCTGCATCCATGTCCCTACAAAGGACGCAAACTCATCCTATTTTATGGCTGCATAGTATTCCATGGTGTATATGTGCCACATTTTCTTAATCCAGTCTGTCACAGATGGACATTTGGGTTGATTCCAAGTCTTTGCTATTGTGAATAGTGCCGCAATAAACATACGTGTGCATGTGTCTTTGTAGTAGAATAATTTATAATCCTTGGGTATATACCCAGTAGTGGGATGGCTGGGTCATATGGTACATCTAGTTCTAGATCCTTGAGGAATCGCCATACTGTTTTCCATAATGGTTGAACTAGTTTACAATCCCACCAACAGTGTAAAAGTGTTCCTATTTCTCCACATCCTCTCCAACACCTGTTGTTTCCTGACTTCTTAATGATTGCCAATCTAACTGGTGTGAGATGGTATCTCATCGTGGTTTTGATTTGCATTTCTCTGATGGCGAGTGATGATGAGCATTTTTTCATGTGTCTGTTGGCTGTATGAATGTCTTCTTTTGAGAAATGTCTGTTCATATCCTTTGCCCACTTTTGGATGGGGTTGTTTTTTTCTTGTATATTTGTTTGAGTTCTTTGTAGATTCTGGATATTAGCCCTTTGTCAGATGAATAGATTGCAAAAATTTTCTCCCATTCTGTAGGTTGCCTGTTCACTCTGATGGTAGTTTCTTTTGCTGTGCAGAAGCTCTTTAGTTTAATTAGATCCCATTTGTCAATTTTGGCTTTTGCTGCCGTTGCTTTTGGTGTTTTAGACATGAAGTCCTTGCCCATGCCTATGTCCTGAATGGAATTGCGTAGGTTTTCTTCTAGGGTTTTTATGGTATTAGGTCTAACATTTAAGTCTCTAATCCATCTTGAATTAATCTTCGTATAAGGGGTAAGGAAAGGATCCAGTTTCAGCTTTCTACTTACGGCTAGCCAATTTTCCCAGCACCATTTATTGTGTAGGGAATCCATTCCCCATTTCTTGTTTCTCTCAGGTTTGTCAAAGATCAGATGGCTGTAGATGTATTATTTCTGAGGACTCTGTTCTGTTCCATTGGTCTATATCTCTGTTTTGGTACCAGTACCATGCTGTTTTGGTTACTGTAGCCTTGTAATATAGTTTGAAGTCAGGTAGCGTGACGCCTCCAGCTTTGTCCTTTTGACTTAGGATTGTCTTGGCAATGCGGGCTCTTTTTTGGTTCCATATGAACTTTAAAGCAGTTTTTTCAATTCTGTGAAGAAACTCATTGGTAGCTTGATGGGGATGGCATTGAATCTATAAATCACCTTGGGCAGTATGGCCATTTTCACGATATTGATTCTTCCTATCCATGAGCATGGTATGTTCTTTCATTTGTTTGTGTCCTCTTTGATTTCACTGAGCAGTGGTTTGTAGTTCTCCTTGAAGAGGTCCTTGACATCCCTTGTAAGTTGGATTCCTAGGTATTTTATTCTCTTTGAAGCAATTGTGAATGGAAGTTGATTCCTGATTTGGCTCTCTGCTTGTCTGTTACTGGTGTATAAGAATGCTTGTGATTTTTGCACATTAATTTTGTATCCTGAGACTTTGCTGAAGTTGCTTATCAGCTTAGGAGATTTTGGGCTGAGACGATGGGGTTTTCTAAATATACAATCATGTCATCTGCAAACAGGGACAATTTGACTTCTTTTCCTAACTGGATACCCTTTATTTCTTTCTCTTGCCTCATTGCCCTAGCCAGAACTTCCAACACTATGTTGAATAGGAGTGGTGAGAGAGGGCATCCCTGTCTTGTGCCAGTTTTCAAAGGGAATTTTTCCAGTTTTTGTCCATTCAGTATGATATTAGCTGTGGGTTTGTCATAAATAGCTCTTATTATTTTGAGGTACGTTCCATCAATACCGAATTTATTGAGCGTTTTTAGCATGAAGGGCTGTTGAATTTTGTCAAAAGCCTTTTCTGCATCTATTGAGATAATCATGTGGTTCTTGTCTTTGGTTCTGTTTATATGCTGGATTACGTTTATTGATTTGCGAATGTTGAACCAGCCTTGCATCCCAGGGATGAAGCCCACTTGATCATGGTGGATAAGCTTTTTGATGTGCTGCTGAATCCGGTTTGCCAGTATTTTATGGAGAATTTTTGCATCGATGTTCATCAGGGATATTGGTCTAAAATTCTCTTTTTTGTTGTGTCTCTGCCAGGCTTTGGTATCAGGATGATGTTGGCCTCATAAAATGAGTTAGGGAGGATTCCCTCTTTTTCTATTGATTGGAATAGTTTCAGAAGGAATGGTACCAGCTCCTCCTTGTACCTCTGGTAGAATTCAGCTGTGAATCCATCTGGTCCTGGACTTTTTTTGGTGGGTAGGCTATTAATTGTTGCCTCAATTTCAGAGCCTGCTATTGGTCTATTCAGGGATTCAACTTCTTCCTGGTTTAGTCTTGGAAGAGTGTAAGTGTCCAGGAAATTATCCATTTCTTCTAGATTTTCTAGTTGATTTGCGTAGAGGCGTTTATAGTATTCTCTGATGGTTGTTTGTATTTCTGTGGGGTTGGTGGTGATATCCCCTTTATCATTTTCTATTGCGTCTATTTGATTCCTCTCTCTTTTCTTCTTTATTAGTCTTGCTAGCGGTCTGTCAATTTTGTTGATCTTTTCAAAAAACCAACTCCTGGATTCATTGATTTTTTGAGGGTTTTTTGTGTCTCTATCTCCTTCGGTTCTGCTCTGATCTTAGTTATTTCTTGCCTTCTGCTAGCTTTTAAATGTGTTTGCTCTTGCCTCTCTAGTTCTTTTAATTGTGATGTTAGAGTGTCCATTTTAGATCTTTCCTGCTTTCTCTTGTGGGCATTTAGTGCTATAAATTTCCCTCTACACACTGCTTTAAATGTGTCCCAGAGATTCTGGTATGTTGTATCTTTGTTCTCATTGGTTTCAAAGAACATCTTGATTTCTGCCTTCATTTCGTTATGTACCCAGTAGTCATTCAGGAGCAGGTTGTTCAGTTTCCATGTAGTTGAGCGGTTTTGATTGATTTTCTTAGTCCTGAGTTCTAGTTTGATTGCACTGTGGTCTGAGAGACAGTTTGTTATAATTTCTGTTCTTTTACATTTGCTGAGGAGTGCTTTACTTCCAATTATATGGTCAATTTTGGAATAAGTGCGATGTGGTGCTGAGAAGTATGTATATTCTGTTGATTTGGGGTGGAGAGTTCTATAGATGTCTATTAGGTCTGCTTGGTGCAGAGATGAGTTCAATTCCTGGATATTCTTGTTAACTTTCTGTCTCGTTGATCTGTCTAATGTTGACAGTGGAGTGTTGAAGTCTCCCATTATTATTGTATGGGAGTCTAAGTCTCTTTGTAAGTCTCTAAGGACTTGCTTTATGAATCTGGGTGCTCCTGTATTGGGTGCATATATATTTAGGATAGTTAGCTCTTCTTGTTGAATTGATCCCTTGACCATTATGTAATGGCCTTCTTTGTCTCTTTTGATCTTTGATGGTTTAAAGTCTGTTTTATCAGAGACTAGGATTGCAACCCCTGCTGTTTTTTGTTCTCCATTTGCTTGGTAGATCTTCCTCTATCCCTTTATTTGAAGCCTATGTATGTCTCTGCATGTGAGATGGGTCTCCTGAATACAGCAGACTGATGGGTCTTGACTCTTTATCCAGTTTGCCAGTCTGTGTCTTTTAATTGGAGCATTTAGTCCATTTACATTTAAGGTTAATATTGTTATGTGTGAACTTGATCCTGTCATTATGATATTAACTGGTTATTTTGCTCGTTAGTTGATGCAGTTTCTTCCTAGCCTCGATGGTCTTTACATTTTGGCATGTTTTTGCAATGGCTGGTACCGGTTGTTCCTTTCCATGTTTAGGGCTTCCTTCAGGGTCTCTTGTAAGGCAGGCCTGGTGGTGACAAAATCTCTAAGCATTTGCTTATCTGTAAAGGATTTTATTTCTCCTTCACTTATGAAACTTCGTTTGGCTGGATATGAAATTCTGAGTTTAAAATTCTTTTCTTTAAGAACATTGAATATTGGCCTCCACTCTCTTCTGGCTTGTAGAGTTTCTGCCGAGAGATCTGCTTTTAGTCTGATGGGCTTCCCTTTGTGGGTAACCCGACCTTTCTCTCTGGCTGCCCTTAAGATTTTTTCTTTCATTTCAACTTTGGTGAATCTGGCAATTATGTGTCTTGGAGTTGCTCTTCTGGAGGAGTATCTTTGTGGTGTTCTCTGTATTTCCTGAATTTGAATGTTGGCCTGCCCTACTAGGTTGGGGAAGTTCTCCTGGATGATATCCTGAAGAGTGTTTTCCAACTTGGTTCCATTTTCCCCCTCACTTTCAGGCACCCCAATCAGATGTAGATTTGGTCTTTTTACATAATCCCATACTTCTTGCAGGCTTTGTTCATTTCTTTTTCTTCTTTTTTCTTTTGGTTTCTCTTCTCGCTTCATTTCGTTCATTTGATCCTCAATCGCTGATACTCTTTCTTCCAGTTGATCCAGTCGGTTACTGAAGCTTGTGCATTTGTCATGTATTTCTCTTGTCATGGTTTTCATCTCTGTCATTTCGTTTATGACCTTCTCTGCATTAATTAGTCTAGCTGTCAATTCTTCCACTCTTTTTTCAAGATTTTTAGTTTCTTTGCGCTGGGTACGTAATTCCTCCTTTAGCTCTGAGAAGTTTGATGGACTGAAGCCTTCTTCTCTCCTCTCGTCAAAGTCATTCTCTGACCAGCTTTGATCCGTTGCTGGCGATGGGCTGCGCTCCTTTGCAGGGGGAGATGCGCTCTTATTTTTTGAGTTTCCAGCTTTTCTGCCCTGCTTTTTCCCCATCTTTGTGGTTTTATCTGTCTCTGGTCTTTGATGATGGTGACGTACTGATGGGGTTTTGGTATGGGTGTCCTTCCTGTTTGATAGTTTTCCTTCTAACAGTCAGGACCCTCAGCTATAGGTCTGTTGGAGATTGCTTGAGGTCCACTCCAGACCCTGTTTGCCTGGGTATCAGCAGCAGAGGTTGCAGAAGATAGAATATTGCTGAACAGCGAGTGTACCTGTCTGATTCTTCCTTTGGAAGCTTCCTCTCAGGGGTGTACTCCACCCTGTGAGGTGTGGGGTGTCAGACTGCTCCTAGTGGGGGATGTCTCCCAGCTAGGCTACTCAGGGGTCAGGGACCCACCTGAGCAGGCAGTCTGTCCGTTCTCAGATCTCAACCTCCGCGTTGGGAGATCCACAGCTCTCCCCAAAGCTGTCAGACAGAGTCGTTCGCGTCTGCACAGGCCCCCGCTGCTTCCCCTGTTGGTCTTCAGCTGTGGGCTGTCCCCAGAGGTGGAGTCTACAGAGACAGGCAGGCTTCCTTGAGCTGCTGTGAGCTCCACCCAGTTCGAGCTCCCCAGCAGCTTTGTTTACCTACTTAAGCCTCAGCAATGGCGGGGCCCCTCCCCCAGCCTCGCTGCTGCCTTGCGGATAGATCCCCGCAGACTGCTGAGTTAGCAGTGAGGGAGGCTCCGTGGGCGTGGGACCCTCCCGGCCAGGTGTGGAATATATTCTCCTGGTGTGCCTGTTTGCTTAAAGCGCAGTATTCAGGTGGGAGTTACCCGATTTCCCAGGTGTTGTGTGTCTCCGTTCCCCTGGCTAGGAAAAGGGATTCCCTTCCCCCTTGCACTTCCAGGTGAGGTGATGCCTCGCCCTGCTTCAGCTCTCACTGGTCAGGCTGCAGCAGCTGACCAGCACCGATTTTCCGGCACTCCCTAGTGAGATGATCCCAGTAACTCAGTTGAAAATGCAGAAATCACCGGTCTTCTGTGTTGCTCGCGCTGGGAGTTGGAGACTGGAGCTGTTCCTATTCGGCCATCTTACTCCGCCCCCCAGGGTGAGCTTTTAAAATATCAGTATTTTTCTTATATATGCCATCCATCTAATTTATGTTAGTTTTTGATTTTCATATCTTTTGATGCATTTTAATTTTAAATATGTATTTCTTAAACAGTAGTTTGAATGGCATTTGTGAATTGTTCATTTAGATGTGTCATTCAAGAGAAAAGTCACTGCGTTGTATTTTAGGTTTCATAGTTTGAGCAACTCTGAAGTCCATAAACAAAACCTATTAGACAATTGACTATGTAGAATTCCATACAAGTTTCTTTTTACTTCTTTTCCTAATGTTAAAAAGCAGCTTTGCATACTGTGGATCTTGGCCTTAGGAACTCTTTGTGGTTAATTAATAGAAAAGACCATGAGCTCAGGAGAGAAAAGTCTGAAACCCATGAGTTGGCTCTGCCTGCATGAACACGCACATACACACACACACACACACACCACACACACATCCTGCTCTCTGGATTTGGGCAACTGGCTTACGCTGTCTGATCTGCAGTTTCTCAAACTTCACAAGATTTTTTGAAGGTCATATGCTTTTCTGTATGTGAAGCTTTTGAAAAAAGTATATTTTAAGCCTTTAAGTGTTTCCCATGTGTAAATTATTTCAGTAATCTCTCAATCATAAAGATTCAGATAACTGAGTTCCTCCTAGTTTTGGATCAGATCTTTGTTGAACCATTATCACGTCTTCCATTGTTTTCTCAAATTTTCTTCTCACTTGGTAATCCTTCTCTGAGCAGAAGTGGAACGGATGGTGGTTATTGTAGCAGTTACCCATTTAGCTATTAATATTTGATATTCATTAGTAGACAATTATTAGGGGAAAAGGACATTTAAATTTTATATTCTCAGAGGTATAGGAACTATGTATATGAGCAGAACACACTTAAGGAAAAATGAAAAAGTCTAGGAATTACCCAGTTTAGTTTCTAAATTTAAGTGTAAGTTGTAAAAACAATTTAGAATACTTCCTAACTATACTTTTACTCACAGAGAAGCTTTAGATACAGAGGGATTTATTAGTGAAACTGCTTTTGTGAAGGAGAATGGATGAAGGGGAAAGCTATTTACTAGTCTAGTCTCTCCTGCATCGAGGATTCCCCACCTGACTGTAAGACAGAATTGGCTCTAGAGTGAAGTCTGGTGCGCTAAGTGACTTTAACTTCTGATGTGACGCAGGTGAAATCGTACAGCTTGCCTTAACACTATTCCTGTGAGGAATAGGATGGGTTTGTTTTCATGTTTCTGCTACTTAATTTGAAAACAAAGATTGTGGTTATCTTTGTATCTGCATGCATATCTGTGTACACATACACACACACACCCATCACCAGTACTAACCATTATGAATGCTCAGTAATTGGATAACATTGTTAGTTTTTGAAACACCACCATCTCTCTACATTCAGGCCTCGTTCTGTCCTCGCCTATCCTAAGCCAGCTCTATCACAAGCAGTTCAAGATCCACTGAAACTGGAAGATATTTATCTTTATTTCTTATAGAGTCATCATCTAGGGCAATGATGGGAGTTTTGAGGGCAGGGTTCAGCGACTCTCAAATGAAATTGGAGAGGGGTAGATTTTACTGGAATTGCTGTAGCAAGGGCAAACATATATGTATATAGATATTGAATCTGTATTATATTGGACAAAACTTTATATTTTTATATAATACTACGCGACGTAGAATCTTCTTAATAGGTGGGAACATCTGTAAGATGCACTGTCTTGGGCATGTTGACGGAGGGGGTAGGTCATGAGATTTTTATGTACATCGAAAGCCTCTGTGGTTTAAACAAGGCTGAGAGATCCTTGTTGAATTAATGTCAGGTAGACGAGTCCTTCTATTTTGAAGACTGAGAAACTGACTCTTTGAGGGCACAGGAGTTCTTAGGCCCAGAGAGGCAGATTCAGAAGAACCTAAATATAAATGAGACTGGAGTGGAAATGAGAATGGCAGGAAATGCATGGAAACAGACTGTCCCATGGCCTGGTTGTCCGAATCCCAGAGAGTAGTCGCTTCTCTTGCTGTGGTCAAGCTGCCCTGGAAACTAAGTCATAAGAGAGGCTTCTGTTGGTTCTCTCTATGGGATCACTGCTAAAGATCCCAGAGTCACTCCACGTCCCAGTGTTCTGCACATTGCCGTATGTTGGCTTGTGTGGCGAAACAGCATGTTTGTGAGTCTGGGTTTAAACCAAACAGTTAGAGGAATCAAATATTAAATGGCATACAACTAAGATAATCTGACACATCCATTATTCACTTCAAGATGGAGATAATATCTCTTCAGTGAAACTAAAAACCTCACACAGTCTGTTGGCCACAGCACCCCGCATTCAATTCATCTTTACACTTGGAATGACTCTGCAATTGGGACTGGCAAGGCCAAGTCTGAAGACACAGGACCCTCACTACTGTGGGTGCTTGGATAGGTATAGTCAACGCTTATCTTTGTATTTTTTTTTCCCTGTTTCTTGGGCTATCCAATCACTTTTCTGACTGATACATTCTCCCTTTCACTATATTAAAACCCAAAGAGGCTACTTCTTGGATCTTACCAATCAGGAAGTGACTTGGCATGTCTATGCTGAGTTTAACTAGGAGGTTAACGATCAAAAGGTAATTGTATAATCTCGGATCCCTAGTTATTAGGGAGACCTCTTAAAACCCCTACGCACTTCTGCCTACTACCTTCCCGATCTAACATTCAATGATTCTAAGGCCAGAATTTTTGCTAGGCGGCGAGAAGAAGGGCATGGAGTTTCTCACAACCAAAGTGTTAAATTTTAATGCAATAAAACCCAGTCCTAGGGAATCCTGATGGGTTCTGTCAACCATTCACCTGAGAGCTCTACTTTATAAATAGAGAAACCAAAAAGAAAGTTTTCTGAGTTGCATAGTTGCATCACACTGATTCTTCATAGAGGCAGATGGTGAGAAGTGAGGCAATTTGCCTTGGGAGTCTTTACAATCCATTTAGAAACAGCAGCACAAAAATCCTATGATCATCTCCCCCCTGCCAGCCTGAAATGTCAGCCCTGTGGGAAGCTGATAGGTGTTCCTGCCATCAGCCAAAGCGGCACCTCTACATTCATACCTTTCAGGGTATTTTTTCACTGTATATTCTGTGTAAACTGTTGGATTTGACAAGGAGGAGTTGTCGAAGGCAGACTACTGGGAAGGGGCCGTGTTGGGTTGAATTTGGCACCAATCTCTCATACTTGACAGCTCATGTACAAGATTGTGGATGAGCTATAGGACCTATGAGCCTCCTCAGTCAGCAAGCGCAGGCCCTAAGTCATTTAATTCAGAAAGCCCTGACAGCCCTGCATAAAATGTGAGCCGTAAAATGGAGAGATAGGAGCTGTGTGCAAGAGTAGACCATTTAAGTTATTTCCTTTTACTGAAGTTTTGGAAACATGAACCAGGACAATATGGACTCTGATATACCACGAAGAGATCTGTATTAGTAAGTTCAGGAAAATAATCCAAATAATCCAAACTTTAAGCCAGACATAATTTTTAATGACCCAATACTAAGAGGGACATCAGTGGAGAGTTAGAGGCTGCCTAAAGTTGTTAGTCTTTCAGCCTAAGTCATTTGTTTCTCTACCTATATCTTTATATAAGCAAAACCACCCAAATTAAAGAGAATAGTGAAGGACTGAAGCAGTGTGGTACAGTGAATAGATACTGGATTTGAAAAACATCTATATTTGAGTCTTGAGTCTTGAGGCTTTCTGGCTGCCTGAGATAATGACTGAGGCTTTATGCCCCATCCTTAATTCTAAAGTGGCAAAATTAATACTTTACCTACTGTATTAATAGCCACAATAATTCTGCATGAGAAATCATCCTATGACTCAGTGGCTTTGCTAATGATTCTGCAGGGTTGAGCTGATCTTGACTGCGTTTGCTCATGTGTCTGCTGTAAGTTACAGGTTAGCCAGGTGGTCCTGCTGGATGTGTGTCTGGGTTCTCTAAGGAATCTGGAAATTGGCTGAAACTTGGCTGATTCCGAGAGACCTCAACTAGGGTTACTTGGGCAACTCAATTCTATCCCATGTGTCTTATCCTCTACTAAGTGCTCAGCAAATTATGGACTGTGGACCAAATCCAGCCCACGGGCTGTTTTTATAAATAATGTTTTATTGGAACACAGCAGTACTTACTTATTTTTATATTTCCTGCAACTGCTTTTGTGTCACAATGGCAGAGTAGCATAGTTGAATTGTTGCAGTGGAGACCACATGACTCACAAAACCAAAAATATTTACTCTCTGGTGTTTTACAGAAAGTTTTCTGCTTCTTGCTGTAGTAGGTTAGCCTGACTGTGCTGTCATGGCATAGGAGCAAGAGAGGAAATGGAACTGTGTAAGTGTCTTTTCAAGAGTCTGCAATCATTACATCCACCTACATACCCTTGGCCAGAGAAAGTCACAGGGTTGGCCTCAGAATTATAGTGCTGGGAAATGGACCCAACCCCCTCAAGGAGATGAACTGCAAAGTCACATGGCACAGGGGCATGGATGCACAGAGGGATGAAGATCTCAGCCATTTATACAGTCAATCTATTGCACTTGTCCACTTTGTGATACTAGTATGAGTTTCAATTCAGACACATATAAAAGCATTTTATAAACTTTATGACATTGTGCAATTAAAACAGCATTTATTCTAATGTGTCATAATTTCATCAGATTAGTGGTAATCTGTGATATGCTCAGTATGAGAGCAATAGTTACAAACTAAGTAAAAACACAATACAGGGTGTGTGAACTTGGCCTTCTCCCTCTCATTTGCAATGTGCTGCCGTAGGAAGACAGATGGGACAAGGAACAAATATTTGGACAGCCTTATTGCCTCTATAACCAAGTTGGTTCCCAAACTGTGCCCAGTCTGTTCTCTTGAAATTATAATATGCACCCTGCTCCCAACCAAGTGTTTCATCAAATTTAATCAGTTTCTGATTATTGGCATATTAAATGTAGACCAGAGAATATTGCTGGCCCAAACGTAAAATTTTTGTGTTAGTGTCTGCTGAAATAATTGTATATTATCTTCTATGGGTTGCATTTTCATGAAAATAAAGCTGTGCTAAGTTCTTGTTTGAGCTACCCAATTTATAACTTGATAGCGAAAGGAATTTACTTTTTCTTTGTAACTCATCTTTCATGACAACATAGTTAGAGATTGGATCCTAGAATTGATTCTAATAATAGTTTTTGCCACTGACACACATGAGAAACCCAGGCAAGTCACCTACTTATGCTCTCTTCATTTCTTCACATTTAAAATGAATACATTGAATTAGAATAATTTTTGAAATATTCCATGACTCTAAAAATTCTATTTACTCTGGAGGCAGGTGTTGGTCTACTCTTTCTCCAGTGATAAAATATGAATATCAAGATGTGGAAATAATTATAGCAGAAAGCTTATAGCCTCTGTTAATGAGGTCAAGCTCAATTTGAGTTAAATAGCATTTTGTGGGTTTAGTGTCTCAGAATAATAATCTTTAATTTTCTCTGAATGACTGATGTGATGTCACCAACACGAAATGATTGTTACTTTTCAGAAAAATTCAATAAATGCATTGAATTACCTCCATTTAATAATTTTCTTCTATTAATTCTTCTTCAGACATTGAACATCCTATCACTTGAATAGACCAGTAACTTGTACTAGTAGTTGATGGTGGGACAAATAGAATGCTCGGAAGTAAATGAAACAGGGTTTCTTGGTCTAATCATCATTCTGGGTTCCCAGAATCTTGACTCTATAAATTAGTTAGGTTCCACCTAGTCCAAATGTCTACACGTAAAATGAAAGAAAAATGTTTATTCATTTCTTCATAAAGAAATATTTATTGAGGGCCTCATATGTGCCCAGCACTATTGTAGATCCTTGGTATACAACAAAGACCAGAGAAAAAGTTTGCATTCCAAAGGACATTCTTTAACTTAGGGCTCGTAAAGAAAGAAAGATGGTGAAATGACTGAACTAATACTATACCAGAAGTCAGTCAGCTATGGTCTGTGGGCCAAATCTGACCTGCCACCTCTTTTTGTATCCACAAGCTAACAGTGGTCAATGGTTTTTACTGATGAACATTTGCAATCAATTTGATGACTAGAAACACTAACCTTGAACTCCAATTAAGCAAAAGGTTAATCCCCTGAATAAAAATTCCATTCTTCTCATTAGTAGATCTTTGTTACCAAAAAAGGGTACTTCATCATTATTGTTATCTTTTGAATTTCTTCAGTTAAAAAATACGGAAATTTATTTTCTCTCCTGTTTTATAAGTGCCTACGTAATATATACTTGATTTTGTCTCTTAGCTCGCAAAGTCTAAAATATTTGCTCTGACATAAAAATGGATACATAGATCAATGGGACAGAATAGAGAACCCAGAAATAAATCCATGAATTTACAGTCAACTCATTTTCAGCAAAGGTACCAAGAACATGCATTAGGGAAAGAACAGTCTCTTCAATAAATGCTATTGGGAAAATTGGATCTCCATGTGCAGAAAAAGGAAACTAGACCTCTATCTCTTGCCATATACAAAAATCAAATCAAAATGGATTAAAAGCTTAAATCTAAGACCTGAGACTATGAAATTATAAGAAGAAAACATTGAAGAAACACTCCAGGATTTTGGTCTGGCAAAGATTTCTTGACTAAAGCCTCAAAAACACAGGCGACCAAAGCAGAAACGGACAAATGGTATCACATCAGGTTAAAGACCTTCTGCCCAGCAAAGGAAACAATCAACAAAGTAAAAAGACAACCTACAAAATGGGAGAAAAGATTTACAAATATCCATATGATAGGAGATTAATAACAAGAACATATAAGAAGCTCAAATAACTCAATAGCCAAAAGCCAAGTAATCCACTTAAAAACGGGTAAAAGATCTGAATAGACGTTCTCAAAAGAATACCTACAAACAGCCAACTAGTATATGAAGAAACACTCAACATCATTAATCATCAGGAAAACACAAATCAAAAACACAATGAAGTATCGTCTCACTCCATTTAAAATGGCTTTTACCCAAGACAGAGAGTAAGAGATTCTAGTGAGAATGTGGCAAGAGGGGAGCCCTCTTACACTGTTGGTGGGAATGTAAATTAGTACAGCCACTGTGGAAAATAGTATGAAGATTTCTCAAAGAACTGAAAATAGAATTACCATATGATCCAGCAATCTCACTGCTGGGTGTATATTCAAAAGAACGGAAATCAGTATGTCAAAGAGATATCTGTACTCTCATGTGTATTACAGCACTATTACCAATAGCCAAGATCAGCCTAAGTGCCCATCAACAGGTGGATGGATAAAGAAAATGGGATGTGTGTGTATAATATAATATTCCATTATATATTGTATGTTACATATATTATGTATTATATATTATATATTACATACTATGTATTATCACATATATACTATGTGTTACATAATGGAATATATTATATAAAACAAAATATTATTTGGCTATACAAAAATAAAATCCTGTCATTTGAAACAACATGGATAGAACTGGAGGATATTATGTAAGTGAAATAGTCCAAGCACCGAAAGACAAATATCTCATGTTCTCACTCATATGTGGGAGCTTAAAAAAATAACTTCATGGAGATAGGGAGTAAAATGATGGTTACTAGAGAGATTGGGAAGGATAGTAGGGGTGTGGGGGATAAAGAGGGGTTGAGTAATGAGTTTGAAATCACAGTTAGATGGAGGGAATAGATCTAGTGTTTGGTAGCACAATAAGATGACTATAGTTAATAATAATTTATTGTATATTTCAAAATAACTAGAATAATGCAACTGGAGTGTTCCTAACACAAAGAAATGATAAATACTTGAGGTGATGAATACTCCAATTAACTTGATTTGATTATAGCATGATTGCATCAAAATATTATATGTATCCTGTGTGATAACTCTTATGTATCTGTATCCATAGGAATAAAAATAAATACAAATTTTTAAAAATTAAAATAAAATAAAATATTTACTCTGGCCCTTTACAAAGTTTGTCAACTCCTGATCTATACAATTGAATAAAAAGCATATAAATGGATACTGAAATTTCTCTCATTAGTTTTCATTGACTAACTGGTGCCAGAATTTAATCAAAATGACTAAGAACACCACTTTATTTCAACATTGGTCCTCTTATATTTGGCCCAAATTATCCATTTTTGTTTCTAATTATTACATTCTATATGGTATGGTATATGTGGGATATTCAGTAATTTTTCAAGAATTTTCTCAGTTGTTAAAGGATTGAAATATTGTTAATTGTATTCTATGAAAACATAGCTTCTTATCAGCATGTTTTGAGCTTGTCTATGCTTTCCCTAGTAGCTGATTTTTTTTTTTTTTTCCATGAGATCAGTTCTCTTGACATTACTGTGATGGAAACTGAGGTTTTTTTGTTTTTGTTTTGTTTTTTTTCTGAGACGGAGTCTTGCTTTGTCTCCCAGGCTGGAGTGCAGGGGCGCAATCTCGGCTCACTGCAAGTTCTGCCTCCCGGGTTCACACCATTCTCCTGCCTCAGCCTCCCGAGTAGCTGGGACTACAGGCGCCCGCCACCTTGCCCGGCTAATTTTTTGTATTTTTAGTAGAGACGGAGTTTCACCGTGTTAGTCAGGATAGTCTCGATCTCCTGACCTCGTGATCCACCCGCCTCAGCCTCCCAAAGTGCTGGTATTACAGGCGTGAGTCACTGCGCCCAGCAGAAATTGAGGTTTCAAAGTCCCTTTGGTTGGAAAAGTCTGTTTTTGTTTGGAGCAGATATACAGAAATCATGATACATCCAGTGTAACACCATTAAATCACTCACTTCTCAGAAACGGTAGCTAAAACCATTAATGTTTAATCACTTCGTAGCCAATGCCAAATAGTTTACATTAACAGGGAGCAGAATATGCTAAGGCCAAATGAAACTAAATGGAAAACTCAGAAACAGCTGATGATGTCTAATTTAACATATTTGTTTTTTTCCTGGGACATTTATGCTCACGGTGGTGATTTTATATTGCACACATATAATATAGTCATGGTTATTGCTTTTAAAATTGCTCCTAGTTTCTTTGATGGATTTAAATTTATTACTGTTTTATGGAGAGATAGCATATTGTTCCACCAGGAGCATCACGGTGTCTCATTGCTTTGCCACACAAACAAAATTTAAACCCACCCAAATCCAAAAATCACCCCAAATCCCTTTGCCAAAACCAAAAACAAAAGCCATTATGTTTAGGATCTGGAATTAGCATTTTAAACTATATTTTAAAATATGAAGAAGAAAAACTTCATAGATTACTATTTTTAGGAACCTACCCCAAGGATACACTAGATAAATGTATGAAAGTACTTGCAAACCAGGCTATTTATTGAAGCACCACTTTCAATAGCAAGAGATTGTAAATAATTCAAATGTTCGTTAACAGAGAATGGTTAAATAAACTATGACAATTAACACAATTATATATAATTCTAAAAAGAATTCGAAAAATCTCTATATGTTACTATGGTTACTGTGGAATCAACTTTAGGATTCATATATTCTTGTATGTGTGTGAGTGTGTATTTGTGCTTATGTTTTATTTAATTTATTATTGGTTTGTTTTAGAGACAAGTCTCACTCTGTTGCCCATGCTGAAGTGCAGTGAGACAATCATAGCTCACTGTAACCTCAAACTCCTGGGCTCAAGCGATCCTCCCTCTGCAGCCTCGTGAGTAGCTAGGACTACAGGCATGCACCACCATGCCTGGATAATTTTCAAATTTTTTGTAGAGTTAGGGTCTTGCTGTGTTGCCCAGGCTGGTCTTGAAATCCTGGCTTCAAGTGATCCTCCTGCCTTGGCCTCCCGAAGTGCTGGAATTGAAGGACTGAGCCACTGCACCCTGACTGTGTTTATATTTTAAAATCAACGAAAAGGCAAACCATAAAGTTTAGAAAAAATAGTTAACTATAGAGGGAAGGAGGCAATAGAATAAAAGGAAAAGAGATAGAAACGATTTTTTAAAGTATCTTGTTTTAAAGACGTCACTTTGAAAACATAAATATTTTACATAATGATTACATTAATTAAACACAAAGAGCAGTGCCTAAGCATTGAAAGTAAAAAGAAACAAAGAAACCTCAATGCGTACCCTATTGATGACATAACCTTCCGCAGAGGAACTATCCCAAGTGGCCTTAAAACATGACAATTTGATTGTACATAAACGGCAGGACAACAGAACATAAAAACAATCTTTTCAGTAAGAATATTATTATTGGTAGTAGTGTTGATATTATTCGGAGACTGTAATCTGTGTAGCGTGGCATGAAACAAATGGTAAATATATCAATATCACTGAAAACTAGGATTTGGCGCATGGTAGAAAGAAGATACACATACCAAATCAAATACGTAGGAACTCTATACTCTTGAAGTTGAATTGGAAGTATTAGTTTTAACTGATGATGTGATTTATCTAAAACAAAACAAAGATAATTATTTGTATCTACATCTACTGAAAGGAATTAGCAAGCAGATGTAGGCAATGTGAAATGAACCTGGAATATAACTTACCATGTTAGAAAATAATGATGCTATTCAATACAACTAGTATTGTGTCAAAAGGACTCAAGACTCAATGAATATGCTCCCATGCCAATAAATTTCAAGATGTGAAAGATGTTTAAATCTATGAGCTCATAAGATATATACACACACAACACCTACACACCTATATGTACACACACAGACTTTATACATATGTATAAATGTATTTTATGTGTGCACATGTATGTATATAGTATTTGAATGATATTAGGAATCTTATTTTTTTTTAAGTGTTTAGAATCAAACCCTGAGCATTTATCTTGCCTCTTCTATATAAACTTTAACTCAGCATAACCAATAGCTGATGAAGAAGAAATGTTTCTTTGTGGAAGTAAACCAGTGAATAATTGAAGAAATAATTTATCTTTTCAACATCTAATGAGTTAATGGATTCAAGCAAAGATTATCCATCGCTGATAACAACACAAAAAGAAGACAATCGAAAATTAGTTATTACTGAGGGAAGTACCCAATACCATCTATGAAGCTGTCTGGACAAAAACCCTGACAAAAATCTCCATGAATCTCTCATTTGAATACAAATTTAAAGAAAATGCAAAGGATTAAAAAAGACCATGATGAAGTCAGAGAAATTCAGACAGAGAAAAATGCTCCAGGACCAGAAACCCATTTCTTCTGCAAAAGCTTGCAGGCAGAGATTGACCAAGAGAGCAGAGACATAGAGAGAACCTAGAGATTAAAAGAAACTTGAGGGATTTGTCAGCATTCAGTGGCAATATATGGATGCGATGTGAATTCTAATTCAAAACCAAAGTAGAAAATGGTAAACAATTGGGGAAATGTGAACAATGATGGAATATTTAATATTAATGAAATATGTTAAATATTTTCAGATATGATAATGGCATTGAGGATGTAAAAAAGAGTCTGTTTTTAAAGAAATACCCCTGAAATACAGGATATTATATACATCAGATCATCAGAATAAAGTAAGGTTAGCATGAACTGTTAATTGTTGACACTGCACAATAAGTACATGGATAATTATTATACTGTTCTCATTCCTTTTATTTATGTTTGAAATGTTCAAAATTAAAAGTTAAAGCATAGAGTGTAAAGTTGAGCAAATTCCTCCAAGACCTAAATATAGCTTATCAAAACTTACATGAATTAGATGCTGCCTGTTGAGCTAATACTTTTGAAATATTTTGTACTCCACAGAGGAAGGTTTTATGTATAAGCCTGAGTTTTGTTTTTCTGAGTTGTTTTCAGTTGGTGCATGTGATTACATTTTTATACATGGTAAAAATTTATACATATTTTTCCAAGTCTGAGTTTCTTTCTTTCTTTCTTTCTTTTTTTTTTTTTTTCCTTTTTGAGATGGAGTTTCGCTCTTGTTGTCCAGGCTAGAGTGCAATGGCACGACCTCAGCTCACTGCAACCTCTGCCTCCCGGATTCAAGCGATTCTCCTGCCTCAGTCTCTTGATTAGCTGGGTTACAGGTATGCGCCACGTCGCCTGGCTAATTTTGTATTTTTAGTAGAGATGGGGTTTCCTGATGTTGGTCAGGCTGGTCTCGAACTCCTGACCTGAGGTGATCTGTCCGCCTTGGTCTCCCAAAGTCCTGGGATTACAGGCGTGAGTCACGGCGCCCAGCCCCGAGTTTCTTTCCTAAAGCTTATGTTAAGATGTTGCCATGTGGGGCCAATATCATAATATAACAAACTATTCTGTGTGTGTCTGCACATGTATAATACAGACATTATTTTAAAATATGATTACAAATGATATAATCTCTTTCTTAATCCGTTCCGGAATTTGTTGCATTTTTTCTGTTGCTTTTGTTTTTTTCATTAACACTATGCCCTGAGACTTTATTGCCAAAGGGAAGAGGAGAGGAGGCATTTTCTATTCAAGAAGTCCACAAATAGGAATTAACACAGGTGCAACAGGGAATTCTTCATTGAAAAGGGACAAAAAGTAGAAATTCCTCTGGTACAAAAGGAGTGGGTTCAGAGAGAATGGATCTTGGGTTGGGATGCTGCTGGGGTCCCCTGAGGGAACTTACCCATCTCTGGCCTTTGTGAGAAGATAGGGACCCTATTGAAGGATATGCCCCATGTAATTGATTTAAATGTGCCCTCCAGTCCCCCAAAATGTATCCAACTTCTAACCCTTGGAACCTATAAATGTGACCTTCTGGGGAAAAAGGGGTTTGGGCAGACATAATTAAGGTTATCTAGATGAGATTATTCTGGATTAGACTGGGCTCTAAATCCAATGGCAAATATTTATAAGAGAAGAGAAGGGGAAACAGACAGAGACACAGAGAGGTCCACGGGAGGACAGATGCAGGGAGTGGGGTTACACAGCCCCAAGGCAAGGAATGCCAAGGGTGGCAAGCAACCAGAAATTAGGAGAAAGGCATGGAGCGGGTGCTCTGAAGGAGAATCCAGACAGAACCAACCCTGCTGACATCTTGATTGCAGGTTTCTGACCTCCAGAACTGGGAGATAATACATTTATGTTTTAAGCCGCTAAGTTTGTGGTAATTTGGTATGATTGCTCTAGAAAACCAATATATCTCACTTATTATACCAAACTCTGGGAGGAGTCCCACTCACGGGGCACCTAAGTGCAACAGGAGATGCTCAAAAGCATAGTAATATCGGTATCAGGTAGTTTGCAGGGGTGAGGTCCAGAGAGAAAACCTGTAAGTATCTCTTGACTTACTTTTGTACACAGCTTCCTGGAGTTCTGACATGCTCCTTGTGGGATGCAGAAGGCAGCTGATGGCTGAGAAGCAGTAGGCCTATCACAGGGATCCCTGTAGTGAGGGATAATTATAGCTGGGGTTACAGCAGAGACTATAGGTGGAGGTATAGAGTAGCGGTAGAGGCCAAAGAAGGAACAGGAGTTAGGTGGGAAATGGGAAATAATATCAGGTACTAGATATGCTAAGAAAACAGCCCACGGATTTCACCCACCATGGACTTGCTAGAATGTATTTAGATAGGACAGACCAGAAGAAACTATTTACAGCTCAGAGAAGCAGAAGCCAGGGAAGACATATAATTTGGAACTAAAGATCGCCTTCCCAGTATAAACTTCTTAGTGTGCCCAAATTTTATTTTGGAGAGGAGGAGAATCTTGCAAAGAGAAACCGTTATAAGAAATAGTTTGAACTGCAATACGAGTTCCACTGTAATGGACCATTGTAATCAATCAAAGATTTAGTGAGTGTGAACCGGGCAAGTCTAAAATTTTTTTGTCGTTAGTTGGAGGGAAGTTGGAAGTGAAGGGAGAACTCTGAGGTTACATCAATCACATGGTTTCTTTAAAACTACATTTGTGTGCATGAATTGTAGTATATAATATTTGATCTTATTACACATGGAAATGAAAAAAATCAGTGGTTATACACTTTCAATATTTTTCTCAAGTGAAATCCACTATAATTTTTACCGGCTAAATTTAGACTTACTTTACGAATAATTTATTTGCACATCTGCCTGGGAAAGAGTCTGTTTGAAACAATGAAAATCTGATGCAACTGTATCTCTTTTAGTTTCACTCCTACCATCAAAGTCCAGGAGAAGGCCATCTCTTTTCCAAGGGCTTTTTTTTTTTTTTTCCTCTATCTGGGTGGCTAACTTTGATTTGTCTTTGGCATGATACTGTGGAGCTCACAAGTAACTCTCATTAAGAGTTCTGCAAATGCTAATTGATAGATCTGCACGTTTGGAGGGCTGCTTTTAATACATACAGTTTCTTCTAGAGCTTTGCATCTTTTCTACCTCTCAAGAGTCAAGTCTCTTTGACAGCCGACTAGAGAGTATTGATGTAATTGCCCATAGAATGAGAGTCTCCTATCTACCCTCTTCTCAGCACACTTGCCTGAAGAATCTGCCTACTGCCTTCACTCTTTGCTTCCTTTGGTCATACAGTGGCTTGTTAGGTGTGAGCTCTTTTTGGCCAGGGTGACCCAGCTCTATTTCAGTTCCCTGTATGCCTGTTTGCCTTCAGAGGCAGTGACTAATTTGCTAGGTTGCGAGGTCAAGGTCAATAAACCAGTCCCAAGTACCCAGGCAGTTTGTGGTTTGGAAATTCTTGACTCTTTTGAAGAAGATCGGTGATTTCCCATTGCCACTAGATGTCCCTGTGTGGCTTTTCTTTTGGACATCAGTGCTGTACACGCGGCAAGTTATTTCTACGCTGCTGGATAGAAGGACAGCGCTCTGCAGGCTCTGAAGAAGCAGTTTATAGCGGCATGTCATCCAAGCTGGGACTCGGCACAACTTAACCCTAGCACATGGATTTAGAGTACAAGGGTATGGTAATGCCAAAAATTACTCTGAGACTGCGCAGAAATCAGGATTATCTCTATGGAGGTCCCGGGGTCTTTCCAACTTGCATCATTAAACTTTTCCTGCCTCCCAGCCTACTCTTAATACTGAGACCAAAACTTCTAAAACAATCTCTCATGAAGAATTATGAACTAGCTTTTTAAAACATATGTTTTTACTTCTAATCTTTTGCAGGCCAATGCCTGATCTTACTGCATATGACCAGTATGCCGCTCACTGTGTGACTATGATAACACCCAAACTGCGTAAAGTAGGCCCCCTTTGTCTCAGTTTTGCTTTCTGCAATTTCAGTTACCTATGGTCACTTGCAGTTCGAACATATTCAATGGAAATTTCCAGAAATAAGCAACTCGTAAGTTTTAAATTGTGTGCCACTCTAAGCAGTGTGATGAAATCTCACCTCCAACTCCATCCGGCCTGGGATGTGAATTGTCTTTTTATCAAGCATCTCTGCACAATATATCCTGTCCGCCCCATCAGTCACTTAGTAGCCAGCTTGGTGATCAGATCGATTGGAGTGGCATTGCAGTTTGTGTTCATGTATTTTACTTAATAATGGCCCCAAAGCCCAAGAGTAGTAATGCTGGCATATTATAATTGTTCTGCTTTCTTATTAGTTACTAGTTATTGCTGTTAAATCTTTTACTGTGCCTAATTTAGAAATTAAACTTTACAAACTTTATAAACTTTCTTTTATTGTGCCTAATTTATAAATTAAACTTTATCATAGTGCATGACATACATGTATAAATGGGAAAAAAACAGTACAGTCATGTATTGCATAATGACATTTTGGTCAGTGATGGACTCATAAGATAATAATAGAGCTGGAAAATTTCTATCACCTAGTAACATCATAGCTGTCCTAATATTATAGTGCAAAGCATTACTCCCCTCTTTATGGCGATGCTGGTGTAAACCAACCTACTGGATTGCAAGTCATAGGAAAGCGAACAAGTAATGTCCTAGGCCTTCCCATTCACTGCCCACTCACTGACTCACCCACAACGACTTCGGCAAGCTCCATTCATGATAAATGCCCTATACAGGTATATCGTTTTTAATGTTTTCTACTGTATTTCACGGTACCTTTTCTATGTTTAGATGCACAAATACTTACCATTGTATTATAATGTGTCTGCAGTATTCAGGACAGTAACATGCTACATAGAGTTGTAGCCTAAGGTCAATAGCCTATACCATATAGCCTAGGTATGTGGTAGGCTGTACCATCTAGGTTTGTGCAAGTACACACCATGATGTTTTCACAAAGATAAAATCACCTACCAATCCATCCCTCAGAATGTATCTCTGTTGTTAAGCAATACACGACTGTGTATAGACGTATTAAGTTGGTGCAAAAGTAATTGCGGTTTTTGCCATAAAAGTGACAAAAATCGCAATTACTTTTGCAACAACCATGCGACTACACTGAATACTGTAGGCAATTGTAACACAATGGTAAGTATTTGTGTATCTAAACATAGAAAAGGTACAGTGAAATACAGTAGAAAACATTAAAAACGATATACCTGTATAGCGCATTTATCATGAATGGAGCTTGCAGGATTAGAAGTTGCCGTGGGTGTCAGTGAGTGAGTGGGGAGTAAATGTGGAGGCCTAGGGCATTACTTGTTCGCTTTCCTATGACTTGCAACCCAGTGGGTTGGTTTACACCAGCATCGTCACAGTGCTGAAGGTGGCTCACACTAGCTGGCAGGGGCCAGTTGTTACCAGTAGGATTTGATACTATTGACAGTTTCAGGCATCAATCGGGCTCTTGAAATATACACTTGCAGATAACTGGCGTCTACTGTATTCCCTGTTTAATAAAACCAGTTAATTAACTATATGCTTGGTTGTCACAGCAATGTCAGCTGGCTATAAGTATCCTTTTAATGCTTACTCTCAATTTCTGTATTTATTTTGTTACACACTGGAAACACTTAGTGGACTAGCACTGGTTTGAGGATTAATTACCCTTCGAGAGACACTGGCCTAGGCATTATCACAGGCTGAGTTCTACATCCTTAAATTAAAACTAATGGACCATGAGGAACTGGAGAGGCCTAAGGCAGTTTTAGGAGACTTGAATGGAAACTCTTGCAATGTGGCAGGAGCTGTATCATGTCCTTCCAGAACTTCTGCTCTAGGTCAGGCCTGGACCTTCCACTGAGCAGCTACACTGAATCTCAGATGAAGGCTACTTTAAAACAAAAAACAATGGATGATCCCAGGAAGCAACAGCAGTGGAGAAGGAATGCTTCTTGAACTTCAGCTTCTGAACCTTCTTGGGGAAATTAAGCTAATCTTGTAAAGTGCCACTTTGCATATCTGAAGACAAATAAAGGTGGCATAGGGATGGTAAATACCTTGCACTTGGAATTGTTTTAATAATTAGTCATAGTGACACCTAGGTGATAGACAATGTGATGGCTTACCCAGCAACCAGCTCCAATTACAGAAATAACAGAAGGAAATTTTAGCTTCACAAACTGAAAAGAAATAGTTTGTTTACTCGATGCATCAACAGTTTGTGTCTCAACAGTCATTTATTGAGCCAGGTATTTGTAATGCAAGAGCACAACTTGCCTAAAAATTAATGTTGAGAATAGTGGTTAAGGGTCCTGTTTGCTTATAGAAAACCATTTAAACCAGACTATAGTTGAATGAAAATAAGTAAGCTCTCTTTTTCTCTTTTTTATGATTCCATGGGTCAGATCAAATTGACTGCACAGAACATTGCTTACTCTTGAAATTCCAAACTCTTGACATTTCAAGTTCAAATGCTGTTGGGTTTTTCCTGCCCTTCTTAGGACAGTCAGTAGAAAAAATGGGGTTTCCCCGGATTTCCTTGGTCTCGTAGGTGCAGTAATATGAGTACCTCATAGGAAGGACTACAGAGAAGCAACGATTCCAGATGGAGGAAGAGTTTGGAATGTGAAAGAAGGGTGTCATTAGCTGATGATGATTCATTGGGGTTTGAAGTAGGAACACGTGTTTAGTGAGCAATATTGGAATTTTTGTAGTAAGAGCTTACAGAGGTGACTGGGAGTGAGTCATGAGATCTCTTGGTAAAGGCAAAATAGTGTGATGAGAGCCAGAAGCACTGGATCAGGTGCTCCCAATGGGAAGTTGTAATGAAGAGTGAGGCAGGATTGCAGAAGCAGAAAAGGAGAAAGAAAGCAATGCTCTTGTGAAAAGGGGGTTGAAGTGCAATACAGACTGCAGCTCCATCAGTCAGAGGGTTGAAATTTCACACATGAAGGCTCATTTTGATATGTTCACATTTATGTGGCAAGGGCTCCAGAAGGGAGGTCCTAAATACATCTTTTCAGAATAACTCCAGCAAAGACTGACATTTACATGTTGTTTCTCCGGTTGGGAAATGTAATAGAGGCAGGGGCATATACAGGTTTTCTGGGGCCTAAACCTTAAAATTTGAGGGTACCTCAGGGGAAAAAAGGGAACAATTTAAAATATTAAATTGGGTAGAGAAAAATTTTTTTAATTATCCGTTTTAAAAAGCTAACACATGCTATAAATTATAGAAAAAAAACAGTATTTTTTTAACTTTAAACATATGCAGGTTTGCTATATAGGCAAACTCGTGTCTTGGGGGTTTGTTGTCCAGATTATTCTGTCACCCAGGCACTAAGCCTAGTATTCAATAGTTATTCTTTTCTGCTCCTCTCCCTCCTGCCACCCTCCACCCTCAAGTAGGCCCCAGTGTCTGTTGTTTCTTTCTTTGAGTCCACGTGTTCTCCTCATTTAGCTCCCACTTATAAGTAAGGATATGCGGTATTTAGTTTTCTGTTCCTGTGCTAGTTTGATAGGAATAATAGCCTCCAGCTCCATCCATGTGCCAATAAAAGACATAATCTTGTTCTTATTCCTTTTTATGGCTATATAATGTACATCATTCCGTGGCGTATATGTACACATTTTCCTTATCCAATCTGTCATTGATGAGCATTTAGGTTGATCCCTTGTCATTGCTATTGTAAAGACTGCTGCAATGAACATTCACATGTATGTCTTTATAGTAGAATTATTTATATTGTTCTGGGTATAGACCCAGTAATAGGATTGCTGGGTCAAATGGTATTTCTGTTTTTAGCTCTTTGGGGAAGTGCCACACTTCTTTCCACAATGGTTGAACTTATTTACATTCCCACCAAGAGTGCATAAGTGTTCCCTTTTTTCCACAACCTCTCCAGCATCTTTTATTTTTTGACTTTTTATTAATGGTCATTATGACTGGTGTGAGGTGATTTCTCATTGTGGTTTTGATTTGCATTTCTCTAATGATCAGTGATATTGAGCTTTTTTCATATGCTTGTTGGCCAGATGTGTGTCTACTTTTAAAAAATGTCTGTTCATGTCCTTCGCCCACTTTTTTTAAAATTTTACTTTAAGTTCTGGGATACATGTACAGAACATGCAGATTTGTTACGTAGGTATACATGTGCTATGGTGGTTTGCTGCACCTATTAACCCATCATCTAGGTTTTAAGCCCCACATGCATTATATATTTGTCATAATGCTCTCCCTCCCCTTTCCCTTTCCCCCAACCCCCGACAGGCCCCAGTGTACGATATTCCCCTCCCTGTGTCCATGCGTTCTCATTGTTCAACTCCCACTTATGAGTGAGAACATGTGGTGTTTGGTTTTCTGTTCCTGTGTTAGTTTGCTGAGAATGATGGTTTCCAGCTTCACCCATGTTCCTGCAAAGGACATGAACTCATTCTTTTTTATGGCTGCACAGTATTCCACAGAGGATCAAATGGGAGTATATGTGCCACATTTTCTTTATCCAGTGTATTACTGATGCCTTTACCCACTTCTTAATGGGGTTGTTTTTCTCTTGTAAATTTGTTTAAGCTTCTTACAGATGCTTGATATTAGACCTTTGTCAGATGCATAGTTTGCAAGTATTTTCTCCCATTCTGCAAATTGTCTGTTTACTCTGTTGATAGTTTCTTTTGCCATGCAGGAGCTCTTAAGTTTAATTAGATCCAATTTGTCAATTTTTGCTTTTGTTGCAATTGCTTTCGGCATCTTCGTCATGAAATTTTTTGCTCATTCTTATATCCAGAATGGTGTTGCCTAGGTTGTCTTCCAAAGTTCTCATTGTTTAGGGTTTTGCATTTAAATCTTTAATCCATCTTGAGTTGATTTTTGTATATGGCATAAGGAAGGGGTCCAGTTTCAATCTTTTGTATATGGATAGCCAGTTATCTTAGCCTCATTTACTGAATAGGGAATTATTTCCCATTGCTAGTTTTTGTCAGCTTTGTCAAAGATCAAATGGTTGTAGGTGTGCAGCCTTTTCTCTGGGCTCTCTATTCTGTTCCATTGGTCTATGTGTCTCTTTTTGTACCAGTACCATGCTGTTTTGATTACTGTAGCCCTGAAATATCATTTGAAGTCGGGTAATGTGATGCTTTGAAGAACAATATTTTTACTTGTCAATCTTATCCCTATACTTTTTTTTTTTGCATATTTGCATTGCATTTTCTTTGATTACCTCTTCACATGACAACGATTGTGTAATTTGATTTCCTATAGTGAGAACAAGATAATACTTTCCTCTAGCCTCTAGCATGGTTAATTAAAAATTTTCATTGATACTTTCAGAAAGTTTTGTTTTATTACTTTCTCAGTAATATCATGCAAACTTTTAGGACTGTTGACAAATTTAGAAAGATTTCTATCAAATTTCTTTATCTATAAACTTTCTGGAAGAATGTTCCCCAGACTAACTGGTAGTTCCATACATTTCAGCTTCATTTTTCTCCCGGTATGTACATAGTCTGAATGCCTAACACAATCATATATGTTCAAGTCATAATCTCAACTCCAATCCTTCACTTTTGTTCCAGAAATAAGAAAAACAGATATTGTTTATAGTCTTATAGTCATTTTGGGATATGGCTTTACGGTCTTACAGTCATTTTGGGATATGGCCAACTTATTTTCCTGTCTCTATATCTCTATATGCCTCTATATCTATCTAGATATATACAAAGATATATCTATCTGGATATATACAAAGATATGTCTATCTAGAGAGATATACACAAAGATATATCTGTATACACATGGATAGATAGATAGATTGAAATATACATTTTTGTATATATATATAACTGTCTATATCTATTATATAATTACTTATATCAGTATCTATCTAGAGTGACCTAGAGAGATAGTAGGTAGATAGCTATAGATATTTATCTATATCCCACTAAAACCCCTTAGAAACGTACTCCCAGCTCAACTTCCCCTTAACCATATATAGAAAATGCTCTTGGCCATTCTGTCACCCATCATGAGTTGAAGTTTTATAAGGGGGAAGTTAAAATGAAAACAGACAGCGGTCTTAACTCGCTCCTGTTTTTAGTTTTGTAAATTGTATAGAGACATATGACCACATAAACACATTGCCAGAGCCCCTGCCAGGTCTTTGGAAGATGCCTGTGCAAATAAGGGGGCCCTGATGTTTTTGCTTCCTTAGCTTCACAGTCAATCTGTGAATGGTGACAACGGTAGGAGAGTTTTCCCCAAAAATGTCAAGAGTAGAGAAACCTACTCTGTCATATGAAAGAGAAGCAGCTTTAGCTTCCTGCAGCTTCCTTCCTCATTCCCAAAAGAGTAAAGTAAAAGAGGAGGTTATGGGAGGAATAACCCACACTTTCAGAGCCTTTCAGGCAGGCAAAACCTGCAATGAGAGGCTGCTCACACAAAAGCAGTGAGTCTGGGACCACTGCCACTGTGGTGACAGTAGTAGCAGCAAAGGTGCAAGGAGAAAGAAATTGAGAATTGTGCTGCTATAAACATTCACGTGCAAGTATCTTTTTTCATATAATTACTTCTTTTCCTCTGGGTAGATACCCAGTAGTGAAATTGTTGGATCAAACGGGAGTTCTACCTTTAGTTCTTTAAGGAATCTCCACACTGTTTTCCACAGTGATTGTACTAGTTTATGTTCCTACCAACAGGATAGAAGTGTTCCCTTTTCACTGCATCCACACCAACGTCTATTATTTTTTTATTATGACTATTCTTGCAGGAGTAAGGTGGTATTGCATTGTGGTTTTGATTTGCATTTCCCTGATCATCTCAATAGATGCAGAAAAATCGTTTGAAAAATCCAGCGTCCCTCTATGATTAAAACTCTCAGCAAAATTGGCACAGAAGAGACATACCTCAATGTAGTAAAAGCCATCTATGACAAATCCACAGCTAACATAGTGCTGAATGGGGAAAAGTTGAAAGCATTCCCTCTGAGAACTGGAACAAGACAAAGATGCCCACTCTCACCACTTCTATTCAATGTAGTACTGGAAATCTTAGAACAATCAGACAAGAGAAAGAAATAAAGGGTATCCAAATTGGTAAAGAGGAAGTCAAACTGTAGCTGTTTGCTAATGATATGATTGTATACCTAGAAAATCCTAAAGACTCCTCCAAATAGCTCCTAGAACTAATACATAAATTCAGCAAAGTTTCAGGATACGAAATTAATATACATAAATCAGTAGCTCTTCTACACACCAACAGGAACCAAGCTGAGAGTCAAATAAAGAACTCAATCCCTCTTACAATAGCTGCAAAAAAATAAAAAATACTTAGGAATATACCCAACCAAGGAAGTAAAAGACCTCTACAAGGAAACTACAAAACAATTTTGAAGGACTTCATAGCTAACACAAACAAATGGAAACACATCCCATGTTCACGGATGGATAGAATCAATATTGTGAAAATGACCATACTGCCAAAAGCAATCTACAAATTCAATGCAATTCCCATCAGAATACCACCATTATTCTTCACAGAACTAGGAAAAAACAATCCTAAAATTCATATAACCAAAAAGAGCCTGCATAACCAAAGCAAGACTAAGCCAAAAAAAAAAAAAAAAAAAAAAACAAATCTGGAGACATCACATTACCTGACTTCAAACTATACTATAAGGCCATAGTCACTAAAACAGCATGGTACTGGTATAAAAATAGACACATACACCAATGGAACAGAACAGAAAACCCACCAGTAAACACAAATACTTAAAGCCAACTGCTCTTTGACAAAAGAAACAAAAACATAAAGTGGAGAAAGGACGTCCTGTTCAGCAAATGCTGCTGGGATAATTGGCAAGTCACATGTAGGAGAATGAAAGAAGATCCTCATCTCTCACCTTACAGAAAAATCAACTCAAGATGGATCAAGGACCTAAACCTAAGACCTGAAAGTATAAAAATTCTAGAAGATAATGTCAGGAAAACCCTTTTAGACATTGGCTTAGGCAAAGACTTTATGACCAAGAACCCAAAAGCAAATGCAACAATAGCAAAGATAAATAGGTGGGACTTAATTAAACTAAAGAGCTTCTGCACAGCTAAAGGAGCCATCAACAGAGTAAACAGACAATCCAGAGGATGGGAGAAAACCTTCACAATCTATCCATCCAACAAATAACTAATATCAAGGAACTCAAACAAATTAGCAAGAAAACAAACAACAAAGAGTCCCATCAAAAAGTGGGCTAAGGACATGAATAGACAATTCTCAATAAAAGATATACAAATGGCCAACAAACATCTGAAAAAATGCTCAACATCACTAATGATCAGGGAAATGTCTTTATATATATTTGGGCATTTTCCTTTACCCTGAACTTCTTAATCAAGAGTATCTTTTTTGTTGTTGTTGTTATCACTGTATATATTTTAGTGTCAACTAAAATATTTAATATATATTTAATAATAAATATTTAATATATATTTTACTGTTAACTAAACTAAATATGCATATATTTAGTTCCAGACATACACACTTATTAAGATTTTGATTAGGATTATAATACATCTATAGGTCAATATCTTTACATGCTCGGTCTTCTAATTCATGATCACAATTATTTCTCCATTTGCTTACTTGTGCACTGACATCTTTCACGTATATTTTACTTTTCTTATAGAGTTTTTTTTCCATTCTTGGTGAGATTTATAATCAGCTACTAACACTTCTTATGCTACCATAAATTATGTAGTACCATTTTCTAATTTTTCTGTTTGTTTGCTGAGTTACATAATTGGAGTTGTGTTTTATATATAATTTGGCATCTAGAAAAGTTGCTTACGTCCCTTATTAATACAACAGATTCTTTTGCTTTTTCCATTTGCTTTCACCTTCTCAGCTTTTTCTTGACTAGTCTAACCAGACATTTGTATTTTTCTTGTTCAGTCTTTTAAAAATCCAACTTCCACTTGTATTCATCTCCTTCATTATATATATGTTATTTACATTATTAATTTCCACTGTTTGCTACACTATGTCCTTTCTTCTTCCTTTATAGAAAGAAGTATTGTGGGTTTTATTTTCTACTTTTTAATATATATTTAAAAATAAAAATAAAATATATTTAATATATTCTCTATATATTTATTATTATCAAATAAATTATCTAGTAGTTAGACTTAATCATTTTTATCCTTTCAACTTAGTCATGTTTATCCTTTCAACTTAATCATTTTTATCCTCTCAACTTTGATTTGATATAATCATTTTTATCCTTAACTTAATCATTTTTATCCTTTCAACTTTCTAATATTAATATCTAAGACTATAAGTTTCCAAGAAGCACAGCTTTAGCTGCACCCTACAAGTGTTAATATGTAGGATTTTTATTATCCTGCATATTAAAAATTTAGTTAAATGGTTTAAATTTTAATTCAACTTTTTTTGACCCATAGATGATATAGACATGTGTTGTTAAACACTAAATGTGTGAAGTTATTTTTTTTTTTTTTGCTTTGTTTTTTTTTTTAAGTTTCTGGCTTAAGAGCACTGAGGTTAGAAGATATGCCATGTATGATTTCAATCCTTTGATGTGTATTTAAATTTTCTTTACTGACCATTGTATAGTCTATTTTGCAAATGTTCTGCAAATGTTCTAAATGTATTTGAAAAGAAGGTGTGTTTTGCAATTATTGGATAGAATGTTCTACATGATGGAACAGAACAGAGTCCTCAGAAATAATACCACACATCTACAGCCATCTGATCTTTGACAAACCTGAGAGAAACAAGAAATGGGGAAAGGATTCCCTATTTAATAAATGGTGCTGGGAAAATTGGCTAGCCATAAGTAGAAAGCTGAAACTGGATCCTTTCCTTACTCCTTATATGAAAATTAATTCAAGATGGATTAGAGACTTAAATGTTAGACCTAATACCATAAAAACCCTAGAAGAAAACCTAGGTAGTACCATTCAGGACATAGGCATGGGCAAGGACTTCATGTCTAAAACACCAAAAGCAACGGCAGCAAAAGCCAAAATTGACAAATGGGATCTAATTAAACTAAAGAGCTTCTGCACAGCAAAAGAAACTACCATCAGAGTGAACAGGCAACCTACAGAATGGGAGAAAATTTTTGCAACCTACTCATCTGACAAAGGGCTAATATCCAGAACCTACAAAGAACTCAAACAAATTTACAAGAAAAAAACAAACAACCCCATCAAAAAGTGGGCAAAGGATATGAACAGACATTTCTCAAAAGAAGACATTCATACAGCCAACAGACACATGAAAAAATGCTCATCATCACTCGCCATCAGAGAAATGCAAATCAAAACCACAATGAGATACCATCTCACACCAGTTAGAATGGCAGTCTTTAAAAAGTCAGGAAACAATAGGTGCTGGAGAGGATGTGGAGAAATAGGAACACTTTTACACTGTTGGTGGGATTGTAAACTAGTTCAACCATTATGGAAAACAGTATGGCAATTCCTCAAGGATCTAGAACTAGATGTACCATATGACCCAGCCATCCCACTACTGGGTATATACCCAAAGGATTATAAATCATGCTGCTCTAAAGACACATGCACACGTATGTTTATTGCGGCACTATTCACAATAGCAAAGACTTGGAATCAACCCAAATGTCCATCTGTGACAGACTGGATTAAGAAAATGTGGCACATATACACCATGGAATACTATGCAGCCATAAAAAAGGATGAGTTTGTGTCCTTTGTAGGGACATGGATGCAGCTGGAAACCATCATTCTTAGCAAACTATCACAAGAACAGAAAACCAAACACCGCATGTTCTCACTCATAGGTGGGAACTGAACAATGAGATCACCTGGACTTGGGAAGGGGAACATCACACATCGGGGCCTATCATGGGGAGGGGGGAGGGGGGAGGGATTGCATTGGGAGTTATACCTGATGTAAATGACGAGTTGATGGGTGCTGACGAGTTGATGGGTGCAGCACACCAACATGGCACAAGTATACATATGTAACAAACCTGCACGTTATGCACATGTACCCTAGAACTTAAAGTATAATAATAATAAAAAAAAATCCTCAACAAAATACTAGCAAACCAAATCCAACAGCATATCCAAAAGCCAATCCACCACGATTAAATAGGCTGTATCTCTAAGATGCAAGGTTGGTTTAACATATACAAATCAATAAATGTGATTCATCACATAAACAGAAGTAAAGACAAAAACCATAAGATCATCTAAATAGATGTAGAAAAGGCTTTTGATAAAATTCAACACCCCTTCATGTTAAAAACTCTTAATAAACTAGGTATTGAAGAAACATACCTCAAAATAATAAGAGCCATCTATGACAGACTCACAGCCAACATCATACTGAATGGGCAAAAACTGAAAACATTCCCCTTGAAAACTGGTAGAAGGCAAGGATGCCCTCTCTCACCACTCCTATTTTACATAGTATTGGAAGTCCTGGTCAGAGCATTCAAGCAAGAGAAAGAAAAAAGGACATCCTAATAGAAAGCCATCCACATAACTGGCTATCCCTGTTTGCAGCTGACATAATTCTACATGTAGAAAACCCCACAATGTCAGCCCAAAAGCTCAGTAAGCTCTTAAACAATCTCAGCAAAACTTCAGGATACAAAATCAATGTACAAAAGTCACTAGCATTCCTATAAACCAGTAACAGCCAAGTTGAGAGCCAAATCAGGAACAAAATCTCATTCTCAATTGCCACAGAATAATACAATATCTAGGAATACAGCTAACCAGGGAGGTGAAAGATGTCTACAGTGAGAATTACGAAACACTGCTCAAGGAAATCGGAGATAACACAAACAAATGGAAAAACATTCCATTCTCATGGATAGGAAGAATCAATATCATTACAATGACCATAATGCCAAAAGCAATTTATAGATTCAATGCCATTCCTATCAAACTATCAATAATTTTTTTTTCACAGAACTAGAAAAAACTGTTTTAAAGTTCATATGGAACCAAAAAAAGAGCGTAAATTGCCAAGGCAATCCTAAGCAAAAAGCTGGAGGCATTGTACTACTGGACTTCAAACTATGCTACAGGGCTACAGAAACCAAAACAGCATGGACTGGTACAAAAACAGACACACAGATCAATGGAATAAAATAGAGAACCCAGAAATAAAGCTTCACACTTATAACATCTGATCTTTGACAAAGCTGACAAACATTGGGAAAAGGACTCCCTGTTCAGTAAATGGTGCTGGGATAACTGGCTAGCTATGTGCGGAAGATTGAAACTGGACCCCTTTCTTACATCATATACAAAAATCGACTCAAGATGGATTAAAGACTTAAAAGTAAAACTCAAAAGTAAGATATAAATACCTTGGAAAACAACCTAGGCAAAAGCATCTGGACATAGGAACTGGCAAAGATTTGATGAAGAAAATGCCAAAAGCAATTGCAACAATAGCAAAAAATTGACAAATTGTATCTAATTAAACTTAAGAGCTTCTGCACAATGAAAGAAACTGTCAACAGAGTGCACAGAGTGCAGAGAATAGGAGAAAATATTTGCAAACTATGCATCTGAAAAAGGTCTAATATCTAGCATCTCTAAGGAACTTAAACAAATTTACAAGAAAAAACCAACCTCATTACAAAGTGGGCAAATGACATGAACAGACACTTTTCAAAAGAAGGCATACATGGGGCCAACAAGCATATGAAGAAAAGCTCAATATCACTGATTACTAGAGAAATGCAAATCAAAACCACAATGAGATACCATCTCACACCAGTCAGAATGGCTATTATTAAAAAGCCAAAAAATAACAGATGCTGGCAAGGTTGTGAAGAAAAAGGAACACTTAATACACTGTTGGTGAGAGTGTAAATAAGTTCAACCATTGTGGAAAGCAGTGAGGCACTTCCTCAAAGAACTAAAAGCAGAACTACCATTTGACCCAGCAATTCTGTTATTGGATATATACCCAGAAGAATATAAATTGTTGCATCATAAAGGCACTTGCATGCATATGTTCACTGCAATGCTATTCACAATAGCAAAGACATAGAATCTACCTAAGTGCCCATCATTTGTGGACTAGATAAAAAAATGTGATACACATACACCATGGAATACTATGCAGCCATAAAAAATAACAAGATTGGCCGATTGCTGCAGCTCATGCCTGTAATCCCAGCACTTTGGGAGGCTGAGATGGGTGGATCACAAGGTCAAGAGATCGAGACCATCCTGGTCAACGTGGTGAAACCCTGTCTCCACTGAAAATACAAAAATTAGCTGGGTGTGGTGATGCATGCCTGTAGTCCCAGCTATTTGGGAGGCTGAGACAGGAGAATTGCTTGAACCTGGGAGGTGGGGGTTGCAATGAGTCGAGATCACACCACTGAGCTCCAGCCTGGCAACACAGCAAGATTCCATCTCAAAAAAAAAAAAAAAAAAAAAGGACAGGAACATGGATGGAACTGAAGGCCATTATGCTTAGCAAAGTAATACAGGAACAGAAAACCAAATACATGTCCTCACTTACAGGTGGGAGCTAAATGATGAGGACACATGGACATATGGACATAAAGAAGAGAACAACAAATACTGGGGCCTACTTGAGGTTGGAGGGTGGGAGAAGAGAGTGAAGCCAATAATAATAATAATAAATAAATAAATAACAATAACTTTTGGGTATTAGACCTAGTACCTGGGTGACAAAATAATCTGTACAACAAATTCCTGTGACAGGAGTTTACTTATGTAACAAATCTGCACATGTACACTGATCCTAAAATAAATTTTTTTAAACTGTCTTTATTGCATTCTCCCTGAAAGGTATTTTAATGAATATAGAATTATAATGTGATAGTGGTTTTCTCTCAGCACATTCCAACTAATATTCTATTATCTTCTCACTTCCATTAATGCCGTTGGGATGAAAGCTATCAGACCAACTGTACCTCCTTTAAAATTAATCTTTGCTTCTGGCTGTTATTTTTACCAACTTCTCTTTTAATTTTATATTTTGCAGTTTCACTGGAAATTTTTATCCTATTTTATATTTGTTGAGATTTTTGTATTTGTGTTTTCATCACTTCTGGAAAACTTTTAGTTAGTATCAGATATTGGGATTTAAAAATTCTCTGTTTTTACTACTTCAAGATCTCTGATTTAATATTTGTTAAATCACCTCCTTCTCTTTTCTATATTTCTTCATCTCTATTCCAAATTTTTTAACTTTTCAAAAATCTGTGCTGCATTCTGGACTATTTCTTTTGAACTATCTCCAGTTCACAAATTCTCTTTTCAGTTGAGTCTAACCTACTGTAAAATCCATATATTTAGTTTTCAATTTTGCTTATTGTGCTTCTCATTTTTAGAAGTTACTTTTTCTTTCTGCAAATCTACTTTGTCATTACTCAAAGTTTCTATTTCCTGAACAAAATTTTAATTTTGTCTCTTATTTTTTAAACCATATATGTTAAATCTGTTGGGCATCAGTGAGGTCTTTGTGGAGACAATTTTTCTTTCTGAATTTTGTTTATGATACCTAGTTTCCTTGAACAGTTCACAAAGAAATATGTGAACTACTTATTTTCCTGGAAATTTATTTGTGGAAGTTATTTGAGGTCTAGAATTAAGGTAATGTGTGACGTGTGTGTGTGTATATGTGTATGTATATGCATACGCACACATACACACACCTATATATATATTCTGAAAGGAATCTCTGGATTAGAAAACAAGAGCATTTATTACCCACAAGGTATCTTTGTACCTGCAACCCAATTCTCAATAGGGTGATGTAATAAGGGTTAGACATTCACCTGTGCATGCAGTGGGATTGTACCATAGGAGAGGATCACTGAAATTATGAGACTTGGAGCTTATATAGGGTGGGAGAGAGAAAGCTTTACTCTGAAGTATAAACGAATCTTCTGTGGGGAAGAGAGGGAAGATTTTAGTTTTTACCTTCATAGAATATAGAAATGTAAGCAAAGGGCTTCTAGGGAGACAAATTTCTAAACCTTTGCAGAACAATATCGTGTTGCTTCCATGGCAGCTCTGGTGTTAAATTAGTCTTTAACTATTTTGCCAGTGCTTTTTGCCCAGAAAGCCTGCACCACACAGAAATGTAAAACTATTCACAGAAAATTGTTTTCCAACAGGTGGTCCTCCCCAGAGCTTAGCACCCTTTGCTTGCACCAAGCACCTCAGGTTATAGGCAATCTAGCACCCATTTAACCTCATCTAAGTTAAATTAATAGCTTGAGATATATTGAGCCACTCAGATAACATATATTCACAAATTTGAAAGAGAAAAAATACTTGTTTTATGTTATCTCAGAGATAAATCCCCCCTCCCTCGTGAGTTCTCAGTGCCAAAGTAAATTTTCTTGTATCCTGGGAAGTGAGTGGGGTAGCGTAGCACAGATTTAACTCTGAGCTTTCTCTTCCCTGTTCATAATCTGCAAGGGTCTGAGTAATGAAGTTTAAGTTTGTCAGGTTCAGCAAATGTCACCAGGGTCAAAGTGGTTATAGTGCTATGCTTACTGTCATTTCTCTTTAACTAGGAGATTAGCCTATCTTGCCTGCTCTTTGACATTTTAAGATGATTTACCATATTTAAAATCTATCATTTTAATTATTCTAATGGAAGAGTTGAACATACTGTTTTACTAGCATGTCTGCTTATACACCTCCTAGGCATCTTGGAAATACACTTAATCTTCCTGTTTCTTCTTCCATCTCTCCAGTTCAAGTTCCCACCAGTTCTTACCTGAAGTGCTGCAATAGTCCCTCTCTGTGTTTTCTAAATCTAAAAATATGATACACTTAGTTCTACAGACTCTAGTCAGATTTATAAAAGCATATATGTTTATATATATTACATATGTGTATATATTTGATTATATATTTGTTTATATACATACTACATGTTCATGATATATATTTTCCACATACATATTAATGTTTACATATTACATATATAAATATATATAATATACATATTAATATATGTATATGTAATACATATATTACATATAATGTAATATTAATATATAATATTAATACATATAATATGCAATACATATATTACATATAAATATTAATATATGAATATGTAATATATGCTACATATAAATATTATATATGAATATCTAATATATTACATATAAATATTAGTATATGTATATGTAATGCAGAGATTAATATACATATTATATATTTTATATTATCTATTTATATTACATTATACATTGATTATATGTTCATATATGACATATGTATTACATATACATATACATATATTAATATTTATAGAATGTATTTATTAATATTATATTAATGTGTGTATTACACATGCATATACATATATTAATATGTATATTTTATTGTATTATATATATGGCCTTGTATTTGTATTCAAACTAGAAAAATGTCAAGAAATATGGGAAGAGCAGTATAAGATATCTAATCTGACCATTATATAATTCCAGAAAATGTACATATCAACTATGAGATGCAAAGGTGGTCTTTGTAATACAATATACTATATTATATTATATTATATGTATATTACATATACATATTAATAAATGTATATATAATACATATGTCATATATAAACATATAATCAAATATATAATGTAATATAAATAGATAATATAAAATATAAAATATATAAATATATAATCAAATATTTGAATATACTCAAATGTATACGTTTGATTATATATATTTGATTATATCATCCCCCCATATCCCAAACCCTTCACCAGCTTCTCATTATTCACAAGAATAACGACTACATATAACTATTTGGTTTGACTCCATTTTCTCCCAAGATGCTCCAGAACCACTGTTTCTTTGGCTTCTGTACCCTGCCAGGCTGGCCTATATTCAATGTCTTGTGTACCTCATATTCCATGCTTTTTTCTGACATGGAAGCTTTGAATGTGCCTTTCCCTCTGCCTGCAATGCTATGCTTCCTGCTCCACTCCCACTTAGCTCTTCCTCAGTTCAACTGTTACTTCCTTAGGGACTTTCTCAGACCTCTTTTTCTTATCAAGTCCTTTTGTCATTGACCCTCAAGGTATTACTTGCTTTCTTTTCTGGGCATTTTTTACAGCTGTAATTATGTGTCTATTTTCTTTGCCTGTCTTCCCGTAGGCTCTAAGCTGCATGAGGGCAGAACCACATCCATTGGGATCACCATTACAGCTAGTCCATAACATCAGCGCAACTCTGGTACTTGGGTCATTGAAGGTAGTAAATATAAAAAAAACTAAATAAGTAAAAGAATGCATTTTACATGCAATGTTGATTATATCTTGTACATTATCACGGTGAAATGCTCTATGGAGAGTTACCATATGATACACTTGTGAGATAGCCAAAGGAAGAGTAAAAGTATGTAGAAAATATTGTCTATGATATTTTTGTGTTAAATATAACAGATTATTGGCCCATTAGATCAAAGATCTCACATTCTTCAAAAATGTTAGTTTTCTTTAATAATACATGATGATTTTAGATGACAGCGTAGGTAATTCATTCTAAGAAGAGGTAATGTGAAATGATAAAGGGCTGTACAAATGATGGGGCTTCAGATCCTGTAAATCCTGATATGAACAGTGTCATAATGAAGTTGTTTTCTAATACTCTTGACAGAAACTAAAGCTAGAAAGAAAATGGCTTCTCTCATGATGTATTCTCTATGATAATGTATTTTCTATGATGATGTATATTAGAATTTTCTTCTTTTTAGATGTAAAAGTAGTGTAGAATAATCACTAATAACATAGACTTGAGAATCATGTCTGCCTTCCTATTCAGGCTCAAACACTTATCAGTTCTGTGGCTGTTACACAGAGTTAGATAAGTTCTATACATGCAAGGTGACTTGGGTGTCAAATGAAATTAATAATAATACCAACCTCATAAGGTTGTTGTACGGATAACAAGAGTTAGCCCACGTAAAGTGCATAAACTAGTGCCTGATAAATAGTAAACCATTAAAAAATGTTAGTCATTGTTATTACTGCCTGTGATAGATCTGGATTTTTAAATTAAGAAGTCTTACACTTGCAGTGTGGAAATTGGGGCTATATTATTTCTGGCTAGTTTCCTTTTATAGATCAAACTTACACTCACGCTTGAAGTCAGAAGACTTGGATTTGAATCTAAACCACTAAATATGACCATGAGTGCAATCTGAATCATACTTACATCTGTAATGTAGGGGATGATGATACCTACCTGAGAGGGTTGTTTTAAACTTTCCAAACATGGTAGATAGTGTAAGTGCTCCAATCAGATCTCCTAGTTTCCCTTTGTAGTGAGATATTATTTTGAAATATCAATTTTTGTCCTAATCTTTGCCCAGTTGGAAATTGGTCAGAGGCATTCATTGCTTGAGGAGAATTAGGATTGTGCATAACAAGCATTTATAGAAAGAATCAACTAATATTTCAACTATGACATCCAAAATAGGCTTTTGGAGCCTGATATGGTTTGGCCGTGTCACCCCCAAATCTCGTCTTGAATTGTAGCTCCCATAATTCCCACGTCATGGGAGGAACCAGTGGGAGATAACTGAATCATGGGGAGGAGTTTTTTTCCATGCTGTTCTCATGACAGTGAATAAATCTCATGAGATCCAATGATTTTATAAAGGGCAGTTCTCCTGCACATGCTCTTTTGCCTGCCGCCATGTGAGATGTGTCTTTGATCTTCCTTCACCTTCCACCATGATTGTGAGGCCTCCCCAGTCATGGGGAACTGTGAATCCATTAAACCTCTTTTTCTTTATCGATTACCCAGTCTCAAATATGTCTTTCTTAGCAGGGTGAGAACAGACTAATACAGAGCCCTCCTCAAAAACAGTAATTTTGAACATAATATTTTTATTTGGAAAAGTCATCCTTTAATGAGGAGAAGAAAAGGCTCTTGATTCAGGAAGGACTCAGAATGAAGCAGAACATAGATAATATGTCATAATAAAATGCCAGAAAGAGAGTAGGGAACTCCTCAGTCCACCTGCCCTGGATGGTGACAGTGAAGGTGGTTAATTTAGGGGTGAGTTGTGTGGCTATTCAATGAACATCACTTTAAAAGAAAGGAAGGAGAAGAGAGGCCAGCAAATTAGCATCAAGAGAACCACTATCACTGACTTTCTTGAGCCCTATTTGGCTGTGCAGGAGCTAAACTGATATCTACGGATGCTGTGTTGCCATTTGGGGAACCACTTATGTTGAGAAGCCATGCTAGCCGCTGCTCAGGCATCTAGCTGTCAAGGTAGAGTCTTGCAGCCACAGCTGTCTGCATGTCCATTAATTCTGCAACAAAAAAGACATGCGTTCATCACGCAAGATTTTGCTAACTCTCATTCAAGCAGCCCCATTGTGAACAAAACACTCAATTTTTAATGGTACAGGCATTTTGTGACCCCTGAGAACAGCAGGTAAGTGGTGGTATGGAGTTGAAAGAGAATTCTCCCAGTATCCGTATCTGGATTGGAAAGGATGATGGTGAAATACCCATCACACCTGATTCCCTTTTATCCCCTCCCCAGGTCCAGTGAGTAAACTCTCACTTATCCATATAGATAGATCTCAATTTTCTCATTTACCCTTATTTTTTCCCATACATTCTCAAGGAAGTGTCAGTTATCCCTTCTTTTTGGGATAAACCACTATAGTTTGTATTCTAGCATTTGTCATAGTATGCTGCCAGTATTTGTTTACATTTGTTTCCACTTCTAGACTATGCAATTAATAGTGTTATTTAATCTTGGCATCTCCAGCATGTAATTTATGACACATTGAAGACTCTTAGCCATTGCCAAATCAATGAATGAAAAGTATACATATATGAATATGAATATGTGAATGTATATTCTTTTTTCTTCTTATAAACATAATATTAAGGCTTACTTTCTGCAAAATTTTAAAAATTCAGAATAAATATAAGTTTTGTAGAAACTGTAGGATCAACAACTAAGTATTATGATATTTGCCTGCTAAGAGTTGGGACCATCTGGTTTTATACAAAAATAATAATAATAACAAGGTATTTCCTTTGTTACCAAGAGAAGTAATATTGGTGCTCAAAAAGGCACTAAGATCCCCTAAGCATTCATGCTCTCTTTATTCCTGTGGAATACCAATTTTTCCAGCTACTAGCTCTTTTAGTTTTATGTATACCGATTTATGATTTTCTAGCCTAAAAATATGGACTCCACAAGTTGAGGACTCACAATTAACTGGTAAACCATTTATGAAGTTCAAACTACTGACCAGACTTGAAAGATTTATGTTTTCCTCTGTATTACCTGATTTCTTTTCTTTTCTTTTCTTTCTTTTTTTTTTTTTAGGCTTCAAGGTGATTATTTTACAAATATTTTAGTCGGGCACAGTGACTCATGCCTGTAATCCAAGCACTTTGGGAAGGCGAGGCAGGCAGATCACTTGAGGTTAGGAGTTTGAGACCAGTCTGGCTAACATGGTGAAATGCCGTTTTTACAAAATACAAAAAATTAGCCGGGCATGTTGGCCCGTAACTATAACCCCAGCTACTCAGACAGCTGAGGCGGGAGAATCACTTGAACCTGGGAGGCGGAGGTTGCAGCAAGTCAAGATCACACCATTGCACTCCAGCTTGGCCAACAAGAGCAAAACTCTGCCTCAAAAAATTTTTTTTCTGATAATTACTGTATGTTTTAGCGTGTATGGTAGGTTAAAACACTTACGTAAGGGACTGGAACATTAAAAGCCACATTTGCATTTCATAGTTGATATGTACATTTTCTAGAATTATATAATGGTCAGATTAGATATCTTATACTACTTTTCCTGTATTTCTTGACATTTTTCTAGTTTGAATACAAATACAAGAAGTTTGCTCAGTAACATTTGCAGTTTACATTGTTTATTTCACGATGCCTTAATTTCCATAGGGAGAAGGGGTACATTGTGAATTACACAGATCTGAGAACCTCCTCTTATTTACTCATCTGATTTCCTTGGCCATGAATAAAATACAGTTGACTCTTGAACAACAAGAGTTTAAAATGTGTGGGTCCACTTATGCATGAATTTTATTTTGCCTCTGCCACCCCTGAGAGAGTCAGACCAACTCCTCTACTTCCTCCTCTCCCAGCCTACCCAACATAGAAACAACCAGGATCAAGACCTTCGCAGTGATCCACTTCCACTTAATAGATAGGAAATATATTTTCTCTTCCTTATGAATTTCTTGATAACATTTATTTTCTGTAGCTTAATTCATTGTAAGAATACAGTACATAATGTGTATAACACAAAAAATATGTGTTAATTGACTGTTTATGTTATTGGTAAGGATTCTGATCAACAGTAGGCTATTAGTAGTTAAGTTTTTGGGGAATCAAAAGTTATATGTGAATGAGGTTTGCTTCCCACCGCCCATGTTGTTCAAAGATCTACTGTATACCTAGCTACACAAACGAGGTGAAACCCTCATTCTCAATGGCAGGAATGACTTGCTTATTTATCTTCAAATATCAGTCATAGAAAAATTACAGATAAAATTCTATAAAATTTATTTTATGAATATTTGCAGCCATAATCAAGAAATAACCTTTCATTTCATTTCATATGCAGAGATTTTGCAAAAAGAATAATATACATTTAGTAATCCTTTTCATGTGCCTTTGTACATAATCAAATAGTTGCCTTTACTCCTTTACTGGATAACATATGGTCACCTGGGCTTACCATTTTCATTTGATTCTTTAAATATTCAATGTGAGAATAAGATATAAAATGAGACCATGAGGAAAAGAAAGAACTTTGTAGATGCAGATTTAATTGGTTATAAAGTCAATTTATACCTGTACTTTAAGAACTTGTATGTTTCTGCTTAAAACTATTTATAAATGTTCTGTTATCTGCTTGTTGTTTTAATGATGTGAATGAAGATAGTTTGCAAAGTTGGAAATGAGTAAGGGTCAGATTCAACCTTCAAAAAATACAAAAATGTATAACTAAATATTGTAGTGCTAATGTTGAGGATTGTAGAGTAAGCCATTTTAAGCTGTTACAACTAGATACCATAACCTGGAGTGGCTTAAACAATAGAAACTTATATCTCACAGCTCGGGAGAGGAGGACTCCAGCATGGTCATTCTGATGAGGGCTGTTTTTCTGGATTTCTCACATGGCAGGGTGAGAGGGCAGCGGGAGGAAGTAAGTTCTCTCCTGCCTCTTCTTATAGGAGCACTAATCCCATCATGAGGGCTCCATCTTTATCTAATTACCTCCCAAAGGCCCCATCTCCAAATACCATCACATTGGAGATTGGGGTTTTAATATACAAATTTTGGGGAAACACAAACATGCAATGCATAGCACAGGGAAAATAAGCAAAATAGCTGAGGGTGTAGATGTAAAAAAAGTTGTTGTAGACTGTAGAGAAGCATTGAGAAAGAATTCTCAAAGATTGGAGCAATTTGGTTTGAATTTCTTGAAAGTTTGTTGTTGAAAACTGAATTAGGAATCTGCAGAATTTGCATTCCTCACGCCACCTGCAGTATATCCAGATCAAACATGTGGACCAAAAGCATGCATCAGAAGTATCACAAGGTAGCCAGTTAAAAACGGGCCAAGTTATTTAGCCTACAATTCCTTTTTTTTTGAGACGGAATCTCCCTCTGTCGCCCAGGCTGGAGTGCAGTGGCCGGATCTCAGCTCACTGCAAGCTCCGCTTCCCGGGTTCACGCCATTCTCCTGCCTCAGCCTCCCGAGTAGCTGGGACTAGAGGCGCCCGCCACCTCGCCCGGCTAGTTTTTTGTATTTTTTTAGTAGAGATGGGGTTTCACCATGTTAGCCAGGATGGTCTCGATCTCCTGACCTCGTGATCCACCCATCTTGGCCTCCCAAATTGCTGGGATTACAGGCGTGAGCCACCACGCCCGGCCTAGCCTACAATTCCTATATCGATTAATTATCTAGTTGACAGATAAATTATTTATTCAACAAACTTTTTTTGTAGTCTTTACTTTGTTCTAGGTACTCTATTGTTGTGTTAGTTCGTTCTCATGCTGCTATGAAAAAAAAAAACCTGTAACTCATAAAGGAAAGAGGTTTAATTGACTCACAGTTCCACATGGCTGGGAAGGCCTCAGGAAACTTACGATCATAGCAGAAGGGGAAGCAAACACATCCTTCTTCACCTGATGGCAGGAGAGAGAAGTGCAAGCGGGGAAAATGCCAGCTATAAAACCTTCAGATTTTGTGAGAACCCACTCACTATAATGAGAGCAGCATGGGGGAACTGCCTCCATGACCTAATCACCTCCCATGAAGTCCCTCCCCCAACACATGGAGTACAATTTGGATTTGGATTGTAATTTGGATTACAATTCAAAATGAGATTTGGGTGGGGACAGAGAGCCAGACCATATCAACTTCTCAACTATACAGTATAGAAATCAGTGAAAACTGGTACCCTCCTCCAGGAGCTGAGAGAGCTATTTGACCAATGCCCTGCCAATGGAGAATAGCAGATCAATGAAAGAATCCAAGTGTTATGACTCCTGATTTATTACTCTTTCTAGAAGCAACTTCTGAAGTTTGACAGTCTAACCAATAAGAGGGGAGAATGCTCAACAGTAAAGTAAGCAAATCAATGCCTCTAACTTATGGTAGGTTAGATATTTGGAGCTGTGAAAAACAAACTTGCAGAATCTGAGGTAATGGGCCCTAAAGTTTCTACAATATGGGTGAAATTCTAAACCCAAGAAACATCCCCAAACACAACTACTAAAACATCAAAGGTATCGGCTTTAAAATACAAAAGCAGTAAAGCAAGTATTTAAAGTATCAAGGCAAGTATTTAAGTGTAATTGAGGTCCTTTCTTAATTACTTAATTAAATTACTTCTGCATATTGGGACTAGGAAATCTTCAATTTCCAGCTTGAACAGCTCTTCCATGCTCCTTGCTGTAGGGAAGGACTTTTGAGACTTGGTGGCTGACTGCACATACATCTCTTCATCAGGAAAATAAAGGAGTCAAAGCAGGGCAAAGGGAACTCACAATTACTGAGTATCATCCATGGGCCCCGAGTTTTATGTGTGTCATGTCATTTAATCATCAGAACAACCTTATAGCGTGGCAATTATTGTCTGCATTTTACTGAAAACTAAATTCAAATTGTAAAATACTATGCCCAAGGACACACATTGTAAATGACAGAGCCAGAAATGGAGACAGACTGATCCAATTCCAAGGTTCATGTTCTTTGCAGCATATCCTGCCACCTCCAGGGATTAGAGAAAAATTTGAATGAGTGAAAAAACATCTGAAGGTAAAGCAGGGAAGATGGAAGTTGGGAATGGCGAACATTTTGTTTTTTGTTTAGTTATCACGTATATCAGCAGAAGATTGGGTTTATAATGCTCATTCTTCTCTGATAAAAAATTCACTTTTTAACAAGCAGTGTCAGGAATCAAACTCAGTTCCCTCACTCACTTGTGTTGTACCCAGAAGCAAACTCTAATACTCTTAGTTTTCTGAGAGATTCTACATTCATTGAGAAATAAGAAGATAAAATCCTGTGCTCTGGAAGCAGATAGCCTGTGTTTAAATCCCACCTTTGCCACCAACTAGATATCTGTAGACAAATTATTTAATCTTTGTGTGCCTTGTTGGTCTCAACAGGGATACTAATAATAATGCCTAACTCTTACACTTGGGAATACATAAAATAATACATATAAAGAACTTAACATTGTCCAGTCCATAGTGAGTGGTCAAGAAACACTAGTGACATCTTTATGTTGTTAAACTGAATTTGTTCCATTTCACGGATTGGTATAAACATTCACTGATAAATTTGGAGAACTCATACCCACCCCTCAGAGCTTACATGTTTAGTGTTTGTGAGTCCGAAATTGGAAGAAGATCATTGTTGATGTCCAGGCTCATGTGGCCTAGTCAGAGATGGTGACTCTACTCCAGAAATTAGACTTCACCATGGCTTTTCAGCACTACCTAAATTGGAGCCATTTCTATTCAAGATTCTACCACTCATTTGATTGGGGTCAGGTCATCACCAGTCTCAGAAACCCAAATCTGACAATCTTCTTTCCCAGTGTTAGGGATCTAACCATGCATTTTAAGTTTGAGCTGTTCCTTCTTCCAAATGCTCTGTTCTTGCCTTTTCTCAGATACCTCAGCCTACATCTTCTTAAAATACAGGCTCCTGTAGGCATTATCTTCAAGATTCACACTTTGTCTGGTATATTCTCTTGTCTGGCTCTAAGGAAAGTGTAGTTTCTTCACCAGGGGTGGGAGTGGTGAAAAGGCAGATACTGGAACTTAAGAAACCCTGGTCTGTCCTTCCTGGGGGAAGAGAGATAGGAGCCTTTATTATTTTCTAGAGAGATTGCTTCAAAAGAGAGGAAAAACACCTCAACAATGAACTTTCTCAATAAATTACCTCGTAGGTACGAATAAAACCATGCTATCTCTAAGGTACCGTAGGAAATATGGAGAGTAATATATTTCTTCAAAGAGCTTATTCTCTAGTTAGTCAAAGGAGACCAAGGCAAAACAATTGAGATACTTGGGATTCCTGGAATTTCTATCAAACATCTGAATATCTTTCCAGTGATTTTAAAACATGACAACTTTAACTAGGAATAGCTTGGAGGGTTATGTGTCTCAGCCTGAAGATATACTTTGATGGCCATAACCTTTGTCTTTCTGCTTCAGTGATATGGAGATGGCTTGGAGGCCAGGGTGTCAGAGAATCCGCCTAGCTGATTAGGCTGCCGTAGATATAACAAAGGCCATACTTTAGCTCCAACAGTCTAATCAGAGTGAACAGATTACTTGAATCTGTGATGGAGGCATATTGGCAGCCGATGAAGCCTGTCTAGAGGGATTTTGGTGAAAAACCAAAGTATATAAATGCTAAAAGCAGTTTGATTCCAGTGTGAAAATTGAGGGTGGTTTAGAAGAAAACGTTTATGTTAACAATTCATTTGTATCTTAATTTCATTTTCTTTAAAGTTTAGCTTTACATATATGAATTTTAAGAATCATACAAAATAATTTTTCTCATCTGTTTAATGAGTATTTTAAAATATATATATATATTTCAAAATAATTACACTCAGGAGCATTTTGATTGCACAGATCACATCATCAAGATGTCCACTTCCATCTGAAGCAAAATGCACTAATTGAAGATTCAGATCTTTTGAATGAAGAAGCCAATTGCCTATTGATTCTGCAACCTGGAACACATTCATCACCTAAGAAAAATGCACATTACTTGTCATGAAAGCCATTAAACTTATTCTCATAATGAACTTTTCTAGATATGTCTATTTTTTTTTTTTTACCTGTTTTTTGACATAGATTAAAAAAACTATCCTAAGTTGGGTTTCCTGGGAAACAAAATCTGAGTGAGGTTTCCATGCAGGAGGTTTATTGGCAAGTGCTCTCAGGATCAACACCTGTGACGGAGTGAAGGGAGGAGAAAGGGCAGAAGGCAGAGCTGAGTTGTGATGCAATCACGATAAAGGCTCATCGGATTCTAAGGAGAGTTCTGGAACTGGGATGATCCTTCAGAACTGGACCTTTCTTCCTATTCATCAAACAGTGATTGGGTATGGGGAGCTGTCTTTAGAAAGTGGGGGTGATCTTGGGTGAGAATGCTCTCTTCTGCTGAGAACAACTGCCAGAGGACTTAACTGAGCACCTTTAACCATTAGCTGAGGCTTCTTAGCAGGCGAGGGAATGAGTGCCTCAGCATGCATTATAGTCCACCCATTGAGTTTCTTAAGTTCATTTATTTTCATGAAAAATTCTGGGAACAGTTCCTCCAGCATTCAGATTCATCTCTTTTACTGAGGGAGAGTTGCCTGAGAATGGTTAGTGGGATACAACACAGCACTGTCTCTGCAATTGGTCTCAAGACTGGAAATGGTACTCACTGTCTCTTCTCTCCTATCCTCTGCCACGTATTTTCCCCATCTTTGGCTGCCATCTCTTTTGATCTAGATTATTTAACCAGATGAAATGATCCAGATTTTTAAGCCCTGAGGACTCTGAATCCCTGATTACTATACCCATGGCTGCTGCACATATCCATTTATCAATAAATTTGGGGAAGGGAGGTATCAAACATACGCCCTCATTGTTGAAGAGTAGCTGTATCTCCCCCTATTGATCAGAGTCCATTACCTCTAAAAGTACGGTGACTCCTTTCCTTCCCTGGTCGTCTCTTGGCATGAGGAACCTGATGTGACCCAGTAACAACCTTAGCTTAAAGTTTAATAAAATTATTGTTTTGTTCGCCAGTTAAAACATTTCCCTTTTGAAACTAGACCACTAAACCAATAGAGCCCAGAGTGCCAATAATGGAAATCACTAATTCCCCAAATGGGATCGCTTCTATTTCTAGTTTATTTACTGAGGACATAATAAAATATGACTGTAGATTTAGGATATACAGTGCATTTTGAAGGATATTGCTCTATTCATGTGTAGAATAATCTCCTAATTTTTACCTCACTTGTGCCTTTACAAGGTTGTTCCATCACTCTAGTAGTATGGGATATGTAGTATGGTGTAGTATGGGATAGGTCCATGGACATATACTCACTTTTATGTTTCCCTTTCAGTAAAGTGGGTCTCTTGATCTGGAACAATTTTAGATAAAATATCATGATGGTGGGTCAAAGACTGTAATCCCTGGCAATAGTAAGACAAATCCATACTTGGAATTTATGTCCATTTTGGTCAAGATGAATAACTGCCCCTTCCAGACTACAAGGGTCCAGTGTAATTAGCATGACACAAAGTGAATGTTCTGGTTTCACTGAGGGATGTTTCCATATCTGGATTCCACATTAATCTCTTACCATTATTCTAGATCTTTATGGCTGGCTGGTTTTTGGCAGCAGCGTCACTGGTTAGATCAGCCTCAGGCAGTGAGCATTCATGCTGGGCCCATGCAAAGTCTTCATTCCACCATCATAGATACTCCATTCTTGTACCCATTTGTCAGAACTGGGGTGGTCTTGGATGAGACTGGCTGATATCAACTGACTGGGTAACTCTCTATCAGTGGTGATTAATTTCTTTTTCTGTGGGACATGTGCTCTCTTTCAGCCCTCTGATCAATCAGCCCATCTATTCTCTATTGTGTGTATATGAATCTATCTGTCTCTCTCTCTCTATATATATATTTATCTTGGACCAACTATCTTTTTATACAATATGGATGATCAGATATACTGCATAAATCTCTGGCCAGTGGGAGAAGTTCCCCTTAGTACTTTCAGGGCAACTTCTCAGTGGAAATCCATTTTCAGCTGGTATCACACATAACAAAATGGCTTATTTTCAGCATGGACCATACAGACCAAGACTGTCGCTTTCTGTCTCCATTATCAGGTCAAAAGGAAACACACGTGATGCCATAGGAGTGAACTGAGGTGCAATTTTGGTAGCTGACAATGGGGTATGGGTCACCTGCTAGCAATGTCTTGTGCTTCTGCCTCTGGATTGCTTGTGCCTGATCCCAATGTACCATATCCTTTAGATTTATGCACTCATAGTCAATTGATATTCTAATTAAGTTACTTAGAAACAGCTTTAATCTCTTAGGTGTCACTTTTAAGATTTCCTAGTGGATACAAAATCAGAGTTTATTCTCAGGGCAATTACTTAGACAATACTTTTCTTGGTACCCTATCTAATGCCTCACAAGTTATGAGAAGGCCCCTTTCCTGTATATGAGCTCCAGGTACTTCTTCCTCTAATTATTTCGAGTGGTTCTCCCTTGATACTCAGGTTGTCTTGTCGCATGGACATGCTGATTGGTACTCAGCTCAATATTCCAGGGAAGATTCTGCAGGTCTCTGGAGCTTCCTCTCTGTGTCACTCTCCGATCTCCAGTACTCTACCCTGTGAACTCTAGCTGCCTTCTTTCCCCTGGACTCTGTTTGTCTCCTCCACTAAGGAACACCGCTGAGCTCTTTAAGCCACAGCCTCAAAACTCTCTAAACAGTAACCTGGAGCAATCAGAGGGCTCATCTTACTTTTTTCATTATCTTAGAGATCACTGACTTTAATTGCCTAACGTCAAATACTTTGAAAACCACTGTTTCATCTACTTAGTTGTTTCATGTGGGAGAATAAATCTGATCCTCATGTTGGCCCATGTCCTCAACTACTAATGTCAACTCAGACCTGGCATGCAACAATCCTGTAATTATCTAGGTGTTTCTATTTTCTCAGTGTATAAGATTTGGCATGAAGATAGGTCACAGCAAATATTTGATTTTAAAGTGAAACAAAAAACAATTCTCTGACATTTTGCTGTCCCTAAATTATGTACAAAAAAACCTTGTTGTACATGCTTATTATTTATCCTTTAGAATTATTTTACCTATCATCTGCTTTTTTTATAGCACTTTGTTTGTGTACTCATTGTGATGCTAATTACCTGTGGATTTATTATTTTGTTATTCAACATACATGCTTCTTCCTCATGCTTCCTTGAATTCTGTTATTGGTGTTACAGCTTCTCCATTTCTCCTCTAACCAAGAGCACCAGATCTGAGGTAAGACAATCCTATGCTCCCTCAATTCACAGAAAATGGTCATTCCCCACTTGGCAGGTACATTCTCACCAGGCCCTTTCTGCTATGATTCCCACGTGGTAGTCTCCTGTCTTGCCTTGGTGAGTGTCAGTGCTCCAGCCTGCTTCTCCAGCCTCCCATTAGTTCTGAGAGTCTGCAAATATATCTAACATATTTCCTTTATTTATAGCACGTTCAGAGTACATTTATAGTCAATAAAACAACCTATCTAGCTTTGTTTTATGTTCATGTGTCTTTCTCTCTGCAACTAGACTGTGAGCCAGTGGAGAGCTAGAATCATGGTTTATTCACCCTTGTATCTTCTGCAGGATCAAGAACAATTATAGATGTTAAATAAATGCTGCATTAAATTTAATCGATCTTCAAGTGTTTTTAGCACATTCTTCGTGAAGGATGTAGTGTGTGTTTGCACAAACACATCACAGCCTTTAAGTTCAACAGAGGTGTCATAGAATCAACTTCACCTTGACCAAAGCCTTCCTGAAAGAACTTTGGAAGAAACAGACAATATTTTCAATTCAAAAATATATTGGAATAAAGTCTCTCATGCACCACTTTACAAAAAATTCAACTTTCTCTGCAAAATCGAGTGGTCTAAAATCTCTTAATTCTGTAAGTTGCTGACTAAGTCTCCTCTCTCCTGGATACTTTTTCATGTTTGAGCATTTGAGTTGAAATTTTTCTTTTCCTCTAATTATTTCTTCTTCTAAGGCCCAGGATTGAAATCTGTGCTGTTACTTCTCCCTACTCACTTTCTGGAAGAATAGCTCCCACCGTAAGCATGAAGATGGTTTCCAAATTTTTATTCCAAGGCCTAATTTCTCAGCGACACTCCAGTTTCACATCTGCTTCTGATTGAGTGACACGGGCCTATCCATACACTGCCACCCATGAAAGCTAAATCTGGCACAAATTGAACTCCTCACCTTTTAAACTGTCACCTTGTCATTTCCCCACCATCATTAAAATGAGAGTCATCCCTCAGACTTGGGAAATGGGATATATTTTTGTCTCTTCTATTTTATAACCCGGTTCATACAGAGCAAGTCTGTATGAATGTGAGTCACATGTTCCCAAAAGTCAGGCTTTTTCTTCAGCTTCTTCACCTATGTACATGCCAAACAAAGAAACAGAACAGACATGTTTGTACCTATATAATAGAATCAATCTATCGGAAGGAAAAATAATGTATTTTACACAATCATCTTTCAGTGGTATTTCTGGGAACATAACACCTCTTGCCCTAACTCTGAATCAATTTGATTCAGGTAGATGTAATGCAGGGTTAGAATGCATAATCATCTACTTACAGCAATTATGGTCTTTGAGTTAAGTTTAGTTTCGATATATTTTGTACTTTACTTAAGGACAGTAAGGTAGATAGATCCAGCCAAAAGTAATAAAATAGCCATAATATCCTATAAAAGTATAAATATTTTTGGAAACTGGTAGGTTTTTTATTATTTAATTATTTAGAAACAGAGTCTCTGTGTTGCCCAGGCTAGAGTGCAATGGCATGATCTTAGCTCACTGCAGCCTCCACCTCCTGGGCTCAAGTGATTCAGATGCCTCAGCCTCCTCAAGTAGCTGGGATTACAGATGCAAGCCACCAATGCCTGACTAATTTTTGCATTTTTAGTAGAGACAGGGTTTCTCCATGTTGGCCAATCAGATCTCAAACTCCAGAACTCAAAGTGATCTGCCTTCTGAGCCTCCCAAATCGCTGGGAGTACAGGCGTGAGCCACCGCACCCTGGCAGAAACTCATTATTAATTCTTAAACTGTGGGATACCACACCAATAAGGACACTTCTACCTCCATGATGACAACAACTAGATCTAAAGCACAGTCTAGAGAAAAGGCAGCTGTTCAAGAACATGCAGCAGAATCTCAGAGCTCCCCTGTTCTTCACGTCCTTATTCCTACTGCCCCACTGGGCGTTACCTTTTACAGAAACTCAGACTCAAAGTCCTTATTTTCCCCAAGCCCATTCTCAATACAGTTTCTATTCACACAAGTGTGAAGGTGTGAGCACATTTTCAAACCTCTTCTCTCAACCCAGGGAGTTAATTCATGCTCATTTTATTACTGAAATACCACTTTCATTTGTTTTTTTCCTTTCCATGTTTACTGTCACTGATAGGTTTGGTCTCATATCTCTTGCCTTGATTATTATAATACCATAGACTCCTTGTGGACTCCTTGATTCCATTCTACTGTCTTGATCAGTAACCCTCCACACTCCTAATAGATTTAGCTTTCTACAGGGATATCAGATCACTTTACACCCTGCTCAACAAAATACCTCATTGTCACTATAATAAATTTTGAGGCTGACACTATGTGTTTGCTTTACAATCTTCATCTCTTACTCCTCACTGTAGGGTTCCATTCATCTTACCTTGGCTACAGTAGATCTTTCCTAAGCATACACTATACTTCCCTGCATCTATGGTTTTGTAACAACTATTCGTTTTGAATGCTCATTCACTCCACTTTTCTGAGTCAGAAATTCTATGTATTCATCCTGGCAAAACTCAAAGGACAATTTATTTTGATTCTTCAAGTTGAAATTAGACTGTTCTTCCCGCTGAGCTCTTTTTGTTCTAGTTGTTTTTCTCCTTTAAACCAAATAAGTTTGATTATTATTTAAATTTTTATTGCATTCGTTCATTCACTTCCTCAATCATCCAATAAATATTTACTGAATGTTAGTTTCATGTGTGACTTCTTGACAGTATTCAATTCCATTCCATTTCACTACATGCATTTGTAGAATGCTATACCTAGCAAAAGTATTAGCATTCACCCTGTTGTAGTTAAAAGCTGAACAAAACAGAGTTATATTCATTCATTAATTGAATAAATATTTATGAGATTCCTATTGTGTGCTAAACATTGTGCCAATTACAAGGAATGCTGAGATGGAGTAGACAATTTACAGTCTGGCAATAAAGACTTTAAACAATTGTTTACAGTATTCTATTAAGGAGAAGTTAAAGTTAGAAAAAACACTGCATGTTCTCACTCATAGGTGGGAACTGAACAATGAGATCACTTGGACTCGGGAAGGGGAACATCACACACTGGGGCCTATCATGGGGAGGGGGGAGGAGGGAGGGATTGCATTGGGGAGTTATACATGATATAAATGATGAATTGATGGGTGCTGACGAGTTGATGGGTGCAGCACACCAACATGGCTTAAGTATACATATGTAACAAACCTGCACATTATGCACATGTACCCTAGAACTTAAAGTATAATAAAAAAAAAAAAAAAAGAAGACTAACATATTTTGGGGGCTCAAGGAAAACGTCCAAGTGAGAAGAGGTGCTTAGACTAAGATACAGGTGATGAGTAGGAATGATCTATGTAAACGGGATGAAGGGCAGAAGGAAAGAGAGGAAACAACCTGCCTCTGACCTGACAATGTTTAAATCAGTATTATAGAAAGCCATAGGCATTTAAACAATAGTCAAACTTATTTTTTTGTTTGAGACAGAGTCTGGCTTTGTTGCCCAGGCTCGAGTAAGTACAATGGCACGATCTTGGCTCACTGCAACCTCTGTCTCCTGGGTTCAAGCGATTCACATGCCTCAGTCACCTGAGTAGCTGGGATTACAGGGTGTGCTACCATGCCCAGCTAATTTTTGTATTTTTAGTAGAGACAGGGTTTCACCATGTTGGCCAGGATGGTCTCAAACTTCTGGCCTCAAGTGATCTGCCATCCTGGCCTCCCAAAGTGCTGGGATGACGGGCATGAGTCACCGGGTCTGGCCTACATTTTTTCTTTTCCATTAAGGAATAATGCATAAAGGAATATGACTTGATACTGGCTATTCAGCTTTAATTATTTTCATCTAAGCATTATACTTTTTTCTTTTAATTTTGCATTTTAAAAAAGTTATTCTTTTTAATGTTTTTCTTCTTCAGGGAGTCATACTTATATTGGATCTTTTAAGCTATTTTCTGTGACTCACTTGTTCTTGAATATTTTTATTTATTCCTTCTTTTTGGTTTTTAAACTTTTTGATTTAATCTTATATTTCTCTCGAGGCATTATACATTGTTTTTATTCTCTTTTGTGTTCTTTCTGGTTAGTCTTTACTTCTTAAATTACTCTTGCATTGATTTCCAACTTTTCCTAGAGTTTTGTAACCTTTTTTAAGAAAATTATTTTCCCCAATCTCTTCAAACCAGAGTTTTTCTGATTGTCTTTAAGATGTCTTCTAATTTTGATTTATTTTCATAAATGTCCCTTCATAGCTTTTTTCAAACATTTTTAAATATTATTTTTTAGCTGACTTTAAAATATATATATATTTTTGCCTTTTTTGAGGGATCATATATTTTGGCTTGTTTTCATTGATGTTAATCTACTTTTAATCTTTTTTCTTATAACTTTACTTGCAAAGTGATCACAATATTTTCTACTAGTTATTTTAAAGTAAAGTGAATTTTCCTAATTTTTTTCTGAAAATGAGTAGGACAGAATAACATTTCTAGATACATATTTCTAAAGCTTCCCCTTCAGTTTTATTTGTGACTTCTTATCAACTTGTATTGAACATTTCCATTGTTTTTGGGGGATGTTCTCATGAGTTTTTAATTGTTATTCTAGTGTTTATGGTGGATTTTGGAAGATTTCAACAATTTCACTGATACTGCATCTGCATGAAATTCAATTTTCCTAGAGTTTAAAATATATATTTTATTTTTTGCTAAATATATTTCAAACTTTATATGTCCCACCAAGTACATTATGTCATTTAGTATTATTGGTTTTGTTGCATAAAAGTGTTTTATTTAAAATGTTTTTCAGATTTTATGTATGTCAGATGGTTAAAAAGTCATACATTTTGTTCGTTATTTTTATGAGACTTGCTTTTACTTAAGATTTCTATTTATGCTTATTTGCTCCTAATAATTTCTTAACTTTTGTTCTATAAGACATATTTATTTTCTAGTGATTTCTAATCTTTTCAATTTCTATATCATTTAAAGATGATAAAAAATTTAACCATCTTTTTTTGTACCTTTGTTTTTTGTTCCTTCTCAACTGGGCTAATATTGTCTGCAATTGTAGTTCCACATCGTTATGTACATTTATGTTTTTTTGAAGTCTTCTCTGCCCTTTTTTCTCTTATCTTTGCTTTTTGAGATAACAATAAACATTGTTAAATTTTTTGAACATCATTACATTCCAGCACCTTCTGAATTTATTTATCTTATTTATGTTTTTCTTCAAGGATATTTTCAAAAGGATTTTCTTTATCTCTTGCCCTTCTGAATCTTTTAGTTCTGTATATATCTTTATTGCACATTTGCATAAATCATAATTTGGTTACTTCAAAGCAGTTTTCCTTCAATATTTCAAAACAGTCACTGATGTTGAGCAGTTTGAACCACTTATTATTTGTTGGTGATTCTTCTTTGTGGTTATACTTTTCTTACTCTTTTGATGGTCTTAACTGGCATTCTCCTTTCCTTTTTCATTTATTTTCAGTTATGTTTTATATTTTCTCTCCCTTCATCCTTTTCTGTTGACTTCTGAGCTATTTCTTCAATCATATCTTTCGATTCCTGCTAGTTATCCTTTTGTTTTTTTAAATTACAAGCATACCTCAAAGACAGGTATGCTAATTAAAGAAAGGTTTAGTTCCTGACCAATAAGATGGAGAAAATATCTCAATTAAGTGAATCAGCTAACCTTTTGGTTTCCTGTTGCATATACAAATTATGCTTATACTATACTGCAGTCCATTAAGTATGCAATATTCTTAGGTCTAAAAACTGTACATATCTTAATTTAAAAACGATTCTTGCTGAAAAATGCTAGTGATTATTTGCAACTTTAGCAAGTCATAATCATTTTGCTGGTGGATGGTTTTACTTCAATGTTGATGGCTGCTGACTTATCAGTGTGGTGGTTGTTGAAAGGTGGAGTGATTGTGGCAATTTTTAAAATAAGGTAGCAATGATATTTGCTGCATCAATGGACTCTTCCTTTTATGAAAGATTTATCTGTGGCATGTGAGGTTATTCGATAGCATTTTACCCGCAGTAGAACTTTAAAATTGGAGTCGATTCTTTCAAGTCCTTTTGCTGCTTTATCAACAAAGTTAATGTAATATTCTAAATCCCTTGTTGTCATTGCAACAATATTCACAACATCTTCACCAGGAGTAGATTCCATCTCAAGAAACCACTTTCTTTGCTCATCTATAAGAAGCAACTTCTCACCTATTAAAGTGTTATTATGAGGTTATAGCAATTTAGTCACATCTTCAGGTTCTACTGCTAATTCTAATTCCATCAAATCTGTAGTTGCCTCCTCTACTGAGGTTTTGAATTCCTTAAAGTCATCCATGAGGTTTGGAAGCAACTTATTCCAACTTTTTGTTAATGTTGATATTTTGACCTCCTGCCATGAATCACCAATGTTCTTGTGGGCATTTAGAATGGTGAATCCTTCCTAGAAGGTTTTCAATTTATTTTTGCTAGATCCATCAGAGAAATCACTAACTATTGCAGCCATAGCCTCACAAAATGTACTTCTTTAATAATAAGACCGAAAATCAGAATTAATCTTTGATCCGTGGGCTACAGAATGGATATTGTGTTAGCAGGCATGGAAACACTAATCTACTTATACATCTCCATCAGTGCTCTTGGGTGATCAGGTGCATTGTCAACGAGTGGTAATATTTTTGAAAGAAATGCTTTTTTCTGAGCAGTAGGTCTTAACAGTGGACTTAAAATATTCAGTAAACAGTGCTATAAAAAGATGTGCTAGCATTCAGTCTTTGTTTCGTTTATAGAGCATAGACAGAGTATATTTAGCATAATTGTTAAGGCCCCTGGGATTTTCAGAATAGTAAATGAGCATTAGCTTCAACTGAGTTACCACCTGCATTAGCCTCTAACAAGACAGTGAGCCCGTCCTTCGAAGCTTTGAAGTCAGGCATTGGCTTCTCCTCTCTAGCTGTGAAAGTCCTAGATGACATCATCTTCCAATAGAAGGCTGTTTGATCTACATTGTAAATGTTATCTAGTGTAGCTAACTTTATTAATGATCTTAGCCAGATCTTCTACATAACTTGCTGCCGTTTCTACATAAGCACTGGCTGCCTCACCTTTCACTTTTATGTTATTAACATGGCCTCTCTCCTTAAACCTCATGAACTAACTTCCTACTTTTCTAACTTTTCTAACTAGCTTCCAACTTTTCTTCTGTAGCTTTTTAAAATAAAATTTCACTCAGCCATCATAAAATTGAAGAGAGTTAGGGCCTTGCCCTAGATGAAGCTTTGGCTTCAGGGGACACTGTAGCTGGTTTGATCTTCTATTCAGACCACTAAAACTTTCTCCATATCAGCAATTAGGCTGTTTGGCTTTCTTATCATTCATGTGTTGGCTGGAGTAGCACTTTTAATTTCCTTCAAGAACTTTTCCCTTGCATTCACAACTGTTTGGCATAAGAGGCCTAGGTTTGGCCTATCTTGGCTTTCCATATGCCCTCTTCACTGAACTTAATCATTTCTAACTTTTGATTTAAAGTGCAAGATATGCAACTCCTTTTTTTTACTTGAACTCTCAGAGGCCATTGTAAGTTCATTAATTCAATATTTCAATATTGTGTTTCATGGCCTAAGAAGAGGGAGGGATATGGGGAAACGGCTCGCAGGTGGAGCAATTGGAACCCACAGTGCACCATTTTACATGGGCGCAGTTCACTGTGGCCCAAAAGAATTACAATAGTAACATCAAAGATTACTAATCACAGATCACAGCAGACATAATAATAGTAAAAGTTTGAAATAGTGTGAGAATTATAAAAATGTAACACAGAGGAAGTGAATGCATGCTGTTGGGAAAATTATGTTGATAGACCTGTTTGATGCAGGGTTTCTACAAACCTTCCAGTTGTAAAACAACAACAACAACAACAACAAACAACAACAAAAAATGCAGTATCTGTGAAGCTCAATAAAGTGAAGTGCAATAAAACAGGTATACCTGTATTTATTTCAACCATCATATTTTTCCCTAAAATTTATTCTGTATTATTCCTGTAGCATTTATAAAATCTCTTCTTTAATCCATTTGAGAAATTCATTCTGATGATTTTAAATATCTGACCGGTCCTTTTCAATAGACCTTTTCTGGTCCTTTTCAGAGACCACTTGACGTGGTCTATGCATTCCATTTGTTATCTGCTTTTAATAGTGATCCTTCACATTGAATGGGTAATTACTTTGCCTGTGAGTTCACATTATCTTAGACGTATCAGATCCCTGACCGATACTGTATACTGGGGTTACACATTCTTCCCGTAAGTTTAAGGAGAGGTGAGGAAATGTACTTCATGGCAATGGACCCCAGGCAGTCCAGAGTACCTACCTCATTATTCGATGTCATTCTGCCAGACAACTTCTCACTTAGTGGATTCCACCACAGTCTCTTTGAAAGAAGTACCACTGGGAGTACAGTAGCTCCTAGGTTTAAGAATCCACAATCAGTTAGGAATTGTAGTGGTGAGAATGAGTGAGTGCTTACGGCTAGTGGGTGAAATTTCGTCTACATAAACTCTCATCTAGTTTTTATCTGCCTAGCTTAACTTGGATGGTTGAATTTTTTTCCTCTTGATTTCTCCCTTATAGTAGCAATGAAACAAACAATGAATCTCTCAAGGACAGGGGCGAGAGAGCCAAAATAATGCATAAAAATGATTCAGCATTCCATTCTTCCCCTCTAGCTTTTATTGTCACACCTAAAACTATGTCCTCACTCGCATATCTCTCCTCTCTCTCTCTCTGACATACACACACACACACACACACACACACACAATATTGTCAGGGTTCTCCAGAGGAAAATGATCAATAGAGTGTGTAGATAGATAGACAAAGAGATTTATTACAAGGAGTTGACTCACACAATTGTGGAGGCTGACAAGATCAAAGAGCTGAAGGGTGAGTTTGCCAGTGGGAAATCCAGGACAGTCAATGGTGTATTTCTACACCTAGTCAATACCCTGAGAACCTGGAAACCAATAGTGTGTGTGTTAGTCACGGTTCTCTAGAGGGACAGAATTAATAGGATAGATGTGTATATGAAGGGGAGTTTATTAGGGAGTATTAACTCACACGATCACAAGGTGAGGTTCCACAATAGGCCGTCTGCAAGCTGAGGAGCAAGGAAGCCAGTCCAAGTCCCAAAACTGAAGAACTTGGAGTCTGATATTCCAGGACAGGAAGCATCCAGCATGGGAGAAAGATGTAGGCTGGGAGGCTTAGCCAGTCTAATCTTTCTACGTTGTTCTGTCTATATTCTGGTTGTGCTGGCAGCTGATTAGATTGGGCCCACCCAGATTGAGGGTGGGTTTCCCTTTCCCGGTCCACTGACACAGATATTAGTCTCCTTTGTCAGCACCCTCACAGACACACCCAGGAATAACGCTTTGCATCCTTCAATCCAATCAAGTTGACACTCAATATTAGCCATCACAGTGTGGTTTCAGTTCAGAGACCAGCAAGCTCAAGACATAGGAAGAGCTCATGTTTCAGTTTGGGGCTTAAGGTAGGAAAAAGCCTATATCCTAATTCGAAGGCAATCAGGCAGTAGAATTTTTCTCTTACTCAGAGGAGTATAAGCCTTTTTGTTCCATTCAGGCCTTCAACTGGTTAGACGAGGCCCACCCACATTAGGGAGGCCAATCTGCTTTACTCAGTCAATACACTTAAATATTAATTTCATCCAAATACACCCTCATGGAAACATTCAGATAATGTTTTACCAAACATCCTGTGACTCATCAAGTTGACACATAAAATTAACCATCACATACATCACACGTACACATTCCAATCCAAGGCAATCTCAGTGTCCCCCAAGGCATTCAGTTAGTTTTAATGCCAGTTTCTTATATGTATGTTTCTACCTCTCTTTTCTAATGTCTGCAGGGTTGATTTTGGGATAGGAAGCCAGTAGCCCGTATCAATTTTCTATCTTATCAGAAGATTCTCATTCGTAATTCTTATATTGCCACCAATACCTTTCTCGTGTATTGGAAAAAATTGCTTCTCTTCTACAAAATTAACTTCTACTGTGTCCATCTCTTTTCCCAGTCCCCATTACATTTCCCATTGTATTGACTAAGGAGCTGTATATTATGCATATCTATGTTAACATGTATTTATTTCTGTTTCATCTGGATCAGTAAAAATATTCCTTATACAGGAACAAGATAAATGTTGGGTGAGCAGATAAATGAATGAATAATGAATGGATGAAATGATCACTGAGAACAAATCCTTAATGCAGAAATTATGGAGCACTATGCAAATGAGAAAGAAATGCATTTCATGAATGGTGCTAGAAAGTCATATAGTTAAGCTGTAAAGCATTATAAAATACTTTCTAGTTTTAAAACACAAGATTATACAACAGAAATTTCTGGTTCTTGTGATCACTTGTTATGTCTCATTATAGTTCCAAGTAATTCTCTTTTATTATTTCAATTGTGTGTGTGTGTATTTCTGTTCAATTTTTAACATGCTTCAACTAGATTTGGCTAGTGTTTATATGCTGGATATTGAAAGACTCTTAGGAAATTATGCTATGACTTGGTAAGTCCCTAGATGATTCAAAGATTCATCGTCACCTTAATTGAACAGACTTTCTTTTTCTTTCTTCTCCCCCTCCTTTGCTCTCCTTCTACTGCTCCTCCCCCCGCACCTTTTTTCTTTCTTTTCTTTTCTTTTCTTTTTTTATTTTTCAGCAGGGAGAAGTGGGAGTGCTAAATTGTTTTTGGAGCATTCAGTTCCCTTTGGGGAATTAACCAGCATGCTTGACTTGCAAGAACTCTCAGAGTAAAAAGATTTGACAGAATGCAAATTTAACCCTACTTTGATAGCTTCTGTTGTGTGGTTTTCTCATAAGCCAAGATCACATTTGATATTAGTTTAGCTTAAAAAACAATTTTCTTATGAAATTGAAAGAATATAAACAATGAAATGTGAAGGAGAAGCGACATTTTTAGTTCTCTTAACCTGGTAGGTTTGTGTAACTCTTTCATTGCTAATTTTAAATTTATCTGAGATTCTTTTAAAAATTTATCTCATAAGAATATTCATCTTTTAAACAAGGAGTTTATTGTTTTAAAACATTCATTTCGTATTTATTGAACAACTGCTATATGCCAATGTACCAGGCATTCTTCTAGGACCTGGGATACATCTAACATAAAAACATATCACAGCACATTCTTGTTATTTATTCTTAACTTTATTTTGATTTTATTTATTTATCTTAGTTAAATGTACAAATGAAGCATAATAAGAGAAAAGAAAAAATACAAATGAATGTATATTGATATGACCCAGGTACATTAATGAATTATTCACAGTTTCCCCAGATTTCTACTTACAGCTTACAGCCAGCACTTTTGCAGTATTAGCACTAAGCATTTTCTTTTTCATTGATTCCAGGAAAATATGCCTAAAACAAATGTGTACTTCTAATTTTATCATCTAAACTTGATTTTCTTCAATTCATGGCTGAAAGATACATCATTTCAATCAAATTATTGCTATGAATTTTTATTTATTTACATTGAAAATACTTTTATCAAATAACTTTTTCTTTGTCATCATTCTGAGTATTCACAGAAGAAAATTTTCATCCATTCAACATTCAACAAATATTTATTGATCTTTTCTTACATGCTGAGTGCTAGAGATAGGGTAATAAAAAGACAAGATGTGTAATCAAATCAGAGCTATAATTCTAAAAGTTGTGAAAAGACTTGTAACCCTAGACTTCTAAGAAGATTAATAAGTAACAAACAACGCAGACTCAAGTGTGGAAAATTAAAAGTTATACATGATTGTGTTGTTTATTACCTTATAATAAAATATAGAATCTAATGTTGTCTTGTACTTAGAGACATTATTCCTTCAGATTCTACTCTAGGGATATTTCAGAATAGACTTGAATTTTCAATAGCCCCTGAGTCATAAGATCTATGTAGGAAAATTCAAAATACAGAGTCTATATGATATCTTTTAAAGAAGTTATTTCCACCCTGCTGCAAACACACACACACATACATAACACCTTCTTAAAATGGACCTGATGGTTTCTTGGTTCCACTAAAATTATTTGAGCTTCTAATCAGTGTAACTATAAACTCTGAGTTCCCAAAGTCTGGGAACTCAGCCTCTTCCAATAAGAAAAAGGCATTTCTAATAGAACAAACAATTTGCTCTTCTTGATATTTGCACTGAAGAAATGATGACCAATAAGAAGAAATCTATCAAATATTTACTCAGTGTTTACAATATATAAAGCACTCTTGTAGGTACTGTGTGCGTGATAAAACAGACAAGGCAGGCCCTGTCCTCAAGCATTTTATTATCTAGTTAGGCAAGCTGTGACGTATGATGTGCCTCATTCAGAGAAGGTTTTCCAGAAAAACTTGATCAAAGAGCTGAAACAGGGTGTTCTTACAGGATAGGTACTCTTCATACTCTTAAGTTCACTGAGGGAAGGAAATACATTGCATACGTCTTTCTATTTCCCTGTTGCAGAGAACAGTGCTTGGCACTCAATAGAAACTCAACAGATATTTTCTAACTAAACTTAATAAAACAGCAAAGGAAAAACATTAAAAGGAAGTATTTCAGGAAAAGATGTGAATAAATAAAAGATAATGATGACAATTATTGTTAAAGCTAACATTTATTAGTTGCTGTTTTAAGTTTTTGAATGTATTGGCTTATTTAATTTTCACAGGGGCCTTATTAAAATAATTGCTATCATGATGCCAATGGTGTACAGAAGGAGAAACAAAGGCATAAAAAAGTTAACTACCTTGTCCGCAGTCATGCAGCTAGCTAGTAGCTGAGGCAGAGCTTAATCCCAGGAAATCTGGCTTCAGCATCTATGCTCTTAACCAGTCTGCAATAATGTTTCTCAAAGCACTGTGACTAATAAAAAAAGATATGACATGATCATTGCCTTCAAAGAGCTTAAACAGTAACTGGAGAAAATTGTGTACGTTCTGGCCGTTTAAGTAGCCAAGTAGTAACAAAAACATTAAAATTAAAGCTGTTGCCAGTAATCTTGAAATGAAGAGCAAGGGCATAAATGATCCAATTAGAGAAAGACAAGATGACTGAAGCCTGGAGTATTCTGGGGAGACTTGCTGGAGAAAGAGGAACTCACGTTAGTCCTGGGAGTATTGGTAAGATTAGAACAGTTAGAAAGAAAGCATATTCCAAATAGAAGAAATGCTATGAACTAAAGGAGGGTGACTCTAATCAACAAAAGGGTATGCTCTGGAGAAAATTTATAGACCAGATTGTCAGGAATAATGATTCTCTATTGAGAATATTGGTTAACTGTCAAAAAAGAAAGACTGAAGCATATGGTAGAGGGGCCTGACTGAGAAGCTGAAACTTTGGCCTTTCTTGATTTTTTAGATCTAGTGGTACTGGAATCTTTGGCACGACAAGGAGCCCCTGTACCCAGGGTTCAGTGCCTTCCAAGAATTATTCCCAGAATAAATCTCAACATTCTGCAGTCTTATCTTCATGGGTGCTGGGACAAGTTGCTTTTCAAGTTCTTCATATTCTATTGACCTCGGACTTCTCAGCTCGAGGAAAACAGCTTCCTCTTCCTCCTGGCCATTCTCCAAGACATACCATTCTCTTCTCTCCTTGTCCAGGGCGCTTAGCATGGCCACTTCCAAAAGCTTATGCATTTTCAAAAGAAAATGAAAACATCTTTCTATGCTGTTGCAAACATGCTCTGAGGTAAGATATCACAAAGGCTCTTTGGAAAACAGGAACAAGTGACTGCAGGAATGACAGAAAGTGAAACAGAATAAATGAAAATTAACGCCTCCCAGAGGTACTTATTCACAAATGTTATCATAAGGTGACTTTTTGGCAGTCACATAAAAAGTAGAAAAAAGAACCAACTCTGAATCAAATATTTTAAAGTATCCCTGGGTATGTTTCCTGTAAGTCTCAGATTATCCACACAGGGTTCACATAGTTTTAAGAACAGTTGATATGGCTGGGTTTACCTGTGTGGGACAGTAAATTTTTTTTACAAAAGTTTTTGCCTGCTCTTGGAAGACAATATTATGTTAAATACAGTGCAGTGCTCCACAGCTTGTAAAATCAACTATGTGGCACAAATCTGAAGATGTCTTCAAAAGATATATGGCAAGAAAGGTATGTTGTCGGCTTTAGTCATTCTTGCCATTTCTCTTACAAAATTTCACTATAGTGGCTGGACATGTGCAACCCACATTCTGTCTGGCTTTAATGTGATTTTTCTATGAGAGGAGAGGAGGACAAAAGGAAAAACAAAATATGCTTTGCAATGAAAAATGCAACCCTTAGCCACTGGACAGTGGGGGAGTTATCTTCTTCCTTCGAAGAACAATGTTTGATGTTCCAACTAGACTCTATGGTAATGAAGCTCATAATTTGGGAGCTGAATCAGATTCGAATTTAGAAAAGGGGTTTCAGACATTGCTTAGCAGGGTGATTTTGGGGGTTAACATATGAATAGAGATTACATTATATCTCATCTGCCCTGTGTTTGTTGGACAGAGCTTATATGACCTATTCCTGATGGTTGCTCCTAGAAAGATATTTAAATTCTGTTGTAATCCTTCCTTATAAAATTTGTGACATTCTAATAGCTAGAAAATGTTTAAATCTTGTCTAGTTTCTGCTTCATTTCCTTCTTTATGTTGATTTCTTCATTTCTTCCTATTTATCTCTTTTGTGCATCACACATATTTCACTATAAACTCGATTTTTGTGGGTGAAAGGCCACAACTAACTGTTTGCATGTCTTATCTTTGCCCTAGAGAGTAGTAACTCACAAATGAGCTGGCTGCACCTACTGTACATAAAACAGCAACATCACTTTGATCTCTCCCTTAATGTGCTAGGTTTAGATTACTTTGTGAGCAAAGGGGGTGAAAGGTGGCAGGATACTATTTTAACTAACTACTGGGGGCAGTATTTATTCATGGTGCAGATTTTTAATGGGAAAGATGGAACATGAAAGCCTGTCAAATGTACAGCTCAAAGAGTCTGACAACACAGAATATTTTACAGATGAAAGGTGAAGAATCTCCAACTTCTTAGTGTAATATAAATTGTATGGGAAAAGTAAGACATGTAAAGAAAGCCAGATAGAAAACTATCTATATTCTGTTATGATTGCATAGAATCCTGTCACAAAACCAGAGGACTATTTTAGAGTTGCATTTATTGGATACAAAGTACGACACGGGGAATATTAAAAATGTACACTTTTAGAAAGATTCTCATTGCATTTATAATTAATGTAATATTGTTTTATTAAGAATAGGTATTTTAGGAAGTATCTATTCCAATGTGGTGAGAAGATAGAAACCCAGAAAAAAATGTACCAGGAAAATATCTTCTATGTTTGGAGTAGTGGCTTTATCTTGAACTTCCAGACTCTATGTTTAATTCAAAGGTTGCTTGAAAATTCTGCCCTTACCTTTGTTGAGGTCTTCAGCTGTTCTTTCTTGATTCACCATAGCCTTGCCCTAGAGCATTGATTTTCAATCTTTCTTTCTGTCCCCAAACACTGGCGGTGCCTGATATACTCCTGTCACTTATAGTGGCTCCTTGTGATAATATTTCTCAAAGAGGATGGGTAGAAGGTGCACCTGAGAACTTCTGGAGTAACTTATGTGCCTTAAAGAACTCTCCAAGCTGATTTTGATATACCCACAATTTTCCAACATGGATCTAGGAATCATTACTGTTAAATTATTTAGCCCTTTGTAATGTGGCCATAACCTGCTTCATTAATGAAATCAGCCATTAGAAACCTTACTCATATTTTCTGGATCTCACCTTTTTGTATATTATTTCATCTATGTGGAACATCGAGTCCCACCCCACCTCCCCTTAACTCCCTCTCCAGCACTCTCCTATTTCATTCTAACATCAAAGCTCAAAATTGGTTCTTCAGCAAAGCTTTTTCCATCAGCTCCCAGAAAATGGAGTTGTTCTCATCCTGGATATTTCCACAGCAACGTTAAAATGACTCTGGAGGTGCATTTGTGGTGTGATGTTCTAACTTTTCTGGTTAAATAGCTGCCTTCTTAACTCAACCAACAGACTGGGGGTTAGGATATTTATTCATCTTTGTAATTCCTAATTTTAATATAGTAGAAGTTCAGATACAATGGCGAACACATTGTAAGTGATGAATAAATAATTGCTTGCATGCATGTGTATTTTTCATGTTATATTAAGAAATGTGTGTGTGTTCACACACACACATGCACACACACACAGAGTAACACATATAAACCTTGGGTATAGAGTTTAATAATTTTTATATTTGGATACTCCATGTGACAGCCATGCAATAATTCCAACTTCTTAGAGGTTTCCTCATGCTCCTTCCTAGCCAATACCTTCTTCCTGCCACTAGAGGTAACTGCTATTCTGATTTTCATGGAATAAATTAGTTTTGCTGGTCCTGAACTCCATATGGACTCTATAAATGGAGTCACATAGCATTTATTCTTTTTTGTCTAACTCAACATAATGTTTTTGAGATGTATATATGCTGTTGCATGTATCAGTAGTTCATTCTTTTGCATTCTGGTGTAGAATTCCATTGCACAAATATGCCATAATTTATTTATCCATTCTCTTCTTCATGAGCACAAAAGCTATTCAGTTTTCAATTATTAGGAATCAGTTACTATCAATATTTGTGTACTTATTATTGTTTGTGGACTTTTACATTATTTTTTCTTGAGTATATACCTAAACATTGGATTGTTGAGTTATATAATTGGTTTTTATTTACTAAAAGTGGCTGGGCCAATTTGTATACTCAAAAGCTAAATGTGAGAGTTCTAGCTTCTCCACATCATCGCCAAAAATTGTTATTGTTTGCCACTATTTTTAACCATTCTGGTGGTTATATAGTAGTATCTCGTTATAGATTGAATTTGCTTTAATAAATAATAATGTTTAGCAAATTAGTCATTATTAGCTATTTGGATATCATCTTTTGCAAATCACCTCTTTAATTCTTTTGCGTACTTTTACATTTTTCCTACTGATTTGTTGGAAATCTATATATTTGGATACAATTCCTTTGACACCTGTACAAACTACACGTATATATTTTCTCAGGTTTGCCTTTCTTTCTCTTTTAAAGTTTACTTTACTTTTTAGAGCAGTTTTAGATTCACGGCAAGATTGAGTGGAAGATAAACAGATTTCTCATATACACCCTACTCCCACCCAGGCATAGCCTCCCTGCTTATCAACATCCTACACCTGAATGATACATTTGTTACAATCTATGAATCTCCAACGACAGGTCCTTATCACCCAAAGTCTATAGTTTACAGTGGGATTCACTCTTGGTGGTGTATAGTCTATGGGTGTTGACAAATGTGTAATGATATCTATTCACTATTACGGTATAGTAAAGAATAGTTTTGCCATTTAAAAAATCCTTTGTGCTCTGCCTATTCATATCTCCCTCTCCCATTGCTAGCAACCATTGATTTTTTACTGTCTCTGTGGTTTTGTTGTTTCCAGGATGTCATATAGTTGAAATCACACAGTATGTAGCCTTTCCAAATCAGCTTCTTTCACTTAGTGGTATGCATTTAAGTGTCCTCCGTGTCTTTTCACGGCTTGATAGCTCATTTCTTTTTAGTGCTGAACAATACTCCGCTTTCTTGGCATATCATCACAGTTCATTTATCTGTTCACCTACTGAAGAACGTTATGGTTTATTCCAAGTTCTGGCAATCGTGAATAATTCTGCTTTAAACATCCATGTGCAAGTTTTTGTGTAAACATAAGTTTTCAACTCCTTTGGGAGAAGGATTGCAGGATCATATCATAAGGGTGTTTTTAACATTGTTAGAAACTGCCAAACTGTCTTGCAAAGTCGCTGTACCATTTAGCATCTCCACCAGCAATGGTGGAGTTCCTATTGCTTCGCATCCCAGCAGCATTTGGTGCTGTCGGTATTCTGGATTTTGGGCATTCTATTAAGTGTGTGGTGGAATTTCGTTGTTTTTGAAGTTTGCATTTCTCAGATAACACATAATATGGAGCGCCTTTTCATATACTTATTTTCCATCTCTCTTTTTTCCTTGATAAGGTGTCCATTCAGATCTTTTGCCCATTTTTTAACGGGGTTGTTCATTTTCTTATTGTTGAGCTTTAAGTTTTCATTGTATCTTTTGGAAAACAGTTTGTTACTAGATGTATCTTTTGCAAATATTTTCTCACACACTGTGGCTTGTCTTTTCTTTCTCTTAACTCTGTCTTTCATAGAGCAGAAGTTTTAAATTTTAATGAAGTTTAGATTACCAATTATTTCTTTCATGAATTGTGCCTTTTGTGTTGTACCTAAAATGCCATCACCATACCCAAGGTCATCTAGATTTTCTCCTATGTTATCTTCTAGGAGGTTTACAGCTTTGTGGTTTGCATTTACATCTGTGACCCATTTTCAGTTACTTTTTGTGAAGGATTTAAGGTCTTTGTTTTTATTTATCTATGTTTTGCATGTGGACGTCCATTTGTTCCAGAACTTTGCGTCGAAAATACTTTATTTTCTCTATATATTGCCTTTGTTCTTTTATTAAAGATCAGCTGGGATCTGGGCTCTTTATTCTGTTCCACTGATCTACTTCTCTGTTCTTTTACCAATACCACAATGTTTTGACTATTGTAGCTTTATAATAAGCCTTGAAGTAGGGTAGTGTCAGTCCTCTGACTTTGTTCTTCTCTTTCAGTGCTGTGTTGCTATTCTGGGTCTGCCTTATTCATTCTTCTTTTGGTCTGCTTGTTTTTATCAGTTATTGGGACAATTGAGTTAAAATACTATAGTGTTTTATACACATCAATTAGATCAATTTGATGTGTCATATTGCTCTACTCTTTTATATCCTTACTGACTTTTTATTTGCTTATACACCCAGTTACTGAGAAAAGTGTGTTAAAATGTCCAATTGTAACTGCATATATGTCTGTCTATATTAGTTTTGTTAATTCTTGCTTTATATATTCTGAAACTATACTATTAGAGCCATACAAGTTTAGAGTTATATATCTTCTTGTTTATGACCCTTTTATCTCTACGACATGTCTCTTTCTTGTGCTACTTCTTACCTTCGATGAAATTATGTCCAATATTAATTTAGCAATTGTATCTTTCTTATGCTAAGTATTTACTTGGAATGCCTGTTTTCAATTATTTTCAGCTTACCTTATATTTATGTTTAAAGTATGTTTTTTTTCACACACTGGGGCCTATCATGGGGAGGGGGGAGGAGGGAGGGATTGCACTGGGGAGTTATACATGATATAAATGAGGAATTGATGGGTGCTGATGAGTTGATGGGTGCAGCACACCAACATGGCACAAATATACATATGTAACAAACCTGCACGTTATGCACATGTACCCTAGAACTTAAAGTATAATAAAAAAAAAAAAAATAAATAAATAAATAGCATATAATTTGACCTTTTAAAATATATCTAATCTTGTGTTTTAGTAGGAATGTTTAGTCGGTTTACATGTAATGTAATTATGACATAGTTAGGTATAGTTCTAAAATCTCACTTTTTGTTTTTTATCATCCCATCTGCTCATTATTTCTTAATTTTTTTCCTGCTCCGTTGTCTTAGTTAAATACTTTTGTTTCTTTATTTTATCTCCTCTATTAGCTCTTTTTTTGATTATAACTTTTAGTATCATTGTTTTGTGGTTACTCTTGAAATTCTTAACTTAGTACAGTATACATTAAATTAGTACCTTTATAACATCATAAACAGTGCAAACTGTTTCTACTAGTTGTACTCCATTGAATATCTCTCATCGTTTTGTTTGTTGTTCATTTTGCTATTATTTCGTGCATTTAATTGTAAGGGAAGAAAATAACTCCCAAAATGTTACAATTGTGACTCTAATTGGCCAACAGTCTCACATGTATCCATATATTTGTCCATTCCAGAGCACTTTATTTCTCTTGGGCTCTATTCTTTCATCTTGGATTATTTTAATCATTATACCTGTGAATTAGACATTCTACAAACCCACAGATAATGGTATTGACTGAAGCTCTGCAGGCAGAATTCAAATCCATAACAAGAAAAGTGCCACTGCCCTTTTAAGATGGGAGGATCCAAAAGTTGTAAACTTGCCGCTAAATGGTTGTATTCTCCCTGAGAAACAGAGCTATAGTTTGTATCTGCGTTGTCATTGGCTGATTGATAGGTCAGATAGCAATAGCCAGATTAGCCTTAGTGAGTAGCATTCCATGATGTTGAGCTCATACTCTCAATATCTGCCACTCTGATCAATCCTTGTTTGCTCATTGGACCAGCACTGAAGTGGATGATGACAAAGGCTAACGTGTCAATTGGCTGATTTTTTTTTTTCTATGTGGTTTTTTAGTGCATCTTCCATGGTTGGAGGTTTCTGTGGGTATTAAGTTATAAAGATCTTTATACTTTATACCAAATCTTATATATCCACACACATGCCTTTACTCCAGACCACTTTGTCTCTGATCTTCCAATCCACTTTCATCGTCCCTTGATCAGCTGGCCAAGCCATTTGCCACTGCCCATGAATTCATCACATATCCTCAACTCAGAATATTTTTTCTTTTGCCAAAATGTGCATAGACATAAGCACCTCAAAAAGCTTCACTTATTGGGAAGATTTTTTGTCTCGACAATATCTTTCAAAGTAACCCCTATGCGTGACTTCTATACAGACATCATCATTTTCAGCTTATCCTCACACACCAAGTCAATCCATCCATAATTCAAGCTTGTACTTTTTCCTCCCTCCTTCAGCTGGTTATATAGAATGTTTCACATGGCCATAGGCATAAGCTGAATTGGGAGTGCTGGTACAGCAGTAGTGAGTGACACATGGTTCTGGACAACCTGCTCATGCAATTTACTTATGTCTTTTGTTCCTGCTTAGGGTACATAATTCCAATTTGTCATGGATTGCTGCAGGGCCCACCTGACTTTATGACTTGATGAGTCTAACAGAAGTGAGCTCATGGGCAGTTTCAGACAGACTCCTGGTTAAGCCATGGGTCCAAGTAGCATATTAGAAGCTGTTTTTCTAAGGACATACAGTGTTTTGTTTTGTGTAAATGGCATGGCTTTCCCAAGTGACTTGAATTGTGATTTTTCCCACTGAGACTTGTCATAAACTCCATACCGTATTTTTTAACACTGCTGAAACCTCCACAGTCATAAAGTTTGCTTGATTTTGAGTAGAAAACTGCAGGGATTTTTTGTACAGCATCCTGGGCTTGCTATCTAGCCCTTTTCTGCTCTAGGCCCCATCCGAGATCAGCTCACTAAGTCGCATACTTTATTAGGCCAGAGCAATGTTCTTAGGTGTGGAATGTGTTTTGTCTCTAGAATCCAAAAGGGTTACTAAGGATTGTAATTCCTTCTTTGTGGCAGGGGATGTAAGATACAGCAATTAGCCTTTTGCTTTGGTGAGATTGTACTGGCACATCCCTTATGTTAGGCACTAGACACTGCTGAACTGATAGGCCCTTGAAGACATAATTTATCTTCTACCCTCCAGGTCTCATGTGCTTTACCAAATCCTCCAGCATGCTAGCCGTCTCTCGTTCACCTTGCATTCTAAGAATGATAGGATGTTGTTAATGCAATTGACCAATGTGATCTTCTATGTAAAATCCAGACCTCTTTATATTTATAAGAAGAAGTAGGAGAGTTAATGTAGCTCTTGGGCAAAACTGTCAATGTATATTGTCCATTCCATGTAAATGAAAACTATTTTGGTCCTCTTTCTTGATTAAGATAGTGAAGAGGCCGGGCGCGGTGGCTCAAGCCTGTAATCCCAGCACTTTGGGAGGCCGAGACGGGCGGATCACGAGGTCAGGAGATCGAGACCATCCTGGCTAATACGCTGAAACCCCGTCTCTACTAAAAATACAAAAACTAGCCGGGCGAGGTGGCTGGCGCCTGTAGTCCCAGCTACTCGGGAGGCTGAGGCAGGAGAATGGCGTAAACCCAGGAGGCAGAGCTTGCAGTGAGCTGAGATCTGGCCACTGCACTCCAGTCTGGGCGACAGAGCGAGACTCCGTCTCAAAAAAAAAAAAAAAAAAAAAAAAAAGTGAAGAATTCATTTGCTATATCAATGCTCCCATGCCAGTTACCTGAGGTCATTTTATTCTGTTCTCACAAAGATGTTACAGTCACATGGCAGCTATAATTAGGGCTACTACTTGTTTGAATTGGTGGTAACCTGAAATTATTCCCCAGGATCTATCTAGTTTGGGCAAGGACTACTTACGGCAGGATACACCAAACCTGAAATCTTTAAAGATGACACTAATATCCTTTATATCCTCGGAAGTATAATATTAGCTTCAGTTTACTAACTTGGCATGGGTATTAGTTTCAGATCTTTCTACTCGGTCTCGGTCTTCCTAGGATTATAACTTTTACCTCCACAGGCCAAGGTAATAATGTGAAAGTTACCCTAATTGCCATGTATGTCAAAACCAATTACACATTTGGGATTTGGAGAACTCACCAACGTATGGTGTTGTGGACCTAGTGGAACCACTTAATCCAGTCTGACCAGAGCACCATTTACTTTATACTCTCTCTGTGTGACTCCACTCTAACTTTGACATTTTGGGTCTCCAAATATCAATATCGAATTAGTGCCCATGTCTAAATGACCAATAGCAATATCTGGATATTCTGCTTTGCCCAGCGATAATTATCCAAACTAATAGCTAGAGGTGCAGTTGCAGAGTGACTAAGGAAACTATTTCAATATATGTTTGTCCAGGTGTTGCAGTCTTTTCTTCTTGGGACATAGTCATCTTTTCACTTAACAGGTTATAGGTCTGAAACCTCCAGGAAAGGGAGAAATGACCGTGACTTTTTGAAATCAAGGTAGCCATCTTCAGCCTCTTGAGGAGTCATTCCTGCATTCTTTGGACTATATAACTTAAGGATATGTTTTGGCTGTTCATTTTTTTGTATTTAGAGATGCTGCATTCTATTAACTATCTCCACAACTCCCAGAAAGTCATGTCTCCTTCCTTACCACTCCAACCTTACCAGTCCTGTGTTAATTGAGACTCCCAGGCCCCTGCTGGTTAAATGCTGCTACTTAGCCTTTATTGATTCCAGTCGTTCTGTGGCAAACAAAATCTCTGTGACAGCCCCTCCTATCATCCATTGTGGTTTGGGGAACAGAGCCACCACTGAACTTCTTGTTGATTCTGGTGTCCCTGTCCCTTGTACACTCCTGATGGCCTTCTTAAATGGTACTTCCTCTAGGCCTTCCCATGGAACAATATAATCCTCTGTGGGTCTTCTAGCCTCACATCATATAATCTTTCCAGCATGCCTATTTCCCTAAGCCTCTCTATTCCTTTCTCTGCAGTCTGCCATAGCAACTCAAGTAATGCAACTTTACTCAGCATGGACCATCACTTTCTCCAGACTTCTAAGGGATGCCATAGCAGAAAATTTATGCCTTTCCCTGCGGTCCTTGTCAAGTGTTAAATCCCATGTTCTGATATCCTAAGAGAATGGCTCTAAGTCAATAAACTCTCCTTTATCTAGTTTCATGTCCTGCCTCCTTGATCAAAACTCTTAAAACCACTTGTTTATCCAAATATGCTGGCTCTTTCCCAAATATGCTGGCTAATCATTGAAGCTCTTTTGGGAGTATAGTCTCTTCCCTCACCACTCAGGTCTGGTATAACCTTGAGTTGCTTTTCATATACTTTAACCCAAATTTGGGACCTGACCTTCAGGGGATGAGATGAGGGAAAATCCTGAAGGTGACCCTGTTGCCTTGTGAGAGAGAGGACTCTGCAGTGTTGTCCCGTATACAAGAAGGGTAGCTGTGAAAAAGGAAGGATGTACTATCTCTGCAGGATCTAAGGATTTAGAAAACTTCGGGGAACCCAAATTTTTGGGTGAATAGGTGCATCTGACTGATCTCATATGTCGAGATACCAGGGATTCCTAGCAAGGGCCCCAAACCTGGCATAATAGATTTGACTTAGTTGAACATTCTATATACTTTCACAGTAGCTGCTTTCAGCCAGGCATCCTGGAGGCTCTCCTGGCACTTGCGCAGCTCAGATATGCAAGGTCCTGGTGGAAGATTATGGTGCTCACCCGTGGGCCTCCACTTTTTCGTGGGCTGTAGGCCTCAGTTGCTATCTAAAGTCTACAAAGGGTTCCTTTATATTTTTTTCCAGATTTTCTAATTTCTTATGGTGAAAACTTAATTTCAAAACTAGTAACTATATCAAGGTCTCAATAAATGATTGCTGAATAAATAAATTGGTTGCATTTGAGATGCATCTGGACATCTGGTATGTCCTGATGAATACACTGAGTAGGCACTGGGAGTCACCTATGTATAGTAATAGTTGAAAGACACTGTACAAGTTGTTAAGATATCCAATGAAGCTTATAAAAAAGCCAAAAAAAGAAAAATGTTAAACATTTTAAATTTTAAAATGAGAGAAGAGCAATATTGAAAGGACAATGAATGAGACAATTCAGAAAAGACAAAAAAAGAAGAAACATAAATATTTTATTTAAACATTCTCTATTGTGCTTCAAATTAACAAATACTTCCTGAATTTCTCCTATAATTTGTATAATTAACAAGGAAGAGATTGTATGGATTTGAGGGTGAGTCAAGAATTAGGGTTCAATGAGGAAGAATTTTTGAAAGAGTGGAAGTGCTGGGTTTCAGACTAACTGGTTAAAACATAAAACAGGATAGATCTGGAGGATAGGGTTAATTCAGCCGTCAGCTAAGCAAGGGCAGGCTTAAGACTTTGCTGCTATGATGCACATGAGAATATCAATTCAAAAAATATCAGGGTAGAAGAAAAACAGTAATAGTTCCAGGATTTTTATAGTGATGGAGATTTGGGGCAAAAATATGGTTGAAAGCAAATTCAGAAGACTTGTCTGGAGGTGGCATTTCTCCATAAATACACCTTTAAAATTTAAAGTCTGTGTTATAGACAAATAAAAATAATCAGATTGATGATTTCAAACACATGTTGGCTGACTCTATTCTTATTTACATAATTATAGTAATTGTTGAAATTGGGATGGTTTTGGGAAGTAGAGGATTTTGGAGGACCTTTATTTCTCTCCAACTCCACCCCAAGCTAGCCTTACCCTGCAAATGCAATGCATGACTGTGTTAATGAAAGAGGGGGCTGAGAGATTCCACATGAAACAGTGAAGTAGGAAACATTATCCCAGTTGGTCTGAAAGGCATATATTTACTTTAAGAGATATCATTTATAAGAAGAAAGGGGGCAGGTTAGATGTTTAAAAGTTGAACTATGACAAGAATAGTCCATAAAAATACTGGTAATTTTAATCCTAATGAAATAGGAAGAATAATGATGCTATGCAGTCTTATGTTGAACTCTATGTAACTTTAGTTGTTGTATTAGGCCATTCTTTTGCATTGCCATAAAGAAATACCTGAGGCTAGGCAGTCTATAAAGAAAAGAGGTTTAATTGGCTCACAGTTCTGCAGCCTGTACAGGAAGCATGTTGCCAGCATTTGCTTCCGGTGAGGGTCTCAGGGGACTTACAATCATGGCAGAATGTAAATGGGAGGTCAGTGTATCACATGGCAAGAGCAGAGCAAGAGAGAGAGAGAGGTGCCATACACTTTTAAACAACCCTATCTCAAGTGAACCCACTCACCACCAAGGGGATGGTGCTAAATCATTCATGAAGGATCTGCCCCATAACCCAAACACTTCCCACCAGGCCCAACCTCCAACACTGGGCATTACATTTGAACATTTAAGACAGGACACACACTCAAACCATATCAGTTGTTAAGGTGAGTATGGTGAGTATACATTAATACATGTCCAGGTGGATATGCTTCATAGTTAGTGAAAGGTGTACAATTGGATGAAGAAAAATCCATGGCCATCTGCCTGTCTGTGACATAATAAATGCTCCATGTAATTGTTCATCAAAATAGAGTGGCAATAAGCAAGATTGACTATATTGTGATGCCAATAGGCTACCCTGTGGCTTTGTGATAAAATTGTACTCATTTATTCAAATTTTGCCCCAAAAGAACCATGTAATTAGCTGCATTAATAAACAATTGAGTCCTTCCACTCATCCATCTAGCCCTCCATTCTTCCACTCTCCCATTTAGTGCCATTCACCTTCATTCTTCATTAGTTAACAGTGAGAATACTCAAAAGGCAAATAGCTCTGCAGTTTTCTCTCCACCTCATTGGAATTGTGGGAACTTTTATTGAGTGGTGAGGGTTAGGGTAATGAAACTTGGAAAACTGCCATCCTAGGATCCCTCTGTGCTACCAGTATGCAAATAATTTAATAGTAATGCAGTCAAGAGTTCCCTGAGTAAAGACTCTCCATTTTCATCACTGTTGGTAAGTGCCAAGAGGGACAGATGAGAATAAGTTATAGCCACATTGTGACATGTAATAAATCTTCCAAAAGAGGTTTACACGTACTCAGCTCTTTGGCTTTTATCCTGTGTACGAGACTTCTGTTTGCTTTGCATCTAAGCAACAGAAAGTAATCAGCTGCTAAGAACTTAATTATTGGTTGCACAGATAACCCTTAGGGTGTCTGTGTCCAGCCACTTGGGTCTCCTTCTACATCTCTCATCACGTAAAGCAATATGCTTCCCTGAGTGCCTGCCTCTCTGGAAAGCATGATGGTTCATTTCTCCTTCAAGAGGAAGACAAAGGGCTGCTGAAACAACAAAATACAATGAAATGGCTGTTCCTTGGGAAAATTAGCCACTAATAGTTCTTGATGACTGAAACAAAGGAAGAGTCCTAGGGCTAGAAATCACTCAAGAGCAGAGCCTTGATAACCGTCAGAAGCTGAGAGGTAGAAAGTGTAAGGAATTCTAGGGAGAGGAGTGAGAAAATACTGTAACAGGCTTGCAAAATCCAACTCAGAATCACACTAGTGTATTAATGAGACAAGTTAAACCAGTCACACTCCCACCTCTTAACCAAACTGTTAACACAATTTAACACGCTTTCAAAGGAGCACCCCTAGGATGTGCTAATGAAGTCACTTTCTTCCCAGCATGAGTGAATGGGCTTTTCCCTCTTTGTTGAGCTCTGTTTGATCAGGAAGACAAAATATTCAAATATCTTGTGAATCTAGGAGGTGGTTGGGATGGTTTTCAAATATATGTATTCTGTGTGTGTGTGTGTGTGTGTGACACACGGAAACTGAGACATAAAGGACCAAATCTATAGCTCAAAGTTGGTACAGTTATCTGAATTTGAATTGGTTTTCTGCTTCAGCTTTTCCCTACTGCTATTTAAATGCTGTGAGAGTAATAAATACTGTTTAGGAATTTTCTCTTTTAGGATTATAAGTAACCTGGAAAATAACAATAACTGAAATGCTCTGTACTTTGTAAGCAGTCAACAGATGTATAAGCATCATTTCAGTTTTCAAAATTACATTGTAAATTGTTTGAATTGGACTTTGAAACAATTTTTCTTTTAACTATAGGTGGTGGATACATTCTAGAAACTTGTATCTTAAAGCAATCAAACAATTTAATTATTTTCAGTATAACTTCAAGATTAAAGCAATCTCCGAATAGGTATTGTTTCAAATTAGATAGCTCCAAAGACAAAAACTAGGTCCCATGAGGCAAAAACAGTGGTATGCATAGGGGGGTTTATTTTTACCATCCTTTAAACTGTCCACATACAATATTATATACGGGCAAAGATATACAAAATACACTTTTTATGCATTATGTATTTCAAAATAAAAAGGAATTCTCAAAAAGACTGTTCCATAGCAGAAATCTTAAAATAAATTGAGTAGAGGAAATGCATTTAGCATTCTTAAAAGTTTCTTGAAAGATTTTATAGAAAAACTGCCCATTATTCTAGTTGACAACAGTTATATGAATTAAAAAAAAAAGACAACCTGTAAAAAACAAAAAAGGTCTTTTAACTAAACTATATGATATACAGATCGCTACCTATATTTTTTTATGAGCATCTAAATTTTGGTAGAAAAGGTTTTAAAATTTCTTATTGCTCTTATAAACCTTTGTGGTTATCTGACAATGATTCATGTAATATTATTGCATAGCTGACTTTGGCAGTTACCCATTACACCATGTTAACACATTTCAATAAGTAATCAATTTGGTTTTCCAGTACCCTGATTTAATGCAGGTTTCATTATTCGCCTAGTATTTATTTGTTAGGCATGTTGTCCATCTTAGTCTAGGACTGCCCTTTTTGCATTAGCCATTTTAGGATAAAATACTTAATAAGATTTGCATTTAAAAAATGAACTTGAGGAACTGGACCCCCTCCAGCCAGAGCAAGTAATTATGTCATTTGTATTGCAAAGCAGGAGCAGCTATAAAGCAATGGTATACTTTTTTAAAGATTGATAACCCTAAGCAGTATTATATTACACATAAAATGGCAGGTCTGACAGAGGAACTAAACGTGGGCAGTGTATAAAATTCTGAGAACTGTAGAGAGTTGCAAAGTCTTTACTTTGTCTTTCTATAAGACAGTCGATTAGAATGAACTGATTATGGCTGATATCCTTATTTCCTATAAGAGCTCTGTTTCATATATTGGTCTTGTCCTAAGAGAACCCTAAGTTTTTGTAGATAGCAAGATTGCCACATCATATACTAGTGGATGCTCTCAAATTCTCTTCCTTGTATTCAGAGGCTCAAGTTAGATTGTGTCTGTAGGAAGTGGCCAAATAAAATGGAAACTGTTTAGTTGCCATCATGACCACCCTGTCCACCAAACAGAAAGTTTCCATTGCTGATAAGAACTCATAGCTGGTGATATTATTACTACTAAAAAATACAACAGATAACTTGCATTGAGCAGCTCAAAACTGTTTGAGATACTTGTATCGAGATACTCAAAACTATGTTCCAAGCACTGTGTTAAGTATCTGACAGTATTTATCCCATTAATCCTCACAACAACCTTGCAAGGTTGGTATTATTAGTCAAGATACCCACTCTAGTTTAACTTTAGAAGTGATGTTTTTAATTACTATGGTAAATTTATTTAAACTAAAAAATGTTTTAAAAAATATTCTGAAGATGTATTCCAAACAGAAGCATCCATGACTACGTTCCAGTGAATTACAGGGCATTAAAATGTTCTGACCTTAAACTGGGATCTTTTAAACTAATAGCAGTCCCAGCGGTTTTTAGAGGAAGGTTTTATAAAAACATGTGCCTACATATACACCATGGAATACTATGCATCCATAACAAAGGATAAGTTTGTGTCCTTTGTAGGGACATGGATGCAGCTGAAAACCATCATTCTCAGCAAACTATCGCAAGAACAGAAAATCAAACACCGCATGTTCTCACTCATGGGTGGGAATTGAACAATGAGATCACTTGGACACAGGAAGGGGAACATCACACACCGGGGCCTGTTGTGGGGTGTGGGGAGCGGAGAAGGATAGCACTAGGAGATATGCCTAATATAAATGACTAGTTAATGGGTGCAACACACCAACGTGGCACATGTATACATATGTAACAAACCTGCATGGTGTGCACATGTGCCCTAGAACATAAAGTATAATAAAAAATAAATAAATAAATAAAAAGATGTGCCTAAATTATCAATCATGGTCTTTCTTTAGGATAAAAAGATACATGCCAGGTTGTTTTCCAGGCATTGGCCAGCATATATTTTCTTAAATTTGTTTAAAGTGTTCCCAGCTTTAATTTATCAGGGTTCACATCCTCATGAAGGAAAACACTAAAAGAAATACAAAGCGATTGAGAAAAGTAGTCTTATAAGAAAAACAAAATTCCACAGAGGCAACAAGCCAGTGTGATATGAACCAAGAACACTGATGGGGAAAACGTCCACTTTTCCCATGAGCTCAGTAAACCCATTTAGGGAGTTGTTAAAAACTGAGAGAGGCAATGTGGAGATAGCAACGTCCTTTTAGACTTCAAAGAGAAGAAAATATATTTAGGACCTTCCTGACATGAAAAGCTGTTAAATTCTGAAGCTTTTCTGTAACATTTATTCTCAATTTGAGACTCTAATATTCAGTAATTGGATTCCATGTTTAATTGTTCCATATTTCAATCAACAGTCTACTGAAAACAACAACTCAATCAAATGAATATTCTGGTAGTGTTCTTTACATTATTTATACATACAAATACATAAATAGGTATATACATTTATATAAGAAAGCTCAGCAATTTTAGTTAACTATGAAATAAGGTATATCATTTCTTAGGGCTACTGTAACAAAGTATTATAGAATTATTAGTTTAACAGAAACTCTGAAAGTTCTGGAAGATAAATGTTGAGATCAAGGTGTTGACAGAATTGGTTTCTTCTGAGGACAGTGAGGAAGTGTCTGTTCCATGCCTCTCCCCTGGCTGCTGGTAGTTTGCCAACAATCTTTGATGTTCCTTGACTTGTAGAAGCTTACCCCCATCTCTGCCTTCATCTTCGCCTGGCATTTTCCGTGTGTGTGTGTGTCTCCAAATTCCCTCCTTATAAGCGCATCAGTCATGGTGAATCAGGGACCCACACTGCTCCAGAATGACCTCATGTTAACATTATATCTGCAACAAGCCATATTTCCAAATAAGATCACCTTCTGACATGAGAGTTAGGACTTCAACATGTAGATTTTGGGGAGGATAAAATTCAACACAAAACATAAGGTCAACTTGGAAAGAAAAGGGATGTTTAACATAGAAAGTTAGAGTTGGTAGGAACTTTAGAAACCTATGTGGCTTTCAGATGGGAATGTCCCAGTCCAGAGGAATCAGGTGACTTACCCGCTGATCACACAGCCAGTGGCAGAGCTAGGACTGGGATTCAGATTCCTAAGTGCAAACACAATACGCTTCCCACCACCTACATTTCAGCTCACTGATAATAGGGTACTTGTATAAATGATTTCATTTAGGAACTGTTTTTTCCTGGTAGGCAAATTACATTGTTAAATGAGATTTTAAGGTTTGGACTACATATTTCACATACTTTATGGGGAAATTCTGGATGCTTCTCAAGAAGAAATATGTTAAATTATTAAAAAATAAGAATTTAATTTCTCTTTAATTCTTCTCTTTCTAGTGATCCTTAAATAGTGAGGGTATTGTGCAAAATGCTCTGCTTGTACTATTTCCATTTATCTTTATTGAAGTCTTAGAGGGTAGGTCTCATTATTCCCATTTTAAAGATGAGGAAGAAGAGAAAGATGTCAAATAAGTCTACCAAAGTCATCCAATAATATGTTACATAGCTAGGATTCAGACTGGTTTATTTGACCGTAAAGTCTTTTTCTTTTCAACTATGACAAGTTGTCTCACGTATTTGATTTCTGACATCACAGAATTACCTGTGGAAATGTAGAGGAAGAAGAAGTCAGAGATAAATCATTTTAGACATAATGTTTCTACTGGAAAATATGTCAAGCATGTGAGTAGAACTGTTCCTGAGGTAGGGGTGGATAAAGGGAAAACTCATGGCATCAAAACTGAACTGTCAGTGAAACCTGTAATTAATGTAAAAAAATCATCAGTAAGTTTAAGTAGACAAAAAAAAAAAAAAGTGGGGGGAAGGAGGTGCGAAGATCTGAGGAGAACCAGGGCAGAACAGTGTCAGATATCTCACATTAAGAAGAAAGTAAAGGAAGAGAGGCTATTGAACTCACATTAAGAAGAAAGTAAAGGAAAGGCTATTGAACTAAATTGTGTACTGGAAACAAATCTTCCTCATTTTGTATCATTAGTACCTACTGTGCGTTAAATAATTACCAAATATGTGTAGAAATGAAAACTTTGGAATTGACAGTAGAAAACATCTTTAATAGAATTTTGAGAACAATGATAAGATGTAAGTCTATCAAATATGCCTAGTTTCGTAATAGTCTGCCTACTGGTTTGAAAAATAATAGGCAGCATTAATTGAGCATATGCTATGTTTCAGGCTGTTCTAAATAGTTTGTAGGCAACATTGCATTACATTCTCTCAACAAATGGATGATATGAGTACTATTTTGATCTCCATTTATAAATGAAGAAAATAAGGTTTAGAAGCCACACAGTAAGGGGCCCCCTAAATTATTAGGAGCAATCACTCTTAACCACTGATTTCACCAAGGAAGAAGAAATGTTATAAGAAGGAATTTAGTTCACTATTTTTTTTTTCACCTAGCACAGCACTTGGCAGGTATTTAATAAATGTTGGATAAAGTTTTAAGTTATGTTTTATTAAGGATTGGGTCCATGGAGATGCAGAATAGCACAGGGGAGTCTTCAGAGGATAAAGTAGATGATGCTAAAGAATGAAAAGAAACAGCAGAATCAAGAAGCCTCATCAAGTGAAAAATAATCTGTGCCTGAGCATGGATAGACAAGGCAACTTTGTGTGAGAAATACTTCATCATCTACTGCTATGGTTCATCACATCTTGAATTTCAGAAATCTGTACAAGAAAGTTACATTTATAATGGCCATGAAACCCAAGAAAAAATTCCTTATTCCTAAAGTTTATGTTTTGCAATCACCTGTTTCAAAGAGGTTCAAATATGAATCATACTGTTAATAGTGTGAAACTATAAAATTTTCAACAGTAAGTTATTGAAACAAAGTAGACGATGCGAGAATTAGTTAGGAGTGTATGTGTACGTGTGTGTATAGGAAGAGTCATATTGAACTATTAAATGCAAAAATATTTTTGTTAAAATTGTTGGATGCTAAAACATATATGCAATTGCCTTGATATATTTGAGCAAGTGTCCACTTTCTATTTCAAATATAGGTACATGTTTATTTAATATTTATTGAGTTTCTATTACATGCCTGATATCGTGCCAGGCTCCAGGATGTCTCTATAATTTTAAAATAAAAAAATTAAAAACCTGCTAGTTACAGTTTGTTAAACTTTTTGTTTATAAACCCTGGATATATTTAGTGTACCTATTTTTCCCCAATTGGAGAAAGTCGATATCTAATTCTTGTAAATGAATATAAATTATTATCAAATATTTTCTGAATGTTAGATAAAATACATTGTAGCCGCAAACCATCATTTATAATATTAATCATTACTTGTCAGAAGCTGAATAAAAAATACAATTTATCTTAATTTTTGAAAAAAAATCTTTTAAATCTTAATTTAATTTTAAAATAGCTATATCATTAGGTCACAAAAATATTCTATCCAAGTGCATAACATACCCTCTCAGACAATGGGCTTCACTCATGGACTGAATTAAAAGTTAGATAGGAATATGAAAAGACAAGCTTACTTAAGGAACATCAGTAGTTATTCCTACCATAAGTGTCTTTTTCAACCACTACTATTCCAGCAGAGGTTGAGGGCTCAGGAACATTCATCGAATTCAGATTTTGGAAATATTATAAATTAACACACAAACTGAGTCACCTCCCCTACATACTCCTTAGTTTATATTCTCTAACTCATAAAAAGCATCATCAACCTTTGGGCTTTTTCAAAATGGCAACCTCAAGCTATTCTGAAGGCCTCGTCCTTATTCTCTCCTCAGCCTATCAAATGTGAAACTCTGTCAGTTCAGCTTCTGAAAACTGATAACCTGCATTTGTTTCTCCACTTCTTCATTAATTTGAATGTTCACCCTCTAACCTGGACTAATGCAGAGTCACTAAGAGCCGTCCTTCTCTCTGGTTCACTCTGTTCCTTCCAGTCCATCCTGACTATATCCATGTCCTAAACCTGACTTGTCATTCCCTGCATAAAGGCATTTGAAGTTCCTCTACTGTTCAAAGAATTGGGACCATCCTTTTTAACAGAATTCATATGGAGAGACTCATGATTTCTGCGTGGGTCTTCTCATATCCAGGCATTAATAAAATAAATGACATCAGTTTAACTAAATATTTTACTACAAAATTCTTACTAATGCATACTTCTTAAATATTTAGAATTACTCCAATTACAGTCCTAAACTCCTTTAGCAATATATATGTACATAAACATGTACGTTACATATATATGTATACATTTACATTTGATTTTGTTTTGAGAAACTTGGGAGTGTGCTCTAAATCGTTGTATTAATTCAAAGTTGGTCATCTTATTAGGCTGCAAAAAATGTGGCCTAAATACCCTAGTTTATAATTCAGCAAAGTGCTTGGAGGAGGCACAGTAGGAATGATGAATGGTAAAGATGGGATTATTACTCAAGTCTCATTTGTGACAGTTGACTTCCGTGATATTTATCCCACATTTTTCTTTTTGGCTGTGTGTGTGAGTGTAATACACTTTATATATTAGCATTGGTCCATCTATTATTATATTGGCAGCAGGAGATTTTCATTGATTAGTTTCTCTCTATTTGCTTTTTCTTTCTCTAAACCTTCATGCTGTAATGCAGAAGATTTATTTTCAATGATTTATTAAAATGTAATTCTAAGGTGACTCCTTATCAAGGAAGTAATCTGCAGGCTATCTTTGTTTAAACTTGCAACCTGCTTTGTCAAGGAAAACTGCCTATGAAATTTTCATTATAATAGACAGCTTTTCATAATGAATGAAAAACAGCTATTATGATTGAAAACAAATTGCTCTGAAACATATTCTTTGAAACAATGTGCTGCTTAATTGTATTTTGGAGGAGGGGGAAGTGAAGGCAATTCTATTTAATTGGTTACATTTTTCAGTTCTATAAATTAATTTGCACTACCCAATATCACTTAATTTTTCCCTAGGAAAGCTTTTGCTTGCCCTAGCAATATTATAACTGCTAATTCAATTACACTGAAATTGTTTAATAGAAAATATAATTGCTTATTCATACAGAATACCCATTAAAGAAGTGCAAAAGCGTGAACCCGAGGGTTACTGCATATTAATACTTTGGGAATAAAGATGGGAATGTTGTGCAGAGAAGGTGCCAGCTGATCTTTAATTGTTCATCACCTGCCTCCAAAATAATATGAATGGACCCAAACTAAATGGCCACTCATTACAAGTTTCAATTTAGGAGCTTGGCTGGGGTCAGCAGATTGCTTATGCTGATCGCAATGATTTGAAGTTGTGATTACCATAAGCAATTTAAATTTTATTGATCTCTCCTTCTGAAAGTTGTAATTGAGCATAGATGTTGGACCCACAGCTCTTCAAACTAAATTGTACTCTGAAGCCCTTGCTGGATTCCTGCAAGAATCAATAAGCAGTCAGTCACACTAACAATGAAATAGGTCCATTAACATACGATGCTATTGGTGAAACTTTATTTAGGAAGGGTGTTAGTTCACTTCATTGTTTTATCAATGAATCTCGGCTGTACAAGGAAAAGTATTGCTTTAATATGTGTAATAAGCTTGTATGAAAATGAAATTATATATTATAAACATGTGGAATATCAGTAGGTAGGCAGTTGAGTCCTTACATGCGCATCATTGTGATTCATATCATCATTTTACTGTAAACAGAGGTTTCATATGACTGGAATTGCAGCTTGCCTGCTGCAGTGCTTTGCAGTTATTCGGAATTTTTATTCTTCTTTATTAGATACAAGCTTTCCCTCCATCAAGGTTAAGTACATCTTGAAGTCTCCATGTTCAGTGGTAAGTAGTGGCTTGTTAGGAAAGCTATATGACCTATCCTGCTGAGCTGAGAGCAGGGAATTCTTACAGAAATCTAAGTAGTTCCAAGCAATCTGAGGCAGAATTTCATACCCAGAGCACTACTGAGCCTTGTTAACAACTCTGGCCTACCTACTATCTTCAAATTAGAAAATGCTTAAAACGATAGAAGTCTATTAAAACTGTAAGATAAACAGGACATTGGGAAAAAGATTTGTCCATTTTGAAGGCGATTAAAGAAATTATTCTGTTTATTTTTCTAAATTTAATCAGTTATTATTTGCTTCCTCCATTCACTTTCTTTCTGCTTCCTAATAGAATGATAGATAGTAAACTCTTGACGCTTCCCAACCTCCTGGAAATTTTAAATCTCAAGAAGTGTGGGGATAATAATATCATCACCTAAGAAACTTGCTGCTAATACCACGAGCTTCGAAGTCCCTAAATGACCTACGGCATGGGATTCTTTACCTTGGTACAATGTGGTGAATGAGGAAGAAAATGGGATCAAGAAACTTTCTATTCAATATTTATTACTCTAGTTAGTAAAGATAAACATTATTTCCTTTCTCCCTTTGGTTAGCCTGAGTTACAGGTGATAGTCTCCTTTAAGTGATTCAAGTCATAGGTCATGGATCCTGCAGCCCTTTATTATTTAAGAATTAATTTAATAATAGTACACATAGACCAATTTTAGTTTTGGATCTTCTTTGCTGAGTAACAATGTCTCGTTCAACTGGGGTCAAGAATGGCCAAGAGGTGGGAACAGAAAGTCAGATCAAGGGCCAGGGAGTAAGGTAGAGAATCTTTTCTTGATCCAGAGTGTGCTGCAGGTTTTTACTAGAGTATCACACAGAATAACTCTGGAACCCAGCTTCTCAACCACATCTTTTGCTCTTATGACTTTGATATATACAAAGCCCAGCAGGAATGTAACTCTGCATATGGCCTGGGTTGTGTGTCTCTCCTTATGGGAAAGCCTCCTGTGGGGGCTTTGCTTAAATGACCCACATAGAGATATGGAAAAGGCATATTTTAGAAATCCGAATGCTACATTTTAGAACCTTCTGTATTGTAGAAACAGAAGGTTAATGGATTAAAAATGTGACTTAATCTCTCTATGCCTCACTTTCCTCAGTGTTATAAGAACAATAGAACACACTCTTATAGGAATGATGTGGGGATTAAATAAAACAGTCCATGTAGGAAATTTAGTATAGTGCCTGGTGCAGAATGAAGTCTCAATAAAGGTTAGTTGTTATTAGGGTGTCATATGTCTAGATAGCCTTGGATAGCCTCGGTGTCTTATTAACAGTGTGGCAGTGCAATGCTTGAATGAAAACCTAAGTGTCCACTTTAGCTATTATCATTCAATGAAGCAGTGAGTGGAGAGCATGGCATATACATTTTCTGCTGGAGGAATCAGGAATGCAAATGGAGAGAGCACTTGAAGACTTGTGGCTGGTGGGAGGGTTAGAGTTCATGGAAGGCCAAGGTGAGGTGTGCTATCCAAAACATAGATAGGTCTCTACAAGATGGGAAGTTGCTGACTATTTTCTCTTACATACCCCTACCTACTTTTAAAGATTTTGGTTCCCCTTCAAATGATCTTTGTTCTGACCAGGCACCCTCCTCTGCGTACATTTCCACTCTGCTTGAGCGTGCCTAGGGCTTTTGTGTGGGCATCTAATTCAGGTCAGTTTTTTTTTTTGAAAAATATTTTGTATTCTTGGTGGTGGTGTTAATCACCTCCAGTTTAGTAACTTTTAACTTATTCTCTATGCTCCATCATCAACAATGTTAGATTTAAATTCAGGCTATATTGTAATAGTCTTATTTTTCAAAACAGATATTTATTGAGTCAATGATTAAATGAATTAACCCTCACAAGTGCATGTGTGTTTTAACAGATGTCAGGTGATGCAGTCCCTTAACCTTAACAAAATACTCTTAAACAGTAACTTTAGGCTTTATAGCAGGGTGTTAAAGGAGATACTATAAAGCAAGAAGCTTTCTGGGTGTCTCTTAAATCATATGGTATTAGTCATTATTTGACCTTCTTGCAGAGTGGAAAAGGTTTAGGAGAAGATTCAGAGGAAGTCGTAGAATACATGAGTGAAGTAGATGTTGAACACATTAAGAGAGAGACAAAATAGAAGTGATAAAGTAATAGAAACAACAATGAAGACTACAGAGTAGAGTGCTTTGGAGACAACTAAGTTAAGAGGATAATGGGCTATGTCAATAAACTGGAATATTGGAAAAGAATGCCCACAGGAAAAAAAAAAGCACATCATAACATCATTGACCTTGTTCAAACACAGGCTGCCTAGGTTACTTATGGCATTAAAGATGCAAACTATTATTAATCCACAGATACCCTGAACACTAAGGGGATTTAAATGAATCATTTTTCTGCAGTTGCCTTATATAATTATTCTATATTACTTAACTTCTGGATTTTATCAGGTTCACTAAGGTACATCATTCCAAACAGTTTATCAGACATACAACCAGAATGGTTTTCCAAGTACTTCTTGTGCTAACACGTACCTACCAAAGAAGATCCTTCATGACTCTTTGATGTTCTAAAGCTTTCAATTTATTATCCAGTCAATATTTTATCTTGGCACCAACAATATAAAAGCTCTCTAGGAAAAATAGGTTCTTTGGGTAAGAGAGTCTGTTTCCAGATAAGCATGAGAAGCGGTTTGAACCCATGAGGAAAAAACATTTCAACTCTCCTTGAAAAACACATGTGCTTTTCTTGCTTTCCAATTATTAGCAAAAAACAGAATATTAATGCTTGTCTCAATGAGCTCACAGGAACATTGACAGAATAATTGAAACAACCTGTACCCAGAACAACTGCCCAAAACAATTGGTTGTTTTTGGTGGTTATGACCTTAAAGGCACCATTATCGTCTTTATCATGTATTATCCCCAACCACCTTTTAATCTTACTTGGTTTACCAAGATGATTAGTTGGCTTGCAATAGCTATTTCTAACAATACAATATTACACCGAATTCCAGATATACCTTGTTTCATGTGATTTGGGGATATATGAGAAGCCTGTTTTCCCAAGGTCTCATCGCCTACAGTTAATCTCACTCTGAGGCTATGGATCTGAACAACTGGAATAAAAACCTGTGACCAGCAATCACACACTTTATGTTAATGAGCTCCCCATCTCACCTTAGATACTCTTTCATTATTAAAAATACATTTTCAGAAAATTGGGATACTGTATCTACATATGTAGACATGAATATGTATAATTTCCTGGGTGTTTGGAGCTTTTGCAAGCATTTTGCATCAGTTAAATTTTTAAACTTCCAACTAACCTTCGGAGGAACAGGGTGAATATACTGTCTTTAAACAGATGAGAAAGTTCGAGTAAAAAGTTGACTTTTATAAGGTTACAATAAGTCAATAGAGACCTTCCAGTTCTTGATCCATTAATATAATCTACAGAGGACAGCATTTGCTCTCATGTGTAACACTAACAAGTACATAAAATAAAATAAATAATACATCAATGAACTCTGTTATAAGGCTTTATGAAACCCGTCTTTTTAGAATGTATAAATGCAGTAATATTAGGGTTCATTAAAAGACACACTTTACCCAAAGAAAAACTAGGAACAACCTTTGTTGAAAGTACAAACTACAAAATTTTGGAAATCACATTTTTTGCAGAGATAATGGAGAGAATCCTGGCAGAAGTTGTTCTAGATGCAGAGTCAAATCAATTGTTTAGTTAATTATTAGATAAGATTATCTTGATCTTCATTTAGTGGCAGGGTAAGCATCATCTTTTTATAAGGTAGAAAACTGAGATGCAAAGAAAAGGAAAGTGGTAACTTTCCCAAGATCACGTGATGGGTAACTATAAACTAGAAATGATACTCAGATCTTCTAGCTACAGATTTGGTGTTGTTTCTACTACATTTTGGGAAAGGGTGATGATATTTTATTTCTCTTATGGTAAAACTTTGCTACTCTTTAACTTCCTTTGTGACTGATAACTTTGGCATATCTGATATACCGCTACAGACTAACATATATGTCTTCTTTGTTCTCTCCCACCCTTTCTCTCTCCCGAAGATCTTCTAATTTAAAACTTAAAGGGTAGTTGTGCAACACTTCATTTTTACTTGTCAATCTATTTTTCAATGTTATGCTGTTTCTTAAAACACTAAGCAAAAGGAAAGGCAGAAAATTAAGAGACTAACACTGCTTACCTCTTCCCTTCCCTTACCTCAATGCCTAGTTTTCTCTTTTTAGAGATGAGGTTTTCTCTGTCAACCTAGAGTGCAGTGGTGCCATCATGGCTCAGCTCACTGTGGCCTCAAACTCCTGGGCTCAAGCCATCCTCCTGCCTCAGCCTCCCAGATAGCTAGGATTACAGGTGTGTATAACCATGTCCAGCTTCACTTTTTTCTTGAGAAAGAGATTGGCAATAATTTTTAAAAGACTGGTGGAGGACATTTATTGTGAGGTGGTATATGCTCTGGGGGTGGGGGGAGGGAGATCATCAGGAAGAATAGCTAATGGATGCTGGGCTTAATACCTAGGTGATGGGATGATCTGTGCGGTAAAACACCATGGCACATGTTTACCTCTGCAGCAAACCTGCACATCCGGCACATGTTCCCATAACTTAAAATAAAAGTTGAGGAGAAGGAAGAAAAAAAGAAATAAGTGAGGCAGAGTTTTTTTAAGCAGAAAATGTATTTTGCTCTTAAAAATAGATTCTACTTTGATCCTTTGATCTATATGAAGATTGAGCCTTTACATTTGCTTCCATGTTTTCTACCCTACATAGTGTGAAAATAAGGCACAAGACATTCACTAATAAGCCTTGTTTGTTGTCTAAGTACAGTTCATCTTTGCTTCTGCCTCTTTATCAATACTACCACAACATATTTGAAAATAAAGATTATTTTAATGTTACATGCTTTTTTGAATTTCAAAGTATCTTCTCTCTGATGATACGAAGTCATAATGTATACGACTGACTATCACATCATCATCTTTGGAGGCCACAGGGCATGGTTATTAAGAAGCATATTTGGACTCAGTTAGCCTGGGTTTGAATGGCAGTTTCATTACTGGTTGGCTAGTGAAATGTGAGCCAGTTACTTGACTGTTATACTTCATCTGTGAAGTGGGTATACAAAGTCTCATGACTTTATAAGTCATGAGAATTATGTAAAATAATTTACATAAAAGATTCTTTTTAACAGATCCTGCACACAGTGAATGATCAACCACAGTTATTATGAAACACTAAATGAAGCAGGAACACAAAGTAACATTTATTTCATTACATTTCTCCCCCATTGTCATATTATCTAATGCTGAAGATATGCAAAACTTCCAAGCTTCATCTTTCTTTTCTCTGGCTGGTAGCAACTACAGAAAAAATTTTCTGTTGTTTTTCTTCCTTTGAAAGGAATGGGTAGTTTTTGTGATTTCTTTCACCCTCACTGTGATTTAGTTTCAAATAATAATATGATTGAAAAATTTAAATCTAAGAGCCTATAATACATAATTAGCCATGGGCTGTGTGTGTTTTGCCAAAGGGCAAGTGTCACATTCAACCAACAAGCTCTTAATTGTTGAAATCACAGAATAAAGCAAAATAGCCTTTTAGAACCATGTAGTAGTCCCTGGATTCCTATGCAAAGGTACTCGCCTATATTACTGTAACCAATAACATCACAATTTCAGTGACTTAACATAATAGACACGTGTTTCCTCTTCAAGTGACAGTGAGCTCAATGTTCCTGAATGGCATGAGGCTTTACGTAATGATTCTGATAACTGAGATGCTTCCATCTTGTGGCACCTCCATGCCCTAGGGCTTCATAGTCCTTTGCAATGCTTGTAACAAGCTTAAATAAATTTTTCAGTAACTTCTACACGTAACACCAGGGAAACTCTGAAAAACAAAGCCCTTTTGATTCCCCTCTGACTGCTTTCTATGGGCCCAGGCCTCATTTCCCCTTGTGCACACATTTTTACCTGACACAGCAGTGTGCTGTGTTGTTTATACTTGGAATAACAAACTGGAAATACTGTACTTCTGTACCAACAATGCCTCTGAGAAGAGAAGTGTGTATGACCAGCCCGTTCTCCAGATGTAACCTAGGTGTGAGACTAAAAGCCTTCTTTATTGACTTAAATTTCAGTAATGTCAAGGGGAGGGATCGAGGTATGGTTTGTGCTTATACAGGTCGTGGTATGGTTTGTGCTTGTACAGGTTCTCAGTTAACATATAGCTAATAACTCTTATTTTTCTTATGTTTTGGACTGTTTGGGCCTATCCTGATGTAAGAATGAAAATTCATTTAGTGGAAATACTTGCGTATGTGTAAAGACCTAAATGGTGGTTCATTCAAGAAAATTAATCTGTGTAATAAACTGATTACTACAGCCATAAGATTTTCTTAAAGATACATCATTTCTGATTTCTGTTCACATTCATTGACAACTAGTCCCATGGCTGTATTGAACCTTGAAGGAGGCTGGCAAGCATAGTGTAACTTTGTGCCCTAGAAAGAGAAGAAATGGATTTGTGATTTGTGAAAGGTTCGGGATCTTCACCCCACCATCCCTCTCACAGGATTCTGAAATGTTTAAATAGCTGGTGAGGTCAAGGCTACTAATTCTGATGAAAAGTGAAGGATTCTACTGTGCACAGTTGAAGCTTGATAGGACACTTTTACATAAAATGTCATTACTGAAATGTGGCCATGACAAAGATGCTAACACAGCTTCCTTTTGTCATCTGGTCTTAGATTTAAAACCTTGATTTAATGAAAGTGTTGACACTACACCGAAGAAAGAAAGACTGATTTTTTGGGGTCATTCAATATGAGCCACTTGAATAAGGGAAGGATGGTCTTGGATAGGTAAAGTATTGTTTATATCAGCATGGGACAAAATGAGAAACTACAGAAGTCTACAAGAATCCCAGTGAGATATATTTTCTCTCCGGATAGAAACCAATAGCAAAAGTAAGGCAAGGATTAAATAATTAACTCTCTATTTTTCTTTCTTTTAACACACTTTCTCTTTTGTGTCAGACACTAAAAAGTATGGCCTCAAACTTTGAACACTTTGAAATTTCCTCTCTTTTTTTCCCTAAAGATTTCACATTTTCTACAATTTTGTTGCACTGATAATTATCACTCCCTTCCTTCCACTGATAATCCCAGTTTTATGTAACTTATAAAAGGCAGACTGACCCTGAGACTTCATAGCAGGTGGCAGCTGGCTTTGGTGGATGCCTATGTCTACTGTTAAATTAAAAAGACAAGAAGCAACACAGAGAGTGTTCTTTTCTTTTATTTTTTTTTAAATTGAGTTGTCACATGATATGAAACAGAAATCTAAGAGCTTGCAGCAATCACAAACCTCATGTAGTGTGATTTTCACTAGAAGGTCAATGTAATACCACCTTCAAGGCTGCATGAAAGATGAATTATTACATGACAGAAAAGATGGTGCTTTCTGGTCTACTACTTATACATGTAACAATTTATTATATAAAAATCAGAGTACAACTCGGGCAACTTGTGACTGCTAATTGAAACTGCCAGGCAAAAATATGTTGTTCCGTGCCATATTAGCTTTTTCTGGTTTAGGCTTAGGCCAGCTGCTCTATTTGAATTAGGTTACATAAACCATCACATTCAATATGTAAGTTTAACATGTATATTCAAATATTTTTCCTTTTAAAATGGAACTATGACTCATATTATACAGAACTTATTCTGAATCAAGTAAAACTAGACAGACTTCAGTGTTTTCCCCCCAACATCTAAGAGTTCTAAGAGCCCACAAACATAATAGTAAGAGTTTCAGGTTTGTTTTCAATAGTCAAATGCGTTGCTTATTCCACTTTTAAAAAGTTCATAGATCTCATTAATAATTTTGTATACCATAGTCATTCACCTTGAACATTTGATATTGTGTTTAAAATATGACTTTACTTAATTATTTTCAACAAGCACTTTTACAGAGCATCCACCAGGCAAAAACACCATTTCAAGTGCTCTGGAACCTTCTGCTTTCACATATTAATAATTCCCAAACAGAGTGTCTGCTTCAGACATTAGTTTCCGAAATAGAATTGAATCTTAATTAGCTCAAGAGAAACTCCTACTTAAGTAGTCTTAGAGAAAATGCACTCATTTCCCCCTCTAATATATCCTCCTGTTATTTGACTGTGATGAGAATGGTCTTTTAAAAGAGGCCTCAGGTGTGAAACCAACTGTTCAGGCTCATTGTCAGCTGCTGGTTTCTAGAGTATTAATTCAAAATTAGGGAAAATATAAGACTGTGTCTACATTGGCCAACTCTATTGCAAAACTGAGCAATTTTCAGTTAAGGGTGCAGCATCCTCTACAATGCCCTTGAGGAAGATTCAGAAGCTCATTCTATTTCCATCTGCTTCCATCATTAGAGAATGCAGTTGATTGATTCAACCTCTCTAACAATAAGAACGAACGCTGTTTAACTAAAAGGTGAGTATCGGCATCATATCTAGGTCAAAATGAATACAAATAAGCCTGCTATTTGTCAATTACGCATATATATGAATACATATGCAGATTCACAAGTATCTATACAGTTTTTCAAAGATAAACATTATGCTTTTTATGGTTTGAAGGCTGAAATGACTTCGTTTGTGTCAGGTCTCATTGTTATTGGATGAAAAGTACAAAAGAAGAATGAGCAAAAGAATGGCTGCTGTCTCCTCCAATCTTCCTATCAAGAAATGACACTGAGTACTCATCTCATACATCTTCCACATCACTCATTTAACACCAGATATAGTACATTATGATCAACATTATTATTAATATCATCATTGGAGGTCTTGAGTGTATATAGCTTATTTCATCAAAATATGGTGCTTGTGGGTAAAACGGATATATATTTTAAATCCCTGTGGGGCCTGTTGGAGTGTTATATACAAAGTAGGCACTCAGAAAATATTTGTTTTAGGATTGATTAATCAAACCTTTTATTAAATGCTTAAGATAAGACTGCTGATTGTCCGCTAGTATTTACTCACCCCTTTCTATAGGAATAGAAACTCCATCTCCACCCTCAGGTGTTAGGGCACATGGCTGTCTAGTTAGGGACTACATTTCTCAGCCTTGCTAGCAGCTAGATAATCTGGCCTGTGTCCAGTTATTTCTTGTGACACTGCTGTCCTCTACTTCTTTCACCTTTTCAGGGGTAGTGATGATCCAGCTTCACGCACAGTATATGAGAAACTCCTAGGGGATTGTAGAAAAACAAGGTAGAAGGAATTCAGATGGAGCAAAATTATTTCTGTGTTTGAACCTCCCACCTATTACTGCACTGCTAAATGTGAGAGAAATAGAGTTCCATTTTATTTGAGTGAGATTGCATTCTGTGATATCTTTGTTACTGTAGCTTGGTTAACACTATAAGTAACATAACATGCATAATGTTTTATTTTTTTTTTTGAGACAGAGTCTTACTATATTGCCCAGGCTGGAGTGCAGTGGCTCAGTCTTGGCTCTCACTGCAACCCCTGTCTCCAGGGTTCAAGCGATTCTCCTGCCTCAGCCTCCCAAGTAGCTGGGACTACAGGCATGTGCCACCATGCCCAGCTAATTTTTTTTTTTTTTTTTTTTTTTGTATTTTTAGTAGATACAGGGTTTCACCATGCTGACCAGACTGGTCTCGAACTCCTGACTTCAGATGATCTGCCTGCCTCAGTCTCCCAAAGTGTTGAGATTACAGGCGTGAGCCACCACGCCTGGCCATAATGCTCTATCCCATAGATGCCATTCTAGAATCCCATAGATCCACTGGTTGTCCTCTATTAGAACTGTGATAATCTGAGAAGCAGTCAGATCTGACTTAAAGGTATTTGTGACTATTGAAGATGAGAGAACCCATCTGTTAAGGATGTCTGCTCTCAAGCTAAGTATGGGCAAAATTCACTAAGGCTATGATCTTCACTGTAAGAGAAGCCACTGTAAATTGAAGTCAGAATTGCACAGATTATCAGAGTAAGCTGCCTTTTGTTGCCTATGTAATTTGCAATTGTCTCAAATAAATCTAACAGCAATTTTTTTAGGTTTTGTAAAGAACTAAAAATGAAATGCAACTTAGCCTTGAATAATCAAAACATGTTTTTCTAAATACCTCTATGCCTTAACACACACACACAAATGTAAGTAAGTTGAGGAAAGATACTTTTTCATATTTCTGTTTGCACAGAAATCATGTTTGTATACACGGCAAAACAGTGAACTCATCCTAAGTATTCACTGAGGCTTGTTGAATTGATTGTTCAGAATATAGAAGTTCAAAAATATTGTACATATTCTAGTGTCTATGACTAATAATTGGAGTAAGTTTCACAATAGTTTACTTCTCTAAATATTATTTTCTCCAAATTGGTAATTGCTATATTGTTAGTAGTACAAAAATAAATATTTGGGGAACTTTCTATTTAAAAAATAATCCAGTGATTTCTGGGGTTGTTTGAGCTAATGACTATGTTTCATTTGGGATTTCCAGAATATCTGCTGAAAACTTTATTCTGCAATTTAGATCAAGAAAGCAGGGTTTATTTTTGATCAGGGTTTATATATTTACAGAAAAGAGAAGAAAAATCTCTAGATCCCAATTAGGTTGAGTTTGCTTTTTTGAACAATAAATTCAGATGTCATAATAATGAAATATTTCTCCACCACACTGAGCCTTTGAGAGAACAGCTTTCTTATGGGAAAGTTGATCAGTTTGGTCTGGATAACAGGAGCTACCCACACAGCAATCACTGGTTTGGGGAAGAAGGTTTTCTGTTATTTGTGTTGTGTTGATCCCCATCATAACAGGAGAGTAGTCATGGATGAGTAACTTTTATGTCTTGTACCAGTATAGATATGATGAAGCATTACTAAGTACCTAATCTATCACCCAATTTTGAAGAGCTAATTGAATCATTATACATTTAAATATAGCCTTTTGAAGATTTTTAGCAATTGCTTCCAGAAAAACATGACTTGTGACATTTTAAAAAATTACCTTAAAAATAATATGAAAAAGTCAATAATGAACTCAAATAAAAATTAAGTTACTTAAGAGTTAACTATTTTTCCAAATTAAATTGCACATTAAGTTCTATAGTTTTTAAGTTCATTTAAAACAAAATCTCTACCAACCTCCCTTTATTTGAGGGTATTTTAAAACTAAAAACAATTAAGTTTTTGAGATTGATTTAATTTTTACTTCTTTTAAGTACCAGCATAAACATCTGCCATCTGGCATAGAAATTACTTCATATGGCGGGAGGAGAGATGAGATTTATTTAAAAGTTCTTTGTCTTTGATACTTTTCCCCGCTGCATTTTCCACTAGTGTAATTTGAACCTGACTATATTTAAATAACCATTTATCGCCATAATGGAAGAGCGGACTTAAAAATACATAACTGCTGTCATTCCAGGAGACTGTATTAAGGAAACATAGAATTTGCCATTCTAGATCAGACCATTTGTCTGTCTTGTCTCACACTTGCCTCCGGCAGTGGCCAACGTTGAAAACAATGGAGAATAACAAAAATATGCAGTGTGGGCACAACCCATTTTGTAGGGGAATAATTATTTTCTCCATTGGTATTCTTACACTATGGTATATTAGAATGGAATCACCCCCACCTGTTTATATTATTAATAATTTTATCAATCAATACACTAACCAGTTCTGCTAAAATTATTTTATTGAATTATGCTTAATGAGCTATGGTATTTCTATATAGGAAATACTCTAACGGGACTAACACTCAGGTTTTTAGTGCCTTAATTTTTAAATATGAGAAAGACATAGGGAAATTTAGGCTGTATAGCACAACAAAACAAAATGAAACCCTGTAATTTTTGCTTGTATTTTAAAGCCCAGAAAAATACATATTTACTACAGAAGTTCAGCTTGCAGGTCCAGAAGACAATCTAACATGATCTAGCTTTATACTAAATTTACTATTGATAGTAGCAGAATAATTCTATGCTGGGTGATTAATAGGCTGGCCAGAATGGAGGCCTACAAATTTTTATCTTCCTTGACAACTCACCAACGTTGTGGAAAAAATATTACAGCGACAAATTCATTTCATGATCTGTTTCTGAAGTTATAGGTGGGTACAATGAACAGAATACTTACCAAGTGTAGAGCTCACATACACACAGATACGCACGCACACGCACACACACACACAGACACCAGTGCACGCACACATTGTCTGCTCCACATACTCACACATCTCCCCAGTGCTCCAGGCATTTTGAACTATTTGGTACTCCCTGTTCATTATTTACCTTCACTTTGTCCTCTGCTAGTTCCTTCCTTACCTCTCCCTAGGTAAATATAAACTGTCCTCCATGATTACATAAATTATACCTATTCTTCTATAAGATTATTATAATCCCTCAAGGAATTATACACTCATAAAATTTGTGTAATCTTTCAGCCAACTTCTTACTCGCCCTATAAAAAGTATTTATACAACAAGTTTTTTCTTGTCTCCTTCACAAGCAGAAAAAAGACAAGTCTTTGTAAATTACTGTCAAATTACAAGTACCACTACTGGTGTGATCATTTTTTGGAATAATATGTTTGTAAACATATTTACTACAAAAATCAAGAGTTTTAAATAACTTGGGTAAACGCCTGCCCACCTGGTTACTCAGTTGAGTAGGGCCTTACTTCTGTTTTTTTTTTTTTTTTTTAAGTCCTCTGTTGGTGTGACTATTAATGCCAAATCATTTTGAAAGTTCAGCAAAATGTTTTCAGTTTTGAGCTGAAAAATGGTATTAGTGGTTGGAGATGGTATCACATGATGTTTCCAGTCTCCAGAGTGATAATGTGTTGTCCGACGATTTAATAACCTCTCTTTCTACAATTGTTAGTATCTTCAGAGATATCTTTTCAGTATTTGTTTTTATGTATATTGAGCAATAACACAATCATACATGGTCACGGATGACTAAAAATATTCAAATTGGGATACTTAGGTAGTGAATGAGTTTTAAAAGTGCTCTTTAAATAGGTAAGCAGTTGAACATAATTTATTTCAACTGGCGTTGTATTGAACTGGCAGCAAAAGGAGAGGCAGGGAAAAAATCCTCATCCCTTACTAAAATAAGAGAAAGAATTTTAACTTTGAGCCAAGCTCTAAAGGCATCTGGAAATCCTTGCATCGGTTTCTTAGCTTCTTGCATTTTGTAGCCTAGCCTTTCCACGAAGGCAAAAAGAACTTTCTTAGAATAAACACTTCTTCCAGCTAAGATCAATCCCTACCTTTCAGATGTAGCATACCTATCAAAAATAAAGCTTGGCAAGATTTTATCCATAATGCTACTTGATAACTTTTAAACCTGTTGGCCAGATTCTTCGCTTTAGCATGAGACAGGTTAAGATATCCCTCTAGATTCTTCACTTTAGCATGAGACAGGTTAAGATATCCCTCTATCTCCATGGTTTTCAATGGAAGCAATTTTTGGCTCCACATCCCCTCCATCCCCAGGATATTTGGCAAAGTCTGGAGACATTTCTACTGTCAACACTGTGGGCTTGGTACAGGCATATAGGAGATAGTGGCCTGAGATGCTGGTAAACATCCTACAATGCACAAGACCAATGCACCACCAAAGAATTGTCGCCCAAAATATCAATAGTGCTGAGTTTAAGTAACTCAGCTCTAAATGAAAAGTATTAAAAACACAATCACAGAGAGTATTGAAATATCTGACTGCCCACTCTGGAATGAGAATTATACATGGTTTACTATGAATTAAATTAAGAATAACCATATACAATTGTCAAAGAAATATACTAGGCTTCTAATAGCTTTTATTTTATTTTAATTTTTTAGTTCTCCTCTCTAAGGAACTAGAAATCATCTTTCTATTTATTTTTGGTTGGTTTCTCAATTTTCTAGTGATGCTGCCATTCATCTGTCTCCCACACCATTCTTGACTGTGCTGTTTGTGTTTTGAATGGTCATTTCCGGGTATAATGATTTGCATTGCTGTTTACAAATAGGTCTAATCACTGGCTGTATGCGACAGTTCACACCTGTAATCCCAGCACGTTGGGAGGCCGATGTGGGAGGACTGTTTAAGCCCAGAAACTCAAGACCAACCTGGGTAACACTGAGAGACCCTGATTCCACAAAAAGTTTAAAAAATTAGCTGTGCACAGTAGCGCACACCTGTAGTTCCAGCTACTTGGGAGACTGAGATGAGAGGATGACTTGGGCCTGGGAGGTTGAAGGTGCAGTGAACCATGACTGTACCACTGCACTCCAGACTGGGTGACAGAGCAAGACCCTATCTCAAAATAAATAAATAAATAAAAATTTAAAAAAGTCTAGTCACTGAGAATGGAAAGGCCTCAAGTTAATTTTAAGTAGCACTCTGTCATCTTATTTCTATAGGGACTTCGCTTGTGTCCCTATAGAAGTTATGTGTCTAACCAGGGTATTCTATGCTATACTAGAACAGACTGAACAATTTGTTCTACAACCTTTGAGTTTCAGTTGGAATAGCTCCCATTACTAACTGTGAATGTAGACATGATGACATTCCTTGTGTAATATCAGTAAACATCCACTTACCTTTCTTACCATACTTGTTGTAGCTGCTTAACGTTTTCTTTTATTTTGTATTTCTATTTAAACATTCCATACCCAATAGCAAGAAGGCAAAAATGTCATGAAATTGACAGAACATGTAAAAGTGTGTTTGCAGCTTCAGATGAAGAATTACAAGGAAAAATTTTAATTTTACATTTTGTCGGGGAAAAAGGTACATGATCAATTCAGATACTTCTAAAAAATTAGAACAACATATCAGAAAACCTTTGTCCTTGTTGGATTTCATTCAAATTTGCCAAGACTCTTGGATATCAATACCAAAGCAGACTTTCAAAATTTCTCTACCCCAAAGCTGAACACATATCTCCAATGTATTCTCAAATGATGAAGGTTGAAAATGGGCATTGTCTTAGGCCAGGTGGCTGGGCTGATTTTCCACTGCATTGCTCTACTCCCCACTGAACACACAAATTCATATAACCTTCTTGATCCCCTTTCTCCCTCTGTCCTTCCCTTACTGCCACTTTTATGTCTTGACCATTCCACAAGAAATGACAAATGGTTATCTTGAGGTCATTTTTGAACGAGAGCAATAACATTAATATTGATAATAAAATCCAAATTCAGAGAAGACCTGCGTTTGATTCAGAAGCTAGGGTGTTTGTGCATGGTGTTAAAGGTGTACTAAGTAGGTATTAATCTTATTTTCTCCTTTCATTTTACATGAAAGCTGTCATTATTGGGATAAGAATAAAATGAACATAAGTATGATAAATGATAAGTGCACATGGGAGTCAATATACCAGTCAGAGAGAGCATTGCTAATCAACCGGTGCAGTAGGCTAATGCACCATGTGAGCAGGCATCTCAGGGAGAGTCTAAATTTGTAACTCAGGGAAGCTTGGCATTTAGCTTGAGCTGCTTTTGGCTTAAGGTGAAACAAAGGGTACAATCATGTGTGGATTACAGCAGCAAATCATGTTTCAGAAGGTGCCTTTGCAAGACCATGTAAAACACAGAACCAATTCTATATCCCTAACAAGGCCCAGCATATACATGAGTTGTTTAATGAATGTTAAATAATGTTAATAAAAATGGGTGAGAGAGTACTGTACTTATTTTTTTTAATGAACAGTGAAAAGAAAGAGTAAGAGAATCAATTAGTTCTCAGTTTGAAAGCTCTGCCTTATATATTAAAGCTGATGAACACAATTTTAAAAATGCAAGTGCTGGAGTCTCTATGCTATTGGGAATCTGTCATCTTCTAAAACATACTTTTTAAAGTTGATTCTTAATTATTAATAGATTAATGATTCCCGTTGCTTTTGATGATCTCAAGATCTCTTACATAGCTTCTTTGTTAACAGCAATACCATTTCTGTTTCCCTTATTCCAGTTAGCCAAGAAGCTGGGGGAGTAGCAGGTTTGCGGTTCTGTTATTTCAATTAAAATGCATTTCTTATACCCTTAAGAGAGGAGTGGAATAGATAGCAGTTGAACTGCATAGAAATATGGTTGGCTGGGCTCATGTTGGCTAAAGAGACTGTTGGAAGTAGCAATTCTCTTGCTGATTCTTGGAATGATTAGTGGCTCTTAGTGACATCAGTCACCTTGGCTCTTACTTCTGGTATTTTAGAAGTGTCCCTGTTGCACTCCCTTCCCAGGCGGTTGATGAATTAGTGATTATTTACTGAGCATCTACTAGTGCCTGATTCATTGTTAGTTACCTTGAGAGCAACAAAGAAAATGATACAGTGAAATAGAAAACCCATGCTTAACTAGCAAATACTACTTTCTGGCTGACAGTTCAGGAAAGAGTTAGAGACTGAAAAGAAAAAAAATACATGATCGTGACTAGAAAGAGGAAGTAGATTAGATTCCTCAGTTTCCATTTTCCTGTCTGCCACCACAAGCCCCTACTCTCATATTCTTGTTCTAGACCCAATGAGGACTTGGTAATAGGTACGCAACTGCTGAAGAACAATGCAAAGAGTGGAAAGCAGAATAACCATAGGGAACGCAGCTAGAGACTAAGAATGGTGGATGTAGTGAGAGTGCAAATAAGACTTCTTACATCTTCAACATCGTAAGCTAGCTGACAGACATCAAACACTAAGCAGCAAAAATAAGAAGACAGCAGTGGTTGTGAGGTAGTTGCTAGCTTTATTTACCACCAACTAAATCAATATTGCGCTCTTTTACTTAAACTTACATTACTACAAGTATATAATCATAGTTCTTGGTCTGTATGTCACTTATTCGCATCACTATTGAGCAAGAACAATATATCAGTATGGTAACATACTGCCACCCTCTCTCAGCAAGCATTCATCTTCACCGTTTACTATTTCAGGCCCTTTGTAGGTGCCGGATAAACAAAGATGACCAAGACATGTTCCCTGCCCCCAAAGAGGACAGATTATCTGGAATGTTCTTTTAAAATGTGCTGATATTGTTGCTACACCAGAGTCAAGGTCATAGTTGGTTAAATATATTGGTTAAATACAATCATTTTGTTGGTAAGCCAACAAAATTTGAACTGCTTTAGATAATAATTTTTGATAAGGTCAGACCTGAAGGAAGGATTTGAATAGATCACAGAGATAAAAAACATTCCAGATTGATGGAAATATGTAAGTAAAAAAGGATCCAGTCTTTGAAAGATAGCATGGCACCCACCTGTACTGACAGAAGTCAAGATAATTGACTGAAATAAGGTGAGAAAGAAGAGGATTTCTGCATTGCAGATAGTGTAAATAAAGTCCTTGGAAAGAGAGTTGGCCCTGAAGTCAGGAGATCTGGGTTTAATTTTGTAATCTTGAGCCAATCAGTCTTAGTCTATCATCTTTTAATTCTCCTATTCATAGAAATGAGGATGAGAATACATATTTGTCTATACTGTAATTCACAATTTCACAGAATGGTTTCTAGACTGAATAAGAACCTAAAGCAAATTGCTCTGAGCTGTTGGAAGAAAGATACTATTCAAATCCAAGGAAGTATTTTAAGATCTTATATTCACTCACTTTTATATGTGGTTTTGCTAAAATAGAAAGATTAGTTTGAAGTTCATCCTGCTGTTTTGGTAAAACCAGTAAAAATGTCTTCCTGATTTTTTTCTGAGTGTAAGATAAAATTTATTGTTCTCAGCTAAGTAGATTATCAGCCATTTTCTTTGAATATCCAAATTTTAAAAGTAGAATCTCTTTTATTCATATATAACCTAGACAATGACATGTGAACTTATAAAATTTCATGTAAAATGAAGCAAGTTAAATGCATGTGATAGTTTTTAGTCCTGGTTTGTTATTCCTTTCTACGTAATACAAATAGAATCTTCCCTAGCTTAAATTTTAGTAGTTTCAAAAAGAATTAATACTAGTTTCTTTCAAGCATGTATTTTAGGTTTTTTTTTTTTTAAATAAAATCATTATCTTACTTGTATACTACTCAACTGTATTTGAACAATGATGTTTGTAGAATAGGTAGATGGAAACTTCTTCATTTTCATCCTACACCTAACTAATGCTCAGCTATCAGTTGAAGTCATACTGCCTTCTAAATCTAAGGAAGATTAACTTGATTCCTTGCTTTAAGTCTTGAGATTTCAGCTCCTTCTACAGTAGGTTAGATCATGTATCATTTTGCTATTTTGTTCATTCTGTCCCTGTTCTACCATATCGTCTCAGAGGTGGAAGCCATCTTGTTTACCTGCTTTTAACAGATAAATGTCTCACAAAGAACTTTTTAGTATTAGCTGAGTTTAATGATAGTTTGGGGAAATGGAATGGGTTCACAGTGCAGCGTTGTAAACATGAAAAATACATTTTAAACATCTCGGTCCTTTAAAAATGTCTATCTGTAGATATTTTTGAAAATCAGGCTCTAGCCTTTCTCTGTGTTATTTATTTATTTATTTATTTATTTATTTATGAGGCGGAATCTCGCTCTGTCGCCAGGCTGGAGTGCAGTGGCGCGATCTTGGCTCAGTGCAACCTCTGCCTCTTGAGTTCAAGCGATTCTCCTGCCTCAGCCTTCCAAGTAGCTCAGACTACAGGCACGTGCCACCACACCCAGCTAATCTGTGTATTTTTAGGAGAGACGAGGTTTCACCATATTGGTCAAGATGGTCTTGATCTCTTGACCTCGTGATCCGCCCGCCTCAGCTTCCCAAAGTGCTGGGATTACAGGCGTGAGCTGTGTGTTTTTAGAGCCTCCCTCTCCTCTCATTCTCTTGAAAGCCAAACATAAAATGAAATTAAAATAAATTCTTCTTATTTTTATAATACAGAAAATTTGGAATCTCTCTCCATTTTTCTTGACTCATGACTTTGTAGTTATACTTTGCATCGCCACTTTTCCAAACCTATGTGATTCTTTCACTGTGAAGGCTTGATGTTACTATACTTTTTTAATGTTATTAAATATTCTATGTCAAATATATTTCAGACTGATTAAACCACAAAATTACTAGAAGAAAATTTTGGTGAATTTTTTTTTAACTTCAGAAAGTGGAAGGACATTGTAAACATAAAGTAGATAATAAATTACAATATTTAAAAACTTATAGATTGGACTACATGACATTTATTTTGTTCTTACACTTCAGAAAAAGAAAATAATTAAACTTACAAGGATTTCATCCTTGAGTCTCTTAAATGTTTTTTTCAATGTATCCACATGAAATTCACATAACATAAAATCGTGTGAAATAGAACAATTCAATGGCATTTAGTACATTCACAGTGTTGTACACTGCCTCTATCTAGTTTCAAAACATTTCATTGTTCCAAAAATAAAACGTATCACTAAACAGTTTCTCCCCATTGCCCCTTCCGCTAGCCCCTGGCAAGCCCCAGTCTGCATTCTGTCTTTATGAGTTTACCCATTCTGGATATTTAATATAAATGAAATCATACAGCACGTGATGTGTCTGGTTTCTCTCACTTGCTTTGTTTTTGAGGTTCATCTACAGTACGGTATAGGAGTATGTATCTACTATACATATTAAAGTATGTTTCTGTGCTTCATCCCTTTATATGCTTGATAATATTCCACTATACATATATACCACGTATTTTTAAGAGACTTTATCTTTTTTTTTTTTTTTTTTGAGACAGGGTCTTGCGCTGTGGCCCATGCTGGGGTATGGTGACACACACATGGCTCACTGCAGGTTCAACCTCCTGGGCTCAAGCCGTCTGGCTGGGACTACAGTGCATGCCATCGTACATGATTAATTTTATTTATTTATTTATTTATTTATTTATTTATTTATTATACTTTAAGTTCTAGGGTACATGTGCATAATGTTTATATCATGTATAACTCCCCAATGCAATCCCTCCCTCCTCCCCCCTCCCCCTGATAGGCCCCAGTGTGTGATGTTCCCCTTCCCGAGTCCAAGTGATCTCATTGTTCAGTTCCCACCTATGAGTGAGAACATGCGGTGTTTGGTTTTCTCTTCTTGTGATAGTTTGCTAAGAATGATGGTTTCCAGCTGCATCCATGTCCCTACAAAGGACGCAAACTTATCCTTTTTGATGGCTGCATAGTATTCCATGGTGTATATGTGCCACATTTTCTTAATCCAGTCTGTCACACATGGACATTTGGGTTGATTCCAAGTCTTTGCTATTGTGAATAGTGCCGCAATAAACATACGTGTGCATGTGTCTTTAGAGCAGCATGATTTATAATCCTTTGGGTATATACCCAGTAGTGGGATGGCTGGGTCATATGGTACATCTAGTTCTAGATCCTTGAGGAATCGCCATACTGTTTTCCATAATGGTTGAACTAGTTTACAATGCCACCAACAGTGTAAAAGTGTTCCTATTTCTCCACATCCTCTCCAACATCTATTGTTTCCTGACTTCTTAATGATTGCCATTCTAACTGGTGTGAGATGGTATCTCATCGTGGTTTTGATTTGCATTTCTCTGATGGCGAGTGATGATGAGCATTTTTCATGTGTCTGTTGGCTGTATGGATGTCTTCTTTTGAGAAATGTCTGTTCATATCCTTTGCCCACTTTTTGATGGGGTTGTTTGTTTTTTTCTTGTATATTTGTTTGAGTTCTTTGTAGATTCTGGATATTAGCCCTTTGTCAGATGAGTAGGTTGCAAAAATTTTCTCCCATTCTGTAGGTTGCCTGTTCACTCTGATGGTAGTTTCTTTTGCTGTGCAAAAGCTCTTTAGTTTAATTAGATCCCATTTGTCAATTTTGGCTTTTGCTGCCGTTGCTTTTGGTGTTTTAGACATGAAGTCCTTGCCCATGCCTATGTCCTGAATGGTACTACCTAGGTTTTCTTCTAGGGTTTTTATGGTATTAGGTCTAACATTTAAGTCTCTAATCCATCTTGAATTAATTTTCGTATAAGGAGTAAGGAAAGGATCCAGTTTCAGCTTTCTACTTATGGCTAGCCAATTTTCCCAGCACCATTTATTAAATAGGGAATCCTTTCCCCATTTCTTGTTTTTGTCAGGTTTGTCAAAGATCAGATGGCTGTAGATGTGTGGTGTTATTTCTGAGGACTCTGTTCTGTTCCATTGGTCTATATCTCTGTTTTGGTACCAGTACCATGCTGTTTTGGTTACTGTAGCCTTGTAGTATAGTTTGAAGTCAGGTAGCGTGACGCCTCCAGCTTTGTCCTTTTGACCTAGGATTGTCTTGGCAATGCGGGCTCTTTTTTGGTTCCATATGAACTTTAAAGCAGTTTTTTCCAATTCTGTGAAGAAAGTCATTGGTAGCTTGATGGGGATGGCATTGAATCTATAAATCACCTTGGGCAGTATGGCCATTTTCACGATATTGATTCTTCCTATCCATGAGCATGGTATGTTCTTCCATTTGTTGTGTCCTCTTTGATTTCACTGAGCAGTGGTTTGTAGTTCTCCTTGAAGAGGTCCTTTACATCCCTTGTAAGCTGGATTCCTAGGTATTTTATTCTCTTTGAAGCAATTGTGAATGGAAGTTCATTCCTGATTTGGCTCTCTGCTTGTCTGTTACTGGTGTATAAGAATGCTTGGGATTTTTGCACATTAATTTTGTATCCTGAGACTTTGCTGAAGTTGCTTATCAGCTTAAGGAGATTTTGGGCTGAGACGATGGGGTTTTCTAAATATACAATCATGTCATCTGCAAACAGGGACAATTTGACTTCTTCTTTTCCTAACTGGATACCCTTGATTTCTTTCTCTTGCCTGATTGCCCTAGCCAGAACTTCCAACACTATGTTGAATAGGAGTGGTGAGAGAGGGCATCCCTGTCTTGTGCCAGTTTTCAAAGGGAATTTTTCCAGTTTTTGCCCATTCAGTATGATATTAGCTGTGGGTTTGTCATAAATAGCTCTTATTATTTTGAGGTACGTTCCATCAATACCGAATTTATTGAGCGTTTTTAGCATAAAGGGCTGTTGAATTTTGTCAAAAGCCTTTTCTGCATCTATTGAGATAATCATGTGGTTCTTGTCTTTGGTTCTGTTTATATGCTGGATTACGTTTATTGATTTGCGAATGTTGAACCAGCCTTGCATCCCAGGGATGAAGCCCACTTGATCATGGTGGATAAGCTTTTTGATGTGCTGCTGAATCCGGTTTGCCAGTATTTTATTGAGAATTTTTGCATCGATGTTCATCAGGGATATTGGTCTAAAATTCTCTTTTTTTGTTGTGTCTCTGCCAGGCTTTGGTATCAGGATGATGTTGGCCTCATAAAATGAGTTAGGAGGATTCCCTCTTTTTCTATTGATTGGAATAGTTTCAGAAGGAATGGTACCAGCTCCTCCTTGTACCTCTGGTAGAATTCAGCTGTGAATCCATCTGGTCCTGGACTTATTTTCGTGGTTAGGCTATTAATTGCTGCCTCAATTTCAGAGCCTGTTATTAGTCTATTCAGGGATTCAACTTCTTCCTGGTTTAGTCTTGGGAGAGTGCAAGTGTCCAGGAAATTATCCATTTCTTCTAGATTTTCTAGTTGATTTGCGTAGAGGCATTTATAGTATTCTCTGATGGTTGTTTGTATTTCTGTGGGGTCGGTGGTGATATCCCCTTTATCATTTTTTATTGCATCTATTTGATTCCTCTCTCTTTTCTTCTTTATTAGTCTTGCTAGTGGTCTGTCAATTTTGTTGATCTTTTCAAAAAACCAACTCCTGGATTCATTGATTTTTTGGAGGGTTTTTTGTGTCTCTATCTCCTTCAGTTCTGCTCTGATCTTAGTTATTTCTTGCCTTCTGCTAGCTTTTGAATGTGTTTGCTCTTGCCTCTCTAGTTCTTTTAATTGTGATGTTAAAGTGTCAATTTTAGATCTTTCCTGCTTTCTCTTGTGGGCATTTAGTGCTATAAATTTCCCTCTACACACTGCTTTAAATGTGTCCCAGAGATTCTGGTATGTTGTATCTTTGTTCTCATTGGTTTCAAAGAACATCTTTATTTCTGCTTTCATTTCGTTATGTACCCAGTAGTCATTCAGGAGCAGGTTGTTCAGTTTCCATGTAGTTGAGCGGTTTTGATTGAGTTTCTTAGTCCTGAGTTCTAGTTTGATTGCACTGTGGTCTGAGAGACAGTTTGTTATAATTTCTGTTCTTGTACATTTGCTGAGGAGTGCTTTACTTCCAATTATGTGGTCAATTTTGGAATAAGTGCGATGTGGTGCTGAGAAGAATGTATATTCTGTTGATTTGGGGTGGAGAGTTCTATAGATGTCTATTAGGTCCGCTTGGTGCAGAGATGAGTTCAATTCCTGGATATCCTTGTTAACTTTCTGTCTCGTTGATCTGTCTAATGTTGACAGTGGAGTGTTGAAATCTCCCATTATTATTGTATGGGAGTCTAAGTCTCTTTGTAGGTCTCTAAGGACTTGCTTTATGAATCTGGGTGCTCCTGTATTGGGTGCATATATATTTAGGATAGTTAGCTCTTCCTGTTGAATTGATCCCTTTACCATTATGTAATGGCCTTCTTTGTCTCTTTTGATCTTTGATGGTTTAAAGTCTGTTTTATCAGAGACTAGGATTGCAACCCCTGCTTTTTTTTGTTCTCCATTTGCTTGGTAGATCTTCCTCCATCCCTTTATTTTGAGCCTATGTATGTCTCTGCATATGAGATGGGTCTCCTGAATACAGCAGACTGATGGGTCTTGACTCTTTATCCAGTTTGCCAGTCTGTGTCTTTTAATTGGAGCATTTAGTCCATTGACATTTAAGGTTAATATTGTTATGTGTGAACTTGATCCTGTCATTATGATATTAACTGGTTATTTTGCTCGTTAGTTGATGCAGTTTCTTCCTCGCCTCGATGGTCTTTACATTTTGGCATGTTTTTGCAATGGCTGGTACCGGTTGTTCCTTTCCATGTTTAGGGCTTCCTTCAGGGTCTCTTGTAAGGCAGGCCTGGTGGTGACAAAATCTCTAAGCATTTGCTTATCTGTAAAGGATTTTATTTCTCCTTCACTGATGAAACTTAGTTTGGCTGGATATGAAATTCTGGGTTTAAAATTCTTTTCTTTAAGAACGTTGAATATTGGCCCCCACTCTCTTCTGGCTTGTAGAGTTTCTGCCGAGAGATCTGCTGTTAGTCTGATGGGCTTCCCTTTGTGGGTAACCCGACCTTTCTCTCTGGCTGCCCTTAAGATTCTTTCCTTCATTTCAACTTTGGTGAATCTGGCAATTATGTGTCTTGCAGTTGCTCTTCTGGAGGAGTATCTTTGTGGCGTTCTCTGCATTTCCTGAATTTGAATGTTGGCCTGCCCTACTAGGTTGGGGAAGTTGTCCTGGATGATATCCTGAAGAGTGTTTTCCAACTTGGTTCCATTTTCCCCCTCACTTTCAGGCACCCCAATCAGACGTAGATTTGGTCTTTTTACATAATCCCATACTTCTTGCAGGTTTTGTTCATTTCTTTTTCTTCTTTTTTCTTTTGGTTTCTCTTCTCGCTTCATTTCATTCATTTGATCCTCAATCGCTGATACTCTTTCTTCCAGTTGATCGAGTCGGTTACTGAAGCTTGTGCATTTGTCACGTATTTCTCGTGTCATGGTTTTCATCTCTGTCATTTCGTTTATGATCTCTGCATTAATTAGTCTAGCTGTCAATTCTTCCACTCTTTTTTCAAGATTTTTAGTTTCTTTGCGCTGGGTACGTAATTCCTCCTTTAGCTCTGAGAAGTTTGATGGGCTGAAGCCTTCTTCTCTCATCTCGTCAAAGTCATTCTCTGACCAGCTTTGATCCGTTGCTGGCATTGGGCTGCGCTCCTTGGCAGGGGGAGATGCACTCTTATTTTTTGAATTTCCAGCTTTTCTGCCCTGCTTCTTCCCCATCTTTGTGGTTTTATCTGTCTCTGGTCTTTGATGACGGTGACGTACTGATGGGGTTTTGGTGTAGGTGTCCTTCCTGTTTGATAGTTTTCCGTCTGACAGTCAGAAGGACTGTCTGTTGGTCTGCTGGAGATTGCTTGAGATCCAATCCAGACCCTGTTTGCCTGGGTATCAGCAGCAGAGGTTGCTGAAGATAGAATATTGCTGAACAGCGAGTGTACCTGTCTGATTCTTCCTTTGGAAGTTTCCTCTCAGGGATGACTCCACCCTGTGAGGTGTGGGGTGTCAGACTGCCCCTAGTGGGGGATGTCTCCCAGCTAGGCTACTCAGGGGTCAGGGACCCACCTGAGCAGGCAGTCTGTCCGTTCTCAGATCTCAACCTCTGCGTTGGGAGATCCACGGCTCTCCCCAAAGCTGTCAGACAGAGTCGTTCGCCTCTGCACCGGCCCCCCGCTGCTTTCCCTATTGGACCTCAGCTGTGGGCTGTCCCCAGAGGTGGAGTCTACAGAGACAGGCAGGTTTCCTTGAGCTGCTGTGAGCTCCACCCAGTTCGAGCTTCCCAGCGGCTTTGTTTACCTACTTAAGCCTCAGCAATGGCGGGCGGCCCTCCCCCAGCCTCGCTGCTACCTTGCGGATAGATCGCGGCAGACGGCTGTGTTAGCAGTGAGGGAGGCTCCGTGGGCGTGGGACCCTCCCGGCCAGGTGTGGGATATATTCTCCTGGTGTGCCTGTTTCCTTAAAGCGCAGTATTGGGGTGGGAGTTACCCGATTTTCCAGGTGTTATGTGTCTCAGTTCCCCTGGCTAGGAAAACGGATTTCCTTCCCCCTTGCGCTTCCAGGTGAGGCGATGCCTCGCCCTGCTTCAGCTCACGCTGGTCAGGCTGCAGCAGCTGACCAGCACCGATTGTCCGGCACTCCCTAGAGAGATGACCCCAGTACCTCAGTTGAAAATGCAGAAATCACTGGTCTTCTGTGTCACTCGCGCTGGGAGTTGGAGACTGGAGCTGTTCCTATTCGGCCATCTTGCTCCGCCACTCCGTGATTAATTTTTAAAATTTTTTTGTAGAGATGGGGGTCTTACTATGTTGCCTGGGCTGGTCTCAAACACCAGGCCTCAAGTGACGCTCCTGCCTTGGCCTCCCAAAGTGCTGGGGTTATAGGTGTGAGCCACTGCATCTGTATCTTTTAGAGTAGTTCTAGGTTCACAGCAAAACGCAGCAGAGGGTACAGAGATTGTCCACATATGCCCCACCACCTAACATTTTAAAACACCTGTAAGCCTCCACAATTATATTTAAACATCAAGAGTCAAGAAATGGATTATAAAGTAGATATAAGTTAAAACCATAACACTTCTAGAATAAAACATAAGAATAAATCTTTATAACATTGAGTTAGGCAATGATCCCTTGGATAATACACAAAAAGCACAAACCGTAAAAGAAAAAATTGATAAATTGGATTTCATTAAAATAAAAATTTGCTTTTTTTTTTTTTGAGACAGAGCCTCACCGTATCACCCAGGCTGGAGTGTAGTGGCGTGATCTCGGCTCACTGCAACCTCCACCTCCTGGGTTCAAGCAATTATTCTGCCTCAGACTCCTGAGTAGCTGGGACTACAGGCGTGCACCACCACGCCCAGCTAATTTTTGTAGTTTTAGTAGAGACAGGTTTTCACCACGTTGGCCAGGATGGTCTCGATCTCTTGACCTCGTGGTCTGCCCACCTCAGCCTCCCAAAATGCTGGGATTACAGGCATGAGCCACCGCATTTGGCCACAAATTTTCTTTTTTAAAGACACAGTTGAGAAAATCAGAATACAAACCAGAGATAAAATATTTGCAAAACACATATCTGATGAAGGGCTTGTATACAGAATGCATAAAGAATTCTTGAAAGTCAATAATAAAAGGGCTAACAAGTCAACTGAAGAAATAGGTAAAAGATTTGTCAGGTAATCTAAACCTGATGAAATGTCCTTGACCTATCTGCTAGCTGAGAAAAAAAAAGCCAGGGATTGGCGAATGTTTTCTGTAAAGGATCAGTTAGTAAATATTTTAGGCTTTATGGGCCACACACGGTTTCTCTAACATATTTTTGCTTGTTTGTTTGATTAAACCACCCTTTGGCTAGGCCTGGTAGCTCCCACCTGTAATCCCAGTGCTTTGGGAGGCCCAGGGAGGAGGATCATTTGAGGCAAGTTTGAGACCATTCCAGACAACATAGCCAGAGCCTGTCTCTACCAAAGAAAAAAAAAAGAAGAAGGAGAAGAAAAGAAAAAATTTAACAACACTTGAAAATGTTTTAAAATTTTTTAAAAAATAACTCACAGGCTATACAACAATAGGCTGTGGGCAAGATATAGTCCTAGGATTATAGTTTGCTGACCTCTAGCCTAGGCTTCAAGTAGAACAAAGGAAAAAAACCAACCATGCCCTATCCTGGAAAAAAAAAAAAAGAAAGAGAGAGAGAGAGAGAAAGAAAGACCTCACCAAAACAAACAAACAGAAAAAGCCCTCACTTACTGAGAATTAATAATAACATCTCTGTCCTTAAATGTGTTTATGTTTCCAATTTTCAGTATCTACATGGTCCAGGAAATCTCAAGCCAAGATATGCAATTAAAGTAGATCTGGGTAGGTAATGCTGATAGATGCTCAGGGGAAGCAAAAACATAATTTCTGGAAAGCAGTCTCTCAAATTAGATTTAGAGGAGCAATGCATGACTCAAACTAAATATTTTTAAATGGAAAAGAAAAACCCCAAAGAATTTCTCTGTTGGAATTGTCAAATATTTAAAATGTTGAAAGAGAAAACAAAATTTAAGATATGTCTAGGATCCTCAATTGTCTTGAGATGTTCTAAAAAAAAAAAAGGATGTGAAAGATATAAAAAATAATAAGATGAACCAGTATATTTGGAAAATATTCAAACAAAATTTATAATAATTAACACTACAATAACTGAAATTAGAAACAGTGGACCAGTCAAAGAGTACCTTGGACACGGCTGAAGAAATAATTAGTTATCTAGAAGGTAGATCTAAAGAACATACAAAATGTAGCACAAAGAGAAAAAGAGATTGAAAATGTAAAATAATGATTATGAAATACAATGGCTGGAGTGAGATGGGCTAAAATAATTTGATCATAGTTTCAGATAGAAAAGAATACAGGGAGGTATGAGGGGGTAATATTCAAGGTGAAATACTGAGAATTTTTCAGAATTGAAGAAAGTCCCCAAGCTTCATATTCTGAATGCATAATAAATTCCTGATAGGAAAAATTGTTAAACTTAAAGTTATATGATAGTAAAATTGCAGAACACCACAGTAAAGGAGAGCTTAAAATGGACTAGAGAGAAAAGACATTTTACATAGAAAGGAATAATAAGCAGATTGACAATGTAAGCTAAGGCATCTAAAATAATAACATTCAGGTACTGAAAATATGATAGTCAACATAGAATTATATTCTAGCTAAATTTTATTTAAAATGCTGAAGGAAAATAAAGATATTTTCATGAAAACAAAAGCAAATTACCACCAATAGACCTCCAAACCCTGAACTTCTGGCAGGAGAAAAATTATCTCAGATGGAAGGTCAAGAGAGGCTTATAAGTAAAGATACTCAGAAATATGTGAATAAATTTAAAATAGATTTATCTGTGAGGAAAAGAAAAGGAATGTTTGATTTGAAGTATAAAAAAAAGGTCAAAGGCCAGGTGCAGTGGCTCACGCCTGTAATCTTAGCACTTTAGGAGGCCAAGACGGGTGGATCACAAGGGCAGGAGTTCGAGATCAGTCTGGCCAAAAGGGTGAAACCCTGTCTCTACTAAAAATACAAAAATTAGCCAGGCGCGTTTATGGGTGCCTGTCATCCTAGGTACTCGGGAGGCTGAGGCAGGAGAATTGCTTTGACCCGGGAGGTGGAGATTGCAGTGAGCCAAGATCACGCCACTGCACTCTAGCCTGGGTTACAGAGCAAGACTTTGTCTTGAAGAAAAAAAACCAAAAAACAAAGAGCAAGAACATGTAAAAATGCAAGGAAGATGATTGTTCTAGAGAAAGGTATGTTCTGGAGAAGGGAAAAGATAATTGCTGAGATATGCAAAGAATTAGACTATCATGTCAGATACACGTAAATCAGAGACCTTACTCAGTGTCAAGCTTGACTAATCATTTCAACGATACAGCAGTCAGGAGTCCTAGGCAGAGTAGGTTCAAGGTCTTGAACCACCAGTGCAGCTCCTTTATTGCAACTTCATGACGTGTGCTCTGGCTCAAATAATTCATGAGGTCTCCAAGTAAGAGTAATATAGGCAAGAATGTTACTTTTGGAAGGGACCCAGTCTGTCATAAAAATAACTTTATTTTATGTAGATAGCTACATAGCTTATTTAACATTTAAATGCCTTATATGCCTATAGATTCCGGGTTTGTTTCCCGTAAGCAGGCACAGTCTGCTAAAATCATTCATTCTACAGATAAGGACTACGGCTAGCAAAGCATTAGTGTGTCAATATCATATTTATTAAGAGATTTTTTCACATTGCCTTATTGTTTCTTGGGGATGACCCTTACTCCTCAAAAGGAGAATAAATAGATCCTGATGTGCCTCTTAATAATTTTCTTCCCGATTATTAACTTTAGACATTAAGTTAAATATGTATGATAAAATCATAATGTTAACTCTAAAAACATATACATTAATGAAACATGCAACTTCCAATCAGTGGTGTGAAAATACTTGAAATCAAATGTAATAACCCTTGTTTAATCCACTGGCAAAACAAGCAAGGCAAATAGAGTGTAAAACAAGACATTAGAAATGATTTCAAATATGTTAACAACCATATTCTAACCGAAAGAAAGTTGACATAGATATATATCACACAAAATAGAAATGAAGGCAAAACATATTATTAGAGACTCTAAAAATCAACCTTATTGATAAAAGGTTTCTCTTTACCAGTTTCAGTTCACTGGTAATATAGAACCATTTTAAACAAATATGTACCAATAACATAACCTTAAGACATACAAAGCAAAAATGGATGACTAAAAAGTAGATATTGTCAATTCCATTATCATAATGGGAGATGTTAATACATTTCTCTCATAAAAATTAATAAGAATATGGAAGATTTGGGTGCTATAATATTCCTGCTGGATCCAACAGATATTTCTAGAAACTTGTACACCCAAATTAGATTACACATAATATACATAGTGCCTTCTTGAGAACACACAAAATATTTACAAAAACTGGCCATATTCTAGGCATAAAACAAATATAAACATATTTCAAAAAAGTAATATAATATTGCACATACTCTCTGACTACAGTGGGACCAAATTAGAGACCAATAACAGAAAGACAACTGCATATGCCCCCATATCTGCAATTAAAAATATCCTCAAAGCAAAAATAATCATTGCCAGACTCCCTTGCAGCTAGTCCTCTGGATGGGTTTAGTTTGCAATCATCGTAAGCACTCTTCAGAGTCTGAAATTTGGAACTGAGCTGGAGAAAGAGGTAGAGCAAGAGGCAGCTGTTTTGTTGGTGTGAATTGTAGCAGAAATAACATGGTTTAGGAGCTAACATCTATAGCTAGGATTTACTAACATGATTGGTGAAGTTCTGATTGCCCCAGGAACAGAAGATTCATTGGAGTATAGTTTTGCTCGGAGGGCTTTGGAAATTTTCCCAGAGGCATGATAAAGAATCTGTTTTTTTGTTCGTTTGCGTATTTTTAAATTTTCTGTTTTAGTCCATTCTCACACTGTTCTAAATAAATGAAACTGGGTAAATGGGTACTTTGTAAATAAAAGGGGTTTAATTGGTTCACAGTTCTACAGGCTATATAGGAAGCACAACTAGGGAGGTCTCAGGAAACTTCCAATCATAGCGGAAGGTAAGGGGGAAGCAGGTATGTCTCACATGGCTGGAGCAGGAGGAAGAGAGCAAAGCGGCAGTTGCTACACATTTTTAAACAACCAGATCTCATGAGAACTTACTCAGTGTCATGAGAAATGTCATGAGAACAGCAAGGGGGAAACTGTCCCCATGATTCAATCACCTCCCACCAGGCCTGTCCTCCAACACTGGGGATTACAATGTGACATGAGATTTGAGTGGGGACATAAATCCAAACCATATCACTTCCCAGTGATTTTGTAAGATATGTTGCATGTTATAAATTTTTAAATTCTCTTGCACTTAGATGAGTAAAAGTAGATTGTACCTAAACCCTGATCAATATGCCCACTATATTCATTTATTCATCTCTCACTTACTTTTCAATCCACTCCAACCTGGCCTTGCCCATCATTACACCAAAATTGTTCTTGCTACAGTTAACAATATTCTGTGTAGAACTCAATCCCATAGTTGTTTTCAAACATTATTGTATTCCTTCAGTTACAATTTACTCTGTTGACCACCTTCCCCCTCTTGAAACCCTATCTGCTCTTGCATTCTGTGAATGCACATTCTATGGATATTGTTCTTGCCTTGTACCTCCTTGACAGCTTCTTAGTTTTTTGCAGGTTCATCATCTTCTACTTGGCCATCACATGCTCGTCTCAAGGTTTAGTCCTAGGCTATCTTGTAGGCTCACTTAAGAAGTGTAACATTCAGTGTAATAGCCACCAGCTGTGGATATTTATGTTTAAATTAATTAAAATTACATACAATTTAAAATTCAGTTCCTCTGCTTGAGCTAGTCACTTTATTCAAGTACTCACCCATTACAAATAGCTCAGTAATAATTAATACAAATATGAAAGATTTGACCATATTGGGATGTGAACTATGTTTTAATCCATTTTGGATTCATTACTGAATTTGAGGGTTATCATCTTTCAAAATATCCATAAAATCCTCAGACATTATGTATTCAAATATTATCTTTTACCATTCTCACTATTGTTTCCTTCTGGAACTCCAAGAATTAATTTACCTACCCACATATCTACAGGCAAACAATTTATGGACAAAACACAGCATTTAAATGTACATTAGAATATTATTAGAACCAAATGATACAAATAAAACACAAAATGCATGTCATGGAACAAAGCTACATGTTTTGAGGGAGATCTGTAGTCCCAAGTACTTACATCAGTAAAGAGGAAAACCTAAAGATTTTTGTGCTAAGCCTTCAATTCAAGAACGTATTAAAAGCAACATCAAAATAAATTCGAAGAAAGTAGAAAAACAGAAATAACAAAGTAAAAGCAAAAATCTCCTTCTTGTTTAATTTTCTCTTTTGCTAGCTCCATTCCAACCACACAAGGGGCCTCGATGACCTTTGAACATGCCAAGCATTGCCCTTGCCTTGCCAGGTGCTGATGTCTCTGCTTCTAATGCTTTCCCTCCTGAAACCCACATGACTTGCTCCCCACTCTTATTCAAGCCTTTGCCCAAATGGGACCTTTCCTGACCCTCTGATACAAAATTACGTTCCTATTCCCACACTTCATAACTACTCTACCTTGACAGAGTTTTTCCACTGGAGAGATCACATTTAACACAGAACATAGTCTTAACACAATTATTTGTATGTCTCTTTACATTCAATTTGAGTTTCATCAGATAAGGGAGCTTTAAACTTTTTGCCTGTAGCACCTAGAAGAATACTCAGCTATTAATTGAAAATTGATGACTATTTGTTAGATAACTAACATTGATGAGTATAAAAACAAAGAATAGTAATAGAAAAATAAAGTTAAAAATGCTTCTTTGAAAAATGTATAAAATAATTGGCAAATTTATTTTTTAAGTAAGATTTTAAAAGTAATTCGGATAGTAAGTGCTGTTTTATCTCAATATATTTAATAAACTAGATGAAATAAATACATTTATTACAGAATGCTATTTAGAAAAAGAAAATGACTTAAGAAGAAATAGAAAATCCAAGAGATAAGTGTCAATTTGTCCACAACTGGATTCCTACAGGCTGGCTTTCCTGGAAAAGGAGTTGGGCTTATGAAGAATTCGTGAAAACTGGCCAGAGCCTAGTGCTTAATATGATCAATCCTGGAAGAAGGCTCACAGAGTAGATCAAGCTACTAACCAATCATGTCATGTAGCTGAATTATATGTTTTCATTTTACAAGTTTCAAATTACAAGTTTTGGGACTTCAGCAGGAAAAGGACTGGTGCTCCCTAATTCTTAAAAGCTAAGATGGTCAAAAAAACAGTGGGTACAGTGTTCTACTTGATTGTACTGTTGTAATCGCAGGACTTGCCTTACAGTTCTTGATCACATCAGAGTGCTCTTCCAGGCCACGACTGCTTAAGAGCCTGCCATATGCCATCCCTGATTTCACCAGAGAAGAACCTAATCATGCAGGTTAAAAAACCTGCAGCTCAATGGCCAGAATTTCTCCTATGGGAATCTGATGCTCAGCCTTGCAAGCTCCTGTGGGCTGCTCTAGGGTCCATTAGGCAATGGTGGAACTTCAGGCCACGTACTGCTCCTGCCTCTATTGTCTCTCAAAAAAATCTTTTCCAGAATAACTGTTGTGTGTCCTCTCTAGACGTTCACATTCCATTGGGCAAGTAAACCCCAAAGAGATTTTCAATAAAAGAAATCACATCAGTTGTTGCAAAACAAACAAACAAACAAACAAGCAAACAAACCTAGAAAACTTTATAGTTGAATTCTACAAAATATTCTGGGAACAAATAATTTTTTCAATCTTACGTAAATTCTTCCAGAGATGAGAAGAAGAAGAAAGACTTTCCAATTAACTTTTTTAACAGATTAGCATATTTTGATATCAAAACTGTATAGGAGCGATACAGGCCAGAATGGCCAATATTACTGGTGCACATAGATGTTTAAGTGGTAAAGAAATACGGAGGGAGATGAAGCGGAGGCAAGAGGAAGAAACAGGTAAGGACACTAATATCGTCTTAATATATTAATAGTAGGAACACTACCAGAGAAATAATATCTATATCTTCTAGATCAAGTGATAGAGACTTTTTTTTAAGAGACAGGGTCTTGCACTGTTGCCCAGGCTGGAGTGCAGTGCCTTGATCATAGCTCACTGCAGCCTCAGACTCCTGGGCTTAAGAGATCCTCCCACCTCAGCCTCCTGGTAACTGGGACTACAGGTGTGCACAATCACACCCGGATAATTTTTTAATGTTCTTATGTTTTGCAGAGATGGGTCTCACTGTGTTGCCCAGGCTTGTGGGCTTAAGTGTATTATTTACAGTTACAAAAGGAATGATAAAAGCATTTAAACAATAATTTAAAAACTGGCTGGTGAATAGGCTAAAGAACGGTGAAAAACTTGAATTATGTACCCATCTGTAGTATAAGAAAGTTGAAATATATGTTTTATTGCTGTTGGATTAAAAAATAAAGAATTGATCGAGTTATTTAGAGATATTCCAGTAACCATTAGAAAAATTAAATATTAAATGTTAAAACATGATTTCCTCTGGAGAGAGGATCTAGGAGAATGTGAAGTTGAAGTAGGACAATATTGCTTTTCTTTGTAAATCTTTCTGAACAATTTAATTTCTAACCAGTACACTGCTTTGATGAAAAAATAAAATTTGATTAATCCAAGCCCCCGTTTAAATTTAGTTAATAGCTTCACACTACTTGAGTAGTGATAGATACTTAGAGCATGTAAGACCCTTCAGAATGGGGCCTCAGTCCACCCTCCCTCATCTCTCTCCACTCTCTGCACTAGACACAGTGATCTTCCAGTTCCTCAGTGTCATACTCTCTGGTGCCCCAAAGTCTTGATATCTTGATGTTCTCTCTGTCCAAGATACTTTTCCTCCTCCCCATTGCCTTAGTCCACGGAACTCAGGTAATTTACAAATCTCAGATCAAAATCACCTATTCTGAGAAGTCTTTCTTGTCTACCTTCCTCCCTAGTCTGCCAAGTTTCTTTTTCATATACTTCCCTAGAATTATATTCTATGGCACATTTTTATTTTGAAATTACAAGTGATTAATGTAATTAATACATATTATTTTAATGTACATATTAATATGTAATTTCAAAATAAAATAAAATTATATGATTAATATTGGTCTCCTTGATTAGATACCAATGGCCATAAGGCCATGAGTGTGCGTTTTTTTCATCACTATTTCTCCACTGCTTATATGGACACAAAACAGGTGGACCAGTCATAGTGGTACACACCTGTAGTCCCAGCTGCTCCAGAGGCTGAGGCAGCAGAATTCTTTGAGGCCAGAAGTTTGAGATCAGCCTGGGCAATATAGTGAGACCCCATCTCTACAAAAATTTTTAAAAATATTATCTGTGAGTGGTGGCACATGCCTGTAGTCCCAGCTACTCAGAAGGCTGAGGTGGGAGAATCCTGTGAGCCCAGGAGTTTGAGGGTGCAGTGAGCTACGATCATGTCACTGCACTCCAGCCTGGGTGACAGAGCAAGATCACCATCTCAAAATCAATCAATCAATCAATAAATAGGTAAAAAATTATTGAATAAATAAATGAGTCATTGATTGAATAATGAATGATGAGGAAACCATTTTGGGCCATTATAAATAAATGACAGTTTCCACTTAATTTTTTCCTTTCATCTTAAGATGGTACTAGAGTTTATGATTTCTGTTGGAAGATCTCTAGTTCATGTTTGTTTTTGCTGAAGTTCAGCAAGTTGGACTTGGTTTTTGAGATATTCTTAGTGGTATATAGCGTTAACATTGCCTTCACACTCCCAGAGGGAACCCTCATGATTGATAGCACACAGAGCTCATAATGGGATATCTGGGTTGCCTGTGTTCCCTTGTTTACAATCCAGGGCAACAGCTGGTCAGCCTTCCAAAGTATTCATCACTGTTTTGGATTTCCACAATGGCAAGTTCTTCAGAGGCAGAAAGTTTTTTCTCCTTATTTCCGTTATTCATTACAAGGATTTATTTGAATTGCTTTGCATCATTTAATGCTTACAACAATGTTGTTATAGATGAAGAGTGTAATGTTTAGAGATTAAATGTCTTGTTGAACATCATATAGTTAGTAGAGGTAGAGCAGGCAGAGACACTTTTTCAGACTCTTTGTAAAGTGCTCTTTATGTCTCTTCTTTCCTCTCTTGTTAAAGAATCACCAACTATGCTAGAATTGAATTGTTACGCCCAATTATTTTCTATCTTTATGAAAGAGACTTCTACATTCTCACCTGTCATCATGCAATTCCATCGTCTCCCTGAGGGAAGAACATACTTTCCGACTTGGATATGTGAGTTACTTTGGTCAAAAAAAATGTGACGGGGAGTGACATATGCTATGTCTACATAAAAACTTTAGGCTGGGCATGGTGGCTCATGTGTATAATCCCAGCACTTTGGGAGGCCTAGGTGGGAAAATCGTTTGAGCTGAAGAGTTCAAGACCAGCCCGGGCAATGCCATAGACCCTATCTCTACAAAAGAGAAAAACAAAAAGTAGCTGGGCATGATAGCATGTGCCTGTAGTCCTAGCTACTCAGGAGGCAGAGATGGCAGGATCACTTGAGCCCAGGAGGTTGAGACTGCAGTGAACTAAAATGATGCCCCTGCACTCCAGCCTGGGCAACAGAGAGAGACCCTGTCTCAAAAAATAAAACCAAACAAAATGTAAGATCCATTGGTTGTGGCCATTGCTCTTTTCTTTCTACCATGAGAACAGCATGTTTCATATATGGGCTACTCTTTCAACCTAGATCCCAGAATGAGGAAGAAATGCAATAGAGCTAAGACAGAGCTGACCTATAACTGACATGTAATATGAACAAGAAATAAACATTTGTATTTCTAAGCTACTAATATTTGCAGATTGTTTTTTTTGCAAAGCATAACTCAGCAAATGCTGACTGCTATACTAACTTAGCAATTACTGTATGCTTGGCAGAATCTAAATATTTATTCTATACTGTATGTCAAGTACTATACGCTTGGCAGAATAGTAAGCATTTTGCATGTAATGAAATCATTTGGTCTTTATACAAACTTGTGATGCTAGTATAACTATCCTATCTTCCATATAAAGAAAGCAAAGCTTAGGAAGGTCATGTAAAGAATGGTAGATTCAGGATTGAAAATCAAGCTGTATGACACCTGAACATGGTTAATTAACTCCTTCATCAAAATCCCTCCATCCATCCCAGGACACATGAGACCCAATACTTTAATGGACTAAACTTCAAGTTTTTAAAGACCTTGAAACATAAAATGACATGATTTATTAAGTACTTTCAAGAACTGAATTACTCAAATGGGTAGAATTAGCACAATAGGAGATGTGTCCATTTATTGCTTCTAGGCTCAAGAAACCAAGTCATGCAGAGAATCTTACTCTCTGACCTATGCATTGGGGAACCTATTCGGTAACATAAGATTTAATCAGATTCTCTCTATATAATTATTTATATGTTTTGCTTTTAGCTTCTATGTTTATGGTTCAAGCTCAGCTGGGGGTATAATTATTTTAAAAGGCAGCAGAAAGAAAAATCACCTAACGTTAAGTAGATCTGATGTATGGTAATCTTTTCAAAACCAACGAGATATTTAATATTTGACATATCACCCTGATCCCAATTACCTTATGTGTAAAATGGAGCTGAAAATACTTCACAGCTTATTGACTGGGAGCTGAAAATAAATGATCTCTGCAGGAATTATGTAACTCTGAGCATGATGATTAATTGTTCTATGTTAGGCCACAGCCTAATGGCTAAGACATAGAAAAAGAATGGTATAGTGGAACAAGAAATGGTTTGGAATGCAAGACCTGTATTCTGCTTCTGCTGCCAGTTTCTTTTATGATTCTCAGCAAATCATTCATGTTGTCTGGACTTTGTTTGACCATTTTATTGTCCATTTTCCTCTCTTAAATAATGAGAGGATATGAGAATATGTTCTCTTTTGCCTGTTAGCTTGAAAAGGCACTGATTTTAAACTGAATAAATGTAAGTACTTTACATTTAGTGTTTCAAATGGAACTATAGGATGAGCTTACTACAACATACACCATGTCATCAAGTTCAAGGTGATGTGAACATTTCTTATAGATAGAATTATATTTAGCTATATTCGTTCTAATGAATGTTTCTCTTTTTTTCTTGCACACTTGTATTTAATACAGATTCTTTCACGAAATAAGTGATCAGTAACTTTTTCTTTTTGATGATGACCTTTTTCCAGTTTCTAATATTTTGAAAGCTGGTGTTTTAGTAGCCATTTTCTGTAAGGCCACGTTAGTCTATGAAGCAAAGTTTCATTTTAGAATATAAAGGTAGCACCAACTGCCCTCCATCTACATTGATGGCTTTCTATATTGTTAGATTGGTTCAATCCTCTTATTCTCATTATTTAAAGTACATAGTTATATGGACTATACTTGATAAAGGTATGTATGAAAAGTATAAGTATGTATGCCAGTGTGATTTTAAATGTCATCCTTCAATGCTCATATGAAAAAAGTGGAATGTTATGTGAGATGGTAGATTCAAATTAGATTTCTCACCTAACATTTTTAATATTTGGTTTCTTATTAAGCGGATAAAATAGGTGATAATGTATTAAAATCTTGCACCTGAAAAACAGTCATTCTGTGAATGGCTGACAGCACTTTAGGGTAGCATTAAAGTCACCATGTTTTCCTGTATCTGGGGAGCACTGTCACAGTACTTGATTACTTCACCTAACAGGCTTTCAGAAAGATGGACCCGATGTGGCAGCTTGTAGCTATACATTAGCGCGGTTTGTGTTACAGCCAATTGCCGTCTGACCTCTCCTCCCAGCAGAGGCAGTGTAGCGCCATCTGTACATCTTTTAGTCACATTAAATCATGTCATTGAAAGGGCTTCTGAATGTGAACAAGTTTACCTTATGCTTAGGAGAGAAATTAGTCAAACTGCTGAACTACAAGTCCATGTTCATTCGCACTCACCAATTTTCATATTGTTTTACTCTTTTCTGGAGTGATAATAATACTGTCAGAGACTGCTATCTGTTCAAAATTGGCTACGGTCATAGCTAGAATATCACTAAAGATTTTTTTAAAAAGGTCATTAAGGTAATTTGAACTGTATATGTCAACTAAGTCCCAAGGTTGGAGTCTGAACTACATTCCCAATTGGGATATGGATTTTTCAGACACAATTTGGCCCAGAGGCTTCCATGCCAATGTATATTTACATGAAAGACCAAGGAATTTCATAAGACACAAGCTACTCTAAAAGAGATAGTTGAAATGACGAGGTCTATTGAAGGAACACCTCCTGGGCCCATGGGCATGGATATGGCCTAGGTCTGCACAATCAAAATATGTCATTACCCTAGGCACAGTCATTTTCTCCCCCGAGGAATGCACATGTGAGTAGGCTAAGGCCAATCAGAACTCTCCCCAGGATTTTCTTTGCAGAGAACAGGGTAAGATTGTCTCTTTGAAATGAACTTGCTAAACTTGAAGAACATGATTATGGTTGTGCCAGTGACTATCTTAATGGAACAGAGAGTAAATCTGCTTTATAACTGGGAAGACAAAGTCCTCATTACAGTACTTAAGCTTATTTCTTTATGCCAGCCAGACTGGAGCAGAAGTAGGATTTCTGACCCTTTGGACTTCAAAATTGCGAAGTCTTTTTTTGTTTGTTTTTTACTTGCTTGTTCAAGTCGATGTTTCTCAAAGTGTGAGCTCTGTAGCAGCAGCATTAACATGAGCTGAGAACTGGTTAGAAATGCTCATTCTAGGGCCCTATCCCATACTTTCTAAATCAGAACCTCTGGGAAGAGGGAAGAAGTATAACAGACTCTCCAAGTAATTCTGATGCATTAAAGGTTGAAAAATACTGGTTTAAGTTATTTTCAATCAAGTTTCTAGCCATCTTCAATTAGCCAAGTCCTGATATAGCAGTGACAAATAAGAACTTTCGTAACAGTGCTAATAGTAATCAGAGAAGTATTTTGGTTAAAAAATGTTCTTACTTCACCATTTCAGAGACCTAGATTTGAATAAGGAGACTCTCTCGGGAGACTTCTGGAGTATCTGTTCTTAGTTTAGCCCCATAGCAACGTAGCCTCAAGTGGAGTCACAGGCCACTGGGAGATAAACATCGAAGAATCTGTTCCATCTAGGACTTCAAATTATTCGAATTTTAAAATTGTGGAGATATGGATAGGAATCTTCTCTGCAACTTTATGTCAGCTTGAACACATTCTATTTAAAAGAACTACTTAATTTTAATTTCAATATCTGCATTTAGAAGAGAACCTTTATATTGTCTCAAGGGGGAGATTTAGTCCCTCAATCTAAATATCTCTGCCTTTGATCCAAATAATTCCAATTTACTTTAACATAAGAGGGTGCCTTTTTCCAACTGGCTTAATGCTAGATACTGTGTCATCAAGGTAAAAATATAGTCAGAAATCTCTTGTGAGCTAATGGCATAATAGCAGTATGTTCCCTGATTAATAATTAAAATATAAAGTGTATGCTTCTAAGAAGCATTGCATCCTTGATCAAAAAAATTTAACAAAAACCACTGTCCTTCACATGCTTATGAATGCAGAATATACCATGTGGAAAGCACTGTATTTCCTTTAGTGTTATTTTTAGATATTTAGACATCTCTGTGATGCATGTTGATGATTTGGCATATTTAATTCCCATGATACCTTCTTTCCGGAGGATTTATGCTTTGGAACATATGTAAGATCTGAAAAATTATTGCCTTAATTACAAAAATAGTGTCTTTTTGTACACTTTGTGTATTTTGTAAGTTTGAGTATGATTACCAGTAATTACTTATTAATTGTAAGACTTGGACTAACAAACAGAAATATGTTAATCTCTAAAATTCTTTGCAAGGATATTGACAAAATTGACAAAACGTTTAATTAACATTTAGTTATAATTAGAGGTTATATTATGTAAAGTTGCCTTTTGCAAGCTATGGTTGCCTCCACAGTTCAGAGGCCTTGCATGAATGGGACCTGTATGACTATTAATGGAAGCAAGTTTCCTGTTGGAAGTATGTGTTAGTATTTTGCATAGAGGCTTCTTTTCCAAGACCCAAGTAGTCTCAAAAATTCCGTGGGTACATATCAGCATTTTAAAGAAAACTATTTCTGATTTTTAGGGCAAACATGAAAATCATCATTAAAACAGAAAGCCAGATTGTTCTCGGTCCTTAGTAATAGTCTCTTAAACCACTGAAACAGAATTCAGCCAATTCATGGAAAATTCTTGTATCAATTTTTACTGTATATATGTTTATTGCCTTTTTAAAACCAGTGTAATAGCAACAAACAGGCATAAACTTTGAGGTCAAACAAACATTTGTTAAAATTCTGATTGTACCAAATATGTACCAGCTGTATGAAGTTAGGCAATATACTTTTGTGAAGCTTTGTTTCTTTAATATAAAATGAAGATAATTAATACCAATATTCCTAACGCCATGTCCTATAACGTCCAGGATAACAAACCTCCCCACTCATCTTTTGAAATGTGGCAACATGGATACAACTGGAAGCCATTATCTTAAAGCCAATTAATGCAGGACCAGAAAACCAAATGCTGTGTTTTCTCACTTATAAGTGGTAGCCAAACATTGGGTCCTCAAGGACACAAAGGTGGCAACAGTGGAAACTGGGGACAAATAGAAGGGGAGGTAGGTGAAGAGAGTTGAAAAATGAACTATTGAGTACTATGCTGAGTACTCAAATGACGGGATTATTCCTACTCCAAACATCAGTATCGCACAATATACCCAGGAAACAAACCTGCACATGTACCCTCTGCATCAAAAATAAACGTTGAAGAAAAGAATAGAATTCAAAGGAATAATTACCAATAAAATAAAATGCAAAGTGATTTGGAATTTTGATACTCATGGTATATGTAGGTCTATAAGCGTGATTACCAACAATGCATTTTCAGTGTAAGAGGATAAATTTTCCAAGCAGAAAATGGCAATTTTTCAGTCAAGGATCTAGTAAGTGTACTTACTTTTTCATCCCTCAGGGTCACTTTTTTTTTCCAGAAAACTTCCCCTGATTCTACTAGTCTGGACTATATGATTTACAGCTTCTCCAAAACTGTATTCATTCTGCTATCAACAGCTTTTAGAATATACTGACTTCTGTCTCTCTTATCCATTATAATGCATGCTCCCTGAATACTGAATTGATGTATCATTTGCTTTGGAATTTCACCATCTACTTCAAGGTAAAGCATTTGTCACAATCAGTAAGAGCTGTTGATTAATTATAGTCCCCTTTTCTTTATATACTGTTTATGTATTTATATGACAAAAATATGAAATTAGAAAACTGGATAAAATATAATGTTGCGGGGATATGGATGTATAGCAAGTCTCCTGTGCTGCAGGTGCATGTGGATTGGTGCAACCTTTCTGGAAAGCTGTCCATCATACTTAGCCAAATCAAATATATACTCACCTACAGTCCAGCAATTCTGCTCCTAGGCATGTACCATAAATTCTCAGAGAGGTGTGTAAGGGGATGTGTTAAATGATGCTAATGTTAGTGTTATTTCTGGTGGCAGAGAATTGGAGGCAATCAAAGTGTCTAACTCTAGGGGAGTGGACAGATCTAGTGTGATTGGCAGCATGTATTACACACTGTACTCTGCAGCATTCAGTAATAATGGAACCAGATAGGTGAATATCCAGAAACATGTGTGACTCTTTAAAATATAACGCTGAGTGCAAAGATAAGAACAGTAAACTATAACACAATGCCATTTAAAATTTATGCACACAAAAAAGCAACACACATTTTAATTTTTTGAAATAATTTAAACTTTTATTTTAGAATCAGGGACATTTTGTTACCTGAACCTTTGTATGTTGCATGATGCTGTGGTTTGGGGTACAACTGATCCTGTCACCCGAGAAGTGAGCATAGTATCCAGTAGTTAGTTTTTCAACCTTGGACTCCTTCTCTCCCTCTCTCTTCTAGTAGTGTCCCATGTCTATTGTCATCCTTATGTCCACGAATACCTAATGTTTAGCTCCCACTTATAAGTGAGAACAGGCGGTATTTGGTTTTCTGTTCTAAAGCAAATATTTTCAGAAACACCTAAGACCAAAATAATGTATGTCAAATGCATTGGAATGGTTGCTTTGGTAGGAGAATGAAAATGATAATGCTGAATGCCTATAAAAGGAAAAAAGAAAAGAAAAGAAAATGTATGGAAGTTAAAAGAGACACAAACAAGAAGTCCTATAAGACCTTTTACAAAATCTGTATAATGGAAAAAGCACTGACAAACCACAAAAGTTTCTAAAGCTTAGCAGGTATTAATCGGCACCGCTAAAAGAGGAAGAAGTTATAGATTATAGAAAGGGAATAACTTAGATGCTTCTTATCTAAGAATAAGCTTTGTCTTCTTAGAAGAGAAAGAAATATTTAATCCTATACTGGAAGGGGAAAGATGAGAACCACTGAACCTGCATCCTTTGCTGTTGGAATCAAATGGTTGGCATTTTAGGAAATTTCTTCTCAAGAGCTAGTCTTGAAATCAGATCCCACTGTTCACAGGCTTTTCCTTTTTTAACCAAAAATAAGAAACAGAAATTGATAGGCATCGAGAGAAACAGAAGACTCATGGAACAAATAATAGTTCTTTTTAATCATGGAAATGAGGTAGTGTTAATCAAGCAAAAACAAGCTAGGGAAGCAACAGCAGCAAATGGAAAAGGAACGAAAAGCTCATTATAGCAACGATCTGAAATCAAGACGTACATTCTCACACCGCATCATGGTAAAGTGAAAAGAGAAAGCAGAGTTTGGTGAGAAAAGAATCTCTTCAGTTATGTGTACACAAATATTCCGATTTCTGTAAATTTTATTTCATATTTTATGTCTCAGTGCAATCAAAGTTTTTCTAATTGCTTTCTGAATTTTTAGAAAAGGGAGTTTTAACTAGCTTGTGGACCAAAGACTTTCTTGAGAAAATTTAGCCAATTTTCTCTGCTTCCTTACCGATAACCATTTTTCACCTGTTAATAGTCCTGGTTGTAACCATTTTTACTGTAATTTAGCCACCTCTAAAGCCATGGTTCTCAAACTTTGTGTGCTTTTGTAAGAATTCCCTTGGTAATGTGTTAAAGTAGCACAGTCTTGGGACTTCTCTCCCCCAGAAATTCCGGTGTGGGGCTCAGGAATCTGCATTTCTACCAATTCTAGTCTAGATGATAGTCTTTATAATCACATTTTATGGAATATCTCCAAAGGACTGATTTTGGATATTGGAAAATAATATACATCTGCAAATGTCACATTCTTTAAAGCAAAGTAATCACATAAGTAAAAGTTAGAAGCAGTAGGTTATGATCCATAAAATGGGTGAATTTTTTCATCTTCCATCATATCATTGTGAAGGATTCCAATGTATTTTCCGATAAAAGGAAGCACCACTTTGAGTGTACTTTTGAGTTATCATTATTTCACTCATATTTAAGATATTTTTTAAAATCCAAAATTATGTAATAAGAAATACTTTTGGGTGAGCTGAAATAGTCGTAGTGGTTATTCTGAAACCTGTCCTAAATGGGAGCACTTCCTAGTATCTCTCCCTGGAACCCATCATCTGCCAGTAAACATGCGTTTGCTCAGTTATCCAGGATGCTGTATTTTTTATAGCAGCACAGAGAGAAGAAAATTATTACCATTGTGATACCAAGAAACAAAAAGTTGAAAACATTGCTATTCCTGGTTCTTCTTCCTCAGCCCCTCCAAAACTCAGTCCAGGCCATGTTCCTACGTGGATTTATCCAGCTAAGGCTGATACCGAGTGCTAGCCCTCCCAGGAAAGATGAGGTGGTACATCTCTTCTCAGGTGAAGTTTATGCCAGTGTACTATAACCCCTGTGGAAGGGCAGAGCATGTGAGGCTAATCACCTCATTCTTTTGAAGAAATAGGCTGAGCCCTTGAAGAACAAATATGCTATTTTATGCTCTAATAGGAGACCCGCTTTCCATGATCAAATGATATGTTAGAAAAGCCTAGAAGCAAGTAACTAAGTAGATTAAGTAGCATAGCTCATACACCAACTAAGGGAAAAAGAAACAAGCCAAAATCTCTATAAACTGCCCATCTCTGTTTCAAATTGGGTGTTACACTATTGACGAGTGTTGAAGCAGCAATTTTAGAGTATAGAACCATCTTTGACTTAAAAAGGAGACTCAGGTGATATAAAGAATGACTTGGGTTATACTAAGATACAAAGGGCCTTTAGAAAAATGACCAGAGTTGCAATATGTCTCAATAATATTTCTAAACGTCCTCTTAAAATTTGTATTTAAAGGGAGCCTTTTAGGACAGATACTTCATGAAAAGTAATTGAGTTACTGTTAGTAATTGGGGAATTTTATGGGAGCCTACAGTTTTGACATATAATCTCTCCCGTTTAAGTATTTTCTTTAACATAGGTACAATAGCAGCATTTGCATTTGTTTTCATTATGCTGATGCGAAATTTACATGTTTAACTAGGTGTGTAAATGCATAAAATTATTCACTTTGAATAGCTATTTGCAATTTAATCAAATAGGATGAAGTGACAGGTATTCCTTTCCTTATCGTTTTCTCTATAAAGAATATTTAATTTTTCAGGCAGCCCCTATCTTCTTTTTAGATAAATTTTGAGGTATCAGATCTAGAACATTTTACCAGCACTGTGTGGGGAGCTTCAGTTGCATCTGTGGGTGTTTTGTCCTCATTTGTTTCCCTATTTTTTGTGGAACTATGGCTCCTGTTAGTGTTTCAATCAGATTTGGGGGGAAAAAAGTTTCTCTGGCATGCCTTCATTCCTTCTTCTCATTTCAATGGGTGCCATTACCAATATCTGCACCGAACAAAGAGGCAGGAAACAGAGTTGTCATGTCTCAGTCCAAATTCTGAAACCCATAAGAGTTTTTTTTCTTTCTCTCTACATCATTTGATTCACTTTCTTATAAAGTTAAAGGCAGGCTTGCTTTAGTTTTATCTTGTTTTCATTTGCTCAAGCTCCATTTCTCAGTTCCGGATGTTCTGAAGATTATGTGTAGAGATCTGACACCCATCTTTTCTTGGCTCTGGAATCCTGGCAGATTAAACTACGAACACGATAGCACTGCATTCTTTTTAAGGCTACCAGAGAAATGCCTTCCACTCTGGCCCTTAGTTTAGTAATGCAGTTTTTTTAAAACAAATCCATCAAGTTTAAAAGGGATTTTTAATAATAAATGTAAAAGGTACAAGGAGATGAAAGAAAGTGTTTGGTGAGTCATTTCTGATCATTTTAAAGGACAGTCTTAGAATTTCAAGGAAGCTAAATTCCAGGGGATAGTTTCATAAGTATGTTTAAACTTTAGATATTTGTGAACAATTAATTATTTTTTTAAGATTGTACTGCTGCCTGAGAAGTTTTCTTTTTTCCAAATCGAGTGTTTCCTTTTCTTCTATCTTAAGACTGTACTTTCAGCTTAATCTTTTAGCAGGTGCCTTTGTTTAAAGAAAATAATTAAAGATTATGCCATTAAAAAATGTGCCCAAAATGAAGCAAAGTGTAACTACAATAGTTGGAGAATATAAAATATTTGGCTGAGATACCTGACAGAAAACAAATAAACTGGAAAAAGAGAGGTTCTCATTATAACAACAGCTATTCCCAACCTTGCTATCCATAGATTAATTAATCCTTCCCATTTCCTTCTTTGCCTCATATTCTTCCTCCTCCTTTTTGCTGTTATTGTGATGATCAGATTCTGCACTGTCTTCAGAGGCAGAGAAAAATCTTTGCTTTCCATTGTGTTGCCATAGAATTTAAGCTAGACCCCTTGCAGGAATTTGTTCATGGCTATATTTCTGACCCTTAGCAAATGTACAATAAGTATCTGTTGAAAGAATGAATAATTGAATGAATGAATGAATAAGATGTCATGTTCCCACTAATGTTGACAGGTTTGCAACCAATGTAAATCCTGTCTTTTTATATTTTTCCTTAAGTGATAATTATAAGTTTATGTCATAATTGGCTTCATTTTTTTTTTTTTTTGCATATGAAGGTTCTCAGATTTTGAAAGCCACCAAGTGAAACCATTCCTGTACTTTTCAATAGAATAAGAGACATGTTCATGTATTAATAACAAAACTAGAAAATATAACCACTGAAGTAATTTGGAATCAGACAAGGAGCCCTTAATTTTAGCTTGAATAAATGTTTTATATTTTAATTTATGAGGCTGCTTTGTAGACAGCCAAAACCAAAGCGCTGCTCCCAGGAGACCTTCATAAAAGGAGATCATGCTACAGCCTTTTTTGGAAATGTTTCTTGATGTTTCACATGTTCTTCTTCCATACAACTAAATTTAAATTCCCTGAAGGTGTAAACTTTACTCTCATGCAATCCCAGGAAAAAGACATTACAACTGAATAACCACGCATCTTTTATGCTGAAATTGAGTCACTCATCAAATTTCATTTAATGTTTTTTGTGATGCTTATTTACCACTGTAAAAAATATACTTACAGTTCTCTTCCACATTTTTTTCCCTGAGCTTGGTGAAATTTCCTAATTTTAAAAGGTTGAAGGAGAAATGGGTAAATGATTCTAAAGTCATGTTTCAATTCATTTGTTTTCTTCTTCAGCTTTATAGTACTATTCTTGCCTATCTTCTTGCTAGCTTGATCCATTCAGGGACACATTTCAAGCAGTTTCAACTCTTTTAATTAGAATTTATTTTTAGATATTTACATTACATTACATTTAAGGTTTTATTTCATTTTGTAAAGTTTCATTTCAAAATGGAAAAGATACTTATTTTGTGTGCCAGACAGTCCTGTTCTTTGATGGTGGTGCTTACTCCACGCTAAACCTCTACAGTTGTTACTTCAAAGATTTAGGGCAAAATTAACTTAGAGTCATTTTTGCCAAAGCAGAGACTTAGAAGGCCTTTGCCCAGGATGATGTTTACACATAATAGTGCTCAATAAATATATGTGACGGATTGTGAAGGTCATTATTATCTATTAAATATTACTATTTTAAGGGCAAAATTGATAGGGAGAAAAATCAGTGCATCTATTCATCGTTCTTTTTGATCAATGAAAATGTACTTAGAGGCCGGGCATGGTGGCTCATGCCTGTAATCCCAACGCTTTGGGAGGCCAAGGCAGGCGGATCACAAGGTCAAGAGATCGAGACCATCCTGGCCAAAATCATGAAACCCTGTCTCTACTAAAAATACAAAAAAAAAAAAAAATAGCTGGGTGTGGTGGCGTGCACCTGTAGTCCCAGCTGCTTGGGAGGCTGAGGCAGGAGAATCACTTGAACCTGGGAGGCAGAGGTTGCAGTGAGCCGAGATGGCGGCCACTGCCAGCCTGGCGACAGAGTGAGACTGCATCTCCAATAAAACAGAAAAGAAAGAAAGAAGGAAGGAGAGAGAGAGAGAGAGAGAGAGGGAGAGAGAGAGAGAGAGAGAGAAAGAAAAAGAAAGAAAGAAAATGTACTTAGAGTAAATCACAAATATACAGATATACATTATACATTTTCTTTTAACCTGAACTTCACTGTGACATGTAAATTGACTTGTTTATGTTAATAGCAGCCATTTAGGAGTAGATTTCTAAAGCACTGAATGATCATTAAATTGGGCATAATTCACAAACTGTAAGCTACTTTGAAAATGGGCTCCTTCTAAAAGGTAAAAGCTAGAACAGAACGTATAACTCACAACTGTCTCTGAACAGATTCTCATTACGTAAAACCGCACACACAGTGTGGCAAAGATAATGTCAGCACTTAATGTAGAAAAATAATGCAACACGTTCTTCTTTTGGTTCATTTACTGCCATATGTTACTTGAGTAATGAAAACCTATTTGGTGTAGAGACAGAAGTGGATATACTCTGAAAACCCTAGTCAATAATGAAGGCTTATATTTGCTATTTCTGGATGACTACTAAGTACTCAATTATGAAACATCTCTAGATTATTAGGAAATTTCATTTGATGTGTCCCCTATAAGGAGTAGAGGAGGGCATTTAGTTTTCTTTCTTCATTACCCAGTTACTGTGTAATGAAAATTCTTCCAAATTTGGAAATGCCTAATAACTATGCAGTTCTAATAGTACTAAATTAATTAATATTTAAACATTTTTATCTCCATAAGAGAATGCTATTAAAGAATTACTGGTTGCCCAAATACTCATATTTATCATTACTTTATATGATATCAAACAGAACCGTGAATTAAATATTAATTTAAATTATTCTAAAATGTATCAAAAATTCTATTAATTATCTAAATTATTCTAGGTTGTGGAAAAATCTGGAGTACAAATAATAAACTTTATCAATATTTAAACAGAAGTGAATTAAATAACTTATTTAATATTACTGAGAAGCAATGTCTACAGCTCAAATCTGAACAAATAAAAAACATGTTTTACTGTTTATTTTATATGATTGTTGAAGACAAATGAATTCCAACGTACAAAAATAATCAGAGACACAAAGACAAATGATGGCAAATATTTTGTGAATTTGGCTTCTTAACTCTTCTGTTTGATTATGAAGAGATTTCTGCCAGGACAAAAAACAAACTGATCACTTTGTATAGAGTCATTCCATTAACTTAGCAAATTTTTCAGACATTTCGGCTGACCTGGATCCAAACTACAAATTTATGGCTCTTAATCCAGTTTGCAATTAACTCCCCAAGTCTCTAATAAATAGGTGCAATTGTGTGGGATTATACTCTTTGCTTAAATTCACCTCAAAGATTTTTTTTTGATGAAGTTTTAACTCACAAATTTTTAGTTTACCATTTACCATTTATTGAGACGATATCACTCAATTTTGCATAGTATTCATACAAATTAAAACATAATGAAAAGTAGGTACTTCAACATAGCCCCTAAAGCCTCATGCAACTAAAAACAGTGGCTGATAAATTACAAAGAGAAAAATAAACCAGTTTACACTGGCACTTTGCTAATGCTGAATTTTAAGTACATATCAAAAAACACTGAAGTCAAACAAAGAAAATGTTTTACTAAATGGTTAGAAAACAAACTGAATCCCTCCAAATAGAAACAGCACCCTCCTCTCTTGCTCCTCCCCCTCCCACATATGTTACACTAAGCATTGTCTTGTCTAAACATATATAAATTGCTTGTTTAGAACTTGGAAAGAATTTAAGGCAAAAACCATGTGACTATGGGAACAGAAACTTAGTACTTCAAATTCAGGGTATCAGAAGCACGTCTTGCCACTTTCAATCCTAGTCATAGGTTCTGGAACTCTTCCTACATGATGGCTGGAGGACGATGGGATTTCTTCAGCTTCAAACCACTGGTGTTAGTTCTAGGATTTTGAGGTAAAGCAGTATGGCATTAGTAGTAGAATATGAATGACAAGTCAAATAGAATCTCTGAGGGTGGAAGATGCAGGGTGAGGTTTAAGTGGATGGTGTTAAGTAAGAATGAGGAAGGAAAGGAAAGAAGTTAAAATAGGAGTTTTTGATGGGATGTGGTTTATCTTCCCCCACCCCCACACCTTTTTGTTTCTTCTTTTATTGCTATTCCCCACAATAGTTTGGGCTGGACAAGCAATGGAAATACGGATGGTTTCAAGGGAAGGAAAATAAGACAGAACTCATGATCAAATAGCATTTTTTTCTACTTTTTCCCTCATTCTTAGCTTTGCTTCACTCATAAATGTTATTTTTTCTTTTCTTTTATGTTTTATTTCCAATATTTATTCTCTTACCCCAGGCTTGGGCAGGAGGTGGCAGAGGTGGTAATCAGTAAAAATCTAATCAAAGCACAGAGAAGACAGTCATTGTGTTGTCTTTCTTTCTCTTTAACTGCCTTTGTTTTTAGGATGAAGGATAAAGGACATCATCATTTTCTGTTCACCACTCTATCTCTTCTCTACTATTGGCTTCATAATTGTACATCCTGTTTAGACAGGAGGCAGGACTTAATTCTGGAGGTGGGGCTTGGACCCCAGACAAAAAGTAGGGATAGTTGAAATAGGGATAGGGTGGTAGCAGTTTTCCATAAGACACGTCCAACAGTGTGCCAGGTCAGTTTATCATTGCCATGGCAACACCTGGAAGTTACCACCCCTTTCCATGAGAATGACCCAACGACCTGGAAGTTACCACCCTTTTTCTAGATATTTCTGCATAATTTACCCCTTAATTTGCATGTATTTAAAAGTGGGTGTAAATATGACTGCATAACTACCTCAGAGCTGCCACTCTGGGCACACTGCCTATGGGGTAGCCTTGCTCTGCAAGGCGCAGTACCTCTGGTGCTGCTGTATGCTGCTGCTCTACACTGCTGCTTCAATCAAAGGTGCCGTCTAACACTTCCGGCTCACCCTTGAATTCTTTCCTGGGAGAAACCAAAAGCCCTCCTGGACTAAGCCCCAATTGTGGGGCTTGCCTCCCCTTTTTCACTGTCAGTCTAAGCACTGCTGCTGTCCTGCCCTGGGATTTGGAGAGGTTCTGGCATTGCTCTGACCTATAACCGTCTCACTTTTTTGTAACTCAAATAAACATTACAACCCCAAATGGCCCAGCCTAAATATTGTGTGATATTCAAAGAAACACAGTCCAGCAAACAATGTTAGTAAAATGTCACCCAGATCTTTACTTTCAGCTCTTGAAAATCACAAAAGGAGATCCTGTTCAAAATTCACAGTACCACTTTATATCCATTTTCTGTAATTTCTCTTGCTTTACCACTTTCTCTCATGCCTAGATGCTTTGAAACCCCTTTTTCCTACTTCTAAACTTTCAGTTTTCTGATATAAGTTGCCTTTAGGAGGGACTTTGTTCCTTTTCTAATTTTCTGTTTCCTTTTCATTTGTTCTATGTTCTCATTCCAGTAAACTTCTTTTTTTTTTGAGACGGAGTCTTGCTCTGTCACCCAGGCTGGAGTGCAGTGGCCAGATCTCAGCTCACTGCAAGCTCCGCCTCCCGGGTTCACGCCATTCTCCTGCCTCAGCCTCCCGAGTAGCTGGGACTACAGGCGCCGCCACCTCGCCCGGCTAGTTTTTTTTTTTTTGTATTTTTAGTAGAGACGGGGTTTCACCGTGTTAGCCAGGATGGTTTCGATCTCCTGACCTCGTGATCCGCCCGTCTCGGCCTCCCAAAGTGCTGGGATTACAGGCTTGAGCCACCGCGCCCGGCCCATTCCAGTAAACTTCTACCCTTTCTGATACAAGTCTCCCAATCTCTTAGCTGATTTTTCCCCAACCCCCAATACCCTAATATGTCTGGTAAAGCTGGCGGGGAGATTAGAATATGGGGCATGGGGTGGGGAGAAGTAAAAATGTCAGAATTTCCTTAATAGGTAGGGGAATTTAAAGATGCTTGGAGGGCTCACACATTAATATTCTTTGCCCTTGTTAGAACATCTTCAATTACCTTTCTCCTTAGTTGTCTCGCTTTTAATTACAAATATATTCATGTTCTTTTATCCCCTAAATAATCCCCACAAACATGCTTAAAACTTAACCTTTCAACCTAATCCTCAGACAACCCATAAAAATAGCTTTCTTATGCTGCCTCTACTTTCTAATCTTCCTTTTTAAAAAATAAACAAAAAAGTCCCACCAAAGCCTGGTTTCCATGCTTGGTATAGGTTACCAGTTGCTAAATTTAATGGCTTCTTTTCAGGCCTGCATTGTATGGATTTCTCTGAAGTCTTAACATTCTTTCTTGAAACTTCTGTTTCTGTCTCAACAAATTATTTTATATTTATTTTTCTTGTGACTTTTTCTTAGTCTGCTTCCTTTATATTCTTACTATGGACACATCCCAGAGGGCAATCTCAACTATTTTGTGGATAACTCTCACATCTAAAACTCCAAACTTTTTTCTACAGAGTTACCACAGGTCCCTTTGAAAGTCTAATTAGAAGCAGCAACACTTTCTCCAAGAATAAAAAAATGCCTATTCAATAAGCATATAAGGTTTTATATTCTGGGTCTCAAGCTATATGGACTCCCTGAGGTTAATCCATGGACAACCTCCTCCAGAGCTAGACAGTGCTGCGATGAACATGTCTAGCTGAATATCCTTTAGGTTCCTTCAGCTTGTCAGGTTCTTAGCCCTCCCTGTAAACTTCTCTTACTCCATCAAAACTTTATCAAGTTCCTGCCGATTTTACTTTCAACTATTGGCATCACTATCCAACAGATCATCCAAACTAAAAACCGCCAAAATAATTCAGTGTCCTTCTCTCTCCCAAGATATACCAATATGGCACCAAGTTCTGACAATTTCATGGAATCATTTCCTATGTATCTACTCTACCTGCTGTTATATTAGTTGAGCCCTCTTCACATGTTTTTTTTTACTCCAACATTTTATTCTAGATTTCTGTCACTGTAATTCATCTTCATATTGTCAACGACTCTGTGAAGCTATCTTTCTAAAGCACAAATCTAACCTAATTCCATGCCTAAATACATTTGTTGACACCTTATTGCTTCAAGCAGGGTCACAAACTCAAATGCCCTTAGAAGCCAGACAAGGAATATAAATCAGTGAAACAATGACTGGACAGGAAACAGTCCAGAGGCGGAGGATCCTAGAGGCAGCTCCCACTCAGTCCTTGTCATTTGTTGCCATATAAAAACGCATGTCCAACGTTGCCAAGTATTTTAGTTTTTCAAGAGAAGGTAACATTTAATTTTTTAAAAGTAAAATCTCTTAATTTTAAATGATTAGCTCAAATTATTTAAGGTACGATGTAAGAAAAACTGTCAAGAACTCTGAAGGATCTGACATTTTATGCTAATTGCAAACTAAAAACTTAGCCTGCTGTAGTTTCATGGGTGTTGGCAGAAGACATGAAAGGTAAAGAACTGTATTACTCATGGTAATAACAGTAGCCACTGTCAACATGTGCCCTCATTCCCTGAACCCGATTCCAACAGTGACGTGAAGGGGCTCAGGAGACAGTGAGAGCTATACACATAGTGGTTTGTAGTATAGGAGGATTACCCTGAGTTTTGGGACCTGAATATTTTATAATGGGCAGTAAGTTTGCCTGCCATCTACTCTGGAAGGAGGCACTATTTTCCAGGTCTGTTCGCTACACAAACATCTCTGCAAGGACGGTATGGGAAAACAAAGGCAGTCAGTACTTCTGCTTGTAAGATACGCAGAAACCTGAGAGACCCATAAAGAATTGTCTCTCTGCAACCAAAATGAAAACGGATTCGTAGAGCAGCTCTAACCTGTGGGATGTGAGATTGTGACCTATGGTATAGAGCTGAGGTCATCATACTATAGCCTTCATACTGGCCATTTGTTTTTGTAAATACAATTTTCTTGGCCCTGGGCCATGCCAATTCATCTGCATATACCTACGGCTGCTTTTGTGTACCATGGCAAGGTTGAATAGTTGTAACAGAGAGCAAGTTTAAAATATTTGCTATTTGACCCTTTAAGGAATAAAGACTACTTTTTCTTGACTGAACACTGGTATACAGAATATAATTTTAGCATGTTATCTAGAATACTTTAAACGTTAGAATCAACAGTTAATGAATGAATTAAGCAAATAGGTTTTGAACAGTTACTGTTTGTCAGACAGGGTACAAACAAGATAGTGATGCTGCTGTAACAATAACAACAAAAAATTCATTCCTTATTTTCTAGGGGCTCTAGGTCCAGTAAAGGACGCAGACAACAGAATAGTGAAAATAATATAGCATAAACTTTCCTATACTTGCTGTAACCACATGGATTTGTGGGAGTGCATAAGAAGGAACGTCTACACAGCCTGGGAGAGTATGGAGGCTTCCTAAAAGAGAGTCTTCAAAGATGAAGATGTATTCCCTAGATACAGAAAAAGGTAAGGACATTCTACATACAGAAAACAGAGGGTGCAAAACTTGGAGGTTGGGGAAGGAAGACAACATTGGGCCAATGTGTTTGGTAGAGAGACACCATTAGGTACAAGAAAGGGCAGTGTGTATGTGGTGGGGAGGAGAAATGGGTGAAATGAGTAGGGGCAAGTTCATCAAAGGCTTTGAATGTCTTGCTGAGGAGTTTGTTCTAAAATGATGAGAACTTTAAGGTAAGAATTGTGTGGCATTTTTGGAAGTTAGTGAGGCTGAAGAGAAAAAATAAAAAAGCCAGTTTGGATGTGGTTGCACTGACTCAGATATAAAATAATTAACACCAGAAGGAAGCAGTAGGGAATGAAGAGGAGGAATGTATTAGTTTGTTCTCACACTGTCATAAAGAACTACCTGAGACTGGGTAATTTATGAAGTAAAGAGGTTTAATGGATTCACAGTTCTGCAGGCTGTACAGGAAACATAGCTGGGAGGCCTTACCATTATGGCAGAAGGTGAAGGGGAGGCAAGAACATCTTTACATAGGTGTAGGAGAGAGAGAGGGAGAAGGGGAAAGTGCTACACTTTCAAACAACCAGATCTCGTGAGAGCTCACTATCACGAGAACAACAGGGAGGAAATCTGCCCCCACGATTCAGTCACCTCCCATTAGCCCCCTCCTCCAACATTAGGGATTCCAATTCAACATGATGTTTGGGTGGGCACACAGAGCCAAACCATATCAAGGAATGAGCAATAGGAAAGAAGAGGAGATGGGATTAGGTATTCACATTCTTTCATGTGCCCTCTGCTCCAGCCACATCAAATTATGTACCTTTCCTTTACTTCAGCATGCTTTTTCATATGTGTGTGTGCACACATGTGTGTATTCTTTTCTGAGGTGAGGAAGAGGGGATCTTTTTATGTACTTAGGGTTTCAGTGCTTACCAGATTATAAGCAACCTGAAGGCAGGAACCATGCCTTGATTATCTTTATACTCCTAAAACCCTATGATGAGCTCGGTACTAAATAGAGGTTTAGTACATTGCTGGTGAATCAATGAATCAATGAATGCACAAGTGCAACTTCACCTTCTTTCCCACTCATTCATTAGAACTCAGCTCAAAAAGAACTCCTCTTTATAAAGCTGAATTCCCTTTCTTTACTCTTGTTACTTTCCTCAGAGTACTGTGTTCCCAGAGAAGCTTGCATTATTACATGAAATCAAACTGAATAGCGATGGTCTCTGTCAGCCCCAGGAGAATTTTAGAACCCACAGGGGAAGTCTTATTCTTTATCCTATCTCTAGTGCCTGGTGCAGTACAGACAGTTTATAGCTGCTGCCTAATAAATGTTAGTAAAATGAACATGTACTTACACCTTACCAGGTTTATCTCTGATGAATCAATCATCTTTCTAAACAATTCAGACTGACTATTCATCATTCCATTTGGTAATCCAGTCCATGATCTGATCTTCAACTTTGATATATTTTTAGCCTTACAACAGTTTAATTGCTGGACTGTGCAGAGATGGTCACAGTCTCACTCTTTTTTGTGCCTGATCAAATGAGTGTATGTTTAATGTAGTGAAAACTTCAGACAACTTGGGTGGTATCATGATGGCTAAGAACCATAAAAACAAAGAAGAGTATAAGCAGTTGCTTGCCTGTGTTCTAATTGTATAGGCACTGTTTCAGCTTACCATCTGCAAAACTAGAATGATATTAAGTTTATCCCGAGTGTAAAGTATGAATAGTAGGTGGTTAGGGGGTATTTTGGACTTACAGTATCCTTTGCCAGCAGTGGTTTGAAGATTCTTGATGCTGCTGCTATGTGCTTTTATCCCCTCTGAGAGCACTCCATTTGCCTCATTAACCATAGGACTTGAATTAATATGAATTATTGAAGCTATTTCTTGTTGTCTGCTTTTTAGAAAGCATTTGGCTAAACATCACTGTTCTTTTCATAGGAAATGTTGATTAACCCTTTAGCATAATTGTTTAAAATAAGGAAAACATAATATTGCCAGTTTCTTTCAATGTCTTAAGACAGTGTTAATAATGAAATATAACGTAGTTAATTATCATGACCCTGCCTCCCACTTCCATGGGGAGGAAAGAAGTGCTATGAATATATAAGCAATAGAATTTCAGTGGATTACTATATTGTCTTCTTCCTTTATATCTACCTTTTGCACATCTCTTCTACTATTATCACACTTACAATGTCGCCATCAATCTTGGATTTTCATAGTGTTTAACATTAAAAAGAAACCACTGCACAGTCTTAGACATTCAGCTTCAAGAAGAGTTTAGTAAACACTATAGCTTTAGTCATGCACAACTAGAGAACTAGAAGACTAAAGAGTGCCTTTAGGTATCGTTTAAGATAGATGTGTAAACTGGGTGGACCCCAAATGACAATTGTAATCAAGATTCATAAGTTCAGAGTGGACAAACCAGACAGATGGTGGACCTTACAAACCAATTCTGAAGTGTATTTATCCATGTCTGAGTGTGCTGTCATTACACATCTGTTTATAGGAGCATGTAGTCTTCTGGAGTCAGTTGTGTCGACTATGTTGGTTTCTCATGCCTGAAATAATCTTTAGGGGAACAAGGATGAAAGTCACTTCTCTAGGGTATGTAGCCTTTTTCTAGATTTCTCAGTGTGGATGCATTTAGGTAGGAGTGACTCAGAGCTTTGTGTCCAAACCTGATCACAAGGAGATAGTATAATGAAATTAATCCTGACTCAAATTATTATCTGCCTAGACTTCAGACAAACTAATGTAGCTCTCTTGATCCTTGATTTCCCCAACTATACCAGATGAAATTTTTAAAGAATTAAATAGGGTATTCTATGTAAAAGAGTTAAAACAGTGCTGGCATAGAGTAAGTCCTTAGTAAATTTTAGTTATTATTTTCTCATACAAACCTTAAAAGGAAGCTCAGATAATCCTGGCTTCTTCTTGCTGACTTGTATATAGTGCAGTTGGGAAGACTCTGGCAGATGGCAGTGGCTCCCTGAGTCTTCCAGAATTTCCTGCTGTAGTCTGTAGGCATGACAGAAGATATGACCTTACTGAGACGTTAAAGGGAGGAGGTGGGGAAGAAGGGAAAGGAAGAAGGGAAAGAGAGAGAACCAAAGAAATGAAGGTGAGAAAGAAGAAATGAAAGGAGAAAAAAATAGAGGAGGAAAGAAATACCTTTTCCTCACAAACCTTGACAGTCTGTTATGAAGACAGCATTTGCTAATTAGCAAACTGTTTTAAAATTTGTACAAAAATAGTTATGGATGAAACAGAAAGCTATGCCTTAACACATTGTAATATTGAGTCATGTTTGTCTTTATTTCAGTGGATTCAACAGTTGGTATTGCCACCCATCACCTTATCAGTATGCAAAGCTTGGTTTTCCATTTTGAATCTGTATTTTTAAAATTTACATTAAACATTTCCCTGTGAATAGTATAAATTTCTCATGTTATGGTTGATGATAACTTTGCTTAATACTGAAACCATAGTTTTTCTCTAACACGGTAAACTCTTTTTATGTCTTACTACACTCAAACAATGACAATTATACTAGAGCTGAAGATAAAGGTAAGTCGTGGGTGCTTCTTCCTGGTTCTAAGAATGACTTAGTCAGGAAAGTTAATGACTGATATTTGGCTATGGAATAATTTAGAAGGGAAAGGCAACTGTGAGGCAAAAGTTATACTATTTTGTCTTAGCTTTGAATAAATAAATACTAAAATTCTATCTATAAAAGATAGGCCTAGTTGTATTTTACAAATGCCATGTTTGTATAGCATCTCATGGATATAAGTTTACATTCAAAGTTAATAGGATTTTAAAATTGTTTCCATTTTTTAAGTCTTTTAGCAATTATCACAGCCGAGCTGAAAGTGTTAGGCAATGTTAAAGTAGGCACTGAGAAGACACTTTTTTATTCCTCCTGATAGTCATTGATATAATTAACTGCCAGCAGCAAAGTTAGATATATATTCCATGGCCTTGAATTTGAGTCTAGCTAACTGGCCCCTGTGGGGCTAATGCCCATGACTTTGGCCTTTTTTACTATACTTGATAGTACAGAAACATAGATTCATTTGGCTCCTGAAGGATTAGAGCTTTCTCCGTCTAGCCTCCTCTTCGATACCTGTGCTGAATTTTTTCTTTTTTCACTTTCAAGGAGCTAAATTTGGCAATAATTGGTGAGTGCTGATTCTTAAACTTAAAAAAAGTCGTATTGGCAATATTTTTTTTTCTCTCTAGTCACAAAATAATAAAAACACCAAAGAGAAAAATGGAAATGTCTTTTTTTCTTTTTTCACTTTCAAGGAGCTAAATTTGGCAATAATTGGTGAGTGCTGATTCTTAAACTTAAAAAAAGTCATATTGGCAATATTTTTTTTTTCTCTCTAGTCACAAAATAATAAAAACACCAAAGAGAAAAATGGAAATGTCCTAGCATTCCTAGAAGACATTGTTCTTTATGCTCCCTTTAGGCTAAGAAAGGAGGTGCTATTTCTTCTTCTTTGTTCTTAAAGAAGGGAGAGAATGCAAAGAATATTAGATCAGGAAAATGTTCTACTTTTTCAGACTTATTAATATGCCCTTCCCACCAGTATCAGCCCCTCTCTTCTTTTCTTTTCTTCCCCCCTTCTCTCACTAGCAACAATTTCCTGAGGACACAGAGTCTGATAGTGCAAATAGGGTCACATTTGGAGACAGTTTGGTGATATATGCTAATATCCACTCTGGACTAGCTGAGATCACCAATTTCATTTCTCTTGTTATCTATACCCTATGAACTGCAGCCTTCAGGGCAAAATGTATTTAACCTGCAACGATAGATTGCCCAGAAGCCATTCAGTGTTTATGTCAGTCTATATTATTATTTAGAAACAATTAGAGCTAGTTGGATTCCAAGAATTTTCTTGAGTTTCAGGTCAAAGTTTATTTTTTAAAAAAGAGAGAATAATCTACAACTTTATCAGCATGCAGCTAAAATAACAACTATAATTTTAGATTGCTAGCTCTTTTTTCCTCTGGCTGCATTTATCCCCTGCTGCCAAAAGGTATGCACGGACATATACACTGAGAGCCCATAGGGTAAAGGATGTGGGTATGGATGGTGGGAAAGATTTGTAAGAGATTTGTACTTGGTAGCAGTAAAAAAATTCCAATAAATATTGTTTTCATAGGACAATCTCATCTCTGGGGAACAACAGGTATTTAATTAAAATAAAAACACCCATTGATTGAATAACAAAATTTTTAGATAATCACAATTCTGACATGTTGCGAAATTAGAAAATATAGTAATGCTCTCATTTGGTACCAATGGCATTGACTCCCATTGAATTTTTTACTCACTGTGATATGTATTACCAATAAAACAATGTAAAAACAACTGCAAACATAATTTTAAATGATTACAAATGTTGATTATGTTACATTATTTTTCACTTTACAATGATTTCTTTTCATCCCTAAAAATAAATACTTGAAAATAGCATATCTTTATATAGACGTCACAGACAAAACATAAAATCTGTTCAAGTCAGGTACCTTAATATGGACTGGGGTAAACAGAAACCATGCCCATCATCAGTGCGCTTTTTCAAAAGGCTAGTCTATTACACAAATAAAACAATTACTTGCCAATGAGGGCAATTTGCATGTAGCAGTGAGTTGTAGTATCTCTGTTTTCATTAGGCTGTTTTCGAAGAAGTGAGTTGAAATTCATCTGAGTTATGTATATAATGACACATTAAAATAATATGCTTGCGATAATCTCATGAGAATCAAGGGTTAGCCATTCAGCCATGTGGCCTGACAGCCAGGACTCAGAGGGGAATGGAGTTTAGTAACTAGATACATCCCCAACCGTCTCTAGGGACCTCAGAGTAAGTGGTAACTAATCTATTTTTCCTCCCAGGCTACAAACAAAGATTAAAATTCTGCATATTTGCTTCTCTAGTTATCATTATCAAATAAATCATTCTTTCATGTGTATATATACAGATATACATGTATATAAACATACATCTAACTTAATCCACTGCCTACTAATAGCTTCGATTTCTTCATCTTACTCAGTTTCCGCTTCTTCATAACTTCAGCTTTTCATGAACTCTCTGGAATTCTCCCATAACTTATTTCCTGTTTCGGCTCTCCCTGCTCACTCTGGTTCTACCCACATTTCCCGTTATAAATTCCTTAAAAAAGAGAATTTATGCTTGCCCTCTGCTCCGTCCTGCGGCTGCCCACTGCCCTCCTACCGTCCACCATGGTCCCTCTGCGATCCAGGCGCGTCCTCTCCGGGATCGCCGCCGCCTTCCACCCGGGCTCCCCGCTGCGGCCCCTGCCAGAGCCAGCGCCTGGTGGACCCATGTGGAGATGGGATCAGATTCTGCGAGTCACCAGATCAGATTCTGCGAGTCACCGAAGCCTTTAAGAGGGACATCAATAGCAAAAAGATGAATCCGGCAGTTAGTGCCTACCGGGACCACAACTGAAAGCTTTACGTGCTGCCTCGCGTCCACAAGGCAGAGGCCCAGATTGCGGTCAAAAATTTGGACAAGGAATACTTCCCCATTGGGGCGCTGGCTGCATTCTGCAAGGCATCTGCAGAAGTAGCCTTGGGCGAGAGCAGCGAAGCCTTGAAAAGTGGCCGGTTTGTCACTGTGCAGACCATTTCTGGAACTGGTGCCTTAAGGACCACTGCCAGTTTTCTGCAAAGATTTCTTAAGTTCAGCCGAGATGTCTTTCTGCCCAAACCGGCCTGGGGAAATCACACAGCCATCTTCGGGGATACTGGCATGTAGCGACAAGGTTATCAGTATCATGACTCCAAGACTTGTGGTTTTCACTTCACAGGCACCGTGGAGCACATTTCAAAAATACCAGAGCAAAAGTCTTCTTCTTCTGCATACCTGCACCCATAATCCCACGGGAATGGACCCTGGTCCCAAGCAGTGGAAGGAAATAGCAACAGTGGTGAAGAAAAAAAATCTCTTTGCACTCTTCGACATGGCCTACCAAGGCTTTGCCAGTGGCGATGGTTACAAGGATGCCTGGGCTGTGCGCCACTTCATCGAACAGGGCATTAAAGTTTGTCTCTGCCAATCATACGCCAAGAACATGGGCTTATACAGTGAGGGTGTGGCAAGCTTCACTGCGATTTGCAAAGACGCGGATGAAGCCAAGCGGGTAGAGTCACAGTTGAAGATCTTGATCCTCCCATGTATTCCAACCCTCCCCTCCGTGGGACCCGTTTGTTTCTACCATTCGGAACACTCCAGATTTGCGAAAACAATGGTTGCAAGAAGTTAACTGCAAGGCCGACCGCATCATTAGCATGCGAACTCAGCTGGCCTCCAGCCTCAAGAAGGAGGGTTCCGCCCACAATTGGCCACACATCACTGACCAAATTGACATGTTTTGTTTCACAGGGCTAACGCCTGTGCAGGTGGAGCGGCTGACCAAGGACTCCTCCATCTACGTGGTAAAGGACGGCCGCATGTCTGTGGCAGGGGTCACCTCCAGCAGCGTGGGCTACCTTGTCCATGCCGTTCACCGGGTCACCAAGTAATGTCCCTGGTGCAAGAAAACAGAGACCACCTTTCTGTCTTCAGCCTCTGCTGTTGGGAGCTTCACACAGGAAGAAAGAGGGTGGATGGTGGTGAGTGGCTTGTTTCTTTCAACTACAGTGTGTAACACTCAGCGACCGAATGTTTCTCAGAAAAGGACATGTAGTGACATCAGAGGCATCCGTGGCTGGCGTCTGGAACGTTGTGGCTCTAAACCAAACTCTCCCCTGTCCTTTTAATCCAACCTTTCTCCAAGAGTTTACATGTGCAAGGAAGTCATCACACCATGAAACCTGTCCATTATGCCATTGCAATATTTCAGAAACTGTAACTGATGTGTCATACAGTGTTGGGTTCCTCTTGAGAAATAGCACACGTTAGAGGATTTGAGAGAAGACCTAGTTGTGTCATGAACGGTTGGCTTCATGTCCGTCCTCCCATCGTGGAGCAGCCTTATCAACAGACCATACTGCAGAAATTTATGTTTATGAAAACCAATGAGTCTGCTGCCACTACAGCAAGGAAAACATGCAGATTCCTGCCTTATTTAAGAAAACTAAAAGGCTCCCTTTTCTTCTTTGCCATTGCTGTTCTTGTCCTTACGCACAAAGCGTTTTAACCAATGTAAATTTTTATCCCATTCTACTGTGTGATTGACCAACAACCCTATCCTATAGGGATTTATTTAACAATAAAGAGGCTGAGCACAGTGGCTCTTAACTGTAATCCCAGCACTTTGGGTGGGTCACTTGAGGTCAGAAGTTTGAGACTAGCCTGGCCAACATGGTGAAGCCCTGTCTCTACTAAAAATTAGCCAGGCATAGTAGCGGGAGCCTATAATCCCAGCTACTCGGGAGGCTGAAGCAGGAGATTCGCTTGAACTGGGGAGGCATAGGGTGCAGTGAGTCCAGATTGTGCTATTGCACTCCATCCTGGGCAATAAGAGTGAAACTCCATTTCAGAAAAAAAAGAGCATAACTTTCTGCTGATCCCATACCCTCACCCTCCTTGGCAAAGAATAATGGAGAGTAGGTAACCGCACTTGATCTCAGCATCCTCTTCGATGATTGCGTAATTTCCTCCTGTTGGGATGTCATCTCTGCCCACTTGGACCTCCTCCCTTTGTTGAATGTGGTTGTGCATTCGCTCATCTCACATCATGAGTCAGGCGCACAGGCAAGTACCAAGAAAGAGGATATTCTAGGCTTTGTGTGCTACCAGCTGGGCTCAGGCTCCACCCGTTGGAAAGAACCACCATCTGCTCTAATTATGTAGACTTATTGCAGCCTGCTTTCTCTGTTACAATAAAATTACTGTAAACTGCGCCCCCTCCCTCGCCCCACGCCCTGCAAAGAAAGAGAATTTTATTTATTCATTTTTTAATGTCAGGCCTTAGCATCGGTTCCTAACCAGACTTGGGTGGTATGCCCATGCTGACTCAGTCAGTTCTGGTTTACGAGGTCTGTATTGTGCCACCTCTTTAACATGAGCTGTAGGTCAGGGCACTTCACACAAAAGAGTCTGACATGTCTGGTACATCCTGCCTCAAGCTATTGTCGCTTTAACCCACGGTGTTTTCTGAATTAGTCTTTCCAGTAGGTTATCTAAGGACAGTAATATCTAGTCATTATTAGCCCAACAGCCGCCAAACAGCCCCAACATTGATTTTGTCAAATATGTTGATTATGCAGTCACCTGGCAAGGACCTGAGAGAACAGGTAACGTTGGCAAGATTTTATGGAACGGAAATTCAACTGGGCATCAGAAGACCTGGATATTAGCTCTCTGTGGCCATGAATTAGGTCTCAAATTGGGCAAGTTGCTCAGTCTTTCAGACTTTCCATTCTACATCTGAAAGTTGGGGAGATCAGCTGTACAATTTATAAGGTGGTTCCCAGTCTGAAATTCTGTGGGTCCACATCTTGAGTCTTGAGGTCAGAATATATTTAGACTATGAAGAAGGCAATGAGCCTCTCAGGAGCTTCTAGTTGATAAAAGATCAGAATGAGGGCACTGCTTTTTTTAAAGGAAGAATATCTATCAGAAATGACTTCCCTGAGCTAATATGTACTTGTGAGTCTAAGATGGGTTATGGCAAACCCACTGACTGTAGTCCACATAACAAAATAGTTGGGGCAGGGCTAAGACAATCGAAGTCTGAGAGAAATAGATAGCACAGGAAGGAAGGAAGTCAATCTGTCAAATACTTTCAGAGATGACTTAACTTACAATTAGTCAGTGTGCCTGTTCTCTGATAGTCAGGAATGTCAACACTCACTTAATACATTATTTGATTTAGCTCTACGTTTTCTTATTCCAGCTGCTGACAGTTTTCAGTGGCTACAGTGAGCTGAACCCCCAAGAATCTAGACATGAATGAAATTGGAGTTACATTAAAAAATCAATATGCAACCTGAGAAGAGATATGCAAAGTCATTGGAAGGAAGCTGACTGGCTCCCAGGCCAGCAAACTTCACAGTCATCTGACTGAATATATGAGATCTAATGAAAGACTCTCTTAGAAGGCAGGTGCTATGATTTGAATGTGTCCTTCCAAGTTCATGTGTTGAAAACTTAACTCCCAAAGCAATAGTGTCAAGAGGTGAAACCTTTAAAAGGTGATTAAGTCATAAGGCCTCTCCCCTTATGAATAGAATAATGCTGTTGCCACAGGAGTGAATTTGTTATAAAAGTAAGTTTGGCTTCCTCTTGTTCTTTCTTTTGCCATGTGTTTCCTCCTGCCATGTTATGACACAGCAAGAAGGCCCTTAGTAGATGAGGATCTTGGACTTGCCAGCCTCCAAAATCATGAGCCAAATAAAATTTTATTGTTTGTAAATTACCCAGTCTGTGCTATTTTACTATAGCAGCACAAAACAGAGACAGCAGGTATCAGTAATATTTTATTATAGTAGCACAAAATGAACCAAGACAGCAGGTAAGCTAATCATGGAACAATGGCCATGACAGAGTGTTGCAAGCCAGCTTGGCTCGTGCTCATCTAAGCACTGTTCACAGGGAAGACAGTTTTAGCCAATGGTCTTCTGCTATTCCAGATTCATTAACAAAGTAGCAATAATTGCCAGTGGTGGTAGCAAGTGGACTTTGAGGGTTTTGGATTCTGATAATTTCTTATTGGAGATTAGTATATGGATATTCTAGTTATATTAATACATAGATCCCTAAGTCCTTGATTAACGTATGTTTAGCCTTAAAGAGATGCATTGTCATTTGATGTGATAAAACAATCAAATGTTGTTCTTCAAATCCAAGGACCAGATACTAGGCAGTGATACATTCACCGAAGTGATGGTGGTCACACTGAAGTCTTCAACCTGGAAGAATGTCAGTAAATACAGACAGTCTTCCTATGGTGACCACAATGCGTCCATGTGCCTTCAGGTTGTTCTTATGCTTAATTAAAAAAAAAAATATTTACACATTTGCCCTCAGAGTAAAATCCCAACTCCTGACATGGCCTTATTCACTGCTACCTCATCTTCTCCAACTCTGCTCTTCAGTGACATCACTCAAGCCACACTTCCTCTCTTCCTGTGCTGCTAACTTGTCAAGGTTGTCTCTGCCTTCGAGTCTCTCCACTCACCCTTCTCTTTGCCTGGAAATTTCTTTTCCTGATATGTATGTGGCTTATTCCTGTTCAGCATTCAGGCCTTAATTAAAAATAATGATAGAAGGCGTCTGTGACAATCCTATCTAATATAGTTCTCCTATCTCTACTTCATTCTATTTCATTTATATTTGAAAAGTTTTATTTATTATAGCTAACAGTAGTCAAAATGATTGCACTTATTTGCTCCCTCTTTAAAAAAAAATGTTTTCCTCACTAAAATATTTATTCTGTGACAGTAGGACCTTGCCTGTTACACCCATTGCTATATTCTTAGCAAACAGGAGACTATCTGAAACATACAGAAAGCTCAATCAGTGTCCTTTAAATGAACATAACAGATTTTTACTCTGGCCATTATCCGATCAGCTTAAGCTTCCCATATATATTAGAGAACACTTATTGGTTTTGTTTTGGTCAGATGGTAGCATTCCCATGGGGCTCAGAGAAAGACCCTGATTTTTAGAACAAAACTAAGTGGTTTAGGTTGTGGTCCTCTCCAGAACCTTAGCCCTAAGCGAATAGACATTTAGCGTTACAGAAGATGTATTTCCTACTTGGAGGCCTGAAGACATTATCAGCTATACTGATAATATCAGAAGCAGAACTAAATAGGGAATTCTTTCATATGCTTCTAATTGGGTAGATAAGTTGTGTATGATTTATACAATGTGATTCAAGGTAAACTTTTCTAATTCTAGTGTCACTCTGTGTTTCAGGGATTGAGAAGACAGTGTGCCCTACTAGAAAGAGCTCAGACTCTGGAACCAGTAGAGCTGGGTTTGCATTCCACTTTATTGCTTACTAGACTTGTGTCCATAGACAAGCCCTTCCAACACTTGAGTCCCAGTCTTCTCATCGGTAAAGTGGCACTAGTAATATTTTCCAGGGTGGCCACAAAGCATGTAAATATTATACATAAAATACTTGGCATGTCATAGACACTTATTGAGTTGTAACTGCCGTTTTTATGAAGATGTCACATCCTATGTTGTTGTTGTGTTTTCATATTTTATTTTTTATCTGGCTGCAAGCTCTAGAAACTACTTCTGGGAACATCAAGTTATGGGTCATGGAAAGATGGCTATCTTGAGAGAAGAAAAGTATGAAACTCATACCATTGTTGAGTATCATCTGAACTGGCAGTGGCTTCAGGATAGCAGTGGGAACTATGGTAGCTGGCATTCAAGTATATGCACTAGAGGACTCCAACATTCACATTGTCCAGTTGCTCTCCAAGCAGATATTTTCTTCTCCTTTTACTACTTGCTTAGTCTCTCTATATATTGTGTATATCTTTTTATTACTTCACGCCTTTTGGTAACAAATAGACTATTTTTTTTTTACAGTTTCAACTGACTATAACTCTATGTCTCCATAACTCGTCCTTTCTCATTATGACCCATCCTCTGCTTCATAACTCTTGAGTCATATGTTCCGCTTCTACATTCTACTAACTGCCTGGTTCTTGGTTTGTTTCAGTACCTAGTTCTGAAGAGGGTCTCATATTGGTCTTCTTCAAATTTTATGATCAAACCATGGCATCATTCTCTAGGTAGCCAGATATTAGTTTGACCCACTTGAAATCAACATCAGTTTTATGTGGTACAATCAGATACATGTTGCCTCTGGTGAGGAACAGTTGCTGGAGCCAAGAGTAAGCTGGTGCCATTTAATAAGCAAATAAACAACAATAAAAGAAAGAGTTCTATTTCACGCCATTTAGAACCAGTTGTGGCTGGGGTGGGCATTGGATTGGCTTTTTGGCAAAATGGTTAATCATCTTTATTGCCTGAAATTTTTGACCCAGACATTTTAGACTTAAAATAAACACTTCATTGAGTATAACCCTTTCACTTTAGAAATAAGGAAGCCAGACCTCAGACAGATAAGTCCCATGTGACACGTGAGCAATTAAAAGTTGGAAAACTAAATTGGTGAAAGAATGTTATAAATAAATTGTTTTATTTGTGTCCAAAAGTCTGAGTGTACAAAAAAGACTAAGAGACGGACTATTCTATCAGAAATATCACAATCTAATCAGGAAGGAAAGATTCATTTTAATGTAATAAATGTTATAATAACTGTATGCACAGGGTGAGGCAGCCTAATGATGGAGTTCAGGGGAGACTCAGGGCAGTTTTTCAAGAAGAGCAGATGTGTGGACTGAGACCTAAAGAGCTGAGTCAGTGTTGGGAAGCAGCTATGACTGTGAAGCGTGTTCCAGAGTGAGAATGGGGAAGATGTGTGTGTGGTACGTGGTGTGGGAAACAGTAGGGAGGCTGGGCCACAGGTTTTCCCTGAGAAATGTCCATGTCTCTCTCTCCTCCCCTCCCTATCCTCTGCCTTCTCCTCTCCCTCATCTCTATTATGTTCACCTCCAGCAACTCTTAAAATAAATTTGCATTCTATCTTCTGATCCAAATAGCACCGTGAAAAGGTTGTTTAAGAGCATTTAGAGTGTTGGAAGGAAACCATTTGGAATTTGAAATTTATCATAATTACATCGTGAGTTGTAAGATGCCTGTTTCATTTGGGGTGCCCAATAAAACTTCTTCCTTACCCCCTCTTCTTAAGGAGGCTGTCATTTCCTTGGTGAAGGTCACTTTAAATGGTATGCAGGTCTTTTCAGGTGTTTGCAATCCAGCGAGTGTTGTCATTTTTGCACTTAATAAGCACACTTTCAATTCCTTCATCCAGTCATGATGCCCTATACTATACCACCCAATACATCCTCCTCCCCCAGGATGACAGCAGGCAATTGATTACCGCTTTTTGGGTACTCCCCTTTAGCTAGTTATGGGCCACCTTCTTCAGTATGGTTCTGATCACGTATTCTTAATACAGCTGCTTTATTTTTCCCTGTATGAGTGACTGAGGTTCTAAGAAATGATTCATGTGAGGAAAATCAGTAGACTGTCTTGTCAGAATAGCCATACCACCAATAGAAATCCAGAAAGACCTTTGCCCTTTCCAAAAATGCAATTATAAAAGTACAATGTTTGAACTTTCTACATAACAAAACCAAAAATGACCATTTATTGAAAAAGCAAGAATTTCACATAGGCATTTACATTTTCCACTTCCTCCTCATGTTATGGATTAGAAAGTAAATCTTTGCCAAAAATAAGACCTTATTTAGAGGCAGACAAGCAGGAAAAGCTGAATACTAAGCATCGCTTAAGGCAGTAAAGAGTTTAATTCAATATATTTTACCCTAAATTTAACTACAAAGTTCAGCATTTAAATGTATTGAGAGATTCAGAATCTAATCTTAGGCAAAGTTTTCAAAAATCTACCAAAGCTTTTGTGTGTATGTGGTTTTTCTCTCATTTCGTTTCAATATAACTTTTTTTTTTTGTCTTTTCCCTTTGACGATGAGAATTAACTTGCAAAGAAATTTAAATCAACATCAAAGTGAGAAGAGAGAGGAAGAATTTATGAGCTGAGATTAGCACTCCAAAGAAAGAAAACTGAAAATGCAGCAATAAGATAACACTCTTGGTAGGCTGTAAACACTCCTCTGCTTTTAAAATTCCCTAACAAGGTGAGCGAAAACCATTCCGAGAACACTATTGTCAAGAGACACCTTTGAACTGATCTATCCTGAAGAATAACCCCCAGAAAGGTAGAAAAAAAAAATAACTTTCATATGTTTGTGGCCACACAGTGCAGCTCTGACTTCTGAACATTTTTCCCCAATTATTTTTGTAAAGTATTGATCGCAATTTAATTTTGCAGTCCCAACATGAGAGGCGCTTCATGCTGAAATGTCTCACAGGAGATTGTAATCAGGGTCTAGCCTGAAGGTGAAACGCTGGTACATAGGTTTTACTCTATTCCTCCACTCTTCATCAGCTCGGGGATTGGAGCAGAGGGCATTCTCAGGCAGATTAATTTTTGACGATGGGATCGATGGAAGATGTTTTTTTCCTCCTGACATTGAGTCATCTAATTTGCTGTTTATCTTTGGCTTATTGAGTTTTGAGCATTGTTAAATCATACCTTTCAGCTGTTTAATTTCATATGTGAATTTTGCATTCCCCTCTTGTACTTTGGCATAACTCTTTTACCTAAAATGAGCAGGATGATGGGCCTTTTTTGACACAGGGTTACTGCTTTTGAGTCTGTTAAGTACTCCAAGGTAATGTTATGGTACTTTCTAGCCTTTTTTTCTTTGCTTGTGGCCATAGATCAGTTCACCTCTAGGGAAATCATTACTTGCCATGATTATTATCCCCAGCACCTTCATCTGTTCTTCCTTGTTTCCTGACTCCATGGCTTGATGAAGTGCCTAGATGTGCGAACACCTTATCTCAGGTCTCATAATTAACCCCTTCATAACACAGGCTGAGAAGATTATTTTTCCAGAGATATACTCCATCTAGTTCAATATTTGGGACTCTTTATAGTAATCACAGCAGCTTTAACAGTTTCAACTCTGTTTCTGCTATAAGATGTGAATTTTGTAAGTGTGCTGATGGCTAGAAGAGAAATACTTTCCTCCTAGAGAAACTTGGCCTTATGTAACCTTTCTTTCTGTTTCCCTTAAAGGTAATCAAGCTGTATCTCAAGACAGTACCTCATCTACACAACTGAAAATTCCCCACAGTGGCAATATAGTATTAAATGTTAGTCATTCTATCCATTTTTATGAGTATAGTCATAATTATCTAGAAATTAATAAAATATGAAGAGGGCTTTTTTTTTTTTAGTTTGAAAGACATACGACATATTTGCAAATAGACCTGAAAACAAAATAAAAGTAGAGATGTTGACAGAATGTACTTCTAGATTTGAATTTAACATTAAAACAATCTGTCAGTCCCATCAATTCAGTAAACTAGAACCATCCTATTTTATACACCAAACCACTTATGGGTTTGATTGAACAGAGAAGTGTTATTCCTGCTATCATGAAAAGAGCCCTGAACCAGATTTACTTAGTAAATCTGATCCTTGCTCTGCTAACTAGTTGGATTTTTTTGAGAAAGTTGTAATGTATCTTTGACTCTCAAGTTTTCTCATTAGTAAAACTAGGGAGTTTAAAAGACAGGATTTTTTCTAGGTGTAAAGTATATTATTTTACTCTGTACTGTTATGTACACATTCATCTGTCACCCAAGGCCTCACTCTCCTCCTACCTCCTCCAGGAAGCTTTCCAGCCTGTTGCTGCCCACAGTGCAGTCACTGACATATACTCACAGCCATTCACTGGTTGTTTTTATGTTCATTCTGGTGATGCTTTCTGGTACTTAAAAAAAAATACTTCACTGTATGTTACAAGAAGGACTTATGATTTTGTTTTACATGTTATTCCAATATCTCTAAAAAATGACTATTGATTATTTGAGGCTACATTTTATTTTTGGAAAAAGCCCAAATTTATCTGTAGGCATTCTTGTAAAGAAGGTGAATAATCAAGACTGGAAGCTTAGTTTTCAAGTGAATCTGTATATTGTTCAAATTTCTTAATTGAAACTGACAATGAACCCACAACTCCAAGAGAAGAGATCTCAGAATGCATTGCCTTATGTCAGCCTTGTTAGAATAAGCATTTTGTCCAGTGAAGTAACTACTTTGGAAAAACAGTTTCTAGTTTGATGCAATTTAATTTAATTGTTTTGTTAATTAGTTTTGTGCCCTTACAGCCACACATTATATGTCTTGTCCAACTAAGTTACCATTTCTTCCTAGGAAAGAAAATGGTGTTAATTTGTATACATTTGCCTTGTAAACATTTCAATTCTTTCCTCAGTTCAGACTTCAAGTTGCTATTAAAGAATCAATCAACTAAATTTGTCAGAGCATGTTTGTATTTTATTAGCTGGTATCAGAGATGAGAATGAGCTAGCATTTTTAAAAAGGAGGAAGTAAACTTTCTGTGCCACAGGAGAATATATGAATTACACATGTAAATAAATTACAGATTAATATTCATATCTATAAACATTAGTGTAGGCTAATGTCTTTATGAATCACATTAAAATACTTTGGCTCAGAACTTTTTTGTTAACTTGTTAGCACGAAAAAAAAAATACTTCCAAACCTGTTTGTGAAAAGAAAGAGCTAGAAATACTCTATTTCTCCAATGTGTGCCTTTCTTGAGATCTGAATAAATTGTGGAGGTTCAAGGAAAATATTGGGCTTAGCAATGTTAGAGGCCAAACAACCATATCCACCAATTATATCTATAAAGAGAAGTTCCCTGGTAGTGCTGACCACATCAGTTTATCAAGTCCAAGTCCAATCATACACACACACACACACACAAGCAAGATTAGAGGGAACACCAAACCTGTTAGACTTGTTTGGCTGTTGTTGCATATTCATAAAATAGTAATGGTCACTTTGTTCAATCTAAGCTTCAAAGATACTTTAACTCCAATGTTCTGGTCTTCATTTTCAGTATATTTTGTACCTATTGTACGAACTCATCTATTATATACAGAGCTTACATATTTATGCTGTCTAAGGTAACTATGACTATGTGGCATATTCTTACTGTAATCACATATTAGTCTTGAAGTAAATAGCTAGGATACCTAATGAAATAATTATTGTAGAATTCATTAATTTATGGAGCTTCTGTTAACATCCTTACAATAAACTCTGTGTTGAATATCATCTAATCCCCATTGCAACCTTATAGATGGCCACCATTATTGCCTTTATCTTATGGATGAGAAAATTTATTAAGAAGGGACCTTAAGAATCATGGAACCCATTTTTTAGTTAATAAGGCTAAGTCCCAGGGAGCTAAGTGGCCCACATAAAGCTACATGGTCAAAACTCAGGTTAAAACAAAGCTCTCCAGACCCCATTGGAATGTTCTTACTACTCTACCTTCCAGACTCCTAGTGTAGTATGTTGCTGGAGAGATATAAACTTTCATTTGTGATTATCTTATCTTACCGAAAGAAATCAAACTACATAAGAAATTTCCTGCAGAATATTGTTAAGATTTTTTTCCTTTGGAAAAAAAATAAAATTCATATAAATGTGTTAAGGTTTTGACACTAAGCATATTTTTGTTACCAAGTTCTTGCCATAAAGGAACTTTGAGTCATAAGTATGAATTCATTCTATCACCATAAATTAAGTAAGGTATTTATAATACAAACCAGGTCTTGGGATGTAAGTCTGAAAGAGATAAATCCTAAAGCTGGTTTTAAAGAGGCTATGAAAAGTGAGCCAGGAAGGGAGAAGCCCTGTTTTGAATGCCAAAATCTGGAAAAAGTGAGTCATGAGGACTGTAATCCTGGGTCAGAGTCGGGGCTGCAGTAGTTGGTGTATTATTATAAAATCATGTTTTACTGTTGCTCCAAAACTCCCCCTCCTCCTGTGGACAAGAACTTAGGAACCAAAAGAGCTGAATCATGATCTATGATAAGCTATTTCTGCTGTATCTAGCATCATCTACATCTATCCTGAGCAGAAGAATTCCTAGGCTGTGGCACCACTTAGCTCTAGGTTAGAGATGGGGGGAACAAACGGTGGCACTTCATGTTTTAGTTAATTGCCCATCAATACAAATACCCACTTTGACCCATCTTAAGTGTCTGGTGTTATTTGTTTCAGCCATTCTGCAGCATGAATTTCTTCCACTATCATATATCCGGTTTCTTTGCATGTATTAAATAATAATAATATTTTCAAAAGTACACCAAAAAAGAAAAAGAATAAATTGTAAAGCTCTGGACAATGCACAATTTCACAATGAGCTCTTTAATTATTTAGAGGTGATTTAGGATTCTGTAATTAATTTCAAATCATATAAACTTAATAGCCATTATGCCTTACATTAACATCATATTTTCAAAAAATCTTTGCAACTCTGATAGCATATAGGTATGCTGCGTTAAAATTTCTAATAAGGCTAATAAATCGCACATGGAATTAGTAGATTGTGGAATTATGGAGCAGGCAGGAGATTATAAAACAAGTTGTTAAATTTGGGTAATTTGGCCGTACATAACCATTTCCCATCACTCCATTTCCTAGCCTAAAATGGTATAAAAGGTATGTCTTATAAAAGGAGTTTGAGGTTCTGGAGTCTTCTGGCTTGGTCAGTGCTTGTACTCTATTAGGTTGCTAAGACTACCAAACTTCAAGTGTACATCATGGGGAATAATAATAATAAGTCATCAGGAAGCCATATCCCATTCTATCTTCAGATATTTTTCATCTTACACACCTTGCATGGAATCTTTGTTGTGGTTGCTAATCCTGGAAACTGAAGTAGCCTTTGTTGTCTGGCCCAGAACAGTCAGCACATATGCCCCCTTATTTAATTTTTCTAAGCACCATACAAGGTAGTCAGAGAAGGTGCTATTATCATCAACCTATAGAAAAAAAGAATATAAGGCTTAAGGAGGTATTTACCAAGTTTGCAGAGGCAATATGTGAAAATATGTTTAAATCCAGATCTGTTGATTCTAATTCCTCTATTCTGCTACTGAGCCTGTGAAAAAAGGTTGACAGAGGCGCATACTTTAGAATGGGCAGGTGGTGTAGACCTAGCTAGATGATGAATTAACAAAATAATTAATTCCAAATTGTTCTGGCTTGTTTTCATCAGGCGAAACAATGTCCGCCTTTTTCATTTTGTGGGGATAACCCATACATTTTCACTGACTGCACTGCCTGTTTCAGTGCCTGCTTTCCATAGTCAAACACACAGATATCATCGTAGGCTAAACATAACTCAAGATATGGTACTCTGGGGAGGATTTGGCGAGGAGAACATATATAAAGAGTTAATTTATAGAGTGCAAGAATGAGTATAAAACATTAAGAATGAATATAAAAACAAACATTGGTTCAAATAAGTTAAAAACAAGACCTGTGCTCCTAAGAATATTATTATACAAGCAAGAGAAATATCCAATATTTATGAAGCATTGTTTTATTTTTCTTAATGCCATGTATCTAGGCAGTCAGATGTATGTCTGTTCTCCCAAGAGTATTATCAATTAATGGTGGCATAATAGTCACACATGATGAATTTTACTTTATAATCATATTGTCTTTGATAAGTGGCAAAGCCTAATGTGAAGTGCACTAGGTAAAAGGATGATAGAGAGTATACAGTGTAGTGCTAGCACTATATTCTAGTCAACAATAACAATGAGGCCTACTATGTGAATCTACTCATCACTTAGCCTGGGAAGACTTCTATGCTTGAACAAATGCAGTAGTTTACCATAAAACATGTAAGTATGAAGCACCCAAGAACAGTCCGTGTGGATTGGGGATGCAGTGAGCCTGGCTAGAAAGGTGAATGACATTTTACTTTAACATCTATCTGACAATGGGCCAATCTGAGAACTAATCAACTACTTGGCTAGGTCCTTGGGAATAATTAGGCTTACTTTGTTAGAAGATGAAAGTCAGTGAGAGCTCTTAGCCTTGATGATTCAGGGAGAGGAGAAGGGGCTTAAGTTGATTTGAATCCTAAACCATTCATTAATCCACTTAACCTCATTCATTTTAGATATGACTACTAATTTCAGGGCACTCTTGGCTTTTCTCTAGCTTTTTTCTCCGTTAGTGCTTTTTTATAAACAATTCCTTTCTTAGTTTTTCATTTTGTTTCTCTCTTGCTCACTCTTTCATTCTTGGGAAATGACTTTCTTCTTTCCTAGGATACCCAGACCATTGTAACTATGATGATTTGTTTCATTTCTGAGATTACCCAGTATGCTTTACAATTCCCTGGTATATTCATTATCCACCCAATGATAGTCTGTGAATTTAAGCACCAAAAATCATTATTAACTTACTTTGTGCCTTCTCTGTAATCATATGTCAAGATTTGGTGAAAATGTTACATTTCAACAAGGTTGTCCATGATTCTAGTAGCAGAATTAAATACCACACCTTCATCCGGGAGTACCTGGTACACAAGTCTATCAATTATTTCATTGTCTTTTTAAATTTTTAATATGCCTGTCTTTACAAATGAAATGGGAACTTCTTCAGGCAGGGGCCAAACCTTCCTTACTGATATAACCCCATCACCTACCATTGTCTTCCACTTAAGAGATGGTCAATGAATATTAGTTAGAAGAATTGTTTAAATGTCTTTTGTGAAATGATGAAAAAGGGAGAGCTGGGCCCGGTTATTCTTCTCTAGGCAAAGTGTTTGAGCTTGTGTTATTTGTTAGAACATAAATGAGTTGGCATTTACGCTTATGGAATAAGTTAGAAATCTATAATTGTAAATTCATGCTGATTTTAATGAAATCAAAACTCAAAGTGTGAAACCATCCAAATAAATATAATTTTCTCCAAACTGCTTTGATATGAAAAAGACTCTTTGGCATAGCTCCAATTAACTATCTTAGTCACCCACACAGAATCAAGAAGACTCCTTCCATCTGATTATAAGTTTCTACAAATAGCAAAAACACTCAAAGCATTCCTGGTTGTTCTCTCTGTATGGAAATTTTCACAACCCAGAGCAAATAGAATGGACTGATTCTGTCATTTTTGTAGACAGATCTGATCTATGTCTCACTTTTCAAGCTTTAAAAGTGCTACTGAATATGATTTTCATAGTAAAAAGAAATGATATAAAACATTAATAAAAATGATGTTTTCATACTTCATCTAATATTTTATGGCCAAGGCACATATTCAAAGCTTAATTATAATAGATTAAGTTTTTATCATAATACTATTGGTGTGTTCTAGTCTGCAGTTCTTAAGTGTAGTATTTAACGGTCTTTGTTTTTTGAAAATGTCAAGCTTTTGTTTTATATTCTTCCAACCTTTGCCCACTACTGGTATCTCTGCTTCTGTTAATTGTTCCAAACACCTGCTACAAACTCAGCCCCTGAACAAACAAAAACTACAGGGCACTTGACAGCCAAACAAATAAATACAGATATAGGAGTTTTATAGAACCTGCCCTCTGACTAAATCTGTAAACACTCAGGCTGAAAAACAAGATTGTCTGCAGATGTATCTGCTGGCAAATGGGGAAGAAGTGAGCCACTGAAGCCAGTTTATGGAGGCGGTGAAGGCATGGTAAACATGTCTGCCTACCCCTTGATAAGTTGTTCCAGATGGTTGCCTAGACACAAGACAGACTCAGTGAGCTGGCTCATTTCTACCATGAAGCGAAAGAAAGTAACTCTCCATCATGGGCCAGGGCAGGCTATGTCACTGTCCCTGTGTGATATAACACGCAAGTCGTTTGGAAGGTACCCACCCTTCACTATTTGAATGAAGGAACTTTTCCAGCACTGGGCATATATCACGTGTCTCCTGGTAAGACTAGAGCTTCACTAAAAGTAAGAGCATGGTCTTTGCCCATGAGGTGATACATTTCCTGTGCTAGCAACAGTGAAGACTTGGGAAGTGGTGAACAAAGAAACGTCTTGAAGCATCTCTTAGGCATGTCATGAAAGGGCACATTCAATATAACTCATACGAAAAAGTAATGTCTGATGGTGCTCAGGAAAGAGAGGGAGAGCATGGTGGTGCTTTCAGTAGTAATTTAGGAAGAAAGTTGCAGCAGATATGTTCATCACTGAATAGAAGCAAAGGAATTGTCTTCACTCTACCCCTGACCAAAAAAAAAAAAAAAAAAAAAAAGTAATGATCATGGTGAATGGAGTGGGAAGGTCTATGATCCCTTCTAACTAAAGAACCTAATTTTGAAAACAAATTTAACACTGAAAAAAAGACACACAGGCTGGGCAATCCCTTATTATTGAGATTATGTTTATTTCACAAACCAGGAAAAGTGAACATCAGTGTTTTGCTTTCTTTCATCTTTTTGTTCTTTTGTTGTTGCTACACAGTGAAAACTAAAACAAGGGCCCTTTCCTGTATAGAGGTAGAGAGGAGAAAAAATAAAGGTTGAGAAAAAAATAGAGGTGCAAAGAAGAAATGAAATTTCAGAAAGAACATTGAAAAGAACCAGTACTCAGGAGGCTGAGGCAGAAGGATTCCTTGAGTCTAAGAGCTCCAGGCTGCAGTGAGCTGCGGTTGTGCCACTGCACTCCAGCCTGGACGACAGAGTGAGACCCATCTCTAAAAAAAGAACTATTAAATGAAACAAAAGGATTCCTTGAGTTTTTAGGGACTTAAATGTCCGGCAAGATCTTGCGCTCAGAGAGACAGGTTGGTAAAATGTGCTGAAGCCAAGTGTGACTTGGAAGAATGCCAGCGGGAATGCACAGAGGCGCTTCTTTGTGCGGTATTGTTTCTGTGGGTAAATGCCAAGACTGGCCCTGGGCTAATTGAAATGAGCAGCTGCATGGGTCACATCAGTATAAGGAGCAAGTATTAACAGGTGCACGGGGGGCCACAGGCTTTCCCTTTGTCAATACTGAAGTAAACAGGTAATGCTGTTCATTTGTCTTCTTAAAATGTAAAACTTCAGGCTCAAATTGAAAGCAGCCCTGGGCATCTCCTGTGTGTCTGTCAATGAGTCTAGGTGCTTCCAGCTTCCCAAATTCAAAACCAGGCAGTTACTCATGTCCAGGAGGAAACAGAAGTTCAAGGGCTATATCTTCAGGTGTTGATGCTCAGGACAGACTGCAAAATCACAGGAACTTCTAGCAGGTGTCGAGTGTCTTTCTCCCAGATGTTACAGATTGCATCTTAAAGTTGTTTTTCTTCAAGAAGCCTCGTGTGGGGGGAGAAAACCTCTCTCCCATTTCTGATTCCATTCAGGGCCACTATAATCTTATTCTTGTTTGCTTGCTTGGGGCATAGAAAGCACCAAGGCCAGTCCTGCTAAGTTGTTGCCTTCCCTCTGAGTCTCTGTCAAAGAAATTGAACTAAAATGGTTGCTGGGAGTTAAAAAAAATTAACATTGTCACCACAGAAACTTCAGATTGGACCAAGGAAAGAATCTGTGATCGGGGCTTAATGATCCATCAAAGGTATAGGGTTTAATTTTAGACCAGAAATATTTTTCATTTATATTTATTAATGTGACATTTTTCAACAGAGGAGGAAAGGGACCTGCAAGCTATAAAACAGAATCATAAACGGTTGATTTCATCATTAGGGACGATAGTCATTTTAACTACACTGAGTTAGAGTGTTCAGGAGTTCACAAAGCATTCGTCTCTATCCCAGGTTCTTATTCCAAACAATCTGGAATTCTGCAATTTCCAGAAGGCAGACTGGGTAAATGTATTTTCCTTCTCTGCATTGCATACTACCTTAGCATTTTGACAAATCTGCTGTTTGATGTAACGCATTTTTTTTAAATTTTACATTCCTCATACAAAACAATACTGAAAGAACTAAAACATGTCTCTTTTGTCTTAATATTCAGAGTCACTTTTGTACCAAACTTATATAATAATATGCGGCTCACCTAGGACCTGCTCCAAGTGCCAGGAGAGATTACTAATAAAGCTAATAACAAATATCTTTTTGTTGACTCTCAGGTGAAGCTAAGGAAAACATGTGAGCATAGCTTGGGACTCTTCACCTTCACAGAATCTCCCTCTTCCTCCTGCCACTTGAAACCAAAGCTGTTGAGTTGAGCTGGTTATACTTTCTTAACTAGTATTTAAAGAATCAAGGCTGATTTTCTGGTTTTGCTTCATTTTGTTTTGTTTTAATGAAGAAAGTGTTGGCATGTACAAGACAGAGGACTCTCATTTTTGTCCATTTTACTAGAATTATGGATAATCTGGTATTCCACTTTAATATTCACGTGTTGGGGGAAAATGTTAAAGGTGAGGCTGTACACAGCTCAGAGTAGCCTCTGGATGTGTTAAAGAGAGGCTGTACACCTTGATTTGTGGAATCAGCATTGCCTGTAGCCGTATCATTTAGGCCAAGCAGCTGGGAGGCTCAGCCAACCATTTGTCTCTCTGGGCTCTCTGGAAACAGGAACATCTGCTTTTCTGAGTTATACTGTAAATTGAGCCTTGCTTTATTCTAGGTTAATTTTTTCCTGTATTTCTTCTTTAATTTTTTCCTGTATTTTCATCAGCCTCTTTGGAACCTTTCTGAATAGTTCAGTCATAAATTACTTATCTGGAGATTCCAGGACTGTGTTCATATTCTAGGATGGTAAACTGCATTGTCCAACTGATTGATTAATCAAGCTTTTATTAAGCACCCATTATGTGCCAGATATTGTTATAGATCCTAGAGGACTTTTAAGGCACTCACAGTCTAGTGGGGGATGCCAAAAAAAAAAAAAAAAAAAGTTTGTGATCAATTGCTCACAGTAACATGAGTGTGGTGGTAAAGGAACACTGACAAGGGTGTATCTAACTCAGGCTTGCAGATTAGAGAAGTTTTCCCACAGCAGTTTCTTTAGAGAAGGTACCTGGCAGGTAAGTTAATGTTTGCAGGAAGAGAAAAGAAACAGTTGGGATATTCCAGTTAGAGGGAACAGCATAGGTAGGAACAGGAGGCATCATAGAACACGGCTATTCAGGGATGAGGGGAAATGCAGTGCGGCTGGAACATATGGTGTATTATGGTGAGGTGGAAGATGAGTCTGGAAAGGTAGATGAAGCCATGTATGTTATTTTGGGATTTGGAAAACCATAGAATCTTTTAACTGAAGGCAGTGGGATATCAATTCAAATTCAGACACTGTTTAGCTTACTGTTCCAAACAATAAAAAGTTATTGATAAAATAAGAGAAAAGAATGACTATAAATGATGCATAAATACAATCAATAACTTTTATGTAGTAAATAAGGTAAGCTGGAGGAAAATACTGCGAAACACATATATTTAGTATGCACATTTGAGATAAAAGATATTTGTTAGACTATGATCTTTCCTCGCCAAATTCTTTGGCAATACTCCCTTTTCTATAATGGGCATTTTCCTCCTCAACACAGCCACTGATTCAAACAAAACATCTGCAACCACCACTGGCTGGATTCCCACCACTAGGTGTATTTCTAATGTGCTTTTCATTTATCTTTTTATTGTGTATTCTAGGGGGTTGCATATGGTAAGGGATGGCATATGAAACACAGGGCTTAATGTTCCCTTATGTATTGTGTGTAGCAGGGATAAGGATGCCTGTTTAAAGAGCTAGAAAATGACCTTGACATATTTAAGAATATATAATCTGAAATTTTTAATCCCAGAAACAGACTTGCAGGGCAATAAAAAGGGCTTTGGGTTTTTATTTTTCTAGGCAATAACCTTTTTAAAAAAATTTGAGATAGTGCTAGATTTGGTAGAAGAATGGGTCATGATAATGATTCTCAACTTGAACTTTCTTTTTTATTTGATCCTATAATAACATGCTAGGCAATCAATTGGGAAATGCATTTGTACCATCCAGGATTGATCTATTCTCCCAGGCCTTGTAAGCCAGGCTACCATATCCCGAACACTACCAAATCTGATCAGAAAGGTAAGTCTAAACTACTTGCAGGAGAGATGGTTCTCGGGTGCTCCTCTTCACCCATTTACCTTCATGTATTTTTGTTGTCCTTTCTTTGAAAACTGGATACCAGCTCATGACATTGAGTGCAGTGCCTGCCTCTGGTCTCCTTAGGGTTTGACTCCATTATAGGCTCCATTTCTGGTTCTTTTATTATACAGCATTTTAAAAATTCTGCTTTCATCTTTTACTTTAGTCCCCCAAATGCCTTAATTAACTCCTCCTCTTATTAGCTTCTAGCCACTAGCCCACTCTCCAGTTTTACCAATTGCTCACCATAGGGTGGGATCCAAAAGGACACAAAACTGAAAATTATACCGAAAGGGTGGTCATCAGTGAACAAGTGGCCTCCACGAGAGTTAGCTGTGGACTCAATGTATAATACACACAGCTGGCTCACAAAAGAGAGAGCTTGCAAAACAGACCTGGGAAAGGTAATGATATGTAGCAATTTGGGGGACTTACTAAGAATTATAAAGAGTTTTAGTATAAGTAGAAGATACACTCACAATTATGCTGGATCAAGTTCCAGTGTGACAGATATGGACATTCATGTTTGCTTGTGACAAAAACAGAGACAGTCAAACTACACAAACACCATGGGGACTCCCCAGTTACATGCAGGAAAATACATATGCTCTATAGTGGAACCATGCAAACTGTCAATGAATTAGTAAAGTTGCAGTTTTCATTAGAAAAAAGCATGATATTGATATACATGAAGCGGCAACAATATAAATCGTGGTCCTCATTAGCAATGGCACTTAATATGTTTCCCACCAGGCAGACTACTCTGCCCACTTCTGAGATCCACAGCCAAAAATATATGTGAAAAGCATCAAAAACGTTCAGAAGAAAGCCTCCAAGATTATGGAAGTTTTGGAAAAGAATACCTTTGAGGAAAGGTCAAAGATTGGGGATTATTCTGGATGAGAAACGATTTTGAGATTATCTATGAGTATTTTAAGTTTCTTATTCAGAGAACAGTTGATAAGCATTTTTTTTATCTACCACCACTAAAAGCTAAAAGTGAAACACAAAGGATTTAGGACTGAAAGGAGAAATGCTGGGTGAAGAGGGCTGTCAACCATTGGAAGGGTTATTTAGTCTCCTCCTAAAGCCTGAGTAGAATTTCAGTAACTTGGTGTGTGTGTGTGTGTGTGTGTGTGACAGGGGAGGAGGAGTAGGGGGGGTTCTTGTCTAAAGGCTAGGAATACACTAGCTGTTTCTCTTATTAGGAAGCTTCTGAGATATAACTGAAAGAGTTAAAAAGTTATTTTAACCATTTAGGTTTATACACTGACTTTGAAACGGGACAATAATCTGTAACACTGATACATTACCATCTGTCATTGTATTTCATGTGGTTCACTGTGTGTGAAAAATGGATGCGTGGATAAATGAAATAACATATTTCAGAATTATCAATTCTATCTAGCTGTAGCCCCAGTAGTCTTTTTGAAGGACAAGTAGAAGAAATGGTTTTGAGGGAAGTAAAAACAGTAAAGAATAGTACTTGAAATCATTTACAACGAAAGAAATGTTGGTAATTCTGGTTAGAATTCTGTTTTGGCACTAAGTAAAAAGGCAACCTTGAAATGACAATGTATTTGTCCATTTTCATGCTGCTGATAATGACATACCCAAGACTGGGGGAAGAAGAGGTTTAATTGGACTTACAGTTCCATATGGCTGGGAGGCCTCCAAATCATGGCAGGAGGTGAAAGGCACTTCTTACATGGTGGTGGCAGAGAAAACGAGGAAGATGCAAAAGCAGAAACCCCTAATAAAACCATCAGATCTCACGAGACTTGTTCATTACCTTGGAACAGTATGGGGGAAACCATGCTCATGATTAAAATTATCTTCTACTGGGTCCCTCCCATAACATGTGGGAATTATGGGAATATAATTCAAGATGAGATTTGGGTGGGGACACAGAGCCAAGCCATATCATTCTACCCCTAGCCCCTCCAAATCCAATGTCCTCACATTTCAAAACCAATCGTGCCTTCCCAACAGTCCCCCAAAGGCTGAACTCATTTTGGCATTAACCCAAAAGTCCGCAGTCCAAAGTCTCATCCGAGACAAGGCAAGTCCCTTCTGCCTATGAGCCTGTAAAATCAAAAGCAAGCTAGTTACTTCCTAGATACAATGGGGATACAGGTATTTGGTAAATACAGCCATTCCAAATGGGAGAAATTGGCCAAAACAAAGGGGTTATAGGGTCCATCCATGTCTAAAAATCCAGTGGGGCAGTCAAGTTTTAATGTTCCAAAATTATTTCCTTTGACTCCATGTCTCACATCCAGGTTACGTTGATGCAAAAGGTAGGTTCCCATAGTCTTGGGCAACTCCCCCACTATGGCTTTGCAGGGTACAGCCCCTCTCCTGGCTGCTTTCATGGGCTGACTTTGAGTATTTGTGGCTTTTCCGGTAGCATGGTGCAAGCTGTAGGTAGGTGGATCTACCATTCTGGGATCTGGAGGATGGTGGCCCTCTTCTCACAGCTCCAGCAGGAGGTGTCCCAGTATGGACTCTGTGTGGGGGCACCAACCCCACATTTCCCTTCTGCACTGCCCTAGCAGAGATTCTCCATGAGGGCCCCGCCTCTGCAGCACACTTTTGCCTGGGCATCCAGGCATTTCCACACATATTCTGAAATCTAGGTGGAGGTTCCCAAACCTCAATTCTTGACTTCTGTGTACCTGCAGACTCAACACCATGTGGAAGGTGCCAAGGTTTGAGGCTTGCATCCTCTGAAACCATGAGCTGAGCTGTACCTTGGCCACTTTTAACAACAGCTGGAGCAGCTGGGACACAGGGTACCAAGTCCCTATGCTGCACATAGGATGGGGATCCTGGGCCCAGCCCAGGAAACCATTTTTTCCTCCTAGGCTTCCAGGTCTGTGATGGGAGGGGCTGCTATGAAGACCTATTACATGCCCTGGGCACATTTTCCCCATTGTCTTGGAGATTAACACGTGGCTCTTTGTTACTTTTGCAAATTTCTGCAGCCAGCTTGAATTTCTTCTCAAAAACATGGGTTGTTCTTTTCTACTGCATCATCAGGCTGCAAATTTTCCAAACTCTTATGCTCTTTTTCCCTTTTAAAATGGAATGCTTTTAATAGCATCCAAGTCACCTCTCGAATCCTTTGCTGCTTAGACATTTCTTCTGCCAGATACCCTAAATTATCTCTCTCAAGTTAAAAGTTTTGCAAATCAGTAGGGCAGGGGCAAAATGCCACCATTCTCTTTGCTATAACACAGCAAGAGTCACCTTTGCTCCAGTTCCCAAGTTCCTCATCTTCATATGAGACCACCTCAGCCTGGCCCTTATTGTTCACATCGCTAGCATCATTTTTGTCAAAGCCATTCAACAAGTCTCTAGGAGGTTCTAAACTTTCCCACATTTTCCTGTCTTCTGAGCCCTCCAAACTCTTCCAACCTCTGCCTGTTACCCAGTTCCAAAGTCACTTCCACATTCTCAGGTATCTTGTCAGGAACGTCCCACTCTACTGGTACCAATTTACTATATTAGTCCATTTTTACACTGCTGATAAGCACACACCTGAGACTAGGAAGAAAAAGACATTTAATTGGACTTACAGTTCCATATGGCTGGGGAGGCTTCAGAATCATGGTGAGCAGTGAAAGGCACTTCTTACATGGCAGTGGCAAGAGAAAATGAGGATGATACAAAAGCAGAAACTCCTGATAAAACCAACAGATCTCATGAGATTTATTCACTACCATGAGAACAGTATGGGGGAACCACCCCCATGATTCAAATTATCTCCCATCAGGTCTCTTCCACAACATGTGGGAATTATGGGAGTACAATTCAAGATGATATTTGGGTGGGGACACAGAGCCAAACCATATCAGACAGCTTTATTGAAATCAATATGGTGGGTTAGGGTAACATATACTCTATCACTCTGAACTCCTTAATTTCTTAATCTTTGTTTCCCATCAACTTCAGATTAAATCTAAGATTTTAAATAAGATTTTTACATTTGAGAAAGTAAAATGTACCCTACGATTTTAACAGGTTGTCTGAGTAATACAATTTAAAGAGTAAGAGGGTATTACCTTTACCACCCAGGTACACAGATACTTAATTTCTATGGTATCCTAGTCATAAATTTTCTTTTAAATTATAAATACTTGTAATTCCATGTCCTATTCCAAGACAATTTCAATGCAACGAGTCTAAAACTCATCTTCTTCCCCAACAAACGACCACCTCCTCCCATATTGACTGCCTCGTGTCGTGGAAGTGTACCTTATCTCTAATTCTACTTCTCTATTTGTTTAAGTATACCTATATTTGTCAATTGTTCAGCTAGTCCCCACCGTATAATGTCTGCTGCCTCTACCCCTGCTTTCATAAGGCCACCAGACTGAATTTCCTAAAATGTAAATCTGATCATGCCTTCCACCGTGTTGAAAGTTTTCACAGGCTCCTCATCTTCTGTGTCAGTGGTCTTCATGTCTGATTGTTTTTCACTTATATGGAGCTCAGGGCATGACAACATACCAACTGAATCAAAATACACCCATACATGTATTTTTAAAGATTTGGAGACTACTATTTTATAAAGTAAACAAGGCCCTTCATCACTGGATTTTAATCTGCAACTCCTCTACATACTAGTTTAAGTTCCTTTAACATACAGAAACCTCTCATACTTGGAAGTCTTTGGGTGTGTTTGGAATGACTTTCCTTCCTTTCCCTAGCCCACTGGAAGCACCATTTTTTACTGCTCAAGACTCAGCTGCTTTTCTCAGAATATATAGCTGACACTCTTAAAGTTGAGCACGCCCTCCTCCCTGCTCCAGGGTATGCATTCCAGACTTTAACAGCATCACTTTGCAATGGAGCTATTTTGCCTTTACTTTCCCCACAGACTGTGAGCTACTTGATCTTGGAGCCTTGGTATCTCTTTCCTCTTTCTTCTCCACCCTTTTCTTTCCATGCTCCTGGATTTGCGCAGTGATTGGCATAATTTATTTTATTTTTTAGAGCCAGGGTCTTGCTCTGTTACCCAAGCTGGAGTGCAGAGCTGTGATCATGTCTCACTGAAGACTTGACCTCCTGGGCTCAAGCGACCCTCTCACTTCAGCTTCCCGAGTACCTGGGATTTATAGGTGCACACCACTACGACCAGCTGGTGATTGGTGTATAAAAGGAACTGAACATGTGTTCTTAGAAGCATAAGAAAGAAGAAAAGAGGATGAGATGAAATACTCTTGAGATGATGCTTTGGAAGTTTGCGAATTATTAAATTATCTTCTCTATAGACAGAGGAAGCTATAGCACTTGGCACCTGGACAGAGTGACATTTAAGATTGGATTGGCGGTTTGTTATAAAATAAAAAATTGTATTTGAGGCAAGGCATGGTGGCTCATGCCTGTAATGCCAGCACTTTGGGAGCCTGAGACGAGAGGATCACTTGAGGCCAGGAGTTACAGATCAGCCTGGGAAAATGGTGAAACCCCATCTCTACTAAAGATACAAAAATTAGCTGGGCATGCTGGCATGCACCTGTAATCCCATGAGAATTGCTTGAACCCAGAAGGCGGAGGTTGCAGCAGAGTGAGATTGCGCCACTGTACTCTAGCCTGAGTGACGGAGCAAGACTCTCTCTCAAAAACATAAAAATAAAAATAAAGAAATTTTATTTGAGGGGCACAAGGTTAAAACCTGATTTTGGATTCACAACCAATGAAACCAAATTAATTGATTTCACAAATTTGTTATGCTTATTTTAATGCACACATAGATTTAATAGGGAAAAGAATGAAGTGGCAGACTGTTTATTTCTTCATGTAATATTTTAAAAACTACACCTATTATTGAAAATCACAATACTTTCATTAAAAAGTCTATTTGTATACCAAGACAAACAGGAAAAGTAAATATCAAATTAAGTAACTTTTTTTTTAGTCAATACAGCTGAGTAAAATATATGTAAATATTGTCTTTGTTTTTCTTTTTTTTCCCTGCAAACAGAGGAAAAACTTCATAGATCAGAAATGATCTTCAGATAGGATTTGGAAAATAGACAGAAAGACTTTCAAAACTTCTTTTATATCCAAGGCAAGGATCTGACATTATCTCCTCAAGGTGAAATAACCTTGAATGGCCTGACATTTGCACAATGGCTTTCTTTTTGATCTGTCTGTAGTTCTAACTAATTACTTGAAAATACCTTTGCTATTTCTCTGCATCCCTCTTCCTATATTGTTTTATGACAATCTAATAAGAACTAAGCCTTCCCCACAAACCATACGTAAAATTAGATAAATTGTAACATTCTAATGGAAATACTAACTTTACGTCAAAAAGGGTAGATAGAGTTTTGGGATTATGCAAGATCAGAGAGAAGCTAAGACACAAACACTAGAAACTATTCTTGAATCTCCTTTTTTCAAGGATTATGGTTTCTCATGTGATGGGAGGGAGTTAAATTGGAAGGAGAAGTGATGAAATCATACTGTGGGCTTTTATAATGGACTCTGCAAAATTTCCCTTCCTCAAATCAAGCTAAGTATGAATATCACAATACAACGTGTCAGTAAAATTCCTAAGTTTCTGTAAGGCAAGTATATCAATAAGGGGTTGCTTTTGACTACATGTAACAGAAACCCAACCAGAGTAACAAAAGTAAGTCAATCACGGTGACAAGATGCCCAGAGACAGCCTAGACAGCTCAAGTTCAAGTCTGTGGAAGCATGCCCTACTGCAGTGGCCCCCAAATCATCAGTGGACTCTTTGAGTCTGTGATTTCATTCTCTTGGTCATCTGTGCTTTGGAAGGTTGGTCCACCTCTACCTCCCATTTGCATTTTTCAGGCAAGAGGAAGGAAACAATAGCAAAGAGAGGATAATCCCTACATCCGGAAAGACTCAGAAATCCTCTACTGATTAATTTTCATCATCAAAGTGGTGTGAAATGGCTATTCCTGGATGCAAGAGAGAAAGCTATGAAATAGAAACCCTTTGATTAGGCACAACACTGGTCCATATGCTGTTAGTAAGAATAAAAGAAAGAAAATATATTGAGTGGACAACTAGCAAGTTCTGCCACTCCAATCAAAAGCATTTATTTATGTCATATTTGTCCTTAAAAGCCTAAAGAATTTTTGAAACAGGATACAACTGCATTTTCACTTGATATATGGCATTCTTCATATCCAGGGAGTCATCGAAGAGCATACATTTCTTATTCCCTCTTTTGTAAGTCTGTTTGCTACATTAGCTATAATAATTTAGGGTAAAAATCTCAAATCTCAGAGTCATATCTGACCCTTCTCCATTGTTCCTTTCGGTCAATTACCATTTTTGGTATTTTGGAAACACCATTGCTATTTCAAATTCTTTTCATTCTCTAATGGCTACTATGCAATGTGGATGCTTAACTCTTTCTTTGATTTTTACCAAGCTATCTTGACTAAACTGTCAACATCCTCTCTTGTTTCTCCCCGAGTCCACCCTGTCTATTCCCACTGGAGTAAATCTTCTTGAACTTTGACATTAATTATGCTGTATATCGGTTCAGTATCTCTGATGGCTTTCTCTCTGTCAGGTAGATGAGTCACCATGAAACTAATTGCTAGTAAACTTAGATTAGGGATGATCTCTGTACAAACACCCACATTCCCTCTATCCTCTGATGGTTCTTCAATACTAAAGGTTAATGTCGATTGTGAAGCCTTTTCTAAATCTTTAAAAATATATGTGTGTATGTATTTTGATTCAGTTGGTATGTTGTCATGCCCTGAGCTCCACATAAGTGAAAAACAATCAGACATGAAGACCACTGACACAGAAGATGAGGAGCCTGGGAAAACTTTCAATACAGGGGAGGGCATGATCAGGTTTACATTTCAGGAAGTTCAGTCTGGTGGCCTTATGAAAGCAGGGGTAGAGTCAGCAGACACTGTACAGCGGGGACCAGCTGATACAGTTGAGAAATATGAGCATACTTAAACAAATACAGTAGTAGAATTAGAGATAAGGTACACTTCCACAACACTTAGGAGCACCCTCCTGGGTGCTCCCCCAGCGCTTTGTAGATATCTCTACTTCCTCAGTTATTACCTGTTACCTTCTGTGTTAACAGTTGTTTGCCTGTCTTCCTCAAGTGCAGCGACTATTCATTATATTCCTCACAGAACATGGCAGAGAATCTGACATGCAGAAGGTGCCCAATAAATGTCTGTATGACACTACCTGAATATAGTGATTACTGAGTTCATCTTGCTAAATATCAGAAGCCGAGGCTTCCGTAGTATAAATGCTAGACACATACATGGAACTCAAAACAATTTTTTTTGAGACCACAAGAAGGCAATTAAAAAAATGCCTTACCATCCAATATCTCTGACTATGGCCCGAATCCCCAATTTCCCGTCCTCTTTGAATCTCAGTATTTCACTTAGAAGAAATGTCCTTGTTTGCTTGTTGAGTGCTCATCTGTAATTGTTATTATTTGGCCCACGTCTACCTAATGGAACATAAACCATGCCTGATGCTCATCTAACGCAGATTAGCACATAAATGACTCTTAGAGAATTTGAGATAAAAAAAAATAACAGTAGTACTAATAACTTGAACACTATGTATCAGACATTATGTTAAATGCTTGCCTTAGATTGTTTCATTTAATCTGCAATAAAACTCTGTAAAGTAGGTATTGCCTCCGTTTTACAGATGAGAAAACTGTTACTAATATAAAGTTAAGTCATATGTTCAAGATCATTTTCTGCCTGATGGCAAAGCCAATGTTGCTAACCAAGATGTTCATAGTCTCAAACAGTTTCAACGGGAAAAGTGTAAGGGTGAATTGAGACTAAGAAAATTGTGTCTTGAGTTAAACAGTAATCAAGCTAAGCTTAAAAATAATAACTAAAATATGGTCTTGTCAAATATCCTTAATTAAGACTGGGGATAAATTCTTAAGTCATCATCTCAGCTCTGGACTTATTCTTCTATTTCTTTATTGACATCTCAGTGTCCAACTAGTGTAAAACACTGATACTCTTCCTAAGTGTAAGCAGGCGATTTCTTATGCTGCTGTGTTATACACATTTGTTTGGTTGCTGCAGTTTTCAGGTTGAGTATTCCTTTCTGGAACAGTTCACAGCATCTTGCTGTGCTGCACTCTGCGTTTTTCTCATGCCTTTTATTTTTGGATTTCTGGTTTTCTACGGTATTGTCTCTCAAAACAAACTTTTTAAATTGACACCTTAAGTAAGAACTACACACACACACACACACACACAAACACACAAAACATAACCTACTAGTCAATCTGCCTGCATTGCATCAGGGTCTATAAAAGCTATGGGTTCCCAGTTGTATTCAAAAGGGGAAGAGTTAATGTAATGTATGCAAAAGAATTGTCATACAAAAGAGAAAAAGCTAAATACGGTATATGTGGCTTGTTTCTTCTATTGAATGTGTATTTACTTATATAGCATCAATTTGTATTCATCTCTATTTTCTAAGTAGAAAAGATTACATGTAAATGTAGAGAATTAAGTCAAACCATGCCAAGAACGTAAAGTGCTAATCAATACAATTGGGAATGAATGATAATCAGTTCAGAAGTGGGTCCAATAATTTGTGTGAGAAAAAGAATTAGCCAAATATCCTAATAGGAAATTTGACTACGTAGGTTCAAGTCCTCATTTCTGAGGGGACAGAAATCTCAAAATAATCCTATAGCTTATAATGAGACACTAAAATTGCATACATACGATTCCAGTCGATTTGGGGAAAAAGCATTGACTTATGAAAAATTATAACCTATATGAAAGACTTGGAATTATGAAAGTTCCATTGATGTGATAGGGAGGATGACTATTAAATTATTGGCTAACTTGATATGCACTGGCTGAAGTTTGCATCATTTTGGACAGCGTAGCTAGTTCTTGTGCCCAACCAAGGTTCGTATAGTCAATACCACAGATCCTGTAAGTGTAATAAACGCAATATTTTTTACATTTTTAAAGGAATTACTATCAATGTAACCTTAGAAAGATATAAAACAAAGTATAGAAATTTTAAATTACATAATATTTTTGTTACAGCTTTAAGTATATTTAAAACAATATGTTTGACCCATGGTGAGAATTTTTGTCTGTTTTTAAAGTACTTGAAACTTTATTACATGGATTTTATTAAAATGTTTAGAAGAATTTGACTAAGATTCTAATCAATGTTTAAATGGTTGAATCTGATTTAATTTACAAGTTTTGCTTTATTAGCTGCTTAAATGGTGTTCAAATGTTGAGATAAATTGTATTTATTAGAATTGTGTGTTTAATAAATTGGGCATTAAACAAAGAATAAGTAGCAGCAAACATTATATTTTATGGCTCTCAGGGAAATGAAAGTTAAAGAAGACTGGTATGCTGCTACACCAGGGTGGGTGCCCAGAGTTCTGACATACATAGTTTTTCTAGGGCCTTTAATTTTTTTTTTATTCTCATCTTCTGGAAGTTTTAAAATGTCAAAGACAACATACTCATTCTGGAAGTAATACCAAAGACAAATAATATACTTGCTGTATTATCTTGATTCTGAGACTGTAGCCTCACATTATCATGGCATATTTATCCTGATGCTGAAACTTGCAGCTTTTTACCTCAATGTACCCTAACGTTGATGCTGACCACCTCTTGTTTTCATTACTGCTATACGAAGAATCCTCTATTCTTGGTACCCTAGATTTACAGGCTCAAATAAATGCCTGCATGATATGGTTGAAAGAAAGAGCTCCCAAACAGATTGAATCTAGGAAAATATAATCACCCTCATGCCCAATTTTTATCTTTAAAGATAGTATTAACTCTGATATGTTTGGAATTTTTGCTCAAGCATAAATAACTCCTAGTTCTTGACTATTCCCAGGAGCTAGAAAAAATAATAGTGACAATAATAACGGCAACCCTATAAAAGATGATATGGTAGACTGAAAAGCACTAGACCTAGAAAACTTGTGTTTAAATCTCAGGCCCACTACTTTCTGACTGTATGACCTTGGGCAAGTTAAGTAACCTGTCTGTGCTTTCATTTTAATAGTACCTATGTCACAGGGGTGTTGTGGGAATTACATGGGTGTGCAGAACTACCTGGTACATGGCAATTGTTTGGTAAATATTCACTATTATTACTAAAAGTTATTGAAGATGGGTCATATGAAAATGTTACATGCTTCAAATGAACTGTTTTACTTTAGGTGATTTAAACTCTTCTCCAGGGGCAGGGTGAAAAAAGATTTTGATAACGTATTATCTGAATGTCTTTTGTTCCCATTTTAATTTGTACTGTGTCCACTAAATTTGGCATAGTTAATGCCAACCACTTTGCCCATAAAGCCAAAATATTCTGTAATCATCCCTGTGATACCAATTTTGAGTATTCAGCTTCTGAGTCCAGAATACCAACTGTGTAAAAAGTGCGGATAATTCCAATTCACTTTTGAATGTAATGATCTGAACCAAACACAAAACCTAGTTGATCCAAGATGATTTGGTCTTTATAATTTTGTGCATTACGTGATCTGCACACCCAAAACAGGGGTATCTTTGAATTTAACATATTTTCCTTTTCAGAAAACAGAATTCTTTTAATTAAAAACATTTTTAAAAAGTTCAGTGTGTGTAATTGTTAACACCTGCTATGTGTTACCAACAGATGTTTCTTACTTACCTAAGGGAACTGTTATAATTATTCTATAAGCTTATTGGAATGGCATTTACCAAGATAGTCGGCGAAGTTTAGTTGGTGACTTTTTATGTCATGTTTGGTATTTTTTAAAATCCCTTCCCCTACTGCTGTCAATACCCACAAACCTACCCCAACCAAGCCTGCCAAAAGCAAAAATGTCATTTTGGGGTACCAAAATGCAAAACTGGCAATGATTATGCATATTTTAGTCTTCATGAAAAGTTACTGAAATTAAATCACGTGTACACTAAAGCATTGTAAAATTTACTCAGATTTACACAGCTATTCTTTGTACTGTTCAACATGGAAGTCTTACATCTTGATGATAAAAGTAAAAATATACCTTTCCCAATGATAATACCCTTCTAATAGCGTGGCCTCAAAGGAAGCTCCAGTAAAAATGAGAATTTTCTTTATTTTTCTGGCCGTTGATAAAGTCTTATAAACCCTAGGCATTCTGAAATCTTCGTTTATGATACTAATCACACAATTACCTACAGGCATGTGTTAAATTTGACACCGGTTTCAGCCAAATAATGGACCAGCTGCAAACAATGAATAAAGAGAGGCAGCTTCATTTATAACTGCTATTTCCACAGAGCTCTATTGTAATCATAGCAATCTGAGGGTGACTCATTAATTATTTGATGTTCTTTTTTATTATGTGCTATTGAGTTAATGAGTAATTTGTGTGAGATAATTCTCTGAACACATTGATTACTTGAGATATTTTCTGGGGCTTTCATATCAATGACATGCTGGATAGGTAGAAGATGCTATTCGCTTTTGTGTGCTCATTATAAGCAGGTTGAGATGAGCACAAACCAGTGCAAAGACATGTTAAAGTTATTTGATATAGGCCAACCCTAAGTCTGCCCAACGGGAGGCTGAATGCTCAAGGAGAGGCCTGTCACACAGTAGGTGCTCAATAAATGCCAGTTGAACTAATGACTATTAAATCTCTGCTTTCTAGTACCTTAAATTACATTAAAACCACATCTTAAAAATATCTATAATAATGTTTTTAAGAAAAAGTAATGATCAAAAAGACTTGCTAAAATTGTATTTTGTGCTAATGGCCTATTACAATAAACATGCAGATTGTTTTTGCAACTTACTGAAGTGAACACTAAACATGTTGGCCTACATAATTTCTATGAAATTGTTTAAGTGACGATTCAGAGAGTGGTTTGCCTAAAGTGATAGTTAAAAGGAAAACACTTTTGTATGGCATGTTTTACTACAGATGTAATTTTCAGTGCCCTGTTTCAGTTAAGGTGCAACATCTCTTCTGCAAAAATGTAGAATTGAGTTTCCTGTTTTAATTCAGTATACAGAATAGAAAATTTGAAATTTAATTTGACAATAGCAACAGAGTTGCTTTCAGAAAGATCACTTAAAACACCCAGCAATCGCTACCTTCATTTTTGAGAGTTTTATTTTCCCCATAAAAATAAACAGCAGGAAACGACCTAGCTCAGAGATCCTAAACGTAACATTCAGAGAAACATTTGGGGTGCTTTGTCTATGTTTGTTATGACGTAGCTTTAGAAAGTAAATGTCCTCACACACCTTTTTTTCTTTTCATGGATTTAACATATGCTTTCTAGAGATCACCTTAAATTTTGCCAATTAAGTGCAATCAAATAGTATAACACCCCGTTTATTAAAAACATAAATCCAAATGTAAAAAAGTGAATGGAAGAATCCAGCAGATATTTATTAAGCAAGATGAAAGTGAAATTACAAACACAGGTCAGCTTTAAACTCAGCACTCTGTTGGAGTGGAGGTGCACGGTCCTTCATCATAGGCAGCCTATGCGAGATGCGTCTTAGGAAGGGAGCTTTCGCCGCTCAGAAATCAAAGCTCCATCGAAGGTGTCCTACTGGAGGCATCGGACAACAAGCTAAATGACGTTAGGGCTACACAACACAAAGGGGAAAGCTGACAACAATTCAGGGGCTTTGAGTAGTCAAGACAATTAGCTTAGTACTTCAGGTCGATAAATGCTACAATTTATGGGCAATTAGCTGTAAAACGGCCTACAGCTGACACATTATTCCTGTCTTGTTTCACAATTTCATGGAGATTAAAGATAATCTAAACAGATTAAGGCCTTAATCTTTAATCCAGGTGAGTCATTTTGTTTGTAGTAAAAAGCATAAGAAATAGTTCTCAGCATATTATGTGAAAGAAAAAGTGAAAACCTTGTTTGGTCTTCCAATGGCAAGGATAGTTGAACAGCTTCAAGAAGCTGAGAGAAGTTTGTTCCCAATTGACAAGTATTTTGACATATAGATAAACAAAAGCAAAACCAGCTAAATCTTAAAAGATCATCTGCATAAGATACTGACAATTATAATTTTACATCCACATGAATTTCAAGCAATTGTTAATGGGGACCAGCAGGGCTGCATTAAGAAAACCACTTTTCACTTCTCTCTCCCCCACACATTTTTAATGTGTCTTGTTTTGTTTATTTTGGTTATGTAAGTCCTTTCTCTTCATGAAACAAGTGTAAGGCTCTAAGGCTAAAATAATAGTTATTTTTGTGGGCCCCAAATAGCTATTTTTGAATTTCTTTCTTTAGCATATCTCAAATCTGGGGAACATGGGACTTGAAGATTCCTAACCATGAAGCATTTGTAAAAATACATATCATTCACTTTTCACAGAACCATTTTCTTAAAAATAAGAGGCAATATCCAGATTCACATGCATGTTCATAATAAAGCTTTGTTTTAAAACAAATCCACACCAGCATTATTTTCAGCTTAATATTTTGGCCCCAACCCAAGAATCCAGGTATAACATTTAATTCTCATCTGTAATGCATATATTGTAAGGACAAAATATATATGCAAATAACACTGGAAAATATTGTTTCCTATACAAGTGATCAAGAAAAAACAAAGAAAAAGAAAACCCATAGCACTAAGTTTGCTGTAGTGAAAATATGGTTAATAGTGCCATGTAGAGTTAGATTTGTTGAAAAGTAGTTCTATTACAAGGAGCAAAAGCAAAGAAGCAAGTTTGTGGGCAACCCAGAAGAGGGGATCATATTCTCATTTCCTTAATTGTAATTTAAATAATCATTCTCCATAATTTCTGTTTCTAGAGCTTTCTTCTTTGTATGCTATCATGTAAGGTAGGACTATTTCACCTTAAAAAATGGAAAGACAAATTTCAGCCTAAGAGTGATGTATTCTGAGTCGGTGATTACTTAAAACAGTGAGAGAGGAAAACACATCAAACTTAATGCGTTTACTTTTTGAACATTAAAATAAATGTCAGGTAAATACAAAAAAATATATAATCACTAGCTCTCAGCTTTTTATCAATCCCTTTGTTTCTCTTCTTCTAGAAGATTCTATGAGCATTATGTTGCTCTGATCAAAAGTAACCTCATTACTCAAATACCATCACAGCTTCAATGTGCATTATAGTGATTTCAGTAGATTCACACTCAAATCTTTTCAGTGTCATACATTTATTAAGCCATAAAGTTATTAAACCCTCAGCTCTTGTGGAGAGATCTGGGCAGCCTTTATACAACAAGTTTAATTTACCGCTTAAAGATTATCTCATAATTGTGGTAACAGATTTTTAAAGTAACCCTTTGGAAAAAATTTTACATGATACCCAAAGGCACTAGTTCACATAAGGGGTGTGGCTGAAAAAGCAAAACGAAGCCATTGTGTAGGTAAAGAGCACACCAAAAAAGGATATTAAAAGGAAACCTGTTAAGCTTTAAAGTTATTCTAAAAATGGCACTTTTCACGTTGGTATAAAATGAAAGTGCTTTAAGATGAAATTTTTATGTTTTTTTTAAAGCTTAGTTTTAACCCCCTGAAAATAGGGGGTTATAACAAGAACACTGATAGACTCTAACTTATAGCGGCAATAAGTAGCTGATGTCACTAAAATGCTCTGTGTGTGTCTTTATTTTTTAGTATTTTTCATGTTGATAGACTTGCTTTATCTATCTGTGTATCATTAGTGAGATTTGCTTTTCAATTCTTTACTAGAAAGTTACAGCTCATTTAAAATAGCCGGTAAATACAGAAAGCATAAATATACAGTAAGTTTAAACACTGATTGTACTAAATGCAACAATACAAAGAAGCAAACGGAACACAAATGGTAACACAATAAAACTGTATTACATTTGTGCTTCAAATATTACAATACATTATATACAATAGTCCAAAATAAACATCTCATGCCAAGTGACACAAAAACGAATAGCAAGCAAAAAAATCCAGCAATATGTACATTACTTTTTTCTTTAATAATAAACATTCAACTCTGAACTGGGGCAATTTCACTACATACAGATGCAGTGCGCCTTTTATTCCATATAACCATCCTGCCTTCCTATATCTACGCTATTCAGTAGGTTCCTGTGCCGATTCTTATATACATGTGGAGCAAAAAAGATAAGAGAATGTAGTGCTTTGTATTCTTAATGCCGTGATGTTGATAGATCAGCGAACCTGGGGTGCATAACCTTCTTTCATTAAACCTTCCTCGTAGTCCGTCTGGCAAAGGATCATGTTATTCTTTAGGAAAAATTTGTCTCCAACACAAAATCTGAAAATATTTTAAACAATAAAATGTGGTTAAGACCATTTCATTTGGATCTATAAATGTGAAGATTTATTTTCCTAATAATAGTTTCGCATGGTAATTCTCTGAATCTGAAAAACTGGCTTAGACAGTTGTCTTCACGATCAGAATGAAACCATTTACCATTTACTTCATTTAATGAAATGTTGCACACATTTGAAATCTTGCCTTTGCAGGCAAAAATTGTAAGGATATTGAGATATATACTTTGAGCACGAAAGATGACTTGCTTTTTTTTTTTTTTCCCCCACATTGGAAATAAAAAAAAATGAAAGGAACTGATCTATATTTACACCCATTAAAATAAAAGAAAGAATGGTAATAATATTTCACTGCAGTAATTATGGATGATTTCATCTCTGGCCATTTAGGCACTTAATAAAAAAGGAAAAGGCATTAAAATGAATCAAACAATTAGAAAATAGCCCATTTTAAAGCTTCCCATTTAAAGCTTTCTTTTACTCCGTTATTAAAATGTGATTAAATTTTAGTAATCTAGAAGTAATCATTCTGAAGTGAGAGTTGCTCTAGCATTAGACGCTGATGCTGAGCCATATTCCTTTGTTTGTGGCAAGTTCTCTAACATGAAATAGTTGATGTCATTTCTTAGAGCACTTCCAATTTAACCAAAGGGAGTAACTTAAATGAACTACTTAATATTGATGTGATAAATTAAATGAGTTTCTAATAGCTAATTATGCATTTTATTTTATAAAACATTATTTAATGTGCAAGCCTGTAATGTTTTTAATAAATGTTCTTTTTGTATGATTTCCCCATGGTGACACTTTGGACACAATTAAGGTCAGAAATAAATGCTTTTTCTGTTTCCGGTACATTTAACAATAAAGTAACTCTGGGGAGATCTGTATATATATTTAATTGTAACAATTTAACCTTCAAACAGTGGTGTCTGGTAGAGTTGACCCAGTAAAACTACTTGTAATTATACAAGTTGACCTCTCTGACCTTTGATAGTAGTCTCTCTTTATCAGATAGTCAATTTCAAATGATGTTCCAGCAGAAACCTTAGTGGATAGATTAAATTGTGTAGTGAAAACCACCCTTTAATGTTTTGTGAAGTTGAAGGTTTAAATGAGGAGCAGTTGGACTGATTTACATTTGCAAAGATTGGAATGCTAGACAAACAGTGAACCTATTTTTTTTTCCAACTGGGTAGCTTTGGAAATTTATCCTTATACTAGCTAAGTAGATAGAGGGGAAAATAGTGTAATTAAAAAAAAAAGTAGATTGAAAAGAATTAGCTTTCCTCTGAAAGGAAAATTGCTCTGTTTATTTGTGGAATTTACTTTTTTCCCCCAGGATTACTGCCTGCTGATGGTGTTGATTGAAAGCACAGACTATGCACTGATCTTGAAATCCTAGGGTTGTCTGTGGTCAAAGCTACTGGATACAATAAATAATTCAAGTTTGGGGCTTTAAGTATATTTTCTTTGTATTAGTTGTAACCTGTATCCTTTAAATGTTGCCCTTCAATAATGATGTTTGTACAAACCAGTTTGACAATATCCTGATGACTAGGATATGTTGAATAAAAGAAAATATTTCTCTTGTTGAATAGACCTAAGTAGTCAAATTGACAGCTTATTTTTATGCGAAATTATATAAAATAGCATGTAGAATATGTTTACTGTTCAAAGTCATAAATTTATATTACTGTTGAAATTAATTTCGACTAATAGGCAAATAATAAAATGTCACCAAAAACAAGTAGATTCAATAAAACACTCTTGTGTTCCAACTGATATTACTGAATCATTTTTTCTAAAAACAATTTAATCCGGAAATACTCTAAAATCTTTTAACTCCATATTATTTAAAATTTTGCTTTACTTTTTTAGTAAGCCCTAAAATTCTACTAGCCATCAAATAAAAATGTTTTCTTTGTCATGTTACCATGTTATGTCATGCCATTCATGCCTTTAGAGGCCTTCATGTTTAGAAAATTTATATTTGTAGAATAATAAATTCAAAGTAATTATAGTGAGAAAACACAAAACCAAGAGCCTGGGGATCTGTCTTGAGTTCTGCCTCTCTCACCTACCCGTTGCAAGACCTGGGTACAGTTCAGACCATCCCTGTCTCAGTTCCCCATGTGTAAGAGAAAAAGAGCTCTACAACTAGATTATAGAGAAGTTCAAATGAAAAGTGTCTGAAAGGCAGAGAGGTATAGTGCAACCCGTAGGGTCCAAACTCTACCTTCCCACTTTCGATAATTGAAACTAAAACTTTGGTTTTTAATACCTGTGACATCAGTCGCCTTTGTAGGCTTGTGGCAAGGAGTAGAAATGAAATATCTAAAATCTTACCTCAATGTTTGGAATATAGGTAAAACAGCCACCTTTTCATACTTACCATGTGCTAAATGCTAAGCATGTATGTTCATGATCACATTTATTCCCTACATCCAACCTAGAAAGTAAGCATTATCATGGCTTTTTACAGAGGAAAAACCTAAGATTCCATTCCAGAATTTAAAAACCCTGCCCAAGATTCTATAGTTAGAACATATGTAATAAGGGAAGGAAAATAACCTACGTGTTTTTGGATTCAAGACTCAAGCTTTTACCTGAGGGCAGTAAAGCATGCAGGCTACAAGAATAATGTGAAGATTAAATGGCAATACAGGGTATAACTGGGTTTTTTGTAGGACTATTATTCTTTTGCATAACTTTTCTTTTTTTTTTTTTTAGACGGAGTCCTGCTCTGTCGCCCAGACTGGAGTGCAGTGGCGCAATCTCGGCTCACTGTAAGCTCCGCCTCCCGGGTTCACGCCATTCTCCTGCCTCAGCCTCTCTTTTGTGTAACTTTAAAAAAGTCTGCCTACTATTCAATTAGGTGGTATATATACAGCAACAGACGGAGAGAGAGAGAGAGAGAGAGAGAGAGAGAGAACTTTTCTAAAATATCCCTACCTGACACATTTTATTACTAATATGTTATCAACTGGATAAAGTGCATTTTATATGCATTTCAATTTATACTTAAAGGTCAAGATGAAACAGAACATAGATGAGCGATGTCACACTTGCACATGTGACTCAAACAAAACAGCCTAGAAAGCTGTGGTTAAGAGCAGATTATGATTGGTATGCAATTAAGGTTGATATCCTCTTTAAAAAATGCTTCATATATCCATATAAAGAAACTTGAGAGACAGCAATACAGAGAGTACGTATTTAACACATTAAGCTGTAACTGTGATTTTGTAAGAAATGCTCATTTCCAGTGTTATTTAACCAACTTCTTATGAGATTCAGCATTTGCAGGGAAAAAAAAAAAAAAAAAAGCATTACGAAAGGAGTGATAGCCAGAGGATACTGCAAGTATATTAACAGGCTACAATTACTAAAAATAAACATAATCTTTCTTGTAATCTGACCCTAATTACTTGTAGTATGCTCAGTTCAATTAGTTTTACCCTCATTTAAAAAAAATTATGGTAAGGAATAAGAAGATGCCCCATTGGATTATTAAGCCATCTGATTCGATGTTTTGGAATTAATATTAGATTTAATTTCTAGATATTTTTGAGTGATTCTTCATATAGTCTTAGAGACTTGAGAAGTATATGAAACAAGCACAACTAGTAAATCATCCTTATAAAATATAGTGCTTAATTTTAAGCAGGTTATCAAAAGCCTATGCTAAGAAGCCTCCACTGGTAACATCCCTTTTAAGAAATAAAAATGTTAGCCTAGCCATCTTCTTTCCCTAAAGTTAGTGACTGACAATTATGATTAATTTCTATGTTACAACACTTAGATAACAAGGGAGATCCAATCCATATTTCTAGTGTCTATGCTTTCCTATTCCACATCTTCAGTTAACTGTAAGTTAGAGATTTCTATACTATACTGTTTTCAGTAAGAGTTCTGGGTTGCGTACTCATTCCACCACTATACACCTGTGAACAAATTTACTGTCTTTCCCACTGACAATCTGGTTGTCATTCTACATCTCACCGCTAACAACCCTTACTGTATCAAATTACGCTACCCACACCCCAAATCTTGCTATACATTATTCAAATTTACCTTACGTTAACTCCACTGTATCTATTCACATTTATATGCTCTTAGTCAGACAATAAAATACCTCTGTTGAAATGAACCTGACTCCAGAGAGGGAGACCAGATTCCTTGGGTTTAAATCTTTTTATTTATTTATTTATTTATTTATTTTTATTTTGAGACGGAGTCTCGCTCTGTCGCCCGGGCTGGAGTGCAGTGGCCGGATCTCAGCTCACTGCAAGCTCCGCCTCCTGGGTTCACGCCATTCTCCTGCCTCAGCCTCCCGAGTAGCTGGGACTACAGGCGGCCGCCACCTGGCCCGGCTAGTTTTTTGTATTTTTTAGTAGAGACGGGGTTTCACCATGTTAGCCAGGATGGTCTTGATCTCCTGACCTCGTGATCCGCCCGTCTCGGCCTCCCAAAGTGCTGGGATTACAGGCTTGAGCCACCGCACCCGGCCGCTTTTTGTATTTTTTAGTAGAGATGGGGTTTCACCGTGTTAGCCAGGATGGTCTCGAACTCCTGACCTCGTGATCCGCCCGTCTCGGCCTCCCAAAGTGCTGGGATTACAGGCTTGAGCCACCGCGCCCAGCTGGGTTTAAATCTTGAGTCTACCATTTTCTTCTAACTGTAATCTTGGGCAAGTTACTTACATTTATTATACTTTACTTTCCTCATCTGTCAAGTGAAGCTAATAACTATCTATTTACGGGATATTTTGAGTATTAAATGAGTGAGTACATGTAAAATACTCAGAACAGTGTTGGGTGTTTGGCTAATACTTTATCAGAATTCGCTATCATTCCTATTTGATAATGATAATCTTTTCACCTTTACTTAAGGTGTTCCCTAGCAATAAATACTTCTCCCCTTTTTCTGTCTACTTAAATTCTAACAATCCTTGTGTTCCCATTCGCTCCATCAACATCCTCTGACCATGTAAATTTGCTTATTCTGCTCTTTCCCAAAGCACTTATTTATTGGTGTACTGTTTATTTTGGTGTTTCAAAATTTCTCATGAAAGTGTAACTGGTTTCCCATTATAGTCAGCAGTTCTGCGGTAAACGACCACAAGTTATATTTCTTTTGAACCCTTTGCAGAACCATCATAAACTGTACTAACACTTAAGGTGTGTGGTCAACAAAAATTGGTTAAGGTAGATTTATTCCAGAAACCAATAGCTTTAAATCACAAATGTATTTTAGATGAGTAGTTTAAATTTGTATTCATTTTGACTTTTATTTAATGGCTTTTCAAAGACTAAGTTTTACCATTTCATTTCCTCTAGGTGCTTGATCTCCTTCTACTCCTCCATATGCCTCCCAAACCGCTTCTCTAATCTCTGAACATACTGAGCTGCTTTTCATTTCCTAAACACGTCAAATGCTTTCACATCTGCATGCCTTTGCACGTTGCTCAATTTGCCCGAAAATTCCTTTCCTCACTGCTCTCTGGCTCCCTCATCTTCCCCAACCCCCAGCAAAAACACACTTCCTATAAGTCAACCAGTTCTAGGGAGTTCTTTTTTTAAGACTCAGCACATCCGGCCTTTGATGCTTCCCTAACACTTCAAGAAGGATGGCTCTCTCTTCCCTCAGTATAGATGTATTTAGCATCGATTACACTCTTCTGTAAGTCTTTGATGTCCTGTGTCTCCCATAGCTCTGGACACCTCTAAGAAATAAACTAGATTTTATCAATCTCAGCTTCCACAGAGCCTAGCACAGTGCTTTATTCTGAAAAAAAAGAAAATTAATTGTTACATAATTGTACTTATTTGGGAAAATTTCATCACAAGCTTTTTTTCCCCCTTTTCTTACAAAACTATCATTTAGTTTTACTGAGTTTTCTAAGAAGGGACTGATTCACCTTTAAGAAATTAACCAGTTATATAGAATCTTCCAATTCTGAATGAGATTCAAGATACCATAAAACAAGCTTAAATAACCCTCCTGTGGTACCTTTTAAAATAGAGAAACTAGCAGAATTTTAATGCAGGATTCACATTTTAGCTATACTCCTCTAAAAGGGGCAGAGGAGATCTATATATAAGGAACAATCAATCCTGAAAGGTTATTACTACTGTTACTTTTTGAAATGCTTTGGATCTTAATGATACTTTGATTTAAAAGTTAAGATGAAATGACTGCTGAATACAATTCACAAACCCGTGTAATTCCACAACTTCAGAAGTCGATAAAGTTTGCTTAAGGGAAAATGCCTATGAATTACCTATTTGCCTTGTGTTTCACTTGAAAAAGTGCAATATTGTGACAATGATTTGGCTACTGGAAGTGGGACATGGGTTTCCTAGAGGGGACTGAAGCAAACTTCAGAGTAAAAGGAGAATCTCCTGTATTAAAGCCTTCTGTATCCTGGGTAACAAAATTTGTCTGCTTTGCTTGACTGATGAAGATTAGCTGACTTCTTGCATTAAAGAAGTTTGTCTTGTAAGGGCTGAAGTGGCACGACAATAACTAAGTGCTAATTGTGCATAACCAGCACTAAAGATATGCAGTCCCATTATGGCATGTAATAAATGAAGCGAACACAGAAATATATTAGGTACTTTAATAATGATACTAGAATAGTATTTTGCAGCAATAAGAATGTGAACAGTTTTAGAGTCAAAATTTAGGAGTGTTTGTCTTACTTGACTGAGTTCTCCTGAAGAGACAGACTTAATCGTGAATGCAACTTTTTATTTCAATGGCGAAATAAAATTGATATATGATTTGTAAATAACATTAACAACCTACAATTACTTTGCATCATAATAGAATTTAGGCTGGGTTTAGCACTTGAATGATGTTTTTATTTTCTATGTAGAACATGGATAAAAAAGGTAAGCCTACTTAATAGAAAAAAATGGACAAAGGATATAAACTGCCTACTTCTCTAAAAGAAGGAATACCAAAGGGCCACCAGGAATCAGATAAATGCCAATTGGAAATTATAGTTAGAAATCATCCCTCAAGGTGACAAGGATTTTTTTTTAAAAAAACATAATTCCTAGAGTGAATGTGAGGGAATATATAGTTTTATAGATTTCTGCTAGGAGGGTAATTGGTATAACTTTCCTGGAGATCATTTAGCAATGTATAGCATATGCCTTCAAACTGTTATACACCTGGTTTAATAAATTATGCTTCCACGAATTTAACCAGATAGAGATATGAGCATTTGTTTTTTATGCAATCTGAATATCTACATTTAGCAAGAAGCACTATTATGATAGAATGTCTTGTGGGAAAGTCAAGTTAGTGGAATATTATTTGGTAAATTACAAAAATAATTAATTTTTGAGAAACTGTTGTGTTCCTGACATTTACATTATTTCATTTAAGTTTCAAACTCTGCAAGAGAGGTATTAGTGTTTCTATTTTATGTGTGTGGGAATCAAATTGAGAGAGATTAAGTAACATACTCAAGATCACACAGCTAATACATCCGTTAATATATGGCGGTGCTGAAATTTGAACCCCGTTCTTACTATAAATGTCACATTCTTTCTACTATTCTACAGGGTCTCATAAGGTCCATTTTTATATTGATAATACTGATACTATTTACAGCATAAAACTTTTGAAGAAACAGCTTGTATATCTGATGTTAGAAGACAGGTGAAGCTCTGTCCATTAAACTGAACTTCAGGAAAGCTTAAAATATCTTAATAATTTTTAATGGCAGGTAAAAAGGCGCACAATATAAATTGAGTGAAAAAGTCCAAATATCAAACATTAGGATTCTTCCTTGTAACTCTTCTTTTATTTGCTTAAATGTGAGTATAATATTCATACAATGTCATTTGTCCTATATACATAGAAACATGTATAGCTGACTATATATCAAAATATTAAAATGTTTTCTTTTAGAATAGTGAGACATGGGACAATGTTTTGTTTTTATCCTCTTCTATTTTCTAAATTTTCTACTATGAATATGTAATCATTTATAAGTAGAAAAGCAATCACTTTATGATTCCATAATGGGAATTGCATTTTTTTTTTTTGAGACGGAGTCTCGCTCTGTCGCCCAGGCTGGAGTGCAGTGGCCGGACCCCAGCTCACTGCAAGCTCCGCCCCGCCGGGTTCACGCCCTTCTCCTGGCTCAGCCTCCGAGTAGCTGGGACTACAGGCGCCCGCCACCTCGCCCGGCTAGTTTTTTGTATTTCTTAGTAGGGACGGGGTTTCACCGTGTTAGCCAGGATGGTCTCGATCTCCTGACCTCATGATCCGCCCGTCTCGGCATCCCAAAGTGCTGGGATTACAGGCGTGAGCCACCGCGCCCAGCCAGGAACTGCATTGTTACTGGCTGCTGTTAGTTGATCAGCATGACAAGTAAACCAAAGTATTCTAAATTTACTACTCATACACCTTTAAAATGTATAAAATACATATATACACGTACATAAATGTGTCAAATGTGTCAGTACGGATGTGGGAATGTTTGTGTTTGTATATCCTTATCCCTTCCCCAAACACGTGCATTTGCCAATTTACTTTTGTCTAAATGTTACCCTAGACTGAATGAACTTGCTTTGATTCTCAGTACTTGTTGGGAAGAGTCAAGACATTGTAAGATAACATCTTAAATGATTGTCTGGGTAACTATTATATTATAAGGTATATTAGGCCACAATCTGAATATCTACATTTAGCAAGAAGCACTATTGTGAGATAATGTCTTGTGGGAAAGTCAAGGTAGTGGAATATTACTTGGTAAATTACAAAAATAGCTAACTTCTGAGAGCCTGTTGTGTTCCTGACATTTAATACAAATTATTTCATTTAAGTTTCAAACTCTGCAAGAGAGGTATTAGTGTTTCTATTTGATGGGTGTGGGAATCACATTCAGAGAGATTAAGTAACATACTCAAGATCACACAGCTAATACATTCGCTAAGATATGGCGGTGCTGAAATGTGAATCCCGTTCTCACTGTAAATGTCACATTCTTTCTACTGTTCTACAGGGTCTCACGAGAAGATTCTGCATCAAATAGTGCCTTTCAGAGTAAATTACAATAACTGAGAACTTGATGCAACTAATATTTATTGATTCTATACTCCGTCCAGGTGTTCTCACAGAAACTCAGTGATTTCATTTTCATTAAAATCTATCAAGTGTTCTAATTTTTGAAATGTTGTATTTTTAATATGTACATTTTAATATTCTAAAATCCTCTCCATTTATCACATAAAATAGGTGCCAGTAGTGTATAGTTTTCACAGAAATAAAAAAATATAACTTTCAATAAGAAAAAAATGGAATTAAGTGATAATACTTTCGAGCTGAAAGAATTCTCTGAGATGAATTAATTCAGCTTCATATGTTACAAATGAAAAACCTGAGGTCCAGAGAGGGAAAGTTTTGGTTTAAGATCACACAGCTTATTAGTGGCAGAGCCCATATTAGAATTTAGGTCTCCAGATTCCCTGTTCAACACTTTTTCAAATGCTCCTCTCCAATGATGATAATTGTTTAATTATTAGCTATATCTGGCCTGATTCTCAAAGATAACTGAAATAACTGCAAAAGTACATATAGCACAGGGTTAAAATTTAAGGTAAACATCTACAGTGGGTGGGGGTGGAGGCTCATGCCTATAATTCCCACACTTTGGGAGGCTGAGGTGGGAGGACTGCTTGAGGCCAGGAGTTTGAGATCAGCCTGGGTAACATAGTGAGACTCCATCTCCATAAAATATGAAAAAAAAAAAAAATTAGCCAGGCATGGTAGTGCACATCTGTACTCCCAAGTACTTGGGAGGCTGAAGCAGGAGGATTGCTTGAGCACAGAAATTGAGGCTACATGAGTCATGTTAGCGCCACTGCACTCCAGGCTGGGTGACAGAACCAGACCTTGTGTTAAAAAAAACAAAAACGGCCGGGCGCGGTGGCTCAAGCCTGTAATCCCAGCACTTTGGGAGGCCGAGACGGGCGGATCACAAGGTCGGGAGATCGAGACCATCCTGGCTAATACGGTGAAACCCCGTCTCTACTAAAAATACAAAAACTAGCCGGGCGAGGTGGCGGGCGCCTGTAGTCCCAGCTACTCGGGAGGCTGAGGCAGGAGAATGGCGGAAACCCGGAGGCGGAGCTTGCAGTGAGCTGAGATCTGGCCACTGCACTCCAGTCCGGGCGACAGAGCGAGACTCCGCCTCAAAAAAAAAAAAAAACAAAAACAAAAACAAAAACAAAAACAAAAACACGAGAGATAAGGAAATTAAAATATAAAAAATAAGAAGAATACAAAATACCTGCAACAAATTCCTGTATATTTGCTTCACTGACAATTTATTTGCTCACATAAGTCATACAAAAAAAGGAGATATTTAAAAGTACTTTTTAAAAGACAGGAAAATAATAAAAGAAAGGAATGAGTAAAAGAAGTCAAAGTTTACAGAAGTGTTTCCATTTTCTGTTATGTGTTCTTTATACGATGCTTTTCTTTCAGGTAGAAGTAAGTCTTAAAACCTTTCTTCTCCTTAGTGGTTTGTTTCTGGCATAGGATTAAAGTTTACAGAACAGAAAAATGCTGAGATTAATTGCTTTAAATGTACGAATATAATTTCCACCTATTAAATCAATGGTCAGCACAGAGAGGCTTACCATTTTTTAGAGACCAAAAAGAGATCTGCTTACCTCTGATTACAAAGCTGACATGCAAAGCAGTCCAGGTGGTAAACATTGTCCTTGGCACGCATCACCATCTCAAAGGCAGGGATGAGCTTACTACAGGCAGCACAGTTTCCCGTTACACCGAAGAGCCTAGAATAAGAAACATTTTTTTTTTTTTTTAGAAACTCTTACAGAGAAATCTGAGATTGTGAAGAGAGATGATGCTAATATACCCTGTAAAGCTATCAATACCCAATGCCTTATGATGTACACAAGTGGGTTTTATCCTAGGTGTATGCATAAATATTCTTCTGCAATATATTCTCCGTTGACCTTCCTTGATGAAAATCACATCTTGTTTGAGAAGAAAAGGAAAAGACAAATACATTAGGAAGCTTACATAACTACACATCAACAGAAGTCAATGGGGGTGAATTCATAGCAAAAATCTTCTCTGGGTTAGAGTATACAGAAAATATAAAAGCAATGTAACTTTGATCTTAATGTTATATATTAAACATTTTAGTTGGGAAAGGAACCAACTAATGAATGACTCATTATTTTTTGACATTTAGTTACTAAAAGGTTTGCTGTTATTATTAAAAATACATTTATGAACAAGCCATTTAAATAGTCAAAAAACATAGAGGCACATGCATGCACCTTATGGCTCTATACCATAGTTACAGCTATGATTATGTTATTCAAGTAGCACATTAAAGTAAATGAGGCTGTAAACTATATACAGCTAGACTAGAAATTGAAGCATAATATACTGTTAGAACCATTGGAATTGTCTAGGATTTTAAAAAATTCCTATTTGCTGCAGATTCCTGAGAATCGTTATTGTAATGACCTAAAAATAAGCACAAAATAAAATGTCTTTCATTTCATAATGTGAAGAAATATTTTATCCATTTGCACTGGCAATATTTAAACCAAGTTTCTTTAAAGTTGATAGTGGTGGGGAAGAATTATTATAAATAATATTCCATGCATAGTAGTTAACGCACTTTTTTACTAGGAAGCAAACTAGATGAAAAACACTACATCTGCCAGTTTTCTTTTTTCTCCAGCGTCAGGCTGACAGGAGGAAAATATAATGGCTCTCATGGGAAAGACCAAATTAAAAGCAGTTCTAAACTAATGAATTCAAAGGTGCTATACAGAAAACTCATTTTGGTTATAAAAATGTACTTTTAAAAAACGTAGCCTTTCATTTTATTGAATTTAAGGATTAGGCACAAATGTGCTGAAGTCTCTGTTATTACTTTCTATAGACTCCAAAGAGAAGTCTTTTCTTAAGGCTTGCATATTCATTTTCAAGTTTATAACTATTTCCTTTTACCAGCATAATGACAGTTGTTGGAAACAGTTGTGAGGACGGTTTCTAAGTGTCTGGCAAAATGTGCAATAAATGTTTATGCTTATATTTTTATTGGATGGTCTCTTGAAGAGCATAAGCGCCTTGAAGGGAGAAACAATAAAAGCATTTTAAAGACTTTGCTAACATAGTCTGTGCACTTGATAAAAAGTAAGCGAAGTTTACATTCAAGAAGATCAAATTCATAATTGTTAAACACTTATTTTCCTTCATGAATTTAAAAATACTTTAGTATGCTTATTTTAAGGAATATAACACAAATAACCTTCATGTTCTCAGTTTGTAATCCGTATTTTGATAAATAATATTTCTTTAAAAAGAACTTCCTTGAAAATGTAATACCTTACATCTCCTACTGGCATCATCAAAAAAGAAAACCATCACAAACTAAAGCTTTCATCCTACTCATTTGTAAGAAGAATTTTTTTAGTTCATTCTAACATTTCATATTTATTTTTCAGTGTACTTAACATGACCTACTTAGGAGGCACAACACTTACAAGTGCTATTGTTTCTTCTGTTCTTCATTATTTTTGAGAAATAAGAAAAACTTAAAAGTTCTTTATTCAATGAATATAGATATACTTGTGTATATAAAATCTGGTTAACATGCGATAAAGCCGTTTTTAAGAATTATTCAGTTTGTTCATATCTAATAAACATACACACACAATGCCATTTTGAAATTCTGGACATAGTTTCCCCCAATTTCAATTGCTCTCGCTAGCTGAGCATTTATCAGCTACCTGATTAGAATTTGTTTCCACACAAACCATTGATCATCAGCCTATTACTAGGCAAATGACAGTTAATTACCCACTACATTAACCACTGGGACCTGAGACCTGCTTCTGCTGCCATCAGTCAACATGATAAATGTGGCAAGTTCAGTAATGCATGGCCAGCCCTGAGCTGCCTGCTATACTGTGAACAACCCTCAATCTCACTTCCAGGCCCAGGAAAATCTATGGCAATCTGCATAATTACAAGCTCTGGGTTAATAACAGACAAATGATTTGTTGCATCTAAACAAAGTCCTTGGAATGGTCCGCGTCTCTGATGGCTGCCCATACGGCGCACTGCCACGAGTGTACTTTCCACTACAATGTGCACAAAACAGTTCTCTGACGTTATAGCCTTTCAATTTGTTGCCCTCCAATTTATGGATTCTGCATATGTGATTTTTAATCATTAAAGGACTCTTGAAGCAATATTATCTTAATTATTCTCTGCTGTAACCAGGGAATTAGGCTTCAGATAAAATTTTCTTCTTCCACGCACTTTCCCTGCCTCGCTGGAGGCTCCATCAGTTTCCATCTACACCTGGACTCTGATATCCTAATGATGAATTATTGCCCCTTTTCCTAAGAGGGCGAACCTTACAAGGGAACATTTTACTGAACTGTCAGCTCACAGACTGAGCGCGGAGATGCGGAAATCTGATCTAATTTACTGCAAAGCGATGCATTTGTTAGACTTTTTCCTCAGTTTTGTCCAAGGATCAAGAGATCATTCTATAGCTACATTCGAGTTCTCTTTTTTCTCAGTGGGACAAACCCAAGATTCTCTGGGAAAAGAGACAAAGTATTCTTTTATGAAATGGGGTTTTCAAATGTATAATGTTATCCTTTGGTTTCCAAACATGACATTTGGGTTTCGAGGCAAAAGAATTTTCATATATGTCAATTAAGCATAAGACATGCATAGTTCTCATTTGTAAGATTTTTTTTCAGACTGTGCCTAAGAAATATTTAAAAACAGTCTCTTAACTATCTAATTCATTTTGAGTACTCACAATCCTGAAAATTCTTGTAACCTCTTCCTCTGCACCCTTTACTCCCACACTCGTTTATAAAGGTATCATAGATCCACTTTTCCATTTAAGCTGGAGATCCCTGTAAATTCTTGTTTGTAGTGCTTATACAGTCTCATCCCCTACAGAAGAGGGCCTAAGAGCTCTTAGTCATACACTGAGACAGACAAAGCATTATTTTAAAAAGGAAGTCATTGTGAAATTTTGATCTAAATTAATCACAGCATACCAGCTTATACATTTATGGTAAGGAAAAAAAAAATAAGTTCAATGATCCATTTTGCTCATTTTAAGATGTCTTATAGATTATTAAATCATGGTACATGGTAATTTGCCAATTTATGGGCTAGATTTTTTTCCCTATCATTTATGTTCATAGTAGGCCTTAAGCAATATGACCTTTATCTTCTTTCTGACACACTTCCAAAAGTAGGCTTATAATGTAAAAGGTGACAAGTACCGGCTTTACAATATCAGTGCATATAACTATTAATATCTGTTGAAATCCCAAAGATGTTTCTGTCCCCTTTCCATTCCATTTTTTTTTTGCTTTCACTACCTCGTTTTGTCTGTATAAAAACAGACATGAATATAAAAACCTAACAGACAACTTTCTAACTTTCTTATGGGTAAGAACTCAGCCTACCTGTATGCTGTATTACACCTGCCACACTGTAGTGAGCATGCACAGAGAAATATTTAATAACTTTTGTGTATGGGTGGCATTGCAAGAACTAAGACAAAGCAAGTTTAGATGTTTTCAAAGGCACCAGAACATTTTGCATTTTTACTAAATGTTCAACAGCTTTGGCAACATTGCCATAAATCAAGCAAACTCTTTATGGTTTAGTGTATATCCATTTCTAAAGTTCCTGCGGACTGGGGGTAGGGAAAAACTCAAGACATATAATCATTTAACATAGCAATAATGAATATGGTTTATACAGGCTTCAGGGGGAAATGAGTGTTCATTGTATTAGTGTCTTTTATTTCACAGCACCAGATGTTTCTATAGACTTTTTTAACCAGGTCAGTGGCTCAAGTCACCAAATCAAATTCCTCCAAGCTATGGGAAGCATAGCATTTGACTCAAATTAATTTAATATTTGAGGAAAATGCACAAATATGTCACTGCAGTAAACCTTGATTCTGAATAAAGATCAGATCAGTAGTCAAGCAATCCTCATTTAATGAGATAAATATGCATACATTTGGAAGTTATTTTATTTTATTTTAGATAAGAGTCTCACTCTGTCACCTAGGCTGGAATGCAGTGGTGTGAACACGAGTCACTGCAGACTTGACCTCCTAGCTTAAGTGATCTTCCTGCCTCAGCTTCCCAAGTAGCTGGGACCACAGGTGCATACCAACACACTTGGCTAATTTTTAAAAAAAAATTTGTAGAGATGGGGTCTATGTTGCCCAGGCTGAACTCACACTCTTAGGCTGAAGCAATCCTCCCAAAGTGCTCAAATTATAGGTGTGAGCCACTATGCCTGGTCTAATAGTTGTTAAAATATTAAAGATAAGACTAGTTTAGTTATAATCCTATCTAAAAAAAAAAACTATAGAATAACTACAAATGAACAGAGAAAGGAAAGTTTGGCTTTCAAAGAATATGAAATTGTAATCAATTGGAAAGATTTTTGACTTTTGACTGTTGGATGGAAAAATTTTACTGAATGTGTTTTGCGGGAAGGAATGAACATTTTTACAGATTGAGAAGGACAATTGCTTTTTTGTCTATCACAAACATGCTTCTCATCTACTTTCCTCTTTTTCAACTAAGGAAGGTAGTGATAGAAAATGAAAACACTTCAGGCCGCGCGTGGTGGCTCACGCCTGTAATCCCAGCATTTTGGGAGGCCTAGGCTGGCAGATCACGAGGTCAGGAGATCGAGACCATACTGGCCAACACGGTGAAACCCCGTCTCTACTAAAACAAACAAACAAACAAACAAAAATTAGCCAGGCGTGGTGGCAGGCACCTGTAGTCCCAGCTACTCAGGAGGCTGAGGCAGAAGAATGGTGTGAACCCAGGAGGCAGAGGTTGCAGTGAGCCGAGATCGCGCCACTGCACTCCAGCCTGGGTGACAGAGCGAGACTCTGTCAAAAGAAAAAAAAAAAAAGAAAGAAAATGAAAACACTTTCAACATTCAATTCTTTTGTTTTGTTTTAAACTTAAAAAATTAACCCATTATAGGCTGTAGAGAGTTGAGTCTATTGTTCTTTCTCTTTTTGGGTTCTCAGCCTGTGCTCCACTGTCATAGAGATAAACGTATTATGACAGTTAAAGAAAAGCAAAAAAGAAAATACTGAACATATTAGAATGTACAAATACAAATATAAATGTTTAACATTATTTTGAACAATGTTTCTAATTGTTGCAGTTAGGTCTACCACATATTAAATATTTTCATTGATGATTTAGAATTTTCCTGAAGTTAAGATTAAAGGTTGAAAAAAGGAACACTGATACTGTTGGTGAGATTGCAAATGAGTGCAGCCATTATAGAAAACAGTATGGAGATTCCTCAAATAATTAAAAACAGTACTACCACATGATCCAGCAATCCCACTACTGGATTAAAATGAAATGAAATCAGTATGTTGAAGAGATATCTGCACTCTCATGTTTATTACAGCACTATTTACAGTAGTCAAGCTATGGAATCAACCTACCTGCCCATCAATGGATGAATGGATGAAGAAAATGTGGCGTGTATATATATATATATATATATGCACCACATTATATGTACATGTATACATATATATACACACAATGGCATATATATATATATAAATAAATACACATAATGGAGTACTATTCAGCCATAAAAAGGAATGAAATCCTGTCATTTGTGACCACCTGGATGAACCTGGGGGGCAACATGTTAAATGAAATAAGCCAGGCATAGATGGAAAAACATCTCATGATCTCAGTCACGTGGAAGCTAAAATAAAAAGTCGACATCATAGAAGGAGAAAGTAGCATAGCGGTTACCAGAGACTGGGAGAGGGAGCAGAGAGGGGAGGAGGAAGAGGAGCAATTGGTCAACGGGGCCGAAATGGCAGTTAGGAGAAATAAGCTCTGGTGCTCTATTGCACAGCAGGGCGACTCTGGGCAACAGTAAAGCACTGCATATTATAAAATAGATAGAAGAGAGGCTTTTGAACATTTTCAGCACACAAAAAATATGATAAATAATGTATGATGTGATGGGTATTTGAACTACCCTAATTAGATCATTACACAACAAACATATGCATGGAAACATCAAACCGCACCCTACAAAGACATACCATTATCATGTGCTAATTAAACAAAGAAATTTTCAAAACAGCTTAAAAGTTGACCATATATTAAAGAAAAGACATTTTCTACTTTAAAACTTTAGAGATTATTTCATAACTAATTCTATAATATTAATTCTAATTTAGCTGATTTAGTTCAGCCTTTTTAAATAATATTTTTTCTTTATTAACATATACAGATCATGCTAAAACAGAAACATAAAAGCCATTTGCTGAAAGTTTAACATATACATATATACATGTATAGTACATATATATATTCATTCTCTCTCCAAACATGCACATACACACATAATAGGTAGGTATTACACTGAATGAAAAGGAAAGAGAAGAAAAATTAAGTTAAACTTACTAATTAAAATTTCAGTAAAAAACGAGCAAAAGCCCATGCTACATAGTCATATATATGTTAAAAACTACAACTTGGCACTTGAGGTTAGGCGTTTGGGACCAGCCTGGCCAATATGGTAAAACCCCGTCTCTTACTAAAGATACAAAAAATTAGCTGGGCTTGGTGGAGGGCGCCTGTAATTCCAGCTACTCAGGAGTCTGAGCCAGGTGAAACACTTGAACCTGTGAGGTAGAGGTTGCAGTGAGCCAAGATTGTGCCATTGCACTCCAGCCTGGGCAGTAAGAGCGAAACTCCGCCTCAAAACAAACAAACAAAAAACTGTAACTTGGTACCTGAAATCCCAGCAATAATTCATGGTACTGAGAGAAAGCTGAGGTTCAATGAACCTTTTTAAATGAAAGTAGATGCCTACTATGTGCTAGGTACTTGGTGGGAAATATTTAGATGACTATGGGTGTGTGTTGCCAGGCAACCAGTGAGAAGCACAACCCAGGGATAGAATACAAGAAGTGCTCTGCAATAAAGGGGAGGATGGCACATCACTTGGTAGACTTGTGCTGGAGGACCAGGGAAAACAAATCAGTTGAAGCAGGACTTGAATGATAGATGGCATTTCACAAGTACAGAACTGTGGGGAGCTGGAAGAAGGTCACTGTGGGATGATGTTAGAGGGTGAGCAGAAGCCTCTACATGGTCAAGGTCAGGGTTTATTTAAAGACTATTTTTTAAAATGACCAATATGGTAGTAGTCTGCTTGGCGGAGTTTAGGTGGAGTAGGTAGAGAAACCTACACAGCCTGGATGGGTGATGACAGCTTGGATGATAGAAGCTTCATGTTTGGTGAGTTGGTATTTTAAGAGAATCCTCAGAATATCATACCTCTCCTACACTCAGGCAAAACTCCACACTTCCTTCAATCAGGCAGAACACCACCAGGCAGCAGTGGGTGCTCCAGCCCACTCAGAGGGCTCACTCCTAAGATCTGGCAACCACTAGTTGGACTTACTGAGTAGCGATCATGATCGGACCCATTTAAACAACATGGTGGGGGCAATAAAATTACAGGTAAAAATTATCCCTGAACAGGAGGGAGAAAGAATATTTAACTTTTTGATTTTTTGGAATTCTTGAGATCTAGACCTAGTACTACACTGACAACAATAGAAAATTAAAAAGGAATACTAAAGGTGAAGAAAGAGATCTTGGTGAAAGTTATTGTCATCTGTTTCTCTGGGTATTGTATGTTAATGGCACCTGATTTCCCATTAGAACTACATGAGACTTGTAAGAACCTAGCATTACAGAAGAATCAAGTCAAGCTCTATGAATAATCTGTATAAAGTACCTGCCATAAACAATTACAGAATCCATTCCAATTTGAAGGTTGTGATTCAAAATAGATTGTTTTAGACTTGAGATACTCAGGGAACCATAGAAAACAGAACGGCGAAAACCTTCATACTCTGGATGTGGGCCTTTCAGTTTCAGCAAACAGCTGGTTTCTCCCCCACCTCCAATCCACTCATAATCCAAGCTAAGTACCCCTTCACTTACTGTCTATTGCTGTGCTGACCGGCATTTTAGCCACTAGCCACATGTGACTATCAACTACTTGACATGTAGTGAGTTTGAATTGAGATGCTCTAAGTGGGGCATATGTACCAGAGTCCAAAGCTTAGCACAAAAAAGAAAAATATTTCATGAATAATTTCTGAAAATACTGATTACACATTGAGATGATAATCTTTGGGTACACTGTATTAAATATGTTGTTTAAAAAACTAATTTCACCTTTAAAACACTTTCCTTGGTACTTTGGCTACAGAAATATTAAAATTAATATGTGGATCACATTCTATTACTATTGGTCAGTGGTGGTCTATAGCTTCAGCTTTCTTTACATCCCTGGATATATGACAATTATAATTTTCAAACAAATGGAGATCCAAAATTTTCTAACTGAAATCCATCCTAGAAATCTCTCTTGTAATGTTCTGAGCTTAAAGATGAGAAAAAATACAGGCCAGAGACATTTTTTTTTCTAACTTGAAACTTAAAAATATGTATGCTAATAGTGTGAATCATTATAGCTCACTCATAATCTGAAATAGATGACAATGCCCCACCTATTGTTCCAGTTTCAGGCTTACTCAGTGTTAATTCCTTTCTAAGCTTGCCATTTTCTGCTCCGTAAAGACAGCAACAGAACAATATGTAAAGAAAAATGGGTTGATGCTTGGGCTAATTGGTCCTGTCTTAGCTCTGCTATAGAGAGCAGAAAATATCCCATGTCTACACATAAAACCTTACACAATTATTTAGTGTCAGAGCTAGCATGAGAACCTACATCCCTTATCCAAATTTGTTTTTCCTTCTCACTATACTTCTTTGTTTTTCCCTGCAAAAATGGGGCAAGAAGGGGTTGCTCTGAATAAAAGTCTCTAGGTTTCTGGCCTGACAGAGGGTAATGGCTGATCTACACAGAATCATCATGTCTCTTTCTACACCTGACTCTTAAAAGTTGCAAGTGGTGTTTAAACATTATAGTTTCACTTTCAACAAATAATTGTCAATTTCTTCTCATACCCATTTTCCAAAGCCTTACGAGCAGGTGTTACTGCTATTTATGATCAGCACAGCAGCCTACTGGGAGAAGCTATGCAGAGAAAAGTAAAAATAGAATGCTTTTCCCTTAACATTTGATGAGAATAATATTTCCAGGCAAATATGGCAGTTGTACCAACACTTCATAGAATCACAAAATCTTAGATCTGAAAAGAATCTTTTGTTGCTAGAACAAAAGAAATGTGTCAAGCTTGCTATTTATTGTTTTGATATTTAAAAGACAGGATTTTTCAAACTTTTAGACATAGTTGTGGAAAGAACTAGAATATTAAAAGGGAGAAGGGAAAAAGAAACAGTAAAATAAAGGATAACACATATGTACTAAAACAGAAATATTTTAACTAGATTTTTAAAGTAGTAGAAACAGATATTTTATCTAATCACTATTGCTTCTTGTTCTAATTTTAAGGTAAGTTTATAATGAAGGGAAGGCCAATCAGCCACAATTATATGAACATAAAAATCTACAACTATTTTAGATATCGTGGGCAATTTAGGTACTACACATCTCTCCCTTGATATAGCTCAGGAAGCTGCTGATTTCAGCCACAGTACAATTAATGCTAATTGGAATATGCTTTATACAATTTCATAATAAAAGCTTTTAAGAATTTTTTGTGATAGTCTATTCTATAATGAGTTTCAGAAAGCTTTGTCTACTTAAAATTGAATAGGGTTTTCTAGGTGAAACTTTTTAAGTAAGTAATACTTTCCTAAAAATCAGCATTGAAGTCTTTTGATATCTTTACAGACTTCTTAGAGACTCATAATTACCTTCTTTTTTATCTTTCTTTTTCATCCTTTTCTTTCCATACACTATATATAAACGTGAACAAGAAATTAAGTGGAGAGGTATCTGGTTAGAAAATATTTTTTTTTACTCATCTTATAATTAAGGCACTTCAAATACTGAAATTTTCAACAGAAAAGAAAAATAAAGAAAATGAAAAGAAGCATTACAGGAAAATGATCACAGTCATTTTGTGAACAGTTCAGAAATAATCCTGGGAAAGACCTTTTCTTAGATCTTTGTCAAATAAGTCATTTAATGTTTTCATGTGTCAATTTCACCATCTCTCCAAGAGTCACTTATTCACTCAGGCACTAACACAGGCTCAGCAAAGCTCCACTGGGAAACATGAACTAGTGACTGGTGTAATCTGGACTGCAATGCAAAACTCACCTGTTCTGATGTAAAGGATATCTTTTATATGCAGAGACTGTGATTTAGTGACAATAGTCACCTGATTATTCATAAAAAGTTAACAAATCACTTACCTTGAATAGGTAAGGCATTATTTAATTCTTGCAGCTAGCCAGTAAAATTTCAGATGATCAAACATTTCTTCTAGGGTTAATTACTGTGACTTACTTCAAAGAAAAAGTGATATGTAGGAGAATAATGACAATCTATGTAAGAATCTATTATCTAGAGTTTAGTTTGAAATTTTATTTAATATTTTATCTTACCTCTTTGAAGAAACAACCTAATTACTAATGTTTTCTTTTAAGGTAAGTAGCAGGGTTTGGGGCATTGTGTCACCTATAAGTTAAATTTTCCAAAGAAAAGGGATGCAAAAAAGTGTTATCATAGATATTCATCCTTGTATTTAACTAAGGATATTACGTTCTGAAGGCATCAGTATTTCATTGTACTGAATTTCTTTGACATAATCACCTAAGATTCATGAAGCAGATTCTATTTGGTCACTTTTGTTAAAGTACTTTCTGCAAAGCAAATTTAATACCTAACACCATTTATCTCATTGGTATAAATAGTATAAATATTTGTTTTCAAATTCTTTAAGAAGGTACTCTAAATACAATCATTTGAAAAAAATACATAGATTTAATATCTCTAAAAGCAAGGTTATTCATATGTCACAATTTTTCTAGGACAATCCTGGATATAAACCTGTTGCATAATCTATATACTCATACTATCTTTATCAAAAATGTCCTGGGTTGGGTAGAAAATTATATGGCAACCCTAATAATAGCCAAAGATCAATGAGAACTCAAAGGTTCCAAAATTTCTGTTCTTTGGTTCCTTCATTGACTCAAATATGCAGATTGAATTAAATACCCTTTCAAGATATTTATATAATTATAAAATTCTGTGATTCTTCATTCTAATCAAAGTGTAACTAAATCATTCAGATAAAACTAATTTAGAAAATCTGACAGTTTTCAGACTGAACTTGTAACATTGTCTTAAAACTCATTGAAAAGGGAAGGTATATAACTTTTATTTAATATAAGCTAGTATTTAAAATACATACACATTTTTAAAATTTGTGAATCCTTAAAAGGATTTTTGCATTGCCTCAAAGTGGGATTTAAGAGAAAAATCCTACGTTATCAAAATAAAGCCAAGAAAGCAATTATTTGTAGGATTAGATGAACTCCTTTTTGGAATAAGAAATTAACAAAGGGAAAGAGATTCAAAAAGACAAAATGGCTTTCTGGAAGAAAAAGGTATAATTCATTAGTATTAATTTGTTAAAACTTGATGCTTTCCATAATAAATTACCACGACTCTCAATACAGTATTAAGGAGAAATATTAAAGTTGTACTTTTATGTGGTAAAGCTCTACAGAAAGAATTAAAATAAAACCTGTAGATTATATATGTTCACATATAATATTGTTCATAAACATTTTCTATGTTTTCTGCATAGTGATCCAAACTCTTTTTTTTTTTGTAAACAGTTGTTTCTACAGTGCTGACTTTAACGATTTTGGAATGTGTAGATATCTTCTTTATTTAAAAAAATAGAGCTACTAAGCTTTTCCTTTATTGTGTCACCTTTAGGACTTAATATTTGAAGTACTTCTTAGAAGCTGCTATGCCAAAGTGCCTAGAATTTTAACTGTTTCTTAAACAGATCTAAAACTGGATGTCAAATCCTTCATAAATAGAGTATGTATTAGGGTGTGTAACATCTACTTATATCCAACTTCCAACTTATAAAATATACTTAAGTCAGTTACCTCTAGAACCACACATATATTATAAATCATATAATGCTCTGCCCACTGTCAATAAACTAAATATTTTTGTAAGACACAGAGACCAACCACTTTGGGAAAACCTGTTCATGAAATACAGGTTAAAGTAATTTGCTCTAAGGATACTACATTAACATCACACCTGCTAAGATGCTTTATATGAATTTATTCATCTAATTTTTAACAGTGTGATAACAGCAAGTGGATATAAAATTGATCATCACACTAGAAAATTATAAATATGAAATCCACGATGCTTGAAAATAGAGATTTTTTAAAGTAGTAAAATTCTCAAAATTTTCCTGTTTTTATTATGTGTTTCTCTATCCAGATACATTTTATAAAAGGAAAGAAAAATACCTTTTTTTTCCCTATGAAAGTTAGGAATAAGCCACTCAGTCAAATCATAGATAGGAAAAAACATTAAATAAATACATTTCAATGTCTATTCATAAGTGCCCCGGACAAAAACCTCATATTAACATATTATTCATATAAATACTATTTAGGGGTTTAGAGAGAATATCGAATAAAGCAGGTCCAATTTAAAATCATTAGTGAATAAAGTCAGATATAGTTGAAACAAAGATTTTGAACTCAGACATATTGAATATTAAAAGCATGAGGTACTGGAATCATTTGACAGCTGATATTCAGTAGTAACCAGCGGTCCTGAAAAGACAACTTAAAAGATATTTGAACGCGTGTGTGCGTGTCTTTCTATGTGCTTGTGTGTCCACACGTATAAATAAAGTACTAACCTACTAGTTATCTCTTTTTACTCTCAGCCTGTCAAAAAAACCTGTCAGCTGCAAAGGCGATAAGGGGGGCAGTTAAAAGAAGATACTGGAGCCTTAAGCTTCTTAATGTGCCAAGAATCAATCCCATGAAAGCAAGCAACTTGAAAAAGGGTTATATGTATTTAGGAAATCTCTGAGGCTCCCTTCCTGCTCTGCTCGAGCTGGAGCGGAGTGCTCAAGTTTTCTCACCCTAATGACCCCTGAAGCAGCCCTGAGGGATTGCAAAACAAGGCCGTTACACAAGGCAGCTTGCTAATTGAGAAGTTGATCGGGGGTAGAGAAATCCTGCTTTACCACGTTAAGTGTCGAAATCAAGCATGACTAGATTGACGTCGCCAAATCACCGTCAGGAGGCCACTCCACGCCAGGAGCAGCAGGGCTTTTCACACCTGATAGGCCCTCACTCTATCTACATCAAGTCACATTAAGAAAGGAATGTATTACGGAACTGGAGTCAGTGCCCCTCAGAGCGTTACTCCACTGCCTAATTGCTGCTTCTCCACTTCCCCGAAGTAACAAATGTGTCCACGTGGACCTGCAGCTTACCTGATCCCTTTGGAAAACCAACCTTCCTCCACCTACTCTGCCGATTTGCTCCATTATAAAAATGCAACACCACCAAGACCCAGAGTAAGTTAGAGGAAGACAGTAGGGTTAGAAATTTTGTATTACATATCTCAATCACATTGATTTAAATTATAGGGACCTTGGAACAATGTATAAACGATAGCTCTTTAAACCTTTTATTTTTAAATGAAGTTGCAGATGCAGGATGTCTGATCAATGAAAACGCCTGTCTCTCGGATAGTGATTTAGACACCACACGGTGTGTAGAGAGGAGAGACCTTCTGCTTTTGAACTTTGAGACCCCAGTCACGGATTTGCTGCTCTCCAACCTAAAATCTCCTGTGACAGATGGCATAATAGATATTCCCAACAGCCCAGACTCGCAGGCTGATATTACTTGGTATTTTTTCCTATACTCTTTCTGACAGATTCAAAGCACTTAACCAATGTTGTGTTTTAGGTAGAGGATAAAAGGTGACTTAGGAACTTTGCCCCTATATGTACCACTTTTTAAATTTTAAATCTCAGTTTTCTTACTGACACAATGGAGCTAATTCCTATCTGTCCTCTGTTAACTACAAGGCACATAGAGAAGAAAAATGGCTTGTTTTCAACTGCAAAGGATTTATTTGCCATTAGAAAAGAAAGTCTATAAATCTGTAATAGAAAAATTAATCCTTACCATACATTGTGAGAGGTGGTAGGTGGCATCCATTCTATGAATGGAGAAACAGAAGTATAGAGGTAGCAGTGACATGTCTAAGATCTCATAATCATTAACAGCAGTGATAGAAATCTGGCCAAGTCTCTGTGTTCTGATACTTAGAAGGGGGGTCCCTACATAAGGCACCTCCTTTCTTACCCTCAATTGAAGTATGATACATAGTATGACAAACTAGTAACAACAAGAAACAAACACAAAACACACAAAAGAAAACGTGTTTTTTTGGTTTGTTTTTTTGTTTTTGTTTTACCTGGCGAAACGTAACAGGACAATCTACAGTATTATGTAACCTAGTACTGACTTCCAAGTTATAATCTAAACTTAACATTATGATGTCTGTCATGTTTTTATAAAAAGCTCCATATTTTCTTTTACAGTTCAAAATTCATATATAAGCCCATATGAATAAAACCCCACTAAAATGGAAGCTTTGTTTATCTTCAAAAATATAGGCATGAGGTCAATTTCCACACACTAAACGTAATACTGTCTGCGAAGTAATTTTAATGGAAAAAGCAACTAAAAGTCCAAGTCCTCTCTGATAACGATACCTCCGCAAATTAGACAAATTAGTCCAAAGATTTCCCTCTGCTTACATTTTAAAGAAACATCTGAAATCGATATCAATATGAAATTTGGTCAATTATGTAAGGGCTTAGTGTATAAGAGCTAATGTTTATTAAGCCCTGTCTCTGTACCAGACACTGTTTTAAGCATTTCACACGGGTTATCTCATTAATCCTCAGGACAACTGAATGAGGCAGGTGGCAGTTTATTCTTCCATTTTATGGATGAGGAAAATGACGCATGCAGAATTATGTAAACACCCAGAGTCACATAGATAGATAATAGGAGAGCTGGACTCCACACACTGAGCCATTTAGGATTTCCCCTCTTGTCTCAAGAGAACAGAAGGAACCTCAGAGGCTATTCACTACTACTTCTTAAAGATCGCTTTTTCATGTCCTGACCTGTAGGAAGTGCTTATACATAAAGCTAAATTCTTCAGACTTTCTACTCACTAGGACCTTACAGAGTAAGTCTAGTTCTCCCTACACACAACATCCTTCTCTTCTGCAGACTACATTACCCTCCCTCTCCCCATGTTCAAATGCACATAGAAATGAATGTTGGAACATTTGCAAGTCCCTTGAGCCAGGGGTCTTGAACTCACCTTTGAATTTGTCTCCTCTCCTCAGACCCCCAAATCCAGCCCTGCTGCTGTGTTAAAAGGGGATCTGTCCTCTTTTGTCTCAGTAAGCTACTTCTAGGGCACATCATGGCTTCTCCCTTGCACTCATGCTACAACCTCCCAGCTGAACATCTTTCCACCAGCCTGCCCTGCCCTGCTCTCCGCCTTCCACTCTGCAGCCGGTAGCCTTCTTATAACACAGATCCAACCCATTGATCCTGCTTACAACCTTCCATAGCTCCCCCACTGTATGCAGGATAAATGCAGGGAAGCATGAAAGGTTCATGCTGTCTGTCTTCTCTTCTGTCTTCCATCCCATCACTGAGCCTCACCCCCAACGTGCTCTCTCCTCCCTGGACTCAGCATCTACTTTCACACCTGACATCCTACCACTCCTGCCTGCTAAGTTCCTACTAAATCTATTCTTCCTGGAAGACTACTGCTCCTTTTTTTTCATATTCAGATCAAATGTCAATGGATCTATGAAGCCTCTCTGATTTCCTTGAGGCAGAATAAATAATGCACTTCTTTAGACATTTAAGCACTTGTTTTCATATACTACTTCATCTTTCAGAATCTCTACCAGTTATGTACCTATTTGTCTCTTTCTCGCTAGATAATAAGCTTCCTGAAAACTTGTGTTCTCCTTTATTCTGCACCTAACACATGTGATGTTCATATGCTCCATAACTGCTGAATTAGAATGTAGGGATATAAATGGAAATTAACATTCTTGCATTGTCCAACTGCATAGACTGCATGCAGGGATTTTACTTGTGACCCCTAGAGTAGAACCACCTATTTTTAAATGCCATTTTAAATTCAGTGTACAATGGACATAAGACCTGTAGGTGGAAGTCAAAAATAAATTACTTAAAAGCTGTTACAAAGAAATGATTATACCACCCTCCCCATGTTCTTTCCTGAACTATCTATTTTAGAAATAACCCAATAAGGGCAAAGCTGTATCAGTAAAACTACACTGGAAGCTTGCTAGGCAACATCAGAATCTACTTGCTGAAACTCAGCACCAATTCCATCTGTCTTTGATCACACTCAAGATGGCTTAGGTGCCAACACATCAGAATTCTATTATTAGCAGTTTGAGAAATCTTGTGACTGGTAACATCTGTATCCATCAAATCTAGTAATATTTCTTTACCATCATTACCCCATTACTCTAAAGAGTTAACAAACAGCATGATGTTATATACCTAACTTAGGCAGGCAGCTCAGCAGGTGCACCAACATCCACCTGAATTCTGTGAGGAAGCAAACTTTCTTCTTTTTAGGATCATCTCCTAAATTTCCTTTCAGCTTCCAGGTCCATGTCTTATCACAATTCTTCTATGAAGGCCTCCTAAATAAGCTCAGTTATTAAAATCACATTTTCCTAAGTAGTAGGCAATTTTTCTTCATTATTTTCATCATAAAGGTTATCATCTTATTGTATTTATTTCAGCATTCCTAAATATATTATTCTACCCTTCTCCCTCCCCCTACCCTCCAGTTAATATTTATTGAGTACCTAGTATCAGCCAGATTGTCTACTAGATGTTGGATATAATAAAACAAATAAGAACTTTCCCTGTTCACAAAACGTTTGTGATATAGTTTTGGAAGATAAAGACAAGTAAGAATAATACCAAACAAACAGAAAGGACATTCTCATCTCCTAACAAATCATTCCACACACATCTAGAAGGAAATTTTTTTCCTTAAGGCACTGATTTCCTCATTTCATTCATCTGTTCAGTAACTTACAATGACTCCATCTCACCAACATAGTAATATTCAGGTTGCCCATGATGGTTCTCTGGATCAATTTAACAGGGCCACAGTTCTTTCTAACTTTCTTCTAAATGTGCCACCTAATTATGGTTGACAGATTTAGGATCGCCAAATATTTCATGTGACATTTTTAGACTAAAACAACTATCCATTATTTATCAGAAATTTGAGTTTACCTGGGTATCCTGTATTTTATCTGGCAACACTACATCTAATTCCACCATCTCATTTGGAATTAGATGTCCAATGGACTCCAGTCCTCAGTAGGCTACTACTTTCATCAGAAATATATTCTCTCCTCATCATGGCAATCTCATCTCCTCCCAAAAGTCTTCCCAGGCAACAGAGACTAAGCTTTTCTTTAAACTCATAGTTTCATGAAACTTAGAAAATGTTAAGTAACTATCTAAAGTGGCAGTACTGAAATTTTCTCAAATTCATGTACAATGAATGTTTAGGGGAATTCTAAGAGAATTTTTTTCCTCCAAAGCTTGTATAAACTACTCAAGTTTAAGAAAAATTGTATTTTACTTAGCTCTCCTGAACAATATAAATTAAAAATAACTTCCTACTTTTAACTTTTAAACATTCATTGTACATGAATTTGAGAAAATTTCAGTACTGTCACTTTAGGTAGTTACTTAACATTTTCTATGTTTCATGAAACTATGAGTTTACATGGAGTGGTGGGAGAAAGGGGAGGGGTCAGGTAGAAAGGATGGAGGAGCAGGGAAGAGAAGAAATAGTTGCATTCTCTTTGGAGTAGACGGTCTCTGGCTGGCCCATGCTCAGGTCTGACCTTAGGTCTAAAGGTTTCAAAGTGCTAAAATAAAAATCACATTAAGCCAGGCACCGTGGGTCACGCCTGTAATCCCAGCACTTTGGGAGGCTGAGGTGGGTGGATTGCTTGAGGTCAGGAGTTCGAGATCAGCCTGGCCAACATGGTGAAACCCCATCTCTACTAAAAATACAAAAATTAGCCAGGAGTGGTAGCATGCACCTGTAATCCCAGTTTCCTGGGAGGTTGAGGCAAGAGAATTCCTTGAACCAAGGAGGCGGAGTTTGCAGTGAGCCGTGATCGAGCCACTGCACTCCAGCCTCGGCAACGAAGCAAGACTCTGTCTCAAACAAAACAAAACAAAACAAACAAAACAAACAAACAAAAAAAATTAATTCCCTAGAAGAATACATTCAGGATAAATAATTCATAGTTATATACTTTACAAAGTCTCACTTGAAATAAAAAGCAAAAGTTTTTTATTTTAATGAAATATACTGCATTATTAAGGTCTAGTATATTACATTTATACACACTCTTGATAGACTATATCATTGCAAATAGGTGACCTTTTCCAGCCCAAACACTCTCTAGAGCCTAGTTTTTAAAAAAGGCATTGATTATAAAGGTCATAAACTTCCACAGGGATTTTTTTTTTTTAAGAGAACAACATGTTTTCTCTTCTAGCATTAAATTATATATATAATTTATTTATATATAATATATAATAATATATTTATAAAAAATATATAATATATAATATATTATATTATATATTAAATTATACATATATTCCCTTAGATATACATAATTTAGATATTTAGGGTCACCTTCATTAAACGGTTTGGCTGTTTTCCAGTAGAATTAGGAAACCAAGAACAAGAATTGTCCAAATTTGTTCAGATAATTAAAGAGACCATAAAAGTTTTCCTCTAAAATCTTTCACCTTCTTCATTTGGTTGGTTGCATCCTTGTGGTGTCTTTGCTCTTGTTCCTTCTATTCCTAGTGCTCCCAGTAAAATAGAAGTTGCTTTAAAGCACTGATAAAATTCAGATATTGCCAGAAGCAGTGGCATGCACCTGTAGTCTCAGCTCCTATGGAGCTTGAGATGGGAGGACCACTTGAGCCCAGGAGTTGGAGGCCAGCCTGGACAACATAGAGAGATCCCATCTCCATTAAAAAATAAAAATAACATAGGTGTATATTTTGTTTTAGAATACATGATAAATGATGTCATATTGTATAACATCAGGGGATACATAATATCTGTTATATCATTATTTGTGACACTTAAATTGATCATGAGATGATAAACTGAACCCGCTTTTGTACAGTTACACCTTTCTCATTGTGACCAGAAAGTACCCTGTGCAATGTTACTTAAAAACCAACAGATGCCTGGTTCTCTGTTGGCAATTAAACCTAGTGGGTATAAATAATAATAGATAATCATTATCTGCATCAGTACAGGTTGAAAAATTAGATTATCATGCTATCACTTCTACATTGATTAGCTGGTATTTTTCTGTAAAGTATAGCATTCACTTGGTCACTTGGGATCTCTCTATGTTGCCCAGGCTGGCCTCCAACTCCTAGGCTCGAGTGGTCCTCCCATCTCAATCTCCATAGTAGCTGAGACTACAGGTGCATGCCACTGCATCTGACAATATCAGAATTTTATTAATGCTTTAAAGCAACTTCTATTTTACTGGGAGCACTAGGAATAGAAGGAACAAGAGCAAAGACGCCACAAGGATGCAACCAACCAAATGAAGAAGGTGAAAGATTTTAGAGGAAAACTTCTATGGTCTCTTTAATAAGTGAATGTCATGAAAAATGACAATGTTCAAGACTAAGAGAAACTTATAACAATCAGAAGTAAAGTGAAATCTTGGATTGGATCGAGTTGGAAAACCTTTGACGGACTTTTCTGGGGACAACTAGAGAAATCTGAACAAGGATCAGGTAGCAGATTATATAAAATTCACTAGCCTGGAAAAATGTAGATCATAGTCTAAAACATTAGGTTACAAAACAGTATGCAAATACAACCTCAATCTGATAAAAATACATACATGTGCATAAATACAGGTAGAAAAAGATTTGGAATAATGAATAATTAGAGCAAACATTAGTAGGTTCGGGTAGAATCATGGTGCTTTTGTTACTGCATTTTTGCTAATCTCTATTGTTAAATTTTTCACGATGTTCTTATAGTTCTTTTGCAATAAAAACTTTTATTAAATTTAATTATACAAAGAAACAGAATTGACCACCGAGAATTGACCACTGTTAACACTTTGTTTTATTTGTTTTAAATCTATTATGAATAAGTATATTGTGTATTAGACACACTATATACAACACAGATATTCATTCACCCCTCAAGTTTATGTTTGCTGTGCTATAACTAATGTTTTGATGAAATTGTAGCCTCTAACACATTTTTTCTAATCTATAATTAATCAACATTATAAATAGGTATAAGAAAACCATTGGTTATCTGGAGAGAAACAAAGGAAGTTCATCACTGCTTGAGTTTGAATGATTGAAAATTCAATTAGGGATGGCAGGCCCAATTTATGGGAACCTGGGAGTACGTCCCTGAAGCCATGTCCTCAGTCACTAAACACTAGAGTACGACTTATGAGGATGGGTTCTGGAGTCACACTGTCTGGATTTGAAACCTAGCTCTATCACTTGCACCTTGGAAACTTTGACTAAATGACTGAATTACCCTCAGCCTCAGTACCTTCTTCTCTAAAATGAGTTTAATAATAGTGTAGTTCCCAAGGGCTAGAGGAGATTACATCTGTACAGCACTTAGCACAGTATATAACTCATTGAGAATACTTGATAAATAGTACTAAAATATAAGATACATAAAGGCAAATATTTCTGTCCATTTTTTAAACTCCTGGAACCTCAGTTCCTATAACACTACCCATTATATTAAATCTTCAAGAAATATTTGCCATGATCTGAGTTTCATTCTGTTGACTTTCTTTCACAATGTTAAAACAAACACTCAAAATTCCACTGCTATTATAACAGGCTTACCCTCAGCCTCATTGAGATTTTTCTGTGATACTTATCTAGTAGGTAAGAACAGAAAAATAGAGGACAGTTTTTTTCAGCAGTTTTCCTTTAAAAAGATTTCTTCATATGAATGCTGAACTCTAAAACATATGTATTTTAATAATTGTATGACTACTCTTTATTAATTTCTTTTCTACTTCTAACAAGCTACTTTTGGCATAGAATAAAACTATAAATTTGATTTACTTCTTTATTTAGCTGCTATGCTAAATGTACCTATTTCTTGAGTTTCTCAATTTTCTGCAGATAAAATAATTATTTTTTTACTATTTATATGGATTTATTTCATTTTCTTATCTTATTACGTTGGCTAGACCCTTTAAAACATTAAATATGAGGGACAATAATGAGTATCCCTGGCTTTTTCTTGACTTTAATGGAAATGACTTTAGTATTTAGCTGTTTTATAAATTGGCAGTTGGGTTTCAGTAAATTTTCTTAATCATATTTAACTGGTTTCCTCCTGTTTCTCTTTAGTTGGAAGTTTTGAAATGACTGAATTTTATCAATTACCTTTTTGGTACAGACTGCCATAACCATGGTGTTTCTTCCTCCAGTTTGATAATATAATGAATTAGATTGAGATATGTCCTGCTGTTCATTCTCTGCATTCTAGAAAATATCTTACTTGTTCCTATAGTGTTATCCATTTTAGACAGTGACAGACTATTTGCTAATATCTTTCAAGTTTTTATATCTATATTCAAAAATAACATTAGTTTTTTATATTTTATATTGTCTTTATCAGATCAAGGTACTATATTGAGTTATGTTAGTTTTGTATAAGCTACTTTACGTATTTTGAACTTAAGTTTCCTGTGTAACACTTAATTGTGGATGCTATGGAAGTTGCTAGATACACATTGCTTGAGCTTGTTGGAGAGTAATGGGCTATGGGTAGAGACTGAGTCATCACAATATGAGGACGGATTGAAACCATGAGGACAAATAACATCTCCTAGGAGAAATAAGTATACTACAACAAGATCACTGTTCCTAGGTATGGTCCTTCACTCTTTTAAGTATCTGATGGGGATGAGATGCCCAGAAAAGAATCAAAACTAGGCTGGGCACGGTGGCCCATGCCTGTAATCCCAGCACTTCAGGAGGCCGAGGTGAGTGGATCACCTGAGGTCAGGAGTTGGAGACCAGCCTGGCCAATATGGCGAAACTCCATCTCTACTAAAATTAAAAAATTAGCCAGGAGTGGTGGCATGCACCTGTAATCCCAGCTACTCGGGAGGCTGAGGCAGGAAAATCTCTTGAAGCTGGGAGGCAGAGGTTACAGTCAGCCGAGATCACACCACTGCACTCCAGCCTGGGTAACAGAGTGAGACTCCGTCTCAAAAAAAAAAAAAAAAAAAGCCAAAAAAACAAAAACAAAAAAACTAAGCTATGTAGGGTCACAGCATCCAAGACAGTAGAGAGCTTTTAAAGAGAAGAAATGATCAACACTATTAAAAGAGAAGAGAGACTGTAAGATGATCCCTGATAAAATGCCCATTGGCTTTAGCAGTTAGATGTCAGTAACAGCAGTATCAGCATAGTGGTGAGAGACAGAAGCCAGATCACAAGTGGGTAAGGAGCGCAAAGGAGGTTGAGGGAGTACGGATGACAACAACAGACTATTCTTTTAAAAAAAAAAAATTAGACAATAGAGGAATTGATAACACTAACATAAATTTGAGGGATAAAGAATATTTTTTCAGAAGAGAAAAATCTTGAATACAGCCATATGTTGACAGTCAAGTAATTGCAGAAAAGAAGATACTAAAGACTGAAGAAAAACAAGATACCTCATAAAACAAACACACACAGAATACTGGAGGGAATGGAGCCAAGGACATAAAATTGGCCTTAGAAGGAATAGGAAGACCTCGTTCACATAGATGGGATAAAAGAAATTAAAGATAAAAGGAAAAGTAGATAAAATGTAAGAGGCTGATTTATATCAAACCTGATATAAAACATCAGGGAGTACCAATCTGTATGTTATATGCTTGTTTCTAGGAATGTTTAGCCACACTGTAGGAATGGATTAAAAAAGGGTGGCATACCCATGGCAATTTGTTAGACTGGAGCAGAGGTGAAAACTGAGCTAGCACAGGCATGGGAGGAGACACAGAAGATGGAAGTGAAGGGGACTTGCCTGATCGACAGTTGGGTTCATACTGAGCAGGAAAGATAGAAGCCTCAAAGGTTTGACCAAATTAGGAGAAAAAACCTGACAGGAGAGCTGAATGTCTGAAATCAAAGATCAGTGCTATTACAAGTGAAACAGGACTACAGTGTGGAGTTTAAGATTTCTGAGAAGAAATACTTTTCCATAAGGAAAAGACATTGTATGTAATTCTGGGATGGTGCGCTGATGTTCAGTAGGGTCAAGGAGGCTCAACAAGTTAGGGCTTGGTTTCAAATGAGTCAGCTCTAAGCCTTTTAGAATCTCCTAGAATTATGGTAAGAGGGAAATGACAGCAGTGAGAAGGGGTAAAATGTAGTATAATTGGATGTATGAGTTTTGTTGGAAGATGCATTTTTTATTAGTGAGTGGGGAGAGTTGTATGTATCTAAGACTGCCAGTTTCTCCTCTTGGCTTCATGGAATGTGGGATTTACATGAGTATGTAGTACCTTACCCCTGTTGACAGCTGACAGAAAAGTTGCCTCCTTAAAGGAGAGGCAAGTTTCAGGTAAGGTAACAGATGAAATTCAGTTAAAACAATATTTTGATGGGAAAAGCATCTGGTCAAAAGATTGTGGACATAGCAAAAGTTACTGACAAGGACATGATGTTTCTGCAGGACCCAGTGGAAAAGTGTTGAGTGAAGGTAATAGCAGAAATATACAGAGAATGAGGAAAGGAATGGAAACAAGAGAAGTTTTAGATTAACATTGGTGAGTGGAGGAGTGGTGGGGGTGGATCTGCCTTGCATTCAGGAATGAAAATGTATCAGGTTAAGAGGCCTGTTTAGAGGTGGATGGCCCCAAATGTCTTAACTCTGGCATAGTGAGGGTCCCAGAAAACATCCCACTTAAGTCCAAACAAATTGTAATGGCTGCCATGAAGTTCGTGAAACTTCAAGAGATTTCTTTTCTCAGGACGGGCAGCTTCTCGCTTCACAAAGCAGTGCCAAGGGTCCTTGTTAGGCTGAAAGCTCCCAGGAGATTTCTGAAGCAGGAGTATAACTGGTATACATTGGATGAAGGGCTAGGATCCCCTCTTCAAGAATTCAGGATGCGAGGAAACATTTTCAAACACCTTAGCAAACTGTACATATTAAAGGGCCTGATCAGTTATCTGAAATTAGAATTTTATAATTCTGACCAAAAAGTTACATAGTAGTAGCTGTGTACCACATTAGAATAAGTTGCCAATGTCTTATATACAAGAGATTTTACTGAAATATCTAGAAAAAGAAATCTGGTTTATCCAGAAAAAATCAGCAACATTAGGCCCACATTCGTACAGTGTGCTAGAATTAAGTTGTGGCTTCCCCCTTTGGGTGGGGCATGTAAGCCCCAGTTCGCAACATTATTTTTCCTGCCAGACCCTGGAACCTGGAGGCATTTGAGTTTGTAATTCCTGTCTTAGCCCTTGGCAAGATAAATAATTTAGCCTATTTTATTTACATTCAAGTATCATGGTAGAAAACAAGTTATTGATTACTGCTTCAAGAAAAAGGATTTGCATATTTGTGTATATATTTTTAAAAAGTGGATTAACTTTATGCTAAACAATCACTTGGTCACAAAGATTAATATTAACCTATACTAAAGGTTATATTTGCTACCATCTTCATCCTACATAGTAAGCATAAATGTTGTTTCAAATATTGTTCCCAAATATTATTCAAATTCACCTAAGTTTACATATAATTGCAGATTAGAAAACTAATTTCATCACAATCTCCCGTTTCACTCAGCTATCTGAGCAGCTCTCATGCATAAGGCCCTACGTTTCCACCTGTATTTTCTTTCCGTTGAAGTCCACCCATTCCCATTATTTAAGTGATTTCATTTGAATGATGCCAAAAATAATCCTCAGGTGACGTAAACAGCTCCAAATATAATAATAAAAAGGAAAATATGGGTGAGAAATTACAAGTCTGGAGAATCAATTAACATATACACTTCTAAACAATTGTTAGAAAATAAGTTTGACCTGGGCTTCCCAGGAAACAAAGAAAAGAGGGAAAATGTAAAGAAGTATATGATTCACAGGCCCAAGAAAAACATCATTTAATCATTTATAGTCTCAGAAATCTTGCTTATTCTAAGATCTGGGTGAAATTTCACCAGTGAGGCAGGAGGACATTGTGTGATACAGTAAACAAAGTCCCCGGTAGCATCCTTAGGACACTGATGTTTTTGCAGCTGTTAATGAAAATCTTCAACACAGGAAAACAACAAAACCTTGATGTATAATTCCGTAAAAATTTTTGAGGGGCCAAAACAATAGGGGTCAAGATCAAAGACACAGGGAAGGATAAATTAAAAACTATCAGAAGGAATAGTTTCACATCCAGTTTTTCAGGGAATCTGCCATAAATACTATTTCCTTCAGATGACTCCTTAAAAAGTTAGAATGGAAAAGCAGCGATTGAAGTTGTAATCTCTGGCAAGAACACATGGAGTGCTAAGATGTCATGATACGATGAATTCCACATACGGAACAACTAATAAACAACTAAGACACATGCATGAATGGAGAACCAGTGCATGGCTGTGGTGAGGAGAGTGGAGGATCCTAATCTTCCACAGCAAGCCTTTCTGGGTGTCCTCCAACACACAGCTGAATCACGGAAGCCCTGGACGATGTGTCTGGACAAATCTCACACTAAGCATTATCTTCTACATCCACAGAAAAAAATCTGTTGTAAAACATTGTCAGATTCAGGCCAACTGAATTCTGGAGGACGTCTGCAAAGACACTGCATTTCATCTTTGGACGTCCTTTCTTGGCAGGACCACTTGCCTCCCAAAGCCTGTCCTAGGATGTGGCAAAAAGGCTATACCGTCGGGGTAGAGAATTCAAGATACACATCTTTTGACCCCCCATCGCAGAAGATGGCATTTTCCATTTCTCTGGTACTCGAGCTAAGCTCCTGTGGCTCAGATTATTTATTACATTACTTTTGTAACCTTTCTCCCGAAGGAACATGTAAGCCATACACAGTTGGCATCAAATATTACCGGATGACAGATTTGTTTTTAAAATGTAAAATTAGACAATACATCTCATCTAAATTCATGGAATTCTCCCCTCTAATAATAGAGTCATGTGATAGCTTAAAAACACATGCTTTATCATCATTCAGTAGCAGTTTATTCATTAGAACACTCTGTACTCCTCTAAAAATCCAACATATCTCGTCACATCTCATATTTGGTTATTTTCCTTCTCAAAAGGTCTTGTTACAAATCTAAAGCATTTAACGACCAAACTATGCCCACAAGGGTACTTGGACAATGGCTTACATCTTAAATTACAGCAATCTCAATATATTGCTGCTGACCTGTCAATCTCAAATATATTCATAAGCTACACACACAAAAATGAAATGAACAAAGTGATTCAGATTAAACAGCTCTGACTACCCATTTTAAGAAAATCACTGGGTGTGCCTAGGATCCAATGCTAACAATTTGTTACGCACTGCAGTGTTACAGCTTTCTAAATGGTAAGTAACTGTTTAAAAATTCCAAGGCATTCTTAAAATGTTTCACTTAAACATTTCTGCAATAAAATCTTATTGAACTGTTGCTTTCATTAATTTTCTACAGACTGGAGAGCAAGAAAGTCGAGTTCGATTTTTTTTTTCTTTTAACTTTGCCTACTACTAGCAAATACACTGTGCCTCTTTTTTTAAATAAACCCCTGGCCTTGAGTTTTGGCCCCTTAATAGTAGCCTACATGGTTGACTACCCTTGGTGTTAAATTTTCTTAAATTGTATTTCTGTCAGTGTATCATTTTTTTAAGCGATGGACCCTATAATAGCAAGCACTGGTCTGTCAAGAGTGCATTTTAACAGCACGACACAAGTATTTTTCACTACAGGAGACAAACAATGATATGTATTACATGCAGTAAACACTGCCTTTGGTACACAGGGTTCTCTTAGCATTTATCTGTCTAAAATCTCACTGTGTCCTGAATAGGGGGTTTCAGGGAGAGGGAGAGGAACCTTGTCTCATATTAATGTTGCCAGTAGCTATGGTATAGCATTAGAAAAAGTCCACAAGCACTGCTACATTTCTCCTGAAAGAAAACCTTGATTTAATTTTAAATGAACAAAACAAGGAATATTAATTCATGCTTGAAAGGTCCCTTTCTTTCAGATAATTACCCCCTCCTTCTCTTACGAATTCTTTCCTAAGCTTTGGCATTTTCCCCTTTTATTCACAAGTATCATTACCAAACAACTTTCAATTAAACATAAAAAGCTGCTAAGACAGGCCTGGCACGGTGGCTCACGCCTGTAATCCCTGCACTTTGGGAGGCCGAGGCGGGTAGATCACCTGAGGTCGGGAGTTCAAGACCAGCCTGACCAACAAGGAGAAACCCCGTCTCTACTAAAAATACAAAATTAGCCAGGCGTGGTGGCGCATGCCTGTAATACCAGCTACTCGAGAGGCTGAGGCAGGAGAATCGCTTGAACCCGGAAGGCGGAGGTTGCAGTGAGCCGAGATCGTGCCATTGCACTCCAGCCTGGGCAAAAAGAGCGAAATTCCGTCACAAAAACAAACAAACAAACAAAAAGCTACTAAGACATAGTGCTCTCCAAATTTAAGGTGCAATACTCCAAGAAATGCTTAAAAAATTATTAGCATTTTTCATGCATTTTCTACTTTTTCCTTTAAACTTTGTTTTCATGATTTTTAAAATGTATAATGAAGTATTTACAATTTATAAATATATACAAATTGAAGGTGTGCACTTAAATTTCTTTAAGAATAAAGATATATATAATCAAATTGTTTAGAGAACACTGTGAAAAATAATATGAGTAAAAAAAATTGGTATTCAATTTCCTTGCCACCTGAGAAAAAGATGCAAAATCAACACTATAAAGAAAACCTAAAACAATCTAAAATTTTATAATATAATTCTACTCTATGGAATATTAAATATAATGCTTTACAAGGCCATAGAACTTTTACAAGCTAAAATAGGGAGAGCATGGGCATATAAGATATTTTAGAAAAATCACCTCAGTTACAAAGGACATAGAATTTTCAGTAATTCTCCCAAAGATCCAAATTCATCCTAATTTACATAAAGCACACTACAATCTTAATTTAACAATCCATTCCAAATTCCAATAATCTCTAGTGTTGAGAATTTTTTTCCATACAGTCTAAAGTGCATGTATTTAGACATTTCTCCACCCATCTCCTTTGTACATGAAAAGTTGGTAAACTATCTTATTATACTAGTAGCCTTTCATATTCTTCATTATTAATCACTCTTAAACCTCATCTAAATCTGTTTCTTTAATCTTCTCCTCATGTTTAATTTCTCCCTTATCTTATCTTCGTAACTCAGTGCCATTCTCCCTTCATAACAACAGAAGCTGACATCAGAGGAGTATCAGGCAATGTGTACCGCTCTTTCCCTACTGTGTTCCACTGTCATCCCTCACTATTTTATGCATAGGACTCCTGTTTCTAGAGAAGAAAACTGAGACTCGGAGAGGTTGAGTAAGTTGCCTAGGAACGTGAAGCTGGAGTGTAGCAGAAGGGGGCCGATGTCAGATCTGGATACTTTGCCATGATGCTACCTGACATGCCTCTAAGATCCAGGCATTAGATGTAACCTCACCCAGTTTGGAAGATTTTAGGGAAGTGACAAGAACTCATGTAACTTTTTATTTTTTTAATGAAGTGATATTCACAGAAGATTAAAACAACAGTAGATGAATGCATCCTAATAGGAATACATGAGTTATCTGCCACTGACGATCATTGAGGGAGGAGGGGCAATACCTAATGTAGTAGAATAATGAGAAACACATGGTGAGACATTTGAAATATACTGCACATACTACTATGAGTGCAGTATAAGCTTGTGGCTTTGCTTTTACTTATGACTTCACAGTAAAAAATTAGGTTGTAGTGCAGATGAAAGGCTCCATATAAATTAGGAAGGAAAAATTTAATAATAATTAATATAAAATCTTCAGAAAAATTATATTTTTTAGGTTGCTGCAGAAATCAAGAGCTAACCAAGAAGACAAAGCATGTAACATATTTAATCAAATAAGCACATGATCTCTATCATAAAGAGAGTGGTTTGTTTAATAACTATCACTGACAAGATTATTTCAAATTATTTAAACACCCAGCAAACTATCAGGTCAAGATCAAGCAACTTTAAGATCAAGCTCCAATTGATCTGCCTTGGAAGACGAGGAACACAAAGTGCTTAGGAATATAGGTTCCTCAACTCAATCTGGACAAGAAAAGCATCTGCCAGGAAGAACAGGGGGACTGTTAGAAATTGTAACAGAAAAAAGCCCCCAAGAGGCAGACCACAGTAGGAATTAAGCCTTGTAAAGCTCTTTGGCTACTATCTCTGTCTAGCTTTCTAGAAAGTATGTGTTGGATTTTTTGTGTATGAAGTATAAATGCCACCGTTTCTGAAAGCCCACCCATTCATCCTGTACCTCCTTGTAAGATTCAAAGCACATTTGCATAGCTTCTTAGCCAAGTACCCATGAAGACATCCCAGCCCATTTTATAAATATAAATATAAGCTCAAGAACTTTGATTTGTACCCAAAGTTTAAACTTAAACATTTTTAAGAGACACTTTGTACATACAAATCCCACTGTTAGAAATTAATACTAAACTTCTGGCTTTGAGGATTATGCTTAGCTCTTCTTGAAGTGAAACTAACATTAGTGAGCTAGGATTAAGGTTAGTGGGTTAGGTTAGTGGTGAGAAATACAAGCATAAACAAACTTTCATGTAACATTTGTCTCATCAAGAATGTAATTCACTAAATTGTTTTAAATAATAATATGTCTTTAATGTATCTTCTTTAAGTGCTGGATTTAGAAACATTTATCATAACTAGAGCAAATATGTTATTTTAAATGTTTTATAACTAGAAGATAATTAAATAGGGCTTGAGTTGACTTTTAAAAAGTGAAAGAAAGACAAGAAAATCACCCCTCAGACCTAGAATAGCTGACTTCAAGAGTAGAAAATTAATGGCCTTTGAAAAAATCCACATCTTTGCAATTTGTATTACCTAAGAATTAAAAAAAAAATCAGTATCATTGTGATCAGGACAGTTTGATAACATCTTTGGCCAAGAAGTTACTCTCATAAATGCTGCGTTGGCAGTCCTAGCTCATCAATATAGGCATTTCCTTGTATTTCACATTGAAATACTATGATGTATAGATATTCCACACTTGTCGTATTAATAGATGAATGTAGATGCATCACTTTAAAATCAAACATGCGACTATGTCATCCCCCTTAGATTGGCAACAGATTGTCAGGTGACCAAATCCAAAGGCCTATTTTCAAATTCATATTTCACAGCTATCACTTAATCACACAGGGTCATCAATGGGCCCAAATAAAAAGACATCCAAAAAAACTTCCAGTAAATAATAAATGAAAAATAATCTTATTCAATTCAGCAGATGAGTTCTATAATCCCAAATGAAATTGATTTCACAACTGCCTCACTGAATTAGCTTTACGATGGTTTTTTTTTTTTTTTGAGACGGAGTCTCGCTGTCACCCAGGCTGGAGTGCAGTGGCTGGGTCTCAGCTCACTGCAAGCTCCGCCTCCCGGGTTCACGCCATTCTCCTGCCTCAGCCTCCCGAGTAACTGGGACTACAGGCGCCTGCCACGTCGCCCGGCCTCCCAAAGTGCTGCGATTCCAGGCTTGAGCCACCGCGCCCGGCCTACGATGGTTTTCAAATCGAAGTATTATCACTTTTCTAGGGAGCATTTAGAAATGTATATGGGGCATTCTTGGTTGCAAGAGTGATAGGTGATACCATAGACCTACACAGTGGCTACCCCTCATTCTCGCCCCTCCTGCTCTCACATACCCCAGCTGCACTAGTATCTGTGATGTCCTTCAAATGTACGAGAAAAACTCCCACCTCAGGGCCTTTGTACTGGATGTTCCTGAACCCAGAATGTCCTTCCCATACATGACCATGGCTAGCTCTTTCACTTTCATCAGGTCATTACTCAAGCCACCATCTCAGTGAGGCTGTCTGCACCCCCTCCACACAAACCAAAATTCTACAAACCTCTTGTACTGCTTCATTTTCTCCTCATTGTGTTTATCATCTCCTCATGTCCTATACTTCTCTTGTTGATTATCTATTTCCCCTAAGTAGAATATAAATTCTACAAGGGGAGCAGGTATTTTTGTGTTTTATTTAGTGCTGTATGTCAAGGCATTTGACAGTATCTAGAATATACAGAATAATCACATTTCTTGAATGAAAAAATGGGAATGGGGATGATTCAGTGTTTTGCAAGAGGTATCCATTGTACAAGGAATGATCAGCATTTTGCAAGGGGTGTCAATTATTGATAACTTACTGATATCTGTGATAAGAGATGGAACAATGCAAATAGCAGAAAGTTACAAGCTAAGTCTGTCTTGCTCTGCACCCAAAATATAACCCACAAAGCTCAAAGCTCAGCTTTTATAAGAGGACCACTGGCTTACCAAATAATTTTTATGAAGTCCAGATATAACTTCCCTTCTTCAGAAGTTTTTCTAATCTCTCCTGATCATACCTCTTGTCATTCTCTATATTGGTTCCATGGGACTTAATTGGAGTGAAACTCTTTATACATTCTACTTAGTTATTTGACAATAATAGTGACTATGTTTATCGGGTGTAGAAAATTTGAAAAATAACTTGCTCTTAAGTTCTTTCCAATTTTCCCAGACTGGATAGCTCATTCTTCACAAAAGAAAATATTTATAACTTTGTACTTTGTATATTATATAAAATTAATTAGAAATATAGTATTTCACATTCATTATTTATAAGAATGAAGTATTGGCACTCAAATATTTGTCAAGTGACTAAAGGTTTCATTGTAAAACTGTTAAAGAGATAGCAAAGCAAGCAATCATACACATAAAGCCCAGTACTGCCTCTCAGCAAGGGTGCACTGTGAAAGAAGAGATTCTTCTAGCTCAGAACCTTTCTGATATTTTCCCTAATAAATAGTCACAGAAAATACTGGTTTATAAATTTGAAGGCAATGCAATTACTTATAATTTCTTTGTATCTCCCAATATGCAAATGCTCCTTAGTGGATATTCACATGCAATATTTATGGACCCTAAAATTACATTCACAGTATAAGTGAGCATCTCACCTGTAAAATGCAAATAACCTGCTCATTGAAACGAATACTTGCATGAAGTTATGACCTGCTTTTTCCATTCACTTCCCTTACTCCTATCCACCCAGGTAAAGGAACAGGTACTAAACCACTCATATTATCATCTTTATACATAGATATTGGTAAGAATATATTTTTATTGAGCAGTTGATAAACAAAAAATAAGTGGTATGCTCCATGTTGTAAGGTATTTTAAAATGTAATAGTCTTGATTCTTCTAGTTTTTGGTGAAATGCGAGCAGTATGTCAAAAAACATTATCCTAGAGATGGAAAATTTAAAAAAAATTAAAAATAATTACTAAAGAGATTTCAGAATCTTTTAAAAACAAAAAGAATAAACTAATTTCAAAAACAGGTAAATATGCATCTCTGTTAGAACTGCTAAAACAAAAACATGACATTGTTCTGAAAGTTTTAGAAACTAGGAGTAAACTAATGACGTCTAAAATTAGCTTTTCTCTCTTGTTGCTTGTTGGGATCCCACAGCATAAATGAGACGGGAATTAATTTTTTCTCTGTGGTATCTGGATTACTGGTAAACATTAGGATTAGCGCATTTTATGAAGTTCCATGCCTGCTTACTAGTCCTTGTCATATTTGATATTTATGTTTACTAAAATTGATTTTCTCTTTTTATTAATAGGATGGGTTTAATGTGGACGATGCTTCACTGCATTAGTAATAACAATTTTACTTAAATTATTGCTTTGGTGTGCTCTTCTGCAAATACTCTTTCCATTCCTAAGAGTCTTTTATTTTCCCAGTAGCCCAGTTGGAGAGTTTTTAATATTAAATTGAATCATAACAACACATGCTGATTAGAGTCTAACTTAATACATGCAGCTTAATGTTAATTTTCCAACTTCAAATCAGGGATCTGACTATTCCAAGATGATTATTCATCTCAAGTGTGATTTCATTTTAAACTTGTAAAGCCCACAACTAGAGATTTTTGCATCAGAAAACACTAATATGATAGCGCAAAGGAATTCGGCGAAAAGAGAATCATTACATAGCTACAAAAATACTGTGGAGAAGAAAAAGGTTTATCAAGAAGATTTCATAATACAGCGCAGAAGCAAAAAATGGCACAAGCAAATGCACAGTTGGCTGATGTAGTTTGTGAAGATAGGAAACATGTTTGATTACTATAATAAGAGGATATGCTTAGGTCCTAATTCCTTTAGAGAAAAGTTACCCATTAATGCTGATAATAAAGGGGGGAAATTGTTTTAAAGTTAGAAATGAAAATCTAAATGCCACATTTCTTGCTTCACAGTATAAACTTCTACTTCCAAATAAGCTTCCTTTAAGCACCTTGAAAAGGAAAATACATGGCTAATCATCAAAACAAGTACATTATGATAGTAAAAACAGAACTAGAACAGGCAGTATCAAACTCCATCAGAGCTAAGAAAAACAGAATTAGATCATTAAAATCACAAGGAAATAAATTTAGGCATTCTGTAGTTTTACAAAAGTTATCTTACATCTTAGACTGATTAATATCCTATAAGAATAGATGAGTGCTATAGTTTGCAATACTAATGAATTAGCTGGTGTCAAGTGTTTGAATTTTACAAGTTTTAAAGCTTACCAAGCTATGGTGAAATGATGACAAAAGGTAATGGCCATTCTAAGGTTACTTAGATTCCAATCTCTGTATGTGCAGCATATACATATGTATATATAGATCCACATCTCTTCAGATGCTTAACAAGAGGAAGTGCCATGTATCAGCAGAAGTAATCATATACATAAACCAATTTTTATAAGCCAATTAAACAAAAAATAAAAAAGAAAGAAAAAGGCCATTTATAGAGACATGGCGAATACAAATGCAGTTTTATAAAAATACCTAGCAAATGGAACAAAGTGTTGCTATTTTTATTTTTATTCCCTTTGTTTTCCAGATCTTGTCCAGCATTTATACTTCGTATATTGTATTTTTTGTTGATAAAGTGAGAAACATTGGCTATGTTTTTCAGAAGATGGGATGAGGATGCAGTACATGACTTTGAATAATAGAAGACATTCTAATATGAATTGGAAAAATGTTTTCAAACCAAACACCAAAATAAGACTTCAATGGCTCACAGTGTAATGAAGGGAAATACAGTGGTCATTTAGGTTGCTGCAATTCTTTTTTTAGGCTCTTTCATTTTTATGTGAGGCAGAAAACGGAACTACATAATACATTTCTACAATTTATATATTCATCAAAACCATTTACAAAATTACCACTTTCAGCATATTTTAAAAATGAGATTCCTTAACAAATTATGTTTATGCAGTCAAAACACACCATTAAAATTTATTATTAGTCACTTAATGGAAGTTAATGGTGAGTTTATAAATGAAGTGCTGGCTTACTTTGATATAGTCTAAGAGTAACCAAAAATAGAAATTATTTCCCAGAATTCTATGTATTTATAAAGTGCAAAATAAGCAATTTTAGCAATTCTCAAATGTAGGTTTTTCCAGATGCATTTAATCCTAAATATACTTGTAGAAACAGAATATTTTTCTGCTAAGTCAGGTATGTCTAACTTATCCATCTTATGTGTAAAAACTATCCTGACTGAAATATTTCATACTTATTAAAAGATAAAAAACTGTAAAGATATAGAAACATTATCAAATATTTTTAATACTCTGGGGGGTGGTGAAATTTCCAGTGAAAATAGCTCAAGTCTACAAAAACAAACTAAAACAAAAAGCCATATAACTAATTATATTAGTAAATACTCATTTACTGAAAATGAATGCGTTATAGAATTAAGGATAGAAAGATATTGTAGATAAATTTACCAATGAGAAGAAATTCTGTATGTGCAGTAAATATTTTTAATAGAAGTTGTTTGGGGGCAGTTGTTGCTCAGGAAGTCTAGTGTGGATCCACCTAATATTTTCCAGAGTGAGGGGCACTGTTCTGAAGTATTATAAAAAAAAAATTATCACTCCTGATTTGTGTTGGTTCAGGAGTAGTATAAACACTAAACTGTTTAAAACAGAATTCTATAATGCTCTTCTACAATAAAGGGAAAAACGAACTTAAAATTGTAACTTTTTATAAAGCTGCAAATAAGATAATTTATAAGCAATATAACAGTATTTTGTAACAGATATGGAGTTCAATATGCTCATATGTCAAAATATTTCATAATACTAAAATTAACTTAGACATTTAAATATGATAAAAATTATGACAATAATATAGTGTTTAAAAGCTCAAATGAAGCTTATAGAAATAAAACTTATTTGTAGAGTTCCATTTCATATAAAGGCTTATGCTTTCAGAATTTAGAACAGTAAAAAGTGATTTTTCAAATAATAAGAATACATTGCTTTCCTGCAAAAATACTTCCAAACGATTAACATTAAAAAGCTGACAATGAAAGAAAAAAGAATGCATATTGTTTCCAACATTAAAAAAGCATCTGTGTTATAAATTGCCAGATAAAACAACATTAACAACATATTCCTATTTACCTTTACACTTATAATTATGTACCAATTTAAAGTTGACCTTACATAAAAATTTAGAAGCACCAGGTTTGATCAGTGTGACATAAAGTTACAGCTAGATTTATGCTCTATGTGGCATTTTATTTTTATTTTCTCTTTTAGAGTTATTATATTATTATATTAAAGCATATAAAATTTGTAGTCAGCATAGCAAGCTTCAAATCATTTTAGTTAATTAGCAACTATGGTGAAGCATAAAGCATCGCTCTTTCCCAGTAGTTTCATTTTAAACAAATCATCCTCACATATAAAAATAGCAAATTGCATTAAATTTTATATAAGACATTTTACAGCTTCTTATATAGGAAAAGCTATAAGCAGCTTCCATGGCACATACCACAGCAAACAGCATTGAATAAACTCTGGCAAGATATCATTCATAGAGATACAAGATACATACAGCCTACATCAACTTAATGCTTAAAGTATGTCACAAAAAGTTGCAGGTTCAAAGAAAGAACAACAAAAAATTGCCCAGAAGTTGAATTCTGGTTACACTCTCACATCCTTTATTGCCTTCAAGTTGAAAAAGAAAGTATTTTGGTATTTCTCCTAGTTCTATTTAATGCTTGCTGCAAAACATTAAATAAAAGCATGTAGAATTCCTAATTCTAAAATGCTGTTTATGCATTGGCTGGCTACTTTATTCCTATTTTTCAAACTGAAATAAGGCTGATAGATCGCAGTGATAATGGTCCCTTAAACATCATCGCTAAAACTTTGCTATTTTTACACAGTCATTTTTAATCTACTTTCGACAGTATCAATTTTAAGCTCCAACTTAAAGTACAAAGACACTTCCATATCTAATTTGTCATAAGTTAATCTTTAAAAAATAAAAATAATTATAAATGCATTGGATAGATTTTTAACAGATACATTTCTTGTTCTGCCTGGCATATAAATATTGACTGGGTAGACTTCATAATTCCAGTCAGAAACATGTTAGAGGAAGTTTTAAAAAGTCAGTCCTTCTCTTTCTTTAGCTAATGAGTTTCCAAAGGAGGAAAGCAATCCCACAAATGGGCAAATTCTGCCTCATCAGATATGTACATTTTCTGTTCCACAGCTAAATGAATGATATGCCAGTCCAGTTCTGGAAAGTGAAAAAAATTCCACTGTTAAGATTTGATACTTAGTGTACAAACCGTGGAAGATTTTTCTTTCTTTTTCTCTTAAATATAGCTACTAGTGCCATAAAGGAGACATAAATGGAAAGACATCAAATTTTCCATAATAATAGTTTCTATAACCCTTAAGAAAATATCTTACAGTCTAAATTATTATATTTTCATATTATTTAATATCTCAAATCATCATTCAGAGAACTTACAAATCACATCATCATTATCACTACTCCAAGTAACACAAATAAAACACAGATCTTTAAGACTCTCTGCTCATAATTAGAAGTGTTTCTTTCTGTTTATGGAGGGAGAAGTGTATTAAGAAGCTAGATGTAATTGGCAAAAATATTTTACTTTTCACTGTATGTAAAAAATTATCTGGCCCAGGACAATACTTATAACCAACAATTTATGTGGACAGGCAAATTACTATTTTATTACTTTCCTTATTCTTACTTATGTTCTTAATAATTTAGACATGAAATATAAATACGTAAGTTATTTATGTTCAGTTCGGTGCCTCAGAGAAATTACACAATATCCAAGGGTCAAAAATAAAACAACCTTGAAAATAGAAATTAAAGTATGCTGAATTTGGAGGAAAATGAGAAAAATTACTTTTAAAGCTCAGGAAAATAACCACAGAATATTACTTGTTCACTGATTATATTACAGATTCCATGTAATTAAATAAATAATTAGATAGTAAATTTTTAGGTGTACCTCCCTTTTTCCTTTAGCTAATTTCACCCATTGCCTGAAATCATGCCTCTCACACAGTAAGCATTTAATAAACATTTTTGAACAACTATTTATACATAATCAAAGAAATTAATTTGTAAATAAAATCTGCTTGACGGTATTTGTTGATTTAACATACAGAATCAGACTATTTTAATTTGCCAGTCAGAGACATATGCTGTTGAACATCTACACAATTTCACTGAGACACATGCTTTCCACATAAAACTAAATACCACATCTGCGGCATAATCGTAACACAGTGTTTTACACACACCAATTCTCCGTTTCACTTCTGCAATTTTAAGTGTTGATGAAGTTGCCAAATAAGTCACATTATATACAACAAACCTTCAGTTTAAATAAGGGATAAGATTGCTGTTAACAACTTAGTTTGAAATGTTAACAACCCTTAGGCTGTTAACATAACAACTGGCCATTAATGTGGTAATGACCAATTTAAGAGGAAATTGTACTCTGAGAAATGAATATATTGGCAATCAGGACCAGAGTTTATATTTGAAATAATATTATATATGTTTAATAAGTTAACCAGCATTAAAAGTTTGAGCCTATCAGGAGGTAACTAAAAGTTATTCTACAAAAAGCCACATACACTCTTATAGAGATATAAAAATTTCTCATATGAAAACTATTTTTGATAAATGCATTTTAGCAAAACACTTGAGACTATCAAATACCAGTTTAAAATCATATATTTTTACTACCACAAGGAAAAATAAAACAAAACAAGTCTAAGATTACTGTCTCTGCTTGATACTATGCTGACAGCTACAAAGCATGTTATACTCACAATATAGGTATTTCCTTGGCAAATTTTTATTTTTGGTTTTCAAAAACCCGAGATATTTCAGTTGACATTCTTTCCAGTTTACTTAATTTTTGTCCTTTGGTTTATTAAAAAACCTTAACATTGCCTGGGCTATATAAATTCCTTATTTGAAATGGTAACAAATCCACTTGAGATACTGAAATTACAAACAAATGTAAAAGTCAAAAGGAGTCAAAAAGCTATGACTATTGGTTAGTACCGATGAAGCAAACTAAAAAGCAGTATTAAATCACTAAAAGCAAATACAAATGCTTTATGTGGAAATGAGGCTCTAATTCACAACGAGCAGAAGAGAAATTTTTATTTCAAAGAGAAGAGTTCAAAGACTGGAGAGTTCTAAAAGAATGAACATTATACATTAATTTTGATTAGTTGTGCCAACACAATGAGGGAAATCCTGGCTGGAGAGAGTGAATTCTCATTGTTGGCAACTTGCATGTGTTTTACGCACTTGGAACACAGAGAAGTAGTAACAAGTGGTCATAATAAGTCAGGAGGCTGTCAGATGAGGCCGTCCTAAGAGCGAGAAAGAGTAGAATCTGATAAACAGTCCTGCTTTCACCCTCTTGTAACTACCATTAATCAAATGATATATTTTTATATCTAAAGATTGGATCTGACTGAAAATAGCTGAATTACATACTAAGAAGGACCAGATTCCCTAGAAAACACCTCACCAAAAGACCAAGGTACTAAAGGAGTTACCGTTGATTGATACATTTTGTCATAAGGGAAAAATTCCAAATAAATCGCTTAATGTCAAACCAGAAAAATGATTAATTGTATTAAATATGAAAACCCCAGTGATGCCATATATAATTTCTCTAATTTGATAGATCCTACTTTATTAATATAAGTAATTTTCAGCTGAAGTAAGTCGCAAAGTTGTCTGAAAAGCAAAATAATTTTTCCTCAGCAGAAGTTCTGTGTTGAGTACTTAATGCTAGAAAACAAAAACTTTAGTTGGCTTCATAGCTTCATAACCAAGAACACCTGCCTTGTCCTGAAAGCTTTCAGATGTTTACAGGTTGGAGAGTGGCTGTCATTTTCCCATAATGATGGAGGTCTTTACTTTGTTATTATCCATAAAACTACTGGCAAGTCTGAGGCAGTTCAATTGCTTAGTTGTATTTTTGAGATTACCGTTTAGAATGTCATGGGGTGGGGCGGGGGGAAGATGTATCTACACTTGGGGAAAGTTTTCAAAACTCTACAATAAATGCATTAATAAATATTAGTCAAGGATGTACACCTGACTTCCTCTGACAAACCTGAAACAGAAAAGAGAGCTGAATAACTTTAGAAGAATAAATTCAGGTCCAACTAAGAGGCATCAGCTAAACTCTTACATAGTCCATTTTTTTTCAAGTTGAACTTTTTAGAAATAAAGAGTTAAGATATTTTGCCAAATGGCTGATTAATGTCTTTGTGCTATGCTCAGCACCATTCCTCCTTAAGCTCCAAAAAAAAAAAAAAAAAAGGCAAAAATAAATAAATCAACCTGAATGCTGATTTCTACCAAATACATCCTTGACATTAACTGGCAGTTTCAATATAGGCAGTGCCATAACCAATTGCCTGAGTGTGCAGGCAAGCCAAATTGAAATACTTTAAATATTGTGGTTTGTTGGCTGTTCCTTAAGCATTAATTTGAGTAACACACACAGGGCAACGCTTTGAAGGCTGACAGGTCAACTTCTTTTAGGAATATAAGCCGGCAGTAAGGAAATGAACAAGCAAACAAAAAATACACTTACAAAAGTACTTTAAAAGGCATCCAGTCACCACTGGTGTGCAAGGATAATTCCTACCTCAGATAGTCTCTGCGACAAAGGATAAGATTAGCTTTAGTGTACAGGGTGGAGCCCACCTCTCCCAAGCGACAGTCACAGCAGGCACACTTCAGGCAGTCTTCATGCCAGTATTTGTCCAGTGCCTTTAGAAGATACCGGTCCTTGATCTTTCGGTTGCAGCCAGCACAACCTTTCGGCTTGGTGTCTGGCTGGACTGAGAGCATTTGTATACCTGAAGGACGACAAAAGCAAACAAGAGAGCTGAGACTACTAGACGAATAAAAAGATGTCAAAAGACCTCAAACAAGTTAAATATTTAATATTTTCTTATTCTAGGAGTGTTAGCTTTTCTTGTTTAGGGCTATACTGAAATCAAACTAAATTTTGGAAGCAAAAAGTCTCAAACTTTATCAAGTGCTTATTAAATCATTCATAAAGTTATGCATGCCAAGTGGTAATAATAAATTCATGTTGACCATGGTAAATTGACATTATAAATATGAAGTTCAATAACATTAAATAATTTTATAGTATCTTCATTCTCCCCATAGAGCAGTTCCTTTAGAAAGAAAATTTGAGTAAATGACGACCTGAAAGAAAGTTATTTAACAAATTAATCTATGCACAGTCCATAGAAGTAAAAAAATGAGTTTTGCTTAACTGTTTAAAAATTTCACTTAATACGTGCTTGATGGTGGAAGGAGAGTGCACCTGGTATGGGATTACACAAACCTTATTCAGCAGTAGAGGTGTTTATAGTTAAGTACACAGAACAGCTACCCGAAAAGCTCACCAATCCTGTATTGCTTGCTTGCTTCCAAATACTTCCTTCTATGTCCTTGCTATTTCAAAGTATTCATTGTGTTCAAATATAATATTTATACTCACAAGCATCAGTCAGCACCTATATTAATGGCAGATTACTTAACTATATACTATATGGTTTTATGTAAACCTAAAATATATAATTATACCATTTATTACCATAAACATACAAGATTATTTGTTTTATAAAGGAAAGAAAAAACAATAGATGGCCAGATCTAAATATATATACAATTATACAAACATATATAAATATATACATATTGTATATATACAATGCTAAACATAGGCACATTTATATATTTTAAAGATATAAATCTATCATAAATAAGGAATCCAGCTGGATTCTATGGGTTTTACAGTTTGATTGAAATCTTTTGAATGAATGGATATTCACCTTGAGTGTCTTCTTATTTCCTAGGTATTAAACACCCAGCTTTAGCAAGAAGCTGGACCAACTATCCAGTGCCTCATATTTATCAAATAACTCATTTTAAGCACTATAAAGTACTGCAGACATCATCAATTCCAAATTCCCTCATTTTACAAATTATGTTACAGAGGCCCAAGAGAGGTTCAGATACTTGCTCAAAGCAGAAAGACAGTTACGCTATAGTCTCCGGCCAAATGGCCTTCTTACAGTCCAGAGTACCCCTCTGCTGAATTATGTTTGCTCTCCTAGGCATAAAGTTTTAAACTTGCATTTAGAAGGATACAAAACACCAAATGTGCATGCGTTATAGGAAAAGAAATGCCAAGCTCGAATCTGCATTTTTGTGCATTTTCCTTCTCCAAAACAGCTAAACCTCCTCCAGGTTCCTCTGATACCTTATGATGAAGTCTTCACCCCCCTTACAACCTTCACAACCTTTTTTTTTAAAAAAATAATCGCACTGGTGAGAGATATCAAGGCATCCGCAGAGCGGAATAACTTTTCTAACTACAAATAATACATGAGTTGCACAAAATATTGTTAGGACGTTGAACTTTCATTAGAAAATAACTTGTCTGGTAGAGTTGTGTAGGGAATGGCAGGATATAAAGCAGAGTAGCTGTTCTTTCTTTCTGCATCATAAGCATAGCTGTAGTCACCGGAGCTGCAGACTAACAGCTGGATTTGTAAGAAGAGCAGGTGGTATCCCTATAGCCTGCTTTCTGTTCCTTTCCTTTGAAGGAGCTAAGGGCCTAGTGTAGATTAATCATAACCCTTGATAGCTCTGCTAAATCTCACTCTCTAGAACTTCTAACAAATGAAGTTTCTTTGATCAGAACTAGTTATCCTCTTCTAGAAAGGTTCCACAAGGAATGAATCACATTAATTACAGTGAACAACAGACCCAAGTGCCTGTTAACCATATATCTGCGGGGAGGGGGAAGTTTTGATTTACTCAGTGAAATTCTGGGTGGTGTTACTGAAAACATCTAGATAATAAACATTAAGAGAAGCCATTCTAATTAAGCCATCCTAATTAATGGCCATTCTATTAAATTTATAAGGCTATTATTTTTATTTATCACAAGTCTCAAAGATGAAAAATCAAAAAAAAAAAAAAAACCAGCAAAACCTTCTTAGTAGCAGCTAAGCTATATTTCCCATAGTTGTGTTTCTACCATCAAGCATAGAAGGTCAGCTATTTTATTCAAAATGCTTTGCAACCAAGACAGGGGATACCAACATTTGGCACAAGTAACACTACCCTACTTGTCTTCACAAAATGTTTTTGTCGTGTTGACATTTTAATTTAGCACTCAGAGGCTAATTAATATTTGAAACTCTTACATTCTGTTTGGCCTTAGGCATAAAAGGAGTTTGATATTTTACACTCCATCCTGGTACCTTCTTTTAGAGAACATCATGGCATTTCTGTTGAAAATGGAATCCCTTGAATTCCATGCAAGTTAACAATTGTAGCAAAAGAACTATTTTGTAGTCACCATGTTACCGTGTACTTAAAAGGCATAAAGCAGTCAGCGGCCTCCCCTCTTCCTCCAGAAGAACATGTCTGGGTAGAGTTATGTGTTCGTAGCTAAGAAACATTTCACAAGTTGCTCATAGCACATCAGAACTCATAACTAGTTTTAGATTGGCATGTAAATTGTTCTGAGGGAAATTCTTATTGCCTCTGAGACCCTGCCATTCTGAGTTATTTGACAGTTTAAGGGAAATCATAATTAAAAAAAAAGACATAAATAATAGCCTGTGCAGTGTGGTGTGCAGAAATAAGTAGAACCATTTCATTTAAACTCTGGTGAGCTTTTAATTGCCTGGATTGCATTGTGAGGCAGCCTAACGGTTGATTGCCTCCATTATGTTCCCTTGTTCTGTGCCATTCATCCGCACAGTCTCAGCTTCAGTAGTTAACACAACAAAGTAACCACAACTCCACAACACACAGGGGTTTAAAAAATAATAATAATAATAATGAAAGATTTGCAGCACTTAGACACAGTCTTACATTTTTGGACTAACTACACAGAGTGAATAGAAAACATTTTGTCCCTGTCGGGAAATTCACAGAGAACAATTTGGGAGAGGAAAGAGGAAGAGGGAATACATAAAGGGGGTTGGAAGAGATGAGGTGCTTCAGAAGGATGCTAAAATGGGAATGCAGGTTCTGCAGCTGGGAGCATTGACACAGATTAAAAGAATTTGGCCAACATGGCCATTCGATTGCCAAGAGGCAACAGACAAAAGATTTTCCTCCTGCCCATCTTCATCCTCTTCCCAGCCCCCAACCCAGGTTGGAAAACTGGATTGGGCCTAAAAGCTTGTTTCTCTCTGTTCACTGGCCCAGAGCATCCCTACAGGCTGCAGCCCCCTAAGGGACAACAATGCAAATAGATGTCCCCAGATCTCAGGCACTGGAGCTGCTTAACTCTGCTCTGCCCCTTCAACTCCCAGCCCCCCTCCCTACCCTTCACCCCCCTCCCCTTTTTGAGCAATGGAGCTGGGAACCAATTTGATTCCCTTTTTCTCCAATGCAGCTGCAAGGCTCAGAGATACTGACATTTTTCCACTCTTATCAGTTTAATTACAGTTACCATGGCAGCAAAGTGCTAGTGCTTGGCAAAGGCCAACAAGAGATTTGCAAGACTGAGTTCAATTTTGATGCAGCTCACATGCAAAATAAAAAAAAAAAAATAAGAAACATACATACACTCTAACAAAGAATCCCTTGCGGAGTTTATGCTCCAGCCTTTTGTGGTTGTGTCTTTGCAGCCACACAGGGATGGTTTGCAAAGAATGTAGCAGTATTTGTTGCATCTAGCAAGATTAATTGGTTTAAGCAGCAGTCTTTCAAAGCAGTTACAACAATAATATTTCGGTTCTTTCAGAAAGACACAAAAGCAGCGGAAGAGCAGAAAGGCTTTTGAGCAGCCAAGAGTGCAGAGCGCCGGCAAAGTGCATCTATGATAGATTGTAACCTTACCAAAACTTTTCTCCTTTTTCTGCATGAGTTGACTTAGGCGTGCCTGAGTTGCAGCAGCTTCGCATTGAGCACCAAGCCCAAAGGTAGAAGTAGAAGGGGGTCTCCTTGATTTCGCTTAAGTGTGGACCTGGTGCGCAGCCTACACCGCCGAGGACCGACTATTGTGAAGCCACTTTGGGAGCGGGTCGGATTGGCGGCAGGGGGTGGGGGAAGGGATGAGGACGGCCAGACAAGACAGGGCGCACACACGGAGCCCCTCGCAGTGTGCAAAATGATGGCGAATGACAAAGCCACATGCTTCCCTAACTCTGCCCGTAATCCTAAAATCCCAGCGGCCCCTTTTAGCTTCCTGGTAACAAATGGATTTGATTAAACTGTCACATGCAGCGTTAGCATAGCATATCATGTTCAATATGAAAAAGATCATAAATCTGACTTGTATTTCATAACAGCAATCTGGGTAGTCCCCGTAAAAAATGTGCTGCATCAGTTTGAATCTCAACCTATTAGGACATAGGCACCTTGGTCCAGGGACCTTCCCTGTTCAGGCCACTTCTGCCCCTACCCGCCCCCGACCCCCGCCGCCCCCATCCCCAAACACAGCCACTTTTCCATGGCAAAGGAACAACATTTTGTTATTATGGCTGCGTGGAGAGAGGCAGAAGTGTCAACAAGGACCAAAAGATTGTAATTTCAACTCTTTATGAAGTGGGGGGTCATGAATTCCAGCAAGTAAGGGGGAGGGGTCCGGAAACCCACCCAGGACTGAATTCTTTTCCTATGGGCTGGGAGCAAACACTTCCTAATTCCAAACTCTCCCTGCCCCTCTCTCCCCGGGAGTCAGGGGTGTGGAAATACTGCAGTTCATGGTGAACTTTGACTATTATCCACTCGAGTCGTACTTGAGACGTTCCGCGCCGCAGCCGCTCTCCCTCCTTCCATCAACATCTTCCGCCTGCATCTATTTCATGTCTCATCATAAAAATAATGAAGCCTCACATGATTTAAACAAAACCGTCTCAGTAGAGCTGCAGCCCGAGTGAAAGTTGCAGTGTGGAGCTGGGTTGCAGCTCCAGTTTATGCCTCATTAGCAGAGGCTAGGGAAGAAAAAAATACCCACATCCGCACACGCACGCGCGCACCCGCAGACACACACACCACAAATAAGCCGACGCGTGTGTACACAGTTGCTGCACTTACCTTCTCAATTAAGCGATACAGGGGGAGGCCGTTCAGTAAGCACAGTGGCTGCTTTGTAGCGCTTCTCCTTGGGAAAGGTCAAAAAGAAGCATTGTTTGAAAAAAAAAAAAAAAAAAGACGGGGGAGGGAATGTCTATTTTTTTTAAGTTTAAAATAATGAGGTCCTCAAGGATCCGCCAAGTAATGGTGTTGACCGCATCTGAGCCACAGGTGTCCTCCTTTTAGGCAACTGCAGTCCGAGGCTGTCTCTCTCCGTCCTGGTTCAAGACAACTTACCCCAGCAGCGTGCGAGGAGCCGAGCTGAAGGAAGCTCCGGCTCTCAGCTGCAAAATGCAATCCCTTCCCAGCCAGACATAATACAGCCAAAGAAAAGGTCACTCAGTTATTACTGAGCCGGCGGAGCCCAGGCAGCGCTTGTCAAGACCACAGAGAAGCAGCTCCCTTCCGATTTAAGACTATTTACCTCTCGCCCCCACCCCTCCCCTCTTCTTTCCTTCTCTCCCTCCCTCTCTCGCTAGCTCCCTCGCTCGCTCTCGTGTGCCTGTTCTGCAGCTCAGTCAAGTACAGCCGCCCTCGGAAAGTGCAAAGCAGCCACGAGACAGATCGGGCTTTGTTGCTAATTTCCCAGGGTGAAAATTTACAAGCCTGCGAGTGCAGTCAGCACAACCACACGCATATGCTACTCACAAACGCTGGGGACAAACCCGCACACAAAATGTGACCTCTGCAGGAGTCGACTGAGGAAGGACCCTACCTCCTGGACCCGTCCAAAAGAAGAACTCCTGCGAGAGAGCTCCGGAGGAAAAGGGTAGGGTTCCTAAAATAACCAGGGCATTTTGGAATAGGTGGCTACATTTAAAGCAAATTGCCTTCCAAAGCCATTTCTGAAGCTACTAATTATGGAAATTAAAATAAAAGCAAGAGAATCAAACTGCTACCATCATACCCTGGAAAAGCACACAACCTTTAAGAAATGTCTGGAGGTGGCTGCAGTTGCTGGTCTCTCTGTGACTTCCATTCATGAACTCTCTGAAGTCGCTGCTCCGCAAGTCCGCCACACAAGCCTGATTCAGGGGATCACACACACACTCCCCTTCCTCCCTTCCTCCCTTCCTCTAATGGCCCAAGACCCAAACTGTGAACTTATTCTCCATTCACTAATGCTGACCTCCCCACCACCACCCCAAAACACACTTCCTGCAATTACTTGAATTCCTTACTATTTAAAACTCACACG